>NC_092770.1:40882598-42190098 GCF_047496795.1 Chiloscyllium punctatum
ATACTCTCTCCCAAATCTCACTTTTATCTCTCTTGCATCCTTTCAGTTTTGTTCCTCTGATTTCTTACCTTGTTCTTTATTTCATGCTTTTTCATACTGTTATTTTCACCTCACTTCTTGCAGTATTGTAGTCATCACGTAGAGAGGATTATGAAGTGAATGAAAGATCTACATGGCTCTTCACTTACCAAGAAAGATTATGATAAACAAAAGCAGAAATTGCCAGGAAAACTCAGCAGGACTGACAGCATCAGTGGAGAGAAAGCAGAGTTAATGTGTTGGGTCTTGTAACCCTTCTTCAGAATGAAGGCTTTCAATGAACATGGGGAATGGAATTTTCAAGAAGGAATAATTCAGAAGCAAAGTAAGAAATATATTTTGGAGTGGAACTTTGACCTTATTGCACCTATGTTCTGGGTGTGAAATGAGTGGAATCAGGGGTAAATTTTGGAAGCAATGCTCTAATGTAGATTTGAATGACCTCTCTTCCAATTTTAGATCAGGCTATTTCATATGTCTCCCTGGCAGCGTCCCAAGATAAGCAGCGAGCAAATTTCATAGTTAAGTGCAAGAACCCAGGTACTTCTCAGACAGCTCTTGAGCTGGCAGCCTACATCTATTGGTCTTTTGGCAGTTCTCTCTTAACTGCTCAAAAATGTCCAGTTTTATACCCCAAAATATCAGATGTTTTCATTGGTTTTAATATTAGCAAAATACTAAATTCAAACTTGATTGGAGTTTGGTATCTTGGAGCATAATTTAAACTGATTGGCCAAATTTGAATTTGTTTTTGTCTCATGGCAACCCAGTTACAGCTAGCTGTTTTGACTAAATGTTACATTGTTACCTTTTTCAGAACACTTTGTGCTGTCAGGCAGGCCTTGCTAACCTTTCAACTCTCTTAAAGGTACAGGACCTCTACACCTTCATAATAGTATGTGATGGTTTACTGAAAATATTTCTTGTAATGATGACATGGCCTGTCAAATTATTATTTAAATTTACCATCAATCATTTGATTTTTAATTGGTAGTGCTGGATGTTGCCCAATTATACCTCATAAATGTGGCAAAGCGGTAGATGCAGTGAAATCTTTTCCTCCACAATAGGTTCAGGAACAAAGGAAACTATCTTGAAGTTATAGCATGGCTGCTTTCTACACACATCTGGAAATGCATGCTTTACACAGAGGCTAATGGAAATCATAGAATGATACAATGCAGATGGATGCCATTTGTAACAGCTTTATAGCTAGTCATATTGTCCTGCTGTTCCTACACATTTTCTCTTTTCAAGGAAATAAACCTCTATTAAAATGCAAATCCCAATCCTTTCTGGATTTTTCATCAACGTTAAAGTCAAAGAATGTTGTTTAATGCATTCCATCACCCTCTCCAGTCTAGAGGCTTTCCCCTAAAAGACCATAGCTACTAGATGAATTGAGACTTTCAAGACTGGCCGTGATATATTTTTGGTAGGCTTGGGTATTAAGGATTATGGAGCAAAAGCTGATAAATGGATTTGAGGGACAGATCAGTCATCATTTATCTGAATGTTGCAAAAAACATGAGAGGCTAAATGGCCTACTTTTATTCCTCTGCTTGTCAGATGTGTCAGGGAATAATGTGAGTAATAAAGAAAACCAGAGCGAGAGGGAAAGAAAGTGCACAGCTTCAGTAAATAATTTAAAATGTTTAAAAATAATCCCAATAAGTAATGGGAAACAAAACAATTATATTGGTTAGAGTAAGCACAAAGAAATAGAAACAAAATTGAAAGTGTGAAATGTTGTGACTGGAGTGCAAACAGATTAAAAATTTACCAGTCAGTGCCTGTAATCGACTTGCCAATTGTACCTGTGAATTATTCATCAAATCAGCAATGGATGATGAAGGCCCCATGTTACTAAGGTGTCAAAAGAATTGATTTGAAATTCTGAATCCAGGCAGAATGTCACTTTCTCAGAGTGCTATAAAAAGTTATGATAGCTTTTACTGACACTTGTGTGATCTGATTCCCAGCAAGTTTAGAAACTGTGGAAACATTGCTGGGAATGCAGAGTAAATCAAATTATAAAAAGGAACAATAAGAGGCTTTTAAAAATTTATTCATTGATGTGGGCATTGTTAGCTGGGCTAGAATTTATTGATCACCTCTAATTGCCATTGAGAAGGTGGAGGTGAGTTGATCTCCTTCAACTGCTGTGACCGTGAGATATAGGAAATCATTAGTTCTTCCAAGAAGCGAGTTACAGGATTTTGACCCAGCGATAGCGAAGGAATTGGTGAAATAGTTCAAAGTCAGGAAAGTCTGTGGTTTGGTAGGGAGCTTGCAGATCATGGTGTTCTCCTGGATCTGTTCTCATTGTCATTCTTAGTGGTAGAGATCAGGGGTTCGGAAGATGCTATTGGAGGAATCTTGTTGAGTTATAGATTCATACAGCATGGAAACGTCCAAAAAGGTGCTGCGGTGCAACTTGCAGATGTTGTGCACTGCTGCCAGTATGTGCTGGAAGTGGAGGGAATGAATATATAAGGATGTTGGATATGAGGCTATAATTAGGCAAACTGCTTTGTCCTGGTTGGTTTTGAATATCATTGGAGCTGCAGCCACTCAGGCAAGTGAAGATCATTCTATCATACTTCTGCTTTGTGCCCTATAATGGTGGACAGGCTTCAGGTAGACGGGAGTGAGCTATTCATTGTAAATTTCTTGCTCCTGATTGCTTTTTTAGCTACAGAATATATATAGCTGAACTAGTTCATGTTTAACTGTAATACCCAGCATATTTTTATTGGTTATTCAACAATGATAATGGTGTTGTATAGTATAGGTTCCATTTGATGAGGTGTACCTTTGAGACAGTTTCATGGTATCATGATCTGTCATGTCTGAGTACAAAGATTCTTGCCTTGCCTTCAGTCACACTCTCTGTGTAATGAGTAGTCTTCAGTCAATCAACTACTTGTACATAATATAGAGTAACATGAATAAACACTGAATCCAGACTTTGTCTATAGATCTGTGATATTAGAGCACTGTAAATAATTGACTTTGTTAATAAACTCTAAAGTATCTGATTACGAAAGATCACAAGCTTCATGATATATGTAATACAGACTGTCATGCAGAAAACCACAAAGAGATGCCATGATTATCAAGAGAAAGATAATCATAATCTTTCATGAGATAGAGTCATGGAATCATACATCATGGAAAAAAAGACCCTTTGGTCCAACTTGTCCATGCCGACCAGACATTCCAATATAACTTAGTCCCTTTTTCCAACACAGTCGGTTCTGCGATAACATGCATTTCTTCAATGTGAATTGGCTGTAGCATTATTTGTAGAATGAGAACTTTCCTAACTGTATTGACTATAATGCTATTCTGGATCCATTTGTTTAAATTATGCTGCAATTACATGATTTTTTTAAAACACGGGATCACAAGGGAATGGAACTATCCCATTATATCAAAGCAGACTGCATTTGGCCCATATCCATCCAAACCCTGCCTATTCAGATACCTATCCAGATGCCTTTTAGATGTTACAATCGTAACAGCCTCCACCACTGCCTCTGGCAGCTCATTCCATACATGCACCACTCTCTGCTCGAAAAGATTATCCCTCAGTTCCTTTTTAAATCTTTCCCCTCTCACCTTAAATCTATGCCGTCTAGCTTGGACGCCCCCTTCACCCTATCCATGCCCGTCATGACTTTATAAAACTTTATAAAGTCACCCCTCAGTGTCAGATTTTCTGGGAAAAAGGCCCCAGCCTATTCAGCCTCTCCCTATAGCTCAAACCCTCCAACCCTAGCAACATCCTTGTAAATCTTTTCTGGAGCTTCTTAAGTTAACAACATCCTTCCAATAGGAGGGTGACCAGAATTGTATGAAGGTTGTCATTACCTGCCACTTGCGTGGTGCAAATGTTATTAGCTACTCATTAGCCCAAGCTAATGGGGCAGATTCACTTCCTTCTTCCAAATTATTAATATATATTGTAAACAATTGCAGTCCCAGCACTGATCCCTGTGGGACTCTACTGGTCACAGGTCACCAACTTGAAAAAGAACTACTTACCCCATTTGTGGTTTCCTGCCCATCAGCCAATTGTCTGTCTATGCTAATATGCTACATCCAACACTACGAGCTCTTATGGCTTAGTCTTTTGTGAGGAAACTTGTTGAACACCTCCTGGAAGTCAAATACAACACATCCACTGGTTCCTCTCTATTCAGTCTGGTTGAGATTTCCTCAAAAAAATTCAGTTTTAATCAGACACAATTTCTGTTTCATGAAGCCATGCTGACTCTGCAATATTAGGTTATGAATTTCTGAACGCTCCACTATTACTTCCTTAGTAATTGATTCCAGTACTTTTCCAACAATAGACTTAAGGTTAATTGGCTAATTAGTTATCTGCTTTTTGCCTTCCTCCCATTTTGAATAGGACTGTCACTTTCACAGTTTCCCAAACCCCTAGTACTTCTCAAGAATCCAAGGGGTTTTTCAAAATTACAATGAATGCATCTACTATCTCTGTAGCTACCTCTTTTAGAATCCAAGAGATCAGGACCAAGGGAGGCTCAAATGTTGCTGAACATTATGTACTCATCAGTGAATATCCCCATTTCTGACCTTATAATGGAGGGAAGCTCATTGATAAAGCAGCTGACGATGGTTTGGCAGAGGACACAACCTGAGGTACTCCTTTATTGGTGGTGGTCAGCAAAATTGTTCGGGGGAAATCTGAGGGATAGGATTTACATGTATTTGAGTAGCCCAAGGACTGATTAGGGATAGTCAACATGGCTTTGTGCGTGGGAAATCATGTCTCACTAACTTGACTGAGTTTATGAAGAAGTAACGAAGAGGAGTGATGATGACAGAGCGGTGAACTTGATCTATATGAACTTCAGTAAGGCGTTCGACAAGGTTTCTCATGGTAGACTGCTTAGCAAGTTAGATCTCATGGAATACAGGGAGAACTAGCCATTTGGATACAGAACTGACTCAAAGAGTCAGAGAGGGTGTGGTGGAGGCCTGTGAGGAGTAGTGTGCCACAAGGATTGTTGCTGGGTCCACTGCTGTTTGTCATTTATATAAATGATTTGGATGTGAATATAGGAAGTATAGTGAGTAAGTTTACAGATGATACTAAAATTAGACATGTAGTAGGCGGCAAAGAAAGTTACCTCAGAGTACAATGGGATCTTGATCAGATGGGCCAATGGGCTGAGGAGTGGCAGGTGGTGTTTAATTTAGATAAATGTGAGGTGCAGCATTTTGGAAAGGCAAATCAGGGCAGCAGGTCAGACAGCATCTGAGGAGCAGCTGAATTAATGAAGTGCTTAAGCCCGAAATGTTGCTTCTCCTGCTCTTCAGATGCTGCCTGAAGTGGGGGGGGGGGAAGGGTAGGTTGGTTAACTCAGTGGCTGGATGGCAGGTTTGTGACACAGAGTGATGCCAATAACATGGGTTCAATTCCCACACCAGCTGAGATTACCATGAAGGACTCTTCTTCTGAGCCTCTTCTCTCACCTGAGGTGTGGTGACCCTCAAGTTAAACCATCATACATCATCTATCTCTAATGGCCTTTGATCTGACAGGACTATAGCAACTCTAGCTTTTAACTAGTAAACTCTCTTCCTCAATCTTCATTTCTTTCTCCATACCATTATCTCTTCCCTCTCTGTTCCCTTTTCATTCACTGTCATTCGGGCCTTGTTTTTCCTTTTACTGTATCTTCCCCTCTCCTGTATCTCTCTCCATTACCTTCTTAATATTTTCACCTCATGTCTTTCTTTTCCAATGTCATCGGGTAGACTATTGATTCGTATTTAAAGGTTTGATCAATTTACATAATCTTTCTAAAGCATAAAGGAAGTTATTTAAATTTTAAGGAATACAGGACATGGAGAATTTTTATTTGACCATCAGCTTAAATGAAGATTTCAGTGGAGAATCTCATGAAACGTTTCTTACTTCTGCCCTGAAATACTTGCACTGGGATAATCATCCTGCTATTTATATTTAGCACACTTTTCTTAAAGAATAACAGCATCATTATGGAAATGAAAAAAAATTAAAACTGGTGTTAGATCTCCATTAAAATGACCTCAAAACCATCTGTTTTGAAATGCGTGACATCGACATCAAGTGATTCAGTCTCAGATTTTGCTCTCCTTCCCAGAGGTGAAGCTCTAGGGCTCTGCATCACATCTGCCTCTGACTGAGGGATTGTTGGACAAGATGGTTGTTCTTTCTATGAGGGAGACATAACACTGAGTGCATCTGTTCTTCTTGTCACACTTCCCTAGGTTATCTAGATTTTCAGTGTTTATGTGAGTTTACAGACTTGGATACAAGAATTTAAAGGAATTAAAGGAGTGAAAGTATTCTATCCTTAATAGTTGAATATTTGCAGAGCACAAAGGTGAATATATTGGATCAATGAAACTTGAACTCTGACACGCTTGCAATGTGAGTTATTAACATTTTCATTCAGTTCAGCAGAAGTCATTAAGTATTAATTCATTATTAATTGTATAGTAACTTACCTATAAGATGATTTCTAATTAAAACTGAATCCCTCCTGGCAAAGATTTTTGAAGTTTATGAGAACAGATGTCTTTGGATGTTCTTGTGAGTAGAAATTCAATTAGTGGCCAGTTGTCTTCTGACTTCAACAATCTGAAATCAGTTTCCTAATGATTTTTCTTTTGCTTTCTGCATTTAGGCCTCATCAGTGCTAACTACACATCAGTTTGAAACAATGGCGAATTCAACAGAGCGAAATGAATCTCTCAGCAACCTAACAGACATCTTTGATACTGAAAGAGGGAGCTCTTACAAAACAGTTGAAGTGGTCTTCATTGTAATTGTGGCCGGATCTTTAAGCTTGGTGACCATCATTGGAAACATTCTAGTCATGGTTTCTATCAAAGTAAACAGACATTTACAAACTATTAACAACTATTTTATTTTCAGTTTAGCCTGTGCTGATTTGATTATTGGGGTATTCTCTATGAACCTATACACCATTTACATTGTAATTGGCTACTGGCCTATGGGCCCTGTAGTATGTGATTTATGGCTTGCTCTAGATTATGTTGTCAGTAATGCCTCTGTCATGAATCTCCTTATCATCAGCTTTGACCGGTACTTCTGTGTAACAAAGCCCCTTAGTTACCCCGTGAAGAGAACAACTAAAATGGCAGGTATGATGATCGCAGCTGCTTGGGTGCTGTCCTTTATCCTGTGGGCTCCTGCTATTCTCTTCTGGCAGTTCATCGTAGGGGGGCGAACGGTTAGTGAGGGTGAATGTTATGTACAGTTCTTCTCAAATCCAGCTGTCACTTTTGGCACTGCTATAGCTGCCTTTTATCTTCCCGTTATTATAATGACGATTTTGTATGTACACATATCTCGCGCCAGCAAGAGTCGAATTAAGAAGGATAAGAAGGAAACAGAATCAAACAAGGGCACCATTTCTCCTAGTCTAGTAAAAGGCAAAATAATAAAACCAAATAATAACAACATAACAAATGCTCCTGATGGGTTGCCACACTGCAAAATGCAAAATGGTCAAATAACTGGTGATGTAACAACGGATAATTGTGGCCCAGGAGAGGAGAAGGAGCTCTCCAATGAGTCAACTTCACTCAGTGTGGTCCCATCAAACCAGAAGGAGGAAGGAGTGATCCAAGAGAGCAGAAGCATCTCTACTACGCAAAGCCGTTTCAAGATGGACAACTCCAAACTCTCTTGCATAAAGATAGTCAGCAATTCTCAAAAACGTGACTACTGTGGCACCACAGTAGAAATAGTGCCAGGTAGCAGCAACAAGAATGGGAATGACAGAGAGATCAGAACAGCTCATAAGATCATTAAAATGACCAAAACCCCTGCAAAGAAGAAGAAGGTCGCTGTAACCCGAGAGAAAAAGGTGACTAGAACCATCCTGGCTATTCTCTTGGCATTTATCATCACCTGGACCCCATATAATGTCATGGTGCTCATTAACACCTTCTGTTCAATCTGTGTCCCCAACACAGTCTGGACTATTGGATACTGGCTCTGTTACATCAACAGTACAATCAACCCAGCCTGCTACGCACTGTGTAATACTACGTTCAAGAAAACCTTCAAACACCTTCTCTTGTGTCAGTACAAGAACATAGGTGCAACTAGATAAAAACAACTATAAGCACAACTTTATGAACATTTTATACATATTGAGGATAGTTACTTTCATATTGTACATCCAGAAATATATGTATTGTGTTAATTGTGACAGGTTATGATCAAGTAGACTCGTATATATAATATTGAAAGCACATTTGAATTATATCCATTGAACATATAATGTCTGTTGTAAATCAAGAGTGTGCTGATTATTAGAATGTATTTATGAATGAGCTAAAGATAAATTGGCCCAAATTTAAACATCATAAAATATATCAATAGCATATTCAGTTACAAGTTCTGACTTTTGCAACATGACTCAATATAAAAGGTATTAAAGCTTCATGTTAGTGTAACGTAACTTTCTTAGTTTCTTCAAATCAAACATAGGAAGCACCGTGTGGATTGTATGTCTCCTCTGTTTCCACCTTTGAAAGAATCTATTTGATTTGTTTAGATACTAACTCATTCATTATTTTGAAATGTACATTTGAGACAGAAAACAATTTCCACTTTAAACAGTGGAAACCATGGTTTTCTTGACTTTCTAATCAGTGATGATCAGGTGACTTAGACTGATCTCAATGTATTAAATTAATTCCTCAAATGCTTTTGATCTTTATCAGCATTTAACTCTGCCCTCAAGTTATTCAGAATATAATTGCTTTGAGTTCAGTGTTCACTGAACAACATTAACCCACTGCCTTTATGTAAATTGATCTAAATTACAATCCATAGAATCTTGACAGCACTCTGTTGGTGGCACAGAGTCTAAAAGTCTACAGAAACATACATAATTAGGTAAATGCCTTTGCAAAGTCCTAAATGCATGTCTGTGATTTCTAATTGTATCTTTCCTGATGAAGGGCTTTTGCCCGAATTGTTGATTCTCCTGCTCCTCAGTTGCTGGCTGATCTGCTGTGCTTTTCCAGCACCACACTCTTGTCTCCAAGCCAGTTCTGAGTTTCCATGTGCTTATCTGAGTGAGTCAGTGGGCAACAGAGATCTTTACCTTCTGACATTAGGGTCACTCCCTGGTCATAGGACAAGAGATGTTCCTGCTATAAAGGTGTAACTTACCAAAGCAGTTACATAGCACTTGAAAAGTTGGAAACCTTTGCAGCAGAATTGTTTAGGTTAAAAAATGCCAAGACATGATCATAAAAAAAATTATCAACGCAAATGCACTTTCAGAACTCAAAGTTGAAGGTACATTAGGATTCATTTTGGTCATTTTGTGGACTGTTGGCCTTTAATATCTGTCATGCTACTGGTAAGCCAATGATAGAGTATGGTGCATGTTTGGTACAAGTAAAACATTTGACATATAACCCTTCAGTGAAATGAATATGATTAATATATTTGTCAGAAACTGGAGAGTGGAATAAACTGCTCTCCAGTGATCTGTGACCACTCTCCCACAATCTTTCAATTTCAGTATGAACCTCAGCAAAAGCAAAACATTGCAGATACCTGAAATCCAAAATGAAAACAGAAAATACTAGAAATAGTCAGCAGGCCAGGGATCTGTTGAGAGCGAAGCAGAGTTACAGGGCATAATGTTCTTCCTGGAGATGGGCTTGAGAGTGAGCAGGGTGTGGGAGTCCTGGTTAAGATGTTGTTTAATACCTCGAACACTTCCCTACAACTTCCAGGTATTCTCTGAGCAGGTGTGAAGGTGAGTAAGGAATTCCCAAGGATATGTAAGGTCATTACTTAAAAGGCATTTGAGATAGTTAAAGATCTGACCCTGAATCCTGAATTTCCTCAACATGGATCCTGTTCCCTACCCTGTTAGCAACTTGCCAGGGTTACCAAAGTGCGTGCACAGTGGGAAGAGTTTCTTCAGTGGAATTGACAAATTGGGAAGACATTGATCAAGAGACTGAATGTGAATGTAAGTTCTGATGGGATAGCTGTGGAGATAGGAAGGACCAGATTAATGCACTGGCAACAGGGATCCAAATCCCCCAATGGCTGCTGTTAGAATTTAAAAATAATTAATTTTTTAAAAGCTGGAATTGGAAACCAGTCTTAGTTTTGGTGACCATGGAACTATTGTTGATTGTCATACAAACTCATCTGGTTCAGTAAGGATTGAAACTGCCATCCTTTCCCAAACCGGCCTACATGTGTCTTTGGAACTATTTTTATGTGATTGACTCTTAATTGGCCAAGTAAGATAAAGAGCAATTCAAGAAGGGCAATAAATGATGCACTTGTGAATGACACACAAATCCCATAAAAGAACAATGAAAGTGTGCCATTGTCTGTTGTCATTGTCTATGGCACTTACCACACTTTAACGTGCCACCAGCAGGCTGTCTCCCAAGATCAAAGATTCTTTCTGCCTTGCAAAACGTGCTGACCAATCAGAGGCTGGCAGCTTTTTTATATGCAACAGTGCCACCAGCTAGGTGGTTGTTGCTGGGATTACATCTATCTAGGGCCTTGGATTGAGGAGAGGTTTGTGTTAGTGGCAAGAGGATGGGGAGTGAAGAAACAGTGTGGAAACTGGTCAGCAGCAAGTCATTTGGCTTCCCATTGGACATCTTCTTTCTGATGCTGCATTCCTCAATCAGACACTGAGTGTCTTTGAACGAGGGAATCTTCGGCGGCCTGCAAGCAACACAGCACAGGATTGTTTGCCAAGCTCCCTGGGTGGTGAGCCATATGCTTGCTGCTAAGTTAATATCCCACTTAAATCCCATAAGTGGCAACACTGTGGGAACACCATTTGCAGATTTTCTCACCTCAGACTTATTTATATTGGGGGAAAATAAAACAAAATAACTGCGGATGCCAGAAATAAGAAACAAAAATAGAAATTGCTGAAACATCTTAGCAGGTCTAGCAGCATCTGTGGAGATAAATCAGAGTTAATGTTTTGGGTCTGGTGATTCTTCTTCAGAACAGACAGCAGCTAGGAAAACGTTAGCTTTTATGGAGAAGATAGGGTAGGGTAGTGGGTCAGGATTAAATGATAGTTGGAGATAGAGCCCAAAGAGAAAGAAGAACATGTGGGCAGACAAAGGATTGGATAATGGCTAGTCTAGGAGAATCTGCTTATGCAGATCATTAATGGGTAGTGTGTAATAGCAGACCATGTGATAACAAGGCCTAGTGTGTGGGGCTATAGAGGTCTGAAGTGGAAAATGAGGTGTTCTTCCAGCTTGCGCTGAGCTTCACTGGAGCACTGCAGCAAGCCTGAGACTGAGATATTGGCCAGGGAACACAGTGGTATGTTGAAGTGAGAGACAACTGGAAGTTCAGGGTCTTTTCTGTAGGCAGAGTGTAGGTGTTCTGCGAAGTGGTCACCCGGTCTACATTTCGTTTTCCCAATGTAGAAGAGACCACATTGTGAGCTGTGAATGCAACAGACCAGTTTGAGTGATGTGTAGGTAAAGTGCTTCACCTGGAAGGTGTGATTGGATCCTTGGATACTGAGGAAGGAGTTTTCATTTTCCACTTGGGAACTCTACAGCCTTCTGGGCTCAATATCAAGTCTAACAATTGTAGGGCTTGAGGCACCTTCTCCCATGTCCTTATCTCAACCCCCACATACCAGGCCATATTATCACATGGTCTGCTACTACACACTACCATTGTGATCCACTAATAGACCCCATTCGCAACCATTCATTCTCCTAGGGTGACCTTTAGCCATTCCTTTGTCTGTCCAACTGGTCTTCTATCTCCAGCTATCATTCACTCCTTACCACCCCCTCCCCCCACCACCTCCCCCCCTCCACCCCACCCTATCTTCTGGATGAAAAGTCACTTTTTCCTAGCTACCACCAGTTCTGAAGAAGAGTCACTGCACCCAAAACGTTAACTTTGATTTCTCTGCACAGATGCTGCCAGACCTGCTAAGATTTTCCAAGAGTTTCTGTTTTTGTTTGTTATTCATGTTGGAGGTTGACAATCCTTCCTGCTGCTTATCCATCTCTGCCATCAGACTCACCACATGTGAGGACACAAGATTCCACTCAATGCATTTAAGAAAAAATGGTTGTTTTAGGTTTAATAAATAGATTCTAAAATATGGATATATTTAACAAAAAGGCATAAGTCATTTGTCTTCTTCAATTAATTTTAAAAGAAAAGAACCATTCTGTATTTCCAGATATTGAGCTGTACCTATATTGAAAAATCCTCTGTTAAAATGTGCTTTTTAGTATTAAGAAATTTTCGTAAAATATCATGATTGTTCAATAGCTAATCAGGAAAATCCAGTTTAAATCAAAACGCCAAGAAAACTACATTTACTCAAACAGTTTAGCAGCTTGTATTGTTAAGTTCTGAAGTATCTGTGATTTCAAAATGTTGAGACTGTACTAAATTATGGACAAAACAATACTCAATAGAAATGATCAGCACACTCTTTCTGTAACTATGCTGTACTTTGCTTATTGATATTTCTATGAATATTACATATGTTAGAATGAAAGATCACCTTGCAGAGTGATCACTTTTGTAAAAATGTGCCACAATAGAAACTTGTATTTCTATCAGGGTATAGCAAATGAATCGTGAACAATATCTTAAGATAGAAATACTATGGGACAATAGGGCTAATGTAAGGTGTTGCTCCACATGTTCCATGTTATTAACTTCTTTTAGCTGTCTACCAACTGTGGATAAATGACATGAAACCAATGCTGTCTTGTGCTACAGGCATCTCATTTTTAACATGTCATTCTTTTAAACATATGCAACAGATTTATAATGACCATGAGTTGTGTTCATTAACATCCTCAACTTGTATGTCCTCAAATTATCATAATGTCACAGTTCAATGAAGTTTCCATTCTCTCAAATACTTGAACAAACAGAAATGACTGTTTTGCATTGTAATCTATGAATGAAACAAGATTGTGCATTTGATTAATGAATAGTGCACAGTATTTGAGCATGCTGATATTTAGATGACATTCCCTTGTCCTTTATTTTTATTTAGAGATCAATATTTGCATGAACTGTTGTGTTTTTAAAAACGGCTGGACCAAAAAGGCATGGTCCAGACTGTTATACACTAATGTGCCAACTTTTTAAATACTGGTGAACAGTACGTAGAGATGTAGACTTAGAGACCTCACCCCAGAGATTACACCATACTCTGGGAGTGGATCTATGAGGCAAAAGTGATTTTTTTTTGGATTCAGTCACTTACATGTTTGCTCTTGAGCTCACTGGGGACATAAATAATCTGCTGGGAAATTTCACTAGACCTGTCAGTATCAGTCCTGACAGTTGAAAAGAACTAAAGATGACTGGAAGCACAACGTGTTTATAGGTCTGCATTGAAACGCCAAAAAAGTTAGACAATGTCCTCCATGGTGAATTTCAAATTATTCGTTATAATCAATACTGACATTAGCATTTAATTCTTTCATTATTTGATCAAAGTTAAAGCAATGTGATATTTTGTTTCCCTTACAGTTTGCATACACTGGTAGATTACTCAGACACCGACTCTTGGAATATACTTTTGTATTTTAATAATTGATCTCATTAGATGCATATAGCACACCATTTCATTATGGAACTTTTTAACTAATGATAAATTGTTGGTGTGACAGAATAGAATTGATTATTCATGGTGCCATAGCTATTGATAGGAAAAAATATCAGCTTTATGAATTTATTAAGAATGATAAATTTGTGAAATAACAAAACATTTTAAATGTTTTATGACTAATGAGTGACAGTCTTATGCACTAATTAATGTATCAATTGAAATCTGTATGTCAAATATATATTTATCTGTGTATATTGTATTATCTGTGGGAAGAGAAGAATATATACATATATTTATAAGGAGAAAAAGACTGACTTATGTACATATGATGTACAGATATTTATACAGACTTATTTAAATTATTGCACTTCAGCAGTATAGTGGGTAGGGGCACCAACATGTGATAGTATGAAGCTGTTTGATATAGGTTCAGTTTGAAATGAGTTAGTGATCAAGCTGAACAAGATAATGGGAGGGTCCACAGTGCCTCTAATGTACATATAATGACAGCTATCCAAAAGTGGCATTGGCAATTATTTCAGTAGACATTGCTTGCTGTGTTTTTGTCTACATTTGTGGTGTGCAATTCAGTGAACCAGAAAAGGCTAAGAGGAAGTATATGCCTACTATCCTCCAAAATATTTTCAGTTACAGTTCTTTTAATTATTTTGAATTCCTTTGGCATTAGAGGAAAATATCTGCTTTGCTTTTTTAAAATTATTCTTGGGATGTAGACATCGCTAGTGACTATTGGTGATCTCTAGTGACCCCAAGAAAGTTTGATAGAATGCAATGAATTCTTAAGCCACTTCACAAGGTAGTTAAGATTCATGCACATTGATGTGAGCTAAGAGTAATTTCTAGGTCAGACTGGGTAAGGGTCATGGGTTTTGTTCTTTAAAGGACATTCTTGATCCAATATTTCTTCACGATGGTTCAATATCTTCACAGTCACTATTTCTAATTCCAGATTATTTAAGACATAAACTTTGACTTCCTATTCTCTTAAGCATTAATCCAGCTCTTTGGATTACTCGACCAATAACATAACAGTTCCATACTCAATTTATAAAAATGTGCTGTGATGTGCTGTGTCTTTGTCTGGTTAGTTTTAGTGTTTGAGAGTAAATGTAAAGCAATTGATGTTTCTGTAAGAGATTCATGTGTGCATGTCGTCATCTGGAAAACATAATGGTCAAGGTTGTTTGTTTGGACTTTTCACAAAGAAATTGAGCAGAATTGCTGGGGTAATTTTCACTTCTTTCCATTAGATGGAATGCATAATTTACCCATAATAGGAACTGAATATTTTTAATTTTTATTGCTCCAAACATAATTTTAAAATGGGAGTGAACAGGAGTGGTCCTATAGCTGGTGATTAATGCACTGCGTCAGTTTACCATTCAAGCAATGAATATGATGGTTCTCCCTGTTCAGTGCAATTGTTAAATCAGAGATTTTAAAAAACACAGGAATGCACATAATAATAAAGGAATTTGATCTGTTTCATCTCTGTCAACCAGAGACTTTCATTTGTAAAAGTTGCAAAGGCTGAATGCAATCTTCTTAAAATTCTGGAATCTGATGTAATATCAATAGAATTGATTCATTTTCCTATGCACCAATGACCTGAATCTAGAATGTTTTGAAAGAGCATTTCAAGAGAGTAGGCTGGTTAAGACTTAATGACTTCAATCCCAAATGACAGTATTGGGTTCTTCTCCAAACTCGCTAACTATTGGGTTGGGTTTGCTTATATTTCTTGTTAAATTTGTCAATCATTGCACAAACATGAAAGGCAAGGTATCCATTCTTGTGTATGAGAAGACTTTATTTATGTTTTGATGATGGTGGAGGCCATGTTAATTTTCACAGCTACAATTAACCATTGTGTATATAAGAACAGTCATTGCCTAATTAAAGTAAATCATTTGTTGGAGACATTTTAACATGATGAAGCACCACTCAAATGCAAATATTGTTATATTTTCAGTGCTTTGTAAATAATATGCACTTATAATTGTTTTATTAAATTATAAGCTAATGCTGGTTTTCATGTTCTTTTTGGCATCTGTTTCATTATATTAATAATAACTCATTGGAAGTGTTACTTACTATAATAATCGATTAAAATATTAAACTGTGACTATGATAGTTATTTGTTTGTTAAAGAGTACTATCTTAAATTCAAAGCACAAAAAGGCTAAGTATGGTCAATGGTATTAAAGTTATACTAAAGACTGATAAGCATGTAAAAATGTACCTAAAAGTGCAAATACTTCAACATGCATCAGAAATTACTTTATTAGATGGTGTGATTTCATTTTCTATGATTAAAGGTTAACATCTAACAGTAGGACTGATCCTTGTTAATTTTTTCCAAGGATGTTATGGGGCGAACTTTGACATATCCAACCATACATGGACCTGATTAATTTGAAATTATCTCCAAATCACTGATGCTGCAGCACCTTCGGGATTCTCTGAATTACACTGCTAAGCTCCATCTTGGTAGTAGAATCCTGCAAGGAGTCTTCCTTGCTTTGAAAATGAGCTCTGTCCTTATGAGAAGTTTGTTGGTGTGCATTCAGTGTCGAGGATGGAACTTTGTTCCTACTGGAATGGAATGACAAAGTCAAACAATAAAGTATAAGATGCCTTCTCTTTACCAGGGATGTTGTCACAAAATTCTACTGCCTGCTGCAGGTCAGCACAAGGTGAAGTTGAACACTTTGATTAGATTATGTATTAAAAACACTTGACCCAAGTGCTCTTGTTGGTGAGGCAGACAAAGGGACACAGACTTCGGTTTACAATTCAACTTGAGTTTGCTAATAATTATTCATTGTTAAAAACACTATGGGAACATTTGTCAAATTCACACAATATTAAATCTCTATCTCGCTCCATACATCTGAGAAAGCATATTACCCACAATCATCCACATTATTTGAGCTGGTCCATTGGAATCTCCTTCCTCTCTGGTGGAGGGATTGCTCTCTTTGACAAAGCTGGTTCTCGCAAGTCAAGGCAGATCTTCTCCTAGGTCTTCTTGGGTTGCCATATGATCTCCTACCAAGAGTCTTGTTGTGAGCCTTCACTGAAGGAGTGGCATACAGGTGTGTTTTTATTCCCCTTGCCCCAGACCTTCCAGAATGTTCTATGGCCTTTGGCCATTGGGTTCATGAGTAGGATTCAAAGCATCCAATGAGATTGCACCAACACCCTTCACACTTGCCATGCCAGGGCATATAAGGTGCGTTTTCTCAGACATTGGCTGGAAGTCAAGGTGCCAGAAAATCTTATTGATTCTTCTCCATTACACAGCCCTAGGCTGGTTATAACTGGTTCCTCTGAACCATTGTGACCTCTTTGACCTTGGTTTTCACTGTTCTCTTTAGCCACCAGCTGATGGCTGCTGATTAAGTTAATTTTGCCTAATTTTCTCTCAGGCCTGATTTCTCTGGCTATGGGTCAATTTTAAAATGTTTAATTTTGGGCTCATGATCATTTGACCACAATTTACATGCTTTCCTGAATCTATGAATGCCACTGTTAAACTGAGCCTTTATGCCTTTCAGTCACTCCTGGTTGCAATAGACAGCATGAAACCATAAGACGTAAGAACAGAAATAGGTTAGTTGGCCCATTGAGTTTGCTCCACCATTCAATGAGACCTTGGTTGATCTGATAATCTTCAGCTCCACTTTCTTGTCATTTCTCCATAACCTTTGAATTCCTTACTGATTAAGAATCTGTCTATCTCAGGCTTTGTGACTCACCCTCGACAGTCCTCTGCAATAAGGAATTAAGCAGATTCACTGCCCCCTGAGTGAAGAAATTCCTCCACATATCTGTATCAATGAGTGACTCCTTGCTCTGGGATATGGCCTCTGGTCCTAGAATTTTCCATTTATGGAAACAATCTCCCAGCATCCACCCTATCAAGCTCTCTATGAATTGTACATGTTTCAATAAGGTTAACTCTAATTCTTCTAAATTCCTACGATTACAGGCCTAACCTAAGACCATAAGAAATAGAAACAAAAGTAAGTCAATTGGTCCTCGAGCCTGCTCCACTGTTCAATCTGATCATGGTGGATCTGACACTTCTCATGTCTACTTTTCTGCCCTTTCCTCATAACCTGCTACCTCTACTGATAAAAAATCTACTAATCCCAGCCTTACTTATGCACAAGACTCTGTTCCCATCTACTGAACATATCCTCATAGAAAACCCTCCATACCTAGCATTAATCTAGTGAAACTTGTCTAGACTGCCTGTATATCTTTCCTTTTTGATTTCCCAGCCTCATTCCCTGAGTATCTATATTTACACTGGGCATTTTCTTCACTTTTATATTACTAAATAAGCTCTTACTGTCTGTTTTTATATTACTTGTCAATCCAACCTCCTTCTTCCTCTTAGCAACCTCAGTCAATCAGCTGACTTCAAACAAAATGACTTTAATACTTTCCCAAATTATGCTTTAAAATTAGAAGTATTATGTTTCATTTGTATTGATATTTGTCATGGTACCTTAATTTCACCCTCAATTCACGTTTAACATTGTGTCATTGGCTGATGGCAAAAGAACAAATGCTATCTGCACCAGTTTTAGCTAATGATGCCTCATAGGAACTTGAGCAGAGAAACAATGATATAAATTCAGTGTAATATCTTCATTCAAACTCTGATTAATTGAATCAGAGGCCCCCTGAAGCAACATTTCCACTACTCCAATAGGTTTTGAGTGTATGGTATCAGACAGCCACCAACTTTTTTGTTGTCTGCTGCATTCTATGGAACTTTGTTATTCAGAGATGCCAGCACATTGTGCCAACTGTCAAGGAAGATGGTGAAAAGCAAGGCCACAAAGTTTGCCCATGTTGGTGTTACTAATTGTTAGTCAACATGGACTTCAGCAGTTCAGGAAGGCAGCAAGCCCCAAGTCCCCCAAGTGAATATATGAAAAAAAGTAAAGAGTTATGACATTAAATTTTACTTAGAGGCAGCACGGTGGCTCAGTGATTAGCATTGCTGGCTCACAGCGCCAGAAACACAGGTTCAATTCCAGCCTCGAGCGACTGTCTGTATGGACTTTGCACATTCTTCTTATGTCTGCATGGGTTTCCTCCGGGTGCTCCAGTTTCCTCCCACAATCCAAAGATGTGCAAGTTAGTTGAATTGGCCATGCTAAATTGCCCATAGTGTTCAGGGATGTGTAGGTTAGGTGCATTTGTCAGAGGTAAATGTAGAGCAATAGGGTCTGGGTGGATTACTCTCTGGAGGGTCGATGTGGACTTGTTGGGCTGAAGGGCCTGTTTCCACACTGTAAGGATTCTATCTCTTCTAATTGGAGGATGATCATTGGCTATAATAGTGGGTAAATTGGTATCTCAGCAACCACCATGTGTACCACATGTTTGACAAAATCCACTTCCTTAATCAACACTAATGTAAAGTAATAATTGTTTACCTCACCTGTAACTTCTGACTCCACCAATAGATGCGATCTTTGATCTTTAAATAGTCCCAAATCTCTTCTGGTAACTCTTTAATCATTAGTTAACATATAGGAAATGATTAGATTCAATTTTGTGTCAATACCTGTTCCATTTTAGTTCTGTTTCTTATCATTATTTATGTTCACTTATTTTCTGTAACTTTAGTTGCAATCTGATTCTCCATTGTATTATAAAGCTGATGTCTAATGTGAGTCCATTTTTACGATTTATCTTTCTCTCTAAACTGAGCTATCATCCAGAGAACTGTGATGCTGGTTGCTCTTCTCTCCTCTTTATAGGGAGATACGAAACTGCATCTGCTCCTGTTTAAAGGCCACCCATCCTTTAAATACCTTTTTTCCTGGCAGTATTTGACTCCAATTTACGAAAGCTAGAACCCTCCTCTAGTCATTAATATTAGCTCTCCTCCAGTTAAGTACTTCATTCTAAGTTTCTGCTTACTTTTCCATAACTAGAGATTTACCAGGATGTTGCTAGGAATGAAGGGTTTGAGAGGTGATCCTATAGAAGTTTATAGGCAAGGTGAATGACAGGTGTCTTTTCCCTATGGTCAGGTATTTTAAGATTATGGTGGCATATTTTTTTTATATGAGAGGAGAAAGATTAAAAAACAAAGACATGAGGAATAAAATGTTTACACAGAGAGTGGTTTATGTGTGGAATGAACACATTCCAGAGGAAGTGATGGATGCGGGTACATTTACAACGTTTAAAAACTATTTTGCTAAGTAAATGAATAAGAAATGTCTGAGGGATATGGGCCAAGTGGATGAAGATAGGACTAGTTTAGATTGCGACTTTGGTCAGCACAGACAGGTTGGAACGAAGAGTCTGTTTCTGTACTATATGACTCAATTTCTCTATAACTGGGTTAAAAGTTATATTATTGTCAAAATCCCTGAGGTGTTACTCTGTTGGGTTTGTTTGGGACCGGTTCTGGGGAAGGTGGGACTATTACAAAATGGACGGTCTACATCTGAACCAGACTGGAACCAATGTCCTTGGGGGAATTTTTGCTACTGCTGTTGGGGAGGTTTTAAACTAATGTGGCAGGGGACTGGGAACCAGAAGAGAAAACAAGTCGGCAGTGAGGTGGAGACTGGAGACTGTAAGGATTATGAAGATAGCATTAAGAAAGAGAAGAGTAGGCAGGGAGCAGATGAGCGCAAAAGAACAGGTGGCCTGAAATGCATCTACTTTAATGCAAGGAGTATAGTGTGTAAGGCAGACGAACTCAGGGCTTGGATTGGTACCTGGGAGTATGACATTATTGCAATCACAGAGACTTGGTTGAAGGAAGGGCATGATGATTGGCAACTAAATGTTCCAGCATATAGACGCTTCAGACAGGACATGGAGGGAAGTAAATGGGGGGTTGGATTTGCATTGCTGGTGAGGAATGATATCACGGCTGTGCTAAAGGAGTACACTATGAAGGTCTTGGGTAGTGAGGCAATATGGGTGGAGCTGAGAAATAAGAAGGGTGCAGTTACATTGTTGGGACTGTATTACAGGCCTCCCAACAGTGAGCATGAAGTAGAAGAACAAATAGGTAAACAGATTATGGAAAGATCTAGAGGCAATAGGGTAGTGGTGATGGGAGATTTTAATTTTCCCAACATTGACTGGGATACACTTAGCGTTAGAGGTCTGCATGGGTAGAATTTGTCAGAGGCATCCAGGAGAGTTTCCTAGAGCAGTATGTCAATAGTCTAATGAGGGAAGGGGCCATATTGGACCTGGTACTGGGAAAGGAGGCAGGATAGGTGGTAGAAGTTGCAGTGGGGGGATTTCTTTGGAAACAGTGACCACAATTCAGTAAGTTTTAGAATACTCAGAGATAAAGATGAGAGTGGTCCTAAGGGAAGAGTACTAAACTGGGCCAAGGCCAATTATATCAAAGTTAGGCAGGAGCTGGGAAATGTGGATTGGGCACAGCTATTTGAAGGGAATTCCACATTTGATATGTGGGAGGCTTTCAAAGATACGTTAAAGATAGTGCAGGATAGGCAGGTACCGTTGAAGGCAAAGGATAGGAAGGGCAAACTTCGTGAACTGTGGATGACATGAGAAATTGTAACACTAGCCAAGAGGAAAAGGGAAGCATGGATAAGGTCTAGGCAGCTAAGAACAGAATGTGCCTGGAGGAATATTGGAAGAGTAGGACAAGTCTTAAATGAGGAATCAAGCGGGTGAAAAGTGGTCATGAAATAACTTCAGCAAGCAGAATTAAGGAGAATTCCAAAGCATTTTATTCTTTCTAAGAAGCAAGTGGGTAACTAAAGAAAGGATTGGTCCACTAAAGGATAATGAAAGAAGGCTGTGTCAAAGAAAATGTCAGTGTCAAGTCAGTCGTCACTAATGGAGATGGAGAGGTCCAGGAAGGGGAGGGAGGTGTCAGAGATGGTCCAGGTAAATTTAAGGTCAGGGTGGACACTGACATTTTTTACAAACCCACCGACTCCCACGGCTACCTGGATTACACCTCTTCCCACCCTATCTCTTGCAAAAATGCCATCCCGTATTCCCAATTTCTCCACCTCCGCCGTATCTGCTCCCAGGAGGACCAGTTCTACCACAGAACACACCAGATGGCCTCCTTCTTTAGAGACCGCAATTTCCCTTCCCACGTGGTTAAAGATGCTCTCCAACGCATCTCGTCCACATCTCACACCTCCGCCCTCAGACCCTACCCCTCCAACCGTAACAAGGACAGAACGCCCCTGGTGCTCACCTTCCAACCTACAAACCTTCGCATAAACCAAATCATCCACTGACATTTCCGCCACCTCCAAAAAGACCCCACCACCAGGGATATATTTCTCTCCCCACCCCTTTCTGCCTTCCGCAAAGACCGTTCCCTCCGTGACTACCTGGTCAGGTCCACACCCCCCTACGACGCACCCTCCCATTCTGGCACTTTCCCCTGCCACCGCAGGAACTGTAAAACCTGTGCCCACACCTCCTCCCTCACCTCTATCCAAAGCCCTAAAGGAGCCTTCCACATCCATCAAAGTTTTACCTGCACATCCACTAATATCATTTATTGTATCCCTTGCTCCCGATGTAGTCTCCTCTACATTGGGGAGACTGGGCGCCTCCTAGCAGAGCACTTTAGGGAACATCTCCGAGACACCCGCACCAATCAACCAAACTGGCCAGTGGCCCAACATTTCAACTCCCCCTCCCACTCTGCCGAGGACATGGAGGTCCTGGGCCTCCTTCACCGCCGCTCCCTCACCACCAGACGCCTGGAGGAAGAACGCCTCATCTTCCGCCTCGGAACACTTCAACCCCAGGGCATCAATGTGGACTTCAACAGCTTCCTCATTTCCCCTTCCCCCACCTCATCCTAGTTTCAAACTTTCAGTTCAGCCCTGTCCCCTTGACTTGTCCGGACTTGTCCGACCTGCCTAGCTCCTTTTCCAATTATCCACTCCACCCTCCCCTCCCTGACCTATCACCTTCATCCCCTCCCCCACTCACCCATTGTACTCTATGCTACTCTCTCCCCACCCCCCACCCTCCTCTAGCTTATCTCTCCATGCTTCAGGCTCACTGCCTTTATTCCTGATGAAGGGCTCTTGCCCGAAATGTCGATTTCGCTGCTCGTTGGATGCTGCCTGAACTGCTGTGCTCTTCCAGCACCACTAATCCAGAATCTGGTTTCCAGCATCTGCAGTTATTGTTTTTACCTCTATCCCAGGTTGCTGAGGGAGGCGAGAGAGGAAATAGCTGGGGCCCTGACAGATATCTTTGTGGCATCCTTAAATATACGTGAGGTACCGGAGAACTGAAAGGTTGCTCATGTTGTTCCCCCTGTACAAGGGTAGTAGGGATATTCTGAGTAACGACAGACCAGTGAGCCTGATGTTGGTGGTGGCAAAGTTGCTGGAGAGGGTACTGAGGGATAGGATCTATTTATATTTAGAAAAGAATGGGCTTATCAGTGATAGGCAACATGGTTTTGTGTGGGGGAGATTGTGCCTTACCAGTTTAATAGAGTTCTTCAAGGAAGTGACCAAGTTGATAGATGAAGGAAGGGCTGTTGATGTCATATACATGGACTTTAGTAAGGCATTTTATAAGATTCCCCATGTTAGACTAATGGAGAAAGTGAAGCCACATGGTGTGCAGGGTGTTCTAGCTAGGTGGATAAAGAACTGGTTGAGCAACAGGAGACAGAGTAGTAGTTGAAGGGAGTTTCTCGAAATGCAGAAAGGTGACCAGTGGTGTTCCACAGGAATCGGTGTTGGGGCCACTACTGTTTGTAATATACATAAATGATCTGGAAGAGAGCACTGTTGGCATGATCGGCAAGTTTGCAGATGACACCAAGATTGGTGGAGTAGCAGAAAGCATAAGGGACTGTCAAAGAATACAGGAGGATATAGATAGACTGGAGAGTTGGGTGGAAAAGTGGCAGATGGATTTCAATCCAGACAAATGTGAGGTGATGCATTTAGGCAAGACTAATTTTTGAGCGAATTATACAATGAATGGAAGAACCTTGGGAAAAGTTGATGAGCAGAGAGATCTGGGAGTGCAGGTCCATTGTACCCTGAAGGTTGCTGCACAGGTAGATGGAGTGGTCAAGAAGGCATATGGTGTGCTTGCCTTCATTGGACGGGGTATTGAGTATAAGAGCTGGCAAGTCATGTTAAAATTGTACAAGACATTCGTTCGGCTGCACTTAGAATACTGTGTACAGTTCTGATCACCGCATTACCAAAAGGATGTGGACACTTTGGAGAGGGTGCAGAGAAGGTTTACGAGGATGTTGCCTGGTATGGAAGGTGCTAGCTATGAAGAGAGGTTGAATAGGTTAGGTTTATTTTCATTAAAAAAAAGGAGATTGAGGGGGGACCTGATTGAGGTTTACAAAATCATGAAGGGTATGGAGAAAGGCGGATAGAGACAAGCTTTTTCACAGGGTGAAGGATTCAAAAACAAGAGGGCACACTTTCAATGTGAGAGTTGGAAAATTTAAGGGGCATACATGCGGCAAGTACTTCACACAGAGGGTGGTAGGCGTCTGGAATGCGTTGCCAGCAGAGATAGTAGAGGCAGGCACTGTAGATTCATTTAAGATGTGTCTGGACAGATGCATGAGGAGGTGGGGAGCAGAGGGATACAGATGCTTAGGAATTGACCGACAGGTTTAGACAGTACATTTGGATTGGCTCAGGCTTGGAGGACCAAAGGGCCTGTTCCCGGGCTGCAAATTTTCTTTGTTCTTTTTTCTTTGTTGTGAGTTTCTCCACGTGACCCAGGATTGGATCCAGCAATGCCTCTTTCTTTGTTGGGCAGGAAACTAAACAAGAGAATTTCCCAAACACACTTCATCCTTCTCTGACATGAACTTAACCACTTCTTCACTCAATATTGGAGGAATTAGATCTCCCATTACCACAACTCAATTGTTCTTGCAATCTGAGTAAGTTCTTTATAAATCAGCTCCTCCATTTCCTTCCCACTATTTTATGGCCTATAAAATACATCAAGTCGCTATTTGCTCCTTTGTGGTTTCTTGCCTCAAATCAGTTGAACTCTGCCTTTGATTCCACAATGATCTTTGTCCTGTAGTCGTATAATATTTTCCCAAATCAAGATTGCAATCTCCTCCATTTTTGTTCCATTCCTTAGTTTTCCAGAAATCCTTATATCCATAAATCATGAGTACTCAGTTCTCTGCATTTGCAAAAAGGTGAGCTTCACTATTGACATTTGAGTCTTTTACTGGCTGCAGCCTTACCTTTCAGGGCACACTTGGCATTTTCCTGGTCCTAGTGTTGTTAATATATAATTAAGATACATGGTTAAAATAAAAGATACAAGCAGTGTTTGTGACTTAACCATTAACCACTAAAGTCATGCAGAATGAGTGACACTTACAAAATGCTGAAGTTAAACTTTGTGGATGAGAAGCTGCTTGAAACTGGTTCAAGTCAGATCAATGTTTGCTCCAATAGTTATGCAAATGAGAAGGCTATGTATTTCCCTCTACAGGCCAGGGTGAGATTAAATTTTGTGAAGGTGCAACGACAATATGCATTTATATTGTAACGTAAATTACATCAAGGAAATTCCTGGCCAGGGTCATAGAATGAGAATGGTATTGACTATTTCTGAGAAATGCATTTTGTGAATGATCTCTCTGTCTCATTCACCTTTCCAGATTGCCTTTGGTCTACATGACACACATTCTAATAAACATAGCAGCATTTTCTTGTTAATGAATGTTAAATTACAACCTGCTTCTTTGCACCCACTCTGATCCATTTTACAAGGTTAATCATTATTTTCCTACCCCCAAGAATTGGACTGTTGTGACAGCAACAGAACAGGTAAATTTTATGCCTTGGCTAAGTCCTGGAACTTTGAAAGGACAATCTGATGGAGAGAGCTTCCTCTAGCACCTCTCTCCACCGCTGGAGATTGAGCCTGCTATCATTGCTTTCTTAGACAATCTGCCACTTTCCAACAAGTCGTCCTCAGAGGTTCTTTCGAGAGGTTGGCTGGTAAGGAAATTGATTTGATTTTACAGAGAAGGTGCAGTAATTGGGAGCCCTGACTAGTGGCGAAGAACATTTCAGAATGGAACAGTAAGAAGGACCAGAAGCATTGTTTTCCATTTTCAATTTTTTCTGTCTAATTGAAGACAGTAAAGCAGTGAAAACTTCAGCACATGGTGGAACAATTCATACACCTGATGAAGGGCTTTTGCCTGAAACATCAACTTTCCTACTCCTCGGATGCTGCCTGATCTGCTGTGCTTTTCCAGCACCACACTCTCGATTCTAATCTCCAGCATCTGCAGTTCTCACTTTCACCCAATTCATACACCTGCCTATCAGCTGCAAACTAATTCAATGGCAGTTTTGAAAGTAAGCTACTGCCTTTTTTATTAACAAATCAATCAGAAGAGATCATAATATTTCATCGCCAGCTGCCGATGTGCTACGTTTCTGCATATACAATTCATGTTCATCTCTCCAAAGATGCTGCCAGACATGATGAGTATTTCCAGCAATTTCTTTCACTCCAGATTCCCAGCATCTGCAAAATTTTCCTTTTAGTATTATGAATGTTGCCAAGAATACCTCTATAACTGACAGAAGTGATGTTCAGCAGCATGTTCACATCCAGTAAGTAAAAATGAAAATAATACTAAATATACTTGTTTAATTGTGTGTCTAATTTTAAGACGAAGAAGTATTTGTGTGACGGGGTATATAAATCTTATATATATGGGAGGTTGTCTTCAGACACAGAAAGGAAAACCTGCCATCATAGAATCTTTCAGCATAGAAGACCATTCAGCCCACCTTTACAAGATGCTGTCCAAATCCCTTTCCCTCTCCTAACTCAGCAAATTTGCCCTCCATGAGATTAATTGAATACACAGCTTTCCCTGATAGGATTTGAACTCAAAGTCTCTGTGATACTAGTCCAGAACAACAACTTGTTCACTGCAAAATCCTGCTTTCCCATGTGCTTTGATGTTGCCCATATATTTGACTCAAGCACTGCCACTTATTGATTGATACAATGTTGATTGTCCTTTATTATCACTGAGTAATGCTTACAGGAGAACTTCTGAACTTTGCCTTATGTTTCACATCTCATTATCAATAATGTTAACTGGTTAGAATAAGCATGGGAATTCCTCAGCAATTTCATTTTAAGGTAGAGAGACTGATTAAGGGAGATATTTTGTCGACTACTAGGTTTTATTTAATTAATTACATTATCTTATGATCATTTTTTTTCCATTGGCAATGTATCCTACACAGAGATGTCTACAGGACAAAGCTAAGGTTTGCTTATTGCATATGATTGCCATTTCTGATACCCAAATCTCATTTACAATAGATGTAAAACCATGTTATCACAACCTGCTATCAAACTGGAGTGTAAATGCAGTGAGAGAGAAATGAGATTCACATCACCATGGAAACTAGGCAGCCTGGTATTGATGATAAAGAAAAACAAATTTTTTTTAAAAATGTCTGGCTTACACACAATTCTCTGCTATTCACAAATAAAATGTACATATAAAATGTTACAAACTTTATCCATAATTCCATATAAATTGAGGTATATTATCACCTTTACCCATGTCCTTAGTGACCATAATGATAAATGCATTGATTTTACTCAAATCTTTTAGAAGGTAAGATAGCCAGATGTTAACTTAGAATGAAGATGCGTTCAGATCTTGTGATTCCTTCATGAACGTAGGCACTTAATCTTTGTTGGAGCTTTCTTTAAACTGGATGTTGTCTCAACAATTTTATCAGCTAACCTTTAAGGCAGTGATGGATAGGAACAAAATTAATGGTTGTCCTTTTACAGGAAGTAATTTCTTAACCCTTATCATTCTTTTATTGTTCTAAACAGTAGAAAGAGTACATTATATAAATAGAATTAAAAAGAACAAAGGGGAATATTTCAGAGCATAACTAATTATTATAATAATGAAAGAACAGAAGTACACAAGGATGTTTACAATTTAAAAAAAATAGATTGGAGGAAGAAGCAATTTATAAAAATAAATTTATATCCTGTCAATAACTGGCCTGAAGATGGGACTATGAATCATCTGAGAGAGTTCTATTGAGATGACTATGTCCCTATTGACACTTCTTCATGAGATAGTTCCTTAAAATTGTTTTAAGTAACTTTGTGATCCAAGATGATGTTACTGCTGGAAACATCCGAGAATATATTCCGACTTGTTAGGCCATATTTTGTCTTTTTCTTTAATTTAACAGTAGGCTTTCACTGAAACATAATCACACACAGCTGCAGATTTGATTTTAACAACAAAAGAAGAGTTTGTTACACAAAAGAATACATAAAATATAATGCAATTTCAAAAAATTCCAATGGAACCCAACGGAGCGCAATGGAGGCCGGGATGTTAAATGTCTTCAAAGCAGAGATTGATCAATTCTTAATCTCGCGAGGAATTAAGGGATATGGGGAGAGTGTGGGTAAGTGGTGTTGAAATGCCCATCAGCCATGACTGAATGGCAGAGTGGACTTGATGGACCAAATGGCCTTACCTCCACTCCTATTTCTTATGGCCTTATGGTCTTAAAATCCCATATGCTCCCCAATTCCATCACTTCACAGTTATTCAAAATCCAGACGTATTTCTCCTTTCTATCAAATCTGTAGGTTAAATTAACCACCTATTCACAGTTCCACTCTTGTGAGCTATGAAGCATTTTCTTTGTATATCTACACACTGAGAAGTTAAACCTTTCCAGTCTTTTAATAATCTGTAGCATTCTAACCAAACGCTCCTAGTCTGGAAGTTTCACGAACTAAACTCTTTCTCTGAGGTGACTCATTCTCATAACTGCTATGAACAATCTCCTTTCTAGTAGAAACTATATTGGTATTAATCAGGTTTCCTCTGAACTGCTCAAAAGCTTTCCAATTGTTTGGGTTTTATAATCTAAAATCAATTTTTGATTATGTGAAAGCCAAAAGAAAACTACCGTCATTCTCCCCTGCCATAAACCACCACAATAAAAACAAACTTCGATAACATTCCAGGAGGAACATACTGGTTTAAACTCATGGTCTGGAAAGACTGAGATGGTTAATTTTTAAATCCTTTTACAAGAACAGCTGAGCATTCTTTACGGCATGAATTTAAAATCCAAACTCTAAAATTAATTCACATACATAAATGATGCATCTTTCATCACAATAAATAAGACATGATGTGAAGGAAAACAATCAATAATTTCTCCTATCCTTAAACATCTAGTTTTTTTTTTGTTTTTTCTTGTTGACCATTCAGTTCCATTTTAGTAAATATAAATAGTGCTCTCGCAGAATTTAATATAATAATTATTAACATTGGATAATGGAAGATATTTCATGGAAGTTAATTACAATGTCTTTGAAATAACATTACATATAAAACCAATTTGGTTACCAAGAAAAATGTGTACTGAAATGATTACGCAGCCGACATTATCACTCTGTGTCATATTCACTTCTTTTCTCCAAAAACATTAAAGAGAAATATGAAGGAAATGCAACTCTAATTCTCAGTAGGAGCTCACAAACTGACTTACAGAATGTAGTATCCACATCACTTTTATACCTGCCTGCATTTTCTACATCCTCTTATGTCAGGGCAATAATTACTTGATAGCTTTGAAACAAAAGGTAAGGGAGTGTGTTGGAGGAATTGTCTTTTTCCCCATTTATAGAATCCCGGCTGGCTTTCAAAAGGTCTGATGATTTTATTTTGTGCATACATTTGGAGCACACATTTATATCACAAATAGGTAATAATTGAGAGGTTGGTTCAATGCAGAATCGGATGGGAGTCTCTGCATCTCCTTCATTTCCTGTACCACTGCCCTCAAACAAATGCCCCCGAACCACAACAAGGGTTGAGTCCTCCTGGTCCTCATAAACCACCCCACTGATCTCAAAATCCACCGCATCATCCTCCGCCACTTCTGGCACCTGCAGTTTGACCCTACCACCAAAATAATATTTCCCTCCCCACCGCTATCCACTTTTCACAGGGACTATTCCCTCCGCGACATCCTCATTTTGTCCACACCCCCCCCCCACCAACCCCTCCTCCACATCTGGAGCCTTCCTCTGTGACTGCAGGAGTGCAAGACCTGCTCCCACACTTACCCCCCTCACCTCTGTCCAAGGTCCCAAAGAATCAATCCAAGTATGGCAGATTTGTATTTCCTTTAATTTGATTTATTTCATCCCTTGCTCCTGATGTGGTGTCCCCTACACCAGAGAGACTGAGCACAAACTTGGAGATCAGTTCAGGGAACATTGATGGGCAAATACCACACCTTCAAGTTGCCAACCATTTCAATTCCCCTCCCACTCCCTTGACGACATGTTCAGCCTGGGCCTCCTCCACTGTCAAAACAAGGCCACATGTAAACTGGAGGAAAAACACCTCATCTTCCACCCCAGAAGCTTACAACCGAATTCACCAACTTCCAAATCTCCCAGTCCCCACCTTATCCCAGGACCAGCCCTCCCTCTCCAGCTCGCCCCCTTAACCTTACCCTACCTAGCCATCTTTCTTCTCACATATCTGCTCCACCCTTCCCACTGAACAAGCACAGCCAACCCCTCCCTGCATCGACCTGTAGCTATCCAACCAATCTTTCCCCCAGCCTGACCTCCTCCCTATATTTATTTCTCAGCCCCTTTCCCCTCCTGTAATCCTGATGAAAGATTCTGACCTGAAACATCGACTCCCCTTCTCCTCTGATGCTGCTTGACCTGTTTTTCCAGCTCCGCTCTTTATCCACTCCTTCCAGCCGTGCCCACTATTACTGTAGAAACCTACAGCTAACAAAAAAACTGACAAAAGATGGGAATCTGTTCTGTCTGGATTCTCAGCTAAATTGCAACAGTACACTCTCAATGCAGTAAGTCTGTATAATTTTGGACTTTAGTGGCTATGACAACTGTATTACCATAACACAGAAAATAGTAACAGGAGTAGGCACCATTCAATGGGATGAATAACTTTGCTGCACAAAAATATCTCCATTTTCCATTTAAACTTAACAACTGATCTAGCATCAACTGCCATTTGTGGACGAGAGTTCCAAACCTGGATCAGCCTTTATATGTAAAAGTGCTTCCTTGCACCGCTCCTGAAGTCTGGCACTAACTCTCAAACTATGGCCCCTAGTTCTATATTCTCCAACCACTGGAAAGGGTTTATCTTTATCTAAACTTTCTTTCCTGATGATACCTTAAAGGTTTTGATTAGATCACCTGTTTACTTTCGAAATTGTAGAGAAAACAGGCATAATCAGTATAATCTCTCCCTACGACTTAATTTATGAAGTCCAGATATCATTCCTCCAAAGCTACGTTTTACTCCCTTCAAGGCCAACGTATCCTTCCTCAGGTGTGGTGCCCAGATCTGCTCACAGTACTCCAAGTGGGATCTAACAAAGGTTTTGTTTAACTGAAACATAACTTCTGCATTCTAGATAAAAAGGCTACAAAGAGCATAATTTATATATTGGGTGTTTGGGTAATATTAGTTGACTGAGCACATATTTTTCATAGGTGGCATCTCAAAGAGGCAGTTTCAAATGTAGGTGAACAAAGGGGAATAAGTTAATGTTGATCCATTGCTGCATGAGAGTCTGTGATGAATCATGCAATGAACTTTCCCAGCAAGGATCAATTGATGTCTTGAAAAACTGTCCACTTGCATAATCAATGCAAAGTGTGGTACTATTTTATGCCACAACAACATGAAATATTAACAAGGAGTCAGACCTATTCCAAACAAAACAGCCTGAAAATATATAGAGCAAATTCAAAGCTCATGAACATGAGTCCCCACGGAACTGGTTTTTGTTTTGAGCAATAATTCTGAGAACTCAATTATATCACAAATAAATAACAATTGAAAGTTAATCCAAAAGTACTGCAGGCATTTTTTAACTGGCAATTCCAAAATATTCTTTTTTAAGAAAAAAACTTCTCCAATCAGCTGTAAATTAAGTGGCTCTCAGAGAGAGAGGGAGAGACCCAAAGAATGATGCACCCATGAATGCAAAGAGAACTTCAAATCACACCCTTTAAAGAGAAGAGGCAAACCAGAACAAATCAGTCTGTGATTTCATTTGACTAAAAAGATAGTGAAGGGCTGGCAGCTACCTGCTCAACAGCAACCATCACCTACAGATTATGTCCCACTCTGAAGACACTTTTTTTTTGTTTTTCCCTTTAATGAATATAGCAGAGAAGGAGTTAAAAAGCCAGATTCAACTCTACTGGCGTGTGTTACTGGGACTGAACATTCTCATGGATAGCAGTCTGTGTTTGAAGGTCACAGTCAAAGAACTATCACCTCCTCAGCCCTGGGCTATAGGTAAAAACCATTTCTCACTCTGACTACTGGAAGTCACTAGCTAGTAACCAGATAAAAGAAAAGAAATAAGAGAATAAAATAATTATCTCACTCAGAATGCTAAAATTCAATCACAGTTGAAAGCAATCTGAAGTACAAAATCTCTACTAATCAAAATTGAATGATTGTGAAACTGAATGTTGAACTACTAATATCTACACTACATCAACTGTAACAGCAGAAACATTCGACAATCCACTCTGTGCAAATAATTCAAAGATTAATATGTACATCTATCATTGATAACTTGCAACTTTTTTGATTCACTTTTCACCTCTTATTTTTAATGTGCGTTGTGTCAGTATTTCTTGTCACTTGCAGTAATTATTAAACTCCCTGTTTGTTAAGTCGAGGTCACCTGGTTAACTTAGCTCCCTGTAAAGCATAACTTTATTTTGGTTTGGAGGTAAGGGAAGTGATCCTTTTCAATTTAACCGTATCACACTAACCAAGGAGAATAGGTGAATAAAGCCAATTCATCCTTCAGCACCTGGAAGCATAACACTTTGGGATATCACCACTGAAGCTGGAATTAATTGGGGAATGTAGGATCTGGGTGTAACAAATTAAGGGATCTTGCCATAGTTTGAACACGCTGATGAAATGAAAGTGGGTAAACTGGTTCTTTGAAACCAATTTGAAAGAAGAAAAGTGCATGAGGCTTTCTTGAGTTTGTATAAGAATTTCTGCATTTGACACTAACATATTTGTAGCAGAGTTAAGGGATGTCATTTTGAGAATTTAAACGTTCTGTCTATTGAATGATATAAAGGATTAATGAGGCACTTAAGGATTTCACCCAAAATCCAGAAAACCTTTATAAGACGCACTCAAAGGTTTACAGGTAAGAAGTGAAGATTATGAAATTGATAGAGTAGCAGTAGAGAGATTGGAACAGTGTAAATAAGAACTTCAAGAAAAAGAGATGGAATCAGAATAATAAAGAAATAGGAAGGAGAGGAACAAACAAGGAGAGAAAGGAGAACATTTCAAGAAATACTGTGGGAAAAAGGGTTTTAAGACAGATTGAACTGAGAAGCAGGAACTCTACTGTGTCCCATGAAGACAATACTGGTTCAGAATTGAGTGTAGAGGTAATTTGCTCATTTAATTCCCAGGTTTGTGGAAGCAGAGATAGAAGCTTCCTTTGCCTCTTTTGAGCAGATGGCATGGCAACTAAAATATCGGTCCTGATTAGTAGAAGGTTAGTTTTCAGAGAGAGTGAATGTTTTGCAATCTCTCTTGCTTGAAGAAAGTGCCACTGATTATGAAGCAGAAAGAAAAAGTCACATTAAGTCCATACCAGTTAGTGCCAGAGGTTTAACATCAAAAATTCCATACTCTCAGGAAATGACCTGATCAGATATACTGGGAATTTGAAAGGCTTAATCAACTTCCTGTTTAGAAGCCACTTATAAAAAATGCTGTAAAGTAATTCTCTTTGAAGAGTTTAAAGATTCCATCCTCTCCAAATAAGACCACACCTTAAGGAACAGACAGTGACTGAGACAAAGCAGGCAGCCACACAGGCTGATGATTATGATTCACGGAACATGTGGGCCCAGTGAGCGGGCATGAAATGTAAAGTTCTTAAGGGAATCGAAAAGAATGATGCCTGGGTTTTCAGCATTGAAAGAACTAGAATTCATAGGTAATCAAATTAAGAAAGCATTTTTCTAGAAGATCATACCTACGTGTAACTACTGAGGTTGATCTGCTAGGATTTACATCAATTCACAATTGTGAAAACTCACTGTCGTGAGCAGCGAGATCAAGAAACGTTATCTTCCTTGCAAGCACCATAGAGTGAAGGGCAGAATCAATGTAATCTGCCACAGAGCCACAGTTTAGAAACAGCCAGGGAGAAATCGATGGCTTCACTTGCGCAGACAAATAGATTATAGTTCATGAGGAACTGGGTTTAGATTGGAAAGCAGCATGCATCACATAATGCCTTGGCCCTTTCAGGATCTGGTAGATACCAAGCTTTGTTCACTTTGGTCCATGACACTCTGTACCGTGCTAGGAAACAGCATCTTTGACATTCAAACTTCGAGTATTATATTGAGAAGAAATATTATAATAGAATGAGAAAAGTTATTTATAAAGAAATTTGGGAATTGGGTATAGAAAGAGGAGGGTAATTGTTTGCAATTATTAGATTATAATAAACTATGCACTGCCATGTGTTCTTTTTAATCCAGAGTTTACAGGCATACAGAAGTGATGCTGATTTATTTCCCTAGCTGATGATTACTGACATAGTCATGTGGTGCAAAGAGGGCTAATGTGCTGTCATGTTGTAAGATGGGCCAAGCTTTGAAGGAATGTCTTAATGAATGCAGTTGTGAAGGAGGTCAGATTGTTGTTTTAAGGAGAAGACTTCTCAGATCGTTTGTCCTCTGATGCAGTTTACAATGACACAGTCTCCTACGTATGTACATCATGCTGTTGGCTGTCTTCATGCCATTCAAGTTCAAACAGAGCCAAGACAACATCCTCCATAAAATTTTAACAATATGAGGCAGGCCTGAGAGTCAATGTTCAATTAAACACACAAACTAGAGCTGTAGGGTTCTGGTTTGCGATCAGCAGTTGGCTGATTTTAGGTGGTTTGAATCACTCCCAGATCTGTGGTTCTGACACTGGACTCATTTCGGAAATGTGAAATGGTGAAGGCAGTAGACAGGTGTTTCAGGGACAAAAGAATCTTTATGTTTATTTCAATACAAAAAGGTAAGCAAGATACGAGAAATATATCACAAACAGAATAAGAACAGTGAAATTGACACAATCATACTGAGCTGAAAATGTGTTGCTGGAAAAGCGCAGCAGGTCAGGCAGCATCCAAGGAGCAGGAGAATCGACGTTTCTGGCATGAGCCCTTCTTCATGCCAAGAAATGTCGATTCTCCTGCTCCTTGGATGCTGCCTGACCTGCTGCGCTTTTCCAGCAACACATTTTCAGCTCTGATCTCCAGCATCTGCAGTCCTCACTTTCCCCACAATCATACTGAGGACAGTAAATCTATACACTACATGTAGCTCTCTTATAATACCATAGTTCGGCTCATGTGCGATTTTGTTTTATAAGAAAATAGTGCAATACCAACACCATTTAACCTAATGGGACCAGAATCATGTTATAGCCAGTAGAGGTAAGGAAAGTTCATGTTCTACAAATATCAGTCTAAATTCAGACACATGTTATAGCAAACATTAAAAATCACACAACACCAGGTTATAGTCATCTGATGAAGCGCTTCGAAAGCTAATGCCTCCAAATAAATCTGTTGGGACTATAGCCTGGTGTTGTGTGATTTTTAACTTTGTTCACCCCAGTCCAACACCGGCTCCTTCAAATCATGCTTTAGCCAATTTGTGCCGTAGAGACACGTGCTATAGGAGAACCACCTGTATTACATTGAACACAGGTTAAACACTATTAGGCGCTAAATAGCAATTTTAATCACAGACATTTCCATCAAACTTTCTACCCTTGAGATTTGCTGTACAGTCAACAGCCACCTTCCACTTCCGGCTGGCTTGGTCAGAAACTTTGGGGTCTTGGGAATTAAGCTCACCACTGGGGAGAACTTGTGATTTTGAAGTACAGGTGGCTGTTCCTGCTTGCCATACTAATTGCAGGCGTGTTATCTTTGTGCCAAACCTGCGCTTGCCATTGTGTTACTAGTGTTTCCTTTTGAGGTCAATTGGCTTCCTGGTAGCTAAGAGCAGGTGTGAATGTATTTTGATTGAGTGGAATGTCCAGTATCTCTGTGCATGAACATTCATCAAAGTTGAATGTTTTGGTATCTGTCTCAGCCCCACAACGTTTGGGTTGGCATAACCCGAAGGGTAAAAGTTAGTTTCAATCTAGGCGTGTTAGGTCTGGTTAATTTTTCTTTTAAAGTCAAGGTGTGAATTGGACTTTCAATTGAACAATAGTTCCAGGCAGCTATCTCTGTGTCTGTGTATTTTTCTCAGAGCATATCCCAGCTGCCTATTTCACTTTGAAGAAACCAGGATTTTGATCCAGTATTTTAAATGTTAGGGATTTTTGCTCAATTCTACAGAGCCTAATGTTAATAGTTATATGATGTGTGATAGTCACATTAAGCTCTGTACCTCTGGTTTGAAGTGTCATACTCACTGTGTTTACGACAAACATGTCACATCACACAAACATTACAAATAAAAATTCTAAATTTCTGAGTTTGTAGTTAACCAAGGACTGACCCTCATACTGTACTTTGGAGTATTAGGTTATTCAGCAACTGTAAGCAAGAGCACCTTGATATCACTTGGCTGGTAACAGATTGCTTTCCCACTCTATGGTCAATACACTCCCACTTAGTGGGCAGCACAGTGGCTCAGTAGTTAGCACTACTGCCTCAATAGTGCCAGGGACCCAAGCTCAATTCCAGTATTGGGTGACTGTCTGTGTGGAGTTTGCACATTTTCCCTGTGTCTGCCTGGGAGACGGGTGCTCCAGTTTCCTCCTACAGTCCAAAGATGTGCAGATTAGGTGAATTGGCCATGCTAAATTGCCCATTGTGTTAGGTGCATCTGTCAGAGGGACCCTCTTTGGAGGGTCGGTGTGGACTTGTTGGGCCAAATGGCCTGTTTCCACACTGTTGGGAATCTAGTCCAGTGCACGAATATGGCTTGGAAGTTAGATGGGGAGAATTCACTCTCAATAATTGCCATTTATTATGTGAAGCTGCAAATATTGGTCTACTTCCACACTGTAGGGATTCTATGATTCTTTATCATTATTAATGAAATTAGCATTTATTTGAGATTTGATAATTAATTGAATTTATATTCTCTCATTTGCATTGGTGGGGCTTGAACTAATGCTTCTAGAGCATTAATATAGGCCTCTGGATTACTCATTTTACAACATTACTATCACCCCCAACTCTTTGTACATTAGCTGTTTCCTTGCTTATAGCTTCTGGAGTAAGTAGCAGCATTTTTATTTCTGTAACATGCTTGGTCATGATGCTCACTTTGCTCGTGATGTCCAGCATATATTCTTCCTCAAAGGAGAGGAAGCGAATTCCATATGCTCCAAAGAAAACTTACTGGTGCCAATGGTGTATAACCTTCTCCCACAGTAAAGAAGCATGGTCTTACAGAGATATCATTTTAAACTGTTTGGAGAATGTTCCTGCCACAGTTGAATGGATTATATATAGTTTGCAAGCAGCAGTGAGATATGGAGAAATGGGAGCTGCATTGTAGTGAATGTCAGAATTTGAGGAGAAGGAATTGTGGTAGAAACTGCTGCAATAATTGGAGGAGAGTGGAAGCAAACAGGAAATGTCATGGGTCGTGAGGCTGCAGAAGGTGACAACAGAGAATAAGAATACAATATCCTGACTTTGATCTGGTGAGCCCAATAAACATGAGCAAGCAGTCATGAGCCTGGACCTAAGCTCAGGAATTTCATCCGACTAGCAGTGGAGTGTTGCCTGCAGAACTTTCTGCCTGTAAGTGAAACAGAATCTATCCCCTTGTGTCGACTGTGTACACCAGGATCTGGCTTTCAAAATTGCAGATCATCTCTGGGTCTCTCGTACCCAATTTTCAAATTTTCCTGTTATCTACAGCCAGGCTGAACGTCCCCTTTAAGGCATGCTGGTTGAGTAGCTGGCTGCCTTTAACTTGTGTCAGTGAAACATAATTGTCCAATGCGTAGCTAATGAAGAGCGCAGCTAGTGCTAACTGCACGACTGAATATTTTTAATAAGGTGCCAGCACCAATTTCATATGATCACAGGGATTATATGAAGAGGCATATATCATGCACCCATCCCCCACCCCCCCCAACTCCCCCCCCACCCCCACCCCCACCCCCACCCCACCCCCCACCCCCCACCCCGGTTACTTGTAGGGATGACAAAATTTCTCAACTGATCATGTTTCTTAGGAAAACCTCCTGTTAGGCCTTAAGCAACATGCTTTGGGAAAAATCCTTCTCAATCTAATATCTGGTCGTCCAAACAAACGGTTTGTTTTGGAACAGTTTATCTGCCTTTCTGACAGTGAAGGAGTAGCATGAATCTTTCCAGTCCATTGAGCCAAAACAGTTTTGGAATAATAATGACAGTGACAGGAATTATTTCCACAGAGCAGAGACATTCCTGCAGAATACATATTGTTCACTGGCAAAAAGCAACTGTTGTCAGTTAAGATATTTTTAAAGTAATTCAGATAAAAAAATCAAATATAAATTGTCATAAATCCAAAACATTCAGAACATAATCATCAAACAAACTTTTCATTATCATTCAAAACATGAGGAAAGTGCCATTCACAACACTGTCTCAAAGATAAATCAGATTAAATTCTCGGGGCAGATAATTAAATCAATTGATGAGGATAATCAAGTGGATGCTATCCACTTGGATTTTCAGGAGCCATTTAATATAGCTCCACAACTGAGTCTTACAAAGAACAATGGGGATTGTGGAATGAATTACATGCTTGTTAATTAGAATGAAAACTGACAATGCAATCAAAAGCTATACATTTCTAATATTGTCTTGTTTTGAGGAAAAGTCATTAACCTAAAATGTTAACTTTCTTTCTCACCACTGAAGCTGCCTGATCTAAATGTTTGCAGTATTTTCTGTTCTTAATTAATAGAGAAATGTGTTTTAAAATTAGAAGACCCAACTGAGAAGTTATTGATAAAGATCTGCCTGCATCAGCTCTGGATCTCTTGCTGTTTGTTTTGTCCAGAGTACTTTTTGCAATAATATATTGAATTACAATAGCTCCTGAGAAGTATAACTGCTAAAATGAGTGAAAAGCAAGAACATTCCAGGTTGAGGTTATACCTTATTGCTGACATCAACCAGGGGAATGTAATGGCTTTCCTTATCTCACCTTCCCTTGGTTTCTACTCAGTTTGGTGATGGCTGCTGCAAGTTGCTGGTGTGGAGGCTGGCTAAATGCAGAATTCACTCTGATGCTTCTACTGGATTGACTCAATGCTTTGCTTAACATGGACAATGGCTAATTGGGCAAGGCATTGAGAACATGTGATATCAATCAAACTGTGCTCCAGAAAGGAGTCAATAGTCTTGGAAGAGAAAGAGTGAAGAAATGCTTGGCAGAAATGACAAGAGGATGATTATACATTAGAGCACTCAGTGCTATGGCCAGCTGATAAGTGTAAGAACCACTGAAAGATACTTGAACAAACTAAGAAAAGATGAAATACTAGATGTGGAAATAAAGCAGATAATATTAAACTGTAGAAAATAAAATAAGCCAATGTAATCAGTTATGATTTTCTGTAAGTCTCCATTTATTGTGAATTAGTAATCAGCAAAATTCATCATGACAAATTCTGGGGACCCTAGTCATATCCATTGATGAAAATCCCATTAAAGTCTATTAAGGATAACATTGGATGTTTAGGCTTAGCTGTAATATAGCATTAGATTAGATTACTTACAGTGTGGAAACAGGCCCTTCGGCCCAACAAGTCCACACTGACCCGCCGAAGCGCAACCCACCCAGACCCATTTCCCTACATTTACCCCTTCACCTAACACTACGGGCAATTTAGCATGGCCAATTCACCTAACCTGCACATTTTTGGACTGTGGGAGGAAACCGGAGCACCCAGAGGAAACCCGCACAGATACGGGGAGAATGTGAAAATTCCACACAGACAGTCGCCTGAGGCGAGAATTCTGGATTGATCCAGGTACCTATACATATATTTAGGAAACATAATGCTCTGCACCAACAAGATTGCTCTTCATGTCCCGCCCTTCGATAAGCTCAAAGGGATAAAGCAGCAGGTTCATTGTCTCATTCCAAGATCTTAGTCACAAAAAAGAATTTGGGATGAAGTGAATGCATCCACAATATAAGGTGAGCAGACTGGCCTACTATACGATGGCATGTTGACAAGTCTAATTGAAGTAGGCAAAAGTGAGGACTGCAGATGCTGGAAATCAGAGTCTAGATTGGAGTGGTGCTGGAAAAGCACAGCCGGTCAGGCAGCATCCTAGGAGCAGGGAAAATCAATGTCTCGGGCAAAAGTCTTTTGTCTACTATTCATTCTAGAAGAAGACAAAGGATTGTTGGCCTGTGTAACAAAATTAATAAAACAAAGAATTGTGAATGGTGGACAAAAGACAGAACTTGCTGGAGAAGCTCAACAGGTCTGGAAGCATTTGTGGGGAGAAAACAAGATTAATGTTTTGTGTTTCGTAAGCCTTCTTCAGAACTGATCTATTTATTGTGCTCAGAAAAAAATAAAAGGTTTAAAGTCATTTCCAAAAGCAAGCACATCATATTAGTACTAGATTTAGACAATAGCACAATAATTTTACTGTGTATTTATTATTCAAGATAGTTCTGTCGCTGTGGAAAGTGTTATGGAAATAGATCAAAATGTGTGCAAATGATATGTTCAGCCACATTTTTGTTCTGTAAAATAAATTAACTTTGTGATTTTGAATTGATTCGAATGCATGTGGATCCATTACTTTTCGTCATTTATATAATTAATTTTGATGTGAGATAAGAGGTATAGTTAGTATGTTGGCAGATTACACCAAAATTGGACAGCGAAGAAGGTTACCTCAGATTACAACGCGATTTTGATCAGATGGGCCAATGGGCTGAGAAGTGGCAGATGGAGTTTAATTCAGATAAATGTGAGGTGCTGATTTTTGGGAAAGCAAGTCTTAGCAGGACTCATACACTTAATGGTAAGGTCCTAGGGAGCGTTGCTGAACAAATAGACCTTGGAGTGCAGGTTCATAGCTCCTTGAAAGTGGAGTCACAGGTAGATTAGATAGAGAAGAAGGTGTTTGTTATGCTTTCCTTTATTGGTCAGAGTATTGTGTACAGGAGTTGGGAGGTCACGTTGCGGCTGTACAGGACATTGGTTCAGCCACTTTTGGAATATTGCATGCAATTCTGGTCTCCTTCCTATCAGAAAGATGTTGTGAAACTTGAAAAGGTTCAGAAAAGATTTACAAAGACATTACCAGGGTTGGAGGATTTGAGCTATAGGCAGAGGTTGAATAGGCTGGTGCTGTTTTCCCTAGAACATCGGAGACTGAGGGATGACCTTATAGAGGTTTATAAAATCATGAGGAGCATGGATAGGATAGGATAGGATAGCATACAATAGGATAGGATAGGGGTACATAGTGGTACAAGGGCGGCATGGTGGCATAGTGGTTAGCACTGCTGCCTCACAGCGCCAGGAAGGGTTTGGAGGGGTATGGGCTGGGTGTCGACAGGTGGGATTAAATTGGGTTGGGATATCTGGTCGGCATGGATGAAGGGTCTGTTTCCGTGCTGTACATCTCTATGACTCTATGACATTAAGGTGTTCATCACTTCTACCTATTAGCAACTTGGAAAAAAAATCATCTGAAGTGAAATATAAATCATTTATGCAGACCCATATATGGCTGTAATAGGATATCTTGTGGCATGTGATTTTAATTAGAAATGTTCATCCACTTTTAAGTTAAAGAAAAGTCCATAATTGAAAGTGGATATTGATGATGGCAGGGCAGGGAAAGGACAGCAGCCATTTTAATGAGCAAAAGTAAAAAGAACAGAACAAAAACGAGTTATAAATTATAGTGGAATGTTTGAATGTTAAACAACCAAACAAAAGGAGAGAAAAAAAATCAGAAAAAAGAGGAACATTAACCATAGATTAAAATTAACATTTTTAACATCACAACAATAATTTAAAACTGTTAGAATGAAACTCTACACTTTTCCTTTTTCTCTTTCTGGGCAAGAAATGTTGTTCATCAGTTCTGAACAATCATTATGCTTCGGGAAGGGTGCTTACATTGTTAATTACTAGACATAGCTTCCTGCAGCAAATGTATTGGATAATTACAGTCAACATCATGAAAATCATTAAGGGTGGTGAAGTTTAAATTTTTTTAATTTTGCAAAGCTAATAGTGTATTGTCCCAAATTTTCCTACAGATTTTTGCTATTTCTTCATCATCACAATTTGCTCGAAGGTTTGTATATTAATAGTAGCAAATAGTATGCCATCATTCTTTCAGCAAAACCTGGACCACAAAAGATATCAAGCATTGATTCCTGGGCCAGTTATATAACATGCCTCTCAAAGCCTAAGATCCTCCTTGCATTGAATACTTGTCAACACTCAACCACATAGAATGAAAGATGAATAAAAGGAACGATGAGCTTCAATCTTCTGACCATTAATTTAATCTTCTCAAAAAACCTTTCTATAAATTAACATGTTTGATTTCCACATACAATCTTCTTTTCACTTCACCACTGTCAGTTATTATTCATCTAATCTCACTCTGTCCTTACTTCGCATTCTTGAATATGTAGCCAAATAGTGCTGGAACAGTGGGAGCACGATGATGGAGGTGGGCAATGAGACTCTTTAAAAATTTCTTAGATTGAAATGTTGGAAAAAGGGCAGTCAAACAGAAGAACAAATTAATTAAAGAATGAACCAACTACTTTATCATTATGAACAAAAGACAGAAAAGGCAGACCTGACTGAAAATCATCATGCAGCCAACTATTTTAAGTATGTTTGGATATGCAGAGCAATTATGCAACTTTGTAGCCATTAAAACATAAACTCAGCCAACTATTTTATAGAGCATTCATGTCTGCATCACTGATAGAGCATGCTTGAAATTAGCTTCACTATTCCTGGAGTTGTCATAAAAGTAAGCATTTTATAAATTCCCCAATTTACTTATCTTTTTAGACCCAAGTGGAGAGAAGGCATGGACCAAATTTCTGAACTTAACAAGAATTACTATTTATTCTGAATAAATAGAGTTTATCTACAAGTAAACAAATATGAACTATAAATATAAGACACTAACAGTTAAAACTCTAACCACCTTTTAAAATTTCCCTCCAATGCATGTACATAGACAGATAAGTAAAACAATGGTTAATGGGTGGAAGAAATTCTGGAAAGACTATTCAATGATTCCTGTCCACAGAATTCACTGAGATAATCTTTCCGGCTTGCTAGGGCTTGCTGTCCCTTGATCTCTCTTCTCCAGATACTTTACATTTGGTTGCATGATGCACAAAGCAACTGGTTCACAATTTATAAAATCTCTTATTTATTGGTTAAATTAAGAAATCCACCCCAATCCAACACCTGCACCTCCATATTCTTGGTTAAAGGCAGCAGCTTATAATAACTGTTAGCAGAAAATGAATTTGTTTTCTTCAGGCTTTATGTACTTTATTTGCTGCAGACAGAAAGACATCAATACCCCTTTCCAGAGATTCAAAAGATTCTGACCATATTGTTCATACGCTCAAGCTGTTGAGCTGCTTAGGAATCAATTACAATGTTCGTCACCAATCGACAGAACAGTGAGCTACTTGTTTCCAGCTGAATTTCCCTTCATATGCACCCCTTTGCTCCAGTCTGTCTATAGTAACATCCCCAATTGCTTTAACTAAGTGTAAACAACTCTTGCAATGAGTTTTGGTAACCTCCTTTTAAAAAGTGCAGAAGTCCCTTTCACAATCTTTGGTTCTTAAAAAGATCCTTTTCCCATTTCAGTTCACAATCAAAGATACAGAATAATAAAAAGGATACACTCTTTATGCTCAGTAATCAGAATTCAAGCATTTTGAATAACAACACCAGCAGGTGGTCAATTAATTTATTAAGTTCCAGCATCAACAAAGCTATCAAAGGTAAATGACATTCCATGGGGCATAACGAGGACCCCTACCACAACAAAAAATTTGCAATTTTAGAGGACAGAAAATTCCTTCTGTAATAGGAGGGAAAGATAATTTCTTTCACAGGAGAGAATAGCATTGGCATGTATTGTGCAAGATTGGAATTTTGACTATGTTTTCATGCAAGGCTGTTTTAGATATCTGTCACTATCAAAGTGCAGAATGGTGTCCAGTTACAAAACTTCAAAATTCTAGGTGCAGCTTGATGTAGTACAGAGATTGTTTTGCACTGTTCTGATGATTATTCCGAGAAGGTAAACTTCTGGAAGACATAAGAGTTGATGTACAGACTGTTGGTGATTTGATTACTTGCTAATTAAGTTCTATTTGCTGGAATTAGGCTGGTATAATTTTTATGGTCTGTTGCCATCCATATTTGTTGTCTCTGGATTAGTTGTTTAATGGAACAACTTCCTCTGAGAGGCCACAATCCTCTTAAAAACAATTATTATTCTTACAGGCAACTTCATTAATTCATGCTTTTGAAGTAAAATGTTTGCTTCTCAACCTTTACATTTTCTGCTTAAATTAATTTGGCTCAGATAGATTTAATCCTGCTGAAATAAAAATGATAAATACAGAAAATGAGAAAGAAAGCAACTGCAAGAGTTAATATTGGGGACTGTTTGGATAGAAATGTTTATCAGGTTTATATGATTGCCTTCCTGGTCCAATTCTATTGAAGGCTTATACATGTTCAATACCATGGCAACAAATAAATAGGTTCATTTAATCCCAGATGGATTAACAGGCTGATTAAAAATATAAAATAATATTTCAAAGAATCTTAATTTAGCTGCTAAATAATCAAACAAAATGCAGCACAGCATTTGGCACTGATGATGTTGAGCAATGTTTCTCTCTATGGAGGTAGCTGGGTACCATCACCACAGGCAAGTATGAAAGTTATCACATCTCACTGAGATAGCATGCTGGAACCCACTTTCTGCTATTCCCAGACTCAGAGCAATATTTAAGATTTTATATAAGTAGGCAAGCTTCTTCCACTTCAAGATTAGAGTGGTGCTGGAAAAGCACAGCAGGTTAGGCAGCATCTGAGGACCAGGAAAATCGACGATTTGGGCAAAAGCCCTTCATCAGGCTTTTGTCCGAAACATTGATTTTCCTACTCCTCGGATGCTGCCTGACCTGCTGTGATTTTCCAGCACCACTCTAATCTTGACTCTGATCTCCAGCATCTGCAGCCCTCACTTTCACTTATTTCCCCAATTTACCTATCTGCTCATAACTACTAACAAAAGAAAGTGACCTAGCTTCTGTACTTAACAGGAATTACTGTTTAATACAAAATAATTAAATCTAGCGACAGGTAAGCAATTATGAACTGCTGATATTTAACTCTACTAACTAAAACTCTCAACCCCACCCCTCCCGCCTTATAAAAACTCCGCCTACATAAACATTCAGACAGAGGAAAGAAAGCACTGGAGTCTTGGACGGAGGAAAAACCTGGAAATGCAGCTCAGTGCTCCCAGTCCATTGGCTTAACTGTGATGATCCTTTTGGTTGGGTGGAACATGCCACTCCTCAATCTCTCTTCTCCTGGTATTCTCACTTACTTGTTGGAAGCACAATGCAACTCATTCACAGCTCTTTGATCTGTTGATTAAAAACAACTGGTGAAGGAAATTTAATTCGCTTTCTTCAGGCTTTACATCTGGTTCACTGCACAGACAAGAACACTGCCTCCCCTTTCAGAAGGTTTGAAACCTTCTGGTTATTTTGTTCACACCCACAAGTTGTTCAGCTATCTGGGAGCCAATCACATAGATGGGCAGGCAGGCTTTTGTCAACCGTAGCTGGTAATTTCTCCCCAGATCAATCAGCTATTTCTTGATGAGAAAATCTAAATTTTTACATATTTATAATAAGTGCACCAACCCTGTAGTGATTGTAATGAGGTCAGCCAGGATGATCTCATAGAATATGACATCCCTGATTGGAGCTGTTAATCTGGTTCAGTCAGGGAGTCCTGGCTGACAGATATAAACAGGCATGTCAGACATCCTGTTCAATCTGACAGATGGCTCTGAATGAATTGGATCAATGTCAAGGACTTTCCACATGTAAATAAAGGCAACCGAGTGATGGGATGCTCGTCTCTGTGGAGTTATGTCAGTGGTGATGAGAGAAAAGCATCCTCTTAAAGAAATTCACTTACAACAATCGTTTTTGAGTTGGGGTCAATGCCATTATGCCACTATTTGGGAAGCTTGACTCATTCAACCATGCCATCATAGACTGAGACCAGTATGTGAAAAGAATGTGCCTTTTATTCTTGGAAAATGACATCAGGGCAGATGAAAAGCAATGAGTAAACCTTCTGACTGCTGGAGGAGGAGCAGCTATTTTGGTTATTAGGAGCCTAACTTTCCCTGAGGCATCAGATACTAAAACCTTTCAAGCGTTGATGGATTTAGTTAAGAAATATTATGACCCCAAGCCTCCTCTAATACTAAGTGTGTATTATTACAAACTGGAACATCGTCTTCCAGACCAAGTAGCAAATCTGGATGCATTAAGCCACCTTCCACTGGCAGATACACCACCCATGGTGCCCCCACTGCAACAGTCCATTATGATTTTAAATTTTCTGGATACTTCCAGTCAAAACTGACAATATCAGAGTTTGGACACAGAAAGATCTCATCCTGGCAAAACTGAAACAGCTGATGGTGATGGGGGAAATCAAAGGGCCATTGCAGTCAAAATTGAAACCTTTTTGGATACAGAGAGACCAGATCATGGTAGAGGATATTATTATGGGAAACAAGAGTGAATGTCCCAAGGAAAGGTTACTGCCAGATACTGGCTTAACTTCACCACAGTAATCCAGGACTTTCCAAAGTGAAGATGTTGATGAGATGTTATGTCTAATGGCCAGGATTGGTTTGAGCTACACTGGAGGAGCAGTGCCCAGAGTGCCAACAAGGACAAAAATTATGACCAGCAGCTACCCAACAACATGGCAATGGCCAGGTAAACCCTGGACCCAGTTACACATTGAACCCATGAAAGGACCTGCATAGTCAATGTTCTTAGTCATTGTGGCTGCCCACTCAAAGTGGCTGGACATGCATGAAGTTCATTTGTCAAAACATGTGGATGAGAATAGAAAAACAGCGCGCAACTTTTACAATACACAGACTTCTGAACATGTTTAGATTAGATTACTTACAGTGTGGAAACAGGTCCACACTGGCCCAATCCGACCCACAACCCACTCCCCTACATTTATCCCTTCATCTAACACTACAGCCAATTCACCTGACCTGCACATTTTTGGACTGTGGGAAGAAACCGGAGCACACCCACACAGATGCGGGGAGAATGTGCAAACTCCACACAGTCAGTCACCTGAGGCGGGAATTGAACCCGGGTCTCTGGTGCTGTGAGGCAGCAGTGCTAACCACTGTGCCACCGTGCCACCCATGATAACAAGCCATCATTTACTAGCAGGGAATTTAAGTATTTCAAAAGTTGAGTGGTGTTTGAAATATAAGGACAACTCCATATCATCCATCATTCAATAGTCTGGCAGAAAGACCAATCCAAATTTTGAAGACAAGCTTAAAGAAACAGCCTACAGCTTCTCTAGATACTAAATTATTTGATTAGAAGACTACCCTTCATGCAACTATAGGGATAGCTCCAGCAGAATTGCTATTGGGAAGAAGATTCAACGCAAGATTAAATATGATCTTCCTGGACTTGATGGGAGAAGGTGAAAAAGTATAAAGAACACCAATGCTGAACACAAGACTCCGCTAAGTGAGAGAGACAGTTTACTTCATGTGATGAACTTTGGTATAAGAACAACATAAATGACTCTGCATGATTAAGAGACAATGTTGATGAAGTCAGGTCCAGTGATGTATAAAGTTTGGATAGTTGTGATGGTCCTGAACAAGCATGTGAACCATCGGAAAACTGCAAACTCGAATAACGGTGTAGGAGCAAAATGGCCTGACTCCTTGGCTGCCTTTCTGACTGTTCCAGAACCCGTGGGTTCTCCCCCTCTGTCAAACACTGAAGATACCTTGGAATCTGAGATGGACATGGCCGATGTTACTGCCTCCACACCTTTGCTGCTTGAGGAAAAGCATAAATTTCTTCCGAGAAGCTCTGGGTGCAAGAGGTGAGTTACTGTGCATTACACGCTGCCCATATCAGAATCAGAGTGGGAGGAACCTGACCCAGTGCTAAAACGCTGCAAGGAGAGCTACAACGAAAAGAATTGTGCGATGTCCTTGGACACGGGACAATGCAGGGGTGGGGGTGGTGGGGAGGATGTGGTATTTGTAATAAAGTCAGCCCAAATGGACTTCTTGAATGGCAGCTCCCTGACTGGGGATGTTCATCTGGTTTAATCAGGGAGCTCTGGCTAATATATAAAAAGGGTGAGTGTCAGAGATACTGATGGACTGGTGCCCGATTCTGTATGAGGCAGTACGATAGTCAAGGATAGTTACTGTGTATATAAAAGGTGAGTGGGTGATGGGATTCAGGTATCAGTGGAATTATTTCACCCACCAGTCGGGGGTTCCAGTACTGAGTTGAGGACAGCACTCCATATCAGTCCAGGCAATTGGCTATGGTCAGGTCTCTAGTTTCAGTGTTCTCAGACATTGGGTCTAGGCCCCTGTAGTTCAGATTGGTACACAGTCAGGCCAGCAGCTCCAAGCAGCCAGTTCAAGGGGGTGGAGCTAATACAGAAGAGGAAGCTGGGCACCTCTTAGCCAGGACTGTCCAGTTAGGTTGTTCAATGGCTGGGCCACACTCGGTCCATCAAGTCAATACATGATAATTCAGGGCCAGTGGGGAGGCAAAGGTGACTGCTGCCAGGATTAGGGGCTGCAGGTTGCAGGAAAGGGGGATAACAACTGTGAAGGAGGGCAGCAGTATCTGCAAGGATAAGATAGAATGGATTGGAAAGGTAGGGCACTTGGGCAGCTGTCCAGGGGAAAGGAGCATCCTGGTTTCACAGGGAGGACAATGTATGCATGATCACACCTGGCATGGTCATCTCTATGTTAGGGATTGGCAGAGGGGGGAAACAATTGGGCAAGTGCAGGCTTTTGTAGATGGGTTGGGTGGGGACATGAGGATGTGCAAATTCTCTCGGCTTAACGGGAAGTTCTGCGGTACAGAGTCAGAGCAATTTCAACTGGAAAGACTAAGTAGGAAGAGGAAATAAGAGGCTGGCTACATAAACTGTTTTCAGAAGAAGGTCATCTCCTGTACACAGGTATATATAAAATGCAGGGTCAAACAAAAACTTCAGTCTTGGTCTGTGTGTGCTAATGGTCTGATGTCCTAGTGTGTGGATTAGTGTTCTATGAAGGTCACAACTTTGAGAACAGTTATTAAACATTGCTGCTCTTCAGGTAAAGAAAGATATAAGATATCTCATTCAAAGTGCTGTGAGACAGATAATAATTATAGTTGACCTGCAAAGTCAATAATTTTGAAATTGATTACCAACTGCTATCTATAATATTCACTGTAACAGCCCATATCCACAATGTTTGGCTATCTATTCTTCACAAATACGTCAGAGACTGATTCATATATTTTTCTTTTAACTTTTATCTTTTTTTCTTGGAATCATTCTTATCCAAATCTGTGTGTATGTGCGTTGAATTATTATTTTTTCTTGGGCTTAGTACCAAATAAACTCATTCTTCTGTTAACTCAAGAAAGCCTGGTTAAATTGGCCCCTTTTAAAACCTGAATTCCTTTGGTCTGGAAGAAAGAAAAGGATTCTTTTTAAATAGGTTTTAACGTGACCAACAGAGAAGTGAGTCAATGTCATTCTTCCTCACCTGAGAGCTGAATGATTTGGAATATCCTAACTGAAAACATAACAAATTGGGGAACCCCTTCTGGGATCTGATTGTAATAAATGCAATGCTTATTTGGAGACGTGACACAGATGCAATGAGTAGAATATTTACAAAGGCTTCCTCTATGTGTAGCAATTATGTGATGCTGTAAATGTTGGTTTCCATCATTAAGGAAGGCTATTCTTGCACTGTGAGCAATCCATAAACACCCAGTAAATTGATGCCTAGGATGAGCGAATTATCCTGTGATAAGAAGATGAATGAATTGTTTACAACCTCTGGAACTTTTTTATGATTTGGAGATGCTGGTGTTGAACTGGGGGTGTACAAAGTTAAAAATCACACAACACCAGGTTATAGTCCAGCAGATTTAATTGGAAGCACACTAGCTTAATCAGGAGCGGCGCTCCGAAAGCTAGTCTGCTTCCAATTAAACCTGTTGGACTATAACCTGGTGTTGTGGAATTATTAACCTTGGAATGTTTTAAACTGAGTGAAGATCTCATTAAAATGTCCAAGATTAAGAAGTGAGTTGAGAAGCACTGAAGCATTATTTCTCCCGTTGTGGAATCCATTGAGGAATCTAGAACAAGGAGACAAAGTTCCAGGTTTAGAGGCCATTCATTTGGAACTGGGATAAGGAGAGATTTCACCTCTCATCATGAATTGTTAGAATGTTATACACCAGAGGCTCAACATTCAGGATGGATGAGCAATTTTGTTCTCTTAGGAAATCATCGGTGCTGAGGAGCAGGAGAGAAAGTGTAAATGAAGCCCCAACCATCCTATTTAATAGCTAGAAGCTTTATGGACCAAATGGACTCCTTTTGCTTCTACTTACTTTGTTCTTCCTTTCAGCAGTGCTTCAGAGGGCTCAAGTAAATGTTCAAGTGAGTTTAAATTAAAATATGATAAGGAATGCAATCAAAGTTAATTTATAAAGGAGGGTTAATATAAGATAACTATTAGTATTTTACCAACTTAAGTGAAATGATTTCATGAATTTCTCCAAGCAATTTACAGTGGTGATGTTACTATATGACTCTTTTCTATCCTGAGCACAGACCACTCTGAAGAACTCCACTTCGTGTCAACCTGCCAAAGACTGCAGCAGGATGTGGTCAGAAGACCCTATGGTTAATAGCAACACTTTATTCTTCGCATGGATTTCTTGTTGACCAGGAGAAGTAGGAATATTCCTCTGGGCACCAGAAGAAATCTTTGGGTCTCCCCTGTCACAATCATCTCACAATTCTCCAGGCCCATTGTCAAGGAAAGGCCACCAGCATTCTCAAAGATCCAGCTCATCCTGGCAATGTTTTTCTATAACCTCTACCATTGGGGAGAACGTACAGAAACCTAAACAAACACACCAGCTGGTTTCGAAACAGTTTCTACCCTACTGTTGTTAGAATACTGAATGGACTCTCAAACTCTTAACATACACCTGTACCTGTGCTTTTGTTTTTGCCACTGTTTACCTACTGTTTACTTATCAATGCTACATAACTCTGTGGTCTGCCTGTATTGCTCGCAAGACAAAGCTTTTCACTGTGCCTTGGTACACGTGACAATAAGTTCAATTTAATTCAATTCAATTCATCATGGCCTTTTTTTAACTAACATTCACTGTAACAGCCTAACCATAACATTTAACTATCATGATGCTTTGCTACAATTGATAATTTTCAAAGTGCATAACTTGCAAAAGGAGCAGAGAAAAAGGGTCGAGGTAGATAAGTGGCAATATAATTTACACACTCATAGCTTCTTGGAATGATACAGCACAAATGGGAAGCCATTAGGAATTTTTCAAAATTCAATCCAGAAAAGACTTCATATTATAAAAATATAATATTACAATAGTAAGGTTTTCACCTGGTCTTTCCAACTTACAAAAGCTTGCATTCCTGTGCAAAGGAACCTAAATCAAGACACTTAATACTCATTGATGAACTAAGCTATTTTTAACCATTTCTGTGCAGAGTATCCTAAAAAATAAATGTTAACAGCATAACCCAGTGTTATTAACCAAAATTGATTCTTCTCTGAAACAATGGAAAAAACTATATGTTATGCCTCTACTGTCTTTTTGCAAGAACAATCCATTTGGTCCTATTCTCCTGTTCTTCTCTGGTAGATCAAAAATATTTACTTGTGAAGTAATCACCTAATTCCTTTTTGAAGGGTATCATCAAACTTGCTTTCACAATACCGTCTTCGAATTCTCAAAAACATATTTTCTTTTTGCCTTAGTTCATGCAGTGATTGGCCAAGGTGGATCTCATTGAGTATGAGATCTGATTGGGCTGTTGACCTGGGCCAATCAGGGAGCCCAGACTGACAGATATAAGCAGGAGTCTCAGGGTCTCCTAACTCTAGGGGCTGGCTTTGAGCTAGCTGGTCAGATTCCAGGTACTGTGTGCATGCAAATAAAGGCTGACTTGACAACGTTATATATGCCTCTGTACAGTTATTTCAGTGGCGATGAAGGAAAGCAGTACGCTCCTAAAGAAATTTCATTCACAACAGCCATCTTTGAGTTGAGGTTAGCATTTCTGCCATCATAACTTTATTTGGGAAGCTTGACTCATTTGATCCTGCTGTCAAAGACTGTGTCCAGTATGTTGAAAGAACATGTTATTTTTTCCAGTCAAAATAACATTGGTGCAGAGGAAAAGCAACAAGTAATCCTTCTGTCTGCTTGGTGTCCCTTAGCAATTTTGGTTATTAGGAGTCTATATCTCCCTGAGGCACCAGATACTAAAAGCTTTCAAGAGCTTAACAGATTTAGTTAGGGAACACTAAGCCTCCAGGTAAAAACAAGAACTGCAGACGCTGGAAACCAGATCCTAGATTAGAGTGGTGCTGGAAAAGCGCAACAGTTCAGGCAGCATCCGAGGAGCAGGAAAATCGACGTTTCGGGCAAAAGCCCTTCATCAGGAATAAAGCCTCTATTCCTGATGAAGGGCTTTTGCCTGAAATGTTGATTTTCCTGCTCCTCGGATGCTGCCTGAACTGCTGTGCTTTTCCAGCATCATCTAATCTAGAACACCAAGCCTCCTCAAATTCTGAGATGCTATTGGTTTTATTCAGTTGTTCAAGTACCAGGGCAATCTGTATTGAGCTTCTTGACCAAGGTTAAGATGATTGGCAGAGGCATATGACTGGGTTAACCCTGAATGAGTTGCTGAGAGACAATTTGGTGTGTGAAATAATGACATAACCATGCACAAGTGTCTATTAGCTGAAGTCCAACTGGTCTTCAAACAGGCACTGCAACTAGCTGTGTCATTACAAAAAGCAGCAAGTAAAGCATGTGAGCTACAGAGTATCCCAGTGGAAGTGGACACCCTCGCCAGTTAGACTGAGCTTGAGGAACAGCACCTGAGTGAAGACAATCACAGAACCTTACGCAGTACACATCCTGAGCAGAGGCACCCGAGGTCAGCCCACAGCAAAATCCCAAACAAAGCCGAACCTCGGCCAAATGGCTGAAATGTTCACCAGCATCCAGGCCGGCAAACTAGTATGCAGTCTTGAGACAGCAAAAGATTTCTATGAGGCCTGACTTGAATAAGAGGACTCGTAGGCCAGTATCCAGGAGACTGCACCCCCTAGAAAGTCTACCTCAATGTGGTTTGGAACAGTTAAATTGCTTAGCAGCATCTAAATCAGAACCAACCAAAGTTAATGCCTGGTTAAATGGTCACCCAGATCTCATGGACATCGATACTGGTGTGGTTGTATTAATGGTTGCAGAACTGGTCTTTAACAAGATTTGCTCTGGACTCCAACTCTTCATCTTGTGCAATACCTTGGCCAGATTGAGAACATATACTGGGGAACTGGTACAAATTAAGGTATGACTTCAGTTCCTGTTACCTACTAGAATCAGTTCGTGCAGTTACCATTGATTACAGTAAAAGCTGGATGTCAATGCGAGGCCAGGTCACATGAAAGCTGCTTCCTAGCAAATAAAGCAGGAGCAAAACACACTCAGCCCCTCAGAGCAGCCAGAACGCTTGTCATAAAAGGTTAGCTCACCCCTTTGTCCAGCATCAAAGAAACATCAGAGCCTGAGATGGATGCAGCTTCGACATTGTCTGCCTGAAGAAGAAGAGGAATTTCTCCTGGCACACTACAGGCTATGGTCCTGTACATGTCACCCATGTACAAGTCAGATTCAGGGGAATCGGATCGGGGATGAAAACGTTCCAGGAGAAGCTACAAGGAAAGGAACAGGCCTGCATCCCCAGACATGGGGGCGGAGGATATAGTGATTGGAATGAGGTTGGCCAGGTGGATCTTGTTGACTATGAGATCCCTGACTGCAGCTGTTATTCTGGGCCAATCAGGGACCCCAGGCTGACAGATTTAAACAGGAGTCTTAGACAGTCTTCTCACTCTAGGAAGTGCTTCTGAACTAGTTGGTCAGAGTTCAGGTACTGTGTACGTGTCAATAAATGGTGACTTGGTGGTGGAATACTGGCCTTTGTGCAGTTATATTAGTTCACTTTAAGTGTTTTTCTGAATTATTTTAAATCTGTGTATTCAGATTATAGAAACCTCTGTCACTGAAGCCCTATTGACTTTGTTAAAATCCTTCAATATTATGAACACCTTTACTAAATTTTCCCTTAATTTACCTGCTGCAAGGAGAATAAACTCAATTTATTTAGTCCTTCATAATAACTGATCTTTTATTCCCAATGCCATTCCAGTAAATTGACTTTGCATCCTCTCTCATGCTTGATATCCTTGCTAAAGTAGATTGACCATAATGTTCCAACTGGGAGTTTAGAATAACTTCCTTGCTATTGTACTCCTATCTTTTATTTGCTAAAACCAAGGATCCCATGTGTCTTTTTAAAACCTTCTCGACTGAACCTGCTACCTCCAAGGATTCACGTAAGCACAATAATTGTACAGGCAATGCAGAAAACATAAAACAGTTTTTTTACCAAATACTTCTCACATGGTCTGATAATTTACAAGATGCTTGAAGGGAATAGTCTTTCACAGACACTTCATGTGAACATTACACATGGTGGGGTAATTATTTTTGCCCACTGTGTGAAGCTGAACTGTCAGTTTCGATTCTCCTGATACTACTGTTCTGCAAACATTGAAGGAAGACTCAGTAAATATTCTCTGATCAACCAGCCTCTAAACAAAGATTGTCAATCAGTGAAGTTCAAGGATTCAGATGTGCATCCTCGGAACTGAATCACTTTCTTTTTATACCTCATGCAAGGATATGTTTACTAATACTTTGTCCACTTAAAATTTGATTAACTCCATTGTCAGATGTCTGCAATTTGATTGACGTGCTGTCCTGCAGTTAACTGAGCTCATATCTCTGTGTAGCTTCTAATTTAGTGAGAAAACATGGCTTCTGCATTAACTCTAGTTAATTTTAAGGCACAGTTACTTTTTCTATCTAAACTCATGAAAAGATGCGAAGACAAATTGTCAGATTATGTAGTCTGACTGTAGCCACACTGGTTGGAAGCACATATTAGAAAAATCATATGGCTGTGTTAAAACCTGTTTACAAAGAGTGATGGTTTTAAAAAGTTGCAAAAAAAAATGCATCATATTAACTTCTTGTGGTTATGTTTCTGTTGTACTAATTGTGTCAACAATTTCTGAATATAATTTCCCAATTCAATTTGTAAAGTCATATGTCATAACTACTTGTACTCAATTTAATGTTTTTGGGGGGAGGAGGTAAGGAGTAAATGATAGTTGGGGATAGAGCCCAAAGCGAAAGAAGAACAGTTGGTCGGACAAAGGATTGGACAATGATCTGGCTAGTACGGTGAACAGCTGTTAATGAAGACTGTTAGTAGCTAACAATGGGTTATGTGTAATAGCTGACTATGTGATAACAGGTAAAAACTGGATTAGTGGTGCTGGAAGAGCACAGCAGTTCAGGCAGCATCCAACGAGCAGCGAAATCGATGTTTCGGGCAAAAGCCCTTCATCAGGAATCAGGAATTTTTACCTATGTGATATCAGGGCCTGTTGTGTGGGTGTGCAGGCTAGGACATAGGAGAGTTCAAGCCCGAAAGTTATTCAACTTGATATTGAGTCGGGAGGGCTGCAGGTTCTGCAAGTGGAAAATAAGGTGCTGTTCTTCCAGGTTATGGTGAGCTTTGCTGGAGTACTGCAGCAAACTTGAGACAGAGATATTGGCCTGGGAACAGGGTAGTTTGTTAAAAAGGCCAATATCACTGTCTCAGGATTGCTGCAGTGTTCCAGCAAAGCTCAACACAAGCTGGATGAACAATATTTCATTTTCCACTTGGGGACTCCTCAGCCTTCTGGACTCAAAATTGAGTTCAATAACTTTAGGGCCCGAACTCCCTCTTGTCCTCGCCCGCTACCCCAAACCCCAGGCCCTGTTATCACATAGTCAGCTATTACACACAACCAATTGTTAGTCACCACAGTCCTCACAGTTATTCACCCTCGTAGCCAGTATTCACTCCTTTCCCTGTCCAACCTTTCTTCTCTCTCTTTGGGCTCTATCCCCTTCTATAGTTTACTCCTTAAACCTCCCTCCACCCTAACTTCTGCATTAAAAAATGACATTTTCCTAGCCACCATCAGTTCTGAGGAAAGCTCACTGGACATAAAATGTTAACTCTGATTTCTCTGCACACACGCTGCCAGACTTATTAGATTAGATTACTTACAGTGTGGAAACAGGCCCTTCGGTCCAACAAGTCCACACCGCCCCGCCGAAGCGTAACCCACCCATACCCCTACATCTACATCTACCCCTTACCTAACACTACGGGCAATTTAGCATGGCCAATTCACCTGACCTGCACATCTTTAGAGTGTGGGAGGAAACCGGAGCACCCGGAGGAAACCCACGCAGACACGGGGAGAACGTGCAAACTCCACACAGTCAGTCGCCTGAGGCGGGAATTGAACCCGGGTCTCTGGCGCTGTGAGGCAGCAGTGCTAACCACTGTGCCACCGTGCCGCCCACCACCACCGTGCCGCCCACTTGCTGAGCTTCACTAGCAATTTCTGTTTTTGTTTCGGATTTACAGCATCCTGAGTTCTTTTGGTTTTGCTTTGATGATTGGTGGGTGAGGGATCAATCTGAAAATAGTTCACAGTAACAATGACAACTTTCATTGTCTCAAAGCACTTTACAGACAATGAAATGGTTTTGAAATGTAGCCACAGACATAATGTAGGAAATAAGAGAATTTCACAACTTGAAGCCCAGGCAGCTGAAAGCACAGCCACTAAAGGCAGAGCAATGAAAGTTGGGTGAGCAATAGTGTACCGAATTAGAGGAGTGCAGGTATCTCAGAGAGCTGTGGGCTGGAGGAGGTTGCAGAGAAGGGCCAGCCCTGAATGAGATTTCAAGACAAGGTAGAGAATTTTAAAACTGATGCACCACTTAACCATGATCCACTGTAAGTCTGTGAGCAAGGGGTGATGGGGAATAGCACATGTTGTGCGATTAGACACAGGTAGTAGACTTCTCGATGACTTCCAGTTGACAGAGGATCAAGTGTGAGAGGCTAGCTAGAAGAGCATATAGCAATAACAGGCACTGAAAAGGATTTTAGCAGCTGATGAGCTGCAGCGGGATGGAGTCAAGCAATGTTATGAAGTTGAGATTAGTCAGTTTAAGTGACAGCGTGGATATGTGGTCAAAAGCTTATGTTCTGGTCAGATGCAACACTAATGATTAGATTAGATTCCCTACTGTATGGAAACAGGCCCTTTGGCCCATCAAGGCCACACCGACCCTCTGAAGAGTAACCCACCCAGACCAATTTCCCTACCCTATAATTACCCCTGACTAATGTACCTAACAATATGGGCAATTTAGGATGGCCAATTCACCTGATCTGCACATCTTTTGGATTGTGGGAGGAAACTGGACCACCCGGAGGAAACTTATGCAGGCACAGGGAGAATGTGCAAACTACACAAAGACAGTCATCCAAGGCAGGAATCAAACCCGGATCCCTGTTGCTGTGAAGCGTCGGTGCTAACCACTGAGCCACCTTGCCACCCCATAATGTTATACTTGTTTACACATTATGCAAGTCATATATGTTTATTAATACTTTGCACACTTAAAATCTGATTCCAGTTCAGCCTGTGACACCTGTCACAGGGAGGGATTGAACTGATGGCGTGGAGGTTAAAGTAGAGATTGACAACAATGACTTTGGTTTTCCCAGTGTTTAGTTGGAGAAAAATTTCTGCGTGCACAGTTTTGGATGTCAGATGAACAGTCTGATAATTTGGAGGCAGTGGTGAATTTGAAATATACGATGGTGAGGTAGAACTGGAGGTCATCAGCTAATGTGTGAAAATTTACTTGTGATTTCATATGATGTTGCTGAGGGTAAAGCATGTAGTTGTATAAGCAATGGCCAGGATATATCTTTGGCAGATGTAGGGTAAAAGGAAAAATCCTTTTATTCAGGGTATAATTACTGCACATGTAAATGGAACTATTTCATAGTGTGGCAGAGTCACTCAGTTCTAAGGAATAGTCACTCGATCAGGTGCGTTAACTCTGATGTTTCTGCACAGATGTTGCCAGACCTGCTGAACTTTTGAGCAATTCCCGTTTTTATTTCATAGTGATGTCAGATCACATGGAATTGGAGCCTATATCTGAAGGGCTGCAAGTAACATGTCCTCTTTCTGTTCATACTACTGTTCAATAAAGGTTTTTGCTATGTACGCCCAGGACAGTACATTAAATCTAACTATACGGTGGTGAAATTGATCAGACCCATAGAACGACAGATTGGTGGAAAGGGCCTGAGTGAAGTAAACCATGAGGTCAGGTCAACAGTTTCCATGACCATATGAATTTAAGAGTAGGAGTAGGCTCCTCAAACTCTTTGGCTTACTCCTTCTTTCAATAAGATCATGACTGATCTGATTCTAAGCTCAACTCTACATTCTTATCTAATCATGACAATCCCCCACTGTCTTGCTTACCACATCATTCTTAAATATTCAGAGATTCTGCTTCTACCTCTTCTTGCGGTAAGATGTTCTGAAGTCTCATGATCCTCTGAAAGAAAAAAAAACTCATCTCTGTCTTAAACAAGCAACCTCTAATTTTATGTTTAAACAGTGACACCTCAGGCTTGGTTCCCTTCATTTCCAGCCTGTCAAGACCTCTCAGAATCTTTTATGTTTCAGTCAAGTTACATATTATTCTTCTAAATATTATGTATATAAGCTTAGGCAGTCCAACCTTTCATCTTAGGACAACCCAACTATTCTAAGTATTGGTTTAATAAATATTTTTCTGAAGTGCTTCCATCTAATATATATCCTTTCTAAAATAATGATAACTATGTTGCACTCCAGGTACTCCAAGTGTGATCTCACCAAAGCTCTTACATAACTGAAGTGTAACTTCCCCACTTTTCTATCCAATCTAAATACTGATAATGATCACAGTTCATGTGACTGATAATATTACATTAGCTTTCCTAATTACTTGCTCTATCTGAATACTAGCATTTTGCAATTAATTCATTGAAACACTCTGGCTGTATCTCAAAGCTCTGCAAAATCTCACCGTTTAGATAATATCCTTCTTCTTCTTGCCAAAATGGACAATTGGAAATTTTCCCACATGATGCTCCGTTTATAACAATTTGCCCAATTACTAAACCTATTAATAAGCTTTTCTGGAATCCTGATGTCCTTTTCACAACCTACTTTTCTACCTACCTTGGTGTGCAATGTTAAATTTAGCAATCATGTCCACTGTCCCTTCGTACACGTCACTTATGTAAATTGCAAAAAGCTGAGGCCCCAGCTCTGATCTGTGGAGCACACCACTCATTATATCTTACCAACCAGAAAGATACTCAGTTATACCTATCTCCATTTCTGGCAATCTTTTATCCATGCCAGGAGGTTTTATTTTCCACAATTACCTTTGATGTTGCTCCTTATCAAATGCCTCTGGAAGCTTAAGTACTGTACTTTGGCAACTTCCTGGCTGCTAAAACACAGATAGAAGTGGCCATTGTACCCAGCATTCCTTGCTCTTTGGTCAAGTAAAATTCTGAATTCACAAAACCCACACACTAGGCACAAGGCAAACACAGCACCAAGGTGCTAATGACATTAGCATAATGTAAAAGATGACAGTCATCCTGGACAGACATATCCATAACAATTTATCCACTAAACAAAAGAGGGCCCAGACAGAAAGGCACTGGGTCCTGCTACACAAAGAACCTAACAGTAGCATGCCATCCAAATGGTTGACTCTGTTTCAAACTATTAATCATATTTTCCTGATTGGCCAGAACTATTGAAAGTTCCAGAAAACCATCTAAATGGAATTAAAAAAAGGGTTCACCTACAGAGGCCTTCTGACAAACCAGTATGACAAGTGGCAGGCACCAGCTAAGAGAGAGAGAGGAGAGAGAAAGAGAGAGAGAGAGAGAGAGCGAGAGAGAGAAATCAGCTTTGCAAACCCAAAGATAGAGCCAGAGAGAGAGCAACTGCACAAATCTACAACAGACTTGGGGAGTATTTTAATCTTAAGGGGCAAAACAAGCCTAGACATAGTATGTTGAGTATTAAAGATTAGTGTAACTTTGTTTCTAATAAAGTTAAGACTGTTTCGCATTGATTCTGGCTTTTGTTCATATTGATTTGACCACTTCGGTATTATGGGACACTTGGGTAAATTCATTCATAACATTCTTGTCGGAGTTGTCTAAATTGTTTATGGAGGAACTAGACAACAGTACATTCACTGGTTCTCTTTTATTTAGAGCTCATGTTATTTCTTCAAAGGACTCCAATAAAATGGTTAAATATTATTTTACTTTCACAACACCATGTTGACTCAGACTGATTACTTTGAATTTTTAATAATAGATTCTAAGATTTACCCAATGAAAGATGTTAAGCCAACTGGTCCTGCTTTCTGTACACTTTCCTCCTACTGTCCCCTCATCTGATGTACCTGAAGTTAAATTCCTGAGCCTTTCCGTACTCTCTGGCCTATTACTTGTTCAGGAATCTTTAATAACCTCTGCTGAGTCCTCCACCCCCTCTAATTTTATCGATAATTTTCCATGCACCTGAATCCTTTCCCCACTATTTAGTTTAAAGCCCTATCCACAATCCTACTTAAACAATTCGCCAGGCCTCTGGCCCCAGCCTGATTCAGGTGGAGTCCAGACCATCAGAACAACTCCCTCCTTCCCTAGTATTGGTACCATTGTTCCATGAATTCAAACTTATGTCACCCATATCAGTCTCACCCACACAGGGAGCAAGGATCTCAAATTTGTTCAACAAGCTCAAGAGCTGAAGCTCCTTCAGCACTACCTCCTAGATCCCTTGACTTGTCTCGCTCATAATCCCACCTCTCTGTCCCTGCTCACTGATGTGTGGTTGTGTTTGAAGCTCAGACCCCAGCTCATCAACTCAGAGCTGGAGTTCCTCAAGCAACCAACCCTTGCTACGGATAGGGTTACTCTGCACCACATTAGGGTCAACCAGCTCCCACATGATGCAGATGCAATAAATCACCTGGCCTCGCATTAAGGCTCATGCTCATCTTTTAGTTTGTAACCTATTTATCTTCCATCTGAAAATACCTGTAATAGATAGCTACTAATTTAACTATCACCAATCAATTAACCTAGGGTTTACTTGTAATGTCACTTGTCTGTGCTGGGCCCCTTATCATTAGGAGAAAGTGAAGACTGCAAATGCTGGAGATCAGAGTCAAGAGTGTAGTGCTGGAAATGCACAGCAGGTCAGGCAGCATCCAAGGAACAGGAGACTCGACATTTAGGCGATGAGCCCTTCATCAGGATTCTCGTCGATTCTCCTGCTCCTCAGATGCTGCCTGACCTGAATGTGCTTTTCCAACACCTCACTCTCGACCTTGATCTTGAGCTTCAATTTATTCTGTTAAAGAAACTTCACAAGCTATGACCCAAAAAAGTAAGCAAAAAGCACCTCTTTCTCTCTGCACAGGCAATAAATACTACACTACCCGGTGACACCATTTCCCACAACTGAATGAAGAACACCTGACAGCTTTTTGATAACATTGCAAAGATTTACCTCCATCCAATTTTATTGCTGTTGTTACAAAATAACCAGATTAGCTGCTGTAATAATATCTTATCTTCCTTAAGAAACAAGTAATGTAAATATTGCGTAAATTAATAAAGCACACACTATTCATAGTACCATAGAGATTTCCTTTCCAGCTATGAATATCATTATTTCCATGTCTTAATTAATTTCTGAAATAATTATCTCAAGAAAGCAGGATGAACCATTAGTTAAATTACACACAACCAACCTTAGTTTGCCTCCAGAAAGTAGTTCCAATTTTACACTGTTGAGCTGAAGAGAAAGCTCTTAGTATGTCATGGAAACGCGCATCAATGATAGCTTTTTATTACACCCGAGTGGAGACAATCTGATATAGCAGAGATATTTGCAGTCAGGTCATTTGCAGTTTCAAGGTCACTTAGGCATAGAACCAGTTGAAACATTTAGAAGCCAGCAGACTAACTGCAACAACAAGAAAATCTCCACATGGTGTGCAATGTTCCAGAACTTGTGCAAAATGTTTAAAAATAATTGTCTGTGCCATCTAAATGTAGAATGAAGCTAATTTGTGAGGGATATAAAATGGGGAAGTTTAATATGGTGGAACCCATGGGCTAGGGTATGAGTGGGGCCTAAATTTCAGGAAAATTGCAACACGTTTGGAAACCAACTTCCTGCTGCATGCAGACAACTCACTCAGAAGAGCTGGATTGTCAATTCACATATCTTAATCACTTATCTTGAGCAGTATGTGACTGTACTTTCTGTTGAGTTCATGTGTTCATGTGAAATGCAAAAGTGAAACAAAGTGGAAAACACAGCAGCAATTGAGGGGTTTCACTAAAATTAATGGAAATACAACAATGAAGGCTATAACAGAGATCTAGTCCAGCACCTTCTGCTGGAATGGACCTCACACCCCCAGTCCATTGACCCAACTAATTGTCCTCAGGACTGAAGGCAGAGGAATGGGGAACCTGTCAGGCCATTCAGGTGCCCATTCCTCCCAAAGAGACAGGCAAGTGCCAGGAACCTGCAAGAGGAGGAATCTCACACAGATCCCTTAGAAGTCTCTACTTGGAACACTCTAGGGGGGGCAAGGCCCCGTCTTTCACTGCGTGTATGTACAACATTTAGTTGTGCAAATCACGGATGGTTCACTTGCGCTGGCATGTCTGGGCCATCCAGACAGAAAAGCCCCTAGCATTACCCAGTGGGCTCCCCTGCTCAGCAGGCTCACTCTAAACCAACCACAGGAAGCAGGGAGTACACAGAGGGGCAGTGGAAGGAAGAGGAAGAAAAAATCTATTGAGGACACCTTTCTGGCACTGGTGACAATTAGTACATTATTTGGCACTTTACTATAAACTGCACTGCTTTGACCTTACATTTGGTTGTTTGTAGCCCTGAGTGTAACTGCTTCAGCATGAGGCGTGATTTAATGACCAAAAAGGATGTACCATGGATGGATGTCTCTGTTGAAGATCTGCTGTAGCACATGTAAGCAAGAGGGACAAAGCATATACAGACCAATGGCACTTTTAGCATCACTGGCTCTTATCTCCAAAATCCCCAAATTGCAGAATTTTAGATGTCCAGATCAGGCACATTTTTCCCTTTGACTGCACCCTGGATCTTTCGATGTTTGCCTGGCTTTCATGGAACTGTAAGAGCAAATTACTGCAAATACTGGAATCTGTACTGAAAACAACAAATGCTGGAGAACACAGTGAGTCAGACAGCATCCATAGAGAGAGAGCAAGCTAACATTTCAAGATTACATAACTCTTCATCAGAACTCTGATTCCAGCATTTTTCATTACCATAGAACTGTATTCAGTTCAACTTCACATTTTCAAGTAAATTGTAAACTCTCAATCTGCTGGTGCAACCAGTCAGATTGTTCTGTTATAATGTACATTTCGTTAACACAATTTGCTTTAATGTGATTGAGAAATTGGGGACACTGTTTCTAATGCATAAACTTTTAAAACGCGTGTTGGCTGTAATGTGTTTACATCACCAACATTTTAAGCACTGTATCTGAAGCTTGATTTTTCTATAATGTGAGGTTGCACAAGAACACAACTATTGCACTATAGAAGAACTACCTGTATAAGCTTTTTACTTCAACACGTTGAGTAGATTGCAGGTCTTCATTCACCTCAGTGGATGTTTTCTTGTTGAACTCGGCATTTTCAAATCCTTAGCTTTGTTTATGCAGCACTGCTGCTTGGTCAGCACTATCTGTGTCAATAGGACTGCTATGATATCAAACATTCTGCTATGAGTGATAATGGATTGAAATGTTTCTTGCTGATGATAGGAAAAGAAAACTTTTCCACAAGTGCTGTAAAATCTGTAACCTTCTCCGTGGTGACAGTATAAATCAATTCTCTTAAGCCAGCATATAGAATTGCAATGGAGCTTGCTTCAGTGGGGTTTCACTACATGTTTCGAAAACCAAATGAAATCTTCTTTCAAGTGCTTCTTGGCTGGTTGGTTGGCAATGGGCTGTTTTTGTACCAGATGTTCTCAGGGAACTAGTTGAATTCCTTCTACTATCACAAAGATGTTGAGGCCAAGAAATGAATGTAGGCACAAAAGTGGAGAGAATTAATTGTGAACCAAATAACCATTTTCAACTCTCACATTGCAATGTAACATTCCTTGAATGTTGGGAATTAAGCCATATAGTTTCACCTTTGTAGTCTGTAACTATTGTTTCTATAGCCATGGTTTTTGATCTGACAGAAAAACCACACTGATTCCTGCACTAAGTTCAAATTCACAAGATGTTTATTGACAGACAAATATTCTGTGAAAGTCAGTGCAGCTGAATTATGAGTTTCTATTAAATTATACATATTCTCTGGGAAGGTCTCCTTTTCTAAAAAAACTTAAGATATATTGTCTTCTGTGGATATTATTTTCTAAAGAGATGGGTCCAAGTGCATTCACTCATTTGTAAGAAAAAGCATTTGGCTTCTTGACAATCTGGAATTGTGTCCAACGTTTGCACATTTTCTGGAAGTGACCTATAGTCTTACAGATGTCATAGCCAGTTATTTTCTATGCTGATGAGGTGATATCATTTCACAGTGCTGACACTTGATCTTAGTATGTACTGTTTGTCTTGCTCTCTGTGTATGCATGTAATGTACCTCTTTAAAGTGACGGTACTTTAAGGCAGAGCTGTATTTTTTCTTTCTGAGCCTATTTGTGAATCTGTCTGAGTTCTGCTTCCAGCATGATTTGAGAAGCTTTCTCCAAACTTAAATCTTCCTTGGAACACAGAAATCTGACAAAAAAAATATTATCGGCAATTCCAATAGCAATTCTGTCTCTTATCAATTCTGACTTCAAACATCCATTGTCACAAAGTTTTCTATCAATCTGTGAGCCATTAATGAGTTATCTACAGATTTCCTTAGAACCTAAACTCTTCTATTAAATCTTGTCCACTCAGGGATTATATTTGTTTTCAGGATACAGCAACACCGCTATAATTCAGAAAGTTAGACTCTTAAGGTAGCATCATCAATTCGGTGCAGATGGCATTTAGTTTGTTCAATTTATTCTGTCATTAAATATATTAACATATCTATTAGCATCAGTCAAGTATTACCTAAGTTCAGCTGAGAGAGCAAGTAGATAAATGTGTCAACTTTCAACTTGCCAACTATAACTTATGGATACAGGGACCAGTGCTGGGGCCTCAACCCTTATGGTCTATATTTCAATGACAATACTGTTTATACTGCAGCCAAAATTGCCTGACAATAGGAGAGCCACTTGCAAAGAGTTTGCAAAATGACATGGTCAATAAAGTGGCAGATGGAGTAAAAGGTGTATATATACATAAAATATATAAAGTTATCCATTTTGATAGGAAGAATAATGAACCAAAGTTTTGTTTAGAGAGAGATAATGGAATTCCAACAATAAAAGAAAGTGAGTATCTTTGTATATGAATTGCATACATTTAGCACTGCAGAAATAGCAATTAATTAGAAGCAAATAGAATATAATCATTTATTGTAAGAGGGATGGAATATAAGAGTAGGAAAATCTTGCTATAACTGTACACAGTATTGGTAAGACTTCACCTGGAGTGTTGTGGGCCCCTTGATCTCATTATTGAAGGAAGAATATGCCTGATATTGAAAGAGATTCAGAGGACTTGCATTGAGGCTGATAATTGGAAGGAAAAGTTGTGCAGGCCTAGTCTGTACTAACTGGGGTTTTGAATAATGAGAGGTCATATAATGGAAATTTTAAAGATTCCGAAGTGCTTGGCAGGGTAGATGCCAAGAGGATGCTTCACCTCCTGAAGAATCCTAAGATTAAGTGTATGATTTAAAAGTATGGGGTCTTCTACTTAACATAGAAATGAGGAGAAATTTCTTCATGCAGAAAGTTGTTAATCTTTTGAATTCTCTTCCATGGAAAGCAGTGGAGGCATTGAATATATTCAAGGATTGAATAAATTTTTGATCCAGATGGGATTGAAGAGCTGTGGAGGCACAAGCAAGAAAGTGTTGTTAAGGCCACAATCAATTTGTAGAATGGTGAAAATGGGCTAAATAACCCTTTCCTGTTCCTCTTCTCATACTCTGATGAGATCACTGCTTATCTGTGACATGATCTGTGACTTAACTCCTTATGTAAACCTTTCCCTTATATTCACCAATAATTTTGGTGAACAAAAATCTATCAATTGCAGGTTTAAAATTGCCTGTTGACCAAGATTCAAACTTCCAAACTTTTATCCTTTGCATATAGATAAAAGTTTCCTAACTTTACTGCTGAATGACTTTTTCCTAATTTTTAGACTGTAACCTTAAATTCTATTTGTCTTTCACCAACAGAAATGATTTTTGTCTATCATAACAGTTTCACTTGGTATCATGAAGTCTTTTGAAGATCATTTACTTCTGCCTTTAGTTATTTCAATTGATTTATCATTGATGCTGCAGGTTCCAACAACCCAAAATGATGAGAAATCTGATGAAGAAGGACAATAGCCATTTTAATGGAAATTAATGGCTATCCTTAAGGAGCACAATATTGAGAGCTGGATTCTTCCTTCAAAAATAAGTTCAGCTTTTTCGCTCAACTGCCTTTACCTACGGTACGGATTTGTTTAGTGCATATGTCTTTTGCTGTAATACTGATAAGAATGAAAAATTTACTTTCAAAGTCATTGCTGCTGGTGTCTTAAAACTCCATATATGTGCAATCAATCAGTTTCAGAGGCTTGTGTAGGAGCCAAATGGAAACTATTTGTATCACTTTCTCCTTATCAATAAGACAGAAAGCAGGTTGACTCAGTCCAAAACTTTTTATTTTTTCAGTCTGCTGTGGAAAGATCAGATGGATGATTGTCAAACAAATTAGGAAGTTGAAAATATCTAATCTTATTTAATGTTTGATGGAAGTTCACTACTTATGATATCCAGAAAAAATGCAACCTGCTGTATGAACTTTTCGAGCATAAGATTTCACAAAGTCCTAACCAGAACATTATAGATACATATGTTGGTCTTTTCCACTTCGTACATTTACAGATTTATGTCACACATGTGGACATATATTGAAATGTAAGCCTCATCAGTTGGAAAGCCTAGAAATAGAAGAACCGTAAGATTACACAGTTCAAAATGGAATTAAGTTGCTGTCAATGAGACAAGAGGAATAAAATTACATTGTCCCATGGTTAAGAGTAAACATGCTTAGTTTAAATGAATCAATGGAGCCAAACACCAACAGCTCTTTCAGCAATGTTGCTGCTGGACTTCTGCAGGTTACAGTGGAACAGCTGTAAAAAGGGCTCAGGTTTGTCTTTTTCTGTGTCCTGTCTTTCTCCTGAGTTTCTACTGGCATTATTGAGGATAGGAAGCCTCTCCTCACAGCAAACAAAAGCCAGTTAGATGGGGGTTGTTGTATAAGGCAGTATGATGGGGTTTGCTGTATAAGGCAGTTAGAGCCTTTGAACGTAAAGGACTGTTCTGGGGATGAACTAAGCAGCTGCAGTACAACTCGTGTCTACTTTTTCCCCAGGTTCCACGTACAGGGCAGCCTGGACTGGACCATTTTTTTCTGTTTTCTCCTCCCCCACACAACTCATCTCTTGCTACCTCAACTTGATTTTTTCCTCCCCTTGTCCAGTCCCTTCCCACTTACATCTGCGATTCTACTGATGTTTTATGTCAGTTGTAGAGTTTCCAGTTCTTGAACACTCAATTCCTTTACACATGCATCCCCCACCCTCACCCCCCCATCGGGATGGTCTCAGAGCTCTCCGCCTCTCCCTGGAAAAAAGGTCTAAACCATCCCCATTCACCGCCACCCTTGTCCATGGGGCCGAGCTCCTCTTCACTCTGAACAACTTCTCCTTTAACTCCTCTCACTTTCTTCAGGTCAAATATGTGGCCACTCTTTCTCCAGTACATTGATGACATTATCGGTGCTGCTTCCCTCTCTTGTTCTGAACTAGAAAAGTTCATCAATTTCACTTCCATTTTCACCCGACACTTACCTTCACCTGGTCCATCTCCAACTCCTCCCTTCCCTTCCTTGATATCTCTGTTTCCATTTCTTGGGATAGACTAGCCACCAATAACCAATACAAACCCACCAACTCCCACAGTTACCTTTTTACACAACAATGACAGGACTCTCACCATCTCACCAATCTCTGCATTCAAGCATTGTAAGTCACCATTTCTGTTACCTCCAGTGGGATGTCACAACCAGATACATATTCTGCTCTCCTTCCATCCCTTGTCAGCATTCCGCAGGGACCATTCTCTCTAGGACACCGTGGTCCACTCCTTCTCCACTCCCAATACCTCCCCAAACCCCCTCAAAACCTCCCCTGCAATCACAGAACGTGTAACACCTCCCTCCTTAATATTAATCTAGGGCACAGGATTACTAGTCTCGTGACACATCCACTATGCCATTGTGTTTGCAGAATGATGGAGTGTAACTAGCAAATGAGTACTATGTAATAAATCTTTCTTGTTTATCAAGATTGAACTAGTCTTCTGCTGAAAACTTTACGTGGGCATCTTTCCCCACATTGTATCAGCAACCTAGACTAATAGCAGCAAGAAGGATATGTGGCAGGGACTCTACCCAAAGTATCCCAAATGGGATACCATGCCATAATAATATGGTGGCAGCATTGGCACTCAAGAATATAATACGGGTGGGATGCCCCATGCTGAGAATTTCTGTGTCCCCGATCAGTCAGATCAATGAGACTGAGAGAGTTTACATATATGATTTCTTGGACAGTGAAAATAGGGCTGATGAACCACTCCAATTTAAACACTGAACTTCCTTTTGAATATTGGCTTACCTGGAAAGTGTAAAAATAAATAAGTCCCCTGGGTTGGATGTGATTTATCCTAAGGTTCACTGGGAAGTCAGGGAGGAGATTGCCGAGCCTTTGGCTTTGATCTTTATGTCGTCATTGTCGACAGGAGTAGTGTCAGAAGATAAGAGCACAGCAAATGTTGTTCCCTTGTTCAAAAAGGGAAGTAGAGACAACACTGGAAGTTCTAGATCTGTGAGCCTTACTTTGGTTGTGGGTAAAGTGTTGGAAAGGGTTTGAAGAGATAGGATTTATAATAATCTAGAAAGGAATAAGTTGATTCAGGATAGACAACACTGTTTTGTGAAGGGTAGGTCGTACCTCACAAACTTTATTTAATTCTTTGAGAAAGTGACCAAACAAATGGATGAGGGTAAAGTGGTTGATGTGGTGTATATGGATTTCAGTAAGGTGTTTGATAAGTTTCCCCACAGAAGGATATTGCACAAAATATGGAGGCATGGGATTGAAGGTGATTTAGTGGTTTGGATCAGAAATTGGCTAGCTGAAAAAAGACAGAGTTTAGTGGTTGATGGGAAATATTCATCCTGGAATTCAGTGATTAGTGGTATACTGCAAGAATCTGTTTTGGATCCACTGTTGTTTGTCATTTATATAAATGACCTGGATGAGGGCCTAGAAGGATGGTAAATTTGTGAATGACACTAAGGTCAGTAGAGTTATGGATAGTGATGAAGGATGTTGTAGATTACAGAGAGGCTGAGAGGTGGCAAATGGAGTTTAATGTGGATAAGTATGAGGTGATTCACTGTGGAAGAAGTAACAGGAATGCAGAGTACAGGGCTAATGCCACGAGTCTTGGTAGTGTAGATAAGCAGAGAAATCTCAATGCCCAGCTATATAGATCCTTGAAAATTGCCACACAAATTGATAGGGTTGTTAAGAAGGCATATGGTGTGTTAGCTTTTGTTGGTAGAGGGATTGAGTTTCAGAACTATAAGATCATGCTGCAGCTGTACAAAACTCTGATGTGGCCACATTTGGAGTATTGCATGCAGTTCTGGTCACCACATTATAGGAAGGGTGTGGAAGCTTTGAAAAGGGTTCAGTGGAGATTTACTATTATATTGCCTGGTATGGAGGCAAGGTCTTACAAAGAAAGACTGAGGGACTTGAGGCTGTTCTCGTTAGAGAGGCAACTTAATTATGACAGATAAGATAATCAAATGGCTAGATAGGTTGGACAGTGAGAGCCTTTTTCCTTAGATGGTGATGGTTAGCATGAGGGGACATAGCTTTAAATTGAGGGGTGATAGATATAGGACAGGTGTCAGAGGTAGTTTCTTTACTCAGAGAGTAAGTAGTAGGGGGATGTGGAAAGCACTGCCTACAACAGTAGTGGATTTACCAACTTTAAGGGCATTTAAATGGTCATTGGGTAGGCATATGGACAAGAACGGAATAGTGTAGGTTAGATGGGCTTCAGATTGGCTCCACAGGTCGGCGCAACATCGAGGGCCGAAGGGTCTGCATTGCACTGTAATGTTCTATGTTCTATATTCTACCTACTGGGATTTTCTTGTATTTGCTGCATTTAATATTTCTGAAATACACTATTTTTGCTTTTTCTTTAGAAACTGGCATCTTATTTGTAGGCTATATACAATGATACAACAGCTGTCACCATAATGGCCAAAATTGTCTAAATTTTTGAGCACCACAGGGGATTGGGCATGGAGTGTAATTGTACTCCAGGCTGCAGAAGCACAACTTCAGCTGTATAGCTTCCTTTACGTTCAAAAATTATTTATGAGCTCTTGCTTGTGACAGTTCAGGGAAAATGCTAAGGGAGAAACAACGATTAGTAGGCAAGTGAGTGTCTATGATGGATTACAACAATGTAATGCTTCATTTCACTATCGATTCCCACACAGAGGAAAGATAATACAGAGCAGCCAAGCAATCAATGAGCGTAGGTCCTCCAGCATGACCAAGTGAATGCTATGAATTAAAGTTAAATTGTAAATGAATCGAAAAGAAAGGTGCATTTGTCATCTTCTTTGTACAAACTCCCTATTGGTCTTTACTTCTTCAGACTAATTCATTGTGTAAGATTCTTTATTTTTTTTCCAGTAACTCTGTGATACAATTTTTATATCAAATTTAAGTTCAGCTGTCACGGTCTGTGATTTGAAGCTTGCAGGTTTTTGGCAAAGTGTGAGTCATTTTGCGTCCAGTGAACAGGTTCTCACTGTTAGACCAATTGGATTTTCTCATCAAGATTTTAACCACATAAATGGCATTTCAGCCCTTGTGGTGAAAATCACATTTGACATCTGCCGCAGCTTACTACGCACTGTTCTCAGAGCAACTCACCAACTCATCAGAGGAGGTCAACCCACCACACCATACCACATGGGTCAATGCCATCTCCAAGGTGAGAAGGACTGCAGTGTAGAGGAAGGTGAATGACATACACTGTTCTACCAATACTCTGCTCTCTGTTACCTTGAACTACACCCTGGCAAGTAATCCCTTAGCATGTCTGGCCTGTCCAGAGCCAAACACTCCTCAAGGACACCCAACTAAACCTCCAGATCCAATGGTCTTCACCATGGATCAGGCTCACCCCAACCTGTCTGTAGACCAGGGTTACTCAGCAAATTGCAGGAGGAAGGAGAAGAAGAGAAAATAGTACCAAGCCATGTAAGGGTGACAACAGCTAACAATGTTATGCAAATAGTTTGCTTTACACACTGCTTTGTGCTCATTTCGTTTTTTCATAAGCCCTTTATTTTAATCATTTTTGAGGGTGCCCTGATTCTATTTAGGCTCAGAATGCTCCATTGCACTCTGAAGCATCACACCTTGAGTATTAATGAGGTGCAATTATAGGGGCATAGATTAAGCACCAAAGACTTCATTTGGAAGCAGAGGCAGCAATGCATTTGCATGACATCAGCTCGCTCTGACACTTCAGATGACCCACCCTTCAAAACTGCACCCTGTGTGGCTGGCTGTGTGCACTGCACTGTACATTGGAAGGAGTTCCCAGCAATGATGGTGTCATGGAGATGCAACACAGAGAGATGCTCAATGCTGCGGGATGCCCCGGGAGGAGGCATGCTGCATGCCTCTGTGACCAACATATCATGTGCTGGAGGACAATATTGTTCCTACGCGAATGTCCAGTGACTGGTTGCAGATGTAGCCCCTTCCCTCACAAATTTGTTCCCTTACCCTGCACATTGTTAGCTCCTTCACCGCCATTGTCCTCAAGAGTGTACGCTATCGATGAGCTTTAGGATTGACATGACAGTCAGTAATCCTCCATTAGTGACTTCTAGCTTCAGTATAAACTTGCTGCAGAGATCCCCAACATTACCCTCACCTTTCTAGGTGACCATTTCATCAGTCCCATAGGCTTTTCCCAGACACCACCCAAGCTGTGTACATGCTCCTCCACCTATCTATCCATTATTTCTCCCTTTCCCCCAGAACCCCTACCTCAATAAATCTGTAAATAGGTGACAGGACAACTGTGGCTCACCACTTAAGATTCTTGATCCGCCATTGTCTGGGGTGAGCCACAGTTGTCCTGTTACCTATTTACAGATTTAATGATGAAGGGGTACTAGGGGAAAGTGGGGGATAATGGGTAGACAGGTGCAGGAGTATGTACACAGCTTGGGTGATGACCAACTAGGTGACCCAACATCAAGCATCTAACATCTAACAGAACAGCTACTAATGCCATGTGTTACAATCTGTATTTTAATTGAAACTGCATTTTTGACATTGAATTCATTCTTTTTTTCAGATTAGATTCCCTACAGCATGGAAACAGGCCCTTCGACCCAACAAGTCGACACCGACCCTCCGAAGAGTAACCCACCCAGACCTATTTCCCTCTGACGAATGTAACTAACACTATGGGCAATTTAGCATGGCCAATTCACCTGACCTGCACATCTTCGGAGTGTGGGAGGAAACCGGAGCACCTGGAGGAAGCCCACGCAGACATGGGGAGAATGTGCAAACTCAACACAGACAGCCACGCGAGTCTAGAATTGAACCTGGGATCCTGGTACTGTGAGGCAGCAGTGCTAACCACTGAGCCATGGTGCCGCACCCTTCCATGGCCAGGGAGACAAAGGCAGGTGGGAAGGGACACCCCAAACATTAAATTTATGGTCCTGAGGATACCCTGTAGGTTGTCTTGTTTACTCATAGAGTCATAGAGATGTACAGCACAAAAACAGACCCTTTGGTCCCAACCCGTCCATGCTAAGCAGATATCCCAACCCAATCTAGTCCCACCTGACAGCACCCGGCCCATAGTCCTCCAAACCCTTCCTATTCCTTTACCCATCCAAATGTCTTTTAAATGTTGCAATTGTACCAGCCTCCACCACTTCCTCTGGCAGCTCATTCTATACATGCACCACCCTCTACGTGAAAATGTTGCCCCTTGGGTCTTTCTTATATCTTTCCACTCTCACCCTAAACCTATGCCCTCTAGGTCTGCACTCCCCCACCCCAGGGAAAAAGACTTTGTCTATTACCTTATCCATGCCCCTCATGATTTTGTAAACTTCTATATGGTCACCCCTCAACCTCCAACTCTTTAGGGAAAACAGCCCCAGCCTGTTCAGCTCAAATCCTCGAACCCTGGCAACATCCTTGTAAATCTTTTCTGAACCCTTTCAAGTTTCACAACATCTTTCCGATAGGAAGGAGACAGAATTGCTCACACTATTCCAACAGCAGTCTAACCAATGTCCTGTACAGTCGCAACATGACCTCCAACTCCTATACTCAATACTCTAACAAACAAAGGAAAGCATACCAAACACCTTCTTCACTATCTTATATACCTGCAACTCCACTTTCAAGGAGCTATGAACCTGCACTCCAAGGTCTCTTTATTCAGCAACACACTCTCGGACCTTGCCATTAAATGCAGAAGTCCTGCTAAGATTTGCTTTTCCAAAATGCAGCACCTCGCATTTATCTGAATTAAACTCCATTTGCCACTTCTCAGCCCATTGACCCATCTGATCAAGATCCTGTTGTAATCCGAGGTAACTTTCTTTTCTGTCCACTACACCTCCAATTTTGGTGTCATCTGCATACTTATGAACTATACCTGTTATGCTCACATCCGAATCATTTATATAAATGATGAAAAGTAGTGGATCCAGTACTGATCCTTGTGGCACTCCACTGGTCACGGGCCTCCAGTCTGAAGATCAACCCTCCACCACCACCCTCTGTCTTCTACCTTACTCACTGGGAGAAAGTGAGGACTGCAGATGCAGGAGGTCAGAGTGGAAGAGTATGATGCTGGTAAAGCACAGCAGGTCAGGCAGCATTAGAGGAGCAGGAGAATCGATATTTCGGGCATTTCTGAAATGTTGACTCTTCTGCTCCTCAGATGCTGCCAGACTGACTGTGCTTTTCCAACTCCACACTCTTCGACTGTTTACTCGCTGCACTGGTATCACCCTGTACTTCCAGCAACTGAGTGAACAAGCATTTCTTAGTCTGAAAGCTACAGTGGTCAGCCTTTAGATGCCGAATTACAGGAAATTCTGGATAATCCCTGTCTCTGGCTTCTAGCAACGCTTCTATTTGGAGCATAAGGATTATCCTGATGTTTGGGATCAGTGTCAAACATTGTAGGTTCAAGCCCTACTCCAGATAGAGTCATAGAGTCATAGAGATGTACAGCATGGAAACAGACTCTTCAGTCCAACCCATCCATGCCCACCAGATATCCCAACCCAATCTAGTCCCACCTGCCAGCGCCTGGCCCATATCCCTCCAAACCATTCCTATTCATATGCCCATCCAAATGCCTCTTAAATGTTGCAATTGTATCAGCCTCCACCACATCCTCTGGCAGCTCATTCCATACATATACTACCCTCTGCATGAAAAAGTTGCCCTTTAGTTCTCTTTTATATCTTTCCCCTCTCACCCTAAACCTATGCCCCCTAGTTCTGGACTCCCCGACCCCAGGGAAAAGACTTTGTCTATTTATCCTATCCATGCCCCTCATAATTTTGTAAACCTCTATAAGGTCACCCCTCAGCTTCCGATGCTCCAGGGAAAACAGGCCCAGCTTGTTCAGCCTCTCCCTGTAGCTCAGATCCTCCAACCCTGGCAACATCCTTGTAAATCTTTTCTGAACGCTTTCAAGTTTCACAACATCTTTCCAATAGGAAGGAAATCAGAATTGCATACAATATTCTAACAGTGGCCTAACCAATGTCCTATATAGCCGCAACATGACCTATCAACTCCTGTACTCAATACTCTGACCAATAAAGGAAAGCTTACCAAATGCCTTCTTCAATATCCTATCTACCTGCGACTCCACTTTCAAAGAGCTATGAACCTACGGTCCAAGGTTTCTTTGTTCAGCAACACTCCCTAGGACCTTACCATTAAGTGTATAAGTCCTGCTAAGACTTACTTTCCCAAAATACAGCCCCTCACATTTATCTGAATTAAACTCCATCTGCCACTTCTCAGCCCATTGGCCCATCTGGTCCAGATCCTGTTGTAATAACTGAGGTAACCCTCTTTGCTGTCCACTACACCTCCAATTTTGGTGTCATCTGCAAACTTACTAACTGTACCTCTTATGCTTGCATCCAAATCATTCATGTAAATGACAAAAAGTAGAGGGCCCACCACCGATTCTTGTGGCACTCCACTGGTCACAGGCCTCAAGTCTAAAAAACAACCCTCCACCACCACCCTCTTTCTTTTACCTTTGAGCCAGTTCTGTATCCAAATGGCTAGCTATCCCTGTATTCCAAGAGATCTAACCTTGCTAATCAGTCTCCCACAGGGAACCTTAAGTATTATCAAGGCTGATAATTCGGTGCAGCATTGAGACACAACTGTAGCGTTTCTGTTTTTCAAACCTAATGTTAAACCTCTGTCATTAATCCCATAGAACTGTTCAACTAGAGGAAGATGTTTTCCTTTGTACTGTATTCTGGTAAACCTGTATTCTGGTAAATAAAAGCAAATGAACTGGTGAGATAGCTATTGCGAAATCTGCTGCCCATAAAGTATCTGCCATCATTCTGACCTTAAAATTCGCCATGAAACACTGTAGCATCCTGAAAGAATGAAGAGTACTGGAAATCCAACTGTTTCACTGTAATTTGTTTATCGTGGAACTGACTGCAGAATATAAGCTCCCTCTGCAGACAATATCTAGTATTATTCTGTTGAGAATTTGTCATTGGCCAACAGCCAATGAGTGTTGAGATGGGGACAGCTCAGTCCAATGTACCACATTCGAAGACCCATATATAGCCGCCGAATAGGAGACTTAAAATATTCAAAGCTCCAAAATTAATATTCAAAACTTGAAATTAACGAGGCTAATGCACTGACAGGGAGCCATGCTTATATATTGAAGTGCAAATTTTAACTCACGGCAAGTGTTAGAGGAGACCTAATCCATTTTAATGACCCAGCCTCAATAGCAACATAGGGCAAACTGCCCACCGGGAACAAACATTCAAAGCTTGGTAACTGTTGTGCCTTCCAGAGGCTACCCTTGCAGGATAGGTGCGGGTTAAGGGGAAATCAGAAGATGACAGTGGTTTAAACTTGCTCTATGATTTCTGAAAATATCTGTTTCTGTTCTTCCCAGCTTATGAAAAATATTTTTTGCACAATCTTCTAAATCTCACAACAGCAGCTTTATTAGAATGTGTGGTCAGGGCGCATTGGACTAAGCTGGAATGGCCTCTGCCTGCCTTGGGCTGATTGCCTGCAGAGGACTCAATGGGCTCATTAAGCAATTGGGCGAACCCTGATTTTCTTAAGTTTCAGGTGAATGCCTCAAATGCTTAACAAAAAGAAGGTAATTCAGTAGCTAGCACCGATGGAAGTTAAAATGCACCAAAATTGCCTCACCAAAAGCAGCAATTCATTTTTCAACTGAAGTCAATACACAAATCCCAATTCCCAGTCTAATTTTACATTCTTTTTGAATATTTAGTCAATTCCATTTCAAATGTGCACATTTCAGTCCAATAGTGGAAAAGGAGAAGGGGAACATTTTGATCAGAGGTAGTTGTTTATAGAAGGTTGTGTTTAAGACAGTAGTAAACTTTAAGCATTTTATAACAGTCCTACCCTGCCAACGTTTTCCCACACTGTGTGGATCAGTACATCATGTTGACCAACTTCATCCTGCACCGAGTACACCTGCAAATTTAGAGATATTTGTCAGTTGGTCTAGCACAATATTTGAAGCTTCATGGACAGATTCCTAAACAATGAGTATTTTATACTAAATAATTATTTCGTTCTAGTGATCAGTACTTGTTCAACATTAAGATTGTATCAAGTCCACAGCACAGGAACATGTTATTCTGCCCAATAAGTATTTGTTTATACTCTGTGTGAGACTCTTCCCACTCTGATTTCCTCTCATAACCTTTCTATTCCATTCTCCTTTGTGGGTTTATCCAGCTACTTCTCGTATACATTTATGATATTTACCTCAGCCACTCCTAATAGTAATGATGTAAGATCTTGAGTTTGACAGCCACAAAAACCTAAACTAGGCAGTTGAGTACATATAAGTAATTTCAGGTTGTTTACTAAGAAGCAACAGATTAAATATGATGCATTGGCTGAATAGACAGGAAAGAATACCATTTGAGAGTTGTTTCATTGCTACCAGAAGATGACCAGTGGATAGTGTCGATTTCAGTAACTTGAGATGGACACATTTTGTTCTGTAGAAGAAGTGTTGGGGAACCCTTGCTCTGTTCTCTTTTCCATCTTATGAAGGTGGCTGCCTGACAAACATTGACCCATGTCACTGAGCACTCATTAATATACATTATATCTAGGGATTGATAGATTACCTTATGTCAATTACTTGCTTGAATCTTTCCAAACAATTAATAAAAGACAGATGGTCATGATGGATACAGTGAGGACTGCAGATGCTGGAGATCAGAGTTGAAAGTCTAATGCTGGAAAAGCACAGCAGGTCAGGCAGCATCTGAGGAGCAGGAGAATTGACATTTCAGGCATAAGCCCTTCATCAGGAATGGTCATCACCCCACAAGTCATCAATCTCTTTGCCCAAAGTCTACTTTTCAGTTTACCTCATACTGAGGGTCATTTGTTAGCCTTTACGAAATGTTCATATAGATAAAAGGGCACACAGAGCATTAGTTTACTGACCGAAGAAAGTCAATATGGAAGCATGAACCAAGAGACCTCAACATTTGTAGAGTCTGTTTATGTGTTTTATCAGAGAAATAAATAAAACAGTTTTTCTGCTGAGGGTGACTTACGGCACATAGGTCAATTCCATATGAATTCTATACTTGTTCATCTAATAGTGATTCATTTTCTTACAGAGAGTTCCATATTCTCACTAATGTTTGGGAAAGAATATTTCTCCTAAATTCACAATTGGCTTTATTAGTGACCATCTTATTTTTATGAGCCCCTAATTCTGGCCTCCACCACAAATGGAAATCTATAAATCTTCCCATTGAATCACTTTCATATAAGTCAAGTCCCTCCATCAGGTCAGCCCTCAATCTTTTATTTTCTAGAGAAAGCATCCCAGGCCTGTTCAGTTTCTACTGCAAGTTATAACCTCTCAGTTCTTGGATTATTTATGTTAGTTTTTTTGCATCTTTTGTCACACCTCAATATTCTTTTTTTATTATATGGAGATTAGAATCATTCACAGTAACTTCTAGTGTACCACGAATTGAAATACTTTAGACAGAACTCCCCAGATATTGAGTCATATCCCATATGCCTGCATGCTGACTTCTCTGTTTTGTCCAGGTTAGGATGCTTTTATGAAAGCGATGGAAGAGAATGGTTGGATTAAACTGCTGAAGGGTTTGAATACTGGGAACATGCCCAAGTGTCTGGCAAACTGTCATGGAATTTGGAGCTAAGGGAGACTGATCGTCGCCACCAAGCAGTATTGTGAGGGGAGTGGCGATTAATGTACCCAGTAGGACAGCAGGGGGAGAGGCCAGCTGCAAAGAGGGCAGCCAGCAGGCAAAAAGAGAGGAAACAACAGCTGGATGCATTACTTTCACTTCCGTTTCCAGTTTCAGTTCTGCATGTGGAAACACAATGATGTCAATGGCACCAACTGCCTGTTCAATCATAATGGTAAGATGTACATTTGTCTAAAGACATTGAAATCAGTCAATGCGTCATGTGCCAAGAAACTTGCTTCTCATGTTTTAATTTAGAATGAGAATGAATAAGAAGTTACACATATAAGACATTAAAGGTTTGCTTCAAATTTCTAGCTTAAGAAGACAATTGTGTTAGACTCAAAAGTACTTAAATAACCAGTATTTCAGTTGCTACTTGGCAAGCTGGAGAAAGGGAGAAAAAATATGGTATGTTACCAGCGATGGGTGGGAATCTCTCTCCCTCCCCTGTTCATCTCAAAAATGGCATTCATTGAAAAAACAAACTGGAGAAATGATCAACCACCAAGAACTCAAAGATATTTACAAATTTCACCACTGCCGAGGATATAAGTTAACCATTAAACAATTGTGATCTCAGATTAAAAACTGACACCCCGAGGACTCTTATTACATAAAACTGTGCAGATTTTATTCTTCCTGTTTGTAACAGACACTCCTTTTATAAACTATACACATACTTTTATGGTTTTTTAAAATATGTTCATGGAATGTGGACTTCACTGGCTAGAACTTCATTGATTGTTCATGCTTAATTATCCAGCAAAAGGTGGTGGTGAGCTACTTTCCTGAAATGCTCCAGTCCTAGGAACAATCAAGGTGCCATTAGGAAAATAGTTCCAGCATTCTGACCCAGCAACAGTGATGGAATGAAGGTTTGGGGCTTGTTATGGACTAGGCCAGACCACTCAAAACATTGTTAAGCAGGCAGCCCAGACCGTAACTTCACTATTTGTTTCGGTAAGTGTACAGTGACTATTATCCAGAGTAAGTTAGCTAGGTTGACTACTAGGTTTTAAAAACAAACAAAAATTTATTCCCAAAGTTACAGAATGAAACACAAAGAACAGAATATAGAATACCCACAGATTTAAGTCCATCCAAACTAGATTTAATTATATTGTTCTGAAAAATACATGCAACAGTCCCAATAAACAGTCCCTTTAACACAGAGCAAAAATAAAACAAAGGCTTACATGTTGAAGTTAGAAGGACAGAAGGAGAGAGGGTCTAGCAACCTGTTTCCACACAGCCCACTGCTGAACGGACTCAAACAAGCCTTCAGCTTTTAGGACTGACCACTCCCTTTTTATTACACATCTAAAACATAAAAGCTTTGACCTGAAGTCTCATCTGTTTATGTATAAACAAAAAGGCCTCTCAGTAAACCCTTTCATCTCTGTTATCAAACCAGTTGTTGCGGAGTCCGGACTGTTTCACGACCCCTCTGGAAAAACCAAGGACACAGTATCCTTGACAAAAGGAACAGCTTTTAGAAAAAAGGATCAGCTTTGTGACAGGCTGAAGCTTACTCTTTTCAGCAAAGTTTTAATTTCATGAGTGGTCTCTCTTAGCAAGACCTAGCAAGTTTCATACCAAACTAGATAACTATCTTGTCTCTATGGCTTCCCTCTTGTTTAATTGTAGAAGGTCCATTCTACCACTTAATGTACCTGGAACAACTCAGCACTGCTGAGATATCCTAGTTTGGCCATAACCCGGGTCCAGCACCATCTTCAAAAGGCTGTTGTGTGCCCGAATGAGGACTGTCAATCTGGAACTGTCCTGTACAGTTCCTGAGGTTTTCCCTGGACATGGCAGACAAGGGAACATGTGCATCCTGCTTTGTGTACAGAGGTCTGGAGGTCCTGCTAAATAGGGTGACAGAGAATGGACATCTTCTTCCCCAGGACCAGCAAAGGAAGCCACCATACCAGACCATGCCAGTGTATTCCGAGGTTACCACCCAAGACAGTGCAGTTCAGCTGTCTGAAGAAATGACCAGCAACGTAGAAAGATCAATAACCACCCCTGACCCTCACCGACGCAAGTGCCATCATCTTCTCTCTATTAAGTCAAGAGAGCACAAGGCAGGGGCAGCCGGGAAGGTATATTATAATATAAAATACTTACCTCACAAATCAGTGGAATGAAGGCTGAACAGGAGCAGAAGCAGACACAGGGACTGCTGGGTAAGTGAAATAATATATTTGGGCAGGGAGAATGTGCAAACTCCACACAGGCAGTCGCCTGAGGCGGGAATTGAACCCGGGTCTCTGGCGCTGTGAGGCAGCAGTGCTAACCACTGTACCACTGTGCCACTGTGCCACCCACTAATAGGGAGGGAAGTAAAAGAAGTGGGGGAATGGCATTGCTAATCAGGGATAGTATCACAGCTGCAGAAAGGGAGGTCATTGAGGAAGCTTTGTCTACTGAGTCAGTATGGGTGGAAGTCAGAAATAGGAAAGGAGCAGTCACTTTATTGGCAGTTTTCTATAGACCACCAAATAACAACAGAGACACGGAGGAGCAGATTGGGAGGCAGATTTTAGAAAGGTGCAGAAGTAACTGGGTTGTTGTTCTTGGTGACTTTAACTTCTATAATATTGATTGTAACCTCTTTAGTCCAAATAGTTTGGATGGAGCAGATTTTGTCAGGTGTGTCCAGGAAGAATTGCTGACTCAAATTGCGGATAAGCCGATGAGAGGGGAGACCATATTGGATTTGGTGCTTGGCGACGAACTAGGTCAGGTATCAGATCTCTTGATAGGAGAGCATTTCGGTGATAGTGATCACAACTCCCTGACCTTTACTATGGACATGGAGAGGGATAGGAGTTGACTGTATGGAAAAGTATTTAATTGAGGGAGGAGAAATTACAATGTTATTAGGCAGGAACTGTGGAGCATAAATTGGGAACTGATGTTCTCAGGGAAATGCACGACGAAAGTGTGGAGATTGTTTAGCAAGCACCTGCTGTTAGTGCTGGATAGGTTTGTCCCACTGAGGCAAGGAAAGGATGATAGGGTGAAGGAACCTTGGGTGACAAGGGATGTGGAACATCTAGTCAAGAGGAAAAAGGAAGCCTACTTAAGGTTGAGGAGGCAAGAATCAGACAGGGCTTTAGACAGTTACAAGATAGTCAGGACGGAACTGAAGAATGAACTTAGGAGAGCTAGAAGGGGGCGTGGAAAGGCCTTGGCTTGTAGAATTAAGGAACACCCTAAGGCATTCTACACTTAGATAAGAAACAAAAGGATGGCCAGAGTGAAGGTGGGGCTGATCAGAAATAGCAGAGGGACCTTGTGCCTGGAGTCAGATGAGGTAGGGAGGTCCTTAAATGAATACTTTGCTTCAGTATTCACTAGTGAGAGGGACCTCATCGTTTGTGAAGACAGTATGAAGCAGGCTGATATGCTCGAACAGGTTGATGTTAAGAAGGAGGATGTGCTGGAAATTTTGAAAAACATGAGGATAGATAAGTCCCATCCGACCAGACAAGATATACTCAAGGTAACAGGGGAAGAGACTGCTCGCCTTTGGCAATGATCTTTGCGTCCTCACTGTTCATTGGAGTAGTACCAGATGATTGGAGGTTGGCAAATGTTATTTCCTTATTCAAGAAAGGGTATAGGGATAACCCTGGGAATTACAGACCAGTCAGTCTTATGTCAGTGGTGGGCAAATTACTGGAGAGTATTCTGAGAGACAGGGTTTATGATCTTTTGGAAAACTATAGTTTGATTAGAAATAGTCAGCATGGCTTTGTGAGGAGTAGGTCATGCCTCACAAACCTTATTGAATTCTTTGAGGATGTGACAAAACTGATTAATAAAGGTAGAGCAGTGAATGTGGTGCATGTAGATTTTAGCAAGGCATTTGATAAGGTTCCCCATGGTAGGCTCATTTAGAAAGTAAGGAGGTATGGGATACAGGGAAATTTGGCTATCTGGATACAGAGTTGGCTGGCCCATAGAAGACAGAGAGTGGTAGTAGATGAAAAGTATTCAGTCTGGAGCTCGGTGACCAGTGATTTCAGCACGGATTTGTTCTGGGACCTCTGCAGTTTGTGATTTTTATAAATGACTTGGATGAAGAAGTGGAAAGGTGGGTTAGTAAGTTTGCTGATGACACAAAGGTTGGTGGAGTTGTGGATAGTGTGGAGGGATGTTGTAGGTTGTAAGGGGACATTGACAGGATGCAGAGCTGGGCTGAGAAGTGATAGATGGAGTTCAACCTAGAAAAGTGTGAAGTAATTCATTTTGGAAAGATGAATTTGAATGCAGATTACAGGGTTAAAGGCAGGATTCTTGGCATTGTGGAAGAACAAAGGGACCTTGGGGTACCCATCCATTGATCCTTCAAAGTTGCCACCCAAGTTGACAGGGTTGTTAAGAAGGTATATAGTGCATTGGCTCTTATTAACAAGAGGATTGAGTTTAAGAGCCGCAACTCTATAAAGTCGTGGTTAGATCATACTTGGAATATTGTGTTCAGTTCTGGTCGACTCATTATAGGAAGGCTGTTGAAGCTTTAGAGAGGGTGCAGAGGAGATGTACCAGGATGCTGCCTAGACTAGAGGGCAAGTCTTACGAAGAAAGATTGATGGAGGCTAGGGCTTTTCTCTTTGGAGTGAAGAAGGATGAGAGGTGGCTTGATAGAGGTGTACAAGATGATGAAAAGCATAGATAGAGTGGATAGTCAGAAACTTTGTCCCAGGAGGAAATGGCTATCATGAGGGGCATAATATTCAGGTGATGAGAAGAAGTTTGAGGAGCGGTGTTCTTTACACAGAGACTGGTGGATGTGTGGAATGCTCCGCCCACTGTGGTAGTAGAGTCAGATACATTACGGACATTTAAGCGATGCTTGGATCGGCACATGAATGATAGTACAATGAGGGGTATGTAGGTTAGTTTGATCTTAGAGTAGGATAAAAGGCTGGCACAACATCAAGGGTTGAAGGGTCTGTACTGTGCTGTACAGTTCTATGTTCTATTACCTCACTCTATTTCTAACATTGTACCCATCTCCTATAAAGACCCAGACCCACTACAGTTTCTACCTTCCCTGACTCACTATCATCACCCCAACTCCCAACAACACTACCCCTTCATACTCACTGCATTGCCTACTCACTCAGGGCATCTCCCTACCTGCACCAAAGGGAACAGTTGTGTCACTCACTTGCATCTTCCTTAATTCTTCCACGTCTCTTATTCCAGGAGGAAAATGATTCATAATAGGACAGAAAGGGTCAAGACAGGTGGTGAGCTGCCTGAATTCAACTTCTCTCCCGTTATGATGAGAGAATCCAGACTCTAACAACCCCAAGCATTTACTGGAATCATGCGATCATAATGATATCCACATAATTTCATTTGAACTAGTAAATCATGTGCATCTTGTAATGTAACATTTGATCTGCTGTTAAATAGTAAAGCAGTTATATTGGCTGTGATCAGAGTTCATTTTGTTTCTTTTACTTATCAATATTTGGTTGACTGATTGATAATTGTTAACTCCCAAACTGTTTCTGAATGCTTTACTCAACTAACTGATTTTTTTTCTAGTACTTGTTATAATTGTTGTTTGTTTTGCAATTTGCCCTTGACGCAAATAAAATGACTAGGCATGTCCATGACATACGCCTGGTGTGAATATTTTAACCATGGTAGTGTGAATAATTTAACCACTATTCTGTTTGCTATTTATTACATCTCAAATTATTTTTCTTCATTTACTCAGCTGAAGAATTTCAGAAAACGAACAGCAACATGGAAGGAGCAAATGAAAAAGTCTTATCCCAGAGCTACTTTTGTGAAAAGAAAAGGAAGTTCATAGAAAGAGAGAAATGGAGCAACAAGTTGGAATTCATCCTGTCAGTTGTTGGAGGGATAGTTGGACTGGGCAACATTTGGAGGTTTCCTTATCTCTGTTACAAGAATGGAGGAGGTAGGTTGTGAAATGAAATGAATGCAAGAGTAAGATACAGAATACAATAGTAAAGTTGAAATGGTGAATATGGTGAAAACCATAGTAAGAACACAGGTAGGATACCATATCCAGTTCTGAGTTCTACTCAATTGAAAAAAAAGCTGAAGCAATAGCGAACACGCAGTGCATGTTTGTTGGGATGCTACCTCAGTTATGAAAATAATAATAGAAAGGCAAACTTGAGAAATTAGGCCTATTCTCATTCAAACAAATGAGTAACTCATTCTGAGGAAGGATTATCTGACCTGAAATATTAACACTGATTTCTCTCTGCTGATGCTGCCAGACCTGCTGAGCTTTTCCAGCAATTTCTGTTTTTGTTTCTGATTTACAACAGCTACAATCTTTTTTGATTTTTATTAAAGAGCAATTGATAGTTGGGTGATAAGTGTGAATGGATGAGACTAAATAAATAGAACATAGAACATAGAACATAGAACATAGAACAGAGAACAATACAATGCAGATGTATCGGCCCTCGATGTTGCGCCAATCTGTGAACTATTCTCAGCTCATCCCCCTACACTAGCCCAAAATCATCCATGTGCTTATCCAAGAATTGTTTAAATCTCCCTAATGTGGCTGAGTTGACTACATTGGCAGGTAGGGCATTCCATGCCCTTACCACTCTCTGAGTAAAGAACTTGCCTCTGACGTCTGTCTTAAATCTATTACCCTTCAATCTGTAGTTATGCCCCCTCATACAAGTTGACGTCATCATCCTAGGAAAAAGACTTTCACTGTCTACCCTATCTAATCGTCTGAATAGGGATAGATAGGGTAGACAGGAATAGAGACTGAAGATATAAGATTAAATATAAGAGACTTAAAACAGAGATGGAGAAAGCTTATTAGATTGAAGGATACAAACGGGCGTTAGTGACTGAAGCAAAGCTCAGGTCAGCATGCTAGAATAGAATCATAGAGATGTACAGCATGGAAACAGACCCTTCGGTCCAACCCATCCATGCTGACCAGATATCCCAACCCAATCTAGTCCCACCTGCCAGCTCCCGGCCCACATCCCTCCAAACCCTTCCTATTCATATACACATCCAAATGCCTCTTAAATGTTGCAATTGTACTAGCCTCCACCACATCATCTGGCAGCTCATTCCATACACGTACTACCCTCTGCGTGAAAAAGTTGCCCCTTAGGTCTCTTTTATATCTTTCCCCTCTCACCCTACACCTATGCCCCCTAGTTCTGGACTCCCCGACTCCAGGGAAAAGACTTTGTCTATTTATCCTATCCATGCCCCTCATAATTTTGTAAACCTCTATAAGGTCACCCCTCAGCCTCCAACGCTCCAGGGAAAACAGCCCCAGCCTGTTCAGCCTCTACCTGTAGCTCAGATCCTCCAACCCTGGCAACATCCTTGTAAATCTTTTCTGAACCCTTTCAAGTTTCACAACATCTTTCCGATAGGAAGGAGACCAGAATTGCACGCAATATTCCAACAGTAGCCTAACCAATGTCCTGTACAGCCGCAACATGACCTCTCAACTCCTGTACTCAATACTCTGAACAATAAAGGAAATCATACCAAACGCCTTCTTCACTATTCTATCTACCTGTGACTCCACTTTTAAGGAGCTATGAATCTGCACTCCAAGGTCTCTTTTTTCAGCAACACTCCCTAGGACCTTACCATTAAGTGTATAAGTCCTGCTAAGATTTGCTTTTCCAAAATGCAGCACCTCGCATTTATCTGAATTAAACTCCATCTGCCACTTCTCAGCCCATTGGCCCATCTGGTCCAGATCCTGTTGTAATCTGAGGTAACCCTCTTTGCTGTCCACTACACCTCCATTTTTGATGTCATCTGCAAACTTACTAACTGTACTTCTTATGCTCGCATCCAAATCATTTATGTAAATGAGAAAAAGGTTAGGTAGATGGTGAAAAGAAAAGGATAATGAGGGTATATAGGAACAACATAAGTGCATTGGATGGGGTTACAGTGAATGATTAAATACCAGGTTAAATGACTTGTTTTCATCCTCTATTTTCCATGTAATCCCATGGAATGATCATTTAAAATTATTTTACAACTGGGTCCTTTCAGGTTTCCTTTGCTACATTCACCCAGCAGTTGCTGTTCTTTGCATCAAAATGCTTTATTCAAGAGGGTTGCTCAATTTATATCCCTTCTAATGGAAGGACATAGACAAAGAGAGCACCATTCAATTCTACAGCCTGTCAGGGTCACACAGGTGTAAGCAACAATATAATGAATGGCTGAATGTTTGACTAAGAAATATTTCCATTCTATGAATATTCAGTCTGTGTGCAGTATTAAGTATCTTAACTTGTACACAAGTATTGAGATATTTATGTATTCAACAATTCAAAAGACTAATCTTACAACCATTCATCAATATGACTGATTGTGAGCAGGATTATGGTTGGTGCTCCTGCAAAGCTTCACTTGACAGTTGAAGCTGTTCCTAATAATGAAGTCCATATCCATATTACAGCAGTGACTACACTTCAAAGTACGTCATTAGCCTCATATGCTCCTTGGGTTACCCCGAGGTCATGACAGGTGCTATATAAATCTTTCATTACAATGATATAAAGAGAAAACGTGAGAGAACAGGTTATTAGAAATCTCTAGTCCCAAATTTTCAAGTATTTATTCAATTTACTGGAGCCCGATAATAAAAACATTGTGAGATTCTCAAACTCAAAGTAACTGTGAGTCCTACATAATATTTGAGTGAAAAGTAACTTCTTGCTTCGAAAGTTGCAGACAATGGTGAAAGGACATCATTCCCTGTAGAATATAGAGGGCAGAATTACTCAGCTGGTCAGGTAGTGTCCGTGGGAAGAAAAAATGGAGGATGGAGAGATTAAATGACAAATGATTCATGTTGCAGGGCCAGAGGGAATGGAAATAGGACAAGTAAAAGTCTCTCAACATTGAGTTCAGCCATTTTAGCAGGGAGACATTGCTTACCTGGATAGACTTTTGGGTTTGCTGAGCACCTGTCTAAGAATGAGAATAAAAGAGTGAGAAACTACTTGGATCATAAGGAGAGAAGTCAATTGACTGAGCTTTACAATTGTGAACTCCAAGTGGCCCTGTGTTTTGGAAGATAAATTGATTGGATGAGAAGATCAATATAACACAGAGGGCTTTTGTCTGAGTTACTTTGATAGTATTTGATGAAGTAGCTTTTTTTTTCCTGAAATGATTACTTCAGTTAAGGTGCACTTACAGTCATAGAGTCACAGAGATGTACAGCATGAAAAGAGATCCTTTGGTCCAACTCTTCCATGCCGACCAAATATCCTAACCTAGTCTAATCCCATTTGCCAGGACCTGACCCATATCCCTCTAAACTCTTCCTATTCATAAACCCATCCAGATGCCTTTTAAATGTTGTAATTGTACCAGCCTCCACCACTTCCTCTGGCAGCTCATTCCATAGACACCCCACCTCTCTGTGAAAAAGTTAGGTCCCTTTTTATATGTTTCCCCTCTTGCCCTAAACCTATGCCTTCTAATTCTGGACTCCCTCACTCTAGGGAAAATACCTTGTCTATTTGTCCTATCCATGCCCTCCCATGATTTTGTAAACCTCTATAAAGTCACCTTTCAGCCTCCCCGATGCTCCAGGGAAAACAAGCTCAGCATGTTCAGCCTCTCCCTATAGTTCAAATCCTCCAACCCTGGCAACGTTCTTGTAAATCTTTTCTGAACACTTTCAAGTTGCATAACATCATTCCGATAGGAAGGAGAATTGCTTGCAATATTCCAAGAGTGGCTTAACCGATGTCCTGTACAGCTGCAACATGACTCCAACTCCTACACTCAATAGTCTGACCAATAAAGGAAAGCATACCAAATGCCTTCTTCACTACTCAGAAAGTTCAGCAGGAATTTAAAAAGGAGGTCCTCGAGGGTAGTAATATCTGGATTACTCCCTGTGTTACGAGCTAGTGAGTGTAGGAATAGGAGGATAAAGCAGATGAATGCATGGCTGAGGAGCTGGTACAGGGGTAAAGGGTTCACAGTTTTGGATCATTGGAATCTCTTCTGGGGTAGATGTGACCTGTACAAGAAGGATGGATTGGACCTGAATTGGAAGGGGACTAATATACTGGCAGGGAGATTTGCTAGAGCTGCTCAGGAGGATTTAAACTAGTAAGGTGGGGTGGGACCCAGGGAAATAGTGAGGAAAGAGATCAATCTGAGGCTGGTATAGTTGGGAAAGGGAGCAAGTCAAACAGTCAAGGCAGGGACAAAGAGAACAAGGTAGGACTAATAAATTAAACTGCAGTTACTTCAATGCAAGAGGGTTGAAAAGGGAAGGCAGATGAACTCAGAGCATGGTTAGGAACATAGGACTGGGATATCATAGTGATTACAGAAATGTGGCTCAGGGATGGGCAGGACTGGCAGCTTAATGTTCCAGGATACAAATGCTAAAGGAAGGATAGAAAGAGGGCAAGAGAGGAGGGGGAGTGGTGTTTTTGATAAGAGATAGCATTACAGCTGTGCTGAGGGAGGATATTCCTGGGAATACATCCAGGGAAGTTATTTAGGTGGAACTTAGAAATAAGAAGGGATAGTCACCTTATTAGGATTAGATTATATACCCCCTAATAGTCAGCGGCAAATTGAGAAACAAATTTGTAAGGAGATTTCAGTTATCTGTAAGAATAACAGGGTAATTACGGTAGGAGATTTTAACTTTCCAAAAATAGACTGGGACTGCCATAGTGTTAAGGGTTTAGATGGAGAGGAATTTGTTAAGTGTGTACAAGAAAATTTTCTGATTCAGTATGTCGATGTATCTACTCGAGAAGGTGCAAAACTTGATCTACACTTGGAAATAAAGCAGAGCAGGTGACTGAGGTGTCAACGGGGGAGCACTTTGGGGCCAGTGACCATAATTATATTAGTTTTAAATAGTGGTGGACAAGAATAGACAGGATCTAAAAGGTAAAGTTCAAAATTGGAGGAAGCCTAATTTTGATGATTTTATGCAAGAACTTTCAAAAGCTGACTGGGGGCAGATGTTCACTGGTAAAGGGACAGCTAGAAAATGGGAAGCCTTCAAAAATGAGATAATGAGAGTCCAGAGACAGTTTATTCCTGTTAGCATAAAAGGAAAGGCTGGTAGGTATAGGGAATTCTAGATGACTAGAGAAATTGAGAGTTCAGTTAAGAAAAAGAAGGAAGCAAATGTCAGACATAGACAGGATCGATCGAGTGAATCCTTAGAAGAGTATAATGGCAATAGGAGTATACCTAACAGGGAAATCAGGAGGGCAAAAAGGAGACAGGAGATAGCTTTGGCAAATAGGGTTAAGGAGACTCCAAAGGGTTTTTACAAACACATTAAGGACAAAAGGGTAACTACGGAGAAAATAAGATCAGCAAGGCAACCTATGTGTGGTGCCGCAGGAGATGGGGGAGATACTAAACGAATATTTTGCATCAGTGTTTACTGTGTAGAAGGACATAGAAGATAGAGAATGTAGGGAAATAGATGGTGACATCTTGAAAAATGTCCATATTACAGAGGAGGAGGTGCTGGATGCCTTGAAATGCATAAAAGTGGATAAATCCCCAGGACCTGATCAGGTGTACCCTAGAATGCTGTGGGAAGCTGGAAGAGTGATTCCTGGGCCTCTCACTGAGATATTTGTGTCACCGATAGTCACAGGTGAGGTGCCGGAAGACTGGAGGCTGGCTAACATGGTGCTACAATTTAAGAAAGACGGTAAGGAAAACCCAGGGAACTATCGACCAGTGAGTCTGATGTCAGTGGCGGGCAGGTTGTTGGAGGGGATCCTGAGGGACAGGATTTACATGTATTTGGAAAGGCAAGGAATGATTGAGGATAGTCAGCATGGCTTTATGCGTGGGAAATCACGTCTCATGAACTTGATTGAGTTTTTTGAAGAAGTAACAAAGAGGATTGATGAGGGCAGAGTGGTAGATATGATCTATATGGAGTTCAGTAAGGCATTTGACAAGGTTTCTCATGGGACACTGGTTAGCAAGGTTAGATCTCATGGAATACAGGGAGAACTAGCCATTTGGATACAAAACTGGCTCAAAGGTAGAAGACAGAGGGTGGTAGTGGAGGGTTACTTTTCAGACTGGAGGCTGGTGACCAGTGGAGTGCCACAAGGATCGGTGCTGTGTCCACAACCTTTCATCATTTATATAAATGATTTGGTGGTGAGCATAAGAGATGAGTTGATAAGTTTGCAGATGACACCAAAATTGGAGATGTAGTAGACAGCAAAGAAGATTGCTTCAGAGTACAATGGGATCTTGATCAGATGGGCCAATGGGCTGTGGAGTGGCAGATGAAGGTTAATTTAGATAAATGCAAGGTGCTACATTTTAGGAAAGCAAATCAGAGCAGGACCTATACACTTAATGGTAAGGTCTTGGGAAGTGTTGCTGAACAATGAGACCTTGGAGTGCAGGTTCATAGTTCCTTTAAAGTCCACTTGGCTTTACACATCCTACACTAATGTATTTGAAATGTCCTGTTAACTGTAAAACATTGGTAGTTTTTAACAATACGTGACTAGTGCACTGTTCAGAGTATTGAATGCATGTCTGTTCATTATTGAGTAACTTTGTGGAATTTATTTCTTTTTGTTTAGTCTCTTAACCTTTTCAACTGAAGCAGTGATAGTGCAGTTTTTGTGACCCTAGATCTCTGCTTTGAATGCGTAGTTTTTAGAAAACTCAGACAGACAACATTTTATTAATTTTATTTTACTCACTTTGTAAATTCCTTATTTATAACAGGATCAGATTGACATTAAATGTGCTGTTTTCCTACAGATTGAGAGAGAACCCTTCAATGAAGGACAGGAACAGGCCCTTTGATCTACCAAGCCTACATCAATTCAAATCCTTATTTAAACCCGCGACATATTGTCACTGCGCAGTTTCTATCCCTCTGTTCGCCTCCTGTTCATGGGTCTATCAAGTTACATCTTCAATGCTGTTAACAGGCCAGCATCCATCACCTCCATTGCCAGTATATTCCAGGCATCCACCACCTTCTGTCTGAAAAATTGTCCCCGCACTTCCCACCTAATCTTTCTCTGTCTCACCTTGAATATATGCCACCACCGTTAGTAACTTTACCAGAGACAAACATTAAAAATATTTCATGCCATTATTAAGCTTATTGCAACCAATTTTTTTAAATTGCACTTTTTTAAAAATAGTGAATTAAAATATGATTAAAATTATAATTTTCACTTGGCTTTTACACATGGTTTGGATAATTAGTCTAGTTTGGATTCAAATTATTTGCAACCCCATCTTTGTTAGTCTTTCATCATCTCTGGATCAAAGTTTTGGAGCAATATAACTCACAGTATTGCTGGAGGATTTTCATTACTTGAACATCTCTGGGTTACATAATGTCACTGCTGTAGATATTTTCCAAACAACATGTTCAACAGAGCTCCCTCGATTGCTTAAGATTCTTCAGTAGTCATTGTGCCTTAAGTAATGACTGCAATGAGAAGTAAATTGAAATTTAAAAATATTAAAAGTCATTCTTGTGAAGCGTGTGGAACTAGGGGTGCTCCTCAACCAAGACAGATGCAGAGAACAAAGTGAGAATGAGATAGAGAAATCAAATGTGAATGTTCAAGGAGCTTCCACTTACACAAAGAAATGGAAATGTTCAAAACAATCATCAAATCTACATTTGGTGTTTCCAGTGTTGCAGTGACCAAACAGTAAGTGATAAATCCAAAACTAGGAAAAGACCACAAATTTCAAATTTACATAAATAAAGACTGGGTTAGGGTGAGGGTTCGGGATTAGTTCCCTGATGATTGTGATTTTGACTGGAGCCAACCTAAGATGTGATAAATAGATAGCAGCACCAGTTAATCAATTTTGGTACTGCCGGGATTGCACACGTTTGTGGCCAATCAGATCAGCTGGGAACTCTAAAGTCATGACATCCTTCTGCTGAGGGGCAGAAGTCCAGTCTTCAGCTTGTTTAGGCCATGGGACTTTGTTTTGCTGCAGGGCAGCCTTTTAAAAAGCCAATTGGTGAATAATAGATAGAAAGGATAAAGGGATAAATAAATCAATATGCCCCTCATAAAATTCAGCCCTTAGAGTATTTTGGTCACAGGACAGTGGTGTTTAGGAAGAGTTGAATGAACAATCATGTTCCTGCTCTTCACACATAGGGAGGTATATGCTGTTAGTCATGGAGGAATAAACCAATGTGTCACAGATCCAATGACCTCTTCAGAGAGTTGAGAAAGAAAAGACGCATGATATGATCAATATTGGAACCAGGTTGGAGGTAACAGAAGTAGAAGATAGTGTGTTAAACATGGAGCAAGGTGGGATGGAAGACAAAATTAAAAGAGTTCATATGATGGCTATGAAAGGAGATGAAGGGCGGGAATTTGGAAGACTTAGAGTGCGTCATAGAGTCATACAGCATGGAAACAGGCCTATCACTCCAACTTGTCCATGCTGACCAAACATCCCAATCTGACCTAGTCCCATTTGCCAGTATTTGGCCCATATACCTCTAAACCCTTCCTATCATATATCCATCCAGATGTCTTTTAACTTTTTTAATTGCATCAACATTTAAATTTATTCTGTTATGTGCCCTCCAATAATCATTATCTTCTTCTTTTTCTTATATTTATCCCTTAAAAAAATATGATGACCTCTACATTAAGTATGCCCTGCAGGAAGCCAAACCATACTCCAACACAAATTGCATAGAGATATTTCTCCTCACTTTCAGAAATTATTTTAAATTGATGACTTCATTGTCTGCACAACCCAAAGATGTTATATTTCCTCCTACTCATTCGTTCAAAGTCCCACTGCTCCAGTGTAAAGTATTTCAATATCTGATGTCCAGCTCCTTAATACATTTTCCATGCCCGCTAACCTTGGTGAAACAATACTTTACGTTCTCTGTCGTATTAATGTCCTTTTTAAAATGAGACATTCAAAACTTCACACGGTATTCTAACTGTGGGCTTATAACCACTAACTTTTAAAAATTTATCACGACTTCTTTACTCTTGTACTATAAATCTCATTCATAGGACTCAAAATGTCATTGTTCTTTTTATACCTTTGTCTACTGACATTAATATTTTCAAAGAAATAAACACGCATATAAATTCCTAGCTCCCTCCAACGATCTCCGCTCTGCAAGGTTCCACAACTTAAATGAACCTTTCTGTTCCCTTTTTCTCTACATATTGTATGTTATTTCTCAGTTTTCCATACTGCATATTGCACCTGCTGTCTGTATTTTCATCAAGCTGCTAAGTTTTGCTCAGATGGTCAACTTTTCCAATTCTTGTTTGTGCTGTGCCTCTGGGAGCTGGGAGCTGTTGATTTGGAGATTGCTTTGAAGTTTAAAATTAACCACAACACACTTACACACTGAAACATAGAGAATGTTCAAAATGAGTTGCATCAGATTATGGGCTGAAAAATGTCATCTCTAAATCATTTCTTTTTGCAATCCTGGTTCATAAATGTTTCCATGAATGTTAAAAATGAATTGCTAACTTACTTTTAATAACTGCCAGAATATTGGCAAGGAGCACTTTCAATTGGTAATATATTTTCAGCGTGTTTTACTATGACGTCAATGAAACAATAATGAGTCATTTTGCATTTTTATAAACTAGTCCAAAAGGATATACTTCAGTGTCTACTGATGACCCTAGCAAAATATGTGCTCATCAAGAAGTCAGGTTCAACCTTATCACAAAGTTAAGGAAATAGTAATTAATTTGTAGGTTGTAAATAATTCCCTGAATTACAGCCTGAGTCTGAAACTCATAAAATCCTTCAAATTCTGATGTCAGTTATCATATCACATCATGCTGTTGTAAGGCAGATGAATCTTGAACACCTCTGACCTGTCTCAGTCAATGTGATGCAAAGAACAGCCAAAGGTGAATTGTAGCATGTTTTTCTACTTTCTTACATGACTTGTAATTGGAAATGTCAGAATGGATGCACATGTTGATGAATGACTAAGATTAGCAGAGCTACTAATACACAAATCCATCTTTAGGGAGGTCTCTTATTAAGCAATTATGCTTAGCCACTCGATATTTCTGGTCATTGTTTAGTAAAAAAAATCAAGGGGCACCCATGCAGGCCTCTAAAATATTCTCAGTGATCATGTGCAGCTTTTGGAAATTTAGGTGGAAAATATATCTTTATTTTTAACTATTGTCTGATTTTTGCTTCACAAGCAAATCCAAAGAGGGATTAGAATCATGTTGTGCATTTTCTGTATAATACAGTGGCAATCAACAATCTAATCATTAAAATTCTACCAGTTTTTGCCATTTTTGCTCCCTGAGGAGGATGTATTAATGCACGATAAGACAGTTTAATAAACTGATATATCTTTCGTTTGCTTTTGATAGTTGAAAACATTTCAAAGGCATAGCAAACATAAGAGAGATATCACTTCAGTACTGGGACTTATTTTAGAAGCTTAAGTTCCAGAAACTTGTTTTTCTGATCCATAATGAGATGACAACCAACGAAGCTGAAAACTTTTTTTTGTAGGAATGACATATTTTTCCACACAGAATTGTTAATATGTAAGAACACTGATATTCCAGAACAGACAAAGCAATTTCTTGTATAAATATGTTTGGGATAAAATTCAATGCTGCACAAATGAACTTTCTGCCTTCCTATAGCCATATGACCTTTCTAACATGGAAACATCCATCTAGCAGCCTGTTTCAATGAAGTTAATGTACAGGTCAGGCTGTTGTTTTGAGAGTTTGTGACATGGTGGCAGAATGTGTGTTGAAAAACTGCAAAAAAATAAAGCACGTACAGTCAGAGGGATGTGAGAATGTTCAGACTGTAAATGTCATAACTAGCACTTGAGAAAGAACAAGGAAGCTAACTATATCCAAAACACTGGATAAGATAAAATGGTAGTAACTTCTGCAGGTGCGAATCGAAATTCATGAACTTTAGCATTTCCTCTATGTTAGTTGGCAAAATATATACCATAGAGAGTTGGAATCTTGTTGAGATAGATGTTTTGAGGTTTATTTGAATGGCTGCAATTTTACAAATTCTGAGTTATCTGATTATTGATATCTCCATACATACACATGATTGATTAACTGAAGGCAATACACTGACTCCATTGCATGGACAGTGTGAATGAAGGTGAGGTGGGTACCTTTTATATTGAAATGTCATATGTTGTGATGTCATGTAACTATCTTTCTGATCGAGAATCTATGCCACAATACAAATTCTTCCTTACCCCTCTTAACAGTGGGAACCAATTTGCAGATAAAACTTTGCAAGGATTCATATAGACATTTTATCTCTTAAACATTCAGATAATGACTTGGGAGCAGGAATCAACCAGTCCTAGTCCTTTTACATTTAGCATGACTTGTAGTTTTGCTCTATGATGTACACTAGGTATGCCTCCTGTTGTTGTGAATGAATGCGCATCAGTTGTCATCTGGCATGCTATCTTCAGTATCTGAGTCGTTGTCATGTGTGATGGGTGGCTGATGATATGTAAATTGAATATGAAATGAATTCTGTTGCAGATAAGATTGGGTGGTGAGCATGTGGGAGGGAAGAACTGTATGGATCTCTTGCCCCAAACATGAACTGCTGATAATGGTAAACCATTCGGAGTAGTATATCGATTTAATGTACTAGAACATCTAGATTTTCCAATGGCAAAATTACAAAATTGTTACAGATATAGAGTCATAGAAACATATAGCACAGAAACAGACCCTTTGGTCCAACCAGTCCATGCCAAATAGAATCCCAAACTAAACTAGTCCCACTTGCCTGCTCCTGACATATATCCCTCTAAACCTTTTATATTCATGTACTTATCCAAATGCCTTTTAAACATTGTAATTGTACCCACAACCACCACTTGGTGTGTGAAAACATTTGCCTCTCATGTCTTTTTATAAATCTCTCTCCTCTCCCCTGAAAAATGTATCCTCTAGTCTTGAAATCCTCCATCCTAACAAAAAGACAACTACCACTAACCCTCATTATTTCATAAACTTCTATAAGGTCACCTCTCAAATTCTAATGGTCTGGTGAAAGAAGTTCCAACCTCTTCAGCTTTTCTTTCTAACTCAAACCTTTCATTCCCAGCAACATTCTGTCAAATCTCTCTGACCCCTCTCCAGCTTAATAATGTCCGTCCTCTAACTGGGAAACTAGAACTTGGCACACTGTTTCAGAAGAGGACTTACCAATGTCCTGTACAAACTCAACATGACTTCCCAACTCCTCTATTCAAAGGACTGAGCAATGAAGGCAAGCATACCAATTACCTTTTAACCATGCTGTCTATATGTTCCACAATCCTACCTAAGGCCCTAGTGTAAGTGGCACCCTTGTTTGTTGTACTAAAATGCAATACCTTGCATTTATCCAGATTGAACTCCATTTTTCAGCCCATTGAACCATTTGATCAATATCCCTTTGTAATCTTAGAAAACCTCCTCACTGTCTATCATGCCATCACTTGGAGAGAGACTTTTGAAGGTATTTTGCATCCTAAAATTCTCTGAAGAACAGAAAAAACAGATGGCAGTAATTATGAAAGCCTTGATGCAAACTTTGAACCTCAAGTGAATGTAAATTATGAACGGCACATGTTCTATATTAGGGTCAAAATTGAAAAAGAGTTAATTTATCAATATGCAATGACATTAACACAGCTTGCAGTATCCTGTGACTTTGCACAACTATAGGACGATCTACCTAAAAGCAGGTTGTATTCGGCATAAGTTGATTGATCTTTTTGACCATTTTGCTTCCATCCAGGTGCATTCCTCATTCCATATTTTTTATTCCTCTTTACCTGTGGAATTCCAGTGTTTTTCCTTGAAATTGCACTTGGACAGTATACAAGTCAAGGTGGAATAACAGCTTGGAGAAAGATCTGCCCCCTCTTTGAGGGTAAGTTGATTAAATAAAGTTCAAAGCAATTAGAAGGAACTACAATGGAAATTATGAAGTTGTTAGACAAAGAGAGGTTCGGAGATAAGTAAATGGAGTCAGAGATTATTAAAGGTAACTAGAATTGACTTAAAAATTACCTAGTGTCTGCTTCTTTGTAGCAAATGCCTGATTTTATGATTTGCTTCAGTGCCAGCAATAAACTTGAATGGTAAATTTTGTTGGAACTGAGAAAAGGTGAACTGATAGAACTGTCATTAGAATTTAAACGCACAAGTAATTTGACTTCACTATAACTGCTCCACAATCTCTGAAATATGAAATGTATCTTGTTGGAATCATCATGCAACAAAAAAAGCTCAGTGGAGTCTGAGTTAGCCTCTCAATATCGAAGAATGGTATCATATTAAGGAGCTGCCACAGAGATCAATATGACTTTGTGCCATGCCCAGTTTGTCCTAAAGAATAACTTACCAATGTACTACTCAAAAGCAAGACACATCCTTTCAGGAGCAGAGAGCTCAATGAGATTCTGGTACCCTTCAAGATATTCCTCTTACAGGACAGCATTGGTAATGGGTGTTGCCTGCTCAGTCTCCTTTCCCAGAACAATGTGAATTGGTAAGGAATAGGATATGAATAATTAGAACAAGTAATGACAACAATAGGCCATCTCATCATGCTATGCCATTGGTTTCCATAAGTTAGAAGTAATCACATTTTAGACTCAATGTGGGTGTAAAAATTACCACCTTTCTAATTTTTGTCAATACATTATGACCAGGTGATTACTTAGGCCCAAGTACAAAAGAGAGAACTCTGCCTCAAATTATTTTACCACCTTGCTAAATATTAACCTTTGTATGTCCTTCGCCAGCTTTCTTAAAAGTTGGACATTTTAGTCCTTTTTTTAAACAGTTAACATACGTGGTTCATCATTGATCATGTTTCTCTTTCTTATTGAATTTTACTGCTGTTAAAATACCAGTGGCTGATGCTCCTTTTTTTGGGTTCTCTTGTGCTATTAGTAGCTTTGTATTCATGGATGAAATTGGCAAGTGTAGGATATCCGCTTTGTGTGCCAAAGGGCCTTGAGCTAACATTACCCTGATATCCCAACCAGCAAATGCCAGGATGCCCCACAGAGTCAGGCAATGTTCTGCTCTAAGATTGCCCTTGCACTTGTTATTTTTTAAAAAATGGTGCCCCAAATTGGGAGGTATCAGGAAGTACTGTGGAACTTTTATTTGGGGATGTTGTGCTGGGTTTTCCATAGAACATTGCTACAATCTCTCAAGGCCCAGGTAGTCTGTCCACCACTATAAAAGAAATAGTGTGTCTCTGGGTCTGCATTTTAACATGGGCATAGATCAGAGGCCATGCCTTCTGCTAGTCTGGAGCTGGACTGCTCCATGCTCCTTGACAGTGTCATGAAGTTGTCCTTGTGAGGATACATTTTGCCGTGTATGTACATCAGCACTTTCCTTTAGCAGAGATCATATGTGATCTGGTATACAAATTATCCTTTCTCTAATTCACAGCCAACTGACCCATCATGAGCTGATAACCCACTCCATACTTGCATCCAAGGTATGTGTATGACCAATATCTCAGCTCGTGGTTGCAAGCGTCAGTGGTGATGACCTTTCATAAATGCTCATCTCTCTGCCTTCTTTGGGCTATCTGCTGGGAAGGCTGCACTCCTTGAGTGTCTGAGGGGAAGGGGAATGTTGGTGTGTGGAAAGGGAGTGGGTGGAAAGCAAGAGGACCTTGCTAATTCTGTCAGCAGCTTGTTAATCATGCCAAATTGATGATAAGTTCGACGTCGAAAAGGAACATAACATGAAATATTGTAGTCATCATTCATGTTCAGGTGGTGTCGTGACCAACTGATCTCATTATAGGTGGTTGAGGAAATGTAGGCATCCTTGCTCCTGGCCAATTCTATTCTGTTGTGTTCAATTGTTTTCCACCATGTTCTTCAAGAGAGAAGCCAGAATGACATGAATGGAATTTCAGCATGTTTGGATGTTGTGCCTGCCATAGCTGAATAGCTAGAGCTAATATGAAGCCAGTGAACAATTTAAACAAACTTGGATTCCTTTGTTGAGGTGTGGAGTTACCTAGATATCTGCTGCAGTATACTATTGTTTCAATTTGCAGGCAGTCCCAAGTTTGCCTACTCAAAATTTCCCCTGAAATTTTAATTAACACTCATCTCATCTCCGATTTGAGTATTCTTAACTTAGCTGATTTTCCAAAATACATAAATTGCTAATATCATTTTTTCTTTCCTGCCTGTGTAAGATAAGTTATAGCACAAAGATAATAACTATTTTAGTGTAGCTTAAAGTTTATCCCATAATAGTGACTGTTTTTATTGAGTTGGTAATCTGCACTATTAAAACAAACTTACATTCAGGGTGCTTTCACTTTCTCTTCCTTTTGGCAGGTATAGGTTATGGAACAATACTCATTGATTTGTATCAGATTACTTATTACATCATTATTCTCACCTGGTCTATCTTCTACTTCTTCAATTCATTCTTTGCTGAACTGCCATGGACTCAATGTGGACAACAATGGAACACAGGTAACACCATAGATGTTCAAAGTTTGGGAGAAGATTTGTAACTCGGGTGCTCGTTGTTGTGGTTCTGTTCGCGAGCTGGGATTTTGTCTTGCAAACGTTTTGTCCCCTGTCTAGGTGACATCCTCAGTGCTTGGGAGCCTCCTGTGAAGTGCTTCTGTGCTGTTTCTTCCGGCATTTATAGTGGCCTGTCTCTGCCGCTTCCGGTTGTCAGTTCAAGCTGTCTGCTGTAGTGGCCGGTATATTGGGTCCAGGTCGATGTGTTTGTTGATAGAGTCTGTGGATGAGTGCCATGCCTCTAGGAATTCCCTGGCTGTTCTCTGTGGATGTCACCTAGACAGGGGACGAAATGTTTTCAAGACAAATTCCCAGCTCGGCGAACAGAACCACAACAACACCATAGATGGCACAGATCTTGAGAAGAATTCTGCTATTAAATTGTTTTTTACATTAATTCTTGGGATGCAGGAAACTATTACTCAATCCTAGCTGCCTTGTCTCAAGTATAACATTTTTAATAAGTATAGATAGGGTGAAAATCATGTATCTCATTTTCATAGAGTCATATGATACATACAGTGTGGAAACAGGCCCTTTGGCCCAACAAGTCCACACTGACCCTCCGAAGAGAAATCCACCCAGACCCATTCCCCTACCCTATCATCCTACATTTACCACTGACTAATGCCACTAATCTACATATCTCTGAACATTGTGGGCAATTTAGCATGGCCAAATCACTTAACCTGCACATCTTTGGACTGTGAGAGGAAACCGGAGCACCCAGAAGAAAGCCACGCAGATACGGGGAGAATGTGCAAAGTCCACACAGACAGTCACCCAAGGCTAGAATCAAACCCAAGTCCTGTGAGGCAGCAGTGCTAACCACTGAGCCCCGTGCCACCCTTTTGTCAGGTGTCATGGACTAAACAAGAACAAGAGGTTTCCTTGGAAAGGAAGTGTAGGAATATAGGTTTAATTTGGGGAAAAATACAGAAAATTGGGCAGAATATGTTACACTTGTAAAATAATTCATTCAATACACGTAAAAGTAAAACAAACGTTTCCATGGATTCCATTTCTGAAGACATTGGTTAGAAAAGCTTTTTAGTTAAAAATCCATCCCAGCACCTCTGCTACATTGAAATCTGTAAAAAAATGGATTTAGCCAAAACAAGTCTAGAAAAAAATATAAAGCTATTACAAATATTCTGTTAAATTAATGAAGTAGAACAGACCATCACTTAAGGTCCCATGATAATAGTTTTCTTACATTTAAAAAAGCATGCTGAGGAACTCAAGACAAAAGGTGGAAAATTATTGGCAGATTAGCCTAACCTCGGTTGTAGGTAAAATTCTAAAATCCATCATTAAGGATGAAATTTTTAAATTCTTGGAAGTGCAGGGTTGAATTAGAACAAGTCAGTATGGATTTAGTAAGGGGGGGTCATGCCTGACAAACCTGTTAGAATTCTTTGAAGAGGTAACAAGTAGGTTAGACCAGGGAAATCCAGTGGAAGTTATCTACCTAGATTTTCAAAAGGCCTTTGATAAAGTGTCTCACGGGAGGCTGCTGAAAAAAGTGAGGGCCCATGGTGTTCAAGGTGAGCCACTGGCATGGATTGGGGATTGTCTGTCTGACAGAAGGCAAAGAGTTGGGATAAAAGATACTTTTTCAGAATGGCAGCTGGTGACAAGTGGTGTCCCACAAGGTTCAGTGTTGGGGCCGCAGCTGTTCATTTTATATATAAATGATCTGGATGAAGAGACTGGGGGGCATTCTGGTGAAGTTAGGTGGACAAGCGGATAGTTCTGCGAAGGTGGGGAGGCTACAGAAAGATTTAGACAGTTTCGGAGAATTGTCCAGGAAATGGCTGATGAAATTCAGTGTGAGCAAATGTGATGTCTTGCACTTTGGTAAAAAGAATATAGGCATGGACTATTTTATAAATGGTGAGAAAGTTCATAACACCAAAGTACAAAGGGATCTGGGAGTGCTAGTACAGGTTTCTCTAAAGGTTGTCTTGCAGGTTGAATCGTGGTTAAGAAAGCAACCAGAACTCTATCAACAAACATATTGACTTGGACCCGATTTACCACCCCCTGAGAAAAATAACAGGAAATAACATCAACATAGGAAATGACATCACCACAGGAAATGACAGCACCAATTCAAAGAAACCCAAACGTATAAATAGAAAGCAGGAATCATTAGAAATGCTTCGTCCAGAGGCTCACTGAAGATATTACCTAGTATGGCGATGAAACATCTGAAAATGAACCTTCCAGCTCAGCGAGCAAACCTACATCCAGAACCTCAACCTGAACTACAAATCTTCTCAAAACTTGCTAATAAAGCAAATGTAATGTCATTTAACTCAAGGGGTTGGAATGTAAAAGCAGTGATGTGCCACTGAGACTTTATAAAGGTCTAGTTAGGCCCCATTTAGAATACTGCATCCAGTTTTGGGCCCCACACCTCAGGAAGGACATACTGGCACTGGATCGTGTCCAGCAGAGATTGAATGATGGAGTGGACTCAATGGGCCAATAGGTCTTACTTCCACTCCTATCTCTTATGGTCTTATGGTCTTAAGGCATAGGACCCAAGTTCAGCTTAAAGGGAAAATACAAAATGGCATCTCAAAGTTTTGTTAACTCTTAGCAATTCAAGTAAACATGATCAATCACAAGAACCAAACTGATCAACCATAATAAATGACAGATGGTATGTAAATTTTAGTTAATGAAAAAGAGTAGTTAATAATTTTTTTCAAAGAGAAATTACTTTAATTAAACACAATAATTAATCAATAAACCAAAGTCATAGTTTGCCTACTATAAGATACTATAAAGAGTTTGACCAGATAAAAGTTCACAAATTCATTATAAGGGACTTTTCATCAATTAAATAATTTGAGAATAACTGACTGATCTTATTTGGATAATGAACCTACACAGAGAGGTAATGAAAGGAAAGGTATGAAATTTGTAAGGTATGAAACAAGTAGATTAAGAACAGTTTAAACCCAAATACTGGAAATAGAGGTGTTGGGCTTCATCAGACAATACATAGTGTGGTAGGTATTTCTTTTTATAAACAAGAGGAATAACTTGCGACCTACATAGGGAATTTAAAGTTTCATTTTACACTGAATTTTGGATACTCTAACAGTGTAACATTGAACTTTCCAATTCTATGTTAGGAGTAAGATTTTGTTTTCCATTCTTTGATAGTCTTAGAAAATTAATACACTTGTAAAAATTATTAATTTGTCTTATATAATTTTCTGAATACAATTTCACAAACCATTCACCTATGCACTCCATAAGTGGTGAGGTATACCTTTTAACAGAGTTTCCCAGAATCTATGATATCTCATGTATTTAGGTATAGGTAATTAACATTCAAAAAGTAAGCTATTTGGAAGATGCTAATATCCTTGCTGATTTTATTTTCCTCAAGGATAACTAGTTCGATTCATTTAATATCATTGACTCAGAAATATGCCTGTGAGATCTGAATAGCATGAATTTAAGTGAGAGAGATTACTAGGGGAATTTACCCAATTTGATTTAGCTTTACTATGGGGTTAAGGGATATAGAGCGCTTCATCTTTCAACAAGGACTTTAGCAAACCAATTCTTTTTGTGACCAGTAACTACATTCTGATATCAGCATTCATTTCTGAGTGTTGAATTAAATTGAATTAAATTGAACAAATTTCCAGATTTGCACTCAGGTTCCCCAGCTTATTACACTAATCTTGAAGTATTCAAATTTGATCTTACACACGTGTTCAACCTTATGAAATAGAGGCACAAGTCATATTGACAGTTGCATCCTATTTGATTGCTGTTATGGAGCATTCAGCTGAGTGGTACTGAGTGACACTCTCAGGCTGGTACCCTAAACCTGTCAAGGCAATGGAATGTCTGCTTCAAAGTGTCAATTGTTTGTTCAATTGGAGCTTTAGTAGAGGTGTTCCTCAGTGCCTGTGCTCATGTTCCTAATAAGAGCCATGCTTCAACTGAGCAGCTAATGCCTTTGTTCTCAAATAGCCAGTATTACACCAGATGCTTCGATTGGACGAAAGTTTTGCGTCCAATAACTCTTCTTCAGACCCTTCTTCTGAAGGTGGGTCACTGGACTCGAAACGATAACTCTGCTTTCTCTCCACAAATGATGCCAGATCTATTGATTTTCACCAGACTCCTAGTATGAACTGACGTTTGGTTCTCAGCGTGGAAGACCCCTGTCTTATCAGATGTTTGCTGCCTTAAAAATGAATCGGGGGAAATAATAATTTCCTTCAACATTTATGGAATGAATAGGATTCTTTATGGTGTCCAAAAGGTTAGAAGATTCAATGATTGCTAAAGTATAAAGAGGCCCAAGTTTAAGCAGTAAGTGTCAATACATTGAAAAGGCCAAAAATTGGCAGAATGAAAGTGAAAGCACATTTAACAGATTTGGCTATTGCAGCAGCATTAGAGCAACAATAATGGGAAATTAATCTCAGGAAAGTCCAAAGATGATTGATAAATGTTTTAGTTGAGATACCAAGTAGCTTTATGCAATCAAGTATAGAGAGATAGGGTTCTGAAAATGATACACGCTGTAAAGAATTGAAAAGAGAATGAAAATAATGATGAATCCAAATAAACTACACTGGTCATAAGTTTCCTTACTCTGAATATGCTGGTTGTGGAATCATGTAACTGCTCAGTTTTAGATAATGCCTGCACTTCAATGATATGTTGACTGGATTGATTAAAATGTTATCTTGATTCACTAAGTGGTGAAGATTGATGCAAAGCTAATGACTGTAAAAGTACTTTACTTTAGGTTTGATGGTTGCAATTCTTTGAGACCATTAAAGCAGGTAATAATTCCATAAAGTAGCTAGAGTAAGCTATTTTATAAGTACTGATGTAGTCTCTGATGAGATACTTCTTCAACTGAATGAACATTCTGTGAAAAAGACTAAATAATTAAATTTGATATGAAGCTTAAAAAGGCAGCTGTGATTTCAATACTAATAGACCTACAGTTTACCCAGTCAGGATATTGTGGTATTCCCTTAATGAAACCTGATGTTTCTCATCGGAGCTTTAGACCAATGCTAAAGGCATCAGGTAAATTGGAGAGAGAGGAAAAAAAACATAATCTTAATGTCACATAAAAAGTTCACTTTCCATACTTGATCCTGATAAAAGATGCAGTTGTGGTTAATGAAGAACATATGATGCTAATAGAAAGGTATAGCGGGAAGTGTGAAATCTCTGCAAAGAACCAGAGAACACGGTCATTTCTTTTGTCAGGTTTTATTGGAACAAGTTGGTTGCCATGGATTTAAAGGGTAGGATAAAGACAAAAGTATTTTTGCTCTGCATGCTGCAGAACTAATATATAGTCAGGACCGAGGGATAAGTTTTAGATCGATTTGTGGAAAAATAGGAGAGGGACCTGACATGGGACACTATTAAAGTTTCTGTGCGATGATGGATAGGCATTTGTCAATAATGATTTCAAAGAAGTGTGTGAACACATGGATATCATGATTATGAATGCTGCAGTTGATATTCTCACATGATTTCTTTCACAGAATTTCAGTTAAATGCTATGAACATTTTTAACTAATCAACAGAACACAAGTTGGCAACTTTCTTTTCTTCAGCAATCCATTGAAATATTTAATTCTAGATAATTGAAGGGTATTGTCGATATTTATTGGTCTCTGGTTAAAATACAAAGCTGCTTTCTGTGCTGTGGTGGTCCTTCTGCTCAACAAGTAATTGCTCAACAATTAATTTTATTCTGCATGTTTGGCTGCTTTCCATGAAAAGAAACAGGCTTTCATAAAAGTGATGTCTTGATAAAAGTTTGGAGGACTTTGAGATATTGCATTATATTGAGGCAGAATTTAATTCAGTAGATTTGGTTTATTTTAAAAGCAAACCCCATGAAGGAATGGAAAGGCCTTGGAAAGCTCCTGAGGGCTGTGAAGGTTCAACTGAGTGTTCAAGACTGAGATCAACTGATTACTACATATTAAAAACATTAAAGGGATGTGGAGCTGATGCAAGAAAATAGTGTTGAATTAGAAGATTAGCCATAATCTAATTGCTGGAGCAGCCTTGAAGAACTGAATGACCTAGACATGTTCCTATTTATTACATTTGTTTTGAAGATTTTGGGTGCACTGTGCCTTTAAGAAAGTTAAAATCTGGCAGAACTACCTGACAGCATCACATGTTCTCAAAAAGATACAATGTAGCACGTGGTCCAGCAGTTAATGTGCCTGGTTGCCTGGAGACAAAAACAGATTTGAATTAGGCCAATCAGTTTAAATTAAACCCTCCAAAAATATCAAATTCCAATCAAATTTGAATTTAGTATATTGACAATCTTAAAAGCCAATGACACAATCCGATGTTTTGGGGACATAAGACTGGGTAAAATTGAACAGTTGAGAGGAGAACTGCCATGCCACCAACATATAGAGACTGCTCAAAAAATAGCTCTCTGAAAGGTACTTTTATCTATCCATGACATGTGAAGTACAATCCCCAAGAAGAAGAAAAGAAGACACAAGAAGACCCAAATAGAAGATGCGACAGCTGGCTGGTTCTGAAAACTTGAAATTTTGGTAATTCTTAATTGGGGGATTTTATTGGACTAGTATTGTAGAGGGGAAGATAAAAGATAGATTAGAGCAAGAATAGCTGTTAATTAATTATATGGACTTAAGTAAGACATTCAACAAGGTTCCCCACGGGAGACTGTTTTTGCAAGATTAGATCTCATGGAATTCAGAGAGAACTCACCTTTTGGATATAGAACTGGCTCAAAGGTAGAAGACAGAGGATGGTGGTGGGGAATTGTTTTTCAGATTGGAGGCCTGTGATCAGTGGAGTGCCACAAGAATCGGTGCTGAGTCCACTGTTTCTCATCATTTATATAAATGATTTGAATGTGAGCATAAGAGGTATAGTTAGTAAGTTTGCTGAAGTCACCAAAATTAGAAGTTTAGTGGACAGCGAAGAAGGTTCCGTCAGATTACAATGGGATTTTAATCAGACAGGCCAATGGGCCGAGAAGTGGCAGATAGAGTTTAATTCAGATAAATGCGAGGTGCTGCATTTTGGGAAAGCAAATCTTAGCAGGATTTATATACTGAATGGTAAGGTCCTGGAATATTGCTGAACAAAGAGACCTTGGAGTGCAGGTTCATAGCCCCTTGAAAGTGGAGTCACAAATAGATAGGATTGTGAAGAAAGCGTTTGGTATGCTTTCCTTTATTGGTCAGAGTATTGAGTACAGGAGTTGGGAGATTATGTTGCGGCTGTACAGGACATTGGTTAGGCCATTGTTGGAATATTGCATGCAATTCTGGTCTCTTTCCTATCGGAAAGATGTTGTGAAACTTGAAAGGGTTCAGCAAAGATTTACAAGCATGCTGACAGGGTTGGAGGATTTGAGCTACAGAGAGACGTTGAATAGGTTAGTGCTGTTTTCCCTGGAGCATTGGAGGCTGAGGGGTGACCTTATAGTGGTTTATAAAATCATGAGGGGCATGGATAGGATAAATGGATGAAATCTTTTCCCCGGGTGGGAGAGTCCTGAACTAGAGGGCATAGGTTTATGGTGAGAAGGGAAAGATATAAAAGAGACCTAAGGGGCAACTTTTTCACTCAGAGGGTGGTACGTGTAGAGAATGAGCTGCCAGACGAAGTGGTGGAGGCTGGTACAATTGCAACTTTTAAAAGGCATCTGGATGTGTATACGAATAGGAAGGGTTTAGAGGGATATGGGCCGGTGCTGGCAGGTGCGACTAGATTGGGTTGGGATATCTGATCGGCATGGATGAGTTGGACTGAAGGGTCTGTTTCCATGCTGTATGTCTCTATGACTCTATGCCTCTATATTTTAAGAAATAAAGCTGTTAGATTTTACTTTAAAGAGTTCTTGGCTTCTCGAATTTTCACAGGGTTACTACATGGGATAAATCTTTTCTGTGTTGTTGGTTTAAGTTAAGAAGGAGGGTTTATCCCGTGTCATAACACATTCTTTTGTAATTGTCATAATAGTAAGAATACTTAGCAAATGTGGAAATCAATTAATTCATCAAGATTATGATTAATCAAAATTAACTTTTAAAACACAAACTCTAAACGGCTGATCGAAGATAATGTGGCATCTTGTATCTCCCAGGTACCTATCCTTTGTGATGAGAGTTTTAAAAATAGAATATAGTAGTTCAAGAATTGAAAGTGATGAGTGATTGTGCCACACAGGACAATGCGACTATATCCATATATATACTATATATATGTTGCCGCATATATAAGAGAATCCCATGAGAGGAGGAATGTGGCCACGTGGAAGGTATAGGACAAGCTACAGGCAGATTTAATATTAATTGAATTCTCAAGATGATGGTTAAATTCATAGTCCATGATTAGGATGAAAGTGATAATGGGGCATGCACTTCATTTTAACTATGATAAAGAGTCATCTAGTCTTCAAATGTTAGCTTTCTTTCTCTCCATGAATGCTGCCTGACCTGCTGTGATCTCCAGATTTCTTTTTGTTTCCAGAAAGTGGACTGTTTATTTGCCTAAAGGATCTTATAGCAAAAAATCAAACTCTGACAGGACAAAATGGCAATAGGACAATAAGAGTCCTCCCTGACAAAAAAAAAGGCACAGTTAGAGGCCATGGCTGTAATTATTGACTAATAAAATAAAGACCACAGGACTCTGTTGGGCCAGAAGTAAAAATGGAAATCTTCACAGTTGTGAATTTTTGGTGACTGCTAATAAACTTGAGGATGACCTAATAACAGAGACGAAACAAAGTGAATTAGATATTTGGAGAGTGTTTGGAGTTAATCTAAGGTAGCAGACACGGGGCAACCAGTTTTGTCTCATAGATGGATTTATACTGAAAAGCTCCCTGAAAATAAGCATTGTGAAAATAAAATGAGGAGTTTTAGGGAATGGTTGAGTGACAAAGATGCTAGGATGCACTTTCCCTCAGCTGGATTAAGTCATCATAAAAATCCTTTGATCGCAAAGTCATGTTTTTACAGGTGAAACTTTTCAGAGAGACGTATCTCTGAAGATATCCAAATGCGCAATGACTATTGGAAGGAAACCAAACCTGACCAAGTGTGTTAATGGCCTGAATGATGTTTCAAGGGTATCTTTTTTTTTGTGAGATCAGTTTTCCTGAAAACAGATTATGTCCAGCTGAAATTTGATCTACCAATGTTTGATTGCTGCCTAAAGGCAAATATTTAGGTATTTTCATCACGCATTAACTTTTTTAAAAGTATGGTACTACAGAACTGAGAGCTGTGATTTCGATAAGTCAGGCTGTGGAGCCTTTAAATATAGCAGCATAGGTATTGAAGCAGGGTAGGTCTGGAATAACTCAAGGGACTGAATTGCTTACTCCTGCTCTTAGTTCTTATATTATTACTTTCTAATTTAAAATGAATTCAGTGTGTTACTCCTAAACTGAAATAAGTCATTGTAGAAAATGATAGACTTAAAGAAACCATGCAGTTGTGAAAATTGGCCAATTGGTTGTGCACACACATAAAACCAGATTATAATTTTAATTTGTTAGAATATAAGGTAATATCTAAATTAAAGGATTTTTTAAAGGAAGTTAAAACATTTAAGAAAATTAAACCTGAGAGATTCATATTGAATTTCCTGTCTTTGGGTAACCCAGAGTATCTTAACATAGTCAACTTTAATGTTGTTTCTTGTGCTAAATCTTCCTGATGGGGTGTTCTTATACAGCAGTTTCATAATATTGCCAAAAAAATCTGCTCCCTGCTCAAAATTCCAGTGCTAAACAGGGGGACATTAGCTGTGGCAAAAATCCCAGTACAAATCCTTCCATTCAATGAATCAATTTTGAAAATCTTGCCCAGAACAATCAATTGTTTTGGACAAGACAACCACCCTCCTCTGAAGCTGAGTTCTAGCATAGTTCCAAGATAGAAAATCCATCTTGTTGGTTTGATATTAGCCCCAAAAAAACTGTTAGCATCTAACTATTCCTTACTTATGGATTTACAGATAACTGTGTGGAATTTACTAAGAACTCCTCAGCTAGCAATTGGACAAAAGGAGAAAATGCCACCAAGCCTATCATTGAGTTCTGGGAGTAAGTAAAACTCAATTAATACTACTAATGAAATACTACTACATTTGTTAGTTGAGCTAGTTTGTCTCAAGAAAGGATGCAGTATGTTTGAGAATGTAGGGATAGACAAAATTACAGTCAGTTCCATGGCCCTGAAATGATATCGCTACACAAACATTTATGTTTCATCTGAAATTCCTTTCTCTGCGACTGATCGTAGATTAATTTCAAAGCCAGTATTGAATATTCCTGATTATATCAAATGGCCATGGATAATGACTAAAGTAAAAATGACCTTCCATTGGGAATGTTTAAAATGGCAATGTAAACTGCCAGATTGCATTCAACACCTGCTGCTTCCAATTCCTCACAGCCTAGGCATTTCCAATGACAGAGAGCAAGGTCATCTTTGTACATTTAATGGCAGTAAAGATGCATCAGCTCTTTCAGAATGGTCACAAGTTCTCCTTTTCTTAATTTTGAATATTTGTATTAACATTGTTTCTCTTAGCCTTCTGCTCACAAGATGATATGCAATGAGGCATGATTTTCCTATTTTCAGTTGGAGGGTTTTCTCAAGTAAGGTTTCCAGTGCCAGCACTGCCATGGCTCAGAACGTATTTTCTTATTAATTATTCAACTGGGTTCTTGGATACCTTCCTCGTGGAACCATGCAGCCAGAGAAGCAGAAGTACACACCACTGCAGGGACCTTCTACCATTTGTGTGACTGGTATCAGCTGTGAGCCAGGGGCCAGCCCTCTTGCTGTGGTTCACAAGCCTCAATTTTCAGATCAACGCCCAGAGGAAAGGAACGCTTGTCTCCAGCTTCATGGATATGGGTTTGGAGGTGTCACTGGATTGTGAGATGGGTAGGAGGGCAGACCTTTTTCCTACAAGCCACTACATGTGGTCATGTCACCAGACCCAGGCAGCCTGAATACAAATTGTAACTTGGGTCAGTTGTGTTGTGTCCCAAGTAAAGCAGAATACCCAACAATGCAGGAAGTGGGTCAATCAACTGCTCACTCCAAAAGGGTAACTTCACTCAACGATGCTACTCACTCTAATTCTGCCACTACACACAGATTTCACCAAAGGCTCATAGACTATATCCCTTAGTAGTTAGTTTATATTCATTAATGGAAAGTGGACAAACTGGCTGGACCCATGTTAATTGTCCATCCCTGGTAACCCTTGAGAAGGTGATATTGAACTGCCTTCTCAAGTCACTGCAGACCATGTGCTGTATCTCTAAACCCCCAATGAGAGGGAATTCCAGGATTGTGATCCAATGACAATGTAAGATGGTTGATTGAGGGAAAAGAAATTGGTGGGATGGTAAATAGTGAAAAGGACAACCTTAGGTTACAGGATATAGGCAGGCTGATCACTGGCAAATGCAATTAAATTAGGATAGATGTGAGATGATGTACTTGGGCAGGACAAACAGGATAGGGGAATATATGATAAAGAGTAGGACCCTGGGAGCATGGAGGATCAGAGGGACATTGGTGTGCATGTTCACCAATTCCTTAAACTGGCAGGGTAGATAGATAAAATGCTTAAGAAGGTATATGGAATACTTTCCTTCATTAGATGAGGCAAAGAGTTTAAGAGCAGAGAGGTCATGCTGGAACTTTGTAAAACATGGTTAAGCCACAGCTAGCGTATTGTGTGCAGTTCTGATATCTGCATTAATGAGGGGGGCAAAGTTGTAGTTGAACTGAAGAGGGCACAGAGGAGATTTACCAGGATGGTGCCTCAGTTGGACAATTTTAGTTATGAAGAAATTTGATAAACTGAAGTTGATTTCCTTGGAGCAGAGGAGATTGAGGGGGTACATGATGAAGATGTATAAAATTGAGAAGCATAGATAGGATTGACAGGAAAAGACTTTTCCATTTGCTTGGTGGATCAATGGCCAGGGCAGCGATTTAAGGGAAGGAACAGAAGGTTTGGAAGGGATGCAAGGAAAAATGTTTTCACCCAAAAGGTGGTAGGAATCTGGAACTCACTACCTGCAAAGAAGTGGAAATTCTCAATGTTTAAGAGTTTAGATGTGTACTTGTGATGCTAATATTGGAGAGAGATTTTAAAGAGGAGTCTAAGTCCTGTGCTCAGTCACAAAAATCGATTTTTAATTAGTGCTCCTTTACCATGCATGGGAGTTCGATTTGAATTTGGCTTTCACATGGGGGCCAGTTGCCCCTCAAATACAGCTCAGGTAAGAGGTGAGTGACATTCTACATTTTCTAACAAAGTACAGGATATTTATACATTCTGCATTACAATGGTTACGTGCAACATTGAGATCAGTGCTTGCCACATTTTTGTTGATCTACACATCCAATCCTGTGAATATACGATCAATGATGGACAATTTCATGATCCACTTGAGGTCCTCCCATTATCTCGTGATATTTGCCAGACCTCCCACCACCTGTCCCTGAATTCTTACAATGATTGACCACATTCCAACACCAATTGTTATGTCTCTTCCTAAACATTTGCCAGCTATATCAAATTCTTGCTTATTACTAGTGACTTTTCAAATTTGGTCATGCAATTCATACCCCTTGCTAATCTTAGTACAGAAGATTAAAACGAATTTCTACCAGTTGTTACAATATTTGTAATATCAGCTCTACTATATGGTTACTTATTAGGTTTAATGTTGTATAACTTTATCCTATGATTCTAAAACTGGCCCCCACTTGAAAGCCAGATTCAGATCGGACTCCCATGCATGGTAAAGGAGCACCAATTAAAGATCGATTTTTGTTACTGAGCACAGGACTCTTTAAAATCTCTCTCCAATATTAGCATCACAAGTACACATCTAAACTCTTAAACGTTGAGGATTTCCACTTCTTTGCAGGTAGTGAGTTCCAGATTCCTACCACCTTATGAGTGAAAACATTTTTCCTTGCATCCCTTCCAAAGCTAACAATTTCGGGAACAACTTGCCTTTTATCTGACATGTGAAGCAGAAGTTGTTTAGTCTCTCGGTCACAGTGACCTTGTTTCAGAATTGTTTCTGCCCCACCTTGCTATGTTATTCATCTCTTGATAGTCTTATGATGTTACCTTGTTTATACCTTTTTGTTGTTCTGAGCTTGCAGATGGAGAAAGAAAGTTTCTTCAAGGGTGTCTTTGCATCCAAGCTAACTGCCTTCAGAAATTTAATTGCACAATATCTAATAAATTTAAGCTTCTATTTATTGTATGTATTTGTAATTATAACTATTTTTAAAAGCCTCATTTCAGGTAGGTCAACCATTCCCTTTCTCTTTCTTGTAAAAGTCAAAAATCTCAGATCATACAGTTTACATGCCTTATCAGAGTCTTACTGTTTGCATTCTCTTCCCATCTTACTAAGATTTAAAGACATTTTGTTGTCTGTCTGTGAAAGCCGTGATTTGAATGATATGAAATGCAGCATAAGCTAAAATTTCCTTCATTTGTCTGGGCCAGTTATAAAGAAAACCCCAAGCACCGAGTTGACCTATATCTTATGGTAATTGACCTTGTCAATAATGTCTGTTTTCCAACTCTTTACCACCTGCTCATTAGCCTTTAATGATTAACCCTTAACGGCATGTTTTGAAGACATCATTTTTGATCCTACCACTGTATCCACCCTGAATCAAGGCCTCACATAAGGACATACATGTTGTCCAATAATCGCAAGCTGATAATACATGTAAAGTTTAAGATCAGCTCATGCTTAACTGGTGACAGATTGTGCATGGACTTCAAAGATTCTTCAGTTCTTACTTCATTTTTACCCACATTGTGGATATTTCTTCAGCAGTTTTCCCTCTCTGTCTCCAATTGCAATCTTTTCCTTCTTCTCACCAAAACCAAAAGTCAGTTTCTCTATGGATTATGTATCAGTGCCTTATCATTTAAAATATGTTTCTGTGCTCTTCCAGGCCACCGTAATCATTTTGTCAAATAGGTGTACATGTCAAGTTTGTAGATGACACGAAGATTGGTTCAAGTTTGCAGATGACACAAAGATTGGTGGAGTATAGTGGACTGTCAAAGAATACAGGAGAACATAGATAGACTGGAAAGCTGGGCAGAGAAGTGGCAGATGGAGTTCAATCCAGGCAAAGGTGAGGTGATGCATTTTGGTAAGTCTAATACTAGAGTGAATTATACAGTAAACGGAAAAACCTTGGGAAAGGTTGATGAGCAGAGAGATCTGGAAGTTCAGGTCCATTGTACCCTGATGGTTGCTGCACAGTTGGGTAGAGTGGTCAAGAAGGCATATGGTATGCTTGCCTTCATTGGATGGGCTATTGAGTATAAGAGCTGGCAGGTCATGTTAAAATTGTACAAGACATTGGTTCGGCCAATTTGGAACACTGTGTACAGTTCTGGTCGCCACATTACCAAAAGGATGTGGATGCTTTGGAGAAGGTGGAGAGAAGGTTTATGAGGATGTTGCCAGGTATGGAAGGTTCTAGCTATGAAGAGAGGCTGAGTAGGTTATGGTTGTTTTCATTAGGAAAAGGAGATTGAGGGGGGAACCTGATTGAGGTCTACAAAATCATGAAGGGAATAGACAGGATATATAGAAATAAGCTTTTTCCCAGGGTGAAGGATTCAATAACAAGAGGTCACACTTTCAAGGTGAGAGATGAAAAGTTTAAGGGGGATACACGCGACAAGTACTTTACACAGAGGGGTAGGTACCTCAAATGCGTTGCCAGCAGAGGTAGTAGAGGCAGGCATGGTAGATTCATTTAAGGTGCATCTGGACAGATGCATAGATAGGTGGGGAGCAGAGGGATACAGATGCTTAGGAATTGGGTGACAGGTTTAGATAGTGGATATGGGACAGTTCAGTTCCTTTGTTCTTTGTTCTTTGTCTAAGGTCTGTTCTTCAGTGCATTTTCACTATTCATTCTTGCATGTTAGTTACTTTCAATGTAGCAACTGTCACTGCACTCTTACATCAGTTTCTCAAGATCATGCCATGCATTCTTGACTTTCGGGTGATCTTTTCGAAAGATCAAAAGTCACTGGAGAGTACCTGTGCACCTCCCGCACATGGTCTAGTTTTCCAAATGGTGGCCAAATCAGCCAATTCAGTTTCCTTACAAAAACTCTCAGGGCTCATATAGCTCCAAGAGAATACTGTTAATTATCTAATTCTATTCATACTTTGATGTCATTGGATATATTCCATTGCAGTAAAGTCAAGGTAAGTAATTCCCATTTCCATTTGATATTGTCACCTTTTTTCTCCTGTTACTATGCATTGTTTTCCAAAAGTAGCCCCGCTAGTTACCATTACAACTGATTCAGGAACACTGCAGAAACCTTACTGCCCAGAATAGAGAGCAAAATAGCATATTTTCACAGTAATTTTAAAAGAGACATCAAATATTATTACTGGGTGATTTCAAGCATTAGCGAATTTTGAATGTTTGGCCTTACTTACATGAGATACATATAATTTCCACAAATGTAACTTGCTAGATTATACTTGCTTTTCCTTCCTTTCAAAAGCATTCCAAATTTGAACTTGACAACAACTAATTTTGTGTACAGCCCCTGCAGTGTTTGGACTAATGGGTTTCAACTAATTTCCTCCAAGACAATCTATCCCAATATTTCCTGATACAAATTAAAACCATCTAGACTGTTTGCTTCCATTGGCTCTTGCCTTATATTAAAATTTAAATGTTTAAATTTATTTGACCTTCATCATTCAATTGAATTTTCCATTGTGTATTTGTGCATATATCATGTAATTTTATCAATCCCAGTTTCAGAAAAGATTTTGCCTCCACAAGACTTCAAGCTCCCTTGTTGTGTTCATGAAACCTATGGATTAATGATATCCACACCACAACATATCTCACAAGGTGTGTGAGAAGATTTTAAAATGACAGTAGGAAGAGCTAACTCTGCTGGTCTTGGAAGGAGCAGAGCCCAGGTCACAAGCTGATATCATGTCATACTTTCATGAATTAAATCCAAAAAAAACCTGTCAAAATCTTTCAATAATCTCAAGCTGCTATTTTAAATTTTTATTCTCTTAAAGGAAGCATCTTCTAAGTAGGTATATGGACAAAACATTTCTCACTTGAAGCTCAAATTGGAAAAAAATGGTTTAACTTGTTCTCAAAAAAGTTAAACCATTTTTTTACAACATCTTTTCTATATCATCTTTTAAAAAACTCTAAACTTTTCAATGAAATAAGATTTGAAAGTCTTGAATCTATGATACTTTCAGACCACTCCTTATTTTAGTACTTATTTCAGTCGAACGTAAGGGATGCTCTCCTCGTAACTGTTATGGGAATGCTCTGTGATAACAATCCCATTTTCACAGAGGGATTTTTTAATTTCATTGAGGGATAGGGTCTTGTTCATTTCTTCTCTAACTCTACATCTGGGTCATACCCCTTTGTCTACAATTTCTGGCTCATGGTTGACATTACACCCTGGCTTTGTTTCACCACACAGCGATGAAATGGGGGAAAATGCTGCCAATGATATTCTCAAGGTCTCCCTCAGATGTGCATTCAGTGAGTCCTTTTTTCACTGCCAGAGCACTGTGACATTCCTCCCTCCTTCCTCCCTATCTTTATCTGCAGCTCCCGTTACACCTCTCCCCAGTCCTGGACTAGAGTTACACCCAAAGTGTTGACTTCTTCACCTTCAGGTGCTGCCTCGATTGCTGTGTTCTTCCGGCCTCTTGTTTGGCTCCCACAGATCTCTACGGGGCACATTTTGATTTTTTTCGATATCAGAGAAGTTCATTTCATCATCAGTTCCAACATCAATATCCATTTTTTTCCAGGCACAATGTTGGCTTTACCTCATATTGGGTACAGTGCTTTCTGTAATTTTCATAACAGGGTAGTTTTGCTGCTTCCACTAAAACTTTAACCTGCTCTTCATGTTGTGTGTGGTCCCTGGGCAAGGTGATACACCCTCGCAGAGTCCAGGCCATCATATAGTATTGGGCTAGGCATACCTCTTATCTGTATATAGGCTAACTCTCTCGCCTCTGGCTAATTTCAGTGCTTGTTTCACAGCTTTAAATCTGCTACATGGGCTGAGTATATTCCAGGGATCTGCCCTCCTTTCAAGTCTTCCTGAACATCTACCACAGCCCATCCAGTGCGAGCCGGTCCCTCATAATATTTTTTAGCTAAATCTACAAATAAATTTATCACTCTGTCTCCTTCTAATATTTCCTCAGTAATCCTGCCACACTCCCTCCATTATCAATTCGTCTCAAACATTTTGTTCCTCTCCCCTTAATGTTTGTGTGACGATCAACTCAAATTGTTTATATTTGTATTTTCTTTGTTAATTTGTTTCATAACTTGTACTAAAATTTGCTTTATTCTGTCATACATACCCTCTGAATATTATAAATTCTATACTCCTTACTTTAGTTTGTTGTCCTCCAGTTTACCATCTACAGATCACCTTACTCATTAGCAATAGCATCATACAATGACTTAAAATTGTCCAGTTCTCTTTCATCTTTATCCATCTTCCAATCTCAAAACGCTTGAATGTTTAAATTTAAATTCTCCTTTGCAATTCCATTCTTTGGTCTATCCCAATTATTTATGGTAATTTCCTCTAGAGAATAGGTCTTGTTAAAAAAAGATGTTTTCTCACTTTGCTGGCCAAATTAACTATTTCATGCCATGTTATTTCTCAAGAAGGTACACATGATTGCAACCTGTCTCTCAGTGCATTTTCCCTTTCTTTGTACCAAGCAATCTTGGACTAGTCTCAGAATATCTTTGCATATTTATGCATTATCTCAATATCATTCCACATTCTTGATTCTCATGTGATCTAATGAAAAGATCTGTGAAGTTTTACTTACCTCTCTATGTATGGTCCCAATGCCTTGGTTGGTGGATTGATCATCAAATTCCATTCTTTTGAAAACAAGGACATAAATGTCACCAAAAGAAAGCTAACAGTTTAGTGTTCTCATCCAAACTTCCCTTTCATTAGAATGCATGTTAACCTCAAAATGCCATTACAAGCCGTTACATTAATTTTGTTTGGCTTTTTCTGCCACCAATCTGCCCCTTCATCACTGGTTCTCATCCAATTTTACAATTCAACTAGTCACCTATCTCATTCCTGAGCCCTGAAGAAATTTGCAGTCCATTGAAGCATGTTCATATAATATCTTAAAACAGAAATAAAACATTTCTGTTTGATTCCAGGCTGTGTGCATGTATTTGTTATTATTTTAAATTTTAAGTAACTATTTCCCTTTAAATGTTATAGAATGCCAGACCATGTGAATTTCTTACTATGATATGCTTAGATATGGCCAGGTTTTGAAATGTCTGATACTCAATATATTTGTTCAAAATTCCAGTTTTCCTTATTTTTAAAGCACGATTCACATCAGTTGACATTTAGGATGAACAGATTTATCATCCGGAATTAAAGATTCACTCATGGTCAAAATAATATTTGGAAGTTCACTCTGGTCAGAAAAAGCAATTCAGAAGATGATTATTCAATCATAAAGATTCTGAAATTAGGAATTTACCCAGAACTTTTTCCTCAAACTGCACAAAACACAAATTTACAGTGTTTTAAGGAAAGAGGAAATAAGTTATGTCATTTGACTTGGTTTTTCCATCTTCAACTGGTTTTATTTAATTGATTCCAGAAAGGTAATTTTTTTAAAAACCTGCTTCTGGGAAACAAATTCTAAATGGACATTTTGTAGTAGGTCTTCTTTTAATATCTACTGAGTTCCTTAAAGGGTTCTCACATTAACCATACATGTTTCAAACTGATAGGAACATGTTCACTACACTTTTACATTGTCGTACATTTGCAAAACATAAACTGAATTCAAAATATCCTCAGATCTTGAGCTCCAGGGAACTAAAACACATAAATTTCACAAGACAACATTTAGCAACAAATAAACAAAAATGGACACAAACACATCCATCCACATCCATCATATTATCAAGCCATCCCTTAGTCTTGTTGCAGAAAAAATGGCCCTTTACTGGGCCGACAGGTCCAAAACCAGAAAGGACTGATGGACATCATCTGCTCATGTTGTATGAGGGGAAAATCCTGGATATGGCCAGAGAAGAACATAAATGTCAATTTGCAGATAGATAGACTTCAATGAGCAAGCAACCCAGTGAGCTTCATTATACTGTGTTGTGCTTTTTCTCTCATTGCCACCTGTTACTCATCATTAATGTGAACAAATGTTTGCCCTTCTTTGATAATTAGTTCTCTCTCCTCTTATAAAAGCATTCAACAGATTCCTGCAAAGAGGCAAGCACCAGAGATCCTCTGTTCCTCTCCAATTTTGAGGAGAAAACCATTTCTGTCTCCTCAGACGATACACCAGCAAGGCTTTCACCTTTATCATCAACGAGCTCAGAGATTTTCACCTCGGTGGGTTCTGTTTCCAGGTTCGACTTGGGTTCACAATCTGACATAAACATAATTGACACATCTCTACACCTGAACGAGGAAGAAGTGCCTTAGATCGCTGATGCCTCAGCGGACAGCTGGATACCAGGCCCCTGTTCCAGTCCAGACTGAAGATGAACCTCGGTTCTTGGCCACTGATGACTTCATCAAACTGCACAAATGGGCACAAGAGCAGCAGCAATGTTTGTCAGAGACAGTGGGTATGCTGGTTTGAAGGAAGGAGGCGCCCACCAATGTTATCACTGGGCAGGATGACAACTGCCATGGAGAGCCAATCAGGGTGTCTGCCAAATATGTACATGGATCTGCACTCAGTCCTTCTAGCTGCAGATATTTAGCATCTACTTGAAGGTGAGGGGGGGCAAGGGACCTTCCCCTCACTGCAAACACCCCTTCCTACAGAAACTCTCTCAGAAACTCCTTCTGAGGGCACACCAAAGGTACCTGAACCGTCTACCTTTTTCCAGTGCTTCCAAAGCCTGCAGAAGTTCAAACTGAAGAGGGTAAGCATGTGCAGGAGGCTCCCCAGGCCCAAAGGCACTAGGAGGCAACCACCTTCTAGGCTAAGGAGGCCAAGCACAGAGTAGGCTCCCTCCATCCTAACTACAAACAGTGGGACTGCAATAGATGTGTTATGAAGCTAAGGAAGAATAAAGCTTGTTGGAATGTCTGCTGCAGCATAATTTTCATTGTCTTACCTCATTAAATCACAACCATGTGAGAGATAAGTAGCCTCTTTAGATATTCCAAGCATGAACTGACTTGTAAATGACCAAGCATTATTGTTCTCTCAAGCAACTGATTGCTTGCCAATTGCTTGATTGTCAAGAGCCTCTGTATCAGGGATCCTTGAACTGTGACATTGAGGACTGCAGCCGAGGTGTTGCACTTTAATATGGAAAACAACGAAGCTCAGCATAATGTGCAAGAGACCTTCCAGTGCCCAGCTTGTACATGTCATTGCTCACGTGTACCCACCTTATGAGTGAGAGTACTGAATCAGTGATGATTCCATATACCTCTTCAGAGAATGGCTTGTTCTACCTATCAGCTTTTCAAGACAGTGCATTGACATTCAATGTTGGGAGATGTGAATTGCCCACTGTAAATATTCCCTGTTTACCCTAGAGCCCATGACATTGGACATTCCCATGTACTTGTTGGTCCTACACCCTTTTTATGAAGTGGTCAGAGTTACTATGACCTGTTTTAACTGCACACCCCCAACATCTGGCACTCCTAATCTGTTTCGATTTAACGAGGTGTCCTATATCAAGGTGTGTGTTCTCTGTGATCCCGTACAATGAAACCCATATTCAAACTTACATTGCCCACTTTTCATTTTCATTTAAGTACCCAAATGATGGATGAATCATTACATTCAGAAGAAATTGTGATGAACATAGAACATTACAGCACAGTACGGGCCCTTCGGCCCTCGATGTTGCACTGAATTGTGAAACTAATCTGAACCCCACCTATCCTACACTATTCCATTTTCATCCATATGTTTATCCAATTGCCATTTAAATACCTTTAAAGTTGGTGAATCTACTATTATTGTAGGCAGTGTGTTCCAAGCTTTTACTACTCTCTGAGTAAAGAAACTACCTCTGACATCTGACCTATATCTATCACCCCCCAATTTAAAGCTATGTCCCCTTGTGCTAGCCATTGCCATCCAAAGAAAAAGGCTCTGACTGTCCACCCTATCTAACTCTCTGATCATCTTGTATGTCTCAACTAAGTCACCTCTCAACCTTCTTCTCTCTAACGAAAACAGCCTCAAGTCGCTCAGCCTTTCTTCATAAGACCTTACCTTCATGCCAGGCAATATCCTAGTAAATCTCCTCTGAACCCTTTCCAAAGCTTCCACATCCTTCCTATAATGTGGTGACCAGAACTGTATGCAATATTCCAAGTGCAGCTGCACCAGATTTTGAACAGCTGCAGTATGACCTCATGGGTCCGAAACTCAATCCCTCTACCAATAAAAGCTAACACACCATATACCTTCTTAACAACCTTATCAACCTGGGTGGCAACTTTCAGGGATCTATGTACATGGACACCTAGATCTCTGCTCATCCACACTACCAAGAATCTTACCATTAGCCCAGTACTCTTTATTCCTGTTGTTCATTCCAAAGTGAATCATCTCACACTTTTCCATATTAAACTCCGTTTTCCACCTCTCAGCCCAGCTCTGCAGCTTATCTATGTCCGTCTGTAACCTGCAACACTATATACAACTGCATCGACCTTAATGTCATCGCACATTTACTAACCCATCCTTCTATGCTCTCATCTAGGTCATTCATAAAAATGACAAACAGCAGTGGTCCAAAACAGATCTTTGTGGTACACCACTAGTAACTGAACTCCATCAACCACCACCCTCTGTCTTCTTTCAGCTAGTCAACTTCTGATCAGAACTGTTAAATCACCTCAATCCCATTGCTCAGTATTTTGGACAATAGCCTACCATAGATCAGTCTGAAGAGTCAATGGGAGTCAATAATGGTTAGGGAACTTATCACATGGCAGTCCATAGAGTCCTTCATGGATGGACCTACAATCCCAGGACTGCTGATACTTGACCTGCAGTTGTATAAGACTCTGGTGCGGCCGCATCTGGAATATTGTGTGCAGTTTTGGTCGCCATACTATAGGAAGGATGTGGAGGCACTGGAACGGGTGCAGAGGAAGTTTACCAGGATGTTGCCTGGTATGGTAGGAAGATCCTATGAGGAAAGGCTGAGGCACTTGGGGTTGTTTTCATTGGAGAAAAGAAGGTTTAGGGGTGACTTGATAGAGGTGTACAAGATGATTAGGGGGTTAGATAGGGTTGACAGTGAGAACCTTTTTCCACGTATGGAGTCAGCTATTACAAGGGGGCATAGCTTTAAATTAAGGGGGGGTAGATATAGGACTGATGTTAGGGGTAGGTTCTTCACTCAGCGAGTCATAAGCTTATGGAATGCCCTGCCAGTAGCCATGGTGGACTCTCCCTCTTTATGGGTATTTAAGCGGGCATTGGATAGGTATATGGAGGATAGTGGGTTAGTGTAGGTTAGGTGGGCTTTGATCGGCGCAACATCGAGGGCCGAAGGGCCTGTACTGCGCTGTATTCTTCTATGTTCTATGTTCTATGTTCTATGTTCTACTGACCGTGAACCAGTCCCTGATTGCAAGGATTCAGATCCTCTGACACTGGAAGGATCCAAATGTCTGTGTAAGAGTGGCCAATCCTTTAGACTGGAATCACATGAGCTCCTTAATTGACCATGGCATTACACCTTGACTGGCTGTAATCCCCTTTCACCCTGCTCAGGGCTACTCACCTTTGAATTTCACATATGGGTACTTGCATGAAGCACATGTACTTTGAGAACATAAATGTTGATTTAACATGGTGCCACACAGTGTCTATTCCTTAACTACTCTATGCTATCCAAGAGCACTAACTGTTTGAACTCCTTTCTGTCTCTTCATTCAACTGTCACACAAATGATAGTGGCTGGTGACCTGTAACTTAGCACTGAAGACCCTGTGTGCTTAGAAAGTAATGCAAGCTCCACAAAGGCTGGCAGCCCAGAAGTCAACGCTCGTGTCAATGAGTGTATCCAAAGGAAACAATGTGAAGCAGACTGAACTTGGCTTCCTCCAAGTAAGCTGTAAAATAAATGAACACTAAGAACTTAAACTGGGAGCCCAAGGATGCATGGATCCATGTGAGTGCAAAGGCATCCTATGTAGATGTATCAGATACACATCTCTACCTACATACAATGCAGCCTGGCAAAAGCTTGCAAGTTGTAGGTGTTCCTGAGCTCCGAAAGTAAAGCGCGATGGACTGAAGTGATGTGCATGATAGTTTGAGAGCTGCCACCATGACATGGTGAGGCTGGTGGTTTGCTGGTGCTGACTAGTGTGGACAAAATGCTAGCAAGGATGGTGGCTAAGTAGAATGTGGGGATGTTGTTGTGAAGAAGCAGTTGATTGATGGCCAAAATAAGCATTTAGCAAGCTGCATGAACTGGGCACCTCCCATAATTTATGTTGTAGAAATTTTCACAGTCTGGTTTCTTAGTGGAAAACATGAAAATTGGAAGTGACATACAGGAAGATTGGAAACATTTTTCTGGAACTTGAGAATCAGACTTTTTCATTCTCATCATATTTTCGCATCTTTTTCACCATTACTCATGTCACAGCAAGGAGGGGAAAATTCTGCTCACAGATTGGTTGCAAGTACTACCTTAATCCTTGAACAAGCGACAATTGAATGAAAGGGCAAGTGTCTTCATGTATCTTGTCACTGTTTATTTGTTTTTCCATCTTAAACTCTCTGCCTGATAGTGCTTAGTGTCCTCAGAAACTGTGAAAGGAGTGACCATATTAATTATCCACTCAATAGACTTCACTTGGCAGAGGAGGGTAAACCTGAAAAAATTGAAGAATAAATAACAAATGTCGGTTTAATTATTGAGTTCTGGAAATTGAGGTATTGATATTTAGTGCCTCTGCTCTCAATGGAGTTGCTGTTTGGTTGGATGCTGTACCTCACAACCCATAGATCACAAACAGAGATTTTTAAGCATGTCTTTTTCAAAATAATGTGACAAAATATAATGTTATTAATAACATTAATAACACTAACTCTCTTTCATGTGGTTCTTGTTCTGTATAGGAAACGTGTACTGAGGTTGTCAGCTGGAATTGAGCATGTAGGCGCTATCCATTGGCAGTTAGCACTTTGCCTTCTTTTGATCTGGATTATTTGCTTCTTCTGTATCTGGAAGGGAGTTAAGTTAACTGGCAAGGTAAGGGGCTGAAGTGGATTAATTCCTTAAAAAAATGGTGAGCGACACTAAGAATCAGGTTTTATTTGTGGAACACTATTATACAGACTGATTCTACATATGGTGAGCTAAAAGGAGTCCTATCAATTTATAAATGGTAAAATATTTCATTGTGCATTTTTGTTTGATCAACAGTGGGCCTGCGATGAGAAGTTATGACTACTGTTATCGATATGACTTCTTTTGTCCTTCATTTTTATTTAAGTGTCACATGACTGAAGCCACACATTCAAAAGAAGTTGATGTAAAGGGCTGAGATAGGAAGGACGTCTGTGTTGATAGTTGGGTGTGTTGGTAGGTGCATTACGGAGTGGCATCCAAATGCAACCTTGTAGCAGAGAAGAGATCAGCAGCTGTTGGTGTGATTCTAATTTGGGATTTCGAGATCTCTCCCATTCTTTCCCGACTCTACTTTAAAAAGCTTATTTTAAGCTCTTACCTTTTTTTCTTTGAAGCCAGTAGATGTCCCCTAAAGCATTAAAATAAGAATAGGTTATGTTATGAAGTTGAAGGCATGTACTGTACCTTTAAGAGAGAGTGAATGCAGGCACCTATCATGTGACTGACTGTACGCATAAAGTGTACTGGACAATTTGAAAATGTAACATTTGAGCTGTAACTCTGATACTGAGTTGTTTTCACAACAATTCAAATTAAACCAATCAGTTTACTTATGCCCCAATATACTCAAACCCAATCAAATTTTAATTTTACTGTTTTGACAACATTAAACCAATGAGATGATTCGATGTTTTGGGGTAGAAAAAGCAAGCATTTTGGACAGTTATAAGAAAGTGAGGACTGCAGATGCTGGAGCTCAGAGGCGAGAGTGTAGTGCTGAAAAAGCACAGCAGGTCAGGTAGCATCCGAGGAGCAGGAGAATCAATATTTCAGGCATAAGCCCTTCATAAGACATCCCAAAACATCGATTCTCCTGCTCCTTGGATGCTGTCTGACCTACGGTGCTTTTCCAGCATTACACTCTCAATTTTAGACAGTTAGCCAGAAACAAAGAGCACCAACGGCCATTGTCAGACTGCCTGCAGACCCTCTTTCAAAAAGGTACTTTTTTCACATGAAACATCTTTGCAGCAGAAGACTGAAGATGACCCAGGGAATCTGCAAACAGAGGAAGTTTGACACCTGAAGACGACAACTGGTTTTGAAAATTGATTTGCTGTAAATTTAATAGGGGCTTTATTGGTGGTATATTTTTATAGGGTGGGAGGTGGATAACAAATTTTTAAGAGAAAGGAGACTTACAGTTGTAAATTATTGTTATTTAATGTTATCTTATGGAATTAAAGAATAAACTGTTAATTTTTTTTAACAGTTTGGTAGTTTTGGTAGTTCTCTGTCACTCATACTTTAACAGATTGTGAGGTGAGGTAAGCTTTTCTGTGTGTTTGGTTTAATTAGCAGAAGGGTTTACCCTGTGTAGTGGCAGCTACATTTAGAGCTGGTGCTGGCTATATTCAGTAAGTCACAGTCTCTCAATGGAAGCTTCAGGCAGCCATTAGACCTATTATTTGAATTTGGGATTCATTTGGGAATGTGGAGACTTGACAACTTCTGTTCCTGGCATTGCACTGGCTTGGAAACTCTCATACCACTGTACTCATTTGGATCAGTAAGCAAAGATTTTTGGCTTGGCAGCAGTATCTTGTTAGATGACAATATCAATTATGAAGCTAAAGCATATAACAGTGTGAAGGAGCATGCAGAAATGAAGTTAGCTATGATTTCTGTTCTGTTTATTTGCTTTTCAGGTTGTATACTTCACTGTTATCTTCCCTTACGTGATGCTTTCCATCCTTCTCATCAGAGGATTAACTTTGCCAGGTGCTGCTGAAGGAGTTAAGTTCTATTTATCCCCTGATATTTCCAGGCTAGCTGACCCTCAGGTAATAGGTCCAAAAACATGTCATTATCATATTGTTATTTGTGGCAGCTTGCTATGTATAAATTGGTTGTGTTTCCTATGTTACAACAATGACTGCATTTCAGAAACTGGCTGTCAAGTTCTTTGTGAGAGCTAGCACTTTTGAATATATTCTGTGTTGTTGGAGTAGTGTTAATGACTCATGAAGATTGCTAACCATAAAACAGTCTAACTTTATTATACCATAATTACTGGTAGGGGAACAGTCTCTTACATTAACTTCTTTCCATGGTACTTCCTCTAAGTATCCCAGATCAAATGGTTATATATCTCTTTCTGGCAAGAATCAGAGACTGTTATAGTTAACCCTTTATGGCAATTTGCTTAACATACTCCATTGTGCATCTTCACCAAGTTTCTGTTCAGATTTCAATGTTCTATAACATTCTGGAAACACAGTGCATCACTCTCCTAGTGTTTCTGTGCATCTAAAGTCTCTTAGCCTCTTTTTGTTCTCTTAGGTAAATGTCATTTCATTCTCTCTCTTTCATGTTCTCTTGTTTTTCCTTCTCTTTATCCTGAGTTTTTTTTTTGAAATTCTTGCTTTTGTACCACTTAACTGTCTGTGGTTTGTTGACTAATCTGTGGTACCTTTCACTTTCATATTTAGAGAATAAAATGTTCTTTTCTGCTATTGGTTCTCTGGACTCTGTTGAACAGAATTCAAATTGGAATCATCTGTCTTCTTTCATCCATGCTTATTTCATCAACTCTGATTTCCACTCTGCTGCTCAGTTGTATCAAAGCTTTTCTGGTTTTGTTTAGTACTGTGTTATGCTGTCTTGACCATGTAAGATTTTAGGTGTGATCATTTTTCCAAATCTGGATTGATTTCTGACTCAAACCTGTTCTCCCTGTTGAAGATCTGATTGTTTCAATGTTGTTATTCTATGATGACTATCAGTTTTCCATTTGCTTACTTTCCTCTCTTGCTTGTACATTTTGTTTGACTTGTGGCATCAATGTATGTTGAAGGGTAGAAATCTGTTTTTGAAACTGTCTTCTAATGATTATCTTGCAAAGGTGAGGATCTATAACTCAAGAACACCAGTTAGCAATGCCTTTTTGTTTAGGAATGCATCTATAGTTCTGACTTCCCTTTCAGATTAGTTTCCATTATCTTCAATGAACTTATGTGAATAAATCCAAATAATTCTGTAAACTTTGAAGCTCCATGTTCACAAATTGTGTGTTGTTATCTGTTATAATATTAGGAAATGCATAAATTACTTTCAATGTCCTTATCACTGCTTCAGATATGTGACCATACAATTGTTTCACCTTAATCCGCCTCAACTAGTAATCCACAATATTGTGAACATGTTCTTTTGTGCTCAAATAATCCATTATGTGGGATTCCCATGGTCTTAGAGGAAAAGTCAGTTACATTTATGGTTCTTTTGATTTCTGTCTCTGAATGATACATATAACATGCTCAGCTATCATTTCTTTCCAGGGTTTTCAGGAGACCTAGCCTCTAAACTGAATGCCATGCTTGAAATCTGTGCACAGTTATATGCAAATGACCTTTTTATGTATTGTAAGATCTCAAGTGTCAATGCTGTCCTTGTATCTATCTCTCTGTCTCTGTCTTTCTCTCTCTCTCTGTCTCTGTCTCTGTCTCACACTCACATGAGAGGTCATGGCTATAGTCCTCTGAGACGATGGTTCTCCAAGAACCTTCAACTCATTGCGAGATGCATAAATAACTCTCTTCTTTAACCACAATTCAGCATCTGAGAAAAGCTAAAACCACTGCACCAGAATTTACTTTAAAGCAAGTACTGTATCATTTTCACAGGGCCTGTGTACTGTAATAATTTCAACTTAACTGTAGAAGACATTAAAGAAGTTTAACAATATCGTGTGAGTCTTTGACATTGTGAACACTTTTACCTTTTTAAACCTTCTGTTTGAATGTTCTGCCTATTCTTCTTCTGTAATAATTTGCTTGAAAATACCCTTCTTTACATCAATGCCACTGCATGTCTTTGGCTGGATAATTTTCCACACCAAGCAGTTAGATTGGAATGCCACTATCAATTGCTTTTGTGTAGGACACATCTCCTCGTCTCTTCTTTTTTTTAAATGTTTGACACGTTGAACTGTCTGTGTTAACTTCAAAATTTGGACCATCTCCCTCTGTTTTGCCCATTTGAGCTTCTGAAGTGCATTCAGCCCAAGGTGAGCCCCCAATCCAACCCCCATAGCCTCACATATACCATGGCCCGTCCATTTGACCTGCACATCGCTGGACACTTTAGACAAAGATGATTTGCCTTTGCTAACATTAAATCTTTTCAGAACCGCAAGCTATCTGATAATGTATCATCCATTACTCTGACCACTATTTCATTGCAAATTATCTCCGCTTTCAAATTACTATAATCAGTCTTCTGCTAATCTGCACAAATCAAGAATAAATACATTGATATATACCCCATATCTCTGAGTATGTTTTTGAATTTTGCATTATTGTGATATGTTCTGCCTGAGATTTAAATGTGTCTACAAAACATCAATATTTTTTGGTAAATGACATCGATTCCCAGATCAAAACTGAAATGGTATGACCACAACAGTCCCTCATTGTGTACAAAAGTGGACTGACCTGTTCACAATCTATTTTTTTGCTGCTAGACCCCAAAATTGAGTGGATCGCTTGTACAAATTTGGTCATGCTTCAGCCTGATTCAGGTTTGCAACTTTCTGGAAACTCTACAGTACAGGTTTTCCATCACTGCTTGCCACCATATACTAATGTGTTAGTTTGGGTGGGAGCAGTTTCAATAATTGCTCAAAAATCCCAGCTATCCATAAACAGTCTGTTATCATTGAAATCTATTTACAGTTCTGTGAACATTCTCTTGCACAAGCTTCTTCCATGTTACTGTCTCTAAGACTCTTAGATCACTTAATTTGATTTATTGTCACATGTATCTAAGTACAGTGGAAAGCTTGATAATGAGCAATACAGACAGATCATAGTAAGCAAGGATATACGGATTATAGAGTGGAAAAAAAAGTTGGACAGAGGCATGCAGATTACACCATACAGGGCATACGCTAGGCAAGATCAACATGAACATCAACATTATTTGAAGTTAGAGTCCATTCAGCAGTCTAATAATGGCAGGGAAGCTCATCTTGAACCTACTGGTGCATGTGTTCAAGCTTCTGTATATTTTGTCTGACGGAAGAGGTTGTAGGAGAGCATTACCAGGGTGGGTCTTTGATGTTGGCAGCCTTTCCACAGTAACGTGCTGTCTAAATGGAGTCCATGGTTGGGATGTTGGCTTCTGTGATGGTCTGGGCTGTGCGCAAAGCCTTCTTTGGTTCTTACAGTTACAAAGGTTCAGAGACAGCAGTTATAACCAGCTTGAGGGTTTTGTTTTGGAGAAGTGTCGATCAGTGCCTGAGATTGTGCACTTTACACCTCCCCAGCATGGCAACAGTGAAGGGTGTTGTGCAACCCCATTGGATGCTTTGAACCCAGTTCATGAGCCCATTGACCAAAGATCACAGAATATTCTGGAAGGTGCAGGATGAGGGGAATAAAAACACCCAACTGTATGCCACCCCCTCAGTGAAGACTCACAGCATGACTTGTGGCAGAAGGTCATATGGCAACCAAGAACCCGGGAGAAGATGCACCCTGACGTGCAAGACCTACCTTGATGGAAGATAGCCAACCCTACATCAGAAAGGAAAGTGATTCCACTAGCCCAATTCAAATTTGTGGATTGTTGTTGGTCAAATCCTTTCTCACACAGAGTTTGATAGAGAGTAAATATTATGGGAATTTGGAAAATGCTCACATGACATTTTTAATTTGGAGAATTTAATTAATAATATCGAGTTGAACTGCAAACTGAATTCTGTGTCCCTTTGTCCATCTCACTAACAAGAGTACTTGGGTAAAGTGTTTTAGTACGTAAACTGTTTGAGGTATCCAAAGCACAGACAACACCTTGGTAGGAATATGTGGAAAACCAGCAAGTTTTATTAATTGTTGGTTATTCTTGTTATTTTGCAGTTGACGTTACAAAGACACATGCCTTGATTTCAAATTTTGCATCAGCACCATAAAAAGCTGGTGACAGATTGTTTATTTTCAACAGTGGTTTCATCTCAGCCTTCAACATTAGCTCAAGCTGACCCAATTGTATCTGTTTAACCTGTTTAACTTTAAGCTAGTCTTCTGGTACCATATAAAACTGTCCACTTAAACCTTTTTTGGGTGGAGCAAATATTAAACAGAGCAATGCCCACAGTGTATTAATTTGTTAAATAGACATAAAAATATTTGTAACTGAAAGAGATAACAGCCGTGAAATTCTACCAAGACTATAGCAGGAAACCCATTCATTCTTTTAAGACCTCAAGGCAACTCTCTCACTAGTTGGGATCTCATTTCAGTCCCTGTAAAGAAGGCACTTTAGCTATAGTAGTAAAAGGTAATGAATCCCAAAGGGGATGGAGCTCTTACCTAAGCAGCCAACTTGCCCATTCATTTTTTTCACTTTTGTGGGCTGACTTTCTATTATCAGAACAGCAGCACAATTATCAGATCATTCAGGAAGGCTGACTGAAATATTTTATTAACATGACTCATCCAGGCCACAGGTCGAATTGATCATATCCCTGTTTAATTTGGGACAGGCTGTTGGTCTCTCCCGCGTGAATCTATAAATGAAATAGACTATATAGAGTTTGTACTTGATTATTCTACAATGGAATGAATGTTTGAGTCAAAGATGAGAGAAAATGTGCTCATTATTCACCAGTTCCTGTGTTGAACTCAAAGATTATGACTGCTGTGAAACTTAATTTTGCCTGAAGCTTTCTTTTACTGCACTGTTAATTTAAGAGGCATTTTTATTTATATGTGTTAATGAAACTGATAATTGTTCACTTCTTTTCGTCTATATGTTCACTTCTACATGTTCACTTCTTTTCAACTTCAGGTATGGATGGATGCTGGTACCCAGGTCTTGTTTAGCTTTGCTGTCTGTTTGGGTGCCCTCATTGCTTTGGGGAGCTACAATGACTTCAATAATAACTGTTATAGGTATTCTACTATTTATGTTATGTCATTTCCAATCATCCTGTAACGTTTCTTTAGCTTGGAATATGATGAAGATTAATTCCACTTCTAGGACAACCTTGGCTATCCCTGAGTTAATATTGTAAAAAAATAATTTATTTTTGTTCATTATTTCATTCTTACCACCAAAATACTGTTTATAAAGCTATACGGGTCAACTAATTTTATTCCTTCTTCTTAGAGATTGTTTGTTCATGAGTGCCTTGAATAGTGGAACCAGCTTCATATCTGGGTTTGCCATCTTTTCTGTCCTTGGATTTATGGCACTTGAGGAAGGAGTGCCCATTTCTGATGTGGCTACATCTGGTATGGAGAATTCCTTTTTGAAATTCAATGTTAATGCAATATTTATCAGCTTTATTTGGCTTAGGAGTGAGAATACCAGAGAATAATAATAGAGCAATAATGTTTAAAAATGAGATAGTTATATGTGCTACAAGAGTAAATGGCTAAAGCAACATCATACTCATTGGTTTTAAATCATTCATTTGGACGGAGCTAGATCTACATGGTTAAAACTCCAAAGGGGCGAGAATCTTATTCACGTATTCAAGTTGGGATCAAGGATCTGATGCTGATTTGAAACCTACATGCCCTGCTGTCAACAGCAGGAACTTCAGCTGGCCTCAGAAAATCTACAGCATGCTTCAAAGACATCTAGCTTATGTAGGAGAGCCTTTGACAGCAGGTAGTGATGGTGAGAGACAATTCAGTTCAGAGAAATACGTTGGCTCAACTGGAAGAGACTTGAGGTGAGGGGGAAGAAAAGCCAAAGACGAGAAGTTCAGAATAGGGCAGCTGGAAGCTTCTGATAGTGGCCAAAGAACCAGCAAGGGGAAGTAGAGCATGCAGTTCTTAGATACCTAGGTAAACTGATTGGCAGCACTCCTGGGTCTGGGAAGCTTAGTGAAGAATGAAAAGCAGGGCTGCAGCAGCAGCCTGAGACTGGTAATTTAAGGAACCAAGACCACAAATATTGCAGAGCTACTGCAGGTGGCCAGAGAGCTGAGAATTATAATGGACAAGGCAAAAAGCTGCAATATAGTTAGATGGATCTGAGCAAGGCCTTTGCGTTTAAGAGGCTAAGAGAAGAAGATCCCTTTTTTGTCTGGTAGACAAGATTATCTGTATGACATAGTTACGGGAAGTTAGCAGTAGGAACTTCATCAACTGATTAGATATAAAGAGTTAATCTTTACAGTATCATGGTAGACCTGCAACATATCAATTGTAAATAGTTTGTTCCACAAAGCTACACTTTTCTGTTAATTCTGTTAATTGCCATGAAATAAAGAAACCATGCTTTATAATCTTCATGTAGTGCATAGGTTTAATTTGCTTGTTATACTTGAATTAGATTATTTGTTGCTATTTGAATGATAACAAAGTGCTCTCAGTTGGTTAGATCATAGAGTCTAGATTCAGTGACACTCTCACCACACCATTATCTACCTTTACCATAATCCTTCAGTAAGACTCTTTTGAATGGCTAAAACATGTGAGGTAGAGGGAAGCTGTGGCTTAATTAGGGACTTTAAGTTGCCCATGATCAGCAACCTTCAGGCTATTAGGCCTGACAGAGTCCAGTTACAGACTGCAATAACTGTTAGAGCTTTGTTTAACACTCATTGCAAATCATGGATTCGGGGATCACAAAACCTTAAATGTGCTGTCATCCTTAGAATTGCTCTCATGTTCAATCATTATTGCAAAAGCTTTCCCTCTACCAAGTATAACAGGTAAGTAAAATATACGCACAGACCAGGAATTCTTTATTGCCTGACAATGAATCTTCATCAACATTAATGGAGATGGATAAGTATAAAAGTGCAGAGCAATCTTATACAATGATATTCATCCAATGTTACAGGTCCATCTGGATACTGTTGTAGCGATTACTCTTGATTTGTAATCAGTAATTTTCCTACATCTTGAGGAGGACAGACTTTAGGATATCTGGCATCTGACCAAAGATCTATGAAATCACTCTCTTTTCTAATGTGCAATGAGGAAGGGTTTGTAGAACCCTGACCTCTCATGACCTCAGTATTAAAAAAATCTAAGGTCTAGACCATTACAGATGCCATAAGCCCTGCAGTAAAGAACCATCTTCAGTGACCATTGAAATGACCATTTTATAGTTGCCTGTTGTTGACATTATCCTTTAGACTGTAGTCAGTTCAAATAAGTTATAAATCACCTATACACTATGCTATAGAACTCCCCTAGTAGATAGTCAAATGCATGCATGATTGCTGATGCACATAAATGTAGTTAGAGACAAAAAAAAAATCCTACAGCTGCTGGAATCCAATATAGACAAGCAGGAGGCAGGAAGAGAACAGCAAACCAGACAGCATCAGGAGATGGAAAATTTGACATTTCAGGTATAACCCTTTAGGAACGAAGGTGGGGTTGGGGGAACTGCAAGTAAAGAGAAGTGGGGTGAAGGTTATGGGTGGGGAGAGAGGCAGTGTGGTGAAGTAGTGAAAGGTAAACACAAGTGGTAGATACGACCTGGTAGGTCATTAGGAAGAATGAAACCGGTATCAACCTATTTCCTATCGACCTTCCAAGTCGTATCTACCATCTGTCTTAACCTATCAGTACCTCTCCACTCTGCCCCTCTCCCCACCCTTAACCCTTCCCCTGCCTTGTCTTTATCTGCAGCTCCCCTGCACCCACCTCCATTCCTGAAGAAGGGTTATACCTGAAACATTGACTTCTCCACCTCCTGATGCTGCCTGGCTTGCTGTGCTCTTCCAGCCTCCTGCTTGCCTATGATGATGCATATTACAACTGAAATCTAACCACATCAGCCAATGGCCTTCTACTAAACTATTTCTTGAGCAGTCCTCTCTACCTCCACCAACTCTTATCCAGGTGTGTTTAGTGAATCACCCAATGCAGACTTTATTACCTTATTTTTGAATTAACAAAAGGGTTGTAATTTTTGTGCTGGTTCTTGGCAAGGAGAAAGATGGGACAACCAAAACCCAAACTCTCTGAATGATGAGAGAGAGAGAATAAGATGAAGCAGATGAAGAGGGGCATATGACAAATATCAGGTTAATGATACAGTACAAGTGAAAGCTAGACTGAACAAAAGTGAAAAAGAAAACAGAAGCAATGGGAGAATCTGAGAAAAGACAGGTAGCTGACATAAAAGAACCCAATATCTTCTATATGCATATAAATAATAAGGGTAGAAAGCAAGAGGCCAGTGGGGGAGGGAGTGCAGTCACTGACCAAATCTACACATGGATGCAGTGGCCTTGACTGAGGAGCTAAATAAATACTTGTAACTGCTTTTTAAGAAGCTTCTACATGATTGATAAAGGGTCATTTGAAATGGTTGGCTGTACCAAAACTGAAGAAATCACTAGGTCCAGATCAGCTGAATCTGAGGGTGCTGAGGAATATAAGTTGGAAATTGTAGAGGTACTTGTCATAATTTTCCATTCCTCCTCAAATCCTCATCAAAGAACTAGAAAATTGCACATATTATATCATTATTCAACAAAGGATCTAAAGATAACCCTACAAGAATAGACCAATCAATTTAATCCTCATGATGTGAAAGCTTGAAGCTGTGATAATTATTATGATAAACATTTAGCTTTATATTCAGCTAAGCTGCTTAGTTAAATGACGTAAATAACCACTCCCTCAACATTTAGTACAGGACCATCAAAGCGTGGATTGGCACAGTGGTACAAAACGAAGCCTTTGCCACAAGCCAGGTTGTACAGCATGAACTTGTCTGAAACAGTCAGCATAAGTAAATGATAAACTCAACTCTTTCCATTTTGTGCACTGAAATATACATACCCCCCCCAAAAAATGGCAAATGACGACCAATAGCGAACTCATTGCACACAATATCTTGAAGATTTTCAATTCTGGATACATTGCATTTTTATTGTATCAAAGATTCACCTGGTCATGCCAGCTATTTTATATTGTGAATACCATTGCTCCAGTGATGGCCATTGTGCATGATCATATTTGGAAGAAGAGTCACTGAACTCATAACATTCACTTTATTTGCTCTCCACTGCTGCCAGACCTGCTGAATTTCTCCAGCAATTGCAGTTTTGGTTTGGTCAATCTGTGGTATCAAGATAACAATGAGGACCAGGAACATTAGGGGCAACCATCAGAAACCTTGTACTACACTGTGAGGAGATCACCTAACTCTCTAACAAAGGGCGTCAGCTAATAGGCTGCACAACTTTGAACCACTGTGTATGTCCATTATACTTCAGAACCATGTGAAATTATTACTCGGTAGACAAGTGGAAAAGCTACCCTGTTAACAATCGTTGGTACTCCCAGGAGTATGTTATGCAGTACTCACGAAAAGGGAAGATCAAAGATGACTATAATTGGCTTGCTGGAAACCAGTTCCTCAAGCTGAATCAAACTCCAGTCCTGAGGAAGGATCACTGGACCTAAGACATTAAGTCTGATTTCTCTGCACAGATGTTGTCTGACTTACTTAGCTCTTCCAGCAATCTCTGGTTTTGTTTCTGATTTTCAGCATCCACAGTTCTTTTGGTTTTACTCAAGCTGAATGTTGGACTGAAAGTTGGATTACAACACCAGACTGATGGCACAGGGAAGCCAGCAGAAATTGTTGATGTGCTCGAAACCAAGATCTTAGAAAGTACAAGCACCAAATGATGCTGTAGTGTGATGAAACAGAAGGAGACCACAAACAGAAAGCCAAACATGATTTCTTATGACAGAATCATGCTCTACGATATAACAGAAAAGAACCTTAATCAGCATTCCAAAAATATGTAGCTGCCTTCAGCAAGAATCACCGAAACGAAAGCTATATGATAAGCAGACTGTCAATATGTTTTAGAGACCCGTAAACTGAATGTAAAATGAAACAAAAACAGAAATTGCTGGAAAATCTCAACAGGTTTGGCAGCACCTCCAACAATCATTGCATTCTGGAGAAGTTCCAGAGGATTGGAAAATTGCTAATGTGATACCCCTATTCAAAAATGGGTGTAAGTGAAAAGCTGATTAGTCTAACATCTATTGTAGAAAAGTATTGAAATCAATCATTAAGGAAGTAATAACAGCACACTAGGAAAATCATTATCTAATCAAGCAGAGTTAGCATGGCTTCATGAAAGGGAATTGTGCCTGACTAATTTATTAGAGTTTTTTGAGGAAGTCTCAACCAAAGTGAATAGAGGGGGATTAATAAATGTGTTGTTTGACAAAGTTAATTTATAAGCTAAGAGCCCACAGTGTTGGAGATGGTATAGATAGAGAATTGGCTCATTGGCTGGAAGTGGCAAGTGGGGATGAAGGGTTCACAAGGATGTTACTGGGACTGGAGGTTTGAGTTCTAAGGAGAGGCCGGATAGGCTGGGAGGTTGAGGGGTAATTTTATAGGGGTTTATAAAATCATGACAGGATTGTTAATGTGAATGATAGGCATCTTCTCCCAAGGGTAGGGAATTTCAAGTCGAGGGGCAGAGCTTTAAGGTGAGAGAGGAAAGATTTAAAAGGGGCCTGGGGGCCAACTTTTTCACACAGAGGGTGATGCATATGTGGAATGTACTGCCAGAGGAAGTGGTAAATGTAGGTACTGTTATAATATTTAAAAAGCATTTAGACATGTACACAAATAAGAAAAGTTTAGTGGGATTTAGGCCAAACACAGGTAAATGGAATTATTTTAGCTTGGGGAAAACTGGTCTGCATGGACAAAATGGACTGAAGAGTCTGTTTCTGTGCTACATGACACTGACACATGACCAATGGGTTCCAGAGGGATGAGTGTTGGGACTACAACTGTTTATACTATATGTTAATGACTTGGAAGAAGGAAGTAAATATACTGTAGCCAAATTTGCAGATGACACTAAAATAGGTGGAAGGCAGGTTGTGAGAGGGATACAAACTGTTCACAGAGAGATATTGATAGGTTCAGTAAGTTGGCACATGTTGGCAAATGGAGTATAATTTGGGAAAATGTGAAGTTATTCATTTAGAAGGGAAAACAAAAGAGCAGAATATCAATTAAATAGAGAAAAGCTGAAGAAAGTTGCAACATAAAGGGACTTTGGGATATTTGTGCATGAAACACAGACGTAGCACACAGGTGCAGCAGGTAATCAGAATTAGAATTCGTATTAGATGTTGTAGTCATGTAAACTGAAGTGTAGGAATACAGGAGTACAGTGAAGAGTGTACAACGTTGCCATTCTCTGATGCCATCAAGCTCCTTCCAAGACACCAGGCAGTGGCTTGATCCGGGTGCCTGCATGAAGATATGACTTAAAGAAGACTTTAACATCTGAATGTTTATGATTCCTTTTGGCTTTGTTTCCTTTATTTCTGCTGTATATTTGAGTCAAATGTGTAACCAATCAGGAAGACTAATGGAATATTGGACTCTATTTCAAGATGGTTGGAATGTATGAGTAGGAAATTCTTACTGCAACAGTCCAAGATACTGGTGAGATCATACCTGGACTACTGACAGCAATTCTTGTCCCCTTATTTAAGGTAAAACATAATTTCATTGGGGGCAGTTCAGAACATGTTCACTAGGGTGATCTTTGGTCTGAAGGGATTATTTTAAGAATAAAGGCTAAACTGGTCTACTCCCTAGAGTTTAGAAGAATGAGAGGTGATCTCATTGAAGCATATAGGACTTTTGAGAGGCTTGACAGGGTAAATGCTAAGACGGTCAGATGGCTTTGTCTCGGAATAAAGGGTCATCAGTTTAAGACTGAGATGTGGAAGAACTTGTTCTCTGAGGGATACAGAATTTTGGAACTCCTTGCCATGAAAGAGCTATGGGGGCAGATTGCTTGTGTACATTTAAGGTTGAGGATAGTTGAGGGACCCTACCCTAATAGTCGGGTATCAGGGGTTACAGGGGAAGGGCAGGGAAGTGAATATCAAATTAGCCATGATCTTATTGAATAGTGTAGCAGGCTCGAGGGCCAAACAGCCAACTCTTGTCCCTATTTATTATTGTCTTATCTGTGGAGAGAGAAACAGAGCTAATGTTGCATGTCCAATAACCGTCCTTCAGAATCCAGAACCTCTAACACTAACACTTCCTTTTTCCACAGATGTTGACAGTCCTACTGAGTTTCACCAGCAATTTCTGTCTTTGCTTGTAAATTACTTGCAATATCTTAAAATACATGAAAACACAATGTAGTTTATTTTGTAATTAGTTAGATTCTTTAAGGCCAAACCTTTTGTCTAGGAAAAAAGGCGATGTTGTAACATGACAGCCCTGTACTTTTTAAGGAAGGATGCTTTAAGCTACTAGGAGAAAGTAAAGACTGCAGATGCTGGAGATTTGAGTCAAAAAGTGTAGAGCTGGAAAATCACAGCCAGTCAGGCAGCTGTTTCCAGCATGAGCTCATCACCAGGAATGTGGGGTGTGCCCAAGGGGACTGAGAAATAAATGGGAGGAATGCAAAAGTTAGATGAAGGTGAGGAGTGATGGTGATAGGTTGGAGTGGATAGGTAGGAAGGAAGCTGGCCAGGTAGGAAAATTCAAGAAGGCAGTGCAGAGTTGGAGGGTTGGATCTGGGATAACATGGGGGGAGAGGAGATGAGGAAACTGGTGAAATCAACATTGATTCTGTGTGGCTGGAGTATCCCAAGATGGAAGATGAGGTGTTCTTCTGAGCAAGTTCGAAAGCCACAAAGGGATCAGTTCCATGTTTTACTTCTCTTTTCAAGGCATACTGGGGGCTCAAGGGTAAAACATTCCACCACCAAAGAGACTCACTGCAGTGTCAACAGCATATCTGTCCTCTTACAGAATATTCAGAACATCTCAGTAGGGAGGAGGCTGACTGAATCTTAGAGAAGGAATCTATTGGAGCTACACATGTGGATTCCTCTGCAGCCTCAGGCAAAGGTATTTGTCCTCCTCAGAGAAGACTGATAACCTTGGCCACAACCCTGTTAAACTGCCTCCTACTCCCATTATCTTGCTTCCCACCTGTATTAGCATAGGTATATGAATCACCCATTGAGAACAGGCAAAACCCTTCTGTTTTAATCTCGTCCCATCAACACATGATCATGAAGAATATGATAATCAGTCCCTGTATTCATTCACTCGTTATCACAGGATATCAGCATTCACCGGACCTTGTAAAATTATAATTACCCACCTTAAACAATATGACCACAATCAACCATGTGACTTATAGACCTTTTGTATTATTTCTATTAAAATGTACTGCCTTTGTGTGTAGAGAAGAGATTCGCAGAGAAGTGTCACCACAAGTAGACACACGACTACTTTTGGGGATATTGAGAATCTCTCGCCCACTGTCCGATAATAAAGTATCCACTGTTGGACTGAAACTTGTGTCGTCCGGATTTGTGGAACAAAATAGACATCAACACCTGTGGGCGGCAAGGTGGCACAGTGGTTAGCACTGCTGCCTCACAGCGCCAGAGACCCGGGTTCAATTCCCGACTCAGGCGACTGACTATGTGGAGTTTGCACGTTCTCCCTGTGTCTGCGTGGGTTTCCTCCGGGTGCTCTGGTTTCCTCCCACAGTCCAAAGATGTGCAGGTCAGGTGAATTGGCCATGCTAAATTGCCCATAGTGTTAGGTAAGGGGTAAATGTAGGGGTATGGGTGGGTTGCGCTTCGGCAGGTCGGTGTGGACTTGTTGGGCCGAAGGGCCTGTTTCCACACTGTAATGTAATCTAAAATCTAAAAAACTGCCTCACCTGGATATGCGTAGTATTCCCTTGACTTATTGAGCAATCTGAAGTAGAAGTGATACGTGCAAGATGTATTTAGCTCCCTGCACATACTAACTATATATACTCTTTATCTTCACATTAAGAACCCATATTACTATTTCACAATCCTCACAAATATCTAAAAGGAGAATGTAACAATGATCAGGGATGCAATTAACTGGATTAATTAGGGAAGAGCATCAGAAATGAGTTAGTAGAAATAGTACATGAAACTAATATGTTTGATGTGTTTTTAAACATAGAGTTCCAAAAATATTTTATAAAGTCACATACAATAGATTTTCTGCAAAATTAAAACTGATGGAATAAAAGTGAAAATGGGATCGTGGATATCAAGCTTGCTGAGTGACGAGGGCTGACTGTTGTTTCTAAGACTCACAGTTGTTATGTAGTGAATGTCCACAGGGATCAGTACTATGATCACTGCTTTTCTTGATATATATTAATGATTTAGACTTGTATGAGCAGGGCAAAATACACAAATAACACAGAACCCAGAAGGATTGTGAATTAGGAAGAGAATAGTGATAATCTTCAAAAGGAGTGAAACAGGTTGGTGGATCAGATGGATGTGTGGCAGGTGAAGTTCCATGTGAATAAAGAGGAGTACTACATTTAGTAAGAAGAATGAGGGGAGGCAGGAACAGAGACACCTGGCTTAAACATGCACAAAGTTTTGAAATTGGCAAGGCAGCTTGAGAATGTCATTAAAGCAGCAAATGGGATCCTGAGCTTCTTAAAGACAGCCAGATTACAAAAGCCAATAAATAAGCAGAAGTTTACATTTTTTCTTCTTGTTAAATTTTGTTTTTTTTTTCTAACCCCTCTGCCTCTATCTCTTGTAGGTCCTGGTCTAGCTTTCATTGTCTATCCAAAGGCAATTACATTGATAGCTTTCCCTCAGCTTTGGGCCTGTTTGTTCTTTATCATGCTTATCCTCCTGGGTCTGGACAGTCAGGTACTGCTTAAAAAGATGTAAGAACTAAACTCTGCTTTGTCTTTTCCTAAACAGGGAAGGCATTAGACTGAGTTAATGAATGCAAGTTTCTTAATGACAGTTCACTTTATTACTTTTCAAAATAACTCTCAATGTTTATTATTTGAACTGATTTTAAAAAAAGCTTTAAAAGGTTACTTAAAATCTTTAAAAGGTATTAACAGTTAATTATGTTAAATTGTATAATGTTTGATGACACTGACCTTTGTACATGTTTCTGGCATAGCTGATCCTGTCACAGTCCAAGTACTGGGATAGATTGGTGCAGGGAGCAGGTAAAGATCAGAGGTGTAAGATTGAGTCAAAGGGCCAAAAGTGAGGGAGATTAGAGGTTGGGCTCAGAGGATGGTGCAGCAGTGAGGAAGATTGAGTTTGAGGTTGACAATTGGGTACGTCAGCATTTGAAAACTCTGGATTTACTCTGTCCACGGAGCAAAGGTCAATGTGATTTATGGTTTTGCTAGAGTAAATGGGAGGGTTGATGACCAAAGGACTCAGGTTTATGGTAATTGGCAGAAGAACAAGAAGATGATGAGAATTTCTTTGACAATGTGTTGTGTGACCAACTGAAATGCATTATTTGAAACTGTAGTGTAACTAAATTCAGCGAAGCATTTTAACATTAAATTAGTTATTAAAACTGAAAAGAATCATCTGCAGGATTATAGGAACAGAGTAGTATAGTGAAGAGATTTGAACAGCAAGCTAAAATAGGTGCAATAGATTAGTGTTCTTTTATGCTGTAAGACTCCCTGAATCAAAAGGATATCCAAAAACTAATTCTAAAATCTTACCTTTAGAGAACTGAAATTTATGTGATGCTTGAAATTTTGTTTTGTTCAGTTTTCTGCTTGGTAATTAGTTCTTGTTTTAGTTTGTAGGTATAGAAAGCCTGGCAACAGCAATATTGGATATGTTTCCTGAGATTTCCCAAAGAAAATATTCCAGGATGATAGTTATCATGGGCATCTCAATCTTTTCATTTGCTATTGGTCTATTAATGCTGACAGAGGTGAGAAGTTTTTTTTTCTAATGTCTCGAATAAACAGATTGAAATTGTGTGTGAGCTCAATCTGTCTGTTCGGGTAAGCTGTAGCAGCCTGAAGGTTCCAAGCTAAACTGACATCATGATTGTCCTTTCTCTACCACAATTTGTAAATACAGCAGTATATTGGTCAAATTTCTAGTAAGGAAATTTAGTTGGATTTCTACAGGTCTTCTTTCATGAATCTGGAACTTTGGCTGTTCCTCTCACTTGGATAGAGATTATGACTGCACCCCCCCCTCCATGTTGGGGACCCTGACCAGTCAGCCCCACCCCACCTCGATGTCAGGGACCCTAACCGGTCACTCCGCTCACCTCCATGTGGGGGACCCTGACCAGTCACCCCACCCCACCCCACCTCCTCCCCATGTCGGGGACACTGACTGGTCACCCCCAAACTGCCTCCACGTTGGGACCCTGACCGGTCACTCCACTCACCTCCATGTCGGGAACCATGACTGGTCACTCCACTCACCTCCATGTCGGGGACCCTGACCGGTCACTCTGCTCACCTCCATGTTGGGGACCCTGACCGGTCACTCCACTCACCTCCATGTCGGGGACCCTGACCGGTCACTCCACTCACCTCCATGTCGGGGACCCTGACCGGTCACTCTGCTCACCTCCATGTTGGGGACCCTGACCGGTCACTCCACTCACCTCCATGTCGGGGACCCTGACCGGTCACTCTGCTCACCTCCATGTGGGGGACCCTGACCAGTCACCCCACCCCACCTCCTCCCCATGTCAGGAACACTGACTGGTCACCCCCAAACCGTCTCCATGTTGGGGACCCTATCCAGTCACCCCCACCTCCCTCCAATGTCGTGGATCCTGACTGATCCCTCCCACCCACCTCCTCCCCATGTCAGGGACCCTGACTGGTCACCCCCACCCTGCCTCCATGTTGGGCACCCTATTCAGTTACCCCCACCTCCCTCCAATGTCGGGTACCCTGACTGGTCACCCCTGCCCCGCCTCCATGTCAGGGACCCTGACTGGTCACCCCTGCCCCGCCTCCATGTCGGGTACCCTGACTGGTCACCCCCACCCCGCCTCCATGTCGGGTACCCTGACTGGTCATCCCCCGCCCTGCCTCCATGTCGGGGAATCTATCCAGTCACCCCCACCCCACCTCCATGTCAGGTAGCCTGACTGGTCACCCCCACCCCGCCTCCATGTCAGGTAGCCTGACTGGTCACCCCCAACCTGCCTCCATGTCGGGTACTCTGACTGGTCACCCCCACTCCGCCTCCCTGTCAGGGACCTTGACCGGTCACTCCCACCCTGCCTCCTCCCCATGTCAGGGATCCTGACCAGTCATGCCAACCCCACCTCCTCCTCACATCGGGACCCTGACCAGTCACCCTCACCCTGCCTCCTCCCCATATCGGGGACCCTGACAAGTCACCCCACCCCCGTCCACATCACAAACCCTGACCTAACCCCCCACTCCCCACTCCACCTCCAAGTGCAGGATGAAGGTCTGTTTTTCTGTTCTTAAATGTTTCCTGATTTGGAAGACTACAATGAAGTTTTAATTTTTGAGTTTGTTGAAAAGTACAAAATGTCTAAGAATAAAAATTCCAAATGTTACTCCCCTAGCAGCAAGAAGGTTTGTCAGCATTTTAATTTGCATTATATTTTTTCAGAAGGAATAACTGATTTGAATTCAATTGTTTATTCTTGTCTTCCAAAGTTTGGTAGAAGATTTGTAGCTCGGGTGCTCGTTGTTGTGGTTCTGTTCGCCGAGCTGGGAATTTGTCTTGCAGACGTTTCGTCCCCTGTCTAGGTGACATCCTTAGTGCTTGGGAGCCTCCTGTGAACCGCTTCTATGCTGTTTCCTCCGGCATTTATAGTGGCCTGTCTCTGCCACTTCCGGTTGTCAGTTCGAGCTGTCCGCTGTAGTGGCCGGTATATTGGGTCCAGGTCGATGTGTTTGTTGATAGAGTCTGTGGATGAGTGCCATGCCTCTAGGAATTCCCTGGCTGTTCTCTGTTTGGCTTGCCCTATAATGGTAGTGTTGTCCCAGTTGAATTCATGTTGCTTGTCGTCTGTGTGTGTGGCTACTAAGGATAGCTGGTCGTGTTGTTTCGTGGCTAGCTGGTGTTCGTGTATACAGATCGTTAACTGTCTTCCTGTTTGTCCGATGTAGTGTTTTCTGCAGTCCTTGCATGGGATTTTGCATGCAAAACTAATGTAGTGTACAAAATCCCATGCAAGGACTGCAGAAAACACTACATCGGACAAACAGGAAGACAGTTAACGATCCGTATACACAAACACCAACTAGCCACGAAACGATACGACCAGCTATCCTTAGTAGCCACACACACAGACGACAAGCAACATGAATTCAACTGGGACAACACTACCATTATAGGGCAAGCCAAACAGAGAACAGCCAGGGAATTCCTAGAGGCATGGCACTCATCCACAGACTCTATCAACAAACACATCGACCTGGACCCAATATACCGGCCACTACAGTGGACAGCTCGAACTGACAACCGGAAGTGGCAGAGACAGGCCACTATAAATGCCGGGGGAAACATCACAGAAGCACTTCTCAGGAGGCTCCCAAGCACTGAGGATGTCACCTAGACAGGGGACGAAACGTTTGCGAGACAAATTCTTGTCTTCCAATTGAAGTGTGGTAGTCTTCGTGAGATAGAACCTGTGACTTTTATTTCTGATTTTCTTTCTTCAGGGTGGGATATATGTTTTTCAACTTTTCGATGCCTACGCAGTCAGTGGAACATCTATTCTGCTCCTGTCATTGTTTGAAACAACCTGTGTCAGTTGGGTATATGGTATGTATATGACTTTAGATACATGACAGAACATTACAGGCTGGTATCAAAATATCCTTATTGATTGTGACAGAGGGAGGAGATACTTTGACCCTGATTTTAATTCTAAGTGGGCTTTGGGTGGGTGCTTTATTTATTGAGAATAGCATGTGTCATAAGCACATTTGCTTCCTCAACCAACCATATTCATAGAATTCCAACAATGGAATCTGCTTATTTTGCCCATCAAGTTCACACTGAACCTCTGAAGAGCATCCCACGTAGACCCACCCACTCCCATTCCTTTAACCCTGCAAATCCCCAGACACTATGGGCAATTTAGCATGGCCAATCCATCTTACCTGCATATTTTTGGACTGTGGGAGGAAACCAAAGCATCCAGAGGAAACCCACACAGAAATGGGGAGAATGTACAAACTTCTCACAGACAGTGGTTTCAGAAGACCCTAGTAGAAACACAGATAATTTGAGTCCTCGGAATATTCAGACTCTTCAAGTTATTGTTGATGCAAAGATTTCTATATATTAGCCCACTTAACATATACCACAGAGACTCATGTGCTGAATGAGACAGATATCTGGAAGTTTACTAATAACGAATTATATCTCAGACTTGCACAAGTCTGGGCTTCATGCTTGCTTATATTAATATTACATTAGACATTTAGTTGACTGACTAACTGTCTGACCTCTTGTCAGTCCAATTGTGGCTATCAGACTGGATGACCAATAAACTTACAGTATATAAAGTAGATGAGAACATTTATATGATGCTGCCATTTATCTTTCTTAAATGTGTAGTGCCTCTCTGTGATCTTCAATAATACCAAAATTGTAGTGTGTATGTTGTTAAATTGCAGGGACTAGAGAATACATGGAAAGGAACTAGTTACTCTTTGCTGCAATAAATAACATGTAGACAAATTGGAGCTGCTTCATGGATTGCTGATTGTTCCCAAAGAGAGTTAATCCCCCAGTACAATTTTTATTTGGTTTTAAGGCTTTCAATATTGTTCATTATGGAATTCTTACGGTAAAGCTGGAAACTGTGATTGTAAAGTGCCAAACTTTATATTTTGTTCAGCGTACAGCTTCCAGTTTTCAAAGCTTCTGAGCTAACAGACAAATATCCATTGCTTTATACAACTGGAATTAATACCCATCCGTGAATTTTCCACTATCAACATGCTAGGGTTATCATTGACTAGGAACTGAACTGGACTAGTCAGGAATGTGATGGAATACTCCCCACTTGCCTGGATAACTGCAGCTCCAACAACACCCAAGAAGCCTGAGACCATCCAGGACAAAACCGCCTGCTTGACTGGCACAATATCCACAAACATTCTCATAAACAGTCTCTCCATGACTTACGTTCAATAGCAGCAGTGTATGACATCGACAAGATGCACTGGAGATTTCATATTAGAATATGAAATATCATGTTACAATCAAACTAACTATACACTGTATTTTACTGTTCAGGTGTCAACCGTATCTATGACAACATTGAGGCAATGATTGGATACAGGCCCTGGTCATACATGAAGTGGTGTTGGCTCATCTTTACTCCTGGCATATGTCTTGTAAGCTTCTCATTTCTTCCAATTTCAGTCCAAATAGTAAGGTTTCAATTATGTTACAAACCCAGCTTTTCTTTTCACAATGTAATGCATCTAAAACTGTTCAAGTAGGTACAAAGGTTTGCAGAATTGCAAATACAAATGGCCATCCATGTCAAAGTGACTTTCTGCAATTGTTTGTACTAGCCATTCACTTCAATTCCAAAGGAATTGTATTGTTTTCTCAATACTAATTCCATTCCTCTTCCTGTCTGAGGTTGAAACAGGTTGTTTGTGGTCTTGGCATCATTTTGACTCTGAAATGAACTTCCATCCCAGCAGCCCATTGTTAAGGTTGCCTATTTCTTTGTTTGTTACATTGACCAACTTTGTCTCTATCTCAGCCTACGTTTTCCTGGGGCAGTCATCCATACCTTTTTTCCCATTGTACTTCTGATATCATGTAGGGAGCAAGTCACAGATCCTACAGGGCATCTCCAGTACCCTATAAAAGGATCAAAAAGTTATAAAGGACAATTTGGTGTTCATCATAAGGGACTGCTTTTGCTGATGCATAGGTGGTAGGGAGAGTGAATAAGCACTCAACAAACCAGGCTCTGAACAGGATTAGGTCTTCTCCAGCATATTGGGGCAGTACAGCCAGGGAAAGGTTGCTCTAGGCAATTGAACAGAGTATGCCTAGAAGGAAGGTTCCAGCTATTAATGGGTATAACTGTCAGATTCTGGAGCCAATAATGCTGAAGAACAATTAGGAATTATTAATTAATTCAAATTCAACCATCTTCCGTGAAGGGATATGAACTATGGTATTAGAGTATTAATCTGGATCTCTCGATTACTAGTCCAGTAATGTATTCACTATACTGCTACCTATTTGCGACCGCTAATTTCTCCAGTCTGTAAATGTTTTCCAAAAGTCTTGCTGCTGTCCCCCTCACTGTTTATTACAATTTAAAGTTTTATCATCAACAAACCCTGCAAAATTTGGATTTCATCAAAACAAGCCATCAGGAGATGCATTAATGGCAGATTCATCAGCCACACTCACAAGATAGTGCAGAATGTCACCTAAGCACAACACAACACCATCCATGCTCTCAAGACCAATTGCAACATTGTCATCAAGCCAGAAGACAAAGGAGGAGCCATCGTCATACAGAATAGAGTGGACTACTGCAAAGAAGTGTAGCGACAACTGAGCAGCCTGGAGAACGACAGACAAAAACCTGCTGATCCAAACAAAGAACACACCTGTCAACTCAACAGACTGATCAAGACTTTTGATCCAGTCCTTCTGAGTACCCTAAGGACTCTCATCCTGTGTGCTTCTTGCATAGGTGACTTCTGCTGCCTTCCGAAGATACACAAAGCCAATACACCTGGACACCCCATCATATCAGGCAATGGAACCCTCTGTGAGAATCTGTCTGACTATGTCAAAGACATTTTGATACCCATTGTGCAAGGAGCCCCCAGATTCTATCATGGCACTACAGATTTCATACAGAAACTCAGCACCCATGGACTAGTCAAACCAGGAACATTTCTTGTCACAATGGATGTTTTGGCTCTGTACACCAGCATACCCCACAATGATGGCATTGCTACAATAGCCTCAGTACTCAATACTAATAACTGCAAATAAAGGCACCATCCTACAACTCATCTGCTTCACCCGCAACCATAACCTCTTCACCTTCGACAATCAGTTCTTCATCCAGACACATGGAACAGCTATGGAGATACTATTTGCCAACATTTTCATGCACACGTTCAAATAAGACACCTTTGCTCACTTTGGATCTTCAACCAATGTTATACACCAGATATATTGACAACATTTTCTCCCTTTGGAACTCATGGTGAGGAATCACTGAAACAATTACGCAATGATATCAACAGGTTTCATCACAGCATGGGTTACTCTTCAAAATCATTTTTCAACGTATGTACCTCCGTCAAGGACAGACATCTCAGTACCTCACTCTACCACAAGCTTATAGATACCCTCACGATGCTGCACTTCTCTAGCATCCACATTAAACATGTTGAAGAAGCCATCCCCTATGGACAAGCACTGTTCAGATGAGGAGGAACGTGATGGACATCTAAAGATGCCGAAAGACACCCCCTTAAGAATGGGATACGATGCTCAACTCATCGATTGCCAGTTCTGACATACCACAGCAAGATACCACAACGACCTCCTTAGAAGATAGAGACAGGATACAACCAGTCAAGTACCCTTTATCGTACAGTATTTCCCCAGAGCAGAGAAATGGAACCATGTTCTTTGCAGCCTTCAACATGGCATCAATGATGATGAATGTCTAACCAAGATTATCTCTACACCCCCACTTCTTGCCTTCAAACAACCACCAAATCTTGAACAGACCATCATTCACAGCAATCTATCCAGCCTTCAGGACAACATCAAGCACAACACCACACAAATCTCTGCAAGACATGCCAGATCACAAACATGGATGCTACCATCACAATTGAGAACACCGCCCACCACGTATGTGACAGATACTTATATGATTCTGCCAATGTTGCATACCTCATATGCTGCAGGCAAGGATGCCCCGAGGTATGGTATATTGGCGAGACCATGCAGATGCTACAACAATGGATGAACAGACACCGCATAACAATTGCCAGACAGAGATGTTCTCTCCCAGTCAGGGAACACTTCAGCAGTCAAGGACGTTCAGCCTCCTATCTTTGAGTAAGCTTCTTCCAAGGTGGCCTTCGAGATATGCAGAATCACCAAACAGAATGTAATAGCCAAGATGTGAAGATGACCTCAAGCGTGATCTTGGGTTCATGTCACGTTACACGTGACCCTTATCATACTGTTTTGTATCTGTAAAATCTTCCTTCCTGTCCTATTTTGACACCATCACCTTCATAACTTGTTCTACCTTAATTAGTTTGTAAAGTTTTTGATTACTTGTTACTTTGGTTAGACTCTTGGCATGAGAGTCTTTATACCCATATTATTCCAGTCATTTGATTTGTCTCCAGCTCCTGGTTTTATTTTCTTGTAATTATCTCGCTGCCTCAATTAGTCAGATTACAGGTCATCCCTTCACTTGCAATTTAACAATTGGCACTTTACTCACACTATCTGACGCTCTGCAGAGATCTATGCTTCGGTCTATCAACAGTCCGCTCAAACCATTTGTATGATCTTTTGATCTCTCAGCTTATAAATTCTGTGTCTGTTTGCCTCTCCTCACTTCACCTGCCGAAGGGGCAGTGCTCAGAAAGCTTGTGATTTCAACTAAACCTATTGGACTGTAACCTGGTATCATGTGACTTTTGACTTTGTCTACGCCAGTCCAACACCGGCACCTCCACATCCTGAGGGACACCACTGTGTACTTTCCTCCAGCCTGATAAGCAGCTGTTCACCACTACCTTCTTGCCCCTTACCTGATTTTGCATCTGTGCTGCCTCAACCTCTTCAATCTCATGAGATTGCTAACAAAGTTTTTTATGTGGTATGCCATCAAAAGCCTTTGGCAAGTTCAGATGCACTCCATCATCTGCGCTACCCTCATCCACCGTCAAGGTTACTTCATCAAAGAACTCAGTCAAATTGTTTTGAGAGGAAATTCAGGCAAGTTCCAGAGGATGGCTGATTGATCCCATTAAATTCCAGTTGAAGTGGATATGTTGCCCCCATAATGCTCATTTTCTCTTGTTTTTTTTGTTTGAAATATATAATTTATTTTCTTTCATTTTTCTTTCTTTCTGTATCACATGATATGGCTTGAGAGCAAGCTTCCAAAGCTTCATCAATGATATCAAATAACCGACTGGCAAGGTGTATATTGAAGTTACCTCTGGAAGTCATTTGGTCTCATTTTTGTAAACTCCTGAAGTAGACAAGTTGCTGACCTCTGATTCTGTCCTGGCCAGGATCGGTAACATTGCCATACCTCACATTGAACTCTAAATCCTCTCTCTTCCTTCATAATTCCAATGTGCTTTCTCTTCAATTTGCCCTTCTGTAATGCATCGCAGCTGGTAACTTCTTCATGTCCTTTTCTTTCAGGGTACTTGCTTTTTCTCACTGATTAAATACAGCCCTCTCAAATACAACAAAACATATGAATATCCAATATGGGGCTATGCTTTGGGATGGTTTCTTGCATTCTCCTCTGTGTCATGTGTTCCTTTTTGGATGCTTTATAAGATCTGCACGACTGAAGGCACCCTTAAAGAGGTAATGCATTATTTTGTTTACAGACTTTGAATTGTAACAATTGCTGACTGTGCTAAAACTAGGATTATGTCTGAGTGTATAAAGTTACAAATCACACAACATCAGGTTATAGTCCAACATGCTAGTGCTTCCAATTAAACCTGTTGGACTATAACCTGGTGTTGTGTGATTTGTAACTTTGTACACCCCAGTCCAACAACCAGCATCTCTAAATCATGACTACTATGTCTGAATGGTATGTTATAAAATCCTATACGTGTCACAATCAGCATGGGTTCAGAAAGTCCTCAGACTAGGATGATAACTTTAGAATTGACATATTCACTGATACTGTCCAGTAATGATAGTATTTCATGAAGTCGATAATATTACCATTAATTTTCCAGTGTTTTCATGGGATACTCCTTCTCATTGAGCTAGCGAATATAGCTGATACCTAATATTGAAGCGAGGATGCTCAAAACTCCTTTATTCCCCTGTCCACATCTAGACTCTGGCCACATTCTCTTTTGAAAAGAAATGATTAATTAATTAATTTTGGGATCTGGACTATCAAACAATGCATATTAAGTTCAGAAAATATCAGGGAACAGGAACACCTAGTAAAAGGAATCCCTGCACACTATCTTTATGGGCAAAGTTCACACTGTGGACAAAAATCAAATTATTTGTGCCCAACTTCATAATGCGATTTGTAAATAAGATGCACATGTCCAGAGTGTGCCCTTGTTGTTGGTTCTACATTGAACATAAAATAACTGATGGCCTTATGTAAAGAGCGGTTGGGATGATACGTCCATTTTTATGTCCAAACCCCTCCAGTGGCAGAGGAACTTAATAGTTTACATTCAAGTGCTTTTCAGTTTTACAGAAGCTTCCCTGCTGCTGTCATGCATCTGCAGAATAGTTACTAAAAGATTTGCAACCACAGGACTGAGGGATGACAATTTATTGCCATCATGAAATACTGCAATAGGAGTTTTTAAACCCTTAAGCTTAAAATTGAATCTCTGAGCTATATCAGGCAATTTCCTTTCACATAAATTGTTATAGTAACAATGGAAAATATGTCCTTTACTTTTGTGTAAGTATTTCGAATAACATTTTTATTGTTGAGATGAGGCATGTTGTCAAAGCTTTCCTTGCTCGCATGGGGACAAATACAAAAGTTACAAATTTAAATCCATGATTTAAAATATGAGAGTTAAGGGTGCTGCTGGTTGATAGTGTCGTCTTTGATTGACCAAGTTATTATCATGCAGAAGGTAACAGTGAATTGTGAGTTCCCCATATTTCCAAGTAATTCAAGAAAGGTGTTAGACTTGAGCATGTCTTTTGTTTTTTATGCAGGGAACAGATCCCTCCACATGACATGTGTTATTTTTAGCAAGTATGAATAAGTCTTTTTGAAAAAATTCTTTTGTAAACCCCTACACTAGTGCCAAAGAGCGGTAGTACTTATTTATCCCCAGCACCCATGTCATGTGTGTGCAGGTGTGGGACACAGTGAAGAAACAACGAATGCAGAAAACTTTATTCATATTCCATCACCAGAAAGAAAGGAGACATCCGAGTGAGCAGTGACAAATAGTGCCCTTCTCATCAAAGAGCAATGCCTAGGTCATCAAAAAAATGAAGCGCGGGGAGGAGGTTGGAATTAAATCAATTCAGAATTGGAGGGTGAAATAAAACATTCCACATACTGCAGTGCCCACAATTCCTTGAAAACCTTGAGGGTGTTGGCAGACACCACATGCTCCTTCTCCAGGGACACCCGGGCTCGCACAGAACTATGGAAGGGGGCAGGCAATCGGCCATAATGACCCCTTTCATGGCCCGCTTCCTGGACCTGTTTATGGCCAGCCTGGCCAGGCCCAGGAGCAGACCCACAAGGAGGTCCTCTAACCTACCCTCCCACCTCCGCACCAGATGGCCAAAGATCAGAAGCTTGGGAATGAAGTGCAACCAAAAACATAAAAAAAAGGTTCTTGAGGAAAGCAAAAAGGGAGTGCAGATGCCCACACCCCACATGTACATGGTCCATAGACTCCACAGCACCACAAAGCAATCATTTTTTAAATTCATTAATGGAATGTAAGATCATTACCTAGGTGAACATTTATTGGACATCCTCAATTGCCTGGAGGGCAGTTAAGATCCAAGCACATTTTAGCGGGTCTGGAGTCACATGTAGACCAAACCAGAATGGTAGTTTTCATTCTCTATAGGAAATTAGTGAACCAGATAGGGTTTTAATGAAAATAGAGATTACGTGATCACCATTAGATTTTGTTTAATTCAAATTTCACCATCTCCATTGATTAGGCTTGAACCCAATTGGGATTCTGGATTGCGAGTCCAATGACTTTACCAGTGTACTACCTCCTATTTCTTTGAGCCCATTATAAACATGACTGATTACCTTAACTAGATTGTTAGTGTAGCTGTCAGTGGACTCAAAACGGTGCAGCAAGTGCTGCCCAACAGCAGAATTACATGAAAAAGCAAATGTTCAGTTTTGGGGTTTGCAAGGATGGTCTGGTTGAGTGCAACGTTTTCTGTATATTACAAGCAGCCAGAGGAACACATTTGCTTTGATCAGTCAGTCATTGAGATTTATATTCTAAGTCCCCAGCATTGCTCTCGCACATGAATTCATACTGCACACTGTATAACCATTTGATATGAAAGAAAACTCTTTTTGGGCTGATTGAAGTGACATATTAGTGAAAAATACTGCTCATGCAACCATTGAATGGTATCAACATGGAATGTTAGCTTAACTTCTGTTTTCCAATTTTTTTTCATACTTTGCTATATCCTGGGGATTTATAGTAGATTAGATTACTTAAATGCAGAAACAGGCCCTTCAGCCCAACAAATCCACATCGACCCTCCGAAGAGCAACCCACCCAGACCCATTCCCTTACATTTATCCCTTTACCTAACACTACGGGCAATTTAACATGGCCAATTCACCTAACCTGCACATTTTCTTTGGACCGTGGGAGGAAACCGGAGCACCCAGAGGAAACCCACACAGACACAGGGAGAATGTGCAAACTCCACACAGACAGTTGCCTGAGGCGGGAATTGAACCCTGGGTCTCTGGCGCTGTGAGGTAGCAATGCTAACCACTGTGCCACTGTGCTGCCCACTTTGAGACATTTGGTCAGGTGCAAGCTTGACTATATCAAAGTTATTCTTCAGTATAAAGATTATCCTGATTAGATCATTCTTGGCTATGTATTGCATTATAATCCCAGTTGATGCTTTAACTGAATAAGTCAGACTCAGACCTATTTTCCCTGCTTGGAAAATAGTTTTCATGACTGTCATGAGCTATGTCTTCCTCAGTGGTGTATTCTTTTGGAAACAAGTTCCCTTTGTACCACTGCCACAGTTTTCATTCCTACTTCCTTCCCTTCTTTTTGGAAGACTCCTTAGACAACGCTACTACTACAATGAGTATCCCATTTTGGGGATTTGACCTTTTAGGTTTCATGCATTTCTCCTAATGAATTCAAGGCAAGCAGCTTTAACAATGTGTCTCTCTTTACATCAATAACGTTTAAAGTATTACAGTGATTTTGCTTTACTAATAGTTGGGCTTATTCAGTTTTACTCTGATAAATAGTTATTTCTTTCAGAGTACATGAGTACCCTGCAGCTGGTTGTTTAAAAAGAATTAACTTGCATTTATGCAGCACATTTTATGATCTCCGGACATCCTAGGAAAGTGTAATCACTGTTATGATGCAGGGAATCGATTTGTACAAAGCATGGTCATACCAACAATACTGAGATGAATTAGTGTTTTTTTTAAATCATGGATGAGGAATGAAGGTTAGTCAAAATACTAGAAGAGGCCCACTGATCTTCTTTCAATATTGACTTCTCAACCTCCTTGGTTGGTTACAACAAAACTTTAAGAAGCGCCAGAGACCCAGGGTTCAATTCCCGCCTCAGGCAACTGTCTGTGTGGAGTTTGCACATTCTCCCTGTGTCTGTGTGGGTTTCCTCTGGGTGCTCCGGTTTCCTCCCACGGTCCAAAGAAAATGTGCAGGTTAGGTGAATTGGCCATGTTAAATTGCCCGTAGTGTTAGGTAAAGGGATAAATGTAAGGGAATGGGTCTGGGTGGGTTGCTCTTCGGAGGGTCGATGTGGATTTGTTGGGCTGAAGGGCCTGTTTCTGCATTTAAGTAATCTAATCTACTATAAATCCCCAGGATATAGCAAAGTATGAAAAAAAATTGGATTCTTCAAGTTTAAAAAGCACAAGCTTATTGCCTGTTAAACGTCCAGCTGATACATTACACTGAAGGCCTTTATGTAGTCACTTGGGCACACACCAGAAACAACATGCACATACACACACACACAGGCACGCAAAGAGTTAAAAGTGGATTGTGCTCAGGATAAGGGAAGATGAATAAATATACGTTTAAGTGTCTTCGGAGTATTCCCAAGGCATAAAGTTTTAGTCTCAGAACATGATGGGTTATTTAGTTTCTTGGCCTTTGGCAGCCGTGAATATCAGAGCCATCGTTTAAGTTCTCAGTTTTCTGATGTTTCCTTCCAGTCAGTGTTGTTACCGAGTGTTTTTCTTCTTGAGAGAGAGAAAGCCTTTTCAAGCCAGTATTCAGTTCTACAGTCAAAAATCCATCTCTTCTCATCTGCCAAAAAAAGCTCATGAAATAAAAGTTGGTAGGATATTCCATCAGCTAATATTGGTTTTCTCAGCATGGTGAATGAAGGTGATATTTCATCTCCAACAGTTTCTCATAAAGGTGCAAATCAGGACCCTTGTGCACCTCCCATAGGGATGGCTGATGAGTTCCATTTCCAAGTAGAAAATGTTGATTTCAGCTTAGACTGTCATTAGTTGAATGTAGATTCAGTGTCATGAAACTTGGCTGACTGGTAATCCCTGTGGCCCTTTTTAAAAACTGTTCCTGCTCATGAATGTCATGAGTATTAAATTGGTAGATGGACTTCAAAGTTCAATAGCCCATTTTTTATATCATTGTGACAAAGAATAGATAAAATATAGTACTTTAAACAGTTCAGCAGGATTAACTTGTCTCTGGCCTCACTTCATTCAGCATCAATGAACATTCCAGGTAAATTCTGGAGCAAATCATGGCAGTGCCCCTTTCAGCAAAAACAAAGCTGATACCCATTAAAACCAAGTCAACTTTCTCAAACTTCTCCTGGGTTGTGATTTTTTTTATGGGGGGAGTGTCAAGGCCTTCGTGAGGCTGGAGAAACAATTCATTAAGATGACACAAGTGATGAATAGCTTTAGCTATGAGAAGACACACACATAACTGAGGTTTTTTTGTTTCAGTGATTTGAGTTGAGTAAGCTTTCTTTTGCCACAGCCAACTTCTTAAACTAGGTCAATTATGTCCCTTCAATTTCATGAGCTTCAACTTTAACAACTTTCTTGTGAAAGACTTTATCTGATGCTTGCAGGAAACCCATATAAATGACAGCTACAGACATTCTCTTGGTCACCACTTTATTCAGCACCCAAAAGATTCTTGAGGTTTGTCAGACATTATCGATCATTTACAAATTCTCCCTGATTGGCTAAAAATCTTCAGGATATTCAGTCACTCTATGCTTAATTATGAACCCTTGCATTTTCCTGGAATAGAATATAGAGGACACAAAATGTTGAAAGGAATTTCAGCTGTTTACGATTTAATTAATGACATTTATCTTCACAAATTTGTGGAAAGTAAGTTGCAGATTTAATATTGTACTGCAGTTGTTGATGAACCATCTGTTCAATTTTATTAGCAGTGACTTCATATTTTGCTGCATGATGTTAATTAACATATTTTTTGAATACACTTTTTCCCCTAGAATCACAGAAAGCTAAGAGAGTTGATAGTTTCTTCCTGAGAAAAATAAAAACATTATTTTCCCAGTATAGATTGATATATATTCCAAAATTGACATCTAGACACTTCCAGCTTCTGGGTTGAAACACAATCGTCTAAAATGTCTTTTCAATTACCTGGATAGTGAGTCATCTTCACACCACCTTTTGTCAATGCTGAGTTCACAGAAATCTTCTCCAATACCAGACCAGTCTCCTTCATGATGTCACTTTCCAGCTTTGAACCACTGCTCATTTGACATCACAACTTCAGGCTGAAGTGGTTGAACATTGGTGACCGTTAGTGAGCCTTTCCTTTCCCAACTCCTGGCTATCTCCTTCATCCACATGAACAATGAGTTGGAGAGCTCTCCAAAGCTTCATCTCCATCTTTTAAGCAGACTGGAAAGCCATCTGAGTAACCTGACCTGGGCCAAGCTGGGTGAGTTTCTCTCCACTCAATACCAGGCCACCCCCACCTGTGCCATGTGTTCATTCTACCAGACCTTGAACCTCCCTTATTCTGTCAAGGCTAAAACATGAGTCCAACCACAAAGAAGCATTTATCTTGCTCCAACCGGCTGACAGCCAATTCACCCAAACATGACAAACCTTCCTTCAGGCAATGGTCCTGTACCCAGAGTAGCATATCCATTCGCATGTTCCCTTCCCTCTGTCTTGGCTGCTCCTATACCCAGAACTTCTATTACTTGAGGACAGGCCAGGGGCAGGAGAGAGAGAAGACATGTCATTAGAGGAGGCAGAGAGATGTAGCTTCTTCAATTGGAGGACCTGTTCCTCATCAGTTCAGTCTCTGTCATCTAAAGGGGTCACCCCTCTGAGTGGATTCCTCCATGATTGAATTTTCCAGTGCAGTACTAGGGCTTTTAGGAGCACATTCATCCATGTGTACTTCAGTTCCTGGTTCAGAGGGTTTTACCAGAATCATTTGAAGATTAAGGGAATTTAGATTGGGAGAACAGCTTAGGATCTCAAAGAATTAAGGTGGCAAGTGGAAAACCTTTCTTTAAAAAAAAAACTGGTGCAATTTACGGTCTTGGAAAGTGAGAAGAAAGTGAAATAGTTACTGCTCAAATCAAGTATTGCCATCATAGTAAAAAGGCACCGCCAGGCATGGTGACAGGGAAATCACAGGCCACAATAGAATTTTTTTTTTAAATGACAGCTCCAAGGCTGTCATACATTGAGAATTAAAGTGATGGAGGAGCAATTTAGAAGCTTAAATGGATGAAGCCTAATGGAATACCATTGAGGCCTCAAAAAGGCTGGAGATTGATTAGTTCAACCATGATAAAGGCAGGAATAATTTATTTAGCATAATGGGATTCGTCCAGAAAAAACATGACCAACATGGCAACAAGGGCTTTTATACAGAATAATGAAGAATTCAATTCCCTTTCAGAGAATAGAAATATTTCCTGTAGGCAGTGGGACTCATTCAGTAAAGCCTTTAAGGAAATTGGCAATTGTTTAATAAGGTCACAATTAGTAGAATCCATTTCGAGAAATCTGTGATTCTCGGGGGAAATCTTCAGTGTTAACTCTTTTAGATCCTTGTACCACACCCTCAATGTTGTTTGTCCCTGTGACGAGCTACCCCAGTTTTTCCAATCTGACAGTATTGCTAAATCCCCTTACTCTTTGAATGATTTCATTTTACCTTCAAACGATAGGAATTCTCCACTTTAACTGGAAAAGTGCAGGAAAGGCTTCCAGTACAGTAGTGCAGTAACAGCATTGCTATATGGAAGAATATCTTTTAAACAAGCGAAACAAATAATCATGTTCAAACAACATGGAAACAGAAGTTATTTTGCCAGGAAGATTTAATTTCCGAGTTGGGCCAAATAGAATTGGACATTTGGCGAATGCAATTTTTATGACACAGAATTGCTCCCATACTCTGTACTAATTCATAAGCTGGACAAGGAAGTATGCTTTTGTGCACATTTTGGAGTGTAGCTGACGGCATTGGAGGTCATGAAAGTATAAAAGAAGCAATTTATAGTTTTGACCAACAATTGCTTAGACTGCAGAATGAATAAAATTCATGAAAGCGCAATATTTGATAGAGTTCAGCATCCAAGCAAATCCGTAAAGAATTAGGTTAGTGACTCTACAGATTGGTGGAAAACTGTGACTCTGATGACTAAAGTCAAAATTCATAAGAGACAGAATTGTTGATGGAATTGCTGATGAATCTTTGGCAGATTTATTACAGTCAATGGAAAATTTGACTCTGGAGAATCCATGGTGAGAGAAGCAAAAAGTTGAGAATCGACAGAGCTCAAGCCTAAGAGACAAAGATCAATCTTATCACTAGGGATCAGTAGAATCCATTCAGTTCTTAAGATACAAACCCCTGAAGGAGACACATGATAAGCCAATAAATTGAACTAGGGCATGTACTAGATACTAGCAGTTTTTAACAATTCTATGGAACAAGAGAGCTTCACTGGTTGCCTCTTAATCTTCTCTGCTCCAAGGAGAATAAGCACAATTTCTCTAATCTTTCCTTGTATCTAAAATCCCTCATTTCTAATATTATTATAGTAAATCTCTTTTGAACTCTCTCCAAGGCTTTAACATCCTCCCTTTAAATAAGATGCCCAGAACTGAACACAATATTAAATGTGATTTGACACATGATTTTTAGAGGTGTGAAATTACTCCTTTGCTTTTATACTGTTCACCTCTATTTATAAATCCATGGATCCGAAAAGCCTTCTTAACAACTGTTTCAACTTGCCTGGCCACTTTCAGAGAATTGCACACTTGAAGCCATGATCCATCTGCACCAGTACTCCCTCCAAATTTGTACCATTGATCCAATGTCATCTCTCCATGTTGCTTCTACCAAAATGGTTTCCCTCACATTATTCTGCATTGGCCAGGTCTGTGCTCGCATTCACCCAATGAAGTTGCTCAGTGTCATCCCCACAATTTACTATTCTTCTTAACTTAATATCATCTGCAAATATTTTGCTCTCAATAACCATCTCAAAATGGTTTATTTAATCAGAAAACATAATGGTTCAAACACCGATGCTCAAGGGGCATCACTTTCAACTCTTCAGTCTGAGAAATGTCCATCTGTTTTCTATTTTTTTAGCCAACTTCTAATCCATGCTGCCAAGAACCCATCAATCCCAAGTATTTCTAATTTGCTAACCAACTTGTTATGTGGCACTGTATCAAATGCATTCTGAAAATTCAAATATACACCATCCTCAGCACTATCCTTATCCACCAACAGTGTCAACTCAAAAAAGAACTCAATTAAATTTGTCATACATGACCTACCTTAACAAAGCCATGTTTTCTGTCTCTTACTAACTTATTTTTCTCTGTGTATTTTTATCTTCTTATGGATTCCTTTTGTTTTGCCACTATTGATGTTGAGCTGACAGGTTTGTAGTTTCCTGGGTTATCCTTTGTCCCTTCCTTTAATAGATGGTGTCATGTTTGCAATCTTCTAGTCCCCCAGGACTAATTCGGTGTCAGAGAGGCCAAAAAAATTTCTGTTAATGGCTCCACAATTTACTCCCATAGCTCCCTCAGAAATCTAGGATACATATCACCCTGATCTGTTAACTTCTCTACCTGGAGTGCTACTCACCATTTTAACACCTTTATTGATCACTTAACATCCACATTTTCAACTGGGCCATTGTCATCTTCATCAAGTGCCCCTGCTATACCCTTTGCTTCGATAACCAGCTTACTGTGCTTGTTCCTTATTGCCCCCCTCTATCCTTGACTAATCTTTTATTATAAGTATGTTTGAAGAGCATTTTGCTATTTGTTTAAGTGTAGCCTGCCATTCTTTTCTCATACTTCCTTGTAACCTTCCTTATTCTACTCTTAGCCTCTCTCTTGCATTTGAGATACTCTTCTTGACTTCTATTGCTAGTATTAGCCTGGTACATACCATATGTTTCATTTTTCTTTCTTGTTCTCTCATCTATATCCTTAGGGTATCCAAATCCTGGATGGCAATATTTATTTCTCACAATATGTACCTAGCTTGCACACTCTTTATCATCCTTTTAAAAGTCTCTCATTTGTCACCCACAGTCTTAGGCACCAAGTGTGTTCCCAAACAACTTGATCCAGTTCAAGTTTTAGCCCCATAAAATTTGCCCTTTTCTAGTCTGGAATCTTATTCCTTGACTGATTTTATCCTTTTCTAATCTAATATTGAGCCTTACTTTGTTATGGTCACTCCATCATGCTGATATTCTCCACTTGGCCTATCTCATTTTCCAAGAACGGATTGAACACAGCTTCCATCCATGTAGGATTGGAAATGTACTGTGACAACAAAGTCACTACTGCCTTCCTGTTTCTCACTTCCAACCATATACAGGGCAACCTTGATTACCCAAACGACACAGGCGGACAGTATTTTGTTCGGACAATCGAATGTTTGGATAGTCGAGTATTTGGATAATACAGTTTACCCAGCCATCAGGACCTTGAGATCTTGTTCAGATAAATTGAAATTCAGATAATCGATGTTCAGATAATCAACATTGTGCTGTAGTTTCTAATGTGGGAACTGCATCTCGTTCAAGGGTAGTGATAATATCTCTTACTAAGACTGCTACACCCCTTTTCTTTTTAACACACCCTATTTCTACTAAAAACCTTATAAGCTGGAATGTTCTGGCTTGAGCCACATTTCTGTCTATGCTGTTATGTCATAGGCCCCTAGAGCAGTTTCTGCTTTGAGTTCCTGAATTTTGTTCACTATACTCTATATATTTACATGCATACGACTTAACCCTGTCCTTATTTCTTTCCTGCCTTTTGATAGGTGATCATTTCTTTGTTTACTGTCAAAGTACAAACCTTCCCTCACTTATTTTTCTTCATTCCCTGACTTCTCTGTTTTGCCCTCTCTGATGCTTTTAAAACTAGGCCCATTAGTCAACCCACGGCATTATTTAGTCTCTCAGTCAGGAGTTTATTTCCATTTCAGCTCACGTGAAGACCATCTCTTCACAGCAGCTTTCTTCTTTCCCAATGTGATCCCAGTGTCCAAAATATATAACCTCCCCCCCCCTACACGATTTCACAAGGCATGCATTTACCTCCCTGGTATGCCTTTGCCTTACTAGTGAAGCTTGTGGCACAGGTAGTATTTCTGAGATTACTGCCCTAGAGGTACTGAGCTTCTAAGGTACTAATCCTTAATTCCTGAAACTGATCCTGAAAGTCCTTCAAGCTGTCGCTGATTCCTACATGAACCATAAACACTGGTTGTTCATCCTCACTTTTCCCAGAGGTTTATCCAGCCATTATGTTATGTGCCGTTCTCTTGCGCCTGGGAGGCAACAGACCATGCAGGACACACAATCTCAGCTTCAAACTACTTTTTTATTTGTTTAACTTGCTGGAGTTTCTTTTGAAGAGGTAACAGTGAGGCTTGATGTGGATAATTCTGTTGATGTACTTTGCATGAACTTTCAAAAGACATTTGACAATACTGTACAACAGATGTATGAATAAAGTTATAATTCATAAAAAAATGAAATAGTAACAACGAGGAGGCAAAATTGGCTGACTAATTGGAAGCAAAGAGTGGTGATTAATACATATATTTTGGGAAAAAGGGTAAGATTTATAATGGAATTCCAAGGAGTCAGTATTAGGATCCTTGTTTTTCCTGATATGTATATATGTTAATAATCTAGATCTGGATATGCAGGGACAATTTCAGAGTTTGTGTGATGTGAAACGTGGCATCATTATAATCCATGAGGATAGTGTTGTATTCCAGAAGAATAGAGACAGGTTGGTGGAATGTGCAGACAGGTGCCTGCCGAAGTTTGATGTGGAAAAGTGTGAGATGATGCAGGTTGGAAGGAGGAGTATGGACCAACAATATGAAATGGCAGGTACAATGTTTAAGGAGAAGTAGGACATGGATGTATATGTGCATAGATCACTGAGGTGGCAGGACAAAGAGTGTAGTTAATAAAGCATACAATATCCTGTATTTATAGAGGCATAGAGTATAAGTGCAAAGTGTTTATGCTGAACTTATACAAGATTCTTATCAAACCTCAGCTCTCGGCCCCATAGCATAAGAAGGATATGAGAGACTCAGTGAGAGAACAAGATAGCATGCCTTAAATGGCCCGCCTCTTGCCAATGGAGGAAGAGGTGTTAGAGCTTGGAAAATGTAACATACCTGGCAAAATGTATGGAACCCCAACAAAGTGAGCAACCTAGCGGGTGTGCACCAAAATCCTAGTAGTAGGCACAAAATATGGCATTCATGTGTCCACCATTAATCATATAATACTCCAGATGATCTGTAGTCAGATGCATGTATTGGAAAGTACATTCCCTCTTCAGTACACATTTATCTCTCAAAGGTCTCCATGCAGCCTTAGAGCCTTTAGGACAACCTTGGATCTCTGCAAAAGAGATAGAAATTTCAAAGGATTTTGGTAGCACTTTGTGACTATCAAAAAGATCAAAACCCGGTGAAAATTATATAGATGTGCCTGAACTGCTGATGATGGCAAGCAGAGCTTTGGTCAATCACACTGGGAGCAGTGTGTGAGAGGAAAGTGTTGTTCAGTTTTTGGTTAATAATATGTCTCTGGAGTCAACAAGGAGCAAAAGCTGCAACTGCAATGTACACATCTGGCAGTGTTTCTACATGGCTTACATATCCATGCATGAGTGAAGGAGCCCATCCAGGCCTCAGGTGAGTTAAGTCTCTGTCATGTGTATGTGTATATGGCTCCCTTCGTTGAGAGAGTGAGTGACAGCCCATCTGGACACCACATTTATTAAACTATACATTGGATGCCAGAGTTACAAAATTCTCTGTGCCATCTCCTCTTCTGTGTTTTAATGCCTTCCTTTGTCTCACAGATTGATAGAAATATTGAGTGTAGTCACAATGGACCATAACCTTTGAATGACCATGTAGGTCTGTGATAGTTTCTAGTTGTGCAATTCCCTAGTAACCATTCCTGCAATAGTAATTATTTTCAGAATATGATCTGGCTCTCACATATTCAGCTCATTTTGTCCACTTAATGCTGAGGCCTTCAACCCAAACTCCATCTGGCAAATATCTATCTCTATTTACCTTGTGGATGCCCTTTGCAGTGACTACACCATGGCATTTAACCTTGTAAAGTGCAAGAAGTCATTGAGCCTTTTGTAGATCTGGACCCAGATTCACTTGTAGCTGCTGCCATCATCGAAGAGCAGAGCTTCCTGCCTTTCCCAGAGGACCTGAAGGAGAATCTTCAAGGAGGCATTGCTACATTGTAGGGCCATTCATTGTCTGCATAAGGGAATGCTACAGTAGTTGGAAGGTGGTGACAGCAGGTCAAAGGGTTGATTTGGAGGGGTGTTCAAGACTTTCAGGACTTCAGGAGGGAGTCTATTATATTTGGATGGGGCAAGGAGGAGGGAGCACCAACTCTAGGGATCCAAGGAGACCATTCAAAAAGGAAATGGCAGAAGTTTCAGTGAAAACCTGCCTGAAAGATGTCACTAGATATCAGCAAGTTAATGTCGATATGGGTGATGTTGAATGATGGCTCCTGTACCTTTGGGGCTGATGACCTCCTGCCTGTCCTGTCACATGATTAACCAAGCTGCTCATCTTTGCATAGCTAATTCATTGTCCAGTGTGTTCTTTTATGTAGCCACTTGTTTGGGCTCTGAGTGAAGGTCCCATATATTTCTGCTCCTGCCATTAGGACATTCAACAAGGGATGAAGAATGCAAAATCCTTCTGTCCAACCCACTGACATTCATGAGGTTGGAGTGCTTCTCCTGCTCTTTCATTCACTCCCCAAGGGAGATTTAAGTTAGGTACCAAAATGTCTGTCTTGACTTCTTAAAGAATTCAAGTCTGACAGGTTACTTTATGACTTGATCTATGTTTTAGCCGTACTGCTGTTGAGCACTCTGGTTGATTTTAGCAGGGTTGCGCTAAGGCTTAAACATTTCAATCTTTGAGATAAGCTGCAAATAGCTGATTTTTGCTTATAGTTAATGACAGCAGAACACTTGCATCATGATTACAGTTGTGTTTGGTTTATTAGACGTCATCTTATATGAAGCATGCACATCAAAACATATTAACATATATACCTTTAAAAGAAACATCAGTTCCTAAGTCTTGCAGCATGAACCAATTGAAGTTTGAAAAGCTAGCTTGAAGGCAGGAAAGTGGAATGGGGATCATTGGGGTGACTCCAGGCTCAATTAGCAAATGAAGAGTCAGCGCTCTTGGTGCATCATTTTGTATTCTGAGAGCCCTTATTGGGACTCATGGCACAAGAGTCAGATAGTCCTGTATGATTTTTCTGTCTATTACAACCAGCATCTGGAAAATCATAAAGGATACATTGAACATTGTACCAAAATTCCCAACTAAACTGAGTATCATGTGAGGATTGAGGCTAAACTGTTTTGCTTGCCCACTGTGTCAAAATACACGCAACATTTAAATTCACTGCTAAGGCACCTGCCAATGATCCATTCTGATGTTGGTTACAAATACATGAATATATTTTTCTCCTGTAGCGCATTCTTCACCACATTCGTCCGGCTGATGACTTGTTGCAGTTCGAGAAATCGAGGAAAGATCCACTGCTGTGTGGCAACCTGAATTCTGAGCTCAAACTGTCTCCACTCGGTGCTCAGGATGGCCTGCTGGAAAGTGTGCCTGTTTGATGCTGCAGAAAGAGATGCAGCCACTTTTCAGAGCAATTCCAGGCTGAAACAATGTCAATAATTTGATTCGCCTCCTTCAGGGACCCAATTTCAGTCATGACATGGCATCAACTTTCCATCATGTGCATTGTGCAAAGAAATCCACCAAATATTCTACACTCCATTTCCCGAATCAAAACAAATAGATGTCAGTTGTGCATTGCAATCAATTTATCAAATAAACCCACAGAATTTACTCCTTGAAGTAGATATATTTCGCTGGTGCATGGTTGGAATTAATTTGTACAGAATGTCAGTTTTGTAGTGAGAAATCTGTCTATCTATAAAATTCCATGTTCTTAAGAAAATTGCCAAAGCCAGAGGATTTTCTAAGGCAATATTTAATATTATCTCAATGAAAGTATAATCATCTTGTTCAATGTACAGAAAATGTTTGTCATCATTCGTAGAATAGGTTTCGCCCTGGATTGAGGAGACAGTTACATGGTTACATACTTATCATCAACCTGAGCTACAAATCTCAAAAATCACGAAGACAGCTTTGTTGCTAAGGCCGCTGTAGGGAAATTATTAAATAAATGCTACAAATCAAATGTATTCAACTAAAATTTTTCTCTTGTACAATTCTGTAATGCATTTTCAAATGGTGCCCATTTTCATCAAATGTTCATGCGTTTAACTCTTTGACATCTTATAGTTGCTTAAGAGGGACATTTATTTGACAAGATTAATTTTTTTAAAAGTTGAAAATATAAGAAAATACAGAGCACTTACATCAATATGTCCTTAGTTTAGGCAAATAGCTTAGCTTGCATTTTCCTCAACCACTTCATCTTAAATCAAAGAACAATGGAAATGGGGTATGATCACACTGTGAGGTCTTTACCATATCTTCTCATCATATGGAGATGAGTTTCAGTACCTGATCTCCTGTGAAAGTCCCTGGTCACCTCTCTGCCATGTAATACACATAACTGCAGGCCCAGATTCCAGACCTTTTTACCTTCTTACATTTGGTGTTTCTGCTGGCCACAGAGCAATCCATGAGAAAGGAACTGACAGAACCTGGAGTTGTTGTGCAGGAGATGGTTAGTAGAGGGCTACCCGCTCTTTATGATTGCCAAAGAAGCATATCTACTTAATTTCTTGGTTTAGTTTGAGGCCTTCATTGAAACTATTGTTTGGGAGCAATCTGTTTAACCCCTCTAACTCAGTGATCATGATCGTGACTGGATATTACTCCCCAACGCTCACCTGCCCCCACTCTGCAGCAATAAGGGTGCAGATCCATCCCTGGAAAACCTCAACCCACCAACTGACCCTACAGAGCAACACCTGGCATGCAAGAAGTTTCCATTCTGCCTTCATTAGTCATAACTTATCCCCATTTGTTTCATTCTCTTTCCCAAAGTAGTCAATGAGTTGCTCTGGGTGACAAAGTCAAAGCAAAGATCATGTAGTGATCACATAAGCACAACGTGGTCTGCAAAACTGGAATCAATAAGAAACACGTGGAAATTGGCATCATGCGTGGATGTTCACTGGTGATTCACAGTGTCAGCATCATTCACAAATCCTCAAATACTGAGGCAGTGCATGCACAAATGCAGAAAATTAACACTCATGCCTCTCAAGTGTCAGGCAATGACCATCTCCAACAATGGAAAATCTAACCATCACCAGTGACATTCAATGGCATTACTATCACTAAATTCCTCACTAACAATGTCTTGGGTGTTATCATTAACCAGAAACTGAACTGGCCTAGTCAGGTAAATACAATGCTGTAAGAATAGGTGTAGAAGGATAATGACAGCAGATTCATGAGAACCTTACCACCTGCCCATTCCCCTCCAAGTTACTCACCATCCTGACTTGGATGTATATTGCCGATTCTTTGGTGTCTTGTTCTACTCCAACACCTCATTTGCAACCATCCCTGTGATGTGGAGATGCAGCACCTTGAACTTTGTCTCCAACTGTTCTCCCTGCCTACTGAACTCTGGCATTATACCTTAGTGATGTCCACCTTTTCCCTCTACACTCCACTTCTGGAGGTCATGGTAGCAGTCACTGCCAAAAATCCCCCTACCATAGTCTACCATCCCATCTAGTGCTGTTACACATACCTCAATATACCTTGAGAATTTCCCCATTACCATCCGTGTTCCCACCTCTGCAAATGCTGTTGCTTTCCCTAACCTCAACCCTGATCTTTTACTCTCCCATCCTTTTAGGCAGTAATCATTTGATTTGCAAACGTTTCTCTACTTTTGTGCTATGAATACAGAGTGAACATAGTGAGGCATCAAATTCTGGGCAAATCTATATTGCATCAAGCCATTGGTGCTTGACAAACAGACACTGTCATCTCAGTGATAAAAGAGTTAGCAGCAATAACTTAAAAGGGGAATGAATGCTCGTCAACACTATCCTATCACTTTTGGAACTTTCAAGTGTTCTATGGGTCCCCCAGGGGAAATTGGCTGTAAAATAAGTCATGCCACTATTATGGTGAACTCTAATGAATGCAATGGAAAGTGGAATGGTTGAAGTGGATCTGGAACAGGATAGAAAGCAACAGATACTCCCTTTTTGATGTAATGTGGTTGTCACTGAACTATTGCAGCACCTTCTACAAGTTGGTTGCTGTGACCTGAGCCATGATGAGACACAATAGAACACCTGAAGAGATAGTTCCTAAATTTGGACTAGTCTTGGGTCATCCCTCCAGTTAAGTCCAGATAGATTGTGCCATATTATCCTGGTGGGCTGTGCTCTGTACATTTGAAACAGACAACAAGGCAGTGTGATAGATGTTGAGAAGCCGGGGAGTGGGATCAGTCATCCTAGGAGAAGGGTGAGGACATGAGCTGGAGGAAGCTCTCCATGTGGATGATAGAGTTCAGCTGCATCAGGCGCTACAAGGTAGATAGGGCCTCATTGACATTCAATTCTTGTAGATGTGAGCTGTGTGCAGAAGACCATTATGCACTGTAAAGGTCTTGATACCAGCTTTTAGTTTGCATTATGAATGCAAACTGCAGTCTGTATTAGTTTCCTTTGTGTTCCCTTTGTACTAGCTGTCAATAAAAGCTTATGTGTGCACTTGTCTGAATACTTGCCTATATGTGATGTGGACAGACAAGATGTGGATGACCATTGGGGAAGGATATTGGGGAAAGAATAGCAGGGACTCAGAGTGGATCTTCAGATAGGACATAGTTAAGGACAGGTAAACTGTGTGGTCTAGGGATTAACCAACAACTAGAGTGAGAGAATGTGCAAGGAGAGTATCAGGCATATTGGCTTCATGTTGTAAGCAGTGTGGCTTTGTAGCTGCTGTGCCATTACATTGCCAGTGAGGGTCATCACCAGATTGCCAACACTTGTCCAGGTGGAAAACAGTGACCCCTCAAAGACTTTGCAGGAACAAGTAATACTGGTCTTTCTGTGAATATCCACTGAATGACAAGTTGTTGTGTGAACATCAAATGGTAAGATAGGTTTGGAATCAGATGAGAAGAATGCAGTTGGGGTCAGGCAGGTGTTAATGAGATATGTTTGGTAAAATGTGGTGAGAAATTACATGGAGCCTGCACTGACAATCTCTCCAAAAAGCTCAACGCAACTTAAACTTAGCTAAAACAAAATCTTTGCATCTTAGGTTACGTAGCCCCTCAAACACGATCCATCATTTAATAAAATAGTGACTGACTTACAAATTAGTGTCATAGTCGCCTATTCATTAATACTTCTAGTTAATAAAAAAGAAAACATCAACTTCTATTGTTAAATTAACAGCTAATCCAGAATCAAATTCTGTGTTTGGAAGGGAATTCCAAACTTGCACTGCACTTCCTGGACCATTTGTTAATTTCATTCCTAATTGTGTGATCCCCTTGTAATTTAACCTTTCTAGTAATTGGTACCAATTTGGTCACTCTATGCTGCATTCTGAAAAACAATATATCCTTTCAAAGTAGTGCTGTAATGAAGTGCTCACCATACTTCAACTGTGGCCTCAAGTATATTCAGGAATTTTTTTTTAATGGAAAAGATGCGTCTTATATTATTGTCCAAATGCCTGGATCTTGCCCATTATATTTCAGTTTGTGCAAATCAATTATATTGAAAACCTAAATATAACTTTGCTAGTGCAATTTCTGGTGATCTTCCTGATTCTGTTGAAAACTGAAACTCCACCATCAGGTTTATTTCTGAGCCATTATTTTAGATGCAGACATAAATGATACAAAACAAGTTATCGTGATATGTGGTATTTATTGATCAGTGCTTGAAACTCTAAATGAATGTAAATATTTCATGCTAAAATATCCAATGATTCTTCTTTCATTTGTATACTTATTCTTCAGAAAAAATGTCAAATATTTAAATAAGTGGGTTTCCCATCCTCTTGTATATCAACAAACTGGAAAAGACCGTCTCAAGACATTTAATTGAGATGGTGCAGTAGGTTTTATATACTTTACATACTGAGTTAAGACAGCTAAATCCTGCAACAGCTTCAGAACAGGAGCCGATAAATGCCATCAAGGATCCTAGACATTTTTCACATGATGATCAGATCTACAGTTTATACTTCCTATTAGAGGTTTAAGAAGTAACATCAAGTTCCAGTTGGAGGTCAATGTTTACATTTACATATATTTCTATTAAATCCCATAAATAAGAACAATCATGTGCAAATTTCAAAGAGTGCAGAGACATCTTGGTTCCTTTCTTTCAGTTTCAATTTGTATTCTGACAGACAAACAAAAGTGTCCAAGACAAGCTTTTGAATTTCTCAGGCAGGCAACATCAGTTAGTTTTGTGTTGTGTGAGGTTTTGAAAGGATAAGCAGCTCTTTCTTTCAAAAAATATATACGAGTGGGGAGTGGTGGTTGGAGTGGCAATGACAAGGATAGGATCTTTAGAGCACCAAATTATCTTCAACAGAACTTTGAACTTCTGTTTGCCTAATAAGACAATTTTTTTTCAGTGATAGGAGAATGTGTATGCAAGACTGTAAATATTGAATTATCTATTCTGTTAGGGAGGAGTAGACATATCAACATCTGCAGAATGAATAACATTTCAGAATCACAGTGAGCCAAATTGCAAGTCACAGGACTTTTCACATGGTGACTGTGATGAGTAAGATCCAAGGGAACAAAAAAGGAGGTTTAGTCATATGTCCTCAAGAGAATGGAAGCAATGAGCTCAAAGTGAAGGTTGCTGTCTGTAGATAAAATACTGCTCTATGTTTGATTTTTTTAGAAAGTCATGGGGTTAGTACCAGTTAGATCTGAGCCTTCAATAATAACCAAGGTTAATAAAATTATAATCAGTCACACTTTGGGACATTGCAGGGATCTGAAATAATCCTTTATGATTTTAATATAGAATGATAGGCTAGAAATAAGTTATTAGATACATTAGAGTAAGAACATAAATGAAAAATCGTCTCAGCTTATGCTCGGAGATAGCATGCTTGTACTCTATGGAAAATCACTGATGTTGCTTAGCTAAACAGCAGAATCTTCTACTAATATATCCCAAGTAAATGGTCCAGTATAATAATTCACCAGTATACTAGTGCCAAGTGAATAACTTAGTGATGTAGATATTGGAGTGTTCTGTTGATGCAGCATTCCTGACTCAATAACATACTGATGTAGCTAATTTATCAGGGTTGCCTGGATATATCACCAACATATCGACTCTGATTGGTTAACTCATTGATGTACTGGAGCTGACCACATTCATTGATGTACTAGCACTGACCAGGTTTTTTATTATTTTTATTCACTCATGGGGTATGGTGATCGCTATACTAGCATTGAATAGCAATTTAATTGGTGGCACAGTGGCTCAGTTGTTAGCACTGCTGCCTCACAGCACCAGGGACCCAAGTTTGATTCCAGCCTTGGGCAACTGTCTGTGTGGAGTTTGCATGTTCTCCCCATGTCTGCGTGTATTTCCTTCAGGTGCTCTGGTTTCCTCCCACAGTCCAAAGATGTGCAGGACACGTGAATTGGCCATGCTAAATTGCCCATAGTGTTAGGTGCATTAGTCAGAGGAGCAACGAAATCGACATTTCGGGCAAAAGCCCTTCATCAGGGCATCAATGCGGACTTCAACTGTTTCCTCATTTCCCCTTCCCCCACCTCACCCTAGTTCCAAACTTCCAGCTCAGCACTATCCCCATGACTTGTCCGGACTTGTCCTACCTGCCTATCTTCTTTTCTACCTATCCACTCCACCCTCTCCTCCCTGACCTATCACCTTCATCCCCTCCCCCACTCACCTATTGTACTCTATGCTACTTTCTCCCCACCCCCACACTCCTCTAGCTTACCTCTCCACACTTCAGGCTCTCTGCCTTTATTCCTGATGAAGGGCTTTTGCCCCAAAACGTCGATTTCGCTGCTCCTTGGATGCTACCTGAACTGCTGTGCTCTTCCAGCACCACTAATCCAGAATCTGGTTTCCAGCATCTGCAGTCATTGTTTTTACTGCATTAGTCAGAGGGAACTGGGTCTGGGTGGGTTATTCTTTGGAGGGTTGGTGTGGACTTGTTGGGCTGAAGGGCCTGTTTCCACACTGATGGGAATCTGATCTAATCAATTAATCAACATACCAGCTCTAACCAGCTAGCTTCCTACTATATAATGCTGACCAGCTATTTCATCAATGCACGAGTGCTGAATGGATAACTCGTGAGTATGTGATATTGACTGGATATCTCAAGTTGGATTCTTCTCTCCATCAGCCTGTGACTGGGGACAGATTTAATTTGTGTGCTGCATTTGACTAGATGATTCATGTGAAGTGGTATTGACCAGAAAGCTGTTGAATACATATTTGTAGTATTCTATCAGTGGACGTGCCATTACATATTGTATCACAAAGTGCTGTTTCTTTCTTAAGTGATAAAGAGGGCAATGAGGTGCTGAAGGAGAATTTATGTAATTAAGAAAAAAGCTAAAAGGTAGAACCTCCAGAGTAGTAATCTCAGTGTGACGTATTGGTGAAATAATATGAAAATTGGTTGATTGAATAAGTGGTTCTAGAATTAGAGTGGAACAGAGGGCATCCGATTTCTGACATTGGAACTCATCCTGGGGGATTCTTTACAAGATGGATGGGTTACACCTTAGCTGCACTGGGACCGATATCATTGCAGGGAAATTTGCTAGTGCTGTTGAGGAGATTTAAAATGACGTTCAGGTTTTTGGGAAGCTGAGGGGTAGCTCAAACAGCAGGAAAAGCTGGTAACAGGAAGTAGAAAAGTGACAAGTGAAACTTAAAAGGTAAGCCAAACAAGGGTAGGCAGCAGCTAAAATTAAAACATCAGATTAGATATAAATTAGAATACATCTTCAAAAAAAGTGAAAGGAATTCTACATATATGCACTCTGCATTCGCAACAGGATAAGTAGATGACTTAAAGCCATGAATAGCAGTAAATGGATATGATGTAATTATGTAAAAGTGATTACAAAAACATGGCTGCAGGGTGAAAAATCTGGGAATGGAATAACAGAAAAAACTGCAGATGCTGGAAGTCTGAAAGAGAAACAGAAATTGCTGGAGGAACTCAGTAGGACTGGAAGCATCTGTGGAGAGAAACCAAGCTAACATTTCAAGTTCAGTGACCCTTCTACAGAACTGGACCTCCTCAAAACATTAACTTTGTTTTCTGTCTTCATAGATGCTGCCAGACCAACTGAATATTCAAGATATTCAACATTTAGGAAAGACAGGCAAAAAAGGAAAAGAAGGTAGATTTTCATTGGCAGTAAGGGATAGGATATATACATTAGTAAGGGAGGATCTCAGGATCTCAGATTTGTAGAACAATGTGTAGAATCTGTTAGTTAGAGCTGAAACAAAAATAGTAGCTAACATCGATAATTGTGCATAGGCCACTGAACAACAGCCGCAACATCGGGGCACAGTAAAAGTCAGGAGCATAGTGTAGTAATTATGGGTGACTTCAATCTATATATAGACTGGATGGACCTAATGACCACTACTGTCTTGCAGAAGATGAGTTCCTCAAGTGTGCTGGGAATAGTTTTCTAGAGCAGCATGTTGAATTATGTAAAGAGAAAAGTGGCTGAGATAAATGTGGATCTATTACGGGCAGAATGAGGAGAAGTTATAAAATGGGAATAAAGAAATGGCTCAGAAGCTAAATATTATTATTGTTTATCTCTGAATTAATTGAGGAAAATACAAGAAATCTTCTAGAATTTGAGATCCAAGGGACAGGAGTTGAAAGAAATTACATAGAAAGAAGACTGTGTTGGAGACATTACTAGGACTAAAGGTTGATAACTCCTCGGGACATGATATTTTACATCTCAGTGTTGAAAGAGGCAGCTATGGACACAGTGGGATCATTGATATTCATCTTCCAAAGTTCTATATATTCTGGAATACTTCCTGCAGATTGGTGGGTAGCAAATGTTATTTCAGTATTCAAAAACTGAAGGAATGAGAAAATAGCTTCACATTCAAAGTAGGTGAAATGCTAGAATTTACGATTCAGAATGTGATAAATTGACTTTTGTATAATAACTATCTGATTGCCATAATCAGAATGGATATGTGAATAGGAAATTATGCTTGTCCAAACTTTATCTTGAGGATGTTACAAACAGAATTGAGAAAGACGAGTCAGTGGACATAGTATATTTGAATTTTCGGAAGGATTTTGATCCAATCCCCCACAAGATGCTTGTTAACAAAATTAAAGCTCATTGGATGGCAGACAATGTTCTGACATAGTTTAAAGATTAGCTAATGGGCAGAAAACAGAAGGTTGAACTAAAAATATCATTGTCAGATTAGCAGTTTTTGAGTAGGGGGATACTGCAAGGATCAGTACTCAGGCCACAGCTGTGTACAATATATATCATAGATTTGGATTTGGGGACAAAGTGTAATATTCCCATTCTCAGTAACAAAGCTTTGTGGGAAGGTATGGTGTGAAGGAGATGCCAAGTGGCTTCAAGAGGATTTGGAAAGATATGGTAAGTATGGCAAAAGCATGGCAGATAGAATATAATTGTGAAAAATGTGAAATGACCCACTTTGGTAGGAGGAACAGATGAGCAGAATATTTCTTAAATAGTAAGAGATTAGAAAATGTATATGTGCAAGGACCTGGGTGTCCTTGTCAATAAGTCATTGAAGGCTAATATTCAGATGTAGCAAACAATTAGAAAGGCTAATGGTATGTTAGCCTTTATTGCAAGAAAATTTGCGTACAGGAGTAGTGAAGTATTTGCTAATATGTATAGAACCTTGATTAGAACGCATCTGGTGAAGTATATGCATTTTAGATTCCCTTACCTTAAAAAGGATAAAATTGCCATGGAGACAGTGCAATAAAGGTTCACCAGACTTGTCCCTGAGATGATATGACTGTCCTATGAAGAGAGACTGGGGAAACTGTGTCTGTATTCTTCAGAGTTTTCAAGAATGAGGGGTACTGTCATTGAAACTTCAAAGATGCTTAGAGGGATAAACAGTATAGATGTAGATAAAATGTTACAACTAGTTGAACAGGCTAAAATCAGGAAGTACAATTTTAAAATAAGGGCAAGCCACTTAGGACCAAAACGACAAGAAGTTATTTTGTCCAGGGAATTGTGAATCTTTGGATCTGCGGAAACTCACTTATTGAGTATGTTTAAAGTAGAGATTGACAGATTCCTAAATAACAATGATGTTAAGCCATATGGGGAAAATGTGGGACCATGAGCGTGCTGAATTGTGGAGCAGGCTTAATGGGCTGAATGGCTTACCAGTGCTCCAATGTTTCTAAGAATGATAATCTGAGAAGCTAAAGTATATGATAAAAACAGAAATGCAGTATTTATCTATTGCCAGTCACTGACACAGCATCTCCACAGAAGAGGTTTAATCACAGGAATTTTGCTTTTATAATGTGAAGCGCAGTATGTATAATAGGACATCAAATTCAAGAAAGATGTACTGATGCCTTTTTAGTGCTGAGTTACAGCTGTATTTGTCATTGAGATACTCTCATTGGCACAAAGGTTTTGTGACACAAAGATATTGCCTCTCTATGAAGTTACAGATGATTATTACTATTTCTTATATTAAGTGTTAGCTGTTTTTAATGTAGGATTAAATCTTTTTGAAGGCAATATTCCCTCCTCAACTTTCCACCGATCAACAATAGAGAGGTGATCATTGAGAGACTGTGGAGAGAAGTTGTTTCTTGTTTTCTAACTGTGTCTTAGCAATAAGATTTATGATCACTTCTCTGCTATTATCATGTTCATGTTGTAACTTGTCCTGAAACTCCCATATTTTGCATGTACTTTTGATAGGTATTAAATTGATATACATTTGTGCTTGGGGTGATGTGTATCAGTACACATGGACAATGGAACAATTTCCTATTTTAGCCTTCCCATTTGGTGTCCGCAAACAGCAACCCTAGGTTAGATTTTGCCAAGTTATCTGTCGAGTATTATATCCTCAGATTTGCCCTCATAATATGCCCTCAAATGCATTCCCATCAGACAAATTACCCATCTTCCAATTTTTACATTATCCCTCAATGTTAAATTAATCTTTTTGTAAAAGCACTGGCAATTTTGCACTCTGGACTACATCCAGTAGGGAACAGGCTGAGACTCTGCTCCACCATTAAAGAGAGGTGATCTTCAGTGTATAAAGGCAAGTAGCCTATGTCAAAACCAACCTATCAACTTGAGCTCAATAGTTCAAATCTTTACATTCTCATTGCAGGGCATCCTAAACAGAGAAGGCAAGGCAAGATGACGTAACTCACATAATGACTAAATCAATGCAATGTCAATTGCATCTTGTTCTATTTGTTTATTTGTTTTCTCTTAAGACTGTGTTAAAAACATTTTTTTTTTAAAAAAGCACCGTAACTTGACTCTCCAGCAGATAGAGAACCTGCTATGGCATAGCATTATTTGCATCCTGAAGGATTTTCAGAGAGAGCTATCCCCAGTTGAATTTATCCCAACGGCAGTATTCAGACAATGAGACATTTACAGTACTTCCTTTTTAATAAAAGAGATATCTGAACTCAGTGTTAAACCAGAGTCCAGATGTGTGATGAAACCACCTGTTGTAGCACTATGAGAGATGTTTCTGAACTATACATCCAGGGTCACTGTTAAACATTCCTGGGTCAGCAGTGGAATGTTTCATATGTGTATTTTGAACTGTCATACACATAGTTATACATCACGCGAGGAATCTGTTCCCATGGAAGTTACTGCTCTTAAACTATATTAAATTAATAGTTTAATCCATTGCATAGCCATCTGCTCCTTGATTAAAATATAATACTTTGAAAGGAGCATTAAGCTGTGATAGTAGGGACCAGACTGACCAGGAATGTTTCATATACAAACTCCAGCTTATGTAGAGAGCAGATGGGGAAATGTTGCAATCAGTCTCTGTACCCTAAGATTAGAAAGGAAAACATTGTCCAGGGTTTCTGCTCTTGATTGTTAATACATGATCCCTTTTGGAAAGAATGCTGAGTGAGGAGGCAGCATGATCACACTTGATCATGATGTCTCTTATAGTCAAACTCCCTTGTTTTGGGCCATCTGTGACTAATATCACTTTAGGGAGGATCCAAAACCTGTGGAACTGAATTTTGCCATGGGTCACCACCTTTGAAAGAAATAGAGATAGAAAACATAATTTGTAAAAACTTTGAAATTCCATGCCCCAGAAACTTTTCCAAAGGTGAAAAAGAAAAGCTGCAACAGTCCTCAAAAGGATTTATCAAATGCTCCCAAGTTTGAAGCTGCCAAATGAGAGGAGTTGGAGGGGTTTGTGCAAACTATATTCGCACTCCTTAATGCAGTGTGCAATCTGAGTAATGATTCTTATCCCTGCTGAAATAGGTCATCATTGATCAAGTGATTTTCAGGCTTGATTCCGTCTTTTGTGCAGACTCCTTGTGTCTCTTGTTCTGTGATTCCTGATTAAAGGCCTCTTGTTATGTTGCTAGTAGAAACCCAGTCAGGGAAGTGTTCAAGTTGGAATAAAGGAAAGCCCCAGGTGGTGATAGCCAGCATCACAGCCACCACCCCAATCACATTCACTCCGAATCCAGCTTTCACCTGAAAATACAGAAATAGGACTTTGAGACACTGTACAATCTTGAAAAATATCTGAGAACTAATTCTATCCTCCTAATGAGAAAGATGTGTCTCAAACATTGTGCGTAAGGAGAAAAGGTTACAACAACACACTCTTAAAATTGCTCCCAGCAAGCAACATCCCCGATTGGAGAGAGAGTTTACAAAACTCACTCTTTGTATGTCAGGGTATCATGTAGAGAAATTGCTAGCATACTTCATACAAGTGGCACATAACTTGATAAATACAATTTTATGAAGGAACCTTGAATAGATTGCCATTCCTTTTCCAATCCTACCAAACCACTTACGGCAGAGGCAAACAATAATGCAAATTAATATTACTTGATTTCTTCACAAGCACCTCCAGAACCTGTGTTTAAAATATCCAGAAAAAATAAGGGTAGCCAAGAAAGGGATCACTACCAACTGCGCAAGTTCTCCTCCAAGTCATTGTCATGCATTGTTTTGGTCTGGAACTAAATCACTTCCTAACAGCATTGTGTCCACCGGGTGGCCTAAAGTGGTTCAAGATGACAGCTCAACAGCAATTAAGACTATGCAACAAGTGTTCTCCTTGCCAGTGACACTCACATCCCGTGAATGAACAATGAAAAGAAACAGTTATTCTGGAAGGTAATAAAAACAGAAAATGCTGAGAGATTAAGCAGGTCTGATAATGTTTGTGGAGTGAAAAACAGAGCTAATATTTCAAATCTGATATGACTCTTCTTTGGAATACAGTCTTTTGAAGAAGTCATATTGGGCTCAAACATTACTTTGGTTCTCTCTTCACAGATGGTATCAGGCCTACTGAGTGTTGCGAACACATTGATTTTATTTCAGATCTCCAACCTCCATTTTCTTTTGCTGGGAGGTAACTGCATGCCACAGCTTTTTTTTAATGCAAACTATTTGGGCATGCTATGATACAGGTGAGCAACAGCTGGGATTTGAATTGATTAGACCTTCTGGCCCAGAGGAAGCAACATTACCATTGTGCCCTAAAATCAAAAATGGAATCAGCAGGATATTCTTCAAAATATTTTCTAATTAACCTGTCCAGAGATGCTATTACACACCCTCTGGAGCAGGACAGACTTGAACATGGGCTTCTTGTCTTAGAGGTATGGACATTACCACTACATGACAAGACCCCTTAGCAAGATATTCTTAGATTTTAACGTATAAGTGTGTCCTGTGGAAAAAAAAGGGGCTCAACTGTGCTTGGGAAATTGGCATTCTATGAGGTAAGGGTCTCAATGATGTTGTTGACTTATAATTCCATTCATACTAATGTTTTGGACAAACCCATTTTGCAAGGATGTTTTGAGTGGCCAGTGTACAGAGTTTAGGCCTTCAGATCATGCGAAGGGCCTGAATCATGCAGTTCAGATCCCGATTGAAATCCTATAGGCACACAGGATCTGTTCCTCCAAGCCACATGGCTACATGTGATAAACACCCACTCTGACAAACCATGCACAGCAAACACCATTCTGACACCATTCACAGCATTGACATGTAATAAAAAGAATTTGCGGAAATGCAGCATGTGGGTCTGGTCGGGCTCCACCATCTTCTGATCAAGAAATGACCCGGAAATCTATTTTCCAAAACATGCTTTTTGTGGAGTCAGAACAAGGATTGATTTTTCTTGAGCCATGAAAATAATGCTGAATAGTCTGACATGACTGTACATCTCCTAGACATCTCCTTGGCCATCCCTATCGAAGGTCTAACTGAGATCTCTGTCTCTGTCCTGGACAACCAACAGATTGTTGAGGCCACTTAAATACCAAGCTCAACTCAACTGGCAAATTTAAATGAGACTAGAGCCTACAAGTAGTCTCTTCACTGTTGGTACAGGTGGATGTGCCCGCAAAGATGAAAAATCACAATCAAACTCAACGTTGTTTAGAAATCCACAACTGTGCTAATCATAGTAGTGTTGGGAGCATGAGTGAGCACCATGTGTCAGTGATATGCACAGAGGGCGGGGAAACTTGCAAGCATATATTCAATAATCAGAAAGTAATTTTTGATCAGTCGTGAATGTGCAAGTCCAGATCACTGTGTATAGAACAATGGGATGTGGTTAAGTTGGAATGCGTTCTTTAATATCTGAAAATGACTTCAACAGAATTGTAGAATTTCTCTTGACTCCTCTAAAATAAAAAAAACAAATGTAATTGCATTATTGTATTAATTTATGGCAGTTCATTTAAATAAAGAAAGAAAATTATGATTTTCTCCTTTCACATTCATCCTGGTGCTTTTCTGTGGAGTATGGTTGATAAGTTGGGATAGTTTCTGTGAGTGCTATGAGTGCTCTTTATGGACTTTATGTTATACATAGATATTATTTGAGTGATTTGGTTCACCATTGGTGATGGTATGCAACACTAAGTTGATATTGTTTTAAAGCCTAATACTCCAGTAAATATTTTTTTCCTCATGTTACACAACTTGACACCTGTTCAAATGTAACTCACTAATGTAACTTAAATGAGATCACCAACTCCCTACAGATTAGTTGCGAGTGATTTCTTCTGCCTGTTTTGTGTGTTCTATATAGTTGTTTCAATTTATATTCATACTATCCAATGGTTTACTATTTGCTGTGGCTTAAGGGAGGTTACTGACTCAATGAGAGAGATTTATCTCAATAATCAGAAACAAGTAGGGAGAAAGAGGAGTGCCAGGAGAGGGGCACAAAGACAGTGGAATTCATTGGTGCGCTTGCCATCAGGAGGGCCCCAGCTCAGGTATGGTCACCCATCTCTCAATATCATCTAATCTGAGCAAGGTCACCCTGAACGTGAGGGAGAGAGAGATAGAGAGAATTCATTAGTGAGTGTTATCAGCAGCAAATGTGGGAGAGAGCCAACTAAAGGTAAGTGGTTGCAATGATGGAGTCACAGAAATTGTTGTTGGCCATGTTCCATGAAAACCAAAGTATAGCCCTCACAAATCAAAAGTAGCCCCAGAGAAAATCATTTTGATGTTGGATCATACTCAAAAAAGCAGAGCTAGTTCCTTAATATAATCAACCAGGTTCTGTGGAATTGTCTGATAAAGTTGAGATTGCACAGTGTTTTAGACTGAAACCTGAGCTTTTTATGGTCTTTATAAATAGAGGCAGAATGGACAAAAGAAAAAAGGTTTTGCTGAACGATTATAAAACAATTAACCCCGACTGTGACTATTCTGGGCACCAGGGGATGTGAAGGCTTTATAGAGCATTCTGAAGAGATTTACTAAAAAATGCTCCAGGGATAAGTGGCTATAGAAAAACTGGATTGTTTCCTTTGAAGTCAAGAAGCCTGAGGAAATTTGGTGGAGGTGCATAAAATTATGAGGGATTTAGACAGAATAATTCAATGGGGGCTGTGCTGAAAATTCTGCACAAGAAGCCAGTGAGGTCTTCATCAATACGAGGCTCATTTTGTTGATTTTTTTTAAATTAAGTTCCAGATTTTGAGTTGACATTGTCACTGGGCAGTGGTGAGTTTTAGCATCCGATCATACCACCTGCTGTGAATAAACTAAACATCAATATTTCTCAGAATGAAGTCAGAATGATTCCTGCTTGCTCCAATGGACTTCCATGTTGTACAGCAAGCAGCAACATCTCAGGGCACATTTCATTAGCACCCATTCATTAACAATCCAACACCTTACCATCTCTCTGTTACTTTCCCTCACTACAGTGCTCACTTGACCACAATGCAAAAAATCATAGCTGCTGCCAAACATTACAGTGCTTACATGATCACAGTGCAAATATCAAAGCTGCAGCCATAAAACAAGCACACCAAGTTTATAAATCAAAACATGCTTTATAGCATATGAAAAAATCAATAATCATGTACATTCCCTTGGTGTCTGTCCTAAACAGAGCTTTCCCAATGGCTGCAGCATTATTTATGAAAGACTGATGACTATCAATGAATGAGATTGCAGGTGCTCTTGTAGGAAAATCAGCAGGAATTATTCGGCAGGAATATCTTGCTGCTTGTGCAGCAATGGAAGCTGCAACTTTGGCTCACTGAAGCTGTGTAATGGTTGAGTCTTTAAATAATGCAACCAGACCTGGCCACCAATTGCACCCTGGCAAGAAGATGCTCCAAGCTCTGCTCAAAACCTTGGTGCCAAGGGTCCTCCATGCAGTGTGGCACACTGACTGCTAGTTCTCTGGAATGTCTCACAGCACATCAAGCATTTTGATGCAAATACCCTTCAGTATTCTCCTCAGCAGAACTTGCAGTGACGCCCCCCCCCCCCCACCCCGCCATTATACTAGAAGCTGTGCTACTCTTAGTCCACTGACCTGACTGCAACTTATTTATGTCGATGTCTCACTATCTCCATGCTATTCTGACAACCGTGCACAATATCAGTTTCTAAACTGATTGTTGTATGTGTGAAATTGTGAATTGAAAATGTGAATTGCAAATTTCTCATCACTTCTTTCTTGGTTTTCCTCCATTGTCTGGCTAGGTAGTATTTCTTTGGCACCTAAAAGGAAGGGTAGAGGTCTGAATGCATGGGATGGAGTTTTACAACTCTCTTCCCCACTCCCACTTTACCCCATATACAGTGCTCTCCCTAACCCAGCCCAGGATCAGACTAACAGGAAGGGGTACATTAAATCAGACACCTTTGTAGTAGTGCTGTCAACATCACCCACCTATTGATGATGGCATTTTACTTGCAGCATGGGAGATGTCACGAGCCCCATTTGCCCAATTATGGCTCTTAAATGGACAATTAATGACCAATTAAAGCCCACCTTTCACTGCCAATGCACTACCAGTTGCTGAGGCCAACATGGCAACTTGGCATCCTTTCAGCTGGCTAGGGATTGAACTATCCCTTGTTCAGGCACTTTTTGCTCAAGGAGACCCTCAAATTGTTCTCCCATTCCCTCCACTATCTCCAAATGCTGGAGCCTGCTAGTCTTGGCCTTGTGGCCTCTGTGTTCTACTCTATGACTCCCCTTCATTGGGAGCTACTTTCAGCAGCAGCAGTGACTATCGGTCCGAGTGTGTGTAACTTTTTAATTATTTATTCACTTATGGGACGTGGGCATCACTGGTGGGCCAGCATTTATCATCCATCCCCAGTTGCCCCTGACAAGTGGTGGCAAGCTGTCTTGTCAACCGTTGCAGTCCACATGGTGTAGGTTGACCCGCAATGCCCATAAGGAGGGAATTCCAGGAATTTTGATCGAATGAAAGAGAAGGAACAGTGATATATTTTTAAGTCAGGATGGTAAGGCTTGGAGGGCAACCTAAAGCTGATGGCGTTCCCATGTATCTGCTGCACTTGTCCTTCCAGATGGAAGTGGTTGTGGATTTGTAAGGTGCTGTCCAAGGATCTTTGGTGAATTTTTGTAGTGCATTTTGTAGCTAGAACACATTGCGGCTACTAAGCATCGAGGGTGGAAGGAGTGGATGCTTGTGGATGTAGTGCCAATCAAGTGAGCTGCTTTGTCCTGGATGGTGTTAAGCTTCTTGAATGTTGTTGGAGCTGCACCCATCCAGGCAAGTGGGGAGGATTTCATCACACTCCTGACTTGTGCCTTGTAGATGGTGGATAAACTTTGGGGAGTCAGGAGGTGAGTTACTCCCATTAGTATTCCTAGCCTCTAATCTAGTCTTGTAGCCATTGTGTTTATGTGGTAAGCCCAGATGAGCTTCCAGTCAATGTAAACCCCAGGATGTTGATAGTGGGGGATTTAGTGATGTTAAAACCTTTGAATGTCAAAGTGTGGTGGTTAGATTGTCTTTTATTGCCTGGCATTTGTGTGACATGAATGTTATTTGCCACTTGTCAGTCCAAGCCTGATATTGTCCAGATCTTGTTTCATTTGAACATGGACTGCTTCAGTCTCTGAGGAGTTGCAAATGCACAAAATTCAGCACCAATCATTGGCAAACATCCCCACTGCTGACCTTATGAAGGGGGGAAGGTCATTGATGAAGCAGCTGAAGATGGTTGGGCCTCTGGCACTACCCTGAGGAACTCCTGCAGAAATGTCCTGGAGCTAAGATGACTGACCTCCAGCAACCACAACCATTTTCCTTTGTGCCAAGAATGACACCAACAAACAGAGAGATTTCCCCTGATACTCATTGATTCCAGTTTTGCTAGGGCTCATTCATGCATTACTCAGCCAAATGTGGCCTTGATGTCACTCTCACCTCACCTCTGGAATTCAGTTATTTTGTCCAGGCTTGAATAATTTTTTTAGTGAAGTTGGGAGCTAAGTGGCCCTGGCAAAACTCAAACTGAGCATCATTGAACATGTTATTGTTAGGAAAGTACTGTTTTCCATCCTTTACGGATGATTGAGAATAGCCTGATGGGTCAGTACTTGACCAGATCAGGTTAGTCCTGCTTTTTGTCAGCAGAATATACTTGGGCAATTTACCACATTGCTAGGTAGATGCCAGTGTTGTGACTGTTCTGGAACATCTTTGCTAGAGGGGGTGGCAAGTGCTGGAGTACCGGTCATCAGAACTATTGCTGGAATGCTGCCTTGCTGCTGAGACTAGATAACGGCAGGTCATTTAATTAACATGCAGCTCTTGAAGGTGGGACTTCAGCCAAGATTGGGAGAGATCATTCCCAAACAAGTAATGGCCCAAGTTGCTATGGGCCTGCCTAGCAATGGACGCATGTTCCTTTATGTCTTAAATCAGAGTTAGGGCCATCGTCCCCATATGAATTTCTTCCCACTTGACAGAAGAGATAAATGATGACATAAGGTCAGAAGAGAATGCGGGTTGTGGGGAATTAGTTAAGAGAAGTAGGATTAGATTTGATGATATTGTCATCGTTGATGGTTTCTACCCTACAACTGACACTGGCCTGAGGAATGGCAACCCAAAATCAGCAGATACAGTCTTTCCATGAATAGGAGAGGTAGTTGGATATCTCTGCTGCTGATTAGGTGTTGCCTACCTGCCCCATTCTACTCCAGTTTGTACTTCAAGCATGAGACATATTGCTGAGTTCATGCTCAATTGCAGATACTGTGTGAAAACTGAGGGAAGTGGATTTGACATGTGCAGCAATATTGAATATGTGAGCATGAGATGAAGTACATGAATGTCAGATAGGGGTCTTAATTGATGGAAACAATTGATGGTTGAGTGGTAGAAGTATGAAAAACCCACTGATATATGTGGTGTGATTAAAATGCTACAGCATTTGAACATGCAATCACTGACCTTGACCACTTCCATAACTTCACTGACCAGGTTGCAGAATTACATTAAGATAGTCGGTGTTTGATTGCTGCTATTCACTAGAGTGACTGACTGATAACCACTTCCAGCCCCTCACAGACACATGACATATCTTCTCCTTTTCACCTCCCCCATCAGGACATCCAGTACATTACCTGTAACTTTTGATACCCATTCTGTCTGATGTTGTATCATTCTTTAATGGTTCACAGCTCCGTCACTTGCTGCATGATTTCCAGGCTTACTCTAAGCACAAAGCATTTCCTCTTCAGGAGGTCGAGGCTGGATTTATGCAGTGAAGAATAGCTTTAAGTGGAGCTAGTCATAATATTGGCCATCTGTGAATGTGTCTAGTCAATCAACAGCATGACCAGCACTGACTGGAAGCTGAAACTACTGAATAAAACCAGCCTCAACAAATGGCATAATCCCAATCAACTTGGGCAGATCGATTACCCTCATCTCAAACTTAGTCCTCAACGTTCCTTACCATATCCTGAATCTGGCAGTGACCATAGCTGAAGACAATGGCATTGGGTGGATTACCAACAGGCAGCATCACAGCAAAGGACACACACATGGTGGCTGGTATCAATGTGTACAAGGGATTAATCTGCAGAGTTTCAGACTACAAGAGAAACAGAGAAAGTATTAACCATCATGTAATTCATCCTGAGCAACGAGTTCCTGTTTATGTGTAGAATAATGCACACTTCACAAGGGATATGGACATTGAAAAAAAACCTGAGAGAGACTGTTATGAGCTTATCACAATGTAACTCTCTCAATTAACCATTAACATGCAATTGTTGGGCCTATGGGAATTGCATCCAGAAGGGAAAAACCAGGAAATTTCTAATGGAATCAGAGACGTCTTCACTGTCAGGATTTCTGCAATCATGAAGGGGTGAGGAAAGAGGAACTAAAGCATGAGAAAAGTGCTGGGGCAGATATTTTAAATAGTCCATGTAGGTGTTTAGATAACCATGTAAATTAATCACAATTACTTTTTAAGTTTGTTAATTTTTTAAGAGACATCACTGTTTGAGAATACGATGATTTGCACATTTTGCACCAATCAGGTGTTAACAGGCATGACACAAATTAATTTAAATGCAAGGTACATCTCCCATGATCCTATTCATTCAGGCATTTTTAGAACAGATGCAGTAGAGGCTGGGTGCCAAATGAAACTTCTACAATTGCGATTAAGACAAAAGGTTTCCATGCACTTGCTGGACTAAAAAAGAAAATATGCTTTGAAACAAACTGATTTATGATTTCATTGTAACTTGATGCAGAGAAAATCTTCCTCCAGTACACATGAACTCCAAATTTGAAAGATTCCCCATTTAGCCTTCATTATCCATAACAGTCTCATGGTCTCACACAATCAGACTGAATGTTCAGTGGTAATCGCTGTTGAATTGTGGCATTTTTTGCACTTGAATTGAGGTGAGAGGAATGTGGTTGAACTTCTAAATCAGATTTCAGGGATCTACATTTTCAGATTTAAAGTGCTAATACAGGCATTGACTCGTTTACTTCCTTGCTTGTCATATTCCATTCAAGGACTTTTCAACACAAAGCCTCATGGAACTTTGGAATTCTCTCCTCTTGGAGCTTTTGTGAATTATAAAAAAATCAAAACTGAGATCATTTTATAACATGAATTACAGAATCAAGTAGATTCACAGATGCATATAGTGCAGAAAAGACCCTTCGGCCTGTCAGGTCTGCACCAACATAATTACCACGAAAAGTGCACTAATCGCATTTTCCTGTACTTGTCCCATATCCTTGAGTATTAGCATATTTTCTTTTTTAGTCCAGCAAGTGCATGGAAACCTTTTGTCTTAATCGCAATTGTCGAAGTTTCATTTGGCACCCAGCCTCTACTGCATCTGTTCTAAAAATGCCTGAATGAATAGGATCATGGGAGATGTACCTTGCATTTAAATTAATGTGTGTCATGCCTGTTAACACCTGATTGGTGCAAAATGTGCAAATCTTCGTATTCTCAAACAGTGATGTCTCTTAAATACTTTTTAAAGGTTGTAAGGTTTCTGGTTTCCACTACCTTCCCAAGCAATGCACTCCAGATTCCCACCACCTTCTGAGTGAAAATGTTTTTTTCCCAAATCCCCTCTGAATCTCCAGCCTCTTACCCTAAAACTATGCCCCTCAACCAAGGGGACGAGCTCTTCTCTATTCACTCTGTCCATACCCCAATCTTATACAGCTCAATCATGCCTGCACCTATTCCTCTTCCGCCCCCACATCCCTCCTGTAGTAAGGTGACCAGAATTGCACAGAGTACTCTAGCTAGGGCCTGACCAACACTCTGTACAATTCCAACATCACCTCTTTGCTCTCATACTTGCTACCAAGAAAGCAAGAGTCCCATGTGCCTTCTTAACTGTCACATCTGCATACTCTGCCAACTTTGGTATCTGTGAATAATTACCCCAAGATTCTTCTGTTTTTCTAAGCTATCCAGTGTTCTGCCATTTATTAAATACCTCTTCATCTTGCTTCTTCTTCCAAAGTGCATCACCTCAAAGTTATCAGGGTTAAATACCATCTGCCACTGGTCTGCCCATCTGACTAACTCATCTATATCTTCCTGTAACCTACAAATATCTCCTTTGTTATTAACAACTCTTGGTGTCGTCTGCAAATTTGCTTAACATCCTCCCACATTTTCATCTCTATCATTTATGCATATAACAAACAATAAGGGTCCCAGTATAGATCATTTTGGTACATTGTTGGACAACGGCCTCCAGTCACTCAAATAGCCTTCTCCCACTACCCTTTGTGTCCTATTACTAAGCCAGTTTCTGATCCATCTCACCAAATTTCCTGCAAGTCATGTTCTTTAACCTTCTCAACTAGTCTCCTTGTGGGACCTTATCAAACGCTTTGTAAAAATCCATATAAGCTACATCAGCTGAACCTCTTTCATCCACACACTTGATCACACTTTCAAAAACTTCCAACAAATTTGTTAGGCATGATCTCCCTCTGAGGAAGATGTGTTGACCAACCCTAATTAACCCATGCCTTTCCAAGTGGGTATTAATTTGCTCCTTCAGAATTTTCTCCAGTAGTTTCCCTATTACTGATCTGTAGTTTTCAGGTTCATCACTACCACCCTTCTTCAAAGTCCTGTGGCACTGCCTCTCCATAGCCAGAGAGGAATTAACAATTTGCGTTAGAGCCCTTGCAATTTCCTGCCTCACCTCCCATAACAGTCTGGGATGCAATTAACCTGGGCTAGGGGATTTATCTGTTTTTCACCCCGACAGAGACTCCATTACAGCAATCTTGGAGGCAATTCATCTGGGCCAGGGATTTTAAGCCCGACAGAGCCTCCAATAACTCCCCATTTATGTCAAACAGTGTAAGCTCCTCACAGTCCCTTTCCTTAGATCCTGTACCTACATTCTCCTTTTCCAGAGTGAAGACCAAAAAGAAGCATTCATTAATATCCTTCCAATGTCCTGCAGTTTCACACACAGGTTGCTTTGTTGGACCCTGATGTGCCCTACTCTTTCCCTGGTTAACCTCTCCCCTTTAATGTATTTATAAAGTACTTTAGGATTGTTCCTAATTCTGTTGGCAAGTCCTTTTTCCTGCTCCCTTTTTGCTCTTCTAATTGTTTAAGTTTCCTCCTGCACTTCCTGTATTCCTCCAGGGACGCAGCTAAATTGCTCCCTCTGGACTTGCTAAAAGCAAAGTGAATGTAAATGAGCCATAATCCAATGGAATGACAGCACAGGTTCAAAGGGCCAATGACCTCCTCCAGTCTTTATGTCCAGAACAAAATGTAACTACAGAAACCTATGGTCCCTGCTTCTATCACTACAGGAAAGCAAGTTACGTACCAGCGTGGAAAGAATCGGTAGGAAAACTGTGATGGTAGCTGGATTACTTGCAAATTCAGTGACAACTGACACCAAAAGGCAAGCAATTAATGTAACAGCCCATGCAGGGAGGTTACTCATTGGTTCCATCTGACGTCCAATCCAATCAGATAGGCCAGACACCTGGAGAGAGAAAAAGACAAATTCAATAAAATGTGTGCATGGGGCGCTTGTGGTAGTATCTCTGCTTTTGAGGCAAGACGCTCAGGTTTAAGTTTTACCTGCTCCAGGGATGTGTGAACATGTAAAACAGGTTGTTTGGAAAATTAAAATGTGGGAAACAGCACATTGTATTTAAAAATCTTTTGTTCGAGAAACAACAATAGTTAATATCAAACACCTGAGTAAGATCTGTGCAATACAGTTCCTTATAGTTTTTACAGAGAGAGGGTTCTGGTCTGAAAACTAATTTCCTCCACACATCCTTCTGCAGTTGAAATGACAAATCTAACGGAGTTTAAGCCTTTTTCAGATCATTTCTCTAAATCCCTAGCTTCAGTCAGCAGAGTGTATTGTCAACTCATCAAGAGACAAGCCCATTTTCTTTTCCTTCAGGAGAAGAAAAGTCCAATCTTTTCTAATAGGGTTGTTTGTTAGTCTTTTTTTTAATTTCATTAATGTGAAGTGACTGAAACAGCCATTATATCACTTGATGTGAAGTAACTACTGTAATCAAGTGATTGTTAAGGGGTCCAGAGCTTCCGAGAAATCGTACCTATCCATAAACAAAATGGTAAAGTTAATAACACGTGCAACACATGAATATTCTGAACCCAATCATGACCAACTTTACCTTGCAGCCTGCTGCCAAGGCATAGCCCCCTCCCACGAGGATAACAATCTCCCATGGCATGTGCTTTTGAAAGTCTTTCCAGTTTATCAGTGGTGCCAGTGGATTGGGGTCCTTTGAGACATTCAAATTCTTTCTGTCTTTCGCACTTTCCTCATCTGCATCAAAACAAAATAATGGAGCTAAGGTGAAAATCACCCAATTGTCATTCCAGCTGAAGGTGGTTGCAAATGCTGATGAGCGCTGAACCCCCAATCTTCAGATGCACTGGCCGAAATGGAAACTGCTGAGGAGTCTTGAACTTCTGATGGATAATTTGTAGTTGTCAGAACCTTCACAAAAGACTTTGAGTTAGAATCAAACACTTCAGACAATACAAACCTTAACAGTATCCTGGAAATGTATGGCAGAAAAATCAGTGTCGAACCACTGCAGGTCTGGCCCCAAATCACTCACACTAGACTCATTGACATCGAACCAACTCCAACTCTCCCCCTATCCCTCTTCAACGCAGCCTTTTTTTTCTGAAAAAATCCATAACCAAATCATCTAATTAAGCCACTAAACAAGTAATGATTAACAAGCAGTGCTCACCAGTGGAGGGGCAGGCAGTCAGGAAGAACCCATCGTTTTAAAAATTAAACAACCACCAAATCATCTGTATCCCTAATTAAATTAAGAACTCATCTTTTCTTCCCAAATTAATTTTTTCTGCCAAATTACTTAATTAAAACAAATAAACTGTAATAATTAACAAGTATTACCCACTGGGGCAGTGTAGAAACTCTCTCTTTTTAAAAACACATCATCAAATCATCAGTAGTAGAATTCTTTTCTTTTCTATTGAGAAATATTATTACACCTCTAGACAGTTTTGGTACCATTGCCAATTCACTTATAAATTAAAACAACAAATGTCAAGCTCTCCTCACAGGAACAATGTACAATAACAAGGATTGAGGAGGGGAGGGAGAAAAGGAGGGGATTAGATTACTTCCAGTGTGGAAACAGGCCCTTCAGCCCAACAAGTCCACACCAACCCTTCGAAGAGCAACCCACCCAGACCCATTCCCCCTACAGCTAACACAGCATGGTCAATTCACCTAACCTGCACATTTTTGGACTGTGGGAGGAAACCTGAGCACCCGGAGGAAACCCACGCAGACACAGGGAGAATGTGCAAACTCCACACAGTCAGTCGCCCGAGGCGAGAATTGAACCCAGGTCTCTGGTGCTGTGAGGCAGCAGGGCTGACCACTGTGCCACCGTGCGGCCCACTAAATTAAAATGGTGTTAGAGGGGGAAATAGTGCTCTCCAAGCACCGCGGTGTCCACCTCTCCCTCTTATAGCATCAAGAATGTTGAAGATGATCTGGAATGTGGGGCTGATGTAAACCAAAGAGCAACAGAAAGCTTTTTAAAGAACTAAACATGGAGTGCAATCACCCACAACCAACATACATATGGTCTGCAGCATCACAAAATAAACAGGTGGGCTGGGAGTCCATGAACCACGGCAATCTGGGATTACATGGGACTGATGTATATAGCATGCTCCGGCCCAGTCCACTCCACTGAGGATGCCCAGCGATAAAATAAAAAGCCAAGTTATGTCTGGGTGAGGGGATAAAGGAGAAAAAGCAGCAGCCCATACAGGAAACACCCCGGTGTCATGCAGAAGGACATAGAGAGCATTTCCGTGAGGTAGTAGGGCATTTCTGGAACCCAGGGAGAACTCATCTTGTTGGATATTTCTAATTAATCTATTCAGAGATAATACAACACATTTCTGGACTTGAACCTGGCCCTAAGGGAGGGACACTACCCATGTGCCATAAAAGTTCCACTGGGACAATACCGATTTTCCATAATATCCCATGATCCCCTACAATCTCTTTGTATATCCTAGCCAATCCGTTCAGAGATGTTATTATACACTTCTGGAGCAACTGGGTCTTGCACCTGTGCCTCTTGGCTCAGAGGCTGGGGCATTACCACTGATTCCTCCTACCATAACACCACAAATAATAAGGCAATGAGGACTCTCTGTCTTCAATCAACCCTGGAGCTGACTTCCTCAGTGTTGGGTTCCTGTGGCATAATGATGGTTGTCCCAATCTCAGGACCAGGTGATATGGTTCAAGTTGCACCTACTCCAGAAGTGTGTCAATACATTTCTATATAGCAGATTTAAAATATCTTTAAAGTGTCTCTCTGTTTCAGCTTTAAAAGGATTTGAATATCTAATTCTGACATTGACAAACATTGAACACACCCACATCTTCTGTTTACTCATTCATCTGATGTTTAAAACATCATTCGTTAGTTTTGTAAAATTATAACTATGCTATTGTGCACATAAATCATAGAAAGACAGCGGGAAATGAACAGAGATGGCTGAATCACCAGCTGATTTGCAATAAAACTCTGCTCAATACTTGAACAAATATGTTATCGAGGGATTTATTCATTTCTACACGATATATTATCACTCAATTCAGTAAAGCAGTTAACAACTCAGCTGCTCATATTCCCAGATTTAAGTGGCTGCTGCATATAAGGTTTCCTCTAGACCAAAATAGCCCAACAACAACAATATTTAATTTGATGATATGCCCACTCCCTGAGAGATATCACTGTCTTCTAGTATCACTGCTCTCAACTGCTGAAAAGCATCATCCTCTCAAGTTCATGACTGATTACATTCTTCAACTTCTGAACACATCACCTAGTGAGAATATCGGCTGCCTTGCTGCAATGTCAACCTTTTAATCTTAAATGGAAGGAGAAGCTAGAAAATGGTAAGAGGTTTTTGCGTGACGTTGCTCTTCCTATTATCGATAATAGCAAATAGAGTAATAGAGGCATAGAGATGAACAGCACAGAAACAGACCCTTCAGTCCAACACATCCATGCATACCAGATATCCCAACCCAGTCTAGTCCCACCTGCCAGCACTCGGCCCATATCCCTCCAACCACTTCCTATTCATACACCCATCCCGATGCCTTTTAAATGTTGCAATTGTACTAGCCTCCACCACTTCCTCTGGCAGCTCATTCCATATACGTACAACCCTCTGTGTGAAAAGGTTGCCCCTTAGTTATCTTTTATGCCAAATGCCAAATTCCTTCACCTAATTATCAGAGAAACAGATTCAAGAATTGGACTTAAGGTGCATAATGGCTCAATGATAACATGCAACACTTGAGGATCAAAAGAGCCTTACTTTGATCTTCAATCTATGCTGAGTTATCTGATCTTAACAAAGATACAGACAATTGTATTAATGATGGACCTCTTAGACGAGGAAGGAGAGAAAACTCTGTTTGGACTGAAAAGAAGCCAGTAGCTCAGCCCATCAGAACTCACCTTCATTCATTTTGCCATAACAGGGGAAAGATGGTTTCTTAGCTGGAATCAAGAAGAGAAGAAACCCCAGGAAGATGGAAACAGTGGCATCTGTCCTGTAGCCTTTTCTGAAAGTCGCAGAAATGAATAAATTATTAGGGAACACCTAGTCAAGAACATTTCACAGATTTCATGTAAATCATGGCCAGTCTGAAGGATGGCTTTCTCATAACCAATTAAAATTAAATAATTTATTCAACCTTAGCTGACTTAAGTTTAAACACATGAAAGTTGGAGAAGAATTGGATTGGTTGGCAGACCAGATTGAAATAGGATTGGGATAACGTAAGAACAATAGAAGTAAGAGCAGCAATAGGACATTCAGCTCCCCTATATCCGTTCTGCCCTTGAATAAGATCACAGCCAATCTCACTGAGGCCATATTTCCACTTTCCTGCCTGCCCCTATAACGATTGCCTCCCTTGTAGATCTGTCTAACACAGACTTGAATATATGAGTTGTGTATAGTCACGGGGGTCAGGTCAGGTCCAAACATAGTGTGGAGTTGTAGGATGTTTGATTCCATTCTGGGGGTAAGGGGGGGGGGGGGGGCTGGTTGAATTCTAGTGGAATTTGAAATCTAACTCAGATGGGTCCAACCAGGTGGGATGGTGAAGGTGCATCAGATACGGATGAAGGGGTTAGTTGGCAGGGAGAAAGAAGGGGGTTAAGATCAAGTCTGGAGGCAGGGAATGGAAGAGGTGGGTTGGGTCCCAGGGTGGTGCATGGTAGTGGTGTTGGGGGAGGGGGGGAGGGGGTGTGATGGCGGGGAGGAGGATGCACGGGGTAGCTGTATGTTATCTGAGGGAGATATTGTTGGGTGTAAGGTAAATACAGGGTCTGTTTTTAGTGTTTCAGGAGTTAGACTATGGATTTAATAATCTAATCTTTCCTGAGTAGCTATTTTACTTAGGTTTTCTGGAGCCCTCCAAATAGCAACATTTACAAGGTTTCAGACAAAGCAAGATTGACCAGCGGAATCTTCAATTTCCAGGCAGTTCCTTCAGAATCTGTTACAATGGGGATTCCTCATGGTTTTCATAAATAACTTGTGTCTCCCCTGGAATAACAACTGTCTCATCAATGGCAAATCCAGGCCAGAATTGAGATTTTCTATTCTTCCTGTCAAGATTTCAATCTCACATTTCCAACCTTATACTCCATCTGCCATTTCTTTGATCCATTCATTTATTCTATTTATATCCCTTTGCAGACTTTTTGTATCCTGTTCACAAAACACTTACCTTACCTATCCATGTGCTGTTAGCATATTTGGTTGAAATATAATCGGTCCCTCAAAGCCATAAATTGTAAACAGTTGAGGCACTAGCACTGATATCTAGGGCATCTTATTTGTAATAGTTTGCCAAAGGGAAAGTAGCCCACTGATTCTCTATTTCCAGTGAGCCATGTCATTCTCCGTGCTACCATTTAACCATTAACACCACATGCTCTTAATTGGATGGAAACTTGAACGTAGTTTTTAAACTAACTTTCTTTTGGAAATGCAAATGCACTACATCTATCAGTTCCCCTTAATCCACTTTGTTCATTTCATTCTCAAATAACTTTCACAAAATTGATTGATGGTTCCAGTGGGATTAGGAGGTAGATTAGTATTCCAGTAGGATTGGGAAGTGGGATTGGGAAGTGGGTAAGTATTCCAGTATTATTGGGAGGTGGATCAATGTTACATCAGGATTAGGAAGTGGATTAGTCTTCCAGTGAGATTGGGTGGTGGATCAGTCTCTAAATGAGATTGAGCATTGAGTTATTGTTTTTCCAGCACCACATTTTTCAACTCTGGTACGCCAGCATCTGCAGTCCTCATTTTCTCCTAGTTGATCTTAACCTACTGTGAATCCTCTTGCAAGGATGTCTACCTTGAAGAAGCTCTCCTCTTCCCTCTAAAGGATCTCAGTAAGTCCCTCTCTCACTGCACTCCCCAGGTCATCTCCTCTGCCCTGAAACTCTTCAGCCACTTCCATTGAATTAGTGTTCCAATGAGATTGGGAGGTGGGTTAGTGTCCTAGTGGAATTGGGAGGTGGGTCAGTATGCCAGTGAGATTGGGAGTTGGGCACATATGTGGTGGGATTAGTAGGTAGATCAATGTCCCAGTGGGATTGGGAGATGGGTCCGTATGCAGTGGGATTGGGAAGGGGATCAGTGTCCCAACGGGACTGGGAGGTGGGTCAGAGTCCCGGTGGAATTGGCAGGTGGGTCAGAGTCCCAGTGGAATTGGGAGGTGAGTCAGTGTCCCAGTGGGATTGGAAGGTGGGTCAGTGCCCCGGTGGATCAGTTTTCCAATGAGATTAGGGGGTGGGTCAGTGTCCTAGCGGGATTGGGAGGTAGGCCAGTGTCCTGGTGGATTGGGAGGTGGATCAGTTTTCCAAAGAGATTGGGAGGTGGGTCAGTATCCAGTGGGATTGGGAGGTGGGCAGTGTCATGGTGGGATTGGAAGGTGGATCAGTGTGCCAGTGGGAATGGGAGGTGGGTCAGTGTCCTGATGGGATGGGGAGGTGGGTCCGTCTCCTGGTGGGATTGGGAGGTGGTTCAGATTCCCGATGGGATTGCGAGTTGGGTCCGTGTGCAGTGGGATTGGGAGGTGGGCAGTGTCCTGGTGGGATTGGAAGGTGGATCAGTGTGCCAGTGGGAATGGGAGGTGGGTCAGTTTCCTGATGGGATGGGGAGGGTGGTCCGTCTCCCAGTGGGATTGGGAGGTGGGCAGTATCCTGGTGGGATTGGAAGGTGGATCAGTGTGCCAGTGGGATTGGGAGGTGTGTCAGTGTTCTGATGGGATGGGGAGGTGGGTCCGTCTCCCGGTGGGATTGGGAGGTGGGCAGTATCCTGGTGGGATTGGAAGGTGGATCTGTGTGCCAGTGGGATTGGGAGGTGGGTCAGTGTGCCAGTGGGAATGGGAGGTGGGTCAGTGTCCTGATGGGATGGAGAGGTGGGTCCGTCTCCCGGTGGGATTGGGAGGTGGGTCCGTGTGCAGTGGGATTGGGAGGTGGATCAGAGTCACAGTGGGATTGGGAGGTGGGTCCGTGTTCCAATGAGATCGGGAGGTGGGCCAGTGTCCAGTTGGGATTGGGAGGTGGGTCCGTGTTCCAATGAGATTGGGAGGTGAGTCAGTGTCCCAGTGGGATTGGGAGGTGGGTCAGTGTTCCAATGAGATTGGGAGATGGGTCAGTGTCCTGGTGGGATTAGGAGGTGGGTCCGTGTTCCAATGAGATTGGGAGATGGGTCAGTGTCCCCGTGGGATTGGGAGGTGGGTCCGTGTTCCAATTAGATTGGGAGGTGGGTCAATGTCCCGGTGGGATTGGGAGGTGGGTCAGTGTTCCAATGAGATTGGGAGATGGGTCAGTGTCCCGTGGGATTGGGAGGTGAGTGAGTGTGCCGATGGGATTGGGAGGTCGGTCAGTGTGCCAATGGGATTAGGAAGTGGGTCAGTGTGAGTATAATGAATGCGGGCTCACGGATAGAAGGGTTACTGGGCATTAGAGAATTTTAGATTTACCTTTCAAAGAGTGATGTCCATCCAGGGACAAATCCTGGCTCCCGGGTAAACCATAACAATGTCATCAGCACAAAGAAAATTCCAGTCACCATTTCTGGATAGCTGAGATATTATAAAAGTAAAAGAGAGTTATATTTAATTAAATGGTGTGAAATTTGCTTTTGAAATAACCTCAATCTTTCCTAACAGTGAGAAATAAATAGCACTGTATACCTGAATGGCCCTAATTTTTCATACTCTTCCTGAATTCTCCTTTCAGACATTTCCTCACGTTTTGTCTTCCTCTTCTTACTAAGAGAACACGTTTCCTTAAAACTGTAATGAAAAATTATACAAGCGATGTAATAAAATTATGTATTCAACCCTTTTGTTTTGACTGGTTGATTTCCATTCCCAATTTATGTAGTCATGATTTGGAGATGCCAGTGTTGCACTGGGGTGTACAAAGTTAAAAATCACACGACACCAGGTAATAGTCCAACAGGTTTATTTAGAAGCACTAGCTTTCAGAGTGCTGCTCCTTTAACCACCTGATGAAAGAGCAGCGCTCTGAAAGCGAGTGCTTCCAATTAAACCTGTTGGACTGTAGCCTGGTGTCGTGCAATTTATGTAGAGTCTTGTTGTGTCGAATAAGGAAGCTTGTGGGAGATATATCATTACATTGAAACTGAGTTATTCACAAGTGAGAATTTGTCCTGAAGCCTTGAATAATTTTTAAAAGTTGCCATTTGAATAGAGTGAAAATTATCTCCTGGCATTCTATAGCCAAAGTCTTCCAAGTAAGTATTCACAATGAGGAATCTTCTCAAGAAGAGATACCTATCCAAAGATATTGGTTGTTTTGCAGTTGGCAGAAAAAAATTGACAAACACTCTTATGATTGATATACAATGGCAATGGGCAATCTTCCTCATTGTTAAGGCATAATAGGAAAATTAAATACTAAACCTATTATATCTAATATACCTGTAATCCACACTGTATCATAAGATGGCGAGCTGGATAACAAATACTAATTTTGCTGAACTTCATTTAATGATGACTCTCTCACATTATGACCTTGATTCTGAAATAAAATATATCTTCTCTTTGTCTGTCAATTGTAGATAAGAGATTGTTTTATAGTAGTTATGTTATTTTTGTGACACTGCCTCACTTGTCTTCGGTATAAATAAGTTCATAGAAATCACAGCACAGAGACAGGACCTTCAGCCCCAGCTTGTCAATGATGAGTAAAATGTTCATCCATGCTAATGGCATTTCCCTGCATTTGGCCCAAATCCTTCAAAACCTTTCCAATCCATGTATTTGTCCAAATATCTTTTAAATGTTGTTAATATACCCACCTAAAACACTTCCACTAGCAGATCATTCCATATGCATACCACCCTCTGTGTAAACAATGTTGCCCCTCAGATTCACATTATTCTTTCCCCTCTTACTTTAAACTGATGCCCTCTAGTCCTCGATTCCCCAACACTGAGAAAAAGACTGAGTGCATTCATGCTTCTCATGATCTGTTAAGATCTCACCTCACTCTCCTACACTCTAAAGAAAAACATCCTAACTTGTCCAACCTTTCCCTATACCTTAGTCCCTTGAGTCCTGGCAAGATCCTCATAAATTTTGTCTGTACTCCTTCCAGTTTAATAACATCCTTTTTATAGCAAGGATGACCAAAACTGAACACAATACTCCAAGTGCAGCCTCACTAACACTCTGTACAACTGCAACATAACTTCCCAACTTCTATACTCAATGTTCTGACTGATGAAGGTCAGTGTGCCAAAAGCCTTCTTCACGGCCCTGTTTACCTGTGACCCCACTTTCAGAGAACCATGCACCTGAACTCCAAGATCCTTCTGTTCCATTACACTCTTTAAGGCCCTACCATTCACCATGAAACTCCTACCTTGACTTGCTTTCCAAAATGAAAGACTTCATATTTATCTATATGAAGCTCCATTTCCTATTTCTCAGCCCACTTCCCCAGCTGACCAAAGTCCTCCTGCAATTTGCAATAGCATTCCTCACTCTCCACGATACCGCCTTTTTTAGTGTCATCTTCAAACTTACTAATCATGTCTTGTACGTTCTCATCCAAATCATTGATATAGATAAACGAACCACAATGGGCGCTGCACAGATCTCTGAAGCACTCCACTAGAGACAGACCTCCTGTGCAAAAAGCATCCTTCAACTATTACCCTCTGCTTCCTACCATGAATAGTGTATCCAATTTGCCAGCTCTTCATGGATGTCATGCGATCTAATCCTCCAGAGCAGCCTACCATGTGGAATCTTATAAAATACCTTACTGAAATCCACATATACTATGTCTACTGCCCTGCCCTCATCAACCTTCCTGGATATTTCATCGAGGAACTTGAACAAATTTGTGAGGCATGATTTCCCCTATACAAAGCCATGTTGACTGCTTCTAAACAAACCCTGTCTCCAAATACATGTACATCTTATCCCTCAGAATCTTCTTAAGTAACTTACCCACCACAGAGGTTAGGCTTACTGGTCTATAGTTCCCAGGCTTTTCTTTGCAGCCCTTCTTGAATAAGGGCTGAACATTTGCTAACCTCCAGTCTTCCAGGACCTCACTTGTGGCTAATGATGATGTAAGTATATTTGCCAGGATCCCTGTAATTTCTTTTCTAGCCTCTTGCAGTGTTCTTGGATATATCTGGTCAGGACCAGGAGATTTATCCATCTTCATACATTCTAATATGTCCAATACTTCCTCAACTGTGAGATGGACTGACCAAAGCTATGACCACTAACTTCCCTAAGTTCGCAGGTCTTCATGTCTTTCTCCATGGTAAACACAGAGGAGAAATACTCATCTGTTGCAATTCCACACATACGTGTCCACTTTGGTCCTTGAGAAGTCCTATTCTCTCTCTAGTTATTCTTTTTCCTTTAATATACTTAAAGAATCTCTTTGGATTCACCCTAATCTTCTCAGCCAAGGCTGTCTCATGCCCCCTTTTTAACCTCCTGATTTCCTTCTTCAGGAAACTCCAATATCCCCTATGTAGCTCCAGGGATTCCCTTGATCCTAGCTGCCTGTACCTGAACCATGCCTCCTTTTTTCTGGTTAAAGCCTCAATATCTCCTGTCATCCACAGTTCCCTACTCCTGCCAACCTTGCCCTTCACCCGCACACAAACATGTAGACCTCGAACTGCAGATTTCTCACTTTTAAAGGCCTCCCACTTGCTGGAGATCCCTTTGCCTGCAAACAAACTAATCCAATCAATCCTTGCAAGCTCCTGTCTAATTCCATCAAAATTCATCTTGTCCCAATTTAGAACTTGAACCTGTGGACCAGTTTTTCTCTCTCCATAACTATTTAAAAATTAATAGAACTATGATCATTGGTTCCAAAGTTCTCTCGCACTGTCACCTCCGTAACCTGTCCTGCCCTATTTCCCAAGAGTAGATTGGATTTTGGTCCTTCCTGAGTAGGACTCTCTATATACTGCTTGAGGAAACTTTCCTGAAGACACTTAACAAATTCCACCCCATCTAAGCCCTTAATACTATGGCAGTCCCAGTCATGTTAGGAAAATTAAAATCCCTTATTATGACAACCCTATTGCTTCTGCAAGTCTCCCCAGTCTCCCTGCATGTTTGTTCCCCTAATTTCCATTGACTATGAAGGGGCCTATAATATAACCCCAATAATGTCACCATCTCCTTCTTATTTCTTTGCTCCACCCACAAAGCCTCACAGGATGATACCTCCGTTATTTCATCTTTGACCGCTGCTATGATACTCCTCTTAATCTATCCATGTCCTGAGTTGATTGGCTTTTCCTCTCAGCCCTCTTGCATTGAAATTTCTGCAATTTAATCCAACAGGCATTCCTCACTCCAGCCTGACCTGTCTCTTCAACTTGCTATTTCTGATCAGTGCATCTCCTTCTGGCTTCACACTTGCCTCACTTGTAACACTGGAAAATGTGACCACCAGGATATTGGTCCCCCTCCAGCTGAAACATGTTTGATTCTGCAAAGTATCATGTAGCTTTTTGAGTTTGCATTTGTATAGATTAACTGAGGTGGAGTTCAAATCAATAAATTGGCCTCATTCTACCCACCATTTTCGGTCATGATGAAAAATTGGCTGTACACACAAAGATTTTCAATGCCCCAAGCATGCAAGGAACCCCAGTGGAAGAGAAGACTTTTAAATTATATCCTTCCAGTGCTGAGCTCCTCCCAACTCAGGGAAAAATATCTCACACTGTCACAAATTTTGATATGTGTTTCTGATGAAAATCATAAATTTGTGCATTTGGGTTGAATTCTGACTTACGTTGACAGGTTAGTGATGGAATGTGAGGAATGTGAAGACTGTCCACAAACATGAATGCTATTCTGCAATTGCAATGCCATGTAATAACACGAATGTTAACAGACTTAGCATTCCTGATGTTGGAGGAATATTCAAGCAAAGGGTCAGAAGAATGGCAGCATTGACTTGAGGGTTTTGGTTGACATTTTCAGTATCAGATTTATCTGGATACGTAGAGTGAATCTTGAGAAGCCCCCCGCACCGCCAACCCCCCCCACCCCCCCTGCCCTATCATCTAGTGCATCACATTTCTTGCAGAAACCATTGACCCATCCTGTGGTCATTTGTTAAGACTGCAGGGGAATGACCCACCCATCAATTATCAAAATAGTTGTTTCAGAGTCATTGAATTATCAATTATGGAAGTATTAATGCATCTCCTTGGTTATACGACATTGAAGTTCATGGTAGGGTGAGTGGCATTGCATTGTCAGCCTTTCAAATTCAGAAACTAGCATGGATTAGGAACAGGGGTGTTTTGAATGCTATTTGTGTTCCACCAATTGCTCCTATACCAGTGGGAACATAAAAGTCTCGACAACTAGATAGCTCTTCTCTCTATTTGGAGAGGAGACGATTTTCACATCCTTCCTTAATAGAATATCGGTGAACTTCTTGAAGTAATAGTGAGGAACTGGGTATGCTTAAGAACTCAGGAAATCAACTCTAACATGAAGAGTTACCTAGTGCTAATGCAAGATGCCATTGTTTTGATTTTTTAGCTTCTTTACTTACTTGCATCCCAGGAAAAGCCAATGCATCCAGATCCATGTGAGCACCAACATGATGATGGCAATAGGAAAACTAAATACGAACCATGTTCCAAAGTTGATAGATCGTGATTCTGGGTAGCGACTGTTAAATAAAACCAAGCAGATATCAGATAGGAGTAAAAGGCTGGAACTAAATGACAACACCAGACAGGTTAGCACTAACTTTACCATCAATCACGAAAGCAAGGCACTGAGTGCACTTATAGCAATCAAATTATTCCATCTGACTTTCCCTCTTATTCCTAGCCTCCTAATGTTTACCCTTAAGCTGTTGGCATTTGACTCTTTCAGTACAGGGAGCAATTTTCTTGAAACATTTTGTTGGTTCATGAATATACAAATGTATAAATTAGGAAGAGGAATAGGCTATTCAGTTTTTTGAGTCTGCACAGCCTTTTAATTATTATCTTGAAAATTTCATTAGATTACAGAAATGTAATTTGCCCAATTGAAACATGTATGACAACTTCAACCTGTATTTATAACTTATGTAATTGATAGCTGATATCTTCATTGTTCTTTGCACCTTAAGGCAAATAGCAATCTTATAATTTACTCTGGAGGAAGAGTTTACTCTTGTACCAAACTGACAGGTTAAGAAACAGATCCACAGTGTAAGAAAAGATGATCTTACTTGTTGAATTGTTCAGCAAAGATGAGATTGGTTGAGGTTCCAGTGATCGTCATGAGGCCTCCAATTGTAGCAGCGTAAGTGATGCTCAGTGACAGACACTTGCAGATCATGTGGTCATGCTTGGTTTTGTATTTACTGCTGTATTCCTTAATGGGATTAATCTGGTTCTGTAGAAAATCAAGGAACAACAACATAAAAATATCTGGGAAACTTTAAACTAGCCAATCACTCACATGAATATCATGCCCACCACAATTCAGTATTCACCAACCAAATCAATTACTTAAGCACTATTAGTCAAACAAAATTTAATAATGTCCCTTCCCTCTGTTTGATACAACTGGCCCATCCAGCTTCTGTACTTAGACTGAAAGGTTAGGTTGGCTAATCTGCTTCAGGGTATCTGCCAGAGTCAATAGTAGAAACTCACCATAAGGCAGATGATCATTTTCATATATTCTTCCCCAATTTTCTCCTTTTATCTTAAAAATGCTATTAACTCTAATGTATTAAGTCCTAAAGATGCTGGGAGTCTACAGCACATTGTCCAGGTAACCATTATCTATGTATGCCTGCAAACTGCTCTACTTACACTTGCTAGCACTTTCTCCTTATAGAGTATTTCACTGGAGGTCATTAGTCAGTACTACGTGGTGGTACTGGGAGGCCTGGATAATATTCTCCTTCCTGACAAAGCACAGTTGATCAATCATAATATTGTGACTGCTAAATTAGCTGAGACCAGGTTTAGATTTGTGGTAGTACTACAGAGGACTATGCATTTAGTCTCACACTAGCAGACCTGTTCCATGAAGCAAGGGAATGAAAAGCAAGGGAACTGTTCCACTCAATGTATTGGTTATAATCAACACATTTGTGTGATAAAGTGATTGCCATTGGTTCAGTAGGAACAGCACGATTCAAACAGATCAGAAAAGCTTCCAGTTCACTCCTGCTTGCTGCTGAGCTAGGTAATGTCAGATGGACAATGGGCATTGAGAAATAATCTTCTTAGTCACTATTTTTGAAGTACATGTTTGAATAAACAGAAAATTTGTGGGGAGGTAAGATTAAATTTGCTCACAAAATTTCCATGGTCCAAAAAAAAACAGATAAAACTCAAGGCTGAATTTTCCTCCAGTCCTTATTCACTAACTGAAATTTAGTGAGACAGGAATTCTGATTAGTTACATTGTTAATCCTGGTCCATTTCCTCAAAAGATTAAGTCTTGAGTCAGCACCTTTTAAACAAAATAGTTAACTAGAGATAAAACTCAAGCAAACCTATTCTGATGACAATGATTCCTTTAAAATGCACTTTAACCTTGATCAGCTGATACTGTGAACTAAGTGCATTTTCTTCACACATGGCTGCTTTCTAAAACTGAGTAAAATCCTGTCTTACTGTGACATTTAAGCATATGCATCATTTCCTTCTCAATTTACCATTTCTAGCAGAAATCCTGACGTGGCAAAAAAAAGTGTAAACTGGCATATTTTCCACACCGTTTCCCTGCAGAATACATTCAGAACACTGTGCCTTGTGCCAATGCACTGGATCAGGAAGTCGCTGCAACTGACATCATCACTCTGCACCCTCATTGTACTGGGACTGGGAGATGTACATTTGCTGTTGCTGTGTCTCTTCTGCCAGATTCACCACCATGTTCTCTGTTCCCATTACTACCCTGTTCCTGACTCCTCGTGCCATCACACACCTCTTCCTCCCTCTTCTCACCTTCCTGCTCTTCCTTCCCATTCTATTCTCTGATCCCCTTTCTGTCCATTTGTTGTTTCGTTTGCACCCCTCTGCCCCCCCCCCCCACCCCCACCGTTGGTCTTGCTGTGTAAATGATACAAGATTTAGCGGAGATATAAATTGTAATTGTGACATTTTCAGCACAACCTTGAGACTTACACTTTTTAAGGAGTAGTGAGCATGAATGGATTGGTTGTCTCAATTTGTATATGGATGCAGTTTTCCAGAGTGAACAGTCACAATGTTGATGAAGGGCTTTTGCCCGAAACGTCGATTTTCCTCCTCCTAGAATGCTGCCTGACCTGCTGTACTTTTCTAGCACCACTCTAATCTTGACTCTAATCTCCAGTATCTGCAGTGCCCACCACTGCCCAGTCACAATGTTCTCCCACATGTCGCTTTTGGAAAGTCTATGGTGATAAGTAGTGACATATGAGACACTATGACTGTATGGCCAACCCTGCAATTTCACTGTCAGCAAATGTAGCTTTGGCCAGTAGCACTGTCCATTTAAAAACATATCCCAATCTTTCAATTAGACTTAAAGCTACAAAATGACACATTCTGAGCAAGCATTAAAACAAAGTATGGCAGTAAAACTATCATTAGATTATGGCTACCACATATGGAAACTGTATCACAATGTGCGCGCATCAGTTCCGCTTTTAAAACTCTCTCTATTCCACATTAAACCAGTTTCTTATTCTATTGCTGTGTCTTCTAACTGCATAGACTTGTTGTGGGGCTATGATCTTTTAATCTTATGTCCTATCATAAAAATATATACTGTAGTGAGCTAAATCAGGTACAGGATTGACCAATTTCAGTCTTATTCACTCAGCAATTTTAAATCTGCAGCTGACAAGCTTCCCTTCTTCCATGTCCTTCTTCACAGGTTCAGTTGGATCACAGCTTTTCAGTGAATGTTTACTCCATAAACATTATCAGTTGTTAGGGGCAAATGTTGAGCAAATATTGTATCAATCTAAGGCCTCGACCTTTTGGATCTATTGAAGTGTTTGAGTCTGAATAATTGGGAGTCCTAAGATTATACGGTTGATGGGGTCACTAGGTCATACAAATAGCGGATTAAAAAAAAATCAATTGCTTTCTGGCTTGTTTATTTGTGTCTGTTTTCACCAATTCCAAAAGCAAGAAATGTTATGTATAGAAGGTGCAAAGCTCCACTTCTAGCTTCTTCTGACAACCAATCCGCTGATGCTAAGAACCAGCCTGTGACCCTTCTCTGCACCATGTCCAAGATTGAAGACGTTTTCCTTTCTGACTATTGAGGGTGTGGGTTAACCACAATAGGCAGTTACAAAATGATGAGCTCAGCTTATTGACCTGAACTTTTACCTTACAGGCCCACTCATCGAGTAATTTACAGCAGATCAGGCTGAATTTAATACTGAGTGAGCTTTTCTGTGGCTCTTTAACTCTGAAATGGCTTTAACATCCTATTTCTATGTTTCTGAAGCAATCATGGTGCAGATTTTGATGACCTGTACATGACCCCATCATGTCATGGCAATGTCAATAGTTGATTTCTGTTTAAAAGATCCAGGATGGGGGTCAGTTTGGTTACATGCTGCATGGTTCCAGAGACTTCAGAATGGAAATACAACCTGGCAAGGCTGCCCACGAGTTTTCTGCCTCTTCCCTGGAGGCCCTGCTGTAGGGGGTGAGGATGCACAATGAAGATTTCTTTTCCTTTGACAGGAGGGACCAGCCTTTCAATGTGAACAGGTAAGGATGGAAGTGGTTCAGGAAGTAATCAGGAGTACAATTCCTCAAACATACAGACAGGGCCTCTAAAAGATCCAGATTTTCAGAGGAGGAGGAAAGATGAGTGGCATATTGCTTGTGTTAATCCACAAACTCTGACTTCATCAATGTTTTATTGCCCAGCTCTTCCCAGCTTGACACACCATATAGTTCCACTCATTCCTCTCTCCCTAAGAACATCTGCATTTCCTTATTTGAACAGCCAGAGTTGTCACAAATTCCCATCCTATTGCCAGATCATACACAACCCTTAATATCTTTCCAGCTTGTCAATACTTTAGAACAATGAGTCTTCCTTATGTTCGCTGACACTGCTGAGATTCATCAAGCTTGGGCACGTGGTCACCAGCTATTAAAGTCAGGATGCTGGTTTAAAATTGGCATCATTGGCTGTTAACCTCTAAATTAGAAACCTGGCATCACCACCAGGATTTCTCACATTTTTCCATACGGCTCAGTTAATTCAGAAGTGAGCAGGATGACATTGGCTTTCTCAAAGGGTGGTATTTTGGGTGCCTGCACCAAAAACTGAAACCTGCCCCCCTCCTCCTTATCAGTTAAAATGGCCCAGAATTCTGTTCACTTTATTTACTGCTCTGCAGAGTCAGGCAAAGTGTTCAACATGCTCATTAAATTGAACTTCTTTTAGCCAATTCCATAGGATTTACTGAATATGTTGCACATATTTATCTCCCAATGTATAATATATAGTAATACTATTTGCAGTCACATAGTTCCTTAGCTGCTTTATCATATTCAATGCTTCTCCATCTAGTTTAGCATTGTCTGCAAATCTGACCTTATATATATCAAACTTCACTGTGAGTAAGTGCCATTTTCATTTTCACATCACCCTAGTTCATTACCACTCCTGTAACTAGTTGTGATGTTTCCTCGGTCTCCAACAATTTCTTGCATGTCACTATGTTTCACCTAGTATGATCACTACCTTATGTTTGTTATTACCTAATCATTACTACAGTGTTTCTTTTTTATTATTTTGTGTGACATTATTGAGTTCCTCGGTAATATAGTGGTTAGTATCCCTGCCTATCATGCGGGAGACCAGGGTTCAATTCCCTGCTGGGAACAACTGTTGCATTTAGCAGCACGGTGGCTCAGTGGTTAGCACTGCTGCCTCACAGCACCAGGGTTCCAGTTTTGATTCCAGCTTTGGCCAACTACCTGTGTGGAGTTTGCACATTCTCCTCATGTCTGCGTGGGCTTCCACCGGCTGCTTCAGTTTCCTCCCACAGTCCAAAGATGTGCAGGTCAGATGAATTGGCCATGCTAAATTGCCCATAGTGTTAGGTGCATTAGTCAGAAGGAAATGGGTCTGGGTGGGTTGCTCTTCAGAGGGTCGGTGTGGACTTGTTGGGCAGAAGGGCCTGTTTCCACACAGTAGGGAATCTAATCTAATTTGTTGAGCATCTTGAGTTCTCCTTTAACTGAGTGGCTTCCTGAGGCATTTCAGAGGGCAGCTAAATATTAATCCTATTGCTGTGAGTCTGGAATCAAATGTAAACAGGACCAGTTAAGGAATACTGATCATTTTCACTGGAGGATGTTAGTGAACTAGATGGGTTTTTACAACATTTGACAAAAAGTTTCATGGCATCAATACTGAAACTAACTTTGAAATCCAGATTTATTAATCAAATTTAAATCTCATCATTCACTAATGGTGGGATTTGAACCTTGACTCCACTGTTTTAATCTATGAATTCCTAGTCTAGGAACAAAATGACTGTACCACCATCTCGTTGTGGGAACATGCGCATGCCGATTAGATGCATTTTCTACATTATAACAATGACCACACTTGAAAAAGTGAAATGCTTTAAGACATATAGTAGTCATGAAAAGCACTTTATAAAACACAAGTCATTCTTTTCTCTATAACAGTCTTTGAGAAGGAACTTCCATGGAGGCTTTCTGTTAGTCCACATATATCACACCATAAGAGTTTTCAGTGCTTCCATGTGCTGCCTGAAGAAGCCCACAGGCTTGGCCAATAGGAAAGACACCACTCCTCTTTTGACCAAGTCTCAAGCTACAAGAGCTGTTTGGGCTCCAGCGATATTATCAGAACCTGACTTGCATATTAAAAGTGGACCAGGCCAATTTTGGCCAGCTGCTTAGCTAAGGGTTACAGTTCAAAAATAATGCATGGATACATTAATAAATCAATGCGATTTCTCTCAGTTCATGTCATGGGAATAAGGTGGTGAAAATCCTTGGTATATGAATTATATTTGTTGCCAAGAAGAGTTTTGTGATGTAAACTGTAGATGTATATGCACATGTTTGATATTATTTAGGTTGGATTTCTGGTTTTGAGTTAGTAACCTGTGAATGTCTGAAGCCAATAATTAACTTGTAAATACTTATAAAACCATGGTGATTTATTTTAAAACGGTTTTTAAGGCCTGGCTTTACAAATTTTGTAAACCACTTACGGGCATTTTTAAAACATAAATTTAAAAAGACTTAAATCTACTGAGGTGTTTGGTATGGAGACTGTGGTGAGAGTATTGTACAGTGATACTCTTTTAGGAGTGTGTTTTGGCTACTACACAAAAACTACTTTGTTTCTTTTCAGTTTATGAAGGAGTGTTTTGGTTTTAATAGGATCATACATTTACTATGTGTTCAAAAGTCTTTAAATTTGCATTATAAGTTGCTGATTTAGTATATTCTATTTTATCTTACTTTCTTTTGTTAATAAACTTCTGTTTTATTGTCCAAGCAAAACCTGCAGCATTGGATACTTATGTTTCAGTGGTAGCCATGATGTGGAAGTGCTGGTATTGGAGTGGAGCGGACAAAATTAAAAATTACACAACACCAGGTTTATTTGGAAGTACAAGGTTTCAGAGCACTACTCCTTGATTAGGTAGCTACTGATATTTCAAAATAAGTCTGTTGGACTATAACCTTGTATTGTGTGGTTTTTAACTACGTTTAAGTGATAGGTCACTTCATTAAAACCAAAATAAATCAAAATATGATCTATCGTGCCAGGTTGATCTGACTTATCTGGTAGCAACATCAGGTCAGGCAGCATCCGAGGAGCAGGAAAATCGACATTTCAGGCCGGAGTCCTTCATCAGGAATGGTGTTGAAGGGCTCCTGATTCCTGATGAAGGGGTCTGGCCCGAAACATCAATTTTCCTGCTCCTCAGACGCTGCCTGACCTGCTGTGCTTTTCCAGCAACACACTCTCAACTCTGATCTCCAGCATCTGCAGACCTTACTGTCTCCTGGTAGCAACATCAGTTCAGATCATGACAGTATATACAAGAAAACTTTTATCAAGATTTCATGTGTGTGTATAACTATCTAGTTGCCATATATTTGATTCACATTATCCTTTAAAATAGGACAAGGTACAAAATGTCAAGCCCCTGCTGGCCACATAAATGTTTAAGTGGGAGCCATAGCACTGGGAGCACACAATGGAAATTATCTGCTAATCCAGTTCCACTATCACATGTAATGAAGCAGCCATAAAACATCATTATCAGACTTCTGCAAAAAAACAGCAGGGCCATAAAACAGGAAGAAACAGAATCCAGTCAGCAACCAAACAAGATCAGTGATAATGCTATAAATTTGATGATGTTACAAACCTGCCCCTGTGGTTCAGTCAGCATTTTCTGGTCAAGTTGGTTCTTCTTTGCTGCACTAGGAAATTAAAATAAAGCTTAAGTAATTCCAGCAAAGCATTTCTGTTTTCTTCAGATTCATGTGGTCTGAAGGACACTCAATATTCAGCTCAAAAGAACATCAAATCATGATTCATAACTTCTGATGAATGAGACATTAGAGATTTCATTCAGCCCTTTGTTGCTGATCATAACTGCAAATAAAGAATTACTTTGAGTTACAGGTGATTTAGTCAATAATTCTTCCAAGACATTGCACATTTTCCAACTGAGCATGACTGAACAGAAGAAATTATTTTGCCTGTTTCAGAACTGATTTGCTTGAGAAAATTGGATTAGTCAGACAGAATATATGCTTAGGGCACTTGTTTAGATTGGACAGGGTGTGTAGCACACAGAGCTGATACATATTAATTTCAAGGATAACATGAATGTATGAACAGGAGGAGGACATGTAGACACGATTCAACTCCCAGCTGAGGGATGCTGATGTGAATCATATTTCTTGTGACTGTGTCAACTCTACATCTCTTGCTTTCAGATCTTCATTTCAAACTAATACTAGTCAAGGTAAACAGTTTTTTGGTACCAACACTGAACTATGATCTTTGTTCCATGTCTGCGTAGATATGAGTGCCCCAGAATTATTTGGGATTTGGTGGTGAGTTCAACTAAGTTTCACAATTCATGAGATTAGCATTTACAGATTTAATGAAAGGATTTAAACTGAATGCTTTCCTCCTTTTTAGCATTCCAAAAAATCCTCATAAACACTGCAACTTCAAGATTTATACCAGGTTCATTTGAATGTTGTGTGAGCATAGTATTCTAAGATGACTTTAGTAAGCCTGCACCAAGGATGACATCACATTTGCAGCAGGGAGACATTTCAAAACTGTACAAAAAGCTCGAATTGATCACCATTCACAATGCCAATTCATTATCTGTGATCCCAAACCACATTCCTACTTTCTGGTTGACCAAATTGTTGGGAGATTGACTGGAAGATTCAAATTGCCTTTATTATCAAATACTAATCTATTTTCTTTGATTCCATTCAATGCAACCAGTATCCTCGTTTCTAAAACAAAAATGTCTTATGTTTGCTCAAGAATAGTTGTTACAGACAGCATTCTCAGCCTTTATAAATTTAAATTTTTCAGTGAGGTCAATCACAAATAACAAAACTAAATGATCATACAATTTGCTTTAGGATACTGGTTGAGAGATAATTATTGTCTTGGGCACTGGAAGAACTTAACTGCTTATCTTCAAGTAGTGCTATCTTCACCCAAGACATGTGATCTCAATTAAAGATATGGCCTGAAAGATATTACAGTACAGCATTCCCTGTAACTTGCTCTGGAGTCTCAACTTTAGAGTAGGCTTGTACTTATATAAGTAGGGCTTGTATCTATGTCATGCTGACTAAGAAGTGCAAGTTCTACCACTGAATCAAGATTAACATCCATATATTCATTTTTACAGGTGAAAAACCAAGTGAATATCTGATGATTGTTCAGTGCAACATTCTCAATTAGAGAATAGCTCTTTAAATATTTATCCCATTTCATCAATGCTGATATTTGAGATATGGATATATTATTTAATTGCACCATTGTCCATTGTTTAGAGATTGTAAACACCCTTTCTTCTTACCAATAATATCTAATATGTGATAACATACTCTAGGAAACAGTGCCATATTGACAATGAGTGTGGTATAACTCCAGTCGAGGGCTCACTCTCTCTCAATAAACAATTGAATCCTAAGAAATATAAAGTGTAGATTTGCTTGAATGTAATGTGCACACACACAGAATGTATCACCACAGTAATCATATTATTATTTATATCTACCTGTGTAACAGCAAGAATCTATCTACACCTGTTGGGAAATTTGAGCTTCATTACATATCTTTTCAAGAGCCATTCTCATTCCGATATACCCTGTCTTTGGAATCAGTCCACTGAAGGTTCCAGGCCCTCTCCAGGATTTGAACGCACAATCAATGATTACATTCAAGTGTTGTTCTGCTGCAGAATTTCTTCTCAATGAAATGTTAAATTAATATTCCATCTACACATTCACAATGGATGTGAAATATTACATAACATTATTCAAAGAATAACAGTAATTTTTCCCAGTCTCCTAACATTTGGAAACATAGAAAATAGAAGCAGGGTTATGCCATTCAGCCCTTTTGAGGCTGCTCCACCATTCAATAGGATCATGGCTGATCATTCAACTCAGTACCCTTTCTTGCTTTTCCCCCATACCCTCTGCTCTCTTCAGACCTAGGAACTATTTTTAACTCCTTATTAAAAACATTCAATATTTTGGCATTAATCACTTTCAGTGGCAGAGAATTCCACAGGCTCACCACACTTTAGGGGTTAAAATTTCCCCTCATTTCAGTCCTAAATAGCCTATCTCACATTCTTAGACAACATCCCTTGGTTTTGGACTCCCTCCATAGCCAAACATCCTTCCTCAGATAAGGAGATCAAAACTGCACACAATATTCTAAGTTTTGTCTCACCAAGGCCCTGTACAACTTCAGAAAGACAGCTCTGCTCCTGTACTTGAATCCTGTTGCTATGAAGTCCAATATACTTCTTCGCCACCAGCATGCATTTCTTTCCTACCCTCAAAAAAAAAAGAGATTATGAACTGCCTCATGGCATTTTCTATTTAGAAAGCCTTGTAAAATTGTTTGTCTACATGATTGTACATCATATGCAAAATATATTGATTATAAGCATTTTGGATAGTTCTATATGTATGTATCTGCATCTCACCTCATTTATATGCAGTTTCCTGTTCTCCCACATGTCAGAGACAATTCCTGACATGAAAGTCAGAATGGGTCACTGGTAGCTCCAAATTACCAATTGTTCCTCTAGGCCTCCAGAATAAGCAGCGGTCTTCAACAGCTCAAATTATGCTTGCATCACACTATCACAGCTCCCAACACTCCCCACATCTGTGAAGGTTGGCATCGGACATGCACTAGCCTCACCACATCTCCCTGATACATTTCTGGCTCACATAGAACACAGCTCTCTACTTCGATACTAAACTTTGGATTGCACCAGTACCTTTCATTGTAATCATGCTGGCAGGCCACTTTGTGTGCAGTAAAAGACATCGAACTCACGGATTGGACCAGACCAGAGGGTTGTTACTTGCACTCTTGATGCTCCCTTGTTTTACGGCCACTTGGATATTCACTGCCTTGCCATTGCTTGTCTTTTCATGCTTTGCTATCTCATTCACAACTTAGAAGCTCAAATTCCTTCTGTCTTGCCTTGCCCTTCAGTACAGACATAAGGTTAGGCAGTTGTCATGTTTGCCACGGTGATGAAGCAAGGACATTTTGCTGTACGATACCATGCTACATCAATGTCACGCCAATGGTATCTGTCACCAGTTTACATAGCAAACTCACTGAATATGCTTCAAACAAATGACATTCTCAAAATACCTAAATACCTTAGTCACATCAGTGGGGATTGTATTCAGTCAAAGGGTAATGGAACAAGTGTACTCTGCACTGAGTATTAGCCAATGAAGCAATTCTAAGAAAGAAAAACATATTCCATGTAATATGTTTATTTCTTACGTGTACATTTGGTATAGCCCATGTATGTGCCTGTGTTCTATTATATCATTCCTTATCCTTATATACTCCACTTTATCTCTATATTCCCATTTGGATACAAAATTGGCTTGAAGGTAGAAGACAGAGGGTGGTGGTGGAGGGTTGCTCTGGAGGCCTGTGAACACTGGTATGCCATAAGGATCAGTATTGGGTCCCCTGCTTTTTGTCATTTATATAAATGATTTGGATATGAAATTAGGAGGTATTGTTAGTAAGTTTGCAAATGACACTAAAATTGGAGGTTTAGTGGACAGCAAAGAAGGTTACCTCAGAGTAGATCGAGATCTTGATCAGATGGGCCAATGGACCGAGGAATGACAAATGGAGTTTAATTTAGATAAATGTGAGGTGCTGCATTTTGGAAAGGCAAATCAGAGCAGGACTTTTACACATAAAGGTAAAGTCGTGGGAACTTGCAGTACAGGTTCATAGTTCCTTGAAAGTGGAGTCTTGGGTAGATAGGATAGTGAAAAAGGCATTTGGTGTGTTTTCCTTTACTGGTCAGTGCATTGAGTTTGGAGTTGGGAGTCATATTGCAGCTGTACAGGACATTGGTTAGGCCACTATTGGAATACTGCGTGCAATTCTGGTGTCCCTGCTGTAGGAAGGATATTGTGAAACCTGTAAGGGTTCAGAAAAGATTTACAAGGATGTTGCAAAGGTTGGAGGGTTTAAATTAAAGGGAGAGGCTGAATAGACTGAGGCTGTATTCCCTGGAGCGTCAGAGGCTGAGGGGTGACCTTATCGAGGTTTATAAAATCATGATAGGATAAATAGACAAGGTCTTTTCCCTGAGGTGGGGGAGTCCAGAACTAGAGGGCATAGGTTTAAGTTGAGAGGGGAAAGATTTAAAGTGATCTAAGGGGCAACTTTTTCATGCAGAGGTTGATTATGGAAGAAAATTTGACAAGATCTTATTCCCTGACACAATTGCGTGTGCACAATTTTGTCAAATTTTCTTCCACAACCACCCTCTGCATGAAAATGTTGACCCTGAGATCCACCAGAGGAAATGGTGGAGCATGGTACAGTTACAACATTTAAAAGGCATCTGGATGGTATATGAATAGGAAGGGTTCAGAGGAATATGGGCCAAACACTGGCAAATGGGACAAGATTTATTTAGGATATCTGGTTGGCATAGACGAGTTAGACCGATGGGTCTGTTTCTGTGCTGTATATCTCTATGACACCAAACCAAAATTTATCCCTCCCACCATTTCCATCTCATGAATATCACTTATAATTCCAGATACACCAGTGTGTTTTTCCACAATCCATAAACTCTAGTGTGTCTTTGCTAAATGACCAGTGACACCTGCTACCATGAAGACACCTGAAGGTTTTCCATTATTGACAAAAGTGAGATTCTTTTTCTTTTGGAGAATCTTTTTCTTTCGGAGGATCTAAATGAGCATGCAAATAAAGAGTATTACCCTGCTTAACTCAGAAGACTGTTCCTTTGTGATAAGATTTATCACTGGTTTACTGTTGTGATGTCTAACAGAATGTTGAGATGTCTTACAGAATGCAGAGATGTGGCTCGTCGGAGGACTTTTCAAAGCAATTCTTTATTGATATTATACTATGTACATTCTATCTACAAACCAAGTCTATGTTGTTGCTTCTGTCTTCAGGATCAGTTGATATGAGCAGAACATCCTCAAGAGTTAACCTTTTATTTTGTACTGGGAAGTGAGTGGCACCACTTATTATTGGATTTAAATTGAATACTCACAAATTCTAGAATTAATTTTATTTTCTCCAAGAATGACTGCATTAGTATTGCCAATTATTGATATTTAATAACTTACTTTGAATTAATAATCAAATAAATTGAATAAATAAATGGAAAAGATCAAGGGAAGCTGTTTCAAGCCAGCTCACTTCCTTAGCCCCATTCCTGGAGTCTGTTCTATATTTTTTGGATTGCATGCAAATAACGAAACTTACTTTTCTTTAAGATAGATTAGTTCCAGCTGCTTTTTCTCATTCTCATCTTCTGGAAGCAATAAGAGACAGTTAATGAAACATTCACACAATAAAGCAATTTTCTCACCTGCACACAAACAACATGGGTGCTGGGGAACACAAAAGCACTACCGCAGTTAGGCGGTAGTGTCGGGGATAATATTTTAAAAATGAAACAAAAAAGAGGAATGCCAGAAAAATAAAAGCAATTTTCTTTGACAAAAATGATTCAACAGCTTTGAGTTAAAGGTACTGTGCATGAGAGCACATGGAAACAGATCAAATTTGACTCCTGATCCATATTTATATAATCTGAGATTACAGCTGAGCTGCTGCCAATTACATCAATGCACCTGAAAGGAAAGGAAGCAAGTCAGCTGATATCCCCTCCTGATCACAATCCACTCACCCCTGGTAACAAACGTCTAAGTTGATAGATGTTATCTTGATTCGGTCAAAGTCAAAAAACTCGGAGATACTCAATTACATGATCAGTGATCAATGATTCATGTAGAATGATTGCATGGGAAGTTCTCTTTCAGCTCTATCCCAAATGCTTTCAAGAAAGGAAGGAGGAAAATGGGGTTGAACTTAACTTGCCCGAATTGACCTCAATGTGATAGTTATGGCCCCATTAATAGTAACAATTAGCTTGTAATTAGGGCAGCCTGTTAGATGGTTAAAGTATTTGTGTGTTTCCAATGGTTATGTGCCATGTAAATAATTTAATGCTGTCCACCAAAAAATAAGGAGAAAAGATAGAAGGAAACAGGATTTGGTTGGGGGACAGAACATACATTGAATATATGTTATCAATGTGAGTTATGATCAACAAAGCTCGTAGTAGATAATTAATACACACCATATTTATGGGAGCCAGAACTAGTGTAGGCATCTTCTATGCTGTCAGTGTCCGTGATTACAGTTAATTCCGCATCAGATTCCAGGCTGGTATTGATGAGCTGCTGCAGCACAGCTTCTGCAATTGGCATCACCATAGCAGTGGTAGAGGTGTTACTGAGCCACATGGACAAGAACACAGTACAGCACATGAAACCAAGCACCAACCTGTGAATAAAAGAGGAAGTAAATACCTTATAAGTAAACGTAGAACTCACCAAATAAGAGGGGAAAGAAACTAGTGATTTAAAGTTGATGTTATGACTTTGCTAAAGAAATTGTCTTTTAACAAACCGCCTCAAACTGGCATCGAAGCATGAAGTCACAGTGGCCAATAGACTAATGGCGCCACACCTATTGTGGACTTGTGATTAAGGAGATCACACTTAGTCAGCTTGGAGGGATTAGAACTCTGTCCCAGATTGGAAGAACACAGTCATTAGTATGCTTGAGGTGGACAGATCTTATAAACCAGCCTTGACAGAAACCAGGAATTCAGAAATGTCACAATTACGCCACTTTGATCCAAGAGAGAGCTAACAGACGAGGAGCCATGCTGTTTTCAATTTCAAAGGAGTACTTAGCTCCCTGTGTAATTAAATAATTCCAGGAATGATTAACTTTTCCCTTAGACATTTTGAAAGGCTTATAATGCATAAGCATGTTTTTTGGACATATATTTTCATTCTAACTCTGTATTTTCAAGTCATCAGACTTATAATTAAACATTGATGTATCAGTGTTTTTGATTTTGTCCTGTCTCTATGTCAATATTGCTTTGCCTTGAACTGAAGCAGTGAATTACACGTTGAGAGGTTATGGATATCTACACACTGTCCCTGAGACTGTTTGATTCCATCTCTAAGTAAGGCTTTCCCACCACTCCAGATGTACTGTAACATTCCTTTCTTTACAGCTGTATGTTGCAGGTAATCAAACACAGCTCACTAGTATAATGTCTGAGAACTCTCTCTCTCCACATGCTTATTATAGTCTACTATCTTCTCTCTTATTGTATCAGAGCCATGTCACCATTTACATCTTCACGATTTGCATGACTGTCATTATACTGCAAACGCACAGCAAGTCAGGCAGCATCCAAGGAGCAGGAGAATCAAGGAATCCTGAAGAAGGGCTTATGCCAGAAACGTCGATTCTCCTGCTCCTTGGATGCTGCCTGACCTGCTGTGCTTTTCCAGCAACACATTTTCAGCTCTGATCTCCAGCATCTGCAGTCCTCACTTTCTCCTATTATACTGCAAACCCCCACATCCTACTCCCACCCTGAATTTCTCTCTACTTGGTCGACCTTAGTCCAGTCATTTATTTTTACTTGCTTACGCAGTAACCATTATCATTAGCATCATCATTATTACCATCTTCACTATTATCATCAACAACAAATCCCAACCCTCCCAAGTCACAACACCTCAAAGTCTGAATCTCAAAGGATACTCTAATCTGAATTATTTCAGTTCAACAGTCAGAGTGTTACAAGGGGACATAAATTTAAGGTGAAGGGTGGAAGGTATAGGGGGGATGTCAGGGGTAGGTTCTTTACCCAGAGAGTGGTGGGGGTATGGAATGCGCTGCCTGTGGGAGTGGCAGAGTCAGAATCATTGGCGACCTTTAAGCGGCAATTGAATAGGTACATGGATGGGTGCTTAAGCTAGGACAAATGTTCCGCACAACATCGTGGGCCGAAGGGCCTGTTCTGTGCTGTATTGTTCTATGTTCTATGTTCTATGTAACATGTTAGTGATGGTGCTGTACCCTGTCTGAAATGGTGGTGTGACACCATGCACATTGGATGTAGTACAGGGATGGCTGCCTACATTCTATGATGATCATATTTGTTCTTACTTCTCAGCTCAACTATGATAAAAACTTTCCTGGTCCTCTTAAATATCCCTTCAGGAATTCTGACAATATACGTTTTGGTTAATCTATTTTTCTGACTATGGCTTCTGATTTCCTGTCCCCAATTAAGACCTTCTGCTCTAGCTTTAAGGTTGACAGATTTTGCTCCATGTCACGAGTTGTACCATCCCTGTTGCTTTTTGCTGTACCATTTCTCCTCTTGTTTGACTTTATCATGGTCTTGAGAGACTATATTTGGCCTGTATTCTAAAACTGGCCTATTCATTTTAACCTCCTTCCTCTTAACGGTTCTATCGGAAATATCCATTATTCAATGGTGTTGCTTTGTAACTGATTAAGCCAACTCAGAGTCTGCATTTGTATGCGTTAGTGACCTCGTGGTCTTGACCACACCCTCTGCCTCTCAGTTTAATTAAGGGTAGGGTAAATAACCTGTCACATAAGTAATGCCTGCCTCAAAACTGAACTTTCTGAAATCCATGCTCCAAATTGAGGTCCATTGTACAGGGAACTCTTCAGGAAAACTGCATATCACAATAATGCTTTTTTACTGATCCAATCAGTGGGAGTGCTGTGGTAAATGAAGCCTTGTTACTTCAATCAGTCTTGAATAACAGTTGATTAGGACTAAAATTGCTTTCTCTTAAAATCAGATATTCCATTGTTAACCTTTCCTGTGGTCTTTCCAGAAATCTTGATGAAATTATTGACTCTGTGGGTTTTGGTTGCGTATGGCATTACAACATGTAATCCTGTACATTGTTCAAAATTCTAGTGCCATCCCTGAGTGTATCAATTATTACCTGTACCCTGTCTGGAAGATAGACTTTGGAATATGGCATACTCACATCTCATCAGCAAAAGGCTAAGCTTTTATTTACAAACAGCGACCTCTGAGATTTTTATGAATCCCAGTAATATTACCAAAGGCTTACGTTCCATCTCAACATGAAATTTCAGTTTTGTGAAGTAGTTTGCAAATCTTTCACATCGTCATGTAGCTGCTAAGACTCCCTTCTCTATGGTTACATACTTTGTTCAGTCTCCATCAAAGCACTTTACATTTGTTTTGTCAGTCTGCACCTGATTAAGGACTGTTTCAAATCTTGTGGAATAATGCAGCCATATAATGTGTTAGAGCTTCAACAGAAAGTAATTACTCTTCAATCTTTTCAAAACTTGCATTCTGTTCCTGATAACAATAGCATTGCTGGCCTTTCTTCAAAGGTTTTCTGACAGGTTGTGTAAGACTTGTTACATTGGGGATAAACCTCCAATTCTAAAAAATGCAATATATCATTCAAGCACTTTAGTGCTGGTAAATCACTGATGATAGCTCTTATCTTCCTTGGATCCACCATTTTTAATTTATTCATTCGCAGGATGAGGGCATTGTTACTCATCCCTAATTAGAGACAAAGAAAGTTGCAGATGCTGGAATCCAAGATAGGCGAGCAGGAGGCTGGAAGAACACAGCAAGCCAGGCAGCATCAGGAGATGAAGTCATCAACATTTTGGGTATAACCCTTCTTTAGGTCTTGAAGAAGGGTTACACCCAAAATATCGACTTCACCACCTCCTGATGCTGCCTGGCTTGCTGTGTTCTCCCAGCCTCCTGCTTGCCCATCCCTAATTGGCCAAAGGGCATTTAAGAGTCAATTACATTGCTGCACCACTGGAGTCACATGTAGGGCAGACTAGGTAAGGATGGCAATTTCCCGCCATAAAGGACATTAGTAAACCAGTTGGGTTTTTCCCAGGAATCAACAACAGATTCATAGTCATCTTTAGATGCTTAATTCCACCATCTGCCATGTTGGGATTTGAACCTGGAGGCCAGGAACATTACTTGGGTCTCTGGATTAACAGTCCAGTGATAATACCACTCGGTCAGCGCCTCCTCTCCATAAAACCTTGCTCTTAGATTCTGTCATCTAGAAATGTTATTATTTTTCGAAAGAATTGCACTTTCTAACCTAGTGTTAGGCCTACAATTTGTAATGTCTTTAGTACATCCCTAATCTGCTGGTCATGTTCCTTCTGCATTTTAACATGCATTATGATATCATCCATCTGGAGAAAATGTTTCCCTTCCAGGATTCTAAACAAAGCTGTTTAGAAGATGTTTGGTGCAGCAAAGATCCCACATGTTCAACAATTGAAGCAATCCTGCCTGACAGTGTAATAAGTGCACTTATTAATTTTGACTCATGGTCTAAGAGTATCCGTCAGAATCCACTGTTAGCATCCAATACTTTGAAAAACTTCTTGTTGGCAATTTTGCCAAACTATTGTCAACAGCTGGAGTCAGATGGATTTCTCTTTGAACTCCTTTGTTTAACTGAGAGAGATCCACATACAATCAAAGTTTGCTATTGTGAGCAGTTACTAGGCCTGAGCGCAGTTGTGTTGGTTCTGTTACTAGCAATGTAACCTTGTTTTCAATCATGCTGTTTAACTGAAATTTAACTTTTCTCATCAAAGAACTTTTCTCATCAAAGGGTGTGTACAACCAGATGGGTTTAGTATCATTCTTACAGAGTAATATATGCTACTACTTCAACTTGCCGAAACATCTTTGGAAATTACTGACAAAATTCTCTGCTGTCTTCATTGTGAAGTATTATATTCAGTCTCCTTCAGTGACCAACTCACAATTCTGCTTAACAATTAGGTATTCGATCCTTCAGTACTTCAGTGACATTTTGTCTTCTATGGATAGGTTTTGTGGTGTTTTGCCCACACATCTGAAGATCTGTGCCTCCCAGACTTTGGAGTTTTACATTTGCTGGTCTGGCTGTCAGAGATTTCAAACAAGGCAGGCTCTCTGCTACTATGAAACAGCTGTTCCTGTGTCAAATTTAAATTTTGCTTCAAACCATTGCACCATCAAGTTGGTAGTCAGAATTGGTTTTGACTCTCTTTAACCTCATCTATGAATGTTGTCTTCACCTTATATTTGTATGTTTTTCTTCTTGAACTTACATCTGGTTGCGTGATTTCAATATCTCTTGACATTTTCCTTTTGCAGAACCATTTTGTTGCTGTTGAGGCATGAGGATGCTGTTAATTTACTATATTTCTTTAAGCTCCCAGCTAGTCACAGTTCGGCACTCAGTTTCCCGAACAGACATTCAGTGCACTTGTGATTATGTTTGGATCCACGTCTTGCAAAACCTAATATGGATGTTGACACTGACACCCACTTTTTTTTTTGGCATTTGACAAGCTTTTAGGGGAGTTACTACACCATTTGGACCATGTTGGAAAAGTCTCTGATGTTTCTTTGCAGAATTGACGCATTTTTGAGCCATGAATTTTTTTTTTTGCCTGTGCAGTGAATTAGATCATCTGTTCTAGTATTAAACAAAGTCTGACAACATCTCATTCTTCACAATTAATCCATCCTTCCAAGTTACCTGTCAGCAATATTCTGCTTGACAATATGAATGAATTAAAAAGGCTTCTATTGATTTTCTCACATGTCAAGATCACAAATTAAACATTGCCCAGCCTATGGATAAAGTTTTTGGGAGGGGCAAAAGAAAGCACTGGTTTGTCTGACCAGAATATACTCAGCTATTAGCCTGACAGCATATAAAGATGCTAGCTAGATGACATTACTCCTTCACATGTGAGTTTGAAACTGTTTTATAATGCTAAATCCGCTTCCTGAGCTCCACATTGGCTCCATTGTGAACCTTCTACATTACCCAATAATTGAGGTCATTGCAGGTCTGTACTGGAACTGCCATCCCTATGAACTATTTGACCTCACTCAGCTGGGTGAATACTTTGGTTTTCTCTTCTTACTGTCAGAAAATTCTTTTCCTGTATTTTTATTCTCCAAAATATTGTTAGTTCATGGCTAAGCTTTGAAGTTGACAATATTCTTTCTTCCACCATTAAGTCTTCCTACTCTATTGCTCTGTATTTAGAATCTTAGAGTCATAGAGATGTACAGCACAGAAACAGACCCTTCGGTCCAACTGGTCCATGCTGACCAGATATCCCAATCTAAACTAATCCCACCTGCTAGCACCTGGCCCATATCCCTCCATACCTTTCCTATTCATATACCCATCCAGATGCCTTTCAAATGTTGCAATTATACCAGCCTCCACCACTTCCTCTGGCAGCTCATTCCTTACACTCTGAGTGAAAAAGTTGCCTCTTAGGTCTATTTTATATCTTTCCCCTCTCACCCTAAACCTATGCCCTCTAGTTCTGGACTCTCCCACCCCAGGGAAAAGACTATTTATCCTATCCATGCCCCTCATGATTTTATAAACCTCTATAAGGTCACCCCTCAGCCTCCGACGCTCCAGGGAAACCAGCCCCAGCTTGTTTAGCCTCTCCCTGTAGCTCAGATCCTCCAACCCTGGCAACATTCTTGGAAATTCTCTTTTTCCAACTTTTTGCCTAAAGTCTTCTGAAGTTGTATCTTGATTTTGGAGTCTTCCTTTTTTAGTTGTGTGCCTTGGACTCTATTTTAACTTCATATCTTGGTTTGGAGATTTCTTTCCCGAAATAAATCTACATTACATTTGAAGCCAATACTGCTTTCTGCCTGTTGAGATACTAGTCTAGAGTATGGTTTGTATTATGGAGTATACCAGGTCTGCATCATGAGCTGTACATGTCTGCACATACACTTTCCCTGGGGCTGTTTGTCCCTTGTCTCTAAGTAAGGCTTTTGAACTCATTAGTTATACATGTCTGCACATTTTAAGTTAACAAATACCGCTGTCTAGTGTGACGTCTAAAATCTCTCTTTTCACATACTCATTGTGGCCTGATGTCTTCGTCTCTTCCTGATGACAGTCATGTTTATCAGTTACATCATTATTTGCATGGATCTAATTATATTACTGACATGTATGCAATTCTCAATCTCTGACCTATTCCCCAGTCTATGGTCCTGACCCTTTCTCATTCCTTTTGTCCTCTGGATCAAGCTGCAAATTTTCGTTGATTTGGGATTTTATGTAGCCGCAGTACCTCTCATTGCCACTGGAGGTCTTCGCATACTTTGACAGTATGTCGCAATTGTCAAAAAAATTCAGTCAAAATAATGGTAAAGTGAATGATGCTCAATAACAGTTATGTGCAGATGCAAGTGCAGATGTTATTGCAATGTCAGGTGAGAGCAGGCATGGGTTTAAGCAAGGAAATTGAGACGAAGCTGTTGAAGACGTACTGGTTCACTGTTAGTTTCTCAAAAAGGGCATCTTGCCATGAGGTTCATCATTAAAATGCACTGAGCAGTGTGAAGTTGCTCTATTTCCATTTTAATGTAAACTAAAGTCACTGCAGGAAGTTAGAGCTGGACTGAAATGATGCAAGAAGCCCAACTTGGAGCCATTTAAGGTCTGCACATGTTTAATTACTTGGACTAGCTGTCAAAGATTCTTCTAACGAAGTGTTAATTATTAACTACTGCCAATGAAACCTCTTTGGCACCAAAATATAACTTTTAGAAGTATGAAGTTTGATTTCCTCAGCCTTTGATGGTCATTGAACCTTTTAAAAACGTAAAATTAGAAACCTTGTTTGTTTTTCAATGCTGTATCTTCTTTCCTTTCGTAATCAAATTTTTCTTTCTTTTTATTCTGTACTTGATGTAACATGCACCCACTCGACTTTGAATATCCTCTCAGTCCTTAATTTCACAATCTTCACTCTGTTTACTGAAGGATATACCCAGCTGGTTGTTCTGTGTACTAATGTCCCCTGTGCTAATTTTACCCTCCCAGCAACATAATCAGCTCACACTTGCAGCATCATCCATGCAAAATATTGTCAAGATTAAACAGCTATAGGCAAGTCTAACTAATGTTGGATTCTGTTCAATGCCCTATAAATTATGGGCTAATGGGGATTGGGAGTAAATGAGATCAATAAAGCACAATTAAGAAAATATATCACAAGATAATTGTTGCTAAAGAACTATTGATGATAATCATGAATATTCAATCAATGGTATATTTCATTTGATGTCAATTCAAGTGATTAACAAATGGCAAAAGTATCAGAAAGCATTGGATATACTCCACAGATCATGAATTTTCTCTGGAGAATCAAACAGAGTTAATAGTTCTGATTTTCCAGTCAGCAGCAAAGTGATAGTATTCACTCGTTCATCCAGCCACCTCTTTGATGCAGATTCCCCCTTTTCTCAGCATTAGAGTCACAGAGTCATAGAGATGTACAGCACGGAAACAGACCCTTCAGTCCAACTCGTCCATGCCAACCAGATATCCCAACCCAATCTAGTCCCATTTGCCAGCATTTGTTCTATATCCCTCTAATCCCTCCTTATTCATGTACCCATTCAGATGCCTTTTAAATGTTGTAATTGTACCAACCTCCAGCACTTCCTCTGGCAGCTCATTCCATACATGCACCACCCTCTGCATGAAAAAAGTTGCCTTTTAGGTCCCATTTATATCTTTCCCCTCTTTCCCTAAACCTACGCCCTCTAGTCTGGACTCCCCCATCACATGGGAAAAGACCATGTCTATTTATCCTATCCAAGCCCATTATGGTTTTAAAAAGCTCTGTAAGGTTACCCTTCAGCCTCCGACACTCACGGGAAAACAGCCCCAGCCTATTCAGCCTCTCCCTATAGCTCAAGCCCTCCAACCCTGGCAACATCCTTGTAAATATTTTCTGAACCCTTTCAAGTTTCACAACATCCTTCCTATAGGAGGGAGACCAGAACTGCACACAATATTCCAAGAGCGGCCCAACCAATGTCCTATACAGCCACAACATGACCTCCCAATGTCTATACTCAATGCTCTGACCAATAAAGGAAAGGATACTAACTGCCTTCTTCACTATCCTATCTATTTGAGACTCCACTTTTAAGGTACTATGAACCTACACTCCATTAATTTGAAACCAACAGCAAGTCAAGGAGATTTTCAAGTATCTAGCCACAGTGATGTCAGCAAGCAGGGTAATCGCACCGATGTATTCTCAAAGACAGCAAACCAGAAGGTAAAACATACTGATTATCCTTCCATTTTAATTTAAACTTTATAGAGAGTGAAATAAATTATTTTGAGTGTACATTGAATTAAGGTGGAATATCACAATCTTAAAATACCTTCTAAAATGTTTTAAGAATGTAAATATTTTGTTATTAAAATAGAGAATTTAACGTTCCACAAATATAATGAGTTTTCTTAAACCAAATGAATTTTTCAGCAGTAATTATAAATTTCAGTACAAGAAACCCAGTCACATTTCACTCAACAAGGTGTAACTTTTCTAGGGGGGGCGGTTTTACTGTGAGACAAGTCGTGAAAAAGAGGACATTTTTATATCTCATAATTTCTATTCCATGCAGCCTGTGGGATCTATTTCAGCACACCCTATGGTGAAGTTTAGAATCACAGACTGTAACTTCTATATTTCCACATTTAACACTTTTAACTAAACTTCCTTCAGTTGCAGAGAAGAAAAGGGCAAATGTTTTGTTATAATTACTACTGCAAATACCAGTCAATGTTTTAATTCTGACCAATGATCACTGACATGAAATACTAACTCTGTTTCTCTCTCCACCAATGCCTTCCTGACCTTCTGAGTATTTCCAGCATTTTCTGTCTTTCTTTTTATTTACGTAGCTGCCAGTCAGCAGTATTTGGTGATAAGTTTGCCAGCTGGTCATATAATGCCACATTTGGTGACCCCAGTGAGCAGTTGCTTTCAGAGGCCATAAATTGGAGATTCAGAAGTGGAGATTTTTAATCCTGTCCGAGTGCTACTTCTCTTCCGACTGTGTGAATTCCTCTCCCCTCGACCCTCATTGCAACTGCTGAACTCCCCAATCCCAAAACGCAGCCTGCCAAATCCTACATCACAGCTCCTGCATCCCAACCCCTGTCCTTCAATCTCTTGTTGCATCTGATATAATTACAGGACAAAAATGGTTTACATACAATTAAGGTTGATTGACAGTGAAGGAGGTGTGACTTCTGGATTGGAATCAGCTAGATGATTATACCAAAGATTCTCAAACATTGTAAGAGTCAGAAGTCTTCCAGTTTCCTACTAAACCAAGCTCTTCCATTGTCTGCACTTGAAGAGAAAATCAGCCTTGGAGATTTTCTTTCCAATCGATCTTCCAATCGTTTGTTAGCATAATGTAGCACCATCATTTGGCTGGCCACATCTTTATTTAATTTGGCTTATATTAGGCCTGGCATTGGGAATTTGCCAACGAAAGAATATGGAACAGAATGGAAGCAGTCCAGAAAAGCTGACTGTCTTTACAAAGCAATATATTACTTCTAATATGCACATTTCCTGCTTTTCAAAAGATGTTTGAATTGCAAAAATAATTGGCAAAACACTGTGTCGAGCACAATAAATGAGAAAGCAAGAAATTGTTATTGTGACTAATGAGAAGAATGGTAGAATGCTTGACCCTCCATTTGATGGCTGATGCAGTGCAAGTGAAGTGTTCTGCATGAGGAGATAATGAGGACTCTCCAGGCAAACCTGTTCTGATCAATCCAAATAGATGGTTCTCTGCCTGTGAGTGATCGTGCGAGGGAAGTACCAATAAACCCAGTCTGTCTGAAGTGCATTTTGAATTAGTCTCTGTTGCTTTTGCCTACTTTCCTGCACATAAACAGAAATAAATGTGAATTCCCAAATGACATCCCACTGGATTACTGTAGTAGATGTATCAAAAAAAGTATCCTTCGAACTGATTGGTGGCAAGGAAAAATAAACAAGACAAACAGCTTTTATTACAGAAAAGCATTGTCCAACATTCCTTACGTAGATATTGCATAAAATTCAGCCTTTAGCAATCCATATTGATATTCTATATGGGGAGATTTTGCTGTCTAGCAGAAAATTGAGGAAAATAAACTAATGTGTAAGTTCATCATCAGAACGCCTATTAAATAACATCATAGGGAAAGGTGGCAAGAGTGCCAAACCCCATTTAAAAATCTGATGGTAAGATTATGTGAGACACTAAATAGGTCATAGGCATACTTGAGTTCCGTCCATACTTTTTGATACATTTCTTAGGTATAACTAATTTGGTTACTCCATCCTTCATCGAACCTTGAAGGTAAAGCTCTGATAGAAGCTAGATTTTCACTGTAGTCCTGCTTTTATGTTCTTGGGTCCATTCCTTCTTAAGAATACACCCGAAGCCTGAAGTAATACTCACATTCCCGGTTTAGCACCTGCCAACATCACCATACGTAGAGCAATCCTCTTGTGCAAATTCCACTTCTCAATGGAAGCAGCCAGGCAGATGACACCAATCAGCAGTAAGGTAGTGTCCTTGAAGTACTCCGATGCAACCTACACAAAGCACAGCAAGTATCAGTGCTGGAACTGAAAAATGGTGTCACCTCTCATGATGCTACATGGGTCTATCTGCTGAAAGAGTTCCCATAATCCAACACAACACACAGCAGAACCGGAATGGTTTGCATGGTGCTGTGTATCGTGCTGGTAGATCTGCACAAAGAAATGAATCATAGTGACAGTCTCTGCACAGCAAACTCTGTTTGCAATACATTGAAATAACAGCATTGATCTTACAATCTAATTGACTTCATCATTAGAGCTGAGATAACAATAGTAATGGGATATGGCAAATCCTCTGTCATGATTTGATTTGATTTATTTATTTGATTTATTTATTGTCCTGTGCATTTATGACAAATACAGTGAAAAGCGTGGTTTTGTGTCGCCACTCTCGGCTTAGGCTTGGAGGGCCAAAGGGCCTGTTCCTGGGCTGTAAATTTTCTTTGTTCTTTCTAACCAAAACACAGAATATACAACCAGAAAAATAAAACAATAAAGTTCATCTTATGTTCTAATCTCAATAAAGTTAGGTGGTGTTTGGACAGCTCCAGCTTCGAGCTCAGCCATAGAGATGGATTCAGGCTCTTCCACCCCCATGCCTCAAGTCCTTACTGCTAAACTGACAACACTGCTGCAAACACACTTCGCCAATGCCACTGAAATAAACAGTTGCCACTCTCTAATGCTAAATTGCAGCCACTAATACTGCTCTATGAGTCCATGCTGGGCCAACCTCACCAATGCAGCTGCCACCGGTGCTGCAGGCTCCTGCACTAGGACCAGACTCGCTGTTGTCAGGTGCCTGGGCCTACCTGCAGACCTGGAGCCTTGGCTCAGCCTGTGAGTCTGGACTAGGGGATTAAACCTGGGACCTGCTCATCGCTCGCTGGAAGACCTTGGGCTAGGGAGGTAGTGGAGCTGCATCTGCCTCATCCTGGCGCTGTTGCCAGAATCCTCCTCCTTTGACATTTACTCAGCCTCACCAGTCCCCAGGCCCGTCTTCATCTGCCATTCCACACTGGGCCTGATCTCATTGCTGCTGCTGTTGATGCTGCTTCAACTAAAGTGAAAAGGTAAGAGAGAAGACACAAAGAAAAAAGAAAAAAAGGAAAAGTAAAGCAAAACAAAAGGAAAGGAGATGGAAATGCTGGATCCATTGCAGCTCATTCAGTCAACAACAGAAATAAATGGTTTTACAGACACTTATGAACCTCTTAACTTGTACTCTCATAGTCGCTAACATGAACTTATGTTCCAAAAGACAGACTCAAATCATACTGTGACAGGCTGCCAAATCACATTGTGAAACACAAGGCCAATTTAAAACTTACCCAATTGGTGATAACTTGAATGGGAGAAAGTAAAATGAACAGGTTACGTACCTGCCAGAAATTAAATTAAAGTCTGGTTTGGTCAGACAAGCAGTAAAATATTATAAGAGGTGCTAGATCTGTGAAAAGTATAATGTGGAAAAGGCTATTAAAGTCAAATTAGCGAACCAACCTAGACAAAAGAACAAATGTATGGATAGACCTTATGAGGTACCTACCGAATAACAGAAGGGAAACCCATTGTCTTGTGATTATGAACCACTATTGATGGGTGGATGCATTCCAAACATGAGACTGTTCCACTTTGATTGTGGCAAAAGTCCTGACTGAAAAACTAACACCAAGATGATGAATGTCAGATACAGTCAGATTGAGGGTCTCAATTTATAGGGAAATAATGAAGCAACACATCAGATACTGGCAATAAAGCCAAGCTTCCATAATCCATACCATTCCGTTCGGGTATGGAGAAACAAACTAACTGAACATAAGCTCTGCCATCACAAAGGCCATAGAAACAGGCGGAGAGATGGTGTGGCTATGAAACTTTCCCTAAGCAATTAAGAGCAACCGAAACTGAACAATTGGGTTATCAATATTTGTGCTAATGACTGGAAGGAAAACATGGCTCTGACGGGAACCATAGCAGAAAGTGTAAATGTGAGACCACTAAGTGATAGTTAGAAGGTATGTGGTAATATTGTGTGAGCAGTTAAAAGGTTTGATACCCAGCATGAGAGAGAGTTGGAGATCATAAACCAGGAAAGGAGCAAGTGAAGCGAGGAGTCGCAGGATGTACTGAAAGCAGGAGGGAAGGTTATGATGAAGAAGTACAATGACGGGCCCAGGTTTCCTGTAAGATGGCAGAGTTTATTGTGATAATGATCAGAGGCAATTGCATATGTCTGGGTATGGCAGGAAAAGGAAAGCGGAACTGTCATTGCAGGTGAAACCACATGTCACACCACAGGAAAATAACCTGTCATCCTTTTAATTATTTTGTATCACATAGATCTCCAGGACAATAGCTGCCGGGGAGATTGTCATAGTAACAACCATTCCACAATGGTCAGCCAGAGCATGAGAGTCCCTCAAGTTCGAAATCATACTGAATATTTGTATATAACCCCACAAACACATGGAACGCAGGACTGGGAAACAGACCACCAAGGCAACATGTCACCTATTTACTGGGATTACTGGTGCAGTTCTAATTCAAGCTGCCCAGACACAGGCTATCAGAAAGACTGAGAAAGCCATTGTGCCAACTAGATTATAACTCCCATACCAGATCCTATAATGTTGACAATCAGAGGGCCCCAATGGAAGTGTCCATTGATGGAGCCAATTACCACACTCAACAAAATTATTCACAAAATCCATTGTGGATACTCACAGAGTTGTAACAATCACTGGAATACATATCAATAAGATGAGATTGGATAGATGGCAAAAAGTTGGGGTTAGTGTGTTCCTGCAGTAAGCATCACCATGCAATGGACTATTATGCCCCCATTTATTTGGTAGCCAGATTTAAAGAGGCAACATTGTGAAAGGTACTGTACCGATGTGGTTAATCAGCTTGGACATAACAATGTGCAATGTGCAATTTATTAATTTGTCGCCTAAGTGCCGAACTCTGAAGTCAGGCTATTAGAATAGGAAACACCTGCTTGGTTACCCAAAACAGTGCAGGAGGACTATGATTTAACAACCTAGGCAACAGAACACATTCTTATGATCATACAGCTATAAGGAGAAGATAGGAAAGAAGGATCTAACATATTACCCAAAGGCTTCATCAAAATCACTGACTCCCAGCAGAAGGGAACAGAATATGGCATACTAGCTCAGAACCTTACAGATGATGTTAACTCAGATATTGGAGATGGGAAATTTGGAACGGTGCCTCAGTATCTGTGTGAGACTAGATCTTAGTGCTTTTCCTTTCAGAGAGTTGGGAACTGGTGGTCATGCAGCCAATGACTGGAGGAGTGGAGAACACAGTTAGGTTCCTGATATAGGTATGCCACAGAGACATGCAGAGGAAACAAATACAGGTTTGACATTCAGGGAGTGGTTTGGGTAGGATTAAGATGGAGGGAGAGAGAGATTGACCCACCCCAAATTTCAGAGGTGCCCTCTTGATGACAATGTGACAATATTGCACTAAGCAACAACATTTATGCTCCTGTAGTACCATGAATTGGTGCTGCCAGAACAGGATGAGTTAGTAAAGTAATTTTAGCAATTTAAACTTCCCCTACTCAATGTTGCGTCTAATGGATAGGAGAGGGATGGAGGATTAGATTGTGCAATAATCATAATTTCTGTTTCCAGACCATCCACTTCTTTACCATGGGAGATTTGCATCTCACAGGCAGGTTTCTATCATAGAATCCCTCAATGTGTGGAAACAGGCCATTCAGCCCAACAAGTCCACACTGACTCTCTGAAGAGTATCCCAGACCCATTCCCCTACCCTATTACTCTACTTTTCCCCTGACTAATGGAGCAAACCTAAACATCTCTAAACACTATGGGCAATTTAGCTTGGCCAATTCACCTGACCTGTACATCTTTTGGATTGTGGAAGGAAACCGGAGCACCCAGAGGAAACCAACGCAGACACAGGAAGAATGTGCAAACTCCACACAGACAGTCACCTGAGGCTGGGATTAAACCTGAGTCCCTGGTGTTGTGAGGCAGCAATGCTAACCACTGAGCCACCATGTCGCACATAAAATTAGAGGCTTCAATTTACATCTCTTTCAAAACAGGCATAAATTCAAGAAATTCTTCCGCACTGAACTTTCTCATAATTCAATATTTGGTAGAGGGCAAATCAGTGTCAAAACTGAGGAGATTCAAGCAGTCCATAAAAACTGGTTTAAATAACTTATGGTCAAATTTCCCTAACCTATTGCAGCAAACATGAGCATTTAAGATATACTCATGATCAGAATTTCCAGAAAACATATGCATATGAGACAGGTCTTCTTACAGCACTGTTAAAGGTATGGGTACCCAACACTTAAAGGGACTGAACAAAGAACAAAGAAAATTTACAACCCAGGAACACATCCTTCGGCCCTCCAGGCCTAAGCTGATCCAAATCTACTGTCTAAACCTGTCACCCAATTCCTAAGCATCTGTATCCCTCCGCTCCCACCTACTCATGCATATGTCCAGATGCATCTTAAATAAATCTACCGTGCCTGCCTCTACCAGCTCTGCTGGCAACACATTCCAGACTGCTACAAGTGCCACCCAAAAAAAGCAAGTATTTTCTTCTGTGAAGCCTGTGGGAGCAAAAGTACATCTCCTAGCTCCTCAACAAAACTACAGGACATTGCCTATACTAGAGCCCCTCCTGTTATTCTTTATTCCCAAATGTTAGTCAAGGATGGATTGCCCAAATTGGTCTCCTTCAAATTAGGAAATAACTACTCGTTGCCTGGTTTCTATTGGCAACTCTCTGGAAATATGTAAATGACATTGAAGGCACAAGTTATTTTAGCCTGATGCCTTTAACTTCTGGTGCATTTTTCCAGCAATTAACCATTCTGAATTGTGAAGGAGATATGGGCACAAAGCCTTTCCAGTTTGACTGTCATAATAGGGCATTGGATTGTATAAGAGAGGAACGTACTGATATTTTCCTCTAATTTGTAATGAAGACATTTTACATGCTCCTAAGCTTCCTGTGAAAATAATGGAATCCCTACAGTGTGGAAGCAGGCCACTCAGCCCATCAAGTGTGCACTGACCCTATGAAGAGCATCCCACTCTAGCCCTGTAATCAAACATTTTCCATGGCTACTCCACCTAGCCTGCGCACTTGGGCAGTTTAGCATAGCCAAACTACCTAACTTGCACATCTTTGTACAATGGGAGCACCCAGAAGAAACCCACGCAGATTCAGGGAGAATGTGCAAACTCTACACAGTCAGTGGGTGGAATCAAATCTAGATCCCTGGTGCTGTGAAGCAACAGTGGTAATCACTGAGTCACCATGCTGCCCCTACTAAAATGTTAGTAGCTTAAATCTAAAGTTTAAACTCTCCCCTGTTTACTTCACAGTGCTCAAATGTTAGCTTAATAGAAAAAAAGGTGAAAGTACCCTATGTTTCAAGTTTACACAGGACAGAGGAATGGCTAAAGAGCCTCACTCTCAATGATCACTTCACAGATAATTAGATTTATCAACTACTTTACAAGTTGAAACCCCACTCCCCTACCTCAGAGGCAGAAGCTGCGAAGAATGCACTCTGCATTTTGGTCCCAGTTCAATGCACATGTTAACTGCTGAGTAGACATGTGATAATGAATAATCCACTACCTTGATGACAAGTGATGTGACTTTAAAGAGGGAACTTTAGCCTTGTCTCTGACGCATTGATCACAGAAATGAAGTTACAAATTGACTTATATCACTTGAGGGGTTTTGCATACAATTGAGTTTTTTTATTTAAAAAGTAACATTTTAAGTGACATGCTGCAATTTCCGTGTGTTGCAAAAGAGTTGGCATATATGCCAATTGACCTTCAGACAAACTGCCATGGGATAATCTCAAACAAGGAACAGAAAGTTTTCCATCCGAAGAAGCAACCTAAATGGGAGATGCAGTGTTTTCATTGGCCACTATTGTACCCCTATTTTTCATCATATTTTCCCATTCCCTTTTACATAGGTTTATGCATAGGTTTATGAAAGAGGAATCATGCTTAACTAATTTACAGGAATGCTTTGTGGATGCAAATAGAGAATGGATAAGAGAGAACCAGTAGCTGTAGTGTATGTGGGTTTCAAGAATGCTTTTGATAAGATCCCAGAGAAAAGGTTAATGGACAATATTAAATCATACCAGACAGGGGTTAATCGAGGGGCATAGATTGAGAATTGGATGACAGACCAGAAACAGCAAGTTGGAATGAATGAGTCTCTTACCAGGAGGCAGGAATTGACTAGTAGTGTACCACAGGAATCAGTGCTTGGGCCGCAACTATTCACACTATACATATCAATGACTTGACAGATCCAAATGCAATAGTCCCAAGTTTGCTGTTCGCACTGAAATAAGTGGGATTGTGAGTTGTCAGAAGGGTACAAGGAGATTTCAGGATGACCTAGGCAAGTTAAATGTGTGGGTAAACACATGGCAGGATTGATATAATGAGGTGTGAAAAACAGAAAGACATAGAATTTTTTAAATGCTGATACATTGGGAAGTGTGGATGTACAAAGAGATTTGAATGTCCTTGTACATCAGTCAATGATAGTAAATAGGTAGGTGCAGCAAACAGTTAGGAAGGTGAATGTACATTAACTGTCATTGCAAGAGAATTTGAGTTCAGAAGTAGAGGTGCCTTGAAGAAGGTATATCGGAACTTGGTAAGACTGCACCTGGGCTATGTGTTCAGTTTTGGTCTCCCACATAAGATAGATAGACTTAGATAGAGTGCAGCAAAAGTGCACTAGGCTAATCCAGGGATGGCAGCACTATTGCATGCAGAGAAATTTATTCAACTGGGCCTGTGTTCACTCGAGCTTAGAAAAATGAAAGGGAACCTGATTGAAACATATACAATTCTAACAGGGATGGATACACTACATGAGGAAATGTTTCTTCACATATGGGGTGGTCACCCTGAAGAATTTACTGCTACAGAAGGCTGTGCAGCCTGGGCATTGAGTATATTCAAGGAAGAGATTCATAAAACTTCTATATTTTGGAGGCATCAAGAGGTATGGAGAGAAAATGGGAAAATGTCATTGGGATAGAGGATCAGTTATTGCTATATTGAGTGGCAGAGCAGGCTCTCAAGGATGCATAGTCTACTCTAATTCTTGTTTCTCTGTTTCCATTCCCTCTTCAAAATGCAGTGAGGAAGGGGCATGGTTGAAGGCATTCACTGATTACTGGGTTGGAAATGAGAAGCACCATATTCTACTTATGGGTCCCTGTGATATGAGTGCCTGTACTTAACCGCCCTTTTCACTAGTGCTTCCAGTGGTTATCCATTAATAACATTAGTAACTGCAATGTTAACTGACACCAACAATCCAATAATATATTTTGTTTGTGCATGCTCACCTCCAATTTTTTTTCAGACTGCATGTGCTTAATCTAAAGCTGATTTTTAAAAATAAAAGACTTTTACTTTCCTTCACATTTTTTCTTCACATTTATGCTTCCTCATTAATATTTGTTCATTGTTAGGCATTTACTAAGTTTTATTTCTCTTCATTTTGATTTTTAGATGGATTTTGCTGCTACTGCACATACTCCTGACTGTCCGCAGACATGGTTTTTAATAATAATAATGTCGCGACTATCTGACAGTAATCTCAATTCCACAGTCCAGCCTCCCCTAATAGTCCTTCACCATTTTGCTTACCAAGAATCTTTAAAATATCATACAATTCTTCTTCCACAACCTTTTAAGGACAGACTACAAAATACTTGAGACTTTAAGAGAAAATAAAATTCTGTTCAGCTGTGTCTGAAATGAGTGGCCCTTTACATTTTAACCGTGATCACAGACTTCTAGGGTATACCACAAGGGGAAATATCCATTCAATATCTACCCTGTCAAATCTCCTCAGGATCGTAGGTTTCAACTAGGCCACCTCTTACTCTTCTAGACTACAAAAAATAGATCCCTAGCCTTTCTAACCTTTCCCCATAAGATAACCCATCCATTTGAGACATTAGTCTTGTAAACCATCCCTGAACCACTTGCAGCACATATCCATTCTTTCTTAAGTAAGGAATTATCAATACTGAACAAAATGCTTAAATGTTGTCTCACCAGTGTCTTGTATAAATGAAATACAAACTCCCTACTTTTGTTAATGTTAAGAGTTTGGTCACTTTTCTTCAGAACTGTTCCTTAGAATGATGGTGAGACTTGAAACATTAACTCCACAGATGTTGCCACACCTGCTGAGTATCTCTTCCTGTTTTTGGTTCAGATTTCTAACATTCACAATATTTTATTTTATTTTACTCCCTACTTTTCTATTCAATTTTCTCATAATAAAATAGTAATGTTCCTTAGCTTTCATACATATTTACTCTGCCATATCAGCATATAAACCTTTTGCATAGATTCATAGTGATAGAGGTCTATGGCACAGAAAAGGCTTATCAATAGGGTCTGTGCTGGTCATAACAAAGACATAATTTTCTAATCCCATTTTCCAGCACTTGGCCCATAGCATTGTATGCCTCGGAATCACAAGTGTACATCTGAGTACATCTTAAATGTAACAAGGATTTCTGTTTCTACAACTCTTACAGGTAGCGAGTTCCAGTTTCCCAGTACCTTCTAAGTGAATTTATTCTAACATGCCCTCTAAACCACCTGCTCCTTGCCTTAAAACTATGCCCCCACTCATTGATCCATTCACCAAGGAGAAAAGTTCCTCCCTGTTTCTCCTATTATTGTCTCTCATACTTTTGATACATCCTAATCATCTCTCCCCTCAGTCTCCTCTGCTCCCAGGAAAACAACCCCAGCGTATCCAATATCTTGTCATTGCTAAACCTCTCCAGCCTAGGCAACATCCTGGTCAATCTCCTCTGCACCTTATCCAATTTAATTATTCCCTCCAATTAAATGGATTCTGGAATTGCATACAATAATCTAGCTGTGGACCAACCAATATTTTATACACCTCAGCATAATGCACTGCTCTTAAACTGTATGCCTCATCTAGTAAAGGCCAGTGGCCCATATGCTTTCTTAAATATTCTATCTACCTGTCCACTTAATCAAGATCTATTAGGGATTTGCAGAAATGCTGTTCTAGTGAGCAACACCATTGCTTTCCTACTTGCTTGCCATGCTTTCATGTTAACTTTGTAATTTGTATATATGAACAGTGAGGTCTTTCTAAATACCAGCCTCTCTGCATTTGAAAAGTATGCTGTATTTCTATTTTGCTTACCAAAGTTGATTGCTTTACATTTCTGTATATCATAATCCATTCTTGCCCCTTACTTAACCTGTATAAATCTTTTCTTGGCATCATTTTGTGTTCTCCTCAACTCAATTTCCTATCAAACTTTGTATCTTTAGCAACCTATGATACATTACAGTCAATTGCCCCACGAAAGCCACTGGCACGGACTGAAACTAGCTGAAACCCAAATTTGATTCTTCCAGTACCTAAGAAGTTACAGACTGCCCACTTATAAATGACCTATTGATTCCTACTCTGATTTCTATCATAACCTATAGTTGGACAAACCTAGAAGACCTTTTCATTACAATTCCCAGCAGCTTAAACCTCCTGCTCCATTGACATCCCTGAAAAGCAGACGTAGAGGATACATCGCATCAAGCTTACTCTTGCATTCAGTATTCCACTAGTCTGACTTAATCCTCAATCCAGGTTAACATATTACACATAATCTCATCAATTCTAGTTTTGTATTATAAGATCTTGAGAGGCCAATTTTAAAAAAAATCCAATACACTACATTAATTGATTCTTCTTATCAAGCCTGCTAACCACCTCAGAACATTCTCTGACAGATTGTCAAATAGGCAACTAGCACACATGCCACAAAAATACTAAGACCATTTCCAATTACCATCACTGAACCCTCCACCATCAATATCCTGGGTGACATGATTGATACGAAACTGAACTGGACTAATCATACAAAAGAAGTGGCCACAACAGCAGGTTAGAAGCTAAAAATCTTGCAGTGAGTAATTCATCTCCAGACTCCCCAAAGTCTGTCCCACCATCTACAATGTAAGTCATTAGTTGGATGGAATATACCCCACTTGCTTGGATGATTGCATTTCAAGAACATTCAAGAAGTTTGACACAATTCAGACCAAAGCACCTTGCTTGACTGGGACCACAGCCACATCCACATCCACTCTCTCCATTATCTTCCTACCATGGCAGCAGTTTGTACCATCTTCAAGATGCATTGTAGTAAACAACAGGTATTTATTTATAAACTTTTCCAAACCTGTGAAGTGTAACATCTAGAAGACCAAAGGTAGCAGGTGCAAAGGGACACAACCATCTTTATGTTTCTCTCCAAGCCACAAACCATCCAGACTTAGAAAAATGGTCAGAATTTTATAGGGGTCTGAATGATGTGGTCTATGGCAAGTCTTGTGGCAGAATCAAGTGAAATGTATCCTGATTCTGGGAGTGTCTTGCTTTATCTTTTCACCTTTCTAGAGCAGCTTAGGGAGTTTCTCACTAGGCAGCGCTGAGTTACCAGTTAAGGGAGACTGTTGATTGTTAAACACTTTGTATTGACAGCCCAACTCACCTCATTGATATTCAGCTTTCTATCTTACCAAACAAGAGAGATTTCAAATAAACTCTACGTAGAAGCCAGAGCAGGTACCTGGTCAATTCAGCTTTCTGTGTGCTTTCGACAGTCTCCATGTATGGGGTTGGATACGGCCAAAGTGCAGTTCGGGACATGATCCACAGAAATAAACCAGCTGCATCCCTCATTGGTAGGAATTGGCATCTGGCATGAGCCAATTATGGCTACTCTCCAATACATTTGCAGGCCACTTAGGAAGCACAGGCTTGTGTTGCAAGTCACTCTGGTAATTAGAACTGAAAGGTTGCAGCAAAGAGCTTTGCACCAAGTACAGAAGCCAGTTCAAGGATTGGACCAGGTTGCATCTCAGGCTACTCATTTGCTCTCTTGGCAATCACTCACTTAGCACCTACTTGCAAACTTGCAGAATCCATTCTTTGCATTGCCTTACCTTATCATGCCATGCCTGTTAACTTCAGCCAGACCAAAGGTTATCACTACTACTGTTTTGAGGTGCTCTTTAGCTCAGACACACAGATAGGCTGCTTGCCATGGTGATACATCTGGTGAAGTGTGATACATCTTGATGCATGCTTCACCAATACTACAAATTCATTCAAACAATTAGCCATGTCAGAAGCTGGTGGGGACTCGTCAGACTCAGTCCAGTCACGTGGGAGCCACTGATAATAACTGTGCAGACAGACACAGTCTAGGAACTTCGCTTCAGTTAGTTATCCACTTGGGATCCTTTGGCTTGTGAGTACCTATTTGCTGTGTGGAACTGAAGTAAAGAACAAAGTGCCTTATAGCAGGATAAGTAAGAATGGGGGAAAAGCTTAACTAACCAGAAGTATATTCCAGGAAGCTTTAATTTTAATAACTACATATTAAAATATTAAGGCAAGATTGAGGAATGTAAGAGTTTCCCATAGTGAATAGGTCTTGAGAAAAACCAGTTACTCAAAGGTTAAAACCATTCTCTGGTTTTATCAGAGAATGGTGAAGCTAACAGCACACACTAGTATAATGGGGTAAATCAAACAGAAATGTTCAGCATCCACTCACATATGCACAGTTAAATATCAAAATCTGGATGCTGTCACCAACAACACTAAACCTCTTTCCATTCCTCATTGAGTGATTTAGCATAGAAATAACTGAAATGTTATGAAGATGGTTTTCCACTAGTTCAGCATGAAAGATACTAATTAAAGTTAGGACTGGAGTAAATTAATTTGAGAACAGATGATAATGGCTTGTTATTTGACAATTGCTCCTGTGTGGAAGATTTTTAATGAAAAGATAATTTAATATTTTTACATTTTCACAAATCTCTTGTTAATTCAATACATATTTTCAATTTTTGTTCACTTTCTGACTTTCTGTGAATGATTTAAATCTAATTTATTGCCACTGCTTCATATTCCTTATTTTAACTCTATCTGGCTCAATGAAGGCTCTGCAATCTGATTGGACAAAAGAGTAACTAGGGAGAGAATAGAGCCCCTTAAAGATCAGCAAGGCCACCTATGTGTGGAATGGCAGGAGATGGGTGAGATACTAAATAGGTATTTACTGTGTTTACTGTGGAGAAGGCCATGGAACCCAGATAACTTGGGGACATAATTAGCAATATGTTAAAAAGTGTTCATATTACAGAGCAGGAGTTACTGGATGTCTTAAAATGCATAAAGGTGGATAAATCCTCAGGACCAGATCAGGTGTACCCTAGAACTTTGTGGGAAGCTACAAAAGTGATTGCTGGGTCCCTTGCTGAGATATTTGTATCATCGATGGATATAGGTGAGGTGTCAGGTGGGATAATATGGTGCCATTATTTAAGAAAGGTGGTAAGAAAAAGCCAGGGAGCTACAGACTGGTGTGCCGGGCATCAGTGTGGGCAATTTGTTGGCAGGGATTTTGATGGACAGTTTTTACCTACATTTGGAAAAGCAAGGACTAATTAGGGATAGTCAACATGACTTTGTGTGTGGGAAATTGTGTCTCACTAACTTGATTGAGTTTTTTCAAGAAGTGACAAAGAGGATTGATGAAGGCAGAGTGGACATTATCTATAGGGACTTCAGTATTGTGGTTGACAAGACTGGTTAACATGGTTAGATCGCATGGAATACAGGGACAGTTAACCATTTGGATACAAAATTGGCTTGAATGTAGGAGACACAGCATGGTGGTGGAGGGGTTGCTTTTTGGACTAGAGGCCTCAAAGAGTGTGCCTCAAGGATTGGTGACTTTTGTCAATTATGCAAATGATTTGTATGTGAATATCGTAGGTATAGTTAGTAAGTTTGCATATGACATTAAAATTAGTGATGTAGTGAACAGCGAAGAAGGTTACCTCAGAGTACAATGGGACCTTGATCAGATGGGCCAATTGTTCAAGGAGTAGCAGATGGAGTTTAATCTAGATAAATATGACATGCTATATTTTGGTAGTGTAGGACTTACACACTTAATGGTAAAATCCTGGGGAGTGTTGCCAAACAAAGATACATTGCAGTGTATGTTCATAGTTCCTTGAAAGTGGAGTCACAGGTAGAAAGGGTAGTGAAGAAGGCATTTGGTATGCTTGTCTTTATTGGTTAGAGCATTGAATATAGGAGTTGGGAAGTCATGTTGCCGCTGTACAGGCATTGGTTAGGCTAGTTTTGGAATACTGCATTCAATTCTGGTCTCCCTGTTTTAGGAAGGATATTGTGAAGTTTGAAAGGGTTCAGAAAAGATTTACAATGGTATTGCCAGGGCTGGAGGGTTTGAGCTATAGGGGGAGGCTGAATAGGCTGAGGCTGATTTCCCTGGAGCATTGGAGGCTAAAGGGTGACATTATAAAGGTTTATAAAATCCTGAGGGGCATGGATAGAGAAAATAGACAAGGTCTTTTCCCCAGGATAGAGAGGTCCAAGACTAGAGGGCATGGGTTTAAGGTTAGAGGGAAAAGCTTTAAAAGGGACCTAAGGAGCAACTTTTTCATGCAGAGGGTGAAAGAACTGCCAGAGAACATGGTGGAGGCTGGTACAATGACAACATTTAAAAGGCATCTTGATGGGGATATGAATAGGAAAGATTTAGAGAGATATGGGCCAAATGCTGGCAAATAGGACTAGATTAATTTAAGATATCTGGTTGGCATGGCTGAGTTGGACCGAAGGGTCTGTTTCCGTGCTGTACATCTCTATGACTCTATGGCTCAGTGTTTCTTGCCCTGTTCACAAATACGACTGACATCCTAAAGAGGGTGATGTTTTGAGTTGAATCCTGATTAGATGAAAAGTCCCCTCTAAATTCCATAAAGTCTGCTTTGGGCTGTTGTTTGTGACATGAGCACTGACGCATGTTACCTTTGCACCGATCACAATACTGCAGCCAGATTGGTGGGTCCTGGCAGCACTCCGCCATGAGGTCTACAAACTTACCATTCAGATTTTCTGACACCTAGGTCTCCAACTAGTTCACTTGCATATGTCATTCTTGGAATAAATGCATACAAACAGAAAAATTTGATCATTTATACATTTGCTCACTCATGTTCATAAATACATAATTGTATCTTTTATTGCCCTTACACTTTGTTGAAACCCTAAAATATTTATTGAACAGAATTGTGAAAAGTCTTCTCTTCCTGCTGGTAGAGCAATAAGTTCAAGTGTCAGTTTCCAAGTGCGCAGAGAAAGCTGATAGCCACAGTAAGTATATGGGGCTGGCAGGATTCCTTGTCTGCTCCCAAAGTAGCACTTCTACTACAGCACGTCAGAAATGGAAAATCACAGCTTCCCTTTTAAAGATGTTCAACAGCAGAATATGTAGGTAAAGCAATCCATACCTTTTGTATAATTTCTCACAAGATTCTTCCTTTTCTGGGCGGATAGAGTCAGCATGTCCTGATAGAGGCATCTCTAGATTCAGGAGGTTATAGCAAGGAACTTAGAAAATTTCAGTGCAATCAAGCACAATTAACATAGCTTTATTAAAGGGAAATCATGATTAATTAATTTATTGGAGAGTTATTTGAGAAAATGACAAGAAACACCGATAAAGCCAAAGTTTGGGATGTGATACATTTAGATTTTGAGAAGTCATTTGGCATGCCATCACATCAAAGATTATGACATAAAATAAAAGCTCATGGGTCAGGGTAGCATGTTTGATTGTGGAATGGTTAGCTTACAGGAAGCAAAGCATTGGGTATTTCTGGATTGGCAAGATGTACCAAGTGACGTGACACAGGCATCACTGCTGAGGCCTCAGATACATATGGTATATAACAGCTACTTATATGAAGAGACTGAATGTATGATTATCAGATTTGCTGACGGCATAAAGATAGGCAGGAGAATAACTTGTGTAGAGGACGTAAGAGGTCTGCAGTGGAAAGCTGACAAGTTAAATCAGTGGGAAAAGGTTTGGCAGGTGAATTAAAATGTGGGAAAGTGTGGAGTTGTCCACTATGGCAGGATTAATAGAAAAGCAGCATATTATTTCAAAGGAGAGAAATGGCAGGACTCTGAGGTTCAGAAGAATCAGAAGTCCTGATGTGTTGGTATACATGTACAGCAAGTTATTCGGAAAGCAAATGGAATATTGTCCATTCTTCCAATAGGAATGAAATGTGAAATTAGGGATTTTTTGCTTCACTTGTACATGGCACTGATGGGATCCATCTAGAATGACATGTATAGTTTTGGTCTTCTTACTTAATAAAGCTAATTGTATTGGAAAAAGTTCAGAGAAAGCTCATTTGACTGATTCCTATGATGAGGGAGTTACCTGTTGAGAAAAGGTTTGAGAGTTTGGGTCTGTATCCTGAAAGTTTGAGAGGCAATTTTATCGAAACATATAAGATCCTGAGAGGATTTGACAGGGTAGATGCTGAAAGGATGTTTTCCCTGATGACGTGGTGAGATCTAGTTGACACAGTTTAAGGAGTATCCCATTTAGGGTCGAGATGAGGACAGTTGTTTTCTGTCGGAGGTTCGTGAATCTGTGGAACTGTCTTCCCCAAAGTGTGGTAGAGGCAATGGGATTGACTATTTTTAAAGCAGAGGTTGATAGATCCTTGACAACAAATGAGTCAAAGGATTTTGAAGGTAGTCAGGGAAATGGAGTTGAGACAATAATCAGATCTGCCATGATTTTATCTAGGGACTGAATGGTATATTTCCATTGCTAATATTCTATATATCAACAAATTTCTTTCACAGATGCCTATACCCTGAGAAGCAAACTCACCCTTCACACCGATCCTCCTCTTATAGAGACCTGTCCCTATCTATCAGGCCCACCCTGCATAAATCCCATTTCTATTTATTTTGTGAGCATGAAATTTACATTGTAAGACTTATAATCTCTTTCGTAATGTTATCTTCAATGAATGTAGTGGTAAGAAAAAATCTTAACACGAGATTGAAAGATTAAACAGAAAAAAAAGTTTGAAAGTTTATGGTGCAGAAGGAGGTAATTCAGCTCCATCTTTTAGAATATTCATTCTTAATTTCTCCTGTTAAAAGAACCTGGGTTACGAAGAAAACTTTAGAGTGAATGTAAAGTAACATATTGAAAATATATTGCCATGTTCCAACAGTGTAACCTGAGAAGCATCAAGACATAAATGTATTACATGGATTACAGACAAAATAAGATAAAGGGCTGACTCATGGATAATTATTATTATAATTTCCTGCTTTTTTCTCATTATTTTCTCCACTCCTTTCCTGAACTCAATACTGGAATACTGTACTGATAATTTCAGCAATCCTCCAGAACCTCGCTTACGCCACTGTTTTTGCTGTGCAGAGAAAACTTGTACAGATGCATCAATAATGGGCAATAAATAATGACATAGTCCTCACCCGCAGATGGAAGAATTCATGGTGCAAAAACTTTCCCTAGGCTATGGATACTGCGCTTAAACAGAGTAGGTGTAAATGAAGGAATAATAAAGCAATAAACAAGCTGCTAGGTGGCTGCAAGCTTCAATGGAGGACCAATCTTCACAGGCCTTTGTCTCTGTGCTGTCATGTCTGACAGAGGCAAAGATTGTAAAGGCCTCAGCATTGGTCATACCAAGGGACACTGCAAAATTCTCCAAGATATGTCTAAGGTATCACTAAGCTGGCTATTTGCTGCCTGGCTTTCCATTTGGACATTAAGCACACGTCCTGCCTCATTTTATGAGGAGATCTGTGCAACCTTGAAGGTTTTCCTTGGGGAATAATAGAAGGCTGTCTTCATCTTCACCAAACACACACTAAGTGCAAGATTTTTACTACCATGGATATGGTTTACATCTTCAAACATTCAACAATGAACTCTCTATGGAATTGGATGTTGAAAACCCTTCAGGAAAGTATCTCAGCAGAGGAGCTAGATCATGCAAAGGTCACATCATTTGAAGGTAACGAACTTCTTAAAGCCAGCCTACAAATCTTAAAAGGGAGGCGCATCCTTTCTGAAGCAGATGATAAAAGTTAGTTCATGTAGAGCTTCCAAGTAGAAAGCAGAATGGAAATGATAAAGCAGATCAACAATTCTGTCCAAGTTCTCCAATGTCACAGTGGTGGTCCTCGTCCATCTATACAAGGCATTATAAAGGCAATGGCAGTATTATGGACAATGCCAGCAGACTATAGGAAGCCAGTTTACTATTCTTTAACACAAATTGAAACATAAACATAAGACAATGCATCATGATTGAATTTATAATGTTCTCTTCTAATAGTTGAGAACTTGGATGCAGTGCCACAAAGTCAGTATCTCACTCAAGGAGTCAAGGTGAATGAATGTTACTTCAAAATGCCATGTTGTTACATATGAAATATTCCTGGAACCATTCACCTCTCTACTTCACCTCATGAACAACATTTTCCATTAAGATTCATAACTAATATTCATAGATTTTTTTTAACCCACACATTTAGCACTGCTGCAAACTTCACACCCAAACATTACAATTTACACACATTGTGAGCCATTCAGTCAAGTCAGATACCCCAGTCACTGACACAACAGCCCCTCTCTTGCAGGACAAGCTTGCATCTAGCCAGTGTCGCCAGCATCAGATCAGCAGAAATAGGAGAAGAAAGTGCTTGCTATCATTAAAGCAAGCATTGGGATATTTAGAAAAATGCTTCAAGCACTGTATCTTTTAAGTTAAAAATCACACAACACCAAGTTACAGTCCAACAGGTTTATTTGAAAGTAGTAGCTTTCAGAGTACTGCTCCTTCATCAGGTAACTAATTACCTAATGAAGGAGCAGCGCTCTGAAAGCTAGTACTTCCAAATAAACCTGATGGACTATAACCTAGTGTTGTGTGATTTTTAACTTTGTTCACCCCAGTCCAACACCAGCACCTCTACATCATGTATCTTTAAGTATCATAGCTGTGCAACTTGAGAGGTCATCGCAGGTATATCAAAGAACTAAACCAAAAGTTATTTTATTTATCATATTGAACACTAGCCATGTCCATTGTAGATTCAGCAGGAGTCTTGCTTTAGCTCTGTAGGGAAGGCCCATTGGAATGTAGCACTCATCAGTTGAGGAGAACCTGGACTGATTTTCTAGGGAGCAATTAAAATGACATTGGGACATTGTTTAAGACATTTGTTGGAAGTCACATGGCTTAAGTTAATTGTCTCAGCTTGTTTAGTGGAAATCATACGGCTGGGTTTACAGTTTTGTTTTAGATTTTGAAGTTTACTTGAGATACAGTCTGCTGAGAGAGTGAGAGAGAAAATCTACCAAGCTCATTCTCTTCCAATTTAAGAAAACCTTTTTCAAAAGTCCAGTGTGAAACCTAAAAAAAACTGATGCAGCTATTCTCCTGAAAAGAAGCTGAGTTTCTGATATTTAAAAGAAGTAAAAGGTTTTAAGAAAAGAAAGAATATAGCATTGTAATGTTACGTAGTATAAAAGCTTTGAGACAAGGAAATTAAAAAATACTTGCAGAAGTACAAGTCTTCAAGGGAGTAAGGATTACAGTAACACTGAGGCACTGAATAACTTAAATGCTGTAAAGTAAGAAGCATGAATAATTACATTAGAAAGTCGTGGCAGTATAAATAATATTAGCTGCAAGATTTTCATATCAGAGAAAATGTAGTGCTGCTCTAAGTTTAAATGCTAAATCACAAGCTGAACTATTTGAACATTACTGAATGCAATTGTATTCAATAGGACTTGCAATGTAAACCACTAAAACACCAAAGAAGGCATAGATATGTTTGATGAAGGTTGGCATTACTTTGACAATTACTTTAATTTGAGAACATTGTTGAAATAGCAACATTTAAGAAAAGAATTCGGCATTCAGGGGATCTATTGATAATTTCATAAATGATCTATGGATTAGTAGGAAACTGTTACTATGAAGCTCTGAAATCTGAATTCATAAAAGATAAAATTATTGTTGGAATTACTGATGAGTCTTTGTCAGATTTATTGCAGTCCAAAGAAGACTTGACTTTGAAGAGATTTTGCATCCTGCAATGAATTAAGTTGAGAAATAACCTGAGAAAATGACAAAAATGGGCATAATTTCTCTGGTGATAATACCAGCTAAATGCTGCTGGGCTTACTTACTTACTTACTTTACCCCAACTTAATGGGTCCATCATGATATGCATTCACCTCAGTAGCTGATAATTGCAAGGGTAACCCACCCTATGTCTCCAGTGGACAAGAATTAAGCCAAATTGACTAAAAATAGAGTTTTCACTAAGTTGATGCAAATCAGGCTCTGGCAGGCGTGCCCATAGATGAACAATCAAGACTACTTACTAAGTTTCTCAATCCATTTGTGAGGCTTCAACAAAAAGGTATTAGAGATTGACACTGCCGCCAAGATTTTTCAATAGACTATTTTGAATATTTTATAAGGTTTAGAAGGTGGCATGTGCCACATGGATGACATTTCAATATAAAGAGAAATGGCCGCAGAGGAACCATGTAGTTTTAAAATACCTATAGGCCAAAGAGCTTTTCTTCTAGTGTGAATTTTCCTAATCTATTCATTTCTTGAGACTTGTTCATGGCAAGCTTAGAGTAATGGGAAACTCAGAAATTAAAGGCTATTAATGAACTGCAAAGACTTCTGAGCATGGTAAACGAGTTGGAAATTTTTTGTCGCCTCAAATGGCAACTGGGATTGATTGCAGTTCCTGAAGAAGACACAAGGTCAATGCTGGAATTCACATCAGGAGGATACTTTCCAAAAAGTGTCCAATACATACTGATGTCAACAAATGTCCTGGTCCAGCTTTTGATTTGAATATGTAAAAGCCTGCCAGGACACAGAGTTGTAGGTGCTAGCCAAATGTGGTGTACAGATGATTAAATCCCTTTTGGAGAAAATTGGTAACTTTCATACAGGCATAATAAAACAGTAGGCCAAGTCATCCATTGTGGCTTATCATCATTGAACTTACTGATGGATATAAATCTGAAGATTCAACTTTTTTCTCGCACAAGAGGGTAACTCCACAGCTGAGTACATATAACAATAAGAATCTATAAAAAGAAGCTGGCTTACCCAGAGTAAGGCTGCCTTCTTGGATGTATCACAGCCACCACACTGGGGATAAGGGCAATAGGAATAGATAAGGAATTTTAACATGAATACTTCAAGAGACAGTGAACCAACAATGATTATATTTTGTCCCTACAGCTGTGGCAGAATTATAGAGGAACCACAAAGACCTTATCTCATTGCACACCAATGATTGATGGGACTGACCCAAAGAAGAACATATTGATGACATGCATGGTCAAGATCAGAACTGGGATCAAGATCAGAATCAAAATCAACAGATCTCAAATCAAATACCTACCAATCATGCAAGACTGAACAGAACATATTCTGGAATTGAACCATCAAGCTCCCGCAAAAAAGCCATTTGATAATAATAATAGCCCTGTTCTTTTTTACTGTAAAGACATAGGACTTCATGTACATCTGATGGAATAGAAGCATCTTTGTTTTTTCACCTTCTATCTGAAAGGTGGCATTTTGATGTTTTAGCACTCTCTCAGTATTGCAGAGCAGCATTAGCCTTGAAAGCAAAGATTGCTTCTTTCAGAGTGTTTTGGAGGGTGCCTTTAAGGCCAATGTTTTCCCAGATGCTATGATTTTGTTTTGCTGATTCTGCTTTCAAATATGCTTGCCAAGTTTCCTGATCACAGAGAACAAAGAGCTTGCCAGTAACACATGTTTTAAATGCTGCTTCTGTAAGTAAGTCTCAGCTGCTGCTTCACCACCAGGAAGTTGGCCAGGTGCCCATTCCAAGGCCTTGACATCATAGAGAACCGTGTACAGTCTGGCGGCAAATTGCTGCTTGCTTCATCCTGAATGATTGAGCACATCAGCCACTGTAATGAAGATGGGAGACTGCTCCCCTATAAGGCAGTTGATTTGTGGTAAAGAAGTCCATTTAACATACCAATAAGACAAATCCATTGTCTATTGATAAATGAACAATATTATAGCAGGTTAATACCCAGACTGTGCCAAGGCAATTATAGCCTTTCAAACATACCACATGCCTCTCCTAACACTGTGGATTAGCAAACTAGCTCTTAATTAAAATCAAACTTAGGTGGTCAGAACTGAGATTCATTAGGAAGGATAGAAGATAATGGGTAGAGCTGAGTGCATGCAGTGACTCAGAAGAATTATTCCAAAGAAAGAAAGGGTGAATAGTTAACAGTAAAAAATTCAGATCTAACTTGATGAATCTACCATGATTAAAGACACTAATATGGTGATCTCTACTGCTTAGAAGAATAAGGGGATTCACTGAGTGGCAACACCAACACCTAGTACCTCATGTACCATCTTGAATTCGAAATAGATCACTATGCTTTCATCATCACAAAATTACAATTCTGGCAGTCTCAAACTAACTGCACTGCAGGATTGCTTCCAGCAATCAAACTGCAGATGTTCTTAGAATTTTGACAGTGTGGAAGCAGGCCATTCAGCCCTTTGGGTCCACACCATCCCTATAAAAAATATCCCACCCAGACCCACCCCACTACTCTATCATCCTGCACTTCCCACAGCTAACGCACCTAGTCTGCAATATGGGAGGAAACTGCAACAAACCCACACAGACAGAATGTGCAAACTCCACAAAGACAGTTGGCTGAGAGTGGAATTGAACCAGGTCCCTGGCACTGTGAGGCAGCAGTGCTAACTGCTGTGCATGTTGAAGAATAGTGATTTATCTTCAATCTCTCAAAGGCAATCTGTCTGCTTATTAGGTTTGCACAATAAGTACTGACCTTGCCAGTGATGCTGACATCCTTTGATCAACTTAAAAACAACAGCAAAGAACAAAGAACAATGAAAATTACTGACAGAAACAGGCCCTTTGGCCCTCCAAGTTTGCGCTGATCCAGATCCTCTATCTAAACCTGCCATCTATTTTCTAAGGATCTGTATCCATCTGCTCCTTGTCCATTCATGTATTTGTCCTGATACATCTTAAATTACAGTGTTTTGCCTACCTGTACCACCTCCACTGGCAACCCATTCCAGGTGCCCACCACCTTCCACACACATCTCCCTTAAACTTTTCCCCTCTCACCTTGAACTCATGACTCCGAGTAATTGAGTCCCTCACTCTGAGAAAAAGCTTCTGGCTATTCACCCTGTCTATACCTCTCGTAATTTTGTAGACCCCAGTCAAGGTTCCCCCTCAACCTCCATATTTCTAATGAAAATAATCCTAATCTACTCAATCTCTCTTCATAGCTAGCACCCTCCATACCAGGCAACATCCTGGTGAACTTCCTCTGCATCCTCTCCAAAGCATTCACATCCTTTTGGTAATGTGGCAACCAGAACTGTACGCAGTATTCCAAATGTGGCCAAACCAAAGTCCTATACAAGTGTAAAATGATCGGCCAACTCTTGTATTCAGTACTCTGTCCGATGAAGGAAAGCATGCCGTATACCTTCTTGACCACTCTATCGACCTGTGTTGCCACCTTCAGGGAACAATGGACTTGAACGCCCACATCCCCATGTACATCAATTTTCCCCAGGGCTTTCCAATTACTGTATAGTTTGCTCTTGAATTGGATCTTCCAAAATGCATCATCTCACATTTGCCCATATTGAACTCCATCTGCCATTTCTCTGCCTAACTCTCCAATCTATCTATATTCCGTTGCATTCTCTGATAGTCCCCTACACTACCTGCTACTCCACCAATTGTAGTGTCATCTGCAAACTTGCTAATCAAACCAGCTATCCCTTCCTCCAGATTATTTATGTATATCACAAACACCAGTGGTCCCAGCATGGATCCCTGTAGAACACCACTGGTTATTGTTCTCCATTTTGAGAAACTCCCTTCCACTACTACTCTCTGTCTCTTGCTGCCCAGCCAGGTCTCTATCCATCTAATAGTCCACCCTGGACCCCATGTGACTTCCCCTATAGAGCAACAGCGCATTAAAATAGTAAGCCTTATTAATGCTCATTTCCAGAATGAAACCTTAGCCTGAGGGCCACCGTGCAACAGCTGAGGAGAGACATTGAGAAGGTGGGAGCTTCGTGGTGACCTTAGCTGGCACAGCAAGTGTATCTGCCCTGTTGGTGTCATTTTGCATTACAAACCAGTTATCCAGCCAGCGGAGTTAACTGACCCCCTATTATCCAGCAATTATGCCACTAAAGTCCACTTTCATTGGTGTCAAATAATGATAGAGTTTAATGATAATGTCCTCATTGCAAATAGTCCATCTATGCTCACTTCTAGGTTGAACATGAAGAATAGCTACTGGGGTGAAACACCAGGAGACTGTGGAAACCATATAATCACATCACAATTCTCCTCTTATGGTATAAATGTAGTATCCATGCATCTGACTCAAGAGGCCCATCTTCAAGTCCCACTGTCTGCAGAGATATGTAGTAACATTTCAGAACAGGTTAATTAGAAAATGTCTGTAATCACATCACAGGAGAAAATTGTAAAGAGGGAAGTTAAGCTACAGTTTGCTAGGACTGATTTTTTTTCTGTATGAGATCTCTAGTCTTCATAACTAGAGGTACATGAGAGAACAAGGGATTATGGGATTATGCATAAAACATCGACACTCTCCTTTAAATAGCATTTCCAAGAATGCTACTGTAAATTATAATGTAGACTACAGCCTCTGCTTCACAATGCAGACAGTGCCAGGCATAAGACGCCTTAAGGAGCTCAGGTATCAATCGGGAAACTTAGGAAGGCAGTTTGAAAGTGACTGAGTCAGGATGTTTAAAAAAAGCTGAGCTTCATATTTTCTTCCTTGCGTTGCAGGCAATGAACATTGGTACAAAATGTGTAAAGTCAAATAAACTAATTGTCATATGACTTGTGACCCACTTTCCAAATTGTTGCTTCTTCATTACACATGGTGTCCAACATCAATTAACATTAATTGAAGGCAGGAGTTTAAATTAATGAGATTAAACATTTACACATTCAGCTAAAATGTATCTTCCTCTTTAAGATTTTATTTTCCTCTTATTGTCAAATACAGTCGGGCGCAAGTATTTGCAGCTCTCCTCAATGATGGGAGAAAGTGAGGATTGCAGCTGCTGGAGATCAGAGTCAAATGATGGTCATGACAGAAGTATATGCCAAGAATTAAATTTGATATAAGTTGTTACAATATGAGGTTTATAAGATTGCTATGTTTTGGGGCTGCATCTGTAAGGAAAAATGAAGAATGTCACATAACCTGTTCTCAAGTCTGCCTGATCAAGTTTGATTGTTGGTGATTAAAGACAACCCAGATAACTTTAGTGAGGAGTAGGTGCAATGTGTTAACACTTTGCAATAAAACAATAGTTAAGTGCTAACAATGAATAAACCATACGTTTCCAAAGTCCCAGGAGAGTGCTCAAAATATTGGGTACAAGCAATTGTGCATCAACCCGTCTAGTTAGCTCCAAAATAAATTAGAATTGGGTTTTAAAGATGAATAAATCAGTAGTTACTTGAACATTTTTGATGGACATTGAGAAGGGAAGGATATGAAGGAAGCCAGTGTGATATCAGGTTTAGATATTGCTGATTATTACAATCAAGGTAGTTTTACCACAGTCTGAAATAGATGGACCAAGTCCCTATGATTCACCATTAAAGAATATGGATGGGCACTCATGATTGGATGGGAAAGATCAAACTTGTCAAGTGTTTAAACAATCTTAGAAGATTTGCCTCGTTTTAGCCAGGTTGGGAAATGAGAAACTTGGATTTAAATCCTCAGGTGCCAAGAATCAATTTGTCTAACAAATTTGATTAACTTTTCAAGGAGTTGATCACATGTGTGGATAAGGGTAGCGCACTTGATATAGTTTCTATGGATTTCAGTAAAGTCTTTGACAAAGTCCCACATGGGAGTCTGGTAAAAAAGGTAAAAGCAAGTGGGATTCAGGCTAACTTGGCAAGATGGATCTATAGTTGATTTAGTGGTGGAAGACTCGATGTATGAATGGAGATTGATATCTAATGATGTACCACAAGGTACAGTACTGGGACCCTTATTACATATAATATATGTGTATAAAGCAATTGATGAGAATATGCGAGGTATGATAAGTTAGTTTGCAGATGACATAAAGATTGGCCAAATGGTTAATAGTGCAGAATACAGTCTTAGGTTACAGTTAAGTTTAGATGGGTTGGTCAGATGAGTTGATCGGTGGCAGATGAAATTTAACCCTAAAAAGTGTGCAATGATGCACTTTAGAAGAAATAACAAGATAAGGGAGTACTCAATGATTGGCGGTTAACTAGGAAGTTGAGAGGAACATGCCCTAAGTTGAAATGCTTGTCCAAAGATCCCAAGGCAGCAGGACAGATTAATAGTTTGCCTAAGAATGCATACAGGACACTTGCCTGATTAGTTGTGGCAGGGCGATTATGTTGGAACTGTAAAACACATTGATTAGGCCACAACTGGAGTAGTGTGCAGTTCTGGTCACCACACTATAGGAAGGATGTGATTCCACTAGAAGTGGTGCCAAAGAGATTCATCGTGGTATCGCCTGGGTTGGAACAATTTCAATATGAAAAGAGCCTGGAGGGGCTCAGGGTATATTCTTTAGAACAGAGGAGACTAAGGGGTGACCTGATTGAGATGTATAACATTATAAGAGGTATGGACAGAGTAGGATAGGAAGCAATTGCTCCCCTTAGATGAAGGGCCAGTAGTAAGGGAACATAATTTCAAGTTGAATCACAGGAGGTTTAAAGGGGATTTGAGGAAAACCATTTTCACTGATAGGATGGTGGTAAGTTGGAATACACTAACTGGAGTGCCATAGATACAGGAAACTTCACAACTTTTAAAAGGTACATGGACGAGAACTTGAAATGTTATAATGTTCAAGGCTATGGACTAAGTGCTAGAAAGTGCACATAGATCAGCACAGACCTTATGGGATGAAGACCACTCCGTGCTATATGACTTCATGATATGACAATAAGCATTTTGGACTAATTTTGGTTAAAACATTATCTACTTAATGGACAGAGAAAAGTATTGGTGTGAAGTGTGTTTTCTCAGTTGTGCTAAAAATAGAAAAAGGAAATTCTATTCTATTGTTTCAAGTAAAAGGTGCCAACAAAAGTAAGGTGTTTCGTCAATATTGCATTTAGATTAGTGTTACAGCAAAAGTCTTAAAACACAAAATATTGTTGTGATATTGTATCAGCTATTAACTGGCGATGGTTTTTTCATTAATATTATCAGTTCCTACAGGGATTGTAATACCGTGCATGTAAAGAGTATGTGTGAGTACTGTCCCGACGGGCACAACACTAATTTCTAGCTACCAATGAGAAGCAATCTAAGCACTTTGATGCAATGTAAGAGAAGCTAAATAGGTGGCTGACATTTTCCCAAAATAAATTCTTGGAAAATCTGAATCACTGTTCTTAAGTTTGCTTGTTCTGGTAAAGCCTTCATTATCTCCACTACTGAAGTGGGCACTGTAATGTTTTTACCCTTGTTTGTTATTCTGTTTATTTCTGGATGGAATTCAACAAAACATTTTGTTAAAGAGTCTGTTCACATTGCAAGATGGGTTGAATTGTTTTTGTTTGTTTAGAATGTTATGGATTGTTCAGCTCCTGCAAGCAAACCTTTCAGCAGGTTGTTGGATGTATTTTCGTTGAAAACTCCTCAGTGAGATGGAAGACCTTAATAAAAACATCTTTTTCACCTTTGTAGCAATAGAACATCGATCAGGAAGGACAAGCCTTAAGGAAGGGCTGTGGCAGTGTCATAAGATTGCATTGGTGTAGAATGGCCCTTTAAGCTGCTTCAACTCTTCTGATAAATATTATGCGAGATCATATTTCCCGAACTATGAACACCTAAAGACTGGCATCAGGAGATAACTATTGTTTTGGAGTTAGGCTGGGTCTGGAAACTATAATTTGGGGCAAACAGTGTTTATCGGCACTCTATCAGCAAAAGCTGCAGACTAGGTTGGAACCTGTGAAAAATTGGTTAAGCCATTCAGTTTAAGTGTAAGCCCCTTTTGGGTTCTGTCTGTAAATGTTTGATCGATGACTCTTATTAAATTGAAGAAATATATATTTACGTCTTGTTTTCCTGAGGCATTGATTTGAAAAATTACTTTTGCAGTCTATGTGGGTAACATTTCAAAGGCCATCCTTATCCACCAAAGAAAGAGACACACAGCAGAAATGTTTCTATGGATGGTCAGCACAAATCCTACATAAAGACAAAACGTAACCATATTGAGCTGAAGTTTATTTTGTTTTGGTTAAGTTGAAGTCACATTGTGTTTTTGGAGGGTTTTTTTGCTACAATGTTGAGCAATATTTATCAATGTCTCTTACCAAACTCACCCCTTTATCTATCTACATCACCCCTATGGTTCCTTGATGTCTGATTCCAGCACCACCTTACCATTTGCCATTTCCAGAACAGTGGATATCTGTCAAAAGACACTTCATTATAAAAGACCATGGTGCACCTGGATGAAGACTGGCATTGTGAAGCTGCCCTGCTCGGTCAAGGGCAAAGTCTGAACAAATCAGAGGAAGGACAAGTTGGCACAGTGATTCTTCGTCAGGTACATGGAGGTCCTGGTCAAAAAGAAGCTGCAAAGGAGAGGAGTCCTCTTTTGGAGAACCAGCAAACGATACTGTGCCACCAGACTCTGCCAGCCTGGTCCATACTCACTACCTTTAATCTCCAGAGTGCAGAGAAACAACCAGCAGTATTGAAGGAAGATCAAATACTTTTACCACGGTGCCAGAGTAAGTGCCATACTCATCCCTCTATCTCACACTCACTTCATAGAATCTCTACAGTGTGAAAGCAGGCTACTCAGCCCATCAAGTCCATACTGATCTTCCAAAGAGCATCCTACCCAGACACCCCACACCACCACTGCGCCCCCCACCCCACCGTCTTCCTGTAATCCTGGATTTCCCATAGCTAATTCATCTGACCGGTACATCCCTGAACACTATGGACAATTTAGCATGGCCAATCTGCCTACCCAATCCACTCCACGTTTGGCACTGCACCCTATCTCCCACTAAGGCTCATGCTCTGCCATTCTCACCATTACCTGCAATCTCTGCCCTTGGTCATTCTCACACCCCCACAACCTCCCAAATCACTAACCCTGCAATGTTTCCAGGCACTGCCTACTCACTCCCTCATAAAACCTCAATACTTTTATACCCTCTCACCAGCAATAACAGTTGTGCAACCCACTTTGCGTCTTTCTCAATTCCTCATTTCTCTCATAACAGGCCAGATGGGTAGGGGCAGTGCATCTCTTTATTGGTTCCTCCTGTAGGTGGAGAGAATCCTGCAGCTTGCAGGAAAAAGTTGGGACTGCTCCTGCAATGATGCCAAAACATTTATGTCCCATCAACCTAGTGAGTACCGTTCTTCATTTCACTGCAACCCACACAGTGACCCTGCTGTCAGTCTCCTTCATTTTACAGCACTTCTAATCATTGGCCACAATTCCCTCTCGCTTGTGTTTTGCAGCTACAGGCAGCAGATCTACCACTTCTGCAGTGTAAAAAAAAACCAAAGCTGCCTCCTTGATCTCTGAGGATGAAAATGTGGAGGTCTCAGTAAAAGCATCAGCAAAGCTGTCTCCTGTAGCATTCTCTCCACATCCCACAACCGAAACCTTGGATGCTAAGTCAGATTTCAAGAGTGTGGGAGCTGGTGATCAATTTACTGGGTTAGCTCCACCATGGCCAAGGAAGAAATACTCTATAAGCCATTGGCACACAGAGGTCTGCCAGACGCCAGCCTCCTGCTCTGCTCTAAGTAGGAGAAAATATGCTTGTGTTGGCAGTCCGGGAGTTCATCCACACGTTCCCATCAGCAGCAGAAGACAGGAATGTGGGATGCAATGGCCCTTGATGCTCAAAAGTTGCAGCAGTGCTGTGAATCATGTGACTATCTATCTGCCGCCATGAGCTGCCATGGAGAGGCGGGCCCAGCATCTTCAAGGTCTGTTGGGGAGGCAGACACACAACTACGCTCCATCAGCCCAGCCCTCAGGGCCCAAAGGCATATGCCAGAGGGACAGGATGTACACGCCAGGGGCTCCTTCCTTACAGCTAGTGAGCGTGGTCCTGGAGGTGGAACCACACACAGGCCTCAGAGAAGTCTTCAGCCAGCCCATGCTGGTGGTGGCTGGGCACTCCAGTTCCACCAACCCTTGGAAGTTCATGTTGAGCAATATAACATTTGTGTCTGGAAAGAAGAGTCAAGAGTGTGGTGCTGGAAAAGCACAACAGGTCAGGCAGCATCCAAGGAGCAGGAGAATCGATGTTGCGGGCATAAGCCCCTCATCAGAAATCCTAGAAAGAAGACACTTGATAAAGCCGTCCAGAGAGAAATGCACCACAGGCCACCCAACCAAACCTCCAAGACTAAAGGCTGATTTGCTGAGCAGGTTTCCTCCATCCCAAAAATGAGACCAGCAGTTAAACTAGTTGGAAGGAAAGGTAAAAGAAAATTTACTGAGGACAATTCAGTGGCACTGGTGACAATGATGTGTCAATGTTTATGAATTTATATATCACTGTATGTCCTTTAACCATATAGCTGGCTGCTAGTCTCTTTATGTCGGGTGGAGGTAAGACGAACAATGTGTGTACAGGTCATTGGGTCAAGCTGACACTTTTGGTCCTCCACATGCAAATTCCCTTTTTTTTGGCAATCTTTGCCCAAAAGTCTAGTTGTTAATGAGATGTCCAGCAATGTCTATGGCAAAGATGTGCAACACATGTACAAGGGAGTTCTTTATGATAGCCAGGGAATAGGGAGTCTGCACATCTGTGTCATGTTTAGCATGTGGGTCTATGTAGAATGTTCTTTACCTTCAAAAGACCTGTCATTGCTTGGTGCAGGAGGGTGGCACAGTGGCTCAGTGGTTAGCACTGCTGCCTCACAGCACTAGGAACTTGGGTTCAATTCCAGCCGAGGGGGACTGTCTATGTCTATGTGGAGTTTACACATTCTCCCTGTGTCTGTATGGGCTTCCATTGGATGCTGCAGCTTCCTCTCACAGTCCGACCATGCTTAAAAATTCCTTAGTGTCCTGGAATATACAGTTTAGGTGGATTACACATGGTACATGCTGGGATATATGGGTAGGGTAGGGAACTGGGTCTGGATGGGATGCTTTTCAGATGGTCAGTGCAGACTCAATAGGCCAAGTGGCCTCTTCCTGCACTGTCACTTATCCTGCCCAGTCCAAGCGTGCTCACAACCTTTCCCCCTCTGCACATTTTCAATTCCCAGCACCGTGAGTGCTCTTTGGTGAATGGCTTCCAGCCTCAGTGTCTCAGTGAGCTTCTGAACACCACATTCCCCTCCTGATAGCGCATCCCATAAATTCCACACTGGACAATGGATGACAACCCCTCTCCCACATGACCCCCTTCCTAGCCAAATGTTTCCATATGTCCCTTGTAGACACTATCTCCCCTTTATAATTGTGATCCACCTGCTCCCAAAGCAACATGCCTTAATCCCAAGAACTAACTTATCAAGTCTACTTCAAAACAGCATTAAATCAATGTTGCCACCCCCACTCCACCCCTCCACCTTTTCAATTTTTGTGGATGGACCCAATGGGTTAATCAGTGACCACCCCCTTGAGTAGACCAACTAGACAGCACTGGACAAGAAGTGCCCAGAGCCCTGACTGTTAGCTGTACATTTCCTAACCGTGGTAGCCGTATCTACTAGATTGGCCACTATGGAATCACTGCACTGGCCATCTCACAGGTTCTGTATTGCAGGAGTATGGGCTTCCTGACTAAAGTCACCCTGAGAGAAAGCCTGGCCAGAAGTAGCCCTTGCTGAAGGGTCTCTCCATGGAAATCTGTGGGGATTAGTTCCATAAACCTTGGGACATGGCTGCTTCCTTATTGCACATGCAACGTGTTTCAAGATGTGGTCCCTTGGCTGGGTACTGTTGGCCAGAAAGGCAAACTGCCTGGTTGTGTTACTGTGCTAACAGACAAGGCATGGATGCAGTGAGTATTGAGGTAGGTGCTAAGTGAATAAATGCTGACTCCTGACCTGCAGCCTGGTTCCAATTTTGAGCTGGGTTAAGTTATTGTGCTTAAAGTATCCCTGCCACTACCTTTCAATGTTATTGAACCCTTAGTGCAAGTCTGTGCTTCCAGGATGCATTGCCAATTTATTGGGGAAGTGTCAGGACGATCATGAAGAGTTAACAAATGTTAAATGTCAATGCCCATAGAGAAGGGGTACATGCACTGGTGCTTGTTGGTTGTACCCTGAGTTGCTGTTTGATTGTATGCAACATGGAGATTGTTTGGAGCAAGTGGCAAGGTGCACTCACCAGGTACATACTCTGGTTTCCAGGTCAAACTTTCCTAATATTGAACTTGCTTAGTGATGTTGGTATGATAGAAAGATGGATACTAATGAGGCAAGTTGTGCCAGTTGACAAGCAATAATCCCCCTTAAGTGGCAATTTACTGTTACTTTCCAAATGTCTCACCTTACCACTTGTGAAGGAGTGGCGTTTTTGATAAGGGATAGCATTACAGCTGTGCTGAGGGAGGATATTCCTGGAAATACATCCAGAGAAGTTATTTGGGTGGAACTGAGAAATAAGAAAGGGATTATCACCTTATTGGGATTGTAATATAGACCCCCTAATAGTCAGAGGGAAATTGAGAAACAAACTTGTAAGGAGATCTCAGCTATCTGTAAGAATAATAGGGTGGTTATGGTAAGAGATTTTAACTTTCCAAACATAGACTGGGACTGCGATAGTGTTAAGGGTTTAGATGGAGAGGAATTTGTTAAGTGTGTACAAGAAAATTTTCTGATTCAGTATGTGGATGTACCTACTAGAGAAGATGCAAAATTTGACCTACTCTTGGGAAATAAAGCAGGGCAGGTGACTGAGGTGTCAATGGGGGAGCACTTTGGGGCCAGCGACCGTAATTCCATTAGATTTAAAATAATGATGGCAAAGGATAGACCAGATCCAAACGTCGAAGTTCTAAATTGGAGAAAGGCCAACTTTGGCAGTATTAGGCAAGATCTTTCAAAAGCTGATTGGGGGCAGATGTTCGCAGGTAAAGGGTTGGCTGGAAAATGAGAAGCCTTCAGAAATGAGATAACGAGAATCAGAGAAAGTATATTCCTGTTAGGGTGAAGGGAAAGGCTGGTAGGTATAGGGAATGCTGGATGACTAAAGAAATTGAGGGTTTGGTTAAGAAAAAGAAGGAAGCATATGTCAGGTATAGACAGGATAGATCGAGTGAATCCTTAGAAGAGTATAAAGACAGTAGGAATACATTTTTAAGAGAGAACAAAGAGGGGACATGAGATAGCTTTGGCAAATAGAATTAAGGAGAATCCAAAGGGTTTTTACAAATACATTAAGGACAAAAGGGTAATTAGGGAGAGAATAGGGTCCCTCAAAGATCAGCAAGGCGGTCTTTATGTGGAGCCGCAGAAAATGGGAGGGATACTAAACGAGCATTTTGCATTAGTATTTACTGTGGAGAAGGACATGTAGAATGTAGGGAAATAAATGGTGACACCTTGCAAATGTCCATATTACAGAGGAGGAAGTGCTGGATGTCTTGAAATGCATAAAGGTGAATAAGTTCCCAGGACCTGATCAGGTGTACCCTAGAACTCTGTGGAAAGCTAGAGAAGTGATTGCTGGGCCTCTTGCTGAGATATTTGTGTCATCAATAGTCACAGGTGAGGTGCCAAAATACTGGAGGTTAGCTAACATGGTGCCACTCGTTAAGAAGGGTGGTAAGGACAAACCAGGGAACTATAGACCAGTGAGCCTGACCTCGGTGGTGGGCAAGTTGTTGGAGGGAATCCAGAGGGACAGGATGTACATGTATTTGGGAAGGCAAGGATTGATTAGGGATGGTCAACATGGCTTTGTGCATGGGAAATCATGTCTCACAAACTTGATTGAGTTGTTTGAAGAAGTAACAAAGTACATTGATGAGGGCAGAGCGGTAGATGTGATCTATATGGACTTCAGTAAAGTGTTCGACAAGGTTCCCCATGGGAGACTGGTTAGCAAGGTTAGATCTCACGGAATACAGGGAGAACTAGCCATTTGGATACAGAACTGGCTCAAAGGTAGAAGGCACAGGGTGGTGATGGAGGGTTGTTTTTCAGACTGGAGGTCTGTGACCAATGGAGTGCCACAAGGATCGGTGCTGGGTCGTCTACTTTTTCTCATTTACATAAATGATTTGGATGTGAGCATAAGAGGTACAGTTAGTAAGTTTGCAGATGACACCAAGGTTGGAGGTGTAGTGGACAACAAAGAAGATTACCTCAGATTACAACAGGATCTGGACCAGATGGGCCAATGGGCTGAGAAGTGGCAGATGGAGTTTAATTCAGATAAATGTAAGGTGCTGCATTTTGGGAAAGCAAATTTAGCAGGACCTATACACTTAATGGTAAGATCCTATGGAGTGTTGCTGAACAAAGAGACCTTGAAGTGCAGGTTCATAGCTCCCTGAAAGTGGAGTTGCAGGTAGATAGGATAGTGAAGGTATGCTTTCCTTTATTGGTCAGAGTATTGAGTACAGGAGTTGGGAGGTCATGTTGCAGTTGTACAGGACATTGGTTAGGCCACTGTTGGAAAATTGCATGCAATTCTGGTCTCCTTCCTATCAGAAAGATGTTGTGAAACTTGAAAGGGTTCAGAAAAGATTTACAAGGATGTTGCCAGGGTTGGAGGATTTGAGCTATAGGGAGAGGTTGAATAGGCTGGGGCTGTTTTCCCTGGAACGTCGGAGGCTGAGGGCGTGACTTTATACAGGTTTATAAAATCATGAGAGGCATGGAAAAGGTAGATAGACAAAGTATTTTCCCTGAGGTGGGGGAGTCCAGAACTAGAAGTCATAGGTTTAGGGTGAGAGGGGAAAGATTTGAAACTGACCTATGGGGCATCTTTTTCACGCAGAGCGTGGTACGTATATGGAATGAGCTGCCAGAGGATGTGGTGGAGGCTGGTACAATTGCAACATTTAAGAGGCATTTGGATGGGTATATGAATAGGAAGGATTTGGAGGAATATAGGCCGGGTGCTGGCAGATGGGACTAGATTGGGTTGGGATATCTGGTTGGCATGGACAGGTTGGACCGAAGGGTCTGTTTCCATTCTGTACATTTCTATGACTCTATGACTCTAAAAGCACAAAAGGTGGAGCAAGTTGTTCCCAATGTTGAGATGAGCCTAGGTAGATTTCTCTGTCACATAGCCCATATCACTCAGACCCCTATAAGAATATGCCCTGTCTCGAATCCATTTACAATGCAGATTAATATAACTACATTCTCCAACTATTTCCTATTTTATAATGAAAGACTGTTAATTCTGTAGCTATTAGCTATTAGAACCTTTGATCACATATCCAGGGATTTTGAAAAGATATGTTTGATAGATTTAAACTTAAAAATAGCCATGTGTTATGATTTGGATAGAGTTTATTTAAATTATTGTGTACATCATAATTTATTCATTTTGTTTATTAACAAATTATTGATTTAGCCCTAAGTTATTTAAACATAACAATAAAATCAGAATGATATTGGGTAAACAACAATTGATCTTTAATGCATTTCTTGCATACGGAACCAGGCACATAACAGGTCATGGTATCACATTGCAAACCAGAAAGTGGAGATCAAACCACAACCAAATCAGTTATGATCTTCTTATGTTTCTATGTGAAAGTGGAAAGTTGACCCAACTGTTTGGCATTAAAACCTATTTCTCATTAATTATTGGGCTAACTTTAATTAGATTTGAATAAAAGTTACTTAAAACATAAAGCATACCTTAGTGAAGCAGAAAATGATACACAGCAAACAACTTGTTGAATGACCATGTATTTGGAGGATATTTGGTATGAATTTATGGTGGAAGTTACAGGAGAATTGCAAGGACCTCAAGTAATCAGGTTTTGGTCTCTGTACACGGTACCAAAAGTATGTCACAGTCTGTAAGCCACTCCTACTCAAAAGCAATTCACCATATTATTGCTACAAGATTCTAACAGTCTATATTCATAAGCTGCTTAACAACAAAGAAGTTATTGTTTCTTTGTCCTTGTAATACACAAATACACACATCGCAGGTTTCTAAAGTCTTGCTAGCGTCTGCAAGGCATATGACAGGAGAATGATGAAATACTCTCCACTTCCCTTGATAAGTGCAGATCCAACAACATTCAGGAAGCTTGACATGATCCAGAATACAGCAACCTGCTTGATCAGTATCCTATTCACCATCTGAAGCACTCACTTCTTCTACCACCAGAGCACAATGGTATCATTGCTTGTCATCTACAAGATGCACTACAGAAACTCACCAAAGTTCACATTGCAACATCATTCAAACCTGCGACTCTGCTATAAGAACAAAAACGACAGATGCATGGGATACTACCACCTGTACATTTTCCTCCAAGTCCTGATTTTACAGAATTTCACTGTTCCTTCCTCATCTCTGGCTCAATATCCTGGAACTCTCCAGCTAACAGTAAATAGCTTCTGCATATCAACTGCAGTGGTTCAAGAAGATGCTTTTCAACAGCAATTGGGTTAGCAACTGGCCAGAAGGCAAACCCACCTTTAATGAAGACATGTAAAAAACAGCAATGCTGAGTGAGCCTGTTTAATCAGTTCAGGGTGGGAAGTTAGTAATTAATTCCTGATAGAGATACAATGCTCAATGGGGAAAGTTATTGCCACATGAACAGTAAGTCTCAGTTTTCATCTGGATTCTCTGTTGAGGAATAAATCAATTAGCATGAGAATCCATCAATTAGTGTTCAGTACAATGCCTGTTTCTGGTGTCAGCCTCATTTAAGTATCATGGGAGCTCATCTATTACTGGATGTGAAGCCATAAAATGACACTTCTATATGTTTTCAAGCAGAAACACAGAAATGCAGAAACTGCAAGAGATAACTAGTTGTGCCAGGAGATGGATGGAGATCCTGTTGTTCTATGCACCACCTTTGACTCTTCAACATCAGTCTCCAGATCTCCCAGATACTTATTTGCTGGTGCATTTTCAAATGTTCAGCTAGTGTTAAGAGGAGCATCACAGACTATATGCCAAGAGGTGTCTTACAATGCAATGCAAGTAACACTATTCAACAATAGTATGCACATTCCTACAGTTGTTTAATGAAATCATTAGGTGCACCAAGATGGAAGACTTTGTCAAAATTATATAAATGCTATGTATATTTACTTTGCAGTTGTAAAGCCTTATAACGTTTTGGATGGTTCCCATGGACAACCAATATGCTGCAGGTGGTCTTTGCATCAGCTCCCTCAGTCTCTGAGTGCTCCTTTTCTATTATTTTTACATGATATTCCTCAAATACTTTCTTTTTCTTACAGTTCATATAGTATGCCTCTTTCTGTTCTCACACCCTCCATGGAAGACACACAGACATGAATATCATTATTGATTCTCTTGAGGATATCAAATTATTGTCTTTTGGGCTATATTTACAGGAAATGAACCATACATAGCAGAAGGGAAAAATGTCACAAACCAAGAGATCCCTAGGCAATACCTCCTGATAGCCTTTGAGAATACTTCCACAGAGATCAAAGGCAGAGAGGCAATAATTATTAACAACCCAAGCCCAGCTCAATAGCATCAAAAGGTGAACTAAAGAAGAATTTCATGTCATTGATGTATTACTATGCCTCTCTACTTTCTCACAGTCTTGCAGAACAGTCAGGAATAAATGACCTAGAGACATTTTGAGATTTTCAGTGCAACTGTCCAAGGGCATCTGGGAAGTGGATTTGAAAAGAACACTACAGCTGATTTAGAGAGTAACTGTGGGTAGAAGTAGGTGGTGCCAATACCTAGAGGAAAAAGAGCCTGCTTTTATGACAGTCAGCATACAATTATAATTTAAATGCCTTGACATTCAATTGCATTAAAATGGCTGAATTTCCAACTATCAATATCCTGTGGCTACCATCGACCAGAAACTAAATTGAACCAGCCATATAAATATTGTGGATACAAGAACTAGTCAGAGATTGGGAATTCTGTAGTTTGTGACTCACATTTGAATCCCCAAAGTTTGTCATCATCTACTTGACACAAATCAGGAGTGTGGTGTAATACTCTCCTGTTGCCTGGATGAGACCTCTGCCATCTCTCAGCTTATAGAGAATGTACTTTTTTAATTCTTTCTACCAAAATGGACAATTTCATATTTTGCCACATTGTTCTCCATTTTCCAGATACAGTCGGTTTTGCTATAATTCAATAGTTTCATTCTCATGCAATCTTGTGTTATAAGAAAATTGTATAATAGCAGCTCCATTTAAATTAAGGGGACTGGAATCACATTATAATAAGTACATGCTTTAAAAGTTCGCGCTTTAGAAACAGAGTCCCCAATTCATCAATTGTGTTGTAGCAAATCCACATTAACAAAACACGCTTTATAGCAGAACGACCCATATTTGTGTTAACCTATCTCACTGAATCACAATTTTTTAATGGCATGGAAAGATTTGATTCAGCTCATCATGTTCACACTGGCTCCCCAAATGAGTATCATGACTTAGCAATCTTCTCCTACCTTTTCCCCATATCTTTGTAGATTGTTTCTATTTAAATGCCTCAATTGAACCAACTACCACGAGTCCAGATGGTGCATTCCATACATAAACCACTTACTGTGTGAAAGAGGGTTTTCTCACCTCGCATTTGCTTCTTTTACAAATCATTTAAAAACTGTTCCCTTAATCCTCTTCCCAGTGGGAACCGTTTCCACTGGCCGGTGAAGTGAGAATGAAGGGGCATAGCCTCAAAATAAGGGGGAGCAGATTTAGGACTGAGTTAAGGAGGAACTTCTGCTCCTAAATGGTTGTGAATCTATGGAATTCCCTGCCCAGTGAAACAGTTGAGGCTACCTCATTGAATCTTTTTAAGGCAAAGAAAGATAGATTTTTGAACGCTAAACCAATTAATGGTTATGGTAATCAGGCAGGTAAGTGGAGCTGAGTCCATGAAAGGATCAGCCATAATCTTACTGAATGCTCGATGGGCCATTTGACCTACTCCTGATCCTAGTTCTTCTGTTCTTAGTTCAGTTTATCTCTATCTGCTCTACCCAGCCATTTCACAGTTTCAAAAACTTCTCTCAGCTCTTTTCAGCCTTCTTCCCTCCAAGGAGAAGAGTTCCAACCTCTCCAATCTAGACTTATTAATGCAGTTTCTCATCCCTGGATCGATTCTTGTAAATCTGCTCTGTACTCTCTCTAATGCATTCACACCTTCCCTATAATCTGATGCCAAACCACAATAGTTCAGCTGAGGTCTAACTAGCATCTTAGACAAGTACAGCATCACCTCCTTGCTCTTGTACTCCATGACCTTATTAATAAAAACTAGGATCCTTTATCCTTTATGTATTACTGTCTCCACCTGTCCTGCTGCCTTCAATGGGCTGTGTAAATATAATCCCAGACCCTTCTATTCCTAAATCCCTTTTAGAATTGTACCCCTTATGTGATATTGTCTTTCCATGTTCTTCCTATCAAAATGCATCACCTCTTCTTTTCTGCATTGAACCTCAACTGCTACCTATCTGCCCACTCCATTAACTGGTCTTATCTCCTTTTGATACTCTAACTTATCATTCTCACAGTTTGCAATGCTTCCATGTTTCATATCTTCCAACAATGTTGAAATGGTCTCCTGCACACCAAAATCCAAACCACTAATATATATCAGGAAAAGCAAGGGTCCCAATGCTGACCGTTGGGAAATTCCAGAATAAACCTCCCTCCAGCACAAACAAATCCATTGACTGCTATGCTCTGTTTCCTATCACTCAGCCAATTTTATTTCCATGTTATCACTATCCCTTTTATTCCACAAGTTATAATTTTTCTCACAAGTCTGTTGTGCAACTATTTCAAATACATATCTATAACATTTGCAGTCTCTTTATGCTCTTTTTACAACTTACTGTTTTACTTATTTTGTTTCATCACCTAATTTAGCAACCATATTTTCAAACCATTCATTCAGGTTATTTATATAAATTGAAGCCCCAACATTGATCCCTGTGGCAAACCACATGTTACATCTTGCTGACCAGAAAAAAACCCATTTACATCTACTCACTGTTATATATTAGATAACCACTTTCCTATGCACACCAATATGTTATTCCCAAACACCATGTGTTTTTTTTTTCTGCAATAATCTTTGATATGGTACTTTATTAAGAAACCTTCTGGAAATCTAAGTACAGTGAATCCCATGATCCTATTTATCCACAGCATATGTTATTTGTTCAAAGAATTGTAGTAAATTGGTTAAAATGATTTTGCTTTCACAAAACCTCTGCATGATGACCCTATTTTTTAGAGGTTCCTGCTAATAAAATTTAACATTAGCCTCTAACATTTTCCCTAAGTCAGATGTCAAACTAACATTCCTGTTGTTTCTTGCTTTATGTGTCCGACCCCTTCTAAATAAATGAATTCTGTTCTTTACTTTCAAATCAAATGGCACATTCTCTGAATGTTGAGAGTTCTAGCAAATTAAAAAAGACATTAACTCTCTCACTGGTCAGTTCTCCTAAGACCAGAGGCTATCTTACAATTTTCTGTGTGAAGCTCACTCATTTAACCCTCAGCCAGCATTGTTTCTGTCACAACTATTAAAAATGGAAGAAAGCACACACATCTATCGGATAATAAATAGATTGATTATTTTCTTACTTCACTGGCCTTTAAGACTCCAAACAACGGGAAGAGAAAGGCAGGAACCATTGCTGCTGCACCAAGTGGGACTGCCTCTGAGACCCAATATACTGCAGTCACTATCAGGACATAGGCACATTGAGCTTCTGGCTGAAAGACAGAAACAGAAAATGTACTCATTAGGTAAAAAGTTTTATATATCTTGGCACATTGACAGGAGTAATACATTGAGAAATGAGATATTACATCAAGACACATTGTGCCTGCGCAGCAGTCAGAAGACTAAATCAAAATATTCCTGATGAAGGACTCCAGCCCGTAATGTTGATTTTTCCTGCTCCTCGGATGCTGCCTGACCTGCTGTGCTTTTCCAGCAACACACTCTCGACTCTGATCTCCAGCATCTGCAGATCTCACTATCTCCTAAATCAAAGTATTACTGATGCCAGAAATGAGAGCGAAAGAGTTAACATTTCAGGTTAATGTCTTTGTATCAGAATTTAGGGGCAGAGAAAAGGTAAGGGAAGGAGAAGGGGCCATCAGCGATAAGGGTGGAAGGTGGGATAACTTAATTGACAAATCAGATCATAGTGCAAAGTCAAAGAAGATGGTAATCCACAAAAAAAAGTGATGGCTTTGGAGGAACTGTAAATAGAAACAGCAGTACAATTACCTGAAGACATGGGAGTAGGCATTTCAGCCAATCTGCTCTGCCCCACCATTCAATGAAATCATGGCTGATCTGAGAATCCTCAACTCCACCTTCCTACCTTTTCCCGTAACCCTTGATTCTCTTATTGATTAAGAATCTTTCTCTCTTCGGCTTGACTGTACTCGACAATACAGCCTTGCAAAACCTTATTCTGTAAAGAATTCCACAGATTCACTCCCCTCTAAGAAATGAAATTCTTCCTCACCTCAGTTTTGCCTTAATTCTTAATCTTGCAAGAAATTAAGGGATAGGAGGAGAGTGCAGGTAAGTGGTGTCGAAATGCCCATCAGCCATGATTGAATGGTGGAGTAGCCTTGATGGGCCGAATGGCCTTACTTCCACTCTTATTTCTTATGGTCTTATGGTTTTTATAGGTGTGATCCCTTATTCTGATATTATTTCCTCTGGTCCCTAGACTCTCACATAAGGAGGAACAACCTTTCTGCATCTACTCTGTCAAATCCTGTAAGAATTGTGTATTTCAATAAGGTCACCTCTCATTCTTCTAAATTTCAATTAGTATCAGCCCAGCCTACTCAATCTCTCCTCATAAGGGTTTTCCAATAAAAATATGCCAACACTTGCTTTCCAAAATAAAAACGGACTCTAGATCAAAATCTGTGAAAGAAACATATCTGGAAAGTGTGTGTCCAGAAAATCCAACTTTTGCTCAAAGCATTTAAATTGTATACTTTTTAAACTTTTACAAGTTGTGATCAATGCTGGCAAGATTAGTAATGGCTGCCCCTGCTTCATCATCCTTGAATTGGGTGGTTTTCTCAGCCATTTCAGATAGCAGTTAAAATTGCATTGATTTGGAGTGGAGTCACATATAGGTCAGACGAGGTAAAGTTGGCAGATTTCCAAATGGGCTTTACATCAATCATTGATAACTTCACGATTACTGTTACTGAAACTAGCTTCATGTTCCAGGTTTATTAATCCAAGTTTAAATTCTACTAGCAAACGTAACAGAAGTTGAACCCATGCCCCCAGAGTCTGGGTCTGGGTTAATCTGGGTCAATAAAAACCGAAAGAACTGCAGATGCTGTCAATCAGAAAGATTTACAGAGCTGACATGGTGGCTCAGTGGTAAGCACTGTTGCCTCACAGCACCAGGGACCAATGTTCGATTCCAGCCTCGGGCGACTGTCTGTGTGGAGTTTGCAGATTCTCCCTGTGTCTTTGTGGGTTTCCTCCGGGTGTTCCGGTTTCCTCCCACAGTCCAAAGATGTGCAGGTTAAGTGAGTTGGCCATGGTAAATTGCTTATAGAGTTAGGTGCATTCGTCAGGGATAAATACAGGGTAGAGGAACGGGTCTGGGTAGGCTACTTTTCGGAGGGTCAATGTGGACTTGTAGGGCTAAAGGACTTGTTTCCATACTGTGGGGAATCCAGTCTAATCTCAAAAATGGAAATTGCTGGAAAAGCTTAGAAGGTCTGGCAGCATTAGACAGAGAAACGTTTCAGGTCAATGACCCTTCCTCAGAACTGGGTGGTCAGGAAAATGTTGATTTATGTGCAGAAAATAGGGTGGGGGGAGGGGGTAAGGAGTAAATGATAAATGGGGAGAGAGCCCAAAGAGAGAGAAGGGCAGTGTGTGTGGTAGGGCCTAGGACATGGGGGAGCTCAGGCCCTAAAATTATTGAACTCAGTATTAAGCCTGGAGGGCTGCAGGGTACCCAAGTGGAAAATGAGTGTTGTTCTTTCAGCTTGTGCAGAGCTTCACTGGAGCATTGCTGAGATAGAGATATTGGCCAGGGAATAGGGTGGTGTGTTGAAGTGACAGACAACTGGAAGTTCAGGGTCCTTTTTGCAGACAGAACATAAGTGTTCTGCGAAATAGTCATGCAGTCTATGCTTCCTTTCCCCAATGTAGAAGAGAGCACATTATGAGCAGTGAATGCAGTAGACTAAGTTAAAAATACAATACCAGGCTATAGTCCAACAGGTTTAATTGGAAGCACTAGCTTTCGGAGCACTGCTCCTTCATCAGGTGATTCAATCTAGTAGACTAGATTGTGTGCAGTTCAGTTAAAGCACTGTTTCACCTTGAAGGTGTGTTTGGGCCCTTGGATACTGCATTAATCTTGTCTCTAGCGCAGAACATGAACAATATGCCTGTGCCTCCCTATATCTGAACAATCAAACTTATAGCCAAACTAACTACTCCATGTGATCAGGAAACCAAACCCATCACAGCATTTGCACTACACGCCTAGCATCTGCAGTATAAATTTCTGGAACATATTAGTAAATCTGTTAAAACAGTGTGATCCCTGAAATACAAATTTAATTCTGAAGAACTAATATTCAAATTCTTGGAAAGCCAGTTCCCACCAGAAAATAGAAGGTGAGATTTCAGACCAACAAACGGCTGACTTGGACATACCAGACTCATATGTGTCACAAAGCTGTTCGCGAGTGTGCTTAAGTTGCTGATGAAATAACATAGCTGATTGGAGACACAGTGCTCAAATCAACAGGGAGATAGTTTGAGAGCATATCAAAACCAAATCATTTTGTGATTTTAAGCATCTTATTTAGATCACTCTTCATGTTTCTTAACTCACTTGACCATTTCCCAAATGCATAAAACTTGTCCTCATAAGTTAATCCTGTAAACCTCAATATCATTCAGTTGAATGTATGCAATGTTCATTCTAAAGCCTACATGTCCTTCATTAGGTGTGTGCCTCAGACTGAGTATGGTGCTCCAAATGTGTGCTGGCTACTACTTTACCCAACTGAGACATAATTTTGTTCCCACTCCAACTTATTCAAAATCATTGCTATAACCTCTTTAACTTGTTGAATTACTATTTGTTCCTGCACACTAATTTTTATTTTATCTGGATACCTAAATATCTTTCATCCTCCACAGTTCCCAGACTCTCACTATTAAAAAAAAACAATTCTGAAGGGAAATTATAGAGAGTTAGGCAGAAATTTAAAAAGGAGGTCCTCAAGGGTAGTAATATCTGGATTAGTCCCAGTGCTACGAGTTAGTGAGAGTGGGAATAGGAGGACAGAGCAGATGAATGCATGCCTGAGGAGGTGGTGTAATGGAGAAGGATTCACATTTTTGGATCATTGGAATCTCTTTTGGGGTCGAAGTAACCTGTACCAGAAGGATGGATTGCACCTAAATTGGAAGGGGACTGACATACTGGCAGGGAAATTTGCTAAAACTGCTTGGGAGGATTTAAACTACTAAGGTTGGAGGGGGTGGGGGGGGGGGTGGGGGGGGGTGGAGGGGGGGGGTGGTGGTGGTGGGACCCAGCGAGATAGTGAGGAAAGAGATCAATCTGAGACTAGTACAGTTGAGAACAGAGGCAGGGACAAGGTAGCACTAACAAATTAAACTGCATTTATTTCAATGCAAGGGGCCTAACAGGGAAGGCAAATGACCTCAGGGCATGGTTAGGAATATGGGACTGCGATATCATAGCAAATACAGAAACATGGCTTAGGGATGGGCAGGACTGGCAGCTTAATGTTCCAGGATACAAATGCTACAAGAAGGATAGAAAGGGAGGCATTTTTGATAAGGGATAGCATTACAGCTGTGCTGAGGGAGGATATTCCCAGAAATACATCCAGGGAAGTTATTTGGGTGGAACTGAGAAATAAGAAAGGGATGATAACCTTATTGGGATTGTATTATAGACCCCCCAATAGTCAGAGGAAAATGGGGAACAAACTTGTAAGGAGATCTCAGCAATCTGTAAGAATAATAGGGTGGTTATGGTAGGGGCTTTTAACTTTCCAAACATCAACTGAGACTGCCATAGTGTTAAAGGTTTAGATGGAGAGGAATTTGTTAAGTGTGTACAAGACAACTTTCTGATTCAGTATGTGGATGTACCTACTAGAGAAGGTGCAAAACTTGACCTACTCTTGGGAAATAAAGCAGGGCAGGTGACTGAGGTGTCAGTGGGGGAGCACTTTGGGGCCAGCGACCATAATTCTATTTGTTTTAAAATAGTGATGGAAAAGGATAGACCAGATCTAAAAGTTGAAGTTCTAAATTGGAGAAAGGCCACTTTTGACAGTATTAGGCAAAAACTTTAGAAAGCTGATTGGATGCAGATGTTCACAGGTAAAGGGTTGGCTGGAAAATTGGAAGCCTTCAGAAATGAGATAACAAGAATCCAGAGAAAGTATATTCCTGTCAGGGTGAAAGGGAAGGCTGGTAGGTATAGGGAATGCTGGATGACTAAAGAAATTGAGGGTTTGGTTAAGAAAAAGAAGGAAGCATATGTCAGGTATAGACAGGATAGATCGAGTGAATCCTTAGAAAAGTATAAAGGCAGTAGGAGTATACTTAAGAGGGAAATCAGGAGGGCAAAAAGGGGACATGAGATGGCATTGGCAAATAGAATTAAGGAGAATCCAAAGCGTTTTTACAAATATATTAAGGACAAAAGGGTATCTACGGAGAGATTAGGGCCCCTCAAAGATCAGCAAGGTGGTCTTTGTGTGGAGCCACAGAAAATGGGGAGATATTAAATGAATATTTTGCATCAGTATTTACTGTGTAAAAGGATATGGAAGATATAGACTGTCAGGAAATAGATGGTGACACCTTGCAAAATGTCCAGATTACAGAGGAGGAAGTGCTGGATGTCTTGAAACGGTTAAAGGTGGATAAATCCCCAGGACCTGATCAGGTCCTAGAACTCTGTGGGAAGCTAGAGAAGTGATTGCTGGGCCTCTTGCTGAGATATTTGTATCATCAATAGTCACAGGTGAGATGCCAGAAGACTGGAGGTTGGCAAATGTGGTGCCACTGTTTAAGAAGGGTGGTAAAGACAAGACAGGGAACTATAGACCAGTGAGCCTGACCTCAGTGGTGGGCAAGTTGTTGGAGAGAATCCTGAGGGATAGGTTGTACATGTACTTGGAAAGGCAAGGACTAACTAGGGATAGTCAACATGGCCTTGTGCGTGGGAAATTATGTCTCACAAACTTGATTGAGTTGTTTGAAGAAGTAACAAAGAAGACTGAACTTAAGGGAATTTATATTTGCCAGGAATTGGTGTTGGAGAGACTGTTAGGTCTGAAGGTTGATAAGTCTCCGGGGCCTGATGGTCTACATCCCAGGGTACTGAAGGAGATGGCTCGAGAAAATGTGGATGCGTTGGTGATTATTTTCCAGAGTTCGATAGATTCAGGATCAGTTCCTGCAGATTGGAGGGTGGCTAATGTTGTACCACTTTTTAAGAAAGGTGGGAGAGAGAAAGCAGGAAATTATAGACCAGCTAGTCTTACTTCAGTGGTGGGAAAGATGCTGGAGTCTATTATAAAGGATGAAATTACGACACATCTGGATAGTAGTAACAGGATAGGTCAGAGTCAGCATGGATTTATGAAGGGTAAATCATGCTTGACTAATCTTCTGGAATTTTTTGAGGATGTAACTCTGAAGATGGACGAGGGAGATCTAGTAGATGTAGTGTACCTGGACTTTCAGAAAGCTTTTGATAAAGTCCCACATAGGAAGTTAGTGAGCAAAATTAGGGCTCATGGTATTGGGAGCAAAGTACTAACTTGGATTGAAAGTTGGTTGGTTGACAGGAAACAAAAAGTAGTGATAAACAGCTCCATTTCGGAATGGCAGGCAGTGACCAGTGGGGTACCGCAGGGATGAGTGATGGGACTACAGCTTTTTACAATATATATTAATGATATAGAAGATGGTATTAGTAATAACATTAGCAAATTTGCTGATGATACTAAGCTGGGTGGCAGGGTGAAATGTGAGGAGGATGTTAGGAGATTACGGGGTGACCTGGACAGGTTAGGTGAGTGGTCAGATGCATGGCAGATGGAGGTTAATGTGGATAAATGTATGGTTATCGACTTTGGTGGCAAGAACAGGAAGGCATATTACTACCTAAATGGAATCAATTTAGATAAAGGGGCAGTACAAAGAGATCTGGGTGTTCTTGTACACCAGTCAATGAAGGTAAGCATGCAGGTACAGCAGGTAGTGAAGAAGGCTAATAGCATGCTGGCCTTCATAACAAGAGGAATTGAGTATAGAAGCAAAGAGGTTCTTTTGCAGCTGTTCAGCGCCCTGGTGAGATCACACCTGGAGTATTGTGTGCAGTTCTGGTCTCCAAATTTGAGGAAAGACATTCTGGCTATTGAGGGAGTGCAGCGTAGGTTCACGAGGTCAATTCCTGGAAAGTCGGGACTACCTTACGCTGAAAGACTGGAGTGACTGGGCTTGTATACCCTTGAGTTTAGAAGACTGAGAGGGGATCTGATTGAGACATATAAGATTATTAATGGATTGGACACTCTGGAAGCAGGAAACATGTTTCCGCTGATGGGTGAGTGCCGAACCAGAGGACACAGCTTAAAAATACGGTGTAGACCATTTAGGACAGAGATGAGGAGAAACCTCTTCACCCAGAGAGTGGTGGATATGTGGAATGCTCTGCCTCAGAGGGCAGTGGAGGCCCAGTCTCTGGATTCATTTAAGAAAGAGTTGGATAGATCTCTCAAGGATAGTGGAATCAAAGCTTATGGAGATAAGGCAGGAACAGGATACTGATTAAGGATGATCAGCCATGATCATATTGAATGGTGGTGCAGGCTCGAAGGGCAGAATGGCCTACTCCTGCACCTATTGTCTATTGTCTATTGTTTCTACGGACTGCAGTAAGGCGTTCGACAAGGTTCCCCATGGGAGACTGATTAGCAAGATTAGATCTCATGGAATACAGGGAGAACTAACTATTTGGATACAGAACTGGCTCAAAGGTAGAAGACAGAGGGTGGTGGTGGAGGGTTGCTTTTCAGATTGGAGGCCTGTGACCAGTGGAGTGCCACAAGGATCGGTGCTGGGTCCTTTACTTTATGTCATTTATATAAATGATTTGGATGCGAGGTGTAGTGGACAGCGAACCTCAGATTACAACAGGATCTGGACCAGATGGGCCAATGGGCTGAGAAGTGGCAGATGGAGTTTAATTCAGATAAGTGCAAGGTGCTGCATTTTGGGAAAGCAAATCTTGGCAAGACTTATATACTTGGTGGTAAGGTCCTAGGGAGTGTTGCTGAACAAAGAGACCTTGGAGTGCAGGTTCATAGCTCCTTGAAAGTGGAGTCGCAGTAGATAGGATGGTGAAGAAGGCATTCAGTATGCTTTCCTTTATTGGTCAGAGTATTGAGTACAGGAGTTGGGAGGTCATGTTGTGGCTGTACAGGACATTGGTTAGGCCACTATTGGAATATTGCGTGCAATTCTGGTCTCCTTCCTATTGGAAAGATGTTGTGAAAATTGAAAAGATTTACAAGGATGTTGTCAGGGTTGGAGGATTTGAGTTACAGGGAGAGGCTGAACAGGCTGGGGCTGTTTTCTCTGGAGCATCTGAGGCTGAGGGGTGACCTTATAGAGGTTTAAAAAATTATGAGGGGCATGGATAGAGTAAATAGACAAAGTCTTTTCCCTGGGGTCGGGGAGTCCAGAACTAGAGGGCATAGGTTTAGAGTGAGAGGGGAAATACATAAAAGAGACCTAAGGGGCAACTTTTTCACGCAGAGGGTGGTACGTGTATGGAATGAGCTGCCAGAGGATGTGGTGGAGGCTAGTACAATTGCAACATTTTAGAGGCATTTGGATGGGTATATGAATAGGAAGGGTTTGGAGGGATATGGGCCAGGTGCTGGCAGGTGGGACTAGATTGGGTTGGGATATCTGGTCAGCATGGACAGGTTGGACCGAAGGGTCTGTTTCCATGCAGTACATCTCTATGACTCTAATTAATTCATTTTTCTTGGAACGAAGAGGATGATCTCTCACTTCCCCACATTGAAATTCATCTAAAAGTAGTTCTTTGCTCCTTTGGCAGAAGTATTGGTTTAATATTTAGACTAGATTCCCTACAGTGTGTAAACAGGCCCTTCAGCCCAACTAGTCCATACTGACCCTCCAAAGAGCAACCCAACCAAACCCATTCCCCCTAACTCTACAGATAATTTAGCATGACCAATTCACCTAACCTGCAGATCTTTGGAAGGTGGGAGGAAACCAGAGCAGCTGGAGGAAACCCAGGCAGACACGGGGAGAATGTGCAAACTCCACACAGACTTCTCAAGGCTGGAATCAAACCCGGGTCCCTGGCGCTGAGAGGTAGCAGTGCTAACCACTGAGCCACCGTGCCGCTAAATGTTCCAATATTTCTCATTCCTCGTCTCTAGGTTTATGCATTAACACCTCCACCCAATTTACTTTGGGTGATTTGTTTCCCATTCTTTTGAAGTTTTGCTGATTAAATTTAAAATCTTGCCTTTGACTCTCTATCTCAAATTAAATATCAAATTCAATGATATTATGGTCAATAGTAGCAAGATGTTTCCTTATACAATGAAATTGTTAACTTACTTTGATTTGAATGTAAGAAAATCAGGCACGTTGGAACATAAATCTGTAGACACAACAACAGAATAGCTGGGCAATATTAACTTGCTAACTACTGTTTTGCAAAGTTGAACTTCACCTACTCAGAATGCTACCAAATTGTCTCCTTTCTCTCCACCATTTTCAGTTCTTTCCTTTTATGATATTAAGTGATTGGTTATACTTGAAGAAAATATGACACCTTGAATAGTTCTTGAAGAGGAGAATGTGGCTTTCTTAGTCTGGGATAAAAGTTAAATCAGTTTACTTGAACTCTCTGACCTTGTTTCCTGTGATAGAAGAATGGTATTTTCTGAGTACCAAAACATGTAAACAAGTCTGTTCTTGGACACCATGTTTACTCAAATGCAAGTCACAGCTCCTTGCCTTGTTAAATTCATAGAGGATACTCAATGACAAACAACTTTGTGTTTTTGTATGATATATCAAACAACCAAAATGTAGTTAGAATAGCACTATCAAATCTGAAGTGTATGGGGCTGTCCACACTTTTGTCAATGATTTCTGCTTCAATTCTTGATTTACGTTTTATTCAATGTTATTTCTGACAATTTTTATTAAGAGGTCATGAATTTTGTGCTGGCTAAATGGGTATCTAGACCACATGATATAGCACTGAAGTATCCAGCTCAGGAATATCCCAGACTTGGCTACTGGTCAATGTTGTCATCTCATCTATTGCAGCAGTTGGAATCCCTGTAAGTGATCTCAGTTACCCTGATCCAAGAAAGATAAAATAATCAATCATTACACTGATGATGATTATTATCTGAAAGTGTTCATCTTTAGACAGCCACCAAAGAAGGACTTGAGCTCAGCTAGAAAGTATTCTCTCAGTATTGAACTGCCTGCAGATACACTTTCCTCAAAACAAGATCCACAGGCAGCAATAGGATAAATTACCAAATTATCTATTTTGCTGCTGTTGTTTAAGGGATTAATGTTGGCCCTGAACACCAGGGAGAATTCATGTTCTCCTATTCAAGATCAAATACTAAATTGGGATTTTGTTTCAGTCTACCTGAGGGGCTGACTGGGGCCTCAGCTTAACGTCTTCATAGAAAATCTTCTCATTCAAAAAACTTGTAATATTTTCATCTCCAAATCACACACACATAATTTTCCAGCAATTCTATGGGTGATTCACAGTCTTGTGACTTCCATTTTCATTTATCCTGCATTGTGAATATTAACATGTCACCAGGACTTTTTTATATATTGTTTTTTTTTTCATGGGATATGAACATTGCTAAAAAGGACAGTGTTTGTTATCCATTCCCCCATTTTCAAAATTAGCTTCCTCATTTTATATTTTTGGTGTCATAACTGAATAAGAAGAGACAACTGTTTTTGCCCTGTTTCTTCAGATTATGTGTTTTAATTTACTGTGGCAAGTCATTTAATTATATTTACTGTTATTGGAATTAACTTTGAATATTCAGATTTTTGAAGATACTGTGGGGTATGTGATTGAAAGTGTGAGCTGATAATGGTGCAGTGAGAGAAACAGGGTGTCATTTTAACATGCAAATCAGTTAGTTTTAGGTCAAGTGGAATTTTAAAATGCAAAATATCGCAAATCAAAGTCACACATTTCTAGTTTTAATGGGATGAAGGAAGGCAATCATCTGGTCCCAGGAACTGGATCACTTATTAGATATTTTCTCTCCTTTCCAATTTTAACTCTGAAGCAGGAAACCCAGAAACTAAAGGGAGACAAAACCCATGTTATAATTGTGTTTCCGACATTATTCGGGGGCCATGATAATTAAACCTGCTTCCTTATTCTTTTGGTGAGACAATCTTTTCCACCCTCTGATTTGACCCTTTCCCAACTCCCAACTCATCATATAAGGTCACCACTCCAACATCTCTCTATGCCATCTTCCTAACCGCACTGAACCCACATGGCAATCCACACTCAGAGCTGCAGGAATATCTGCTGCTGGGCTCTGACTTGTTCTCCAGCTTGCCTTTCCCAGAAGTTTGGCAAGATTAGAATGGTGCTGGAAAAGCACAGCAGGTCAGGCAGCATCCAAAGAGCAGGAAAGTCAATGTTTTGGGCAAAAGCCCTTCATCATGATTCCAGCACTACTCTAATCTTGACTCTAATCTCCAACATCTACACTTCTGCCTTTCCTAGAAGTTTAACAATCTGATTGGTTCAATTCTTTTGACTTCTAGGTGGAGAATCTGTACAAAGAAACTACAGAGCTTCCTGGTTACTGTTCATCCAACAAGCCCCACACTCAAACTTTACCATCAAACGTTGCACTCCAGCTGTCATACCAAGCCCCATACTCTAACCCTCCTGTCCCACCAAGCCCCACACTCCAATCCCCCTGTCCTCCCAAGTCCCATACTCCAAACCTCCTCTCCTCCCAAGCCCTGCACTCCAACCCTCCTGTCCCACTGAGCCCCACACTCCAACCCTCATCTCCCACCAAGCCCTGCACTCCAACCCTCCTTTCCCACAAGCCCCACACTCCAACCCTCCTTTACCACAAGCCCCACACTCCAACCCTCCTTTACCACAAGCCCCACACTCCAACCCTCCTTTACCACAAGCCCCACACTCCAACCTTCCTTTCCCACAAGCCCCATACTCCAACCCTCCTTTCCCACAAGCCCCGCACTCCAACACTCCTGTCCCACCAAGCCCCACACTCCAACACTCCTGTCCCACCAAGCCCCGCACTCCAACCCTCCTGCCCCACCAAGCCCCACACTCCAACCCTCCTGCCCCACCAAGCCCCATACTCCAATCCTCCGGTTCCCTCAAACCCCATACTCCAACCCTCCTGTCCCACCAAGCCCCACACTCCAACCCTCCTGTCCCACCAAGCCCCATACTACAACCCTCCTGTCCCAACAAGCCCCATACTACAACCCTCCTTTCCCACCAAGCCCCATACTCCAACCCTCTTGTCCCACCAAGCCCCACATTCCACCCCTCCTCTCCTCCCAAGACCCATACTCCAACCCTCCCCTCACACGAAGCTTCAAACTCATATCCTCCTGCCTCACCAAGTACCCCATTAACAATCAGTCCTGTTGGGCCAGCAGCAGCAGTTATGGGAATTATATACTATCAGACAGGCAATTAGAGATGTAGGGCCATCACAATCCTAGGGGGTCTCTCCATCGATCATTAAGAAGCATGCAAGGGTGGGGGGTCTTTAGCACAGCAGGGTGATCATTGCCGAAAGGGGTACATAAGAGAAGGGTATGTGACATTTAGGAAGGACTGGAAGCTAGGTATGGTTTTAGGAGGAGCTCTGTTAATTAAAGATGATATTAGCAAAGTAGAAAGGGCTAACCTAAATTTAGGAAACCAGGATATAGAAGTAGTCTGGGTAACGATGAGGCACAAAGGCACGTATGGGAATGGCATACATGCCTGTTAACAGTAACCACATTCTAGGAAAGGACATCAAGGAAGAAAACATGGAAGCTTGTCAAGAGGGTACAGCAATTATCATAGGGATTGGAGAATTATCATAGGTTAGGTGAATTGGCCATGCTAAATTGCCTATAGTGTTAGGTGACAGGGTAAGTGTAGAGGAATGGGTCTGGGTGGGTTGCGCTTCGGAGGGTCGGTGTGGACTTGTTGGGTTGAAGGGCGTGTTTCCACACTGTAAGTAATCTAATCTAACCTAATCTAATCTAATCAATCGCTGATGTCATAGTGAAAGCACCCCTGGCTTGCAGTGGCCATAATATGATTAAATTGTATGTAAAATTCAAGGGAAAAAAGTGTTTGTCCAAGATCACTATTTTCAACTGAAACAAAGGCAATTATGAGGGCATGAAAGCAGAGCTAGTGAAAGTAAACTGGCAATTTATCTTAAGGGATAGTCAATAGAGATGGAGTGGCAAATATTAGGGGAATATTCTAAAGAGTACAGTATAGGGAGTTCTTGTGGGGCAGTAGTAGTGTCCCTATCCCCAGACTGGGAGGCACAGGTTCAGTCCCATCTGCTCCAGAGGTGTGTAATGCATGAAGATACATGGACATGGAGAGATCGCATCTAGAGTACAGTGCACAGTAGTGTACTTATCAAAGGTTGTTAGTGCATTACAAGCAGTTCAGAAAAGGCTTACTGGGGGGGGGCGGTTGATTTAATAACATCCAACTTATGAATGTTTATACTTATGAAAATGATCTTATACAGGGTGTAGTTTTAAGGTCCTGATATATGAACATTTCCTGTACCCTCAAATAGCTCCTTTATATTGTCCTGAATTGTGTTCCAAATTGCAGACAAATTAATTTGCAAATGGACTCCAAAACAGAACCCGGTTGCAACCTGGGGACTGTCTGTACTAGACTAATACCTGGAGTTAGTGCATTGCCATATGAAAATGTCAGATAGGATGGGCCTGTACCTTTTGGAGTTAATGGTAACTTAATTGAAACACAGAGATCACTTGACCTGGTGGATAAGAAAAGGATGTTTCCTGTTGTTGGAGAACCTCGAATTACAGATCATAGTTTAAAAGTAAGGGGTTGCCCATTTAAGACAGAGATGAGAAAACATTCTCTCGCTCAGAGTGTTGTGAGTCTTTGGAGTGGTCTACTCCTGTTCCTTGTTTGTATTCATCAAGGTTGGGGTGAGATGGGAGGGCGATGAAAGCAGAGATGTTTGTAGAGACAGGGACAAGGAGTAAGACAGTGATAGGGAGGCATTCCAGGAGTATGAGGGGCATTTGGATCCGCATCAGAAGCGGAGGTTATTAGCAATGACCATTATCATGGTCTCCACTGGGGAGTACTGAAGAGGAGGATGAGATTCATAAAGATATAATGTCAAGGTTCAACAGGCAGGCAGGCAGTTGAAGGCAAAATTCAAATTATCATGTCTCCAATTGGCAGGGGAGGATGGTGAAAGTGTTAGGTTATAGCGAGGTGAAGGATCCATGGAAGATCTGGGGGGATACCTGTTGGTCAGGCAGAGCCCAGTGTTGACTAAGTCCACCATGAGCTACACTTCCTGCCATTACTTGCCATTTTCTAGGTGCAAATTGCAACTGAGAAATGAATCAAACAATGTGTCTGGTCAGTTTGATGGGTAAAAGCACAGCATCTGTGTCTGCACGACAATAGGATGTTGAAGGGACAGAAAAAAAAGCATGTATTTGCAAGCTGCAGTGTGAATTAGCTTGCAAAAATTTCTTTGTCCATATGCAATGCACGCAGAGTGAATGTGCTGAGGACTCAAATGTCAGGTGAAGTCATTTTGCACCCTGTAATTTGTACTTGGAAACCTAACATTATCATTTAAATGATGTAGAAGTTAGTGGCATATTGTGCTTTGTACAATGGGAGCAGACAAGGTGATGTGATAGATGCTGAGGAGCCAGGGCAATGGGGTGCAGTCATGCGGAGAGGAGGATGAGGACATTGAGCTGGATGAAGGTCTCCTTATGGATGACAGGTCTCAGCTGCCTCAAGCATTGGTTGAAGGTGAGGTGCAGAAGACCATCACGGAATATGGAATAGTTGTTGCTTATGATACCAGCATTTGGTTTGCGTTGTGGGGTGAACACTATTAGTTTTTTTTGTTCCTTTGAGATCCAGAGAAGGTCCAGAATTTCATGGACTTCCTTTGATATCTCCCAATGGTACAAGACCTGCACTGATATTATTCGGTACTGATATGGAAGGTCTAATCTAAGAGCTAAACTGAAGCTATGCCTAGTCTGATATGGTAATGGTGGTGTGGATCTGCCGGCATCATGAAGAGATCAATAGTGGGAAGAATCTAAAGAGAAATTAATGGAAAATATTCTGCAAAAATGTGAGTTACTACCTGAAGTGCATAGACCTTTAAGAAAGGAGCAGCCAGTCAGTCAACTGCTGAAAAGTGTTCCAGTGGACCTCTGTCTGTACAGGCTTGTGGAAGCTAAATCAACTAGTATGTGCACTCCATGGCAAAAAGGCAACCAGAAGCAGGGAGAAACATTGCAGGTAAAGTCAGTTTGAGCTACAGATAGTCACATTTGGGAAGTAAGGGAGTAGATCTGAATTGTAATAAAAACTGAAAGAACTGCGGATTCTGTGAATCAGAAACAAAAACAGAAGTTGCTGGAAAAGCTCAGCAGGTCTAGCAGCATCTCATGAAGAGAAATCAAAGTCAATGTTTCAGGTCCAGTGACCCTTCCTCAGAACTAGTGGTCGCTAGGAAAATGTTGGTATACATGCAGAAGTTAGGGTGAGGGGAGAGAGTAAACGATAGATGGGGATAGAACCCAATGAGAGAGAAGAACAGTTGGACAGACAAAGGAGTAGATAATGATCCGGTTAGGAGGATGAATAGCTGTTAATGGAAATTGTTAGTAGCTAACAATAGGTAGTGTGCAATGACAGACTATGTGATAACAAGGCCTGGTGTGTGTGGTCGGGGCTGGGACATGGGGAAGTTCGGGCCTTAAAGTTGAACTTGATATCGTGTCCGAAAGGTTGCAGGGTTCCCAAGCAGAAAATGGCATGTTGTTCTTCCAGCTTGTGCTGATCCTCACTGGAGCACTGCAGCAAGCCAGAGACAGAGATGCTAGCTAGGGAACAGAGTGGCGTGTTAAAGTGGCAGGAAACAGAAAACTCAGGGTCTTGTTGCCGGCAGAACGTAGATGTTCTGTGAAGTGGTCACCCAGTCTACAGTTTGTTTCCCCAACTTAGCGGAGACCACATTGTGAGCAGCGAATGCAGTTGACTAGATTATGTGAAGTGCAGGTAAAGTGTGGCTTCACCTGGAAAATATGTTTGGACCCTTGGGTACTGAGGATGAAGGAAGTAAATGGGCAGGTGTTACACCTTCAGCAGTTGCAGGGAAAGTGCCGTGGGGGTTGGTGTTCGGAGTGAAGGAAGTGTGGACTAGGGTATCCTGGAGGGAAAGGTCCTTGCAACCCCTCTGCCCATCCTATAGACTCCTTTACCCAACTCCAACATTCTCCCTTCCCCTGGACTCTTCCCTCTTTTACCTGCACTCGATCTGTTCATTGAGAACCACCGACGTGACATTGTCACCTAAATTTCTCTGCCCCCCCCACCTAATCAAACCTATCTCCCTCTGAACTGACAGCACTCTATGCACTACAATCCAACCCTGACTTTGTTATTAAGGCTGCTGATAAGAGTGGCGTACTGACCTCTACATTGCAGAGACTGAGCACCAGCTCTCAGATACTTCCCCCATCTTCCCCTGGTCCATGACCCCATCATGGCACATCAGGCCATTGTATCAACTGCACTCACCCAGTGATCTCCCCCCACTGCCTCCAAGCGGATAGATCCCCAGCTCCGCACAACTCACTTCTATCTCCTTCCAAAATTCCACAAACAGGACTGCCTGGGCAGACCCATTGTTTCAGCCTGCTCCTGCCCTACAGAACACCTATCTTCATACCTTGACTCAGTCTTTTCTCCCCTGGTCCAGTACCCCCATCAATATACATCCCTGATTCCTCTGACATTTTATGCCAGTTTCGGAATTTCCAGTTTGCAGGCTCCAGCCACCTTCTCTTTACCATGGACGTGCAATCCCTTCACATGTCCACCCCCCCACCAGGATGGTGACAGAGTTCTCTGCTTCTTTCTGGAGCAAAGGCCTGAACCGTCTCCGCCCACCAGCACCCTCCTCCACTTGGCCGAGCTCATCCTCACCCTACAACTTCTCATCCAACTCTTCTCGTTTTCTTCAGGTCAGAGGGGTGACCATGGGTACTCAGCTGGGCCCCAGTTATGCCTGTCCCTTCGTGGAGTGTGTGAAATATTCCTAGTTCCAGTCCTATTCCGGCTCACACCCATAACTCTTTCTCTAATATATCGATGGTGTCATCGGTGCTGCTTCCCTCTCTCATCCAGAATAGGAAAAGTTCATCAATTTCACTTCAAATTTCCACCCCTTCCTCACTTTCACCCGGTCTATCTCTAGCTCCTACCTTCCCTTCCTTGACATACCTGTTTCCATTTGTGGGGATAGACTGGCCACTAATATTCACTACAACCTCAGACTCCCATAGCTACCTGAACTATACATCCTCAAACCCTGAATCTTGTAAAGACTCCATTCCATTCCAGTTCCTCCGTCTCCATCACATATTTTCCGATGATGCCAACTTTGACAAGGGAGCCTCTCAAATGTCCAGCTTCTTCGTCAACCAAGAATTCCCCAGCACTGTTGTCAACAGGGCCCTCAACCAGGTCTAACTCATCTCCTAGGAGAAAGTGAGGACTGCAGATGCTGGAGATCAGAGCTGAAAATATGTTGCTGGAAAAGCGCAGCAGGTCAGGCAGCATCCAAGGAACAGGAGAATCGACGTTTCAGGCATCAGCCCTTCTTCCTGAAGAAGGGCTGATGCCCGAAACATTGATTCTCCTGTTCCTTGGATGCTGTCTGACCTGCTGCGCTTTTCCAGCAACACATTTTCAGCTAACTCATCTCCCACACTTGGAGCCTCACCCCCTCTCTTCCCTCCCACAACAGCGATAGCATTTCCTTTGTCCTTACCTACCATGCCACCAGCATCTACATCCAACAGATAATCAGCCACCATTTCTGCCACCTCCAACGGGATGCCACCGCCAGACACATATTCCCCTCCCCTCCCTTGTCCGCCTTCCGCAGGGATCGTTCCCTCTGGGATACCCTGGTCCACTCTTCCTTCACTCCCAACATCCCCCACTGCAACCACCATACCCCCGCACCCCCACCCCCCACCACTGCCCCACGGCACTTTCCCCTGCAACTGTCAAAGGTGTAACACCTACCCATATACCTCCTCCCTCCTCAGTATCCAAGTACTCAAACACACCTTTCAGGTGAAGCAGCACTTTACCTGCACCTCACACAATCTGCATTCACTGCTCACAATGTGGTCTCCTCTACATTGAGGAAACAAAGCACAGACTGGGTGACCGTTCCGCAGAACATCTGCATTCTGCCCACAAAGAAGATCCTGAGTTTCCTGTTCCCTGCCACTTTAACAGACCTATCCGTTCCCTGGCTAATATCTCTGTCTCAGGCTTGCTGCAGTGCTCCAGTGTAGCTCAGCACAGGCTGGAGGAATAACACCTCATTTTCCACTTGGGGACCCTGTGGCCCTCCAGACTTAATACTGAGTTCAATAATTTTAGGGTCTGAGCTCCCCCATGTCCTAGGCCCTACCACACACACCAGGCATTGGTATCACATCATCTGCCATTACACAGTACCCATTGTTAGCCACTAACAGAGTCCATTAAAAGCTATTCATCCTCCCAGCTAGATCATTATCCAGTCTTTTTTCTGTACAACTGTTCTTCTCTCTCTTTGGACTTTATCCCTACATATTGTTTACTCCTTACCCCCTCTCCCCATCTGATCTTCTGCACATAAACCAATATTTTTCTAACTACTATCAGATCTGAGGAAGAGTCTCTGGACCCAAAACATTAACTTTGATTTCTCTTAACAGATGCTGCTAGACCTGCTGAGCTTTTCCAGCAACGTCTGTTTTAGATCGGAATTGAAAACTGGCAGAGGAGTGGACAATGTTAGGATCCATCTGTAAGTTAAGTCCCAGATGGTAAAGGTAGAAAACTTATCTGTTCTTCATTGTGAAACTAGAAAAGGAAGAGAACAGAAATACTTACTATTAAAAAAAACATGCTATCATTATGAATAATGCTCTAATGTGCTGAAGGAAAATCTAAAACAGGGCAGACAGGGAGATATCAGCACGCTGCTTTGCATCACTAACATGGAGCTCCTCCAGGATAGAACACAGGCAGGACTTCCTCTTCCCCAGGACTAGCAGAGGAAGCCATGACACCAGACCATGCCAGCTTGCTCCAAGGATGCCACGTGGGTTAAAGTAGTCCCTGCCATCTTGAGGAATGCAATGTAGGAAGAAGCTGAATGTCCCTTCCACTCAGTCAGTGTATGTGCCACCATCTCCGCCCCGTAATTTCACAGATTCATTTTGAACAAAGGGAAATTGACGTCTCACTTTGCCACTGGGGACCTGGAAGTCCTGGTGGACAGGGGGTACACACAGTAGCTGCCCATGGAGTATTCCCTGAGATGTTGGTGACCAATGAGGAATCAGAGGAGCAAATGGAGAGCTGACTGACAGATGACTGCTTCAACTTTCATATCAGGAATTTCAGCACCTAATTTCTATCTGGAGAGTGGGAGAATGGGAAACTGTGTGTTGATGAGGTGAAATAATGAAATAACACAGATGTGAATCATGTTAATACATAGAACTAGGCCTTTCACCGATCACTGATGAGAATCTCATCTCACTGCTCAACACTTAGGTGGAGATGAGACTTCTTGCTCTTAACATCAGGAATCCACTTACTTTTGAGGAATGTCAGACTGCCAATCGTGTACATTTCTCTCAATGGCAAAGCAGCATGCCAATTACCCTTTGTCCAATATGTTAGATGCAACTGAAAGGAACTGTCCAGGGCAGCTGTGGACTGCCAGCTTTTGACTGGGTGCATGGTTGGATTTCTCATTCTGCGGCCTCCTCAGAAAGAACGGCATAAACATCCTAACCTTTGCCAGCCAGCCTGACCTGCACGAACAGTGTCCAGTTATCTATGGGCCACTTCAATCTTTTGGCTTCATTTTGAAAAATATCTCTATATCCCTTTCCTCAAATGATGGGATTGACTGATTTAAATAACTCCAGACCTGACCTTGATTTTGAGGCAAATCTCTCCTGCACTTCTTATACCTGATGTGGAGGTGCCGGTGTTGGATTGGGGTGCACCAAATTAAAAATCACATAACACCAGGTTATTGTCCAACAAGTTTATTTGAAAGCACTACCTTTTGGAGCACTGCTCCTTCATCAGATTCTTATACCTCATCTCGTGATACTACCATACTGAGTCATTGGTATTTGCCACAAGCTCCTTTTTACCTTAATCCTGTTATATCACTTAACATCCATAATTCTCTGGTCTTAGTTCCACTCTTTTTCTTTATGGTAACATTTGCCATATGCTTTCACTATTTCCTTCTTTAATGCCTCCCACTGCTGACTTTTTTTGTTAGGAAGCAGCTGCTCCCAATCCACTTGGGCCAAATTGCACACAATTTTAGTGAAATTAGCCATCTCCAGTTCATAAATTTTATTCCAAGATTATCCTTCGCCTTTTCCACAAATATCATAAATCCAACTGAGTTATGGTCACTATCTCGAAAAATGCTTCCATATTGAGACATCTTCCACCTGCATGGGCTCATTTCCAAATATTAGGTCCAGAACTATCCCTTTCGTTGTTGAGCTTTTTACATACTGGATAAAATGCTCTCACACACAAACTTTAAAATTGTGTCCTGCACACCAAGACCTAGATCATTATTTCCACAAGGCAACCTGCTCCTGTAACTCACCAATCCTATTAATATTACATTGTGCATTCACTGAACTCTAATTTAAGTCTAATTTAGACTTCTCCTTACTCCAATTCCACCAATTACTATTGCCTCTCTAGTGCTATCTGCCTCTCCCAGTATTTTGTGCTCCTTGTTATGACTTTCAATATTCTCTTCAGTTTCCTATATGCTTGTTAATTCAGCTTAAATCCTTCCCAAAAACCATGGACAAAATAAACTACAAGGAATTCCGTTCCAGCTCTGTCAGGTACAACCCTTTCAGTTTGTACAGGTGCAATCTCCCCCATAACCAGTCACAGTCTCCCAGGAATACAAAAATCTCCCTCCTGTACCACTTTTCCAGCCTCATAAATGTCTGGTTTATCTTCCCATTTATCATATGTGGCACTGGGAGTAATCTAGAGATTATGACTTTTAAAGGTCCTGCTTGCTAAATTCCTACATAGGTCCCTAAATTCTATTTTCAGGATTGCATCCCCCTCCCCATATATTTCATCAGTACCAATGTGATCCACACACTCTGGCTGTTCCCCCTCCTCCAGAAGAATGACATGCAACTATTCTGTAACATTCATGACTGATGTATCAAAGAGGCAACAAACCATCATGGAGTCACGCAGATGGCCACAGAGTTCCTTGTCTGTTCCCATAACTAAAGAATTCCTATCAGTATTGCCCTTCCATTCTTCTTTCTCTCCTCCTGAAAAGTTCAAACATCTGTGATGCCATGGGCTTGGTTCTTGCTGCATCCTTCAAGGATCAATCATTCTCATCAGTATCTAGAATGGAAAACTGGTTAGTGAGTGAGATGTCTGGAGAATGCTGCACTAAAGCATGTTTCCCTTTGGACTGCATGGTAACCATCCCCTCTCTATCTGCCTGTTTGCCCCTAATTTGTTGTGTGACCACCTCGCTGAACATTCTATCCATGTAGACCTCTGTCTTACAGATACATCTCCAGCCACTAATGGAGCTCCAAACCTTGGAGCTAAAACTTGTGCTGCCAAAGACACACTGCACATGGGCTTACCTAGATCGCGTGCAGTGTCCACGACTCCCCACTTACCATGTAGTCGCATTGTGCTTGGTTGAGCTGCCCTGCCCCATGTTAAACAATTTTTATCGCTTTAATTTTACTTTTTACTGTTTACCCCAGTAGAGGTGACGTAATTTTTTCATTCCTCCAAAACAGATTCTGACTGTTGCTTCATACAGTCAGATACTGATTGATATTTAATATGCCATTTAATTGTCACATTTGTAGTTAATTGATAGGAATGTGTTAGAAGTCCGTCGTTGAAAATATACACTTTTTACTTCAGTTTAATGTTCTGATTTTATTTAGCGTAACGTATCTGTTTATGTAAAAATGACATCAGATAGATCTAATAAATCAGGGATTTTGGTCAAATCAGAGTACTGCAATTTGACCAGGAGAACTTTTTATGCGTATTCCCGTTCAGGTAGATCAAGAAACAACAAAAAATGTACAAACACGTGGTCCCAAGCAGAAAATGCAACACCACTAACACCAGTGGCCAACTCAAAGCCGACTATTTCCACCTTGCCTTACAAAACTTGGGAGGAGCTGAAGCCATGAAAATTTAAAATTAAATATCTAGATCGTGAGTGGAAGCTTACTTCAAAATGCATAATGTATTTTTCTCGTTTCTTAAGTATACAAAGACACAAAAAAACAGTGGAAACAAACATTAATTTGTCCCATGATTTTGCTAAATAGTAATCAGATTGCAATAATTTCCTTTGAATGAGAGCGATGAAGCCTTTGTTCACGGACAGTCCTATTCCAGCAATGAGCTCAGTACATGTAAAATGTTTGGTTTGCTAAATCCTGAAGGTGTCTGCAGTACAGACTTTTATGGTACGCACATCCCAACTTTTAAAATGACAACAATCATTAACTGGATGCCAATATTGTCTCCTCATTCATGAGCAATATAAGAATCCCAGTAGGTATGGGATGTGCTGGATGCAGTAATTGTGGCGGTATACGAATTCTTTGCTTCATCCCGTTTACTTATTTACTTCTTTATTAGAGACGGAGTGCGTGAGTTGTAGAAACTTATCTCCTGTTATCTTTGTTTTTGAATGTAATCCTGAAAAACTGATATAGATGACAGTATGTAAAGTGCACTGAGACATGATTGTGTAATTAGATCAAATACCCACTGCCCTTGATGTGATTAATTCCTCCATCAGCACGTTTTTAAGTACGTCTGACTGTGGATTTACATCTTCCTGAGACCAAAGTCCATCGTAATTCCTTTTATAACTGTTTAATTTCTCAGGAATCTTGAAAAACAAGGATACACCGAAGTGTTATGCACCATAAGCCCCAAAGAACTTGTTTTCCCAAGTTCTCTGAAAGAGTGCATACAGTTTTGAAACTTTTAAATGACAAATTTCTAACTGACATTATCACACTTACAGATGGGAGTAACCTAACTTTATTCAAAAGCATAATAGAGCCTTATTCTGAATATTTTTAACGTGTTGTAGAATGGAAATGAAAGTCAACGATCTATTAAACTCCCATGATCCGGGCTCCTCCTATAGTCGAATGTAATTAAATGATTAGTTGATACAATTGTGAGCACAAAGACTCCGATGGTCCAAGTTTTAAAAGGTGATATCATTCGTGTCCATGATTCAGGGAAGGGTACAAGTCTGACACAAAGTTCAGGCCGCCACCTACATTGCAACACATTGTCAGAGGTGTCATCCTTCAGGTGAAAGGTTAAACTGAGACCTTGTCTGTCTGTCTGTTTCTGATTAGGCCGAGAGTTATAAATCCTCAGGTACCTTTCAAAGAAAATCGGTGAAACTGCTGCTCCCGATCACCACCAGAACTAGATTTAACTGATATGTCATTGGTGTTCACATTGTAGTCGCATCTCAAGGTAATTGATTTTGTATGAGGCACTGTGGGACATCTCTGAGGAACTAAATAGTGTCAATTCTTTATTTCATTCTGTCATCTTAACCAGGATACTTCAGTTCATCCCAGGAATCCTGCGTTAAGGAGTAATAAAAGTATGGGGCCTCTCAATCTCAGTGCTTGATAGCTGTTATTGAAAGCAGGTGTAATATTGAGGAGAAACTTGAATTCAATTGTCATACCTCAAATTTAATAACCCACTGTAAAAGAAAAGCTCCGGACTCACATTAATAAAATCAACTTGGACGAAGTAGTGAAGGATTATACTACATTGGAGAATATCCTTAAATGAAATCACCATTTTGTAGAAAGAAGTAATGTTTAAAACCCATCTCTTTGACCTCTAATTGCTGTCTCCTCATACATTTGTGGGACACACTATGCATCTTTCTACGTTAAAGATATTTTAGAAAGACAAGTGTTTTTCACTCCGGAATCTGCGCAAACTATTGATCTGAAAGAACAACTGGCTCTACTACCGAGCATCACTGGTCCTATGCTATCTGAAGTTATGAATAGATTAACTGTAACCCCATAATTTAACTCATTCATTGCTTAAACTGTACAAGCAATACCCCTCCCCATTCAAGAGTTTTGATTAACCAATGCAAAGTTGCTCATGATGCCTGCAGTTAAAGGCATTAACCTGAAACCCGAGCAACAGATGTATTTTTAACAAAGCTAGATGGTAACATTGAATGAAATAGAGCACTTACACTGTCAGGGTAGAGGACAGGCAGGGGTAATAACAGAAGAGGGATCAAGATGACCAGCAACAGCTTCCGGGCTCTCCAGATGTTCCTCAACATCCCGGTGCTGTTGAAACTGCGGGTGTTTTGATGTGGCTGAATGACGGACTCTCTCATTGGACAGAAGGTTGGAGCCGGGCCTCTGACAAGGCTGGGTACCTTCTGGAAGTTTGAGTGCTCTTCGGAAACACCTGTCCAGTTCCAGATAGGAGAATTTTCCTAACGTCTTCAAGAACTTTCTGTGAAAATAAAACCCACCAATAATTCTGCTCTGACTTTCTGCGAGTCTCCGGCGTCCAGTGTTAGTGACAATTTCTTAAGGTCTTCTTTCCGAGGGTTGTTCAAGGGCGTTTCGGGTGTGTAACTCCCTCCCGTGTGCAAGACGTTGATTTCTTCTGCTCAGTTTCAGAGGGTCAGGTTCAGCCACGGAGGCGGTTGTAGACGCTGCGGCGTTTTCTTTCTCCCCTTTCCTGGGACCTGTTGGAAATCTGCAAGTTCGCTGTTGACTTTCCTGGATCGAGTTGGAATGTGCCAGACTAACTGCAGTTCTTTCTGCCTGTCCTTTACCCTGTCCCCGTGTCTCTCTCGACCCGTCAAACTTTGCCCCAGAACTTTTAGGGCTTTCCCACCCCCCCCCCCCCCATGAGGGAGGTGAATTGGAGCTTTGATAGGGTCTGCCCACATGCCGGGAATCCCCGCCAATCAGTGAGTAACAAACTCCTTTTCCTGCCAATCAACTCGTAGCAGTCGAGAGCAGGACGCCTCCCATTGGAAAGTGGGCGGGTGTAATACCGACAAACTCCTCCTGCCATCGTCAAAGACACAGACTGAATCAACAATGCTACCCTGTGTCACCCTGGAACTGCTCTCTCTCTTCACCTTCAACACAAGGAGGAGCTCAGTGTCGCTTCTTCACACTTATCCGCTTTTAGATCTCTGGTAAACTTGAACCAAAACAGCGTGGGCTATAACCGGAGGCGAAAATTCACTGAGTGGTAAAGGGTATCAGGAAAGGACTGATAGGCTGGGTCTGAGGGCAAGGGATGACCCATCAGAGGACTTTAAATGATGAAGTGAATACAAAGAGAATGTTTCCTCTTCTGGGGAAGAGCTTAAACGAAAGATAATCATCTTAAGATAACCTCCAAAACAAAAACCCAACAGATCATTCACAATATTCCTTCTTTGCCCAAAGACTGCTGAGAATGAAGCTATTATAGCCAGTGCTTAACAAAACTCTGTAGGTGCCTTTAAGGGGAAATGAGACAGGCAGATGGGGGGAGACTGGTCATGGTCATGGTGGTAGATTTCAGTCCAGATTTAGATTTACCTCCAGCACATGGACTGCAGCAGTTCAAGAAACGTCAGGGCCAGATGAAATGTATCCGAGGTAGTTGAGTGAGACAGAAGAGGAAACAGCAGATGCACTTACAAAAATGTTCAATTCCTGCTGGCCACAGAAGGAGAGGTGCCAGAGGACTGGAGGACAGTCAATGTGGTACCGTTATTAAAGGAGGGAGCAAGTGATAACCTAGGAAACTACAGACTGATAAGTCCAACCCTGGTAGTGTGGAAACTATTGGAAGCAATTCTGAGGGACAGGATTAATCGACATTTGGAGATGAGAGAAATAATCAAGAACAGTCAGCATGGTTTTGTGAAAGGGGAGGTCATATCTGACTAACTTGATTGAATTTTTTGACGAGATGTGTAGATGAGGGCAATGCTTTTGTAGTCTAGTTGTTCTTTAGAAAGGTTTTTGATAAGTTCCCATATGGAAGACTGGTAGCAAAGGTAAGAGCCTGTAGGATCCAAGGAAATTTGGCAATTTGGATCCACAACTGGCTGAGTAGTAGGAAGAAGAGGGTGATGGTTAAGGGGTGTTTTCCAACTGAAATTCTGTATTCAGTGGGGTCCCACAGGGGTCAGTGTTGGGACTCTTGATGTCTGTCAATGAATTATGTCATTGAATGTGGGAGAGTTGATCAGTGAGATTGCAGAGGATACACAAATTGATGGGGTAGTAAGTAAAGAGGAGGATATCCTTATATATACAAAAAGGATATAGATTGACAAATGGAATTCAATCCTGATAAATGTGAGGTGATGCACTTGGCAGCTTAAACAAGGCAAAGGAGTACGCTGTGAACAGTAGGACCCTGAGACAACCAAGGATCTAAGGGACCTGTCCTTTAAGGTAGGAGTCAAGTCGATAAAATAATTAGAAAGGCATAATGAATATTGCCTTTATTAGTGAAGGCATAGAGTTGAAGAGCAGGGAGGTTATGCTGGAACTATATAAAATGCTGATTCGGCCACAATGAGAATATTGTGTGCAGCTCCAGAATCTGCCTTATAAGAGGGATGTGCTAGCACTGGAGAGGGTGCACAGCAGATTTACCTGGATGTTGCCTGGACAATTTCAGTTACAAAGGGAGATTGGCCAGAATGTGGTTGTCTTCCTTAGAGCAAAGGAAATTGAAAGAGGGCATATTTGAGATGTATAAAAGAATGAAGGGCACAGATAGCATGGGAAGAAACCTTTCCTTTGACGGAGAGATAAGTGACAAGGGAGCACAAAATTGAGCTAAGAGCAGGAGGTTTAGAGAGGATGTGAGGCAAATCCTTTTCACCCAGAGGGCGCTGGAAATCTGGAACTCATTGTCTATAAAGATGGTAGAGGCTGAAACCTGCATAGCTTTTAAGAAGTATTTAAGTACGCACTTGTGAGGTCAAGGCATACAAGACTATGGACAACTGCTGGAAAATGGGAGTGGAATGATAGTTGGTCATTTTTGACCAGCATGGATGTAATGAGCTGAAGGGTATTTTTCTGTGTTGTAGATCTCTATGGCTCAGTAATGCAGCTCAAGATCAACTAGGGAATGGGTAATAAATGCTGGCCCAGCCAAGGAAGGCTATGTCCCTTGAAAGAATGAAACATGATTCCCATACCAGCTGAGATTAGCATGAAGGTCTCACCTTCATGGTGAGGAAAGGTGACCCTCAGATTAAGCCCCCTCAGTCATCTCACCCTAATGAGAGAGCAGCCCTATGGTCCAGCAGAGCTATGGTGACTTTACTTATTGAAGTTAGATGAGGAAATGTAGGAGAAGTTCAAATGGAGCATACATACAGACATGGATTAGATGGGCTGATTGGCTGTTTCTGTATCCCAAACCAGACAGATGGTAATGCAACAACTATCCATCCTATCAACATGAAACATTGCCTAAATCACAAACTGCATAAATAGACCAAAAAAAAACTGGTTCCTAATTTTCACAAAGTACACACAGAACTAACACCTTTGTATCCTCAAGTGTAATGGATATAAACAAAGCAGGAATTATTAATTCACAATAAACTATTTGCCTGCTTATATTAATCTTACCAAGTGAGCTATTCACTATAACTCAAAAAAATGTAGCAGGGCTTTTTGTAAATGTCAACCTGTCTTTTTAACTATGTATCAATATTCACTTAGTGACAGCTCCTTACATGAAATGTAAATCAAAATTAATAAGCTAAAGACTTATTAAGGCTAGTTTTTGGTTACAGGGTTTAAAATTTGTGATCTATCAAAAAAAACCATTGCCATTAAGGTATCCAGCTTGTTGGAGAGTTGGTCTGAGCAGATGCCTGTTGCTAGCTGCTTAGTGCTCAACAAGAACAAGCAGTATGCACATATAGAACATAGAGCAATACACCGCTGGACAGGCCCTTCAGCCCTCGTGTTGCGCCGACCTGTGAAATAATCTAAGCTCATCCCCCTACACTATCCCATCATAATCCATGTGCTTATCCAAGGATTGTTTAAATCTCCCTAATGCGACTGAGTTAATTGCATTTGCAGGCAGAGCATTCCACACCCTAACCACTCTCTAAATAAAGAACCTGCCTCTGACATCTGTCTTAAATCTATCACCCCTCAACTTGTAGTTATGCCCCCTCGTACAAGTTGACATCATCATCCTAAGAAAAAGACTTTCACTGTCTACTCTATCTAGTCCTCTGATCATCTTGTATATCTCTATCAAATTTCCTCTTAGCCTTCTTCTTTCCAATGAGAACAGACCCAAGTCTCTCAGCCTTTCCTCATAAGACCTTCCAGACCAGGCAACATCCTGCTAAATCTTCCCTGCACCTTTTCCAATGCTTCCATATCCTTCCTGTAATGGAGCAACCAGAACTGCACACAATATTCCAAATACGGCCACACTAGAGTTTTGTATAGTTGCAGCATGACATTACGGCTCCAGAACTCTATCAATAAAACTTGACACACTATATGCCTTCTGAACAGCATTATCAACCTCAGTGGCAACTTTCAGAGATCTATGTACATGGATTCCAAGATCCCTCTGCACATCCACACTACCATGAATCTTTCCATTGACCCAATATTGTGACTTCTTGGTATCCTTCCAATTGTGAATCACCTCACATTTAGCTGCATTGAACTCCATTCGCCACCTCTCAGCCCAATTCTGCAGTTTATCCAAATCCCCCTGCAACCTGCAACATTCTTCCCCAATGTCCACTACTCCACCGACTTTAGTGTCATCTGCAAATGTGCCAATCCATCTATGCATGTGTTTAAGTCATTTATAAGAATGACAAACAGCAGTGGTCCCAAAACAGATCCTTGTGGCACACCACTAGTAACCGGACTCCAGGCTGAATATTTTCCATCAAACACCACTCGCTGCCTTCTTATAGAAAGTCAGTTTCTAATCCAAACTGCTTAAATCACCCTCAATCCCATGCCTCTGCATTTTTTTCCAACAGCCTACCATGTGGAACTTTAATAAAAGCTTTACTGAAGTCCATGTACACTAAAGTCCCACGTCAACTGCCCTACCTTCATCCACATGCTTGGTCACCTTCTCAAAAAACCCAGTGAGGTTTGTGAGACATGACCTGCCCTTGACAAAACCATGTTGACGATCTGAAATCAAATTGTTGCTTGCTAGATGATTATAAATCCTATCTCTTCCAATCCTTTCCAAAACTTTTCCTACAACAGACGTAAGGCTCACTGGTCCATAATTACTTGGGTCATCACTACTGCCCTTCTTGAACAAGGGCACAACATTTGCAATCCTCCAGTCCTCTGGTACTAAACCTGTAGACAATAACGTCTCAAAGATCAAAACTAAAGGCTCCGCCATCTCCTCCCTAGCTTCCCAGAGAATCCTTGGATAAATTCCATCCAGCCCAGGGGACTTGTCTACTTTCACTCCTTCTAGAATTAATTAAAAACTCCTCCTTACTAACCTCGATCCTTTCTAGTCTACTATCTAATTCTTCTCCTCTACAATATTCTCCTTTTCCTCAGTGAAAACCAGAGAAGTATTCATTTAGCATCTCACCAATCTCCACAGGGTTCACATACAACTTCACACTTCTGCTTTGATTTGCCCTATTCCTACCCTAGTCATCCTTTTATTCCTCATATACCTATAAGAAAGCTTTAGGATTCTGCTTTATTCTACCTGTTAACGGCTGCTCATGTCCTGTTTGCTCTTCTTAACTCTCTCTTTAAATCCTTACTATCTAATCTGTAACTCTCCATCGCCTCATCTAAACCATCCCGTCTCATTGTCACTTAAGCTTCCTTCTTCCGCTTAACAAGAGTTGCAGTTTCTTTAGTACACACGGTTTCCTTGCCTTATCACTTCCTCCCTGCTTGACAGGGACATACCTATCAAGGACACGCAATATATCTTCCTTGAACCAGCTCCACATTTCGATTATCCCCATCCCCTGCATTTTGTTACCCCATTCTATGCATTCTAAGTCTTGCCTAATCACATTATAATTGCCCTTGCCCCATCTATAACTCTTGTCCTGTGACATATACCTATCCCTTTCCATCGCTAAACTAAACATAACTGAATTCTGGTCACTCTCTCCAAAGTGCTCACCTACCACTAAATCAAGCACCTGGCCTGGTTCATTACCAAGTACCAGATCCAGTGTGGCCTCCCCTCTTGTTGGCCCATCAACATACTGTCAGGAGACCCTCCTGCACACATTGGACAAAAATTGATCCATCCAATCAATGTTGGGGAAGTTAAAGGCCCCCATAATGATCACCCTGTTCCATCATTCCTACCCAGAATCATTTTGCCAATCCTTTCCTTCATCTCCCTGGAACTCTGCGGAGGCCTGTAAAACACTTCAAGCAATGTGACCTCCTCTCCTGTTTCTATTCTCAGCCCATACTACCTCAATGGACGAGTCCTCATCATAAGTCCTTTCAGCTACTGTTATACTATCCTTGACTAACAAGGCCACACCTCCCCCTCTTTTACCGCCTTGCCTGTTCTTAATGAAAAATCTAAACCATGGAAGCTGCAACATCCATTCCTCACCCTGCTCTATCCATATCTCTGAAATGGCCACAACATCGAAGTCCCAGGTACCTTTCCATGCTGCAAGCTGACCTACCTTATTTCGGATACTTCTGGCGTTGAAGTAGACACACTTCAAACCAGCTTGCTGTCTGCCAGCATATTCCTGTGACCGTGAAATCCTGTCCATGCCCTTCCTACTCTCATCCTCCTATGCATTGGAACGACACATCAGGTCCCCATCCCCCTGCTGAGCTAGTTTAAACCCATCCAAATAGTACCAGCAAATCCAGGATATTAGTACTTCTCTGGTTCAAGTGAAGACCGTCCTGTTTGTAGATGTCGTATCTTCCCCAGAATGAGCCCCAATTATCCAAGTACCTGAAACTCTCCTTCCTGCTCCATCCTTGCAGCCACGTGTTCAGCTGATATCTCTCCCTGCTCTTTGCCTCACCATTACATGGTAACAATCCAAAGATAACAACTCTGTTTGTTTTAGCTCTCAGCTTCCACCCTAGCTCCCTGAAATGCTCCTAACATCCCTATGCCTCTTTCTACCTATGTTGTTGGTACCTACGTGGACCACAACTTGGGGCTGGTCACCCTCTCCCTTCAGGATCGCAAAGACATAAACCGAGACATCACTGACTCTGACACCTGGGAGGTAACACACTGACTGTGAGTCTCATTCGTTCCCAACAAACCTTCTATCTGACTCTCTAACTATTGAGTCCCCAATGACTAACACTCTTCTCCTTTCCCTCCTTCCCTTCTGTGGAACAGGGACATTTCATCTGTATGTTAAAGGAAGTTATACTCAGATGAAGAGAGCTGCTGCTGGCTGCCCATACTGACTGTGGTCGCGTGTCTGGGTCGGACAAATACAACACCAGCAAAGACTTAGAACTCATAAGTTCACTGATGCAGAGCTGATGCTTTCAGTAGTGGAGGATTACTGGTGGAGTGAAACTGTGATTCCATAGGTGGGTGTGGATGCAGAAGTCTTTCGAGGATGACTCTCAGAGGGAATAAGCAGAGAGGTCAATTGTTGAAGGCTAAGTCTATGAAACAGTACCGCAAGAAATTCAATGAACTCACATGCATGGCTAAATTCAGAGTCTGCATCATTGAAAGACCTCTCCCACCAATTGAGCTAACAAACTTCCACATTTCTCAATACGTGACTCCCTCTTCACTCATCCACTAACAGTCAATACCATTGAGAACTCAGACCTAACATCCAGCTGGTGAATCTCTCTCCCACACCCATTCCATTATTGCCAGCCTTATACACAGTTCCTACTTTTTCCATGTGCCACCAACTATTCAGTTGTGGAAGGGGCATCATCAAGATGTAATTGTTATAAACCATCAGTAAAGTATGTTGATTCTTGAACCCCACTACTCCTGCTGTCACCACTGAAGTTAATGATTTAATCAAAGTACACAAAGTCCCCAGTTAATTTGTTGGATGAAATCAGGTTAATGGAAAACACTGACCACTTCCCATGTTTAACTTGAACTACACTTTTTTTACAATTAAATAAGTTCAAAATGAACAAAACGCAGACTTACCAAAATGCAACTTCTACTTGAAATTCTAACCCACTTTTAAGCTTCTGCGCACAAATGCAAACAAATCAAAATAAATGGTTTTACGGATGGAGGGGAAAAAAACTGGGTAGAACAATTCAATAGAACTAATCCATAGCACCAGCTTACCACCAGCTTACCACAATTGCTGGGAGAGAAAAAACATACAAGCTTTTTTCAGGAGCAAAAGCTTGAAATTACTGGAAAACCTCAGCAAGTCTGGCAGCATCTGTGGAGAGAATTCAGAGTTAACGTTTTGAGTCCAGTGACCCTTCCTCAAAACCGATAGTACCTCAGAAAGAGTTTTTATTGTGGAAAAGATAGGGTGAGGGAGGGTGTAAGAGTACAAATGATTGGTGGAGATAAGCTCAAAGAGTGAGAAGAACAGTTGGACAGACTGAGGTGTGGATAGCAATCAGTCGAGGAGAATGAATAGCTATTAATGGGCACAATTAGTAGCTAACAATGGTAGTGTGTAATAACAGACCATGTGATAACAAGGCCTGGTGTATCAAGGTTGGGGTAAGGACATGGGAAAAGGTGCTTCAAGCGCTAAAATTGTTGAACTTAATATTGATCCCAGAAGGCTGTAGAGTTCCCAAGAGGAAAATGAGGTGCTGTCCTTCCAGCTTGTGCTGAGCTGCACCAGAGCACTGCAGCAAGCCTGAGGCAGAGATATTAGCCAGGGAATAGGGTGATGTGCTACTTTCTTCAGGCTTCAGGCTTCTTTTACTGCAGAGAGATGGAGACACAGAACCTGCTCATCTAGCAGTTAGGAGGCTTCTCACCCTCTATTGTAGACAAACTTTTGTTTACCTGCCCAGGAGCCAACCAGAGAGCTGTTGTCATGCTGATGACCTCTGCCATTCACCAATAGTCACCATGCATAAACCAATCAGCAGTCAATTGCCGGCTGAATCTCACTTGGGAATCATTCCCCTAGTCTTATCTCACTACTTGCAAAAGTAATAATGTAACTGTAACTCACAATGCGTTCCAATAATTTGTCTTCAAAAGTGCAACAGACCCTCTCACAGTCCTTTCCCCAATTCAACCGACAACCAAGAACCACAAATGAAATTAAATTGCAGTATTTACTTAATGCAAATGATGAATGGCATTCTTCCCTCTCTCCTGCGGGGCATGACGGACCATAAGTTCTGGGAAAAGTTTCAAACCTTATGGGCAAAAAGGACTTGTATCAGCTGAGCCCTACAAGGGCTCTCATCTGCAATATGAGGCTAGTTGTAACAGAGCCTGTGGCAGCTACATGGCAAAATTATGGAGCTACATTTCTGTCTAATACACTTTTCAACTACAGGATCACCTTCATCCTGAAGCCTGGCATGAAATGCACGTTGATGAGGCTCTGCTGATGACCTCTTTTTTTCCAACATATCCCAGATTTCCCAACCAGAAGTTTTCCCTTTCTACACGTTTGCTTTAAGAATTCTCTGAACAGTTACCCTCTCACCCACATAACACCTAGGAGGAAAAGAGAGAGAAAATACACATAATGAGGACTCTGCTCAGGAACCGTACAGTAGAACACCAAGGAGAATCTACCCTGAAATGTTCAATGCATTGGTTGTTCTGTCAGATAACATCTGTCACTTTCAAGAGGCATTGGGAAATTTAACAAATCAGCCGATGGAGGAGTGGTGCTCCGAAAGCTAGTGCTTCCAAATAAGCACTACAGCCTGGCGTTGTGTGATTTTTAACTTTGTACACCTCAGTCCAACACTGGCACCTCCAAATCATTACTGATAGGTTGTATTGTTGTCTCTTTAAATTGCTCCTGAGGGAGATCCCTCTTGCAATCGAATTTATGTTATTTGGTGAATAATAAAGGTATACAAGTCAATTTTAAACTTTGTCTGTCGAATTGACCAGAACAATAGTTTGATATCATGATCTGGATACATGGGAAGCTTCCAACATGCACAAATCATGTCTCTACAAGTATACCTCACATCATCAGAAGCACTGCTGTGCCTCATTTGGAGGCCTTCAACTTCCAGCTGAGCTGCAGAGCCAATTTTCAGAGTCGATATCTGATTGATATTTTAATTCATAATTTACAAACAGATCTCTGCCATGTCAGGACAAATATAATTATAAGCTACCTCTACTCTCATTTGTACTCAAAGATGACAGAGAAGAGCATGGAAATAGTTGATAAAAACAGAACAGAAAATCATGGAAATTTTCAGTTTTTCAGTTTTAATGCAAGGTCATTGATTGGAAACATTGACTCCAGGCAGAATTTTACCAAAGATCAGCTAAATGTCAATTTCAAGGAGCATCATGGATGGTTTCCCTTTGTCAGCTCGAGCAAGTTATCTCATGACATTCTCTGCCACTCACTTTATTAAGTATGTTTGGTTCCACTCTTACACTATCCTGCTCTCATTAATGGTGAAAGTACTCACCGTTGCTGATGTATTATTTAAAGCCCAACTATATACCAAGTCATACACTGCCAGCCACAAAAAGTCAGTCACAATGCACATAGTGAGGGGGACAAAGTTTCGTCCCCTGTCTAGGTGACATCCTCAGTGCTTGGGAGCCTCCTGTGAAGCGCTTCTGTGATGTTTCCTCCGGCATTTATAGTGGCCTGTCTCTGCCGCTTCCGGTTGTCAGTTCGAGCTGTCCGCTGTAGTGGCCGGTATATTGTGTCCAGGTCGATGTGTTTGCCATGGCACTCATCCACAGACTCTATCAACAAACACAATTTGAGCGGGAGCAGCGTCGAAGTAAAAGAGAACCCGGGAGACTACAGCAAAGGTAATACAGTTTGTTTTAAAATTGCTTACCTGTAGTGGGCAGCGGTGTTTTTTTTTTCCCTCTCTCTCCACAGAAAGAGCGGGAGCTGCAGAGGAAGTGACGGCGAGCAGAGGGGCAGCCGGGACGGAAAAGTGAGTATATAAGTCCGGAAGGCGGATAAACCCGAGATTCTACACCTGTAGTATCTCCCACCCGCCCTCCTCCTCTAACCTTCTTAACTACTGCTTTTTTTTTCTTTTAAGGTAAGAATTTTTATTTCTTTACTGGGGACTAGTTAAAAAATTACTTCGTGTTTTTTTTTGTGTGTATACATCAAGTCCTTACTTAGGGTAAAAAAAACTATAGCAGAGAGGTATCAGAAGGTATTCTAACTCATACTTGTACTAAGTAAGTAATTAACTAACTAAGCAGAGATGGCTGGGCAGGTGATGTGCTGTTGCTGTATGATGTGGGAGCTGGCTGATCCCATTGTGAACGGCAGTGACCACATCTGCAGCAAGTGTTGGTTGCTGGAAGAACTCCAGATCAGAGTTGATGATCTGGAATCTGAGCTTCAAACACTGCGGCATATCCGGGAGGGGGAGAGTTACCTGGACGCTTTGTTTCAGGAGGCAGTCACACCTGGGAGATTAATTAATTCCCACTCAGCTAGTGATCAGGCACAAAAGAGTGTGACTGTAAGTGAGGCAGGTAGGGGGACCCAGAATTCAGGAGTGGAGGAGCCTCAGCCCTTGACCTTGTCCAACAGGTACGAGATTCTTGCTCCCTGTTCGGATGAGGAAAAGGGCTCTGGACAGGATGAGCCAACTGACCAAGGCACCATGGTGCAGAAGGCCATTCAAGAGGGGGGAGCTAATAGACAGGTAGTGGTTATAGGGGATTCTATAATTAGGGGGACAGATAGTATCCTTTGCAAACCGGATCGGGAGTCTCGCATGGTGTGTTGCCTGCCCGGTGCCAGGGTGCGAGACATCTCTGACCGGCTTGAAAGGATATTGGAGCGGGAGGGGGAGGATCCAGTTGTTGTGGTCCACGTTGGTACCAACAACATAGGCAAGACTAGGGTGGAGGACCTGTTTGGGCATTACGAAGCACTAGGCAGGAAATTGAAGCACAGGTCCTCAAGGGTCATAATCTCCGGATTACTGCCCGAGCCACGTGCCAATTGGCATAGGGACAAGAAAATTAGGCAAGTAAACACGTGGCTAAGGGATTGGTGTGGGAAAGAGGGATTCCACTTCATGGGGCATTGGCATCAGTTTTGGAACAGGGGGGATCTGTACCGTTGGGACGGTCTCCACCTGAACCGATCAGGTACCAATGTTCTGGCGAAGAGGATAAATAGGGTGGTCAGTAGGACTTTAAACTTCTGAGTTGGGGGGAAGGGAAAGTGAAAGCGACAGGGAGTATGGAGGTAAATGGAAAGATAAGCAGCAGGATAGCATGTTTCCAGGCGGATTTAAAATTGAGGCAGACTGAGAATGCAGAAAAAAGCAAGGATAACTTAGGACATATGACTTACAACATCTCTAATAAGGAAGTTAGCATTAAGGCACTTTACCTGAATGCTCGTAGCATTCATAACAAAGCCGATGAATTAATGGCACAGATAATAGTGAATGATTATGATGTAGTAGGCATCACAGAGACTTGGTTACAGGGGGGTCAGGACTGGCAGTTAAACCTCCATGGTTTTTCGACTTATCGAAAAGACAGAGAGGTGGGCAGAGGGGGTGGGGTTGCCTTGTTAGTTAAGAACAAAATTAAATCTATGGTATTGAATGACATAGCGTCGGATGATGTGGAGTCTGTGTGGGTGGAATTGAGGAACCACAAAGGCAAAAAAACCATAATTGGAGTTGTGTACAGACCTCCTAACAGTGGTCAGGACCAGGGACGCAACATGTACCGGGAAATAGAGAAGGCATGTCAGAAAGGCAAGGTTACATTGATCATGGGTGACTTCAATATGCAGGTGGACTGGGTAAATAATGTTGCTAGTGGATCTAAAGAAAGGGAATTCATGGAATGCTTACAGGATGGCTTTTTGGAACAGCTAGTCATGGAGCCCACAAGAGAGCAGGCTATTCTGGACCTAGTGCTTTGCAATGAACCAGACTCTATAAAAGATCTTAAAGTAAGGGAACCCTTAGGAAGTAGCGACCATAATATGGTAGAGTTCAGTCTGGAGTTTGAAAGGGAGAAGGCGAAATCTGATGTAATGGTGTTACAGTTGAATAAAGGTAATTATGAGGGCATGAGAGAGGAACTGACTAAAATAGACTGGAAGCAGAGGCTAACCGGGAAGACACTAGAGCAAAAATGGCAGGAGTTTGTAGGTATAATTGAGGACACTGTACAGAGGTTCATTCCCAAGAAAAGAAAGATTAACCGGGGAGGGATTAGACAACCTTGGCTGACAAAGGAAGTCAGGAAATGTATTAAAGAAAAAGAGAGATCCTATAAAGTGGCTAAGAACAGTGGGAAATCAGAAGATTGGGAAGGATACAAAAGCAAACAGAGGATAACAAAGAGTGTAATAAGAAATGAGAGGATCAAATATGAAGGTAGGCTAGCCAGTAATATTAGAAATAATAGTAAAAGTTTCTTTCAGTACATAAGAAACAAACGACAGGCAAAAGTAGACATTGGGCCACTTCAAACTGATGCAGGGAGCCTAGTGATGGGAGATAAGGAAATAGCAGGAGAACTTAACAAGTACTTTGCGTCAGTTTTCACAGTGGAAGACAGGAGTAATATCCCAAAAATTAAAGGGTGTCACGGGGCTGAGTTGAGTATGGTTGCCATTACGAAAGAGATAGTGCTAGAAAAGTTAAAAAGTCTTAAAATTGATAAATCTCCTGGCCCCGATGGGATACACCCTAGAGTTCTGAGAGAGGTTGCTGAGGAAATAGCAGAGGCATTGGTTGAGATCTTTCAAGAGTCACTGGAGTCAGGAAAGGTCCCGGACGATTGAAAGATGGCTGTAGTAACCCCCTTGTTCAAGAAAGGATAAAGAAAGGATCAAGGATGGAAAATTATAGGCCAATCAGCTTAACCTCGGTTGTTGGTAAAATTCTAGAATCCATCATTAAGGATGAGGTTTCTAAATTCTTGGAAGAGCAGAGTCTGATTAGAACAAGTCAACATGGATTTAGTAAAGGGAGGTCATGCCTGACAAACCTGTTGGAATTTTTTGAAGAGGTAACAAGTAGGTTAGACCAGGGGAACCCAGTGGATGTGGTCTATCTGGACTTTCAAAAGGCCTTTGATAAGGTGCCACACGGGAGACTGCTGAGCAAGGTGAGGGCCCATGGTGTTCGAGGTGAGCTGCTGGGATGGATTGAGGATTGGCTATCTAACAGAAGGCAGAGAGTTGGGATAAAAGGTTCTTTTTCAGAATGGCAGCCGGTGACGAGCGGTGTCCCGCAGGGTTCGGTGCTGGGGCCACAGCTGTTCGCATTATATATTAATGATTTGGATGAGGGAACCGGGGGCATTCTAGCGAAGTTTGCCGATGATACAAAGTTAGATAGACAGGCAGGTAGTACTGAGGAAGTGGGGAGGCTACAGAAGGATCTAGACAGGTTGGGAGAGTGGTCCAGGAAATGGCTGATGGAATTTAACGTGAGCAAGTGCGAGGTCTTGCACTTTGGCAAAAAGAATATAGGAATGGACTACTTTCTAAATGGTGAGAAACTTAATAAAGCCAAAGCACAAAGGGATCTGGGAGTGCTAGTCGAGGATTCTCTAAAGGTAAACATGCAGGTTGAGTCTGTGATTAAGAAAGCGAATGCAATGTTGTCTCTTATCTCAAGAGGGTTGGAATATAAAAGCAGAGATGTACTACTAAGACTTTATAAAGCTCTGGTTAGGCCCCATTTGGAGTACTGTGTCCAGTTTTGGTCCCCACACCTCAGGAAGGACCTACTGGCACTGGAACGTGTCCAGCGGAGATTCACACGGATGATCCCTGGAATGACAGGTCTAGCATATGAGGAACGGCTGAGGATACTGGGATTGTATTCGTTGGAGTTTAGAAGATTAAGGGGAGATCTAATAGAGACGTACAAAATAATACATGGCTTTGAAAAGGTGGATGCTAGAAAATTGTTTCTGTTAGGCGAGGAGACTAGGACCCGTGGACACAGCCTTAGAATTAGAGGGGGTCATTTCAGAACGGAAATGCGGAGACATTTCTTCAGCCAGAGAGTGGTGGGCCTGTGGAATTCATTGCCACGGAGTGCAGTGGAAGCCGGGACGCTAAATGTCTTCAAGGCTGAGATTGATAGGTTCTTGTTGTCTAGAGGAATTAAGGGCTACGGGGAGAACGCTGGCAAGTGGAGCTGAAATGCGCATCAGCCATGATTGAATGGCGGAGTGGACTCGATGGGCCGAATGGCCTTACTTCCACTCCTATGTCTTATGGTCTTATGGTCTTATGGTCTAACACATCGACCTGGACCCAATATACCGGCCACTACAGCGGACAGCTCGAACTGACAACCAGAAGCGGCAGAGACAGGCCACTATAAATGCCGGAGGAAACAGCACAGAAGCGCTTCACAGGAGGCTCCCAAGCACTGAGGATGTCACCTAGACAGGGGACGAAATGTTTGCAAGACAAATTCCCAGCTTGGCGAACAGAACCACAACAGTGAGGGGGAAACAAAGGAAAAAAAATTTCTGAGATTGCATGGGTTGCACAGGTGACAGTGCTTTACAAATTAAGCTCACACTTGCAAATATATTTGCGATTTTAGATCATCACCATCTGACTGACTGCTATTGTAATTTTATTTACAAGAATTAGACCACAGAGGCCACCCATCCTTAGCACCATGCTTTGTTAGAAACCTCTTTAAGGTTACACTTCTGCTAACCCCCAACATAACATGACATGTCACTGTTCAATGTAGGACAATCACATGTTAGAACAGTTGAAAACGTTAACTTTTAATGAATAACAGCAGAAGTGAAGAAAGTAGGCAAACAAACAAAGCTACATTTGCTTCTGGAATGAACAGTGACTGCTTGACATTTTAACAACAGCAAATTCACAACCAATGAATGGTCACTTCTCCCAATTCCATTGGAACCAAGTGTCAATTAAGTCCCGTCTGGATTGTTGCAACCAATCTGCACCTCTTTATGATGGTGAAGGTGTTGTTTCTCCTGCTTAATGTCCTCATCTTCATCCTCAGAAAATAGCAGCTATTTTCCTGGCTATAATACATCCATCACATCCCCTTTTGTCCACTCCAGTGCCACGGCAGACTGCACATAATGATTATGCAGCACATTCTGTCTGGATTGTACTGCAAATCCTCTCCCATACCAATCCAGGCTTTGGAACTTCACCTTCAGAAGGCCTACCATCTGTGCTGGTGGAAGAATGGTCTGCCTTGTATGTGTGCTTGGACAAAGGAGGTTGTGTAACAGCATCATCAGCCATGGTTATAGAGGAGGGTAGCCCTTGCCTACATACATCCTTGTAAGGCACCTCCTCTTTGAAACTAAGTGGGAACAAGAATATAGGCATCATGGCAGTTTATGGGGTACCTAGCACAGGCTTCTAGAATGTGGTGCTGATGATTACAGATGACTTACACCTTCACTGAATAGCACCCCTTTCTACTGATGAAGTAAACCGCATAATGGTACAGTGCTCTCAATGCAATCTATGTACAACTTATAGTGCCTGCACTAGGGGAAGCCAGCAATATTGGCAACGTCTGCTATCCAATTTGCAGCACTGACCTCATCATGGGGATACAAAATGAAACTGTGTGATCTTGCACAATTTGCAAAAGTAAATGCCTTGATATATTTGTTGGGTAAGGATTAGAAGAAGCCAACTGCATAAAAATATAGCACAGCTGCCAGCTTGATGGCCCCTGGGATGGTCGCACGTCCTGCTCCAGAAGTTGGCATTGTTCTGACAGTGTCTCGGAACATCTTCAGCATTGAGTGGCAATGTACCTTACTCACATCAAGGAAATGGCATTGAGGATGAGAGACTGTGGGCCTCCAATCCCTTATCTACATCCTGAGGGGATTTCATATGGAGGCTGGAAGTTACTGCTGATCGTGGGCTTGCTGGGACATTTATTCCTCTTCATTTTCTCTGCTACCTTGTTGCGAAGTGGGCAATGTAATGATAACCTTTGTTGTAGCTGGATCCATTGGTCACAGTTCTGATAAATCTGTGCGGGGAGTTTCAGAAACAGAACAAGTCCTTAGAAATGTGAGTAGTCAGCATTCCCTTCACTCATAAATGACAGGTTAGCATACTCCTCAATTCAGTGGGGCAGGGAGGACTCTAACATGAAAGGCCATGGAATGCCTCTATGGGGACCTTAGACATAGTGAACTTTATTTGAATTAATACTGTGCAACTCATCTAGCACATATACCATAAGAAATTGTAAATGCAGTAGGATTACTGTAACATTGTCCCACATCCATATAACATCTACGAAAGGCAACATTGCAGATAGAGGAAATCTGTTCCATGCCCATTTGCAGTCTCTGAGACCTTGAACTGTCTTTGTGAATTATGGTTTAATCATGCAATCATCATGATGCACTTCCCATCAAAGTCAAGGTGGGTGATGACCATCAATTGCCCCTCCTTTCACAGTAACCTGTGTTCTGTAATCTACTTTTGATTCTCACACATTTAGCAATATGTCAAATCCTTGAATGATCACTGCTGATAAATATATCAAGCTGCCTGGCTTTTTCTTTACACTAAAAGGCAAGCAGAACAAAAGTACTATGAATCTGTAAGTCCTGAATGACATGCCAGCATGTAAAACAGGAAGGCAAGGCAGACGTGCTGTGATCGTTCAATGAGAACAAGTAGAGAGCCCTGAGGTGCAACTTACTCAGATGATGCTGGTGGGTGCTTGTCCTTGCACAATGAAAGTTTTCAGTATGTTCCAAAGTGCAGTACTGAAATGAAGAATTGTACTCAAGATGACTCAGAGATGTGCCATGATGAAATGATGAGGCTTGTGTGTGCCCAAAGCCAATCTGCTGTGGATGGGGAATGAAGGTAGATGCCATTGGGAGAGGTTTATCACTGTGCATGGGATGTAACCTGAAATTTTTGGGCTAGCTGGTCCAAGATAGAAGTCTGGAGGAGTGGCGAGTATCAGGTCTGACTTCATCGCCAGCTACAAACTTATCTCCGTGGTATGGGAGATGAGTAAACTGCATATCAATGAGGTGTGACTAGATAATAATGAAATTTTGATGCACGCAAGTCGCATCTCACCGTTCACTAGCAAGATTCTCATCTCACCACTCAAACCTTGCATGTAAAATCCGACCTTTCTCTTTAAGAATTCCACTTTTCTGATCTGCTAACTTGGCAATGCACTTGGTGATGCACTTTGGGAAGAATAACAGGAAGGCAGAGTACTGAGTCAATGGAAAGATTGTTGGTAGTGTGGATGTGCAGAGGGATCTTGGAGTCCATGTACATAGATCCCTGAAAGTTGCCACCCAGGTTGATAGTGCTGTTAAGAAGGCATACGGTGTGTTAGGTTTTATTGGTAGAGGGATTGAGTTCCAGAGCCGCAATATCATGCTACAACTATACAAAATGCTAGTGCGGCCACACTTGGAATATTGTGTACAGTTCTGGTTGCCATATTTCGGGAAGGATGTGGAAGCATTGGAAAAAGTGCAGGGAATGATTTACCAGGATGTTGCCTGATCTGGAGGGAAGGTTTTATGAGGAAAGGCTGAGAGACTTAGGTCTGTTCTCATTGGAAAGAAGAAGGCTAAGAGGGGATTTGATAGAGACATACAAGATGGTCAGACGATTAGATAGGGTAGACAGTGAAAGTCTTTTTCTTAGGATCCCGACATCAGCTTGTACGAGGGGCATAACTACAAATTGAGGGGTGGTAGATTTAAGACAGTTGTCAGAGGCAGGTTCTTTATTCAGAGAGTGGCAAGGGTGTGGAATGCCCTACCTGCCAATGTAGTTAACTTAGCCACATTTGGGAGATTTAAACAATCCTAGGATAAGCACATGGATGATGATGGGATAGTGTAGGGGGACGAGCTGAGGATAGTTCATAGGTCAGTGCAACATCGAGGGCCGAAGGGCCTATTCTGCACTGTATTGCTCTATGTTCTATGCTCTATGTTCTATGACTCTTCATTGCCCACACCGTTCAGATGCTGGGAGAATTCCACTCTCTTTGTTTCACTTTCTGCCTGACCTTCTGAATATTTCCAGCATTTTGTTTTCTGACTTTCAGCATCTTTGTTTTTGCACAGAATCTTTATGCTGGGTGATCATGTCCCTGAACGTTTAACCAAGAACTAAGTATTGAGCTGAAGTTAAACATTATTATCAAGGCACCCTGCTTTCTGGGTGCAGAGTTATTTTACACTTTGTTTCCTTGCAGCTATCTAGAGCATGGTTACACTTCCTGTTATTGAATTGATGCCTTGCTCTAAATTATACCAACTAACATTATGAAGAAAGATCATCACTGACAGCAGCAGCAAACAAAAACAAAATCCTCAAAAGGGAAAACAGTAAATAGACACAAAGGGAGCATCAAACAAAAAAGGCAAACTCCATTAAGCATGCAAATTGCACCGTTGCTTTGATCCACTTCAGGTTCAGATGTTCTTGCCATTTTTCAGAGAAAGTGTCAGCTTTATCTCAATGGTAACATACACAATTGGAGCTTTAGGCCCATCTCCAAAAAACCGAGCATACAGATCAGGCTGAAAACTCTGTGTAATACTGGGGGGAGCATAATCTGTCAGAGCTTTCAACTTTTATTTGAAATGTTAAATTGGCTTCTTGCATGGATATAAAGTCTCTATGGTACCAGCTATAAAGAAGAGCAGCAGAGTTGTCCTGGACAATTATTATCCATACAAGCACAACTCAGAATAAAAGCAGATTATGTAGTCACTTGCCTCATAACACTTTGTGGGTATTGCTGCACTAATTTACTGCTGTGCTTTGCAGCATTATAGCAGTGAATATGCTGCAAATCTACTTAATTGCCTGTATAGCACCAAGAGACACTGAAAAATTAATGGTCATATATAAATAGAAGTTCTGTACTTTTGTGCAGGTTATTCAGAATGAAATGTCCCATGGTCAAGGCAAAATACTGTATGTGCAGGAGATCTGAAATAACAACAGAAAATGCCAGCAAAACTCAGCAGGTCTGGCTGTATCTGTGGAAAGAGGAAAAAAAAGTTAATCTTTCAAGTTCAGTGTGACTCAGGATACCAGGAAAAGGAGGAGGAGATGGAGAGTAAGTTGATGAGTGAGGCAAAGAGATGACACCCTTCAAATTAGTACCTCTCTCTCACCCACAAAGAATTAACAGCAGACGTACAGCTTATGGAAGCCGTACCAATAGCTTCATGATCAAAGAATGTGCACCCAACTCCACTGGCCCTGAAAAATGCTTTTGGTTTTAATAATTATTGACTGTACTCAATAGTTATATAACTGCCTTCATTTAAGCAGCCATGGGAATCTGTATGAAATTGTCTATGTTGCTATCTGGACATATATTTTCCATATGACCAAGATTCATCTAATTTGACACCAATTCAGCAACATGGTAGGCATATATTATTTTCAAGCAGTGACAGATTTCTTCAAACGTATCATTGTGAAAAAAAGCCCCAACATCCTTAACAGAAAGAATTGACACAAGTGAAATATTTTGCTTATTTATGAGAACACGCAAACAATGTTTCATGGAAAAACTATTTCTTTTTGAGATGGACATGACTTATATGTTTTGCTTGCCCAGTTCTGATTAAGGCAACTAATCATATGTACAGGGGAATTATTGGATGATAAGACATGGATAATGAGCTGACTAAGATTTACAGGAGCAATACATGAGGAGCATGACAATGCTGCAGGTCTTTCATCCAGATTGGGTCCATTGGATCTAAAAGGGACTCTAGCTACTTTATTAGGACAGGAGGAGATCTCTGTTACCCTTTATATCACTTTGCTTGCATGGTTATTGCTTTCTCTATCTTGTAACGACACTGTAATTCAATAAAGGCTTCAATTTGGTCATTCCTAAGGAGCACTTAAGTTGCTTTGAAGCAAGAATAGCATGGAGGATAGCATTAGATTGGTCACTCATCCAATAATTTCTCAGTGACTGCTCAAGAGTCAGCAGACCACAACTGATCAATAAGTATTCTTCAAGATTGAACAGAAGCAGTGTAATGTCAGACAGGGCAGATCTTTCACTTGCTATTGAACCCATTCAATTTTCACGTCATTGAAATTTTCTAGATGAAAATAAAGGCAGTCGAGTCATCCCTTCATGTCCCTGACAAAGTGACAAACCTCTGAATGTGTATGACAGATATTTTAATAAATGTAGTATTCTCATTACATTTTCAATCCTAGATAGTCAATATTCATAACGCAGACTTATACACACTGAAATAACAGAATATTACCTCAAATAATATCAACTAGGAATGGAGTTTTACTGAAATAGATAAGCCCAGGGACAGTGCTACCATTGTGTGAAGTAGGCACTTGCCTTGGTAAGTTTGGCAGGGGTGAAGAAGGGTGTGTACAGCAAAATTTGAATTTCATTGAGGGATTGAGTATGAGCAGCAAGCATTAATGGGCGGCACGGGGGCACAGTGGTTAGCACTGCTGCCTCACAGTGCCATAGACCTGGGTTCAATTCCTGCCTCAGGCGACTGACTGTGTGGAGTTTGCACGTTCTCCTCGTGTCTGCATGGGTTTCCTCCGGGTGCTCCGGTTTCCTCCCACAAGTCAGAAAGATGTGCAGTTCAGGTGAATTGGCCATGCTAAATTGCCCGTAGTGTTAGGTAAGGGGTAAATGTAGGGGTATGGGTGGGTTGCGCTTCGGCGGGTCGGTGTGGACTTGTTGGGCCGAAGGGCCTGTTTCCACAATGTAATGTAATCTAATCTAATCTAAAAATCTACTCGCTTCTTAAGTGGATTAGTCCCATAACATATACAATGAAAATGGAAAAAAACTCAAAATCTCATTACCATGAAGCATTGTCATGAAGTGCCATCACATCCAGCACAACATTGCCCAAACAAATTAGAGTCATGGAGGATTGCAGCACAGAGAAAGGTCCTTTGGACCATCATGTCTGTGCTGATCAAATACAGCCACCTAAATAATCTAACCTCCTTCCACTGGAAAAAAGGACTCATTTTAACTGGGAGTTTGATGGGTCATAAAGGCTTTGAATTTCATTGAGGGATTGAGTATGAGCAGCAAACATAAAAAAAAAACAAAGAACTGTGAATGCTAGAAATCTAGTACAAAAACTGAAATTGTTGAGAAACTCAGCAAGTCATGTAGCTTCTGTGGAGGGAAAGCAGAGTTGACATTTCAAATTGAACTTCAAAAGTGAAGAATTGTCACTAGACCTGAAACGTTAACTTTGCTTTCTCTCCACAGATACTGCCAGACCTGCTGAGTTTCTTCAGCTATTTCTGTTTGTGTAGCAGCAAGCATTGTCTGACTGTGATGTGGGTGAATGGAGGTTCACATCATTTCACTTCTGATCTTGCCAATCATTTGTTTTAAGGTTTACTGAAAATGTTCTCATGGTATTTGTAAAACTGACTGTGTCAGCTAAACAAAAGAGCTTTATCTCAGAGTCCACTCATTACTGAGGAGTGGCAGGGAGTTCACAATAGGGAGGCAGTGAACCCCACATTAATTTGCACCCTAACCCATTCCCTGGGTTATTGGACTTGCTTTCACTTACAACATACTCTCAGCTTGTCACTGACTACCCATTTTGTCACTTCTGCTAACATTACCTGGATTATGGGGTAATGGATGGTCGGGGGGCAAATGCAGAGTAGCAGGCTGAAGTTTTGCCTAGGGTAGCAAATATCCTTGAGGCGACCCTACATAAGCCACAAACATTATCAAAATAGCTTTAGAATCAGCAAAGGCTAAAAAAATCTGCAGATATGCTTTTGTTTTACTTCCTTCATTTTTTTTCAAAAATGTATTTCTAAGCAAGTATACAACATAATAATTGCAATACTCACTCGTAGGCACTTCCATCTAATATATACATTCCAGTTTCAAGGAGCAAGCACAATAAAGCTGCAATACATTCTGACTATGAATTGGCAAATTAAATGTAAACTGTTCCTAATTCTGAATTCAATCAGTTTACAAGTTCTATCTCAAGGGCTGTCATAGTATCCCTATCTCTGGCCAAACAGGACTAGGTGCAAGTCTCATCTGCCATAACATGTCTCAAAAGGTTGATTACATTTCTGCAAGTTTTATCTCATTAACTCCTGAAAACACATTTATGCTCAGCACTATAATTAAGTACATTTGTTATTTTTGAATGAAGCTCACTAAAACTCCTTGAAACAGAATAAAGCACACGTTCATACTTTGATCTCATCCCTGATAGAATACCATTTTTTTTAAGTGACTAGTACAGATTTCAACACTTGTGAGATGATTTGTCTCCATACTGAGGACAACCTGTCTTAAAAAGGGGTAAAGCAGTTTAAAACTGGCCATTAGTAGACAAGCAGTGGCATTACCAACCTGTACCCTCATAGCCTGACACCTCCCTCAGCGTGCCATCAAAATTAAGCCAGGGAATCAATTGGGAGTTTAGGGCAGAATGCCAGGAGCAACTATGGTGAGGTCCTAATGTTCTCTAGCACAGCCTATGATAATAACAGACGCTGCACGGGCAGATTAGCCACAAACATATTGAATGGCAGTGTAGGCTTGAAGGACTCAATGTTCCACTCCTGCTCCTATTCTTGTCTGATCCATGAATCAAATGTAATTTATGCATTCCTGTTGCATCCAGTTAAGAATTGTTATGGATAGTTAAACGAATAACAGGAGCAGCAGGGTCAAAACATAATCCCATCCTGAATGATAGTGGACTCCAGCACATCAGTCCAAACTTCAAGGTTGAAGCTTTTGCGTTGATTTTGAACAGGAAGTACCAAGTTAATGATCTATCTTAGCCTCTACTGAAAATCTTCAAAATCAAAGATTCGGTTTCTTTAGCTATCTCTGATTAACCCACGTGATATCAAGCAATGGCTAAGTACATTGGATGTAACAAAGACCAAAACAACATCCCAGCTGGAGTGCTGCAGATATGTGTCCCAGAATTAGCAGTGCCCTTTCTGAGCTACTCCAGTACAAATACAACACTGACATCTACCCAACAATGTGGAAAATTGCAGATGATATCCTGTCCACAAAAATAGACAAAATTTAACCCGACCAATTCTACTGTCAATCATTATTAAGGTGATGGTAGGGGATGTTGGAAGTGCTATCAAGCAGCACTTACACAGTAATAACCTGTTCCCTGACTCAGAACTAAGAACTCATCTGGAACACTGAATTCCTGACCCTATTATAGCCATCACTTAAACACGAATAAAAAGCTGATTTCCAGAGGTGTGGTGAGTGACTGCCCTTGACATCAAGTCACAATGTAATTGAGTCTGACATCTAAGAGCCCTAGCAAAATTGAAGTCGATGAGAGAAAAACTCAAGCACAAAGGAAGGTGTTTGTGGTTGTTGGAGCTCAACCCCATAGCATCTCTGTCGGAGTTCTTCAAGGTAGTGCCCTAGGCCCAACCATCTTCAGCTGATTAATCAATGGCCTTCTCTTCATATTAAAAGTGAGGAGTGGGAATGTTTCTTCATGATTCTACAATGTCTAGTTCTATTCACAAATTCTTAGATAATCAAACAGTCCATGCCTGCATGTAACGAGATGTGAACAAAATTCAGGTTGGACTGATAAGTAACAAGTAATATTTATCACAAAATTGCCAACTAATGTCAATTTTCAACAAGACAGAGTCTAACCATCTTCTCATGACATTTGATGATGGTTTAATCACTGGTTGACACTGACCAGTAACTGCACAGACAAAACGGATACAGTAAGTCCAGTGACTACACAAATAAGTCAAGACTGGGTGACCTGCAGCATCTAACTTGACTCTCGACTCCCCACAACTTGTCCACCATTTACAAAGCACAAGTCAGAGAGTAATGGAATATTCTCAGCTGCCTGGATGAAGTCCGATTTCAATATCACCCAAGAAACTTAACACCTTCCACAGCAAAGCAGATTACTTGACTGACAATCCACCCACCTCCTCAAGCATTCATTCCCTCCAGCATCAGATTCTGCATTGTTATATGTGCTGGCTACAGGTAGCAATTCAACAAGGCTTTTTCAACATCACCTTCCAAAGATGCAGCTAACAGCTAAAAAGACAAGACCGGCAAATGCATGGGAGAATCACCACTTGCAAGTTACTTTCAACTTATGCATCATCCTCACTAGGAAATACATCTCCTTTCCTTTATCATTGCTGAACCAAAATCCTAAAACTCTTTCCCGAGTAGTTTTGCCAGTATATTTTCATTACATGAACTGTAGGAACTCCAAAAAGTGTCTTGTCAACAACTTCACATGAGAACTTAAAGACGGATGACAAACTTTGAGCTGAAATTTTTTTCGGCTAAGTTTTGAGTTGCATCATGTTTTTGGAGGGTTTCTCGCCCTGAGACCTGGCAAGTATTCTTGCTATTTTGTTTTAAACTATATTTGAATTAAAAAAAGGAAAACTTTTTCTTTTGAATATTACAACAAATACAAAACCAAACAATTCAAACTAATATTAAAAAAACAAACCTACTAATTACATAAATAAAAAATAACTAATATCTAAGCTAAAAAAGAAAAATCTTAACAATAATAATAATTTTAATAACCATAACACAGCTCAGCAAAACAAAGTGATCGCCCTTGATCATCGAGTGCACAAGTTTATACATATTTATATGTTCATAGTTTCTCCCCTCTGGATACCAGATTCATTACACAAAATTGCTATGGCTATATAAAGACTCTTGTAGTATGGCAGACAAATCTATACCCAGGTGATCCAAAAAGGGCCGCCACGTCTTATAGAAATTCTCAGTCTTATGGTGCACCATACTCTTAAGAATGTCAAAGGGGATGTGCACCATGACGAGCTTACGCCAGTCCACCGGCCCCAGGGAATTTTCCGACACCCACTCTAATTGAATGTTCTTACTGGCACAAAAAGTGATGATACTGAAAAGCCTTTTTTTGTGTGCACCTAATGAAAGTGAATTAACAAAGCAAGAAGAAGAGATACTGGGTCCATCTCCACCTCCATCCCCAGGGCCTTCTCTATTTCACCTACTACAGCACTCCAATATGCCCGCAGTCTGTGGCAGGATTAAAGACAATGAGTGAGTGTGCCCAGGCTCACTTTACATTTAGAACACATTGGAGATGCTTCCACTTCAAATTTAGCGAGGCTGCCTCGGGTCAAATGGATCCTGTGGAGAATTTACAATTGCAAGGCATGTGTTGCAAATCGAGATCCTCCTTGCATTTTCCCAGATATCCTCCCATATTTCAGAAGAGATCTCAACGTCCAAATTCTTCTCCGATACCCTAAAGAGCAGTTCGGTCTCATTTCAGGGACCCTCTCCCAATAGATGACAAATGTTGCTAACAAATAATGTATTCTCAGCACTCAAAACCCTCTTCTCCATGTCAGACCGATAAGGATCAGTTAGAAATATGGTCTCTTTCTGCATGAAGTTTCTAATTTGAAAGAAACGAAAGAGGTCCCTCTTGGGCAATTCATAGTTCTGAGCCAACTTGTCAAAGGACATCAATATGTCCCCTCCAAATAAATCATCCAGGCAAGAAATGCCTCTAGCTGCCCATAGTTAAAACCCAGAGTCCATCGTCCCTGACTGAAAGCCCGGCATGCCAACTTTGGGTGTCAAACATGATGTTTTGGCAATATTGTCCTCACCCTGACACAGTGCCCTCTCCGCCTTGGCAGTATTGATGACTACTGGGCTATGGCAATATTCCTTCACTGTTCTCATTTCATCTAAGAACAAATGGCTATTAAGGGGGCATCTTGCCTGAGATGCTTCGATGTCCAACCATAGTGAATGAGGGACCCCCGCAGCCCAATAATTCACGTAAGATAGCAACAAGCTTAACTGATAGTTTTTGATATTTGGAAGGCCCACTCCTCCCAGTCTGTAAGGTAACTGCAGTTTAGTCAATTTAATTAGTTGCTGCTTGCGATACCAGACAAAAGAACTAAACCAGCTGCTCAGTCTTCTAAATATTTGCCTAGTAGAAAGCAAAGGAAGCATTCACATAGGATACAACAGGTGGGACAGAATGAGGGCTATCGGAAGTGCCTCCCATCTATGAAGGTCCTGCTTGATTCTGTTGAATAAATAGGCAAAATTGGCTTTAAATAGCCAATCAAAAATAGGAGTAATAAATATACCTAAGTAGAGAAAGCCCTCCTGCAACCATCTAAAGGGGAACCGAGATCCGCCCTCAGGATCAGACACTCTCGGGAGATCACTATCGGCATGGCCTCTGACTTGTCAAAAACTGATGTTATAACCCGAGAAGCCACCAAATAGATTGATGCATTGTATCAGGTGTGGCACTGAGACTGCTGGGATTGATAAGAAGACGAGAACGTCATCCACATACAATGCGATCTTATGTGACTTTGTCCCTAGTTCTGGAGCGATTACATTGGGATCCCTGCATATTGCCTCTGCCAGCGGTTCAACACCAAAGTGAAAAGCAATGGTGACAAGGGACAGCCTGTCGATTGCCCCTACAAATATTAAAATTGCTTGACCGTACACCATTGGTGAGGACCACAGCAAGAGGATCACTATACAGGCCCTCCACCCACCTGATGAAGGTCTCTCCCTAAATATGAAAAAGATATGGCCACTCGACCATGTCAGATGCCTTTTCCGCATCTAAGGAGATCACCAATCCCTGTACTGGCCACTGTTGACTTATCTGGATCATGTTAGGTAATCTCCTGACATTATCCATCGATCTATGACCTTTTATGAACCCCGTCTGGTCCTCCTTAATGACGGACGGCAGTAAAGTTTCTAGCCTGAATGCCAGAGTCTTAGGTAAGATTTTGAAGTTGACATTCAGGAGTGAAATGGGTCTTTAGCAAGCACAATCCTCCGGGGCCTTCTCTTTTTTAAGAATGAGAGAGATGTTCACCTCTCTGAGAGATGGTGAGAGGAAGGCCACGACTATGTGAGTTATTAAACATACTAAGCATCGGCCCTGACAATATAGATATAAATTCCTTATAGAACTCATTGGGGAGCCTGTCAGGGCGCAGCACCTTTCCACTCTGGAGCTGCCTTCCAGCCTCCTGCACCTCTTGCTCTGACAATGGGGCATTGAGGAGAGACTCTTGTTCAGGGGTCACTCCCGAAAGGTTGAAATTCTTAAAAAAAGACTCCATCCTAACCCACCCACTCTCGCAGCTTTCAGATTGGTATAATTCAGAGTAAAATTTCTGGAATGCTGCATTAATCCTTTTAGAATTGTAGGTCAAATTTCCAGTACCCTCTCTAATCGAGGTAATGGCCTGGGGGCACTCTTTTACCCAGCAAGGTATGTTAGGTACCTGCCCATATAATCCACATGCTCAAACAGGCTTTGACTTGCAAATGTAAGCTCTCTCTTGGCTGTCCGTGTGAGCATGGAGTTCAGCGTAGACCGAAGCGCCGTGATCCTCTCCAGTTTAACCAGCAAGGGCTTGTCAAAATATGCCTTTTCAGCTGCTTTCAGACACGTCACGACCAAGCGTTGCTACTCACCTGTCCGTCACTTTTTACTGGCTGAATAGGAAATAATCAATCCTCTATCATAGCCTTTAGCTGTTTCCCAAAGGAAACTGGCCGAGCCTGAATTAATACCTAAAAAAGCCTTGAACTCAGTAGAAAAGAATTCAATAAATTTGCTATCCTTGAGGACGAAGGGGTCTAGTCGCCAGTGCCTTGAGCTGCCACTGTATCCATACTCTTAAGCATTAACTATACTGGGGCGTGATCGGAAATAGTGATATAGCCAATTGTTCATGACGCCACCGAGCCCAGATGTGCTGTGGGGATCAGAAAATGATCAATCCTGGTATGGCATTTATGTGGGTTCAAAAAGAACGTGAAGTCCCTGCCAGTAGGCTAAAGGTACCTCTAAACATCTCCCAACCCCAATTCAGCACACAAATCCCTTAACTGTTTAGATTGCAAAGAAGATATCAGTGGGCCTTTGGGCAATCTGTCTACCGTAGGGTCTATGAAACAATTGAAATCCCCTCCTGCAATGATATGTGGAGATGCAAGGTTAACCAGTTTAAAAAGTGCATCTGTCAAGAATTTAAGGGTTTGGGCTGGGGGACAGTAAACATTTAAGATCCCATATTCTTCCTCATGTATCAAAGCTTTAAGGATTACAAGTGTCCCTTGTGTGTCTTTAATACACTCTAATAACTTAAATGGGAGACTCTTTCTAACTAAAATAGCCACTCTCTACTCCTTGTATTGAAAGATGAAAAATAAACCCAGTCTTACCCGTTCTGTTGCAGCTTCAAATGCTCTGCATCATCCAAGTGTGTTTCTTGTAAGAAGGCAACATTCACTCTCTCCCTTTTAAGGCTGGAAAGTACCTGCTTCCTCTTGACGGGTGAATGACTCCCCTTAATTTTCCAGGTGCACCACTTAAACACATCCTGAGCCATAACCTTCTATAGCACCATCTGGACTCCAGAGAGGAAGAACCCAAACTACACATCGCTGAGTTTAATGCAAGAGAATCCACAAAACCCAAAATCTACACAGACTAAAATAATTAAAGCCAACAAATCTGCAAAACTTACAAAAACTATGCACAGCAAAAACAGAAAAACAAAAAATCGCCAAAGGCACTGTTTGGAGGAATTTACTCCCCCATTCAAAGGGGGCACCTATACACCCTACAACCCTATGAACCATCCCAACCACCTTCTCAACTCCTACCAGCTAGGGTTGCACCACATACACTGACCACCTGGTAGAGAATAAAAAACACCTGAGAGCAAGGTTAGTACTATAAAGAAGTAAACTAAAAATAAATATGTCACCCATCCCTTAACTTAATTTAAGAGATGAAGATAAATATCCATCCCAGACTCATTTCACACAACTTATTACGAGGAAGGAGACTCCACTCTTTTTAAGGAAGAGCAAACCCGAACAGCTCTGTCCTCTACGCGTATTCGGCCGTTCATTTAAGTCAACTTGTCCACAAGGTTCTTTGCTGTCTCTGGCAAATCAAACAAATGTATGGATCCATTATGATTGATCCAAAGCACTGTTGGATAGCTTAAAGAATACTGGATCCCAAGCACTCTCAATCTCTTCTTGATGCCATCTTGGACTTCCTTTTCCAGACCACTAACACCAAGAAGTCTTGAAAAAACATGACCCTGGAGCCGCCACATACCAACGCCCTTGAATCCCTCCCCTCGGCTCTGGAGGCCTCCATGACCCTCTGCTTGTCTTTATAATGAAGGAACCTTACCAGGACAGGGCGTGGGTGCTGATCAGCACCTGGCGATCTGGTGGGCTCTTTCAGTTGTTATCCTTCCCTTCTCAACCTCCAAACCAAGGAACTCCAGGAACCACTTCTCGAAGAACTCCACTGGCTGCTCACCTTCCGTCCGCTCCGGTATGCCAACAATGTGCACGTTCTTTCTTCTGCCCCTGTTTTCGAGATCATCTACCAGATCCCACAGAGCACGGACCCGTGCTTCCAGGGGTTCAATCCAGCTCTTGGAGGAATCAATCTCTGACCCTACCCCTGCAGTCCGGCACTCGGGTTCATTGGTCCTTTTTCCCAAGTCTTGTAGCATAGCAAACACAGCTTCTCCGTGACTTTTTCCTGGATCTGCCTCCCAAGGACCTTGCACGATTTGGCCAGTTCCTCAACCAGGAGGTGGTGAGTCAGCAAGCCCGCTGCTTCAGTGGGCTGGGCCTTGGCCAAAGCCCAAGGCAAGCTTCCTCCTTTTTTTGGCATTCTCCAGCTGCAAGGACAAAGGTAAGTAGATTTTTTCCAGGTCTCTAGCTCTGTTTCTGTGTTTTTGCTCACAGAAAATTTTCTTGGGATGGGTTCTGGGTCTGTGTTGCAGCGCGGAGCCCAGCAAATGCGATCCTAACAAGATGCCGCCATCTTGGATTCCCTCTTGCCATTTCTTACCAACTCTATTGATCAACTTCTGCCTTCAGAACATTCAAGAATTCTGCTTCTTCTACTCTTTGAGGAAGGGAGTTCAGAGGTTCATACTGTCAATGTCCCCAGGATTTTATATGTTTCAGTCAAGCCCCCTCTCTTAGTCTTCTAAACTCCAGAGAACACAAGCCTATCTTGTCCAACTTTCCTCTAAGTCAACCCATTCTCTGTTTCCAATACATTTACATCCCGGCTTGGTCTGGCCTACCTGTGAATCCAGACATGCAGCATTGTGGTTGACTCTTAACTACCTCTAAAATGACCAAGCAAGCCATTTATCCTAAAGAAAGGAAAATAAACTGGATGAACCACCTGGCATTCATCTCGACACCAGAAATGAAAATGACAAATGTTTCCCTGTTGGCCCTTCTTCACAATAACAGGGGTTTTGTGCCAACATTGGGAGTGCAATCCCACCTATAAGTCAAGCAAAGGCCTCTTGGAATCAATTCTTACAATTTAGTGTAAGGTACTGTACCCAGACACTATACCGCCAAGTCTGAGTCTATAATGCCAGTTGGATCAGAATTTGATGACACAATCAGGTAGGAGTTGCCCTAGAAGTTCTCAACATTGACTTCACCTGAGGCACCAAAAAGCATATAAACCAGTTTCAATCAATTCAGTTCACTCATGTAATATTAAGAAATGACTGGATGCTTTAGGTACTGCAAAGGTTATGAGCCCTGACAACATTCCAGAGTAGTACTGAAGATTTGTGTTCCAGGACAAACTGTTTCCCAATCCATGCTGTTCAAGAACAAGATTGACATCTATGCAAACATGTAGAAAATTGTCCAAATATGTCCTACACATCAAAAGCAGGACAAATCCAACCCAACCCAACCCAATCCCATAAGTCTATTCACAATCATTGACATTGATTTACAAGAGGAAATGCATGCTTTACAAATTTACTGAATTCTTCAAGGAAGTAAAATACGGTTGATGGTGGGTGGGATGAGCAGTGATTTGGTTTATTTGGAATTTGAGAAAGCTTTCAACAAAATCCCACATCGTAGATTAATGTATAAAAATTAACACACATGGGTTGGAGTATAATGTATTGAGATGAATAGAGAATTGGTTAGCAGACAGAAAACAAAGAATAGAAATAAATGGGTCCTTTTCTGAATGGCAGGCAGTGACCTGTGGGATACTGCAGTGATTGGTATTAGGACTCCTGCTATTCACAAAATATGTTAATGATTTAGATGAGGAAACTAAATGTAGTATCTCAAAATCTGCAGATGATACAAAGCTGGGTGGGAGAGTGAGCTGTGAGGAGGATGTAGAGATGTTGCAGTGTGATTTGGACAGGCTGAGTTTGTGGGCAAATGCTTGACAGATGTAGTATAATATGAATAGGTGTGAGATTAACCACTTTGGTCACAAAGTTAAAAAGGAAATTATTATTTGATTGGCTGTAAATTGAGAGAAAGGAATATTCAACAAGACCTAGATGTCCTCGTACACCAGTCACTGAAAGTAAGTGTGTAACTGCAGCAGACAGTATAGAAGACCAGCTCTTTGTTGGCCTTCATAGTGAGAGAATTTGAGTACAGGAACACGATATCAGAGAATTATAGAGTCTTACAGCACAGAAACAGACTCTTCAGTCCAACAAGTCGATGCCGACCATAATCTCAAACTAAACCAATCCCACCTGCCTGCGCTTGGCCCTTTTCCTTCCAAACATTCCTTATTCAGGTACTTATCCAAAGTCTTCTGAAAATGTAACCGTACTCCATCCACCACGTCCTCTGAAGTGCAGCTTCAATAACATTTAACAAGCTTGATAGTAGCCCACTTGATTGGCAACCCATCCAGCATCTTCAACATTCATTCCTTTCACTGCCGATGCATGGTGACAGCTACGCGTACTATCTATAAACTATATCGCAGTAACTCAACAAGGCTTTTCCAACAGCTCCTTCCAAACCAATGAATTCTACTACCTGGAAGGACATGGTCAGCAAATGAATGGTAACATTACCACCTGTAAGTTCCCATCAAAACCACACACTGTTGTGACTTGAAACTGTATTACAGTTCCTTGCTTGTTGCTGGGTCAACATCTCAGAGCTCTCTTCCTAACAGCAATGAGGGTTCCCTTACATCCTAAGGACTACAGCAGTACAAATAAGCAGCTCACCACCACGATCTCAAGCAATCAGGGAAAGGATAATAAATGTTGGTGCAGCCAATGATTCCCACATCTCACTGATGAATGAATATCAATTGAAGTTTAGCCCCTTTATCTTGTATTTTCAAGTCTTCTCACAACACAGGATAACATTCTAATAGATTCCTTATTTTTTGCTCTATCTGTATTCTAACCTTTTGTGATTCCTGAGGAAACCCAGATTTCTTTGCATCTCAGAGCTCTATAATCATGCACCATTTAGATAATATGCTTTTACACTCTTCCTGCCAAAATGGAAATTTTAGATTTTCCTACATTATGCTCCATTTGTCAAACCTTTACCCATTCTTCAATCTATTTATAATCCTTCATAAGCTCCTTTTGACTACTTCACAACTTACTTTTCTACCAATTTTGCATCATCAACAAATTTAAAATAATATCTTCAGTCCCTTTATCCAAGTCAAGTATATACATTGCAAAAGTTGAGGTCCCAGAATTGATCCCTCTGGCATACTATTCATCACATCTTGCTATCCAGGTCATCATCTTGTTTGTGTCCTTGATGCTTCCTATTAGCTAGCCATTTTCTATCCATGCCAATATGCTACACCCTAGGCCATGTGCTTTTATTTTCCACAACAACCCTTAATGTTCACTTGATTAAAATGCTTCCTGAAAATCAAATACAGTATTCAATAAGTTCCCTTTTGTTTACAGCAGATGTTCTTTCTTGCATTCACTCCAATAAATTGGTCAAACATGATTTCTCTTTCACAAAACAGTGTCTACTCTGATGCCCTTAAACTTATTCAAGTACCTAGTTACAACATTTTTATGATAGCTTTAAAAATGTAAAGCTGAATTGCCTGTAGCTTCCTGCTTGCTGCTTTCTGTCTCCCTCCCTTTTTAAATAAAAGAATTACATTTGCTATCTTCCAATGGGAACATTCCCAAATTAAGGAAATTTTGCAAATGTTAAGATTAGATTACTTATAGTGTGGAAACAGGCCCTTCGGCCCAACAAGTCCACACCAACCCGCCACCCACCCATTCCCCTACACCTAACACTATGGGCAATTTAGCTTGGCCAATTCACCTAACCTGCACATTTTTGGATTGTGGGAGGAAATAGGAGCACCCGGAGGAAACCCATGCAGACACGGAGAGAATGTGCAAACTCCAGAGTCAGTCGCCTGAGGCGGGAACTGAACCTGAGTCTCTGACACTGTGAGGTAGCAGTGCTAACCACTGTGCCATGTGCCGCTAACATGGCTAAACTAATTATAACTTAATTGTGGCTAAAATGTTGCACTACTGGCCCCTTACATGTTTGCCAGGATTCATGCTTAAAACATAAAAACAGCTTCAATAGAGCAACTCACACCACATTAGGGCAGTGACTTTTCAACACAACTTGGAAAATGTACATATCTGATTACTATTCACCAAATCATTTCTCCCCTGCCACATTTGGGTGGGCTTATTGCCCAGTCAGGCTTCACTCCTAATAGTGTAAGTGTTACTGTAAAGGAACACCATGGTTTTGAAGGATCTCAGTTAGTGAAGAGGTTTGTACACTCTTGGAGGAAAATGTCAATGTTATGAGGTATATGCCTATAAATATAGTTAGATTCATGAACAGGCATGTTTCACATTTTAGGCCAATATGATGACAGCCACCAACGGGCTGGGGTGCTGTTGAGTATTCATGGCACAGGAGTGTGTGTAAAACACAATGTCAGGAATGTCAAGCTGCCTGAAAGTTTCTGATAAATTAATAGCAAAATTCTAACCCACCGATAGAAAACTGCATTTTTGTCCCTTCCACAATAAACCTCTCTAGCCCACGCTTCTGAATGTTCTGGGTGGGCACAGAAATTTCTGTCCTTGATTGCTGATTTTTCAAAACTGTGCCAGTAAACAAAACATGTTTTATTTTATTTGGGGAGCAATGCTACTTTGTATTTTGTTTTTTGTTAACATGACAGTATATTAGTGCTGGAGTTGAAACCTGGTCAGGCATTCTGTATCAGCGCTAACCATCCCACTACAACCTTCCCTAGTATAGTCAACTGCAGAATAAAGGTCCCACCCTCCTCCCAACTTTCAAAAGAATACTCACTACTGTACCAATGATACATTTCCACTTTCCACAACAGCCTTTATCAGTGAGAAGTTTGGGCCACATTATTGACATTTTTATAATATGGACCTACTATCCTGATTCTTGAAGCTAATGTAAAAGGACTTAGTTTGACTACAGGTCCCCACATTTGTAAACAATACAGAAATATTGACTGAGGGCTGTAGCCATGTCACGTGATTAAAACCTTATTGACAGAGTTAACTCACAGAATCCCTACAGTGTGGAAACAGTGTGGAAACTCCACATTGACTCTCCAAAGAGTAACCCACCCAGACCCACTCACCCACCCCATTATCCCATATTTACCCCTGACTAATGCACCTAACGTACACATCCCTGAACACTATGGGCAATTTTGCATGATCAATTAGGGATAGTCAACATGGCTTTGTGCATGGGAAATCATGTCTCACAAACTTGATTGAGTTTTTTGAAGAAGTAACAAAGAAGATTGATGAGGGCAGAGCAGTAGATGCGATCTATATGGACTTCAGCAAGGCGTTCGACAAGGTTCCCCATGGGAGACTGATTAGCAAGGTTAGATCTCATGGAGTACAGAGAGAATTAGCCATTCGGATACAGAAGAGGCTCAAAGGTAGGAGACAAAGGGTGGTGGTGGAGGATTGTTTTTCAGACTGGAGGCCTGTGACCAGTGGAGTGCCACAAGGATCGGTACTGGGTCCACTACTTTTTGTCATTTATATAAATGATTTGGATGCGAGCATAAGAGGTACAGTTAGTAAGTTTGCAGATGACACCAAAATTGGAGGTGTAGTGGACAGCGAAGAGGGTTACCTCAGATTACAACAGGATCTGGACTAGATGGGCCAATGGGCTGAGAAGTGGCAGATGGAGTTTAATTCAGGTGCTGCATTTTGGGAAAGCAAATCTTAGCAGGACCTATACACTGAATAGTAAGGTCCTAGGGAGCGTTGCTGAACAAAGAGACCTTGGAGTGAAGGTTCATAGCTCCTTGCAAGTGGAGTCACAAGTAGATAGGATAGTGAAGAAGGTGTTTGGTATGCTTTCCTTTATTGATCAGAGTACTGAGTATGGCAGTTGGGAGGTCATGTTGCAGCTGTACAGGACATTGGTTAGGCCACAGTTGGAATATTGCGTGTAATTGTGGTTTCCTTCCTATCGGAAAGATGTTGTGAAACTTGAAAAGATTCAGAAAAGATTTACAAGGATGTTGCCAGGGTTGGAGGATTTGAGCTATAGGTAGAGGCTGAACAGGCTGGGGCTGTTTTCCCTGGAGCGTCGGAGGCTGAGGGGTGTAGAGGTTTACAAAATTATGAGGGGCATGGATAGGGTAAATAGTCAAAGTCTTTTTCCTGGGGTCGGGGACTCCAGACCTAGAGGGTGTAGGTTTAGAGTGAGAGGGGAAAGATGTAAAAGAGGCCTAAAGGGCAACTGTTTCACACAGAGGGTGGTACGGGTATGGAATGAGCTGGTACAATTGCAACATTTAAGAGGCATTTGTATGGGAATAGGAAGGGTTTGGAAGGATATGGGCCGGGTGGTGGCAGGTGGGACTAGATTAGGTTGGGATATCTGGTCGGCATGGTTGGTTTGGACTGAAGGGTCTGTTTCCATGCTGTACATCTCTATGACTCTATGACTCTATGACTCTAATTCACCTAACCTGTATATCTTTGGATTGTGGAAGGAAACCAGAGCACACAGAGGAAACCCACACAGACATGGGGAGAATGTCCAAGCTCCACACAGACAGTCGCCTGAGGCTGAATTTGAGCCTGTGTCCCTGGCACTGTAAGGCAGCAATGCTAACCACTGTGCCACCTTGCTGGGGGATGATAGCTTAAGCTGTTTTGTAATGACTTTTTTTTTCTTTTTATTTCAAACATTTTTCATGAAGGACATCCGGATGCTGAATCCAAGATTTCCTTAGTTTGGGGTCTTTGAGAAAATAGACTATTGGAAAGGAAAAGTACAAACCAAAGCTCTCAGATTGTTTTGAAAGAGAACATTATCCGGGAATATAATCCACAATTGTAACCAAATGCCTGAGGTCTCTTTCTTCTGCAACAAGGATAGAAATTTTTCCAATTAACTTAATTGATTTTTAAAACTTTATTTATTAACAAAAAAAGACTAGAACATTTAAAATATGTTTGACTTAATTGGTCATTTATTGAATGAATCCTTAAGAATGAAGCCTTAAGTTAAAGGCTCAGTAACACTTAAGTATTTAATAAAAAGAAATGTTAAAAAATATAAGTGACCATTATAACTCATTATTGAATTATTTTTTCACGCAAAGTGTTGCTACCAAAATGGGAACATGACATTTTTCTGTTAACAGCATTGTGAGTGGATTCTGTGGAAGGACTTTTTTTGACGCTACTGATCTCTGACATAGATCACTGGCAAACAGGTGCGCTATAGCCAGTGAGTCAAGATCTTCGGAGGTGAACGTACCTGCAGTTTTGATATCCAGCCAAGTATCATTGGATACTTCACTTATACAAGGAAAGCTCTGCATTTCAACTACTTAAGAAGTAGGTAACAATGATATTTTTTCTATCATGGACTGCCATTGATTTATCTACCTTTCACGATGCAAAGTTCCCAGCTCTTAATTGGACAAACTCTCCCCTTTCCTCCAATGAAATCATAAGGGAATGGAATGCTGATGGACTTCAAAAGAGAAAAGGCACACAGTGAGGAGTGAGAAACAATGCTTTCTTCTTCAATGAATACAATAAATACTATCTATAGTTCAATAGTTTTACCATCCACCCCTATGTGATATGCACCTTTGACCAGACACACAAAAGGAAAGCTTTCAGATGTTGTGCAACAATAAAATGCAGACATCCTGCCCTGGTCAGCCGATTTATTTGTTCCTGCAATTACAATCAGTCACATTTAATGATCCAATGAGTGTTAGGGTGGTGTGACGGGTTCATACGTGTAAGTCATGTATCAACTGTAAATAAATGATGGTATTTCTCATATTAGAGTAGAAGATTTAAGTGACGTGCAACACAGTCAGATTTTCCACAGTCTCCAGTTCATCTTGGTTCTCCTCCCAAGGGTTGGAGTCATTATAATCGGAGCAAATTTTATGTTACTATCCTTTTCTGAGTTTGTGATAATATATGGCTTCTTCAGTTTTTCTAAGAATGTATCTCAATACATACAAGATGTATCATTGAATTCCTCTACCCAATAATCCTCTTAATTAGTATTTTTGAGTCACTTGTGAAAAACTGTCACCGCCATTTCAAATGCACTCTGGCAAATAGAAACGAACACCTACGAAGCCAGTCTGCGATGTTGAAGGTAAGATTGCATTTTCAGCACATCGCAATCCCAAGCCCTGAAAATAACCCCTCCGCCTGGCAATATTCAAACAACGATAGCAATTTAGTTATAGAAAAGCATTCATTTCAATCATATTCTATATTGTATTGCATTTTAAATAGAACAGCTGTTTATATTTCTAAATCTTTAACAAAAGTATGCTATTCTGATTAACTAAGTGCAAATGTTATTTTTTGCAGGAAATGCATGGTGATCCATTAGCAAAATGCCTGCTACCATTTTAATCACGGCTGACATATTTCATTATCAGCTCACCTGACAAGTAATTTTTTAGCTTTGTGTTTGTTAAAATGATAGAATACTAGTGCTAGAGTTGAAAACCCTTTAGGCATTCCATATCAGCGCTATCATCCCACGACAACCATCCCCAGTATAGTCAACTGCAGAATAAAGCTCCCACCCTCCACCTAATTCTCAGAAGAACACTCTTTGCTGTACCAATGTAACACTTCCATTTTGCACTCCAGCCTCTATCAGTAAGAAGTAAGTGACAGATTTATATAATAGGAACCCACTTTCCTGATTCTTGGAGCCAGCATAAAATGACTAAATTTGATTTGATTTCATTGGGAGAAAAAAATATTGAAATTCATTTATGGTCCCCATAAACTGGCTTTGAGGGCTAATTGCAGTTGAGTGATACACTTTAACAGTAGAACCCCTGTATCTGTGGATTTGGTTTCCTGCAGTTAAATGCTTGAAAGTCTTATGCCTCACTATATCATTCCTTTGAATAGTTTTGGTCAGGTTTTATTTGATCAAGAAGCATTTATAGTTGAATCTCCCAATCTTTTTTGTACTTTAATGGCCCAATATTCAAAATATTTGCATTTCACCATCACTTATATTTTTGGATTAGAGAGGATTATGTTACATATAGTCATCTTTTTTTGTGAAAAGGGTAGAAAATACTTGCATTTTAATGCAGATCCTGCAAAAAAAAGCTAATTTAGAATGCTTAATGAAACTAGAGGAACCATTGAGAAATCACTAGAAGTGAGAGAGTTAAATATTCAAGAATTAAACTTCACTAAGCTTAACTTTCTTCCAGTACCCCCAAAATCAGAATTATTAAGACATCAAATCTTGTTTTAAAGCTTGAAAGAGATTTACAAGTGACTCTTCCCAGTAGTCCTGTTGGTGTCCTTTAAATTTTACTGCCTGATAAGCTGTGAACACCAAGGTCAGCAGCGTCCTCTCAAAGTCCTCTGACTTAAGCTGTCCAACGTATTTGGATAGTCTGTAAGTAAGCTTTCGAATATCAGCGATGTCCTTGGGAATGATGTGATTGACAATAACATTAAACTTCTTCGCTGCTCTCAGTGATGCAAGCTCTTCATCCTTCAGGGAGCACACTAAATTGTCATCAATTTTCAGCCCCCCCAGAAGAAACTAGAAATGTAGGAAAAATATATTAAAAAAAATAATAAAAATGACAGACAAAATAAACCTCATAGTTAATAAGTCAAGTATTTAGAATTTGTAAAATAATTCAACCAATCCATATGGATCCACTTTTTCAATATCTAAAACCATCAAAAGTTGAACTATATAAATCAATGAAGTGCAAGATCTGTGCCTAGTCAAGTGACAGCAGAGAGGACAATATGGGACTACAGTGAATCTAAATGTCCTTAGGCTAGGTAAGGGGAAAGTGGATAAATGGCCAGGAATGTTGCTCTTTATACTTTTATCTTTGGAAATTAAGAACTTTGAACTTCAAATAAGACAAGACTGAGCTGTGAGTCTCTGCTGTATCTGAATAGTGTGTGTAATTCCACAGCCTATGCTTACACATGAAGATTGACCCATTTGGCAAAGTCCAAGAGTGCGGCCAGAATCTGTAAAACTTTAGTCAGGCACAAACAAAGGGAGGAAGAAATTGCAATATAAGAAGAGGGGAAAATCTAGAAATTAAAAGCTGTGTTTGATTCCCTGTAGGAAGGGCTGAATCTTACATGTTTTGGCTAAGTCAATTTTGTTGAGATTCATGAAGGTTTGACTCCATAAGGTCTCATGCACTTTCATGACTATTGTCTCATTGACTACCTATGCCATTCCTATGGTACTCCTCATGTTTGATGCTAACCCAATTCTCCCACTCTCAGTACCCAGAAGAACTTGTCACTGCACAGGTATCCCAGAATAGACAAACATCCAAGGCAGCCACTCCAACTTTGAAAGGCCATTTGAAAGGATAAGTATTATCAGACTGTTGATGCCCAGCATGGTTCATAAAATTTTCCCTGGAAGTTGCAGATAAGAGAAAATTGCAGTTCTGATTTGTGGACAAGTATCTAGAGACCAAGGTGGTCAGAATAGTTCACAGGTAGGATGTGCTCTAATCTGAGTATTGCCAGAAGAGGCCACACTATCAGATCGTGCCAGCAGGGTCTCAGATTGTTATGAGGGTCATTGTGATCTGAGCTGTCTGGAGGAACTCCCAGCAGTGAAGGAATGACCTTTTCTGCTCAACCACAGGAAGTGACCGCACCTTTTCCCTGATACTGCAAACTGTCTCTATCTCTATTGCAACTCCCACCTCTGTTAATGCTCTAGCTCTTTCACTATCATCTGTAACATCTTCCCTCACTTGCAATCACCAAACCCAACCCTCCAACACCACTAATTCTTCTGATCATCTGCATTGCCTACTTACTCACTCAGGACATCTCACCATCTTTCCTCACCAGCACTAGCACTAACACTTACGCCACTCACATTCATCTCACTCAATCCCCCTTTTCTCTTCTTCCAGGAGAAACCTGTCCACATTATGGCAGAAACAGCCAATCTGATGTAATATAAGAAGGGGATCATGACCCTGATTGCCCTGAGTGGCTGATAAACTGTGTTCAAGTCTCTGGACTGATGTTGGACGCTGCCTTTGACCATCTGAATCGTGACCCCCCCCCCCACTGCCTGAAGGCAGTCCCCCTTCACTTGACTGAGGACTGTGGACTATTATGGCAAACTTCCTGACTTTGTGTCTGCACTAAATAGCAAGGCAAAATGGAAATACTGTGAACCTAGTAGCTCTGGGTGAATGGGCAAAGTGTAAAAAGGCAAGGCTGTCAGCATCAAGGTAGGCTCAAGGTGAGTGAGTACTAATACAGCAAGTGTGCAGCCCTGGGATGCAGCCTGGACCAGTCTGTGAGCTGGATGTCTGTGTACAAAGTGTCCTTGCAGCTGTTTTTCAATGCCAATGTTTTGCCAGTGTCCTCTGAAGTGCAGCTTTAACATGCAGGAATATCCTGCAAATAGAACAGAGAGGTGCCATGAGGGTTCTGAGAGACTGGCAGTTGTTGGATACCAGCGCCGTTGATGAGTATGGCAGGTGGCCTGGAGCATTCCCGGAGACTTTGTTGCTGGGTGTTCAAGGTAGCAGGCTGGAAAAGCAAGCAGTGAGCTGAAGTTATCAAATACCTACGCTGAGTTTCACATCAGAAATTCAACATCTCATTTCCTCACAGTGGCTGGCAGGCTAGGAAGCTGCATATTGCTGAGTGGAGATGGGAAGTTAATGAGGCTGATGACAAGCAATAAACCCTTGAATAAACATCTCTCTTTTGTGAGTGAGAATCTCACCTCAATTCCTGGCACTTAGCTGGAAAATGCTCCTAGTTGTTCCAAACATTGAATAGGAGCTTTTTAAGGATTATAGAGTGTTTCTTCTCCATTTGATTTTGCCTGCAGAAGTAAATTTAATGATCTGCACTCTGCTCTAGCAGATTCACTAAGGCCTTAAAGAGCAATAGAAACTCAGTCAGCAAAGTAACAGCCTTACCCCTTTCTTTATCTATGACTGCTGAAGAAAAGACACATAGAAGGCTCTGGTTATAAGTTGATCATAAAATTTGATGTTACGTTCAATGCTGTCAGACGATTGAGTGGACTATAATATCCATATGTTTAATACCGAATTAATGAATAGTGTTTGACTTTGTGCAACAAAGTTGGGGAGAGAAGTGGGGGAGGAAAAGCACACAAAGGTAAGGCAAGGTAGGGATGCTTTGAATATCCAGGTTGGCTCAGATTGAGGGAGCTCTAAGAGGACAGCTGTACATTCCTGAGATAAAGCTGGGTGCAGTGTGTGAGCTGTGTGTCTGTCTCAATGAATACAATGTCATTGCAGTAGCAATGCAATGCTGGTTGCCAATATGCCTTGATGTGCAAAATTAAAGCACAGAAGTGTCCAACAATTGGATTGGAAAGGTGCATTGATGGTTTCCACTAGTCAGTCAGTGTCCGAGGATGAGGGTGTCCTGGACCGTCCCCTGAGATTTTGTAGCCAGAAATCCAAGGTGGATGCCCAGAGGAGCAGGACGCAAGCTGGAGTTGCCAAGTAACCACTCAGACTTTCATGTCAAGAATTGCTGACATCTAGTTTCCTCGTTGTGGTGGTAGGATGGGAAGTTGCATATTAATGAAGTGAATTCCGTGTTAAAGAGACTGCTTACCCTTTAATAGGCATCTCACCAGTGTCGAACAATAATCTTGACATTCAGAACATAGTTGGAAAATGCTACTAGTTGGTCTTGATGTCAAGAAAGGCCTTGCTGCATCTCTCAGGCAACTGTCCCAGATCTCTCAACATAGCCCAGTTCATTCAGTGCCTTATAAGATACCACCAGAGTTTATGACATGGAATGGAGAATACAGCAGGTGTTTAAGTGAATTCTAAAATTTTGATTCAGTTGATCCAGTATGGCTGTCTACTGACTTGCAAGTTAATGTTGGTACCTATTGCGGAAGAAGTGTTCTCTAAAAATTACTAAATACTGAGACATAAACTCACATCCCCACACCATACAAAATAGAGGAACTAGATTGGCAGTAATTGGATGTCACTGAAGCCAAAAAGCCACATTCTCCTTTCTCTGATCAGGCAAACTATGATAATGGATCTTCACTGATCATGCAGAAAACATTGAACATACAACATAGAACAGTACAGTACAGGAGCAGGCCCTTCAGCCCATCATTTCTACTCCAATAATGGTGCCATTCTAAATTAGTCCCATCTGCCTGCACATGGTCCATATCCTTCTATTCCTTGCCTGTTCAGGTGATGGTATGAATGCCTTCTAAAAGTTGCTATTACATTTGCTTCAACCAGTTCCCCTGAAAGCACTTACCACCCTCTGTGTGAAAAACCTGCCTCACACACCTTATTTAAACTTGCCCCCTTTCACTTTAAACCTGTGCCTCCTAGTGCTTGACATTTCCACCTTGGGAAAAAGATTGACTATCCATTCTATGCATGCCTCTTATAATTTTATATATTTCTTTCAGCTTCTGAGCCCCTTGCAAAAAAAAAAATCCAAGTTTGTCCAATCTTTTCTTTGAGCTAACACACTCCAATCCAGGCAGCATCCTGTTAAACCTCTTTTGTACCCTCCCCAAAGCCCCATCATCCTTCCTGTAGTGTAGTGACTAGATCTGCACATAATACTCCAAATGTGGCCTAACTAAAGTTTTATTGAGCTGCAACATGACTTGCTAACTTTTATACTCTATGATGAAGTATCTGACTGATGAAGACAAGCACCTTCTCTACCACCTTATTCACTCATGTTCTCACTTTCAGGGAGCTATGGGTTTGCACTCCAAGATCCCTCTGTATATCAATGTGTTTAAGGCTCCTGCTATTTCCTGTACACTTTCCTGTTGTTTTGACCTTCCAAAATGCATCACTTCACACTTGGCTAGATTAAACTCCACTTTCACTTCCCAGCCCAACTTAGGGTACACAGCTATCAAGGTATAAGGAAAAAAATAGTTCAGAACATTTACAATGAAGAGATCTATTAATTGGGAACAAGAAGTGTAGGAAAGATTATTCAGAAAGGTCGGTGTTACCATTAGAGAAGCAATTGTTTGAGGGCTCCTAATCAGCAGACATAGTGAGTGTATGAAACCTAATATGAGTAATGAGAGTGTGAGGAGTGTAGTCATTGAAGAGTGCTTACTACGAGAGAGAGGATTATTATGGGGTTTAGTCGTTCATCAGAAGTCTAGTGAGGAACCTAGTTGTCAAGTAAATTATTGTTTAAGACCATGTCACTCAGTAGTAATTATAGGAATGAAGAGTTTAATAAGAGACAGAAATAACAACACAAAAATAGGTTATTTGGCTCAAGTGTGTGTCAGCAAATACTTGTGATCACAATTATTCACACTGGTCCCAAAATTCTTCAACCCCTTTTCCTTCACTCACCTTATTCAATCTAACTTTGAATGTCAATATAGGGTTGCAAGAAGTGCAAGTTGGAACTAATTCCAGAGCCTAAACCCTTAAGTTTCACAGGGCAGATTTGGAAGCCAGTTCATGGTTGTGGGAGTGGAAAGCGAGGTATGCCTCTTCATGTGTGAGTTCAACTTACACTGTGACAATCCATTGAATGCTGTGACTTCAGCTTGAAACGAATTGTGTTGTGACATGAATATAATGCCTCAAGAGAACCAGAAGTCTAGAGCCTAGGTTAGGGCAAGCCCTTCGATTGTTAAACCTCAGTCATGAGAGTGCAGAGGAACACTGTCTTCCCGGAAGCTGGCAGGATGTGACCCCCACCTGAATTAAGCAAGCCTACATGGACATATGCAGAAGGAGTATGGTTTGCAGAGATTGAATTCAATATTGAAAAAGCTTTAATGATCTGAATTGCTCTGGCAAAGTAAATGCTGTATCAGGGGGGGAGGGGGTAAAGAGGTGCACCTGAAGTAATTACTGGCCCCTGGGAAAGGGACTTTGTGCTGCTCAGGACCTGGCACCATTGATGTGTACAGCCTCTAATGAATTGGAGCAGCTGGTATTGTCCATGGAAGACAGCGGCCTTACCTCACTGTTCTTTTATCTTTATGGAGATCTCAATTCCCACAAGAGGGCCCAGATGGGTGGAGGTATTTCCGAGCATCAAGTGATCACAAGCATGGAGGAGGTAGCAATGGAAATAACAAGATCGCAGACAGTAAAGAGGTCAGCTGTGACAAGGTGGGCACTTGGGAAAGTGTTGGTGATAAGAGGGCACACTGGTTCATAAGAAGCTTTGCACTCCTCTTCATCCAACAATATACCAAACACTGAGTTACACTGGCATCGTCTCAGCAACACAGAGGTTTCTGCTGTCCAAGACTAGCTCAAATCTTCTCTTTATTTGTCTCCCACAGATGCAGAAATTGAATGTAGGAGATCATCTCCCCCAATGTCATGGGACACAAACCAAGCAGGAAAGCTCTGAAGAGGAATTGCACAATTTACAGGTGCACCAAACCAGTGCAGGTACAGAGAGATTAGTGAGTCCCGGAGTATGATTATACGGGGTGGCACTGAGTGAGTAGCACAGGACTTATGAGAAGTAGGGGATGACAAAAACAGTTGTGGATGATTTAATTTTGGATAAGGGGGGCATTTGTGATTCAGACTCCCTCACAGGCACCTCCAATATCAGGACAATCACCCTATGCATCTCAGCTGTAAGCCAAGGCAAGGGGACATCATCCAGATCTTGCAAGGCCACTGAGAGAGCAGTACATAAGAAGTGGCTGAGCATGGAGGTCACCACATTATGCAGAGCACTGAGTGGGTTACTGGGGTGTCTTCTTCATGAAAATGTACACACATTTGCTTAATGACCACAATGTAAATAACGACAATTGATTAACAATGGTTAAGAAAAGACAATGAGATGTTGGCGAGTAAGGATTTGGCTCTGGTGACAGAGCAATTTCTGGGAAGATGTGAGCCCGTCAATGGGGCTAAGAGTTCACACGTTCCAGGTGGAGTCTTCAATGGATGTGTTAGCACAGGCAACTAAGGGTCTGTTTCATAACATGCTGTTCATATAGGTATGAGTGATGTTTTTGAAATATGTCTGAATCAAATGATCTCAGACTTTCATGACATGCTGTTGAACATCACACTGGACCTGGTCGGCTCCCTGTGTATTCAGGCAATTTGGATGCTGCCTGAACTGCTGTGCTCTTCCAGAACCACTAATCCAGAATCCATTCAGGCAACTGTTTGTTCTACATCTTCCACCTCTACCTTCTCATCTGTGTCCTGCACCTCTTCCTCCACTGAGCTAGATAATTCTACAGCCTCACTGCCCTCAAAGGCCATATCTTTCTAGAAGGTCATTTACAAAGAACATTGTTCTGGGGGATATCTGATTGGTCTTGGCACTGAATTGCATCTTCAGATGGCCAACAGCTCATGGTGTGTTGCTTCTGTACCTTTGTCTGGTGACTTCAGAGAGAGGTGAGCAGTTGTTGGTTCAAGGGATATCCCTTGTCACCTTGCATCCATTCATGGAGTTTGGAATTGGATTGAAGAGTTGAGGCAGCCTGGACATGTTGGGAGGATGAGGGACTCATGACAGCTGCCAGGAAAGAGAATGCACACAGAATAAGTTGTTCTTTTTGTGATTGTTGATCAACTGACCATTGTAGGAATGGAAACTCCTCATGCGGGTGATGATCTTCTCATGTTGTGTCTACGTTCAGTCAACTGATCTGATGCAGATAGTGTGTGCATTCTCTACATCTCCTTAAAATTTGGAACAACCGCTTAATGTGCTGTTATTTACCTCATCGATGTCAATTAGCCTTCATGATAGATCAATCTTTGTCCCTTAATCACTAACCCTGGAAATGAATTCCACAGCCTTGCAGAGATTCTTGTGGTGCAGAGGTAATGCCTTTACCTCTGAACCAGGAGACCTGGGTTCATGGTCAACCTGCTCCAGAGGTGTGTAATAATGTTTCTGAATAGGTTGATTAGGAAAGTAGGTTAAATAAAATGAAAGAAACTTCATCTGGAGAACTCTGTTGGCAGTGTCCCCCACCTTCTATAGCCAGGAATCCGGGTTCAAGTTTCACCTGTTCCAGAGGTAGCACCTCTGAATGGGTTGATTAGGAAGCTATCAAAAGGTTTCTTCTGTCATCCATTCCAAAAGACTAGCATTCAACCAAATATCAATTGATCCTCCTTCATGATTTTCATGGAAATTGTTTGAGGTAGCCAGTCACCTTTTTGATCTTACATTGAAGAACAACAACTGCAAATAGTGAAAATCTAATAATATGGCAAATATGCAACACATTATTCAGAATGTGTAATGCAAGATTAACTATTTGCAAAATTGCAAAACAACTGAGAGTATTTCACTGGATATTTGAAGAAATTAGGGAAGATCAGGAAGAAACAATAGATACTTCAACTAAGAAGTGGAAGGTAATGTATTACTAACAAACTTGCTGCTTACAGCCTGAATTTTTAATTAGAAGGGGAAGTTCTCAGCGATACCAAGAGGTCTGAGTACTTCGTTACAAATTCATGAGAGGATGTTGCGAGATTCAAATTATTTCAAATTATTTCACTAGAGGGTGCTGCAAGATCAGTTCTTTCTGCTAACTGACTGCTTTTGATTTGTGATCCTGTTCTTCGTAAATTATATGTCTTCCAACTTCAATTTCCATTTATTATCACTGCCCAATATTTAATATTCCTGTTGAGTCTGTGCAGCTTTTGACAGATCAGAAAGATTTTATAATCCTGTTCTTATGGGTTTAATGTGTTTACTTTTCAACTTAACCTGGTAGTCGTTGTTGAAATTACAGCTAACGTGAGGGGTGCTCTGCATACATTCCATGTAGTGGGGGATTCATTCATAAAGGTGGATGCAACTTTTCTGTTTTATTCTATTTTTGTCACTGTTTGTCTTTATCTGATTATGCTTTTGAAAAGCATCTACCTGAAATAACTGCCCAGAGGCCGGTATCCCATCACCAAGTCTTTAGTTTTATATTCTCTATTTATATTCCCTATGAACTGAAGCTAATGAAGTTATTCCTAATCTTATGGTTTTGGAACATTTTGATGCATATAATACAATCATAAAAAGGAAAGTTCTGCTAAACAGGGGTATTTAACTGCATTGTATTGTGCTTGGATGTGTTTGGAAGGTTGTATGTTTTTATTCATTCACGATAAAATACACAGTGGTCCATACTTATTGAGCAAACAGAGTAGAGATCCTATAAAGAATGCAAAGCTGCACAGTGTTGATTTGAAACAAGCTATTCAAGTCTTTACAAGATACACAGCAATTCAGAATTGATCCAAAGAATGTTAAACTCCATTTGTGCCTCAATCATCCCGAACACTCTACTTGGTTTCCTACCCAAGAGATAAGTGCAGTGGAGGTTCACAAGGCTGATACCAGATATGGCAGGACTATCATAAGAGAAGAGATTGGTTTGACTGGGCCTGTATTCACTAGACCTTAGAAAGATGAGACAGGATCTGGTTGAAACGGACAAAATTCTAACAGGACTGGACCAACTGGATGAAGGGGGCAGGGAGATGTTTTTCCAGGCTGGCGAGTCTAGAACCAAGGGACACAGTATCAGAATACAGGGTAGACCATTTAGGATTAAGATGAGGAAGGATTTCTTCATTCAAAGGAGAGTGAATCTGTGGAATTGTCTACTGCAGAAAGGCTAAGTCACTGAATATATTCAAGAAAGAGATTGATACATTTTTAGATTTTAAAGGAGTCTGGGAAGAAAGCACTGAGATAGATATCTGCTATGAATCTATTTAATGGCAAAGCAGACTCAAATGGCAGTCTGTGCCTCGCTTGTATGTCACACCACTCAATTACTGTATATATCAACGAAGTTAGAAATCCAATTTGACTGCACTGAATTATTCTCTAAATCCTAACATCTTATATCTTTTCCTGATTCACATCAATGATTGGAGATGGGTGTTGAGAGCAAATACCTATATTTTCAGATGAAACTAAAGCTGGGTAGAATACTGAATTGGGAGGTTGATGCTGAGTGACTTCGCTGAGGCATTGGTAAGTTGGGCAAATGAGCAGAGACCTGGAAAATGAATTTCAATGCAGAGCAATGCAGGTAATGCATTTTGGTTGAAGAAACGTGAAGAGCCAATACAAGCTCAATGGTACAACTTTGAGGGGAGTACAGGAGCAGAGGAACCTTAGGATTCAAATGCATAATTCTCTGAAGATGGCAGGCAAGTTGAAACAATTGTTATCAGTGAGAGGATTGTTGTATTTATTAGTAGTAAAAGTCAGGAAGTGATGCTATAAGTCATTGGTCAAACCACATTTGGAGTATTGTGTTCAGTCTGTACACTTTATTTAAGAAAGGATGTTAAAGCCCTGGAGACAGTGCAAAGGGAGATATACAAGAATGATACCAGGAATGAGGGATATTAGATATAACAAAAGATTAGAGAAATTGGCCTTATCTCCTTGGAGCAGAGATGATTAAGAGGTGACTTTACTGAGATGTTTAAACCTTATGTACAATTTTGACAGGGTAAAGAAGAATATTCTGCTTCGGTATGTCAGTGACGAGGGGTTACAATTTCAAGATTGTCAGCAAGAATGCTGGGAGTGAGATGAGAGAAACATTTTTATTCAGAGAGTTGTTAGTCTTTGGAAAGCACTGCCCTGGAGAGTATTGGAGACAGATTCCATCAGAGGTTTCAAAAGCGAGTTGGATATATATTTGGAGTGCTACAGAGATAGAGCTGGAGAGTGGGACTAGCTGGGTAGCACTTTGCAAAGCTGGTACAGACGTGATGGTCAAATAGCATCCTTCTGTATTGTAAAATTCTATTATTCTACGAGCAGTTAATTATTTAACTATCCTTCACCAAGAAAATCATAAAGATACTCTTATCCTTAGGAGCAAGATGACAGTGAATGTTCACAATGAAAAGTTTCAGAAGCTAGTTACTTAATATATAATTGCTTTGTGTCTTATCAGATTAAGTATTCAATAACAGTGAAACAGAAGTGTAAAATGTGAGAGAGACAGAGAGAGAGAAACCTCATACAGCAGCTCCACGTCCTTATATGACTTCTGGAACACAGGATTAATAGGAATGTTGGAATCTAGATTTCTTTTTAGCCTCTGTGCAGATGGGAACAGAACTAGAAGAGGAAAAGAAAAAGAAATGTTGTTAATGTGAATAAAACAATAACAAAATCATGAACTTCAAACAATTCATTCTCAATAATATTCCATTAAAAACAACATGTGGGCACAAATTAATGAACACCTGACAATGATATTGTATTCAGTGCAAAACATAACATTCATTTATACTTTATATACAGTTGCCATCGTGTAACATACTCGAGGATACAATTTCAGCTCTGAGTTCAATTCCCAGTTCTGGAGTAATTGTACCCTAAATTCTATATGTTTTGAAAATATTGTTGCCCTGAATTTTTCACTTAAAACTGTTTGCATATTAGCAAATGTGAAATCTGTTATCAACAATCAGTATCAGGCGGCATTTAAAACACATTCTTCACAAGAAGTGTTGCTTCAAAAAAAAATCCTTTGTATATTTGGTTAAGTTTGCATAAAACAGATGAAGATAGGTTTCTATGGTAAAAATAAGCATTTTAACTACCATGTCAATTTAAGAGCTCTGAATCGTGTTTTTCTTGGGGTGTAAGCATTGTTGGGAAGGTCAGCATTTACTGTCCATCTTGCAAGTGAGCTCCTTTCTTGAATTCCTGGAGTTCATGTGGTCTAAGTGCACCTACAGTGCAGTTAAGGATGGGGGAGCTCCAGGATTTTGAGCAAATGACTGAAGGTTTGGCTGCATAATTTCAAGGAGAAAGTGAGGACTGCAGATGCTGGAGATCAGAGCTGAAAATGTGTTGCTGGAAAAGCACAGCAGGTCAGGCAGCATCCAAGGAGCAGGAGAATCGACGTTTCGGGCATGAGCCCTTCTTCCTGCATAATTTCAATTCAGGATGGTGTGTGGCTTGTTGGGGAGCTTGAAAGCGACTGCATTCCCACTCATTTGCTGACTTTGTCCTTCTGGTTAGTAGCTGTTGCAGGTTTAAAATGTGTTGCCAATGAAGTCTTGATGAGTTGCTGCAGTGCATTTGTACATGATAAAATGCTGTCACATGGTGGTGGAGGAAATGATTGATTCGGTTTTTTAAAATTCACTTGGAGGGAACGTGGACGTTGCTGGCTGGCCAGCATTGATTGCCTGTCCCCAGTTGTCCTTCAGAAGGTGGTGGTGAGCTGTCTTCTTGAAACACTGCAGCCCATGTCCTGTAGGTAGATGCATGATGACCTGAGGGAGGAACTCCAGGATTTTGACCCAGTGACAGTGAGGGAACAGCAATATATTTCAAAGTCCGGATGGCGAATGGCTTGGAGGGGATCTTGAGTTGGTGATGTTCCCATGTATCAGCTGCCTTTGTCCTTCTCGATGGAAGTGTTTGTGGGTTTGGAAGATGCTGTCTAAGGATCTTTAATTAATTTTTGCAGTGTATCTTGTAGATAGTACACATTGCTACTACTGAGTGTCAGTGTGGAGGGAGTGGATGCTTGTGGGTGTGAAACCAATCAAGTGAGCTGCTTTGTCCTGGATGGTATCAATTTCTTGGGTATTGTTGGTACTGCATTCATCCAGGTAAGTGGGGAGTATTCCATCACACTCCTGACTTGTCCTTTGTAGATGGTGGTCAGGCTTCAGGGAGTCAGAAGGTGAGTTACTCATTGCAGTATTCTTAAACTCTAATCTGTTCTTGTAGCCATTGTGTTTATGTGGTGAGTGTAGCTGAGTTTTTGGTCAATGGTAACCTTCAGGATTTTAACAGTGGGGGAATCAGTCATGGAGCACCATTCAATGCCAAGAGTTAGTGATTAAATTAGGAGAAAGTGAGGACTGCAGATGCTAGAGATCAGAGTCAAGAGTGTGGTGCTGGAAAAGCACGGCGGGTCAGGCAGCATCCAAGGAGCAGGAGAATCGATTTTTCAGGCATAAGCCCTTCATCAGGAATGAGGCTTGTGGTCCGAGGATGGATGGGGTTGCTGAGAGATAAATGAGAGGGGAGTGGGGTTGGGGGGAAGATAGCTGAGAATGCAATAGGTTCAGCCATGGTGCGGTGGGGTTGGTTGGTGCGGGTGTCCCCTAGATGTAATCTGAAATGATCCGCAAGTAGGCAGATCTTTCTCTATCCGCTCCACCCTCCTCTCCTATTTAGCACCTTCTCCCTCACCTTCATTGACCTCTTGCATTCTCACTTACCTTCCTCGCAACCCCCTACAATTTATCTCTCAGCACCCCAGTCCACAAGCCTCGTTCCTGATGAAGGGCTTATTCCTGAAACGTCGATTCTCCTGCTCCTCGGATGCTGGCTTACTGCTGTGCTTTTCCAGCACCACATTCTTGACTCAGCAATTAATTTGTCTGTTATTAGAGATGGGCATTGCCTGGCATTTGTACGGTGGGTAAATGGTACTTGCTACTTGTCAGTCCAAGCCTGGATATTGTCCAATTCGTACTTTATTTGAACATGGACTGAGAAGTCATGAGTGGTGCTGAACATCTGACCTTATGACGGAGGAAAGGATGAAGCAGCTGAAGATGGTTGGGCCTAGCACACTACCCTGAGGAACTCCTGCAGTGATATCCTGTAGCTAAGATGAATGACCTCTAATAACCACGACCACCTATGTGCCAGGTATGACTCCAACCACTGCAAAGTTTTGACTTAAGTTTTGAAAGGGTTCCTTGGTGTCACACTGAATGTGACCTTGATGTCAAGGGCTGTCACTCTCACCTCACCTCTAGAATTCTGCTTTCTTGCTCATGTTTGGACCAAGGCTGGAATGAGGTCAGGAGCTGAGTGGCCCTGACGGAACCCAAACAGGCCATCACTGAGCAGGAGGTGCTGCTTGATAGTACTGTTGCTGACAGCTTCCATCACTTGACTGATGATTGACAGTAGACTGATGGGGCGGGTTGGATTTATCCTGCTTTGTGTGTACAGGACATATTTTCCAAATTGTCAGGTGGATGCCAGTGTTGTACCTTTGTAGGATATCTCAAGTGTGGAAGCAGGCCATTTGGCTGTACTGGAACAGCTTGGCTAGGCGAATGGCAAGTTCTGGAGCACAACTCTTCAGTATTATTGCAGGAATATTGTCTGGGCCAATAATCATTGCAGTGTCCAGAGCCTCCAACTCTTTCTTGATATCATGTGGAGTGAATTGAATTGGCTGAAGGCTGAGGAGACTTAGATGATTGTCCACTTGGCACTTCCGGTCAAAGATTGCTGCTGGTACTTCAGGCTTATCTTTTGTACTGATGGGTTGGGCTTTTCCATCATTGAGGATGGGGATATTTGTGGAGCCTCCTCCTCCAGTGAGTTGTTTAACTGTCCACCACCATTCATGACTGGATGTGACTAAACCGCAGAGCTTAGATCCAATGCATTGATTGTGGAGTTGCTTAGGTCTGTCTATAACCTGCTTCTTTTGCTGTTTGGCATGCAAGTCGTCCTGTTTGCTGGCTTCACTGGGTTGACACCTCATTTTTAGGTATGCTTGGTGCTGTTCCTGGCATGTGTGCCTGCACTCTCCATTGAACCAGGATTGATCCCCTGCCTTGATGGTCATGGTTGAGACGGGTATATGCCGGGCCATGATGTTGCAGATTGTGCTGGAGTACAATTCTGCTGCTGTTGATGGACACAATGGGCCTCATGGATGCCCAGTCTTGAGTTGCTGGACCTGTTCAAGGTCAGTCCCATTTAGTACAGTGATAGTGCCACACAACTCAATAAAGGTTATTCTCAACATGTAGGTGAAACTTCATCTCTATAATGACTGTGCGGAGGTCACTCTTACGATACTATCATGGACAGAAGCATCTGCAGCCTGCAGATTGGTAAGGATGAGGTCAAGTATGGTTTTTCTCTCTTGTTGGTTCCCTCACCACCTGCCACAGTCCTAGTCCAGTAGCAATGTCTTTTAAGAACCAACTAATTCAATCAGTTGTACTGCTGCCAAGTCGCTCTTGGTGGTGAATATTGAAATCCCCCACCCAGGGTGCATAAAGTGTCGTTATCACACTCAGTGCTTCCGTAAGTGTTCTCAACATGGAGGAGTACTGATTCATCAGCCAAGGGAGGATGATATGTATGCGATAATCAGCAGGTAATTTCTTTGTTCATGTTTAACCTGAAGCCATGAGACTTCATGAGGTCCAGAGTCAATGCTGAGGACTCCCAGGGCAACGCCCTCCTTCCTGGCTGTATACCACTGTGCTGCTACCTCTGCTGGTGGGACAAAACTTAGAGTCATAGTGTCATACAGCATGGAAACAGACCCTTTGGTCCAATCAGTCCATGCTGAACATAATCCCAAATTAAACTAGTCCCACCTGCCTATTCCTGGCCCATTTTCCTCCAAACCTTTCCTATTCATGTGCTTATCCAAATGTCTTTTAAATGTTGTAATTATACCCACATCCATCACTTCCTCAGGAGATTCATTCCACACATGAACCACCCTCTATGTAAAAAAAAAATGCCCCTCAGGTCTTTTTTAAATCTTCTCCTCTCACCTTAAAAATGTGCCCTATAGTCTTAAAATCCCCTGCCTTTTGGAAAAGACAACTACCATTAACCCTATCTATATCCCCATAACATATCCAGAAATGGTGATGGCGGAGTCTGGGATATTGTCTGTAAGGTATGTTTCCATGAGTATGATTATGTCAGGCCGGTATTTGACTAGTCTGTTAGATAGGGCAGAAGTGGGTATGGAAGGGGCTGGAGATTAGAGTCAAAATTAGAGCGGTGCTGGGAAAACACAGTAGGTTAGGCAGCATCTGAGGAGCAGGAAAATTGACATTTTGGGCAAAAGCCCTTCATCAGGAATGAGGCTTCATTCCCAGTCTGTTAGACAATTCTCTCAATTTTGATACTAGCTCCCAGATGTTAGTCAGGAAGCCTTTGCAGTATCAACAGGGCTGTTTCTGCCATTGTGTCTTCTAGTGCCTTGGTCAATGCCAGGTGATCCGTTCAGTTTCATTTTTTTTATTAAGACTTTGTAGATATTGATACAACTGATTATCTTGGTGAACATTTCAGAGGGCAGTTGACAGTCAACCACGTTGCTGTGGGTCTGGAGTCACATGTGGGCCAGTTCAGATGAGAATGGCAGATTTCCTTCCCTGAAGGACAATAGTGAGCCAGATGAAAGTTTTTCTGACAATCGATAGTGGTTTCTGGTCATCAGTAGTTTCTTAATATCAGATTTCCTTTTTAATACTGAATTCAAATTCGGAATGAGAGACTTGTAAATTCTGGTGGGCAGACTGTGAGGCGGTGAGTAATTTTCCAAGAATTACAAGTTTCTGATAAGACCTTTTGGAATGGCTTGTTCAGTTAAGTTTCTCATTGTTGGTAACCTTCAGGATGTTGTTGGTGGGGCAGTCATCAATGGAAATGCCATTCAATGTAAAGGGGAGATGGGTGGATTCTCTTGGTTAGAGACGGTCATTGTCTGACACTGATGTGTCATTAATTTTACTTGTTACTTCACAACCCAAGCCTGGTTGTTTTCTAGGTCTTACTGTGTGTGGGCATAGGTTGCCTCAGTAACCAACGAGTTAAAAATTATGCAATTATCAGCAAACATTTTCACTTCTCAGTTTAATTCAGAAGGTAGCTCATTGATGAAGCAGCTGGAAATAATTGGGCTACACGCTTTTCTGAAGAATTCCTGTATCAACGTCTGTGAGCTGAGACAATTGGTTCCGACAATCATAATCATCTTCCTTTATGCATGGAATATCTTCAATTAATGGAGAGCTTTTCCTTTGATTCTCATCGGCTTAAATATTTGCTAAGCCTGCTTGATGTGGCACTCAGTCAAATGCTGCCTTAATGTCCAGGGCAGTCAATTTCATCTCGCCTGTGGAGTTAAGCTGTTTTGTCCATGTTTATACAAAGGTGTGTAATGAGGGCAAGAGCTTAGTGGTCCAGTTGAGCATTAGTGAGCAGGTTATTGCTAATTATGTCCCACTTGGTATCACTGTTGACGACTATTTCCATCACTTTATTGACCATCGAGAGTAGACTGACGGGGTGGTAAATGGTCAAATTAGATGTGTTCTGCTTTTTGTGTACGGGGTCTACCTGGGTAATTTTCCACATTGGTATAACTGTACTGGAGCATATGCAATCAGTTAAAAATCACACAACACCAAGTTGTAGTCCAACAGGTTTATTTGGAAGCAGTAGCTTTTGGACCACTGCTCCTTCATCAGGTGATTGTGGAGAATAAGATTGCAAGACACAGAATTTATAGCGAAAGTTTCCAGTGTGATGTAAGTGAAATTATATATTGAAAAAGACCTGAATTGGTTGTTAAGTCTCTCATCTTTTAAAATGACCACGTTAGCATACCCACCATATACGTGGCAGGTACTCATGCGACTCAGCCAACATTGTCTACCTTATACGCTGCAGGTATGGATGCCCTGAGGTACGGTACATTGGTGAGACCAAACAGAGGCTACGGCAACAGATGAATGGACACCGCAGAATAATCAACAGACAGGAGTGTTCCCTCCCAGTCGAGAACACTTCAGCGGTCTGGGACATTCGACTTCAGTCCTTTGGGTGACCATCCTCCAAGGCAGACTTCAGGACAGACAGCAGCGAAAAGTGGCCGAGCACAGGCTGGTAGCTGAGTTCCGTACCCATAGTGAGGGCCTCAACTGGTACCTTGGGTTCATGTTACACTACAGGTGACCCCATTGCACTATATATAACACACACACACACACTCTCTCTCACAGACATAAACCCTTTTACACTCATACTCACACACATACACACACTCTCTCACAGACACTCGTAGTCCCCCCAAACCACACCCCCCAACGCACACATACACATATAAGTTTGTGGGGTGAATTTGAACTTGGAGAATTACATTTTACTTTGCTCAAAAAATGCATGAATCCATGGAGGATTCGGTAAATTCGTTTTTTAGATTAGAGTCAGTCTGACCGTTGTGGCACAGACAGCCTCACAGGGAGCTAACACCTTCAATACATTATGTGGGCCGACATGGCACCAATTGTTAAAGTTCACTTGCGAATGTAACTTTTAAAAAAGGTTTTGCAATTTGCATATGAAAGAAATGAAACCAATGTGGTCATTCTAAAAGATGAGAGACTTAACAAACAATCCAGGTCTTTTTCAATATATAATTTCAGTTACATCACACTGGAAACTTTTGCTATAAATTCTGCGTCTTACAATCTTATTCTCTACAATCACCTGATGAAGGAGCAGTGCTCTGAAAGCTAGTGCTTCCAAATAAACCTGTTAGACTATAACCTGGTGTTGTGTGATTTTTAACTTTGTACATCCCAGTCCAACATCGGCTTCTCCAAATCATATGCAATCAGGCTTGTCTTGATACCACATGAGGTGAATTGAATTAATTGAAGATTGGCATATATGATGATAGTGTGTTCAAGAAGAAGTTAAGATGGATCATTCACTCAGCACTTTCAGTTGAGAATGGTCGCAAATGCTTCAGCTTTATCTTTTGCACTAATGTGCCATAATTAGCGATGGGACTGTTTTCAAAACCTCTTCACTGGTTAGTTGTTTAATGACAACATGTGGCTGAACTGCAGAGCTTTGATGTGAGCTGTTCATTTTGGAATGACTTAGTCTATCTATCTTCCAGTGCTTAGCATGTGCACAGTTTTGTCTTGTAGCAACCTGACTTTAATGCAACTTTAAAACAATGTATATAACTCTCTTCCAGTCACTTTGGGGTACAAATTCAGTTTCTATAAGTTAAAGCAAAAAACACATTTGAAAGCATTTCAACCTATCAGTTTACGTCCTTGCATCTAAAACAAAGTTGAAGTTTTGAAATCTCAAAGTAAGCCTGAAAAGGTAACTAGCAGAGATTCCAAATGGTGATTGGTTTACCCTAAACACCAATTTTCTGAGAAGGACGTGCAGTTTTTAAAACTTGCACAAAAGATTGCAGAAGGATGAATCCAGCTGAAAGCACTTCTAGATCATTTGACAATTTTGACTGAATTATACTGAAGAAACCAGCAAAATCAAGTGGAAAACCCAAGTAATTGTTTTCAAATATATTTTCAGCTTTTTTGCAAATATTCTTTTAATAACCAACACTCAGAGATGCACAATTTTTGCTTACTTCATTGGTTTATATTGACTTCACTCATCAATTTGTATCAAACCGTAAACATAATTTCAGTACTTTTCTCAGTTCAGTTGGCTGGTTTGCAATGCAGCATGACATCAGCAGGGGTTCAATTCCCATACAGGTTGAGGTTACTATGAAGATCCCACCTTCTCAACCTCACCCCTCACATGAGGTGTGGTGACCCTCCGATTAAAGCAACATCAGTCACCTCTCTTTCAAATGAAGAGCAGCCTCTGGGACTATGGCAACGTTACATTACCCACACTAATGCATCTCCATTTTATAATGTGTAAGATATGCCAAAGTACAGTCAATTCTGCTATAACACAGTAGTTCCATTCTCGTGCAATCCTGTGTTATAAGAAAATTGTGTACTAGCAGCACCATTTAAACTAATGTGGCCGGAATCACGTTATAACCAGTAGACATTTTCTAAGTTTGTGCTTTACAAATAGTTTGCCCAATTCGCCAAATACATTATAGCAGAATGATCTGTATTCTGATGTAGCCAATGTTTGTGACAGCATGAAGCAACCAGGACTATCTATATGTTCATTCCCACATCAATGACAAGTACATTCAATAATTTTCTTGTGTTTACTTCAACAGTAAAAAACATGTTGATTTGAATTTAATTTTGGCACCCATAAGCTGTAGAAGTTGGAACTGATATCTGAAGGAAATATCCTCATACTTTACATTCCAACATCTGTTTTCACTTATTAAAGTGCCAACAATACAATTTTTTAAAAACTGCACTGATGTTTAAAGGTTTAAAATTTAACAAAAATATATCCTATTTTCTGAAATTCTATTCCCCTTCTTAATTGTGTTTTTTTATACACTTAGTAGAATGCATTTATGTTGGGAATGTTATTTACTATTCTTAGATTTTTTTATGCAATCTTCAATTAGGAGCTAGTTAAGACATTCAGTAACTAAATTATACAGACCTGGAAGGTCTCAAGTTCACAGTCTAGACTCTAGTGAGCAGCTAATACTCATATTTGAGATTTTAGTATGAGATTGGGCATCTTGGATTAGAAAACAAAGGTGAGGTAATTGGGGTTCCTGCCCTTATGTATAATCCTCAAGGTCGTGGGAGTCAAGCTGTCAAAAGCCATACTGTCTTACTTAATATATAAAGATAAAGCACATCTGTGAAGCCAACCTGCAACATGATTTAGTCACAAAATGAAAGAATGCCCTACTCTAGTGTCCATGAAAAGCACAACGACGGTGTGCTGCAGCACTGTGGTCTACTACATCATGTGGATAGTGGCCATTCAAGCAGGTAACTCACACCATTTTCTCAAATGTGCTGCATGACCTGAATTTTAGACTTGAACTCACACACAAATAACATTCACTTCACAGAAATATCAATCAATCACCATCACCAACAGGAAGGAACTTAACCTTTTCACCCGCACAGTTAAAGGTAGTACAAGTGCTAAAACTCCCTTTGTTACCATCCGCAGGATTGCCATTGACCAGAAACATAACTGGACGAGGGAGTGCGGATGCACTTTGCAAATACTACCAAAGTCCCACTCATCACTCTGACATGGAACTTTACTGAGATTGTCCAGTATCACTGGTTTAAAAACCTGGAACTGCCGTCCATCAAGGAGTATTTTGCATCAGTATTTACTGTGGAAAAGGATATGAATATAGAATGTAGGAAAATAGATAGCGACACCTTGAAAAATATCCAGATTACAGAGGAGGAAGTGCTGGATGTCTTGAAACGCATAAAGGTGGATAAATCCCCAGGATCGGATCAGATGTACCCTAGAACTCTGGGAGAAGCAAGAGAAGTGATTGCTGGGCCCCTTGCTGAGATATTTTTATCATTGATAGTCACAGGTAAGGTGCCAGAAGACTGGAGGTTGGCTCACGTGGTGTCACTGTTTAAGAAGGGTGGTAAGGACAAGCCAGGGAACTATAGACCAGTGAGCCTGATGTCAGTGGTGGGCAAGTTGTTAGAGCGAATCCTGAGGGACAGGATGAAATTGTATTTGGAAAGGCAGGGGCTGATTAGGGATAGTCAACATGACTTTGAGCATGGGAAATCATGTCTAACAAATTTGAAATAGTTTTTTGAAGGAGTAACAAAGAGGATTGATGAGGGCAGAGCGGTAGATGTGATCTATATGGACTTCAGTAAGGTGTTTGACCAGGTTCCCCATGGGAGACTGATTAGCAAGGTTAGATCTCACAGAATACAGGGAGAACCTGCCATTTGGGTACAAAACTGGCTTAAAGGTAAAAGACAGAGGGTAGTGGTGAAGGGTTGTTTTTCAGACTGGAGCCCTATGACCAGTGGAGAGCCACATGTATCGGTGCTGGGTCCTCTACGTTTTGTCATTTATATTAATTATTTGGATGAGAGCATAAGAGGTATGGTTAGTAAGTTTGCAGATGACACCAAAATTGGAGGTATAGTGGACAGCGAAGAGGGTTACCTCAAATTACAACAGGATCTTGATCAGATGGGCCAATGGGCTGAGAAATGGCAGATCGAGTTTAACTCAGATAAATGCAAGGTGCTGCATTCTGGGAAAGCAAATCTTAGCAGGACTTATACACTTAATGGTAAGGCCCTAGGGAATGTTGCTGAACAAAAAGACCTTGGAGTACAGGTTCATAGCTCCTTGAAAGTGGAGTCGCAGGTAGATAGGATAGTGAAGAAGGCATTCAGTATGCTTTCCTTTATTGGTCAGAGTACTGAGTATGGGAGTTGGGAGGTCATGTTGCGGCTGTACAGGACATTGGTTAGGCCACTGTTGGAATATTGCGTGCAATTCTGGTCCCCTTCCTATCGAAAAGATGTTCTGAAACTTGAAAAGGTTCAGAAAAGATTTACAAGGATGTTGCCAGGGTTGGAGGATTTGAGCTACAGGGAGAGGCTGAACAGGCTGGGGCTCTTTTCCCTAGAGCGTCGGAGGCTGAGGGGTAACCTTATAGAGGTTTACAAAATTATGAGGAGCATGGATAGGATAAATAGACAAAGTATTTTCCCTGGGATCGGGGAGTCCAGAACTAGAGGGCATTGTTTTAGAGTGAGAGGGGGAAGATATAAAAGAGACCTAAGGGGCAACTTTTTCACACAGAGGATGGTACGTGTATGGAATGAGCTGCCAGAGGAAGTGGTGGAGGCTGGTACAATTGCAACATTTAAGAGGCATTTGGATGGGTATATGAATAGGAAGGGTTTGGAAGGATATGGGCCGGGTGCTGGCAGGTGGGCCTAGATTGGGTTGGGATATCTGGTTGGCATGAACGGGTTGGACCGAAGGGTCTGTTTCCGTGCTGTACATCTCTATGGATCTGTGACTCTGGATGTATTTACACCACATGGACTTCAATGCTTCAAGAAGGCAGCCCCTCCCCCACCATACTACCATCTCAAGGGCAATGAGTTATTTACTTATTTATTTTTATTTATTCATTTGTAGGATGTGGGTATCCCTGGCTGGGCCAGCATTTATTTCCCATCCCGAGTTGCCCTTGAGAAGGTGATGGTGAGCTGCCTTCTTGAACTGCTGCAGTCACCTGCTGTGTCATTAGGGAGGGAGTTCCAGGAATGTGACCCAGCGATAGTGAAGGAATAGCAAAACATTTCCAAATCAGGATGATGAGTGGCTTGGAGGGGGAACTTGAAGGTGGCGGTGTTCCCATGAATGTGCTGCCCTTGTTCTTCTAGATGGTCATGGGTCTGGAAAGTGCTTTCTGGGGAGCTTTGGTGAATTTCTGCAGTGCATCTAGTAGATAGTACACACTGCTGCTGCTGAGCGTCGGTGGTGGAGGGAGTGAATGCTTGTGGATGCAGTGCCAATCAAGTGGGCTGCTTTGTTCAGGATTGTTTCAAGCTTCTTCAGTGGCCTTGGGGCTGAACTCATCCAGGCAAGTGGGAAATATTCCATTACACACCTGACTTGAGCCTTGAGATAGTGGACAAACTTTTAGGAGTCAGGAGGTGCATTAATTACCACAGTATTCCCAACTTTTGACCTGCTTTTGTAGCTGCTGCGTTTAGGTGGTGAGTCCAGTTGAGTTTCTGATCAATGATAACTCCCAGGATGTGGAGGATCCAGTGATGGCAACGCTATTGAATGTCAAGGGACAGTGGTTAGATTGTTTCTTATCGGTGATAATCATAGCCTGATATTTGTGTGATGCAAATGTTACTTACCACCTGTCAGCCCAAGCCTAGATATTGTCCATATCTTGTTGCATTTGGACACAGACTGCTTCAGTATCTGAGGAATCGCGAATGGTGCTGAACATTGCGTAATCATTGGCAAACATCCCCACTTCTGACATTATGATGGAGGGAAGGTCATTGATGAAGCAGCTAAAGATGGCTAGGCCTTGGACACTACCCTGAGGAACTCCTGCAGAGACGTTCTGGAGCTGAGATGACTGACCTCCAACAATCACAACCATCTTCCTATGTGTCAAGTATGACTCCAACCACCAGAGAGTTTGCCCCAGATACTCATTGATTCCAGTTTTTCTCGTGCTCATTGATGCCACACTCAGTGCAATGCGGCCTTGAGTTCAGGGGCTATCACTCACCTCTGGAATTCAGCTGTTTTGTCTATGTTTGAAGCAAAACTGCAATGAGGTCAGGAACTGAGTAGCACTGACAGAAGTCAAACTGGGCTTCACTGAGCAGGTTATTGCTGAGCAGGTGCTGCTTGGTAGCACTATTGATGACACCTTCCATCACTTTACAGATTAATGAAGTTAGACTGATGGGGCAGTAACTGGCCAGGTTGGATTTGTCCTGCTTTTTATGTACAGGACATACTTGGGCAATTTTCCACATTGTCAGGTAGATGCCAGTGTTGTAACTGCACTGGAACAGCTTGGCTAGGGAAGCTGCAAGTTCTGGAGCACAAGTGCTATTTCCGGAATGTTGTCAGGCCCTGTAGCCTTTGCAGTATCCAGTGCCTCCAACTGTCCCATGACATCACGTGGAGTGAATGGAATTGGCTGAAGACTGGTATCTGTAATTCTGATATTTGTGTGGTTCAAATGTTACTTACCACTTGTCAGCCCAAACCTGGATATTGTCCAGGTCTTTTTGCATTTGGACACAGACTGCTTCAGTATCTGAGGAATCGTGAATGGTGCTGAACATTGCGTAATCATTGGCAAACATCCCCACTTCTGACATTATGATGGAGGGAAGGTCATTGATGGGGACCACTGGAGGAGGCCAAGATGGATCATCCACTCAGCACTTCTGGCTGAAGATTGCTGCGAAAGCTTCAGCCTTATCTTTCGCACTGATGTGCTGGGCTCTTCCATCATTGAGGATGTTAACAATTGACCTCAGTCAGTAACACTCACGTTACACGAACAAATTAAACTTAATTAAGTCAAAGTCTTTATTTTGTAACAAGACAATCTGAGAAAACATTTGGGAAAAGAAGTGACAATATGGAGAAAAATATGAGTTGCTCATTGAATGAAAATGAAAACCGTCTTGTTTGTTAGCAAAAGACCTGATGTACATCTCATAACTCAGTGAAATTAGTGGCACAATGGAAAGTGGTCATTTTTGATTAAATGTTGGTTGTATTATTCACCAAATAGTAGAACGATTGTTCAGGTGGAAATTAGTTTGGGACGTTTGTGATTCCAGACTTGGAGTGTCTGAACAAAGAGACCCCAAAGTATGATCCTCAGGCCTCATCTGAATAGTTAGGGTGAGTTCACTCTATGATAAAGCAAAATTGCAATCTGTGACCCTCAGGTTAATTTGGTTCAGGCAGTGATGGAAGTTGGCCATCAATGTTCACTTTTTTGTTGTTGTGTGAAACCGATTCATTTAAGAAAACAACAGTTTACATTTTTATTGCATAGCTACACATAGGCAGCATAGCCTTTTTTTTAGCTAAGAGAAACTCTTGGTTTGCAGTGGAGTTGCATAGCTAAGAAGCAAGATCAGTGGGTCTGTTTCATGTGAAATGCACTTCATGCTTCTCTTTTGTTAGGGATCTGAGCCCAGCAGGCCTAACACTTGACCCATTCACAGTGGACACATTTCTCAAAGAAACTTCGACAGAAATTGATCCTTAATTTACATGGAATCATAGAATAGAATCACAGATTTTTACAGCACAGGAAAAGGTGATTCAATCTATCATGTTTGTGCTGACTTTCTCAACAGCAACTCCCCTAGTTCTACCATCTCGCTTCTTATCTCCTACCATGGGAATCTTTGCTTTTCAGAAGTTTATCTCTTCTGAAAGCTTCAATTGACTTTAGCTCCACCACACTGTCAGACAGTGTTCTCTGGAAGACAGTGTTCTCTCATGTTTCCATTGCTTCTTTTCCCCATCATCTAAAGTATGTTTGCTGGCAAGTTCACTTTGTGGCACTCTTGTCAAACAACTTTGGAAATCCACATACACAATATCAAATAGCTTATTAAAAAGCTCAGTCAAGTTAAACACAATTTTCCATGTACAAATCTGATCTGCCTTGCCTTAATTAAAGTACGTGTGTCCAAGCAACTACTAGTTCTCTGGGAAATGATCATTTTAAGAGTACCAGTACCAGTATGAATAAAGTGAAAGAAAATATTGTCCTTATCTTACACCCGCATATGAATAGTTTCAGCAGAGGTCACTAATAAGCAATGAAGCAGTATCGTCAGTAATTATTTACTATCTTAACCAAAGGTACTGCACTCATGAGTGTCATTTCTGAAATGAGACCATTCAGCAAGAGCAGGAGGGAAAATTTGGCACTGACTGTAACCTGATTGAATAAAAAAGGACTGCAAATTTCTCTGAAAGGGACAAAGTTGACCAAGCAGAAGAATAGCATCGGTTATATTTCCCTTTTGATGCTTTCATTTTGTGTTTAAATAAATTATTTACAGAATGAAGATCTCCTTTTGCTGCCCTGATTGAGCACTCCCATACTGCAAGATAGATACCCATTACTCCAGCAGTGAGTAGAACACCGATCTCAGGACAAAAGAACAAAGGACAACATACTTGCCTGTTGATGACTCTGCCTGAATTCTAAGTCTGAGACCTTAACTTGCTGCATCTTACTCAGTCACATGTGCAGTGCTAGACGAACAGAAAGCTAAGAAAGAGAGGAAAATGGTGGCGAGGGATAGAATGGAATAAAGAACTTTTAGATAATAAAACATGTGAGCCTCTTCAAATGTTCCACACATAATGTAACATTTAAATTCAAATACAGTGATTCGATCTATGGAAGAATTACACTGCAATGAGAATAAAGCTAATCACGTCAGCGGGTGCCATGCTTAAGTGAAACTATTCAGTAATTGATGTCAACCAGTCAGCTACAAGGACTGCCTGAAGGTGTCACTGTTCAGAAAGTCGCAACAGGGAGAGACTGAATAGGATGGGGCCGTCGGAGGCTGAGGGGTGACCTTATAGAGGTTTATAAAATCATGAGGGGCATGGATAGGGTAAATAGACAAGTTCTTTTCCCGGGGGTGGGGGAGTCCAGAACTAGAGTGCATAGGTTTAGGATGAGAGAGGAAAAATTTATAAAGGACCTTAGGGGCAACTTTTTCATGCAGAGGGTGATGCGTGTATGGAATGAGCTGCCAGAGGAAGTGGTGGTACAATTATAACTTTCAAAAGGCGTCTGGATGGGTAGATGAATAGGAAGTGATTAGGAGCCAAGTGTTGGCAAATGGGACTAGATTCAGTTAGGATATCTCATTGGCATGGTTGTACAGAGGGGTCTGTTTTGGTGCTGCACATCTCTGTGACTCCATGACTCTAACTAGAGCGGTCCTTAAAGCCCTTCCCATACGTTCATACAAAAAAGCATTCGTCTAAACTTCTAAGGTGCCAAGTGATATTGCCAGTGACCCACCATTGAACTCCATCTCACTCAAACATTACATTATAGGGGTAATGGATTAAAAACACGAAAAAGTAAGTTAATGAACCTAAAGGGTTGGATGTTGTTAAGAAGTAGTTGCATGTAAGTTAAATGGAATTTTGGCACTTTTGGAGAACTGTTGGTCTGTAAACGTAACTTGTGCACGCACAGTTCTGTATTCATTTTTGTGCAAGCTTCCTATTTTTGTCGGACTTCTGTCTAATAAAGGAACTTGGTAGAAGTCTTGGAAATGATAGAGAAAGTGATAGTCTTTGTGGGAGCGTTAGGAGGAGAACAGTCAGGTCTAAAGTGACTTCATTTTACTGATGCGACTTTTCATTTTTGCAGACATGGCTATTGTGATCTTCTCACTCAGATTGCAGTCAGCAGGTTTTGCTGCTCCATTTCTTCACTTTAGCTTAACATCTTCCTCATCACATGATGAAAAGTTGCATCCCCTTGTTATTATTGTCAAGTTTTGCAAACTCAGAGATCACTTCATATGTTACAAAGGTCCTGCAGTTGGACTCAATTCCAGGAACCAACTAGATTTTTCTGTGCATCCAAACAAGACTTCAGAATGGTTATGTGTTCTATCACACTTCTTATGATTTCAGGGTTTCTTAAGATAAGAAATATGTCCCCAGTGCACATCCTGATGTTGGAAAATATATGATATGCTTCTGTGGTGTTCTTCAAGGCTTCTGTGGTGTTCTTCAAGACTTCCACACCTGCCTGGAAGCCAAGACAGTAAATCAGGTGAACACCCAAGCCTGGAGCTTGCCAAAGAGGAAAGATGCATTCTGTGTGGAGAGAAACCATTTGAGAGGTAAAGTGTTAGAAAGAAAGAATTCCAGAGCTTAAGGCCTAAGCATGGCTGAACGCTTGGATGCTAAAGGTGGAATCACTAAAATCTGGGCATGTGTCAGAGGAGAGAACAGGAGGAAGACAGATGTTCTGTTATTTCAATGAAGTGGTTACAGAAACTGCAAGGTGCAAAGGCATGGAAAGTTTTGAAAACAGGGACATGAACTTTAAAATGAATGCTGACCCGGGAGCCACTGGTTATCAGCAAGCACAGGGGTGATGGGAACCAGAACTTATCCAAGTTCTTAAGAGTGTATGGAATGCCACTGTTAATCAATTGATTTCAGATTTCCAGCATCCACAATACAGTGTTTTTGTTACAGTTAATCATCCTTATACACAACCTTCAGGGCTGGAGTGGTGAGATTGTTACATGATTAAAGAGTCATGCCAGCTCCCTATGTATTTAGTATTGACATGTGGGATCAGGTAATTAGTAACACACAGTAGAGACTTATTAATGAAATAAAATTGTTGTCTGTTCATAAAATAGCATAGGATGTATTTGCAGTATTGACTGATTCATGATCTCCCACAATTGCTGCCTGCACAAAAGGGGAGCAAACTTCAGGAAAAATTATCCTGTTATGTTTCAATTGGAATGAATGAGGTTTTGAAAGTAAAACATTCGTGCATAACTTATTGAATTTCCTGGTCTTATGAATACTGTGATTTTGGAAGTCTGCGGGAAGGACATCAGTATTTGGGACCGGGTGAAAGGGGGTGAATTTCTGTGGGAATTGTCCCAATCATCTTGTGTGGCTGCAATGAAACAGCTGCATAATGCTTTAAAAAACCAATGGTAACAATTGTGCATTGTTCTTCTGGCATTTCTAGCAGCTAATTTACCAACATTATAGTGGAATTGCAACAACCCCCATCTACGCCTCCTCACCAGGCTTTTCCAGTGCTGTGCTTTACATAAGCTTGCTTTGCTAAAAATGAGACAGGGTGCACCAGACCTGGAAACATTTATTGAAGCCTTTATCCTTCAGCCAACAAAACCAGTCTGTAAGCTTGAAAGAATTTCATTTCATCAGCTAACAGGAACTGGGCAGCAACTACTTATCAGAATTACCACTAAACATGGTTGATGTTTATCTTAATTACATCACCTGTCACACAATTTTGATGGCAGCTTTGATAAGTGTTAATCTAATGTCTTTCTATGTGCCGTTAAACCACATCAAATATAATCCATGTACTATTATTATGGAAAAATTAATTCTGAAATCATTGCCATTAAGTTGGAAATGGAGTTAAAAGCATGAGAAACATGTTAAGTCTCTCTAAATGTTGAAAGTGCAACAGATCAATAAAGCGATCAGAGAGAAATGTGGTGGGAAATACTTCCTTTGTTAACAATGAATGGATGGAACTGCACAGCCACAGAATGGTGCCAAATCCAACTCCATAGTGCCACTGGTACTAGTGCTATAGCAATCCCATAACTGGAATGATTCCTGTTAATCCTGTTGAAGCCTGACTGTAAGGGTGCAGTCAGAGGTTGGCATGTGTTAGAAACGTGCAGAGTAAGCGGATCAATTAGGCATTAGTATAAATGTCTAATTGATTAATGATACAATCTGCCATTTTGGACTGCACATTTCATTTAATGCCCTCCCTTAGGTCCTAGCTGGGCATATTCATAAGGGACCCTCTCCCCATCCTCACAAGCAACACCCTCAAACTCCCCTGTTGGTGTTAGTTAGAAACCACCCATGCAACTTTCAGATGAGGTGACTTTGACATTCTTGGTGCAGGTTTAGTGAAAGGTGTGTGTTCGGTACTGTACAAATGGAGTCTTTTTTTTATTTTTGCATTTATAAGGCAATGATGTTGGATTCTAATAAAGATGCCAAAGGATTTGGAAGACTTGTCTGGTGGAAGGCTGTTTCAGTGCACTCATTCCTCATTACCTGCAGATCCAAGCATTTGCACGGTTAGCCTCCATTTTATTGTGCCATTGACCTGTCCAGTCTAATTGTTCAGTCTTTGACAGTAGTTAGGAGAATTACATGGTAGCAGTACCCTCATTTTCTGTTATCCATGGGATGTCTGTGTCCTTGTACTGCATGTATAGTGAGGATTTGCTGTACTGGGGCCATTGTTGCCGTATGTCTGAGCCTGCAGCATACATTGGAGATACAGCAAGGGCATCAGAGAAGGGTAGCATTGTGATGGAGGGAAGGTCATTGATGAAGCAGCTAAAGATGGCTAGGCCTTGGACACTACCCTGAGGAACTCCTGCAGAGACGTTCTGGAGCTGAGATGACTGACCTCCAACAATCACAACCATCTTCCTATGTGTCAGGTATGACTCCAACCACCGGAGAGTTTGCCCCAGATACTCATTGATTCTAGTTTTTCTCGTGCTCATTGATGCCACACTCAGTGCAATGCGGCCTTGAGTTCAGGGGCTATCACTCACCTCTGGAATTCGGCTGTTTTGTCTATGTTTGAACCAAAGCTGCAATGAGGTCAGGAGCTGAGTAGCACTGACAGAAGGAGGAGCATGGATCTAAGGAGAAGGCACCAAAGGCCATTCGAGACTGAACTCAGTGCACTATCTGAACACATTTAGTTTTACTATGACTTCTCCAACCTGGCCTTTAAACACGCAGCAGAGCAAAATTGGTGCTGCCAATGGCTGTCAAGATTACTTCATCCTTAATTTCAATAGTGGTAGATCCTTCGTGGTTACTACATGGCACTCATTTCAGCTATACTGTTCTACGAGACACAGATGATAGTAGCAGCTATTCCACTTGTGCGCATTTGTATACTGCCAACAAATGCCCTATACAGAAAAAAGAGCATTTCATCGACTTCTCATTTACCAGGGAGTAGCAAAAGGAGTGAGCATGAGATTTGGCTGGATTGATGAGATTTGCAAAGGTCCACAGTGCAAATGACTGAATACAATTGGCTTTTGTCTCTCTGCATACCACATAGTAATGAAGTCATATTACACTTCATTAAGGTGCAATTGATGCCTGACAATATCAACGAACTAGCATGTTCTGTTGTCGCATCACATTTATTCATCCTGCACCAGTCAACTGCTCCCACCAGGAAGAAGCAGAGACTGGCTGCTGAGTGACAATGTTTGTCCAATCCATACTTTGGTCATGGTCTCCCCTCCATTACTCAATAATATGAGGACAATATGTCTGCATTGAGAGTCATGCAGCTACCTGGACAACACGGAAAAAACCATTGATGTTCTGATACTATGGCCCTACTGCCCGGATTACACTCAGATCTTTCTCAGTATGTGTTGCAAACTAAGCAACTGTGCTATCATGAGGGCCACTCCTTGGCCACTGCAGAAAAGAAAGAATGGCAGGAACCTCCTCACTTTGAAAGGACTGATTGTGACTGGATCCTCAGACATTGATTCCCCTGAGATATCATCCCAACATGACAGTTACTCCACAACTGCGCACCTTTCCATTCCTTTGGTAGGGACCATCACACTGTTATTTGGCCAAAAGCTGAAAATAAAAGACACCACCATAAACATTTCCTTCCAACTTAATCCAAAGCATTTCTAATAACATATTCAAAACTGAACTGTCCGCTCCTGCCTTTGTGCCTGCCTTGTAGGTGATCTTTCCTCTCCAGTGTTCCTACCCTGGGCTAACCCAATAACTATGGCATGACTGTTGGACAGCTGGTGACTTTCAATGGGGAAGACTGTAGATGGTCCTGAAAGATCATTTGAAACAGGTTTTTTGCGCCTTAAGGGCCAACATTCAGTGTGCACCATCTCAGCATAGGAGGCAGCACTCTGGAAAGACTGCATGAAATGTAATAACAAGGACAGGTGGAGCAGCAGTGGAGTGGGAATGAATGCTGCTATCCTGAGAAGAAACAGCAGTTGTGCACAACATGGAGTTACTGTCACTTCTGCAGGCTGACTCCCCAGCAATCCCGAACAAACTGTTGGAAAACAGGTTGCTGGGAGAGACTGCATAGTAGACAGGCAGGAAGTTGGAAGAACACAGCAAACCAGGCAGCAACAAGAGGTGGCGAACTTGACATTTCAGGTGTAACCCTTCTTCAGGACTCCATGCCCATTTGAACACATACACCTGCAGCCCTGATGGCAGCAGTCTAAACCTGTATCACACTACACTGAGCCTGCACAGTGACAAGCACTGGTCTCAGTCTGAGTGTTCACAATAACTCCAAAACATTGAGTAGCTTCTGTCTGTTCTTCTGATGGAAGCTGAGATATGAGTCACTCTTTTGTTGTGGGATCTTTGGGCTGCAATGTTAGGACTCCATGACATCAACATACGTTTGCTCCAGGGTCCTTATGTAAGTCACCAGACACAAAAGAACATTGTGTTCACAAGAGCTGACAAGTTGGTCACCATTTCCACTCTGGAAAGGATGGCTACAAGCTTCATGTAAAGTCCTGTGTCAAATCAAAGCCAAACTCTTTGAACTCCTTATCACTAGTGAGGAAAAATGGATCTGCCAATGCACCAAGCCTCTTAATGTGCATTCCCATAAGCATTTTCTTCGATGATCAAATCCAGGATGTCTGCCAAGTCCTCCATAGACGAGCATGTTGGCAATCTCACCCATCAGATGCACTTGCCTCTGCCCTGGCCCAGACCACTCATGCCCAGTGACTCACCAGATGCAAATTGCAGCTCTGGAGTGCCCTTTAAGGTCTGCACAGTATCAATATCCGCATTAATGCCTCTGTGTATCCATCAAAGTAACATTGCTTCTATCCACCAATCTCCAGTACCTCATTGAAAGACCTCTGAGCAATTGCTCCATGTTGTCCTATGGCTGGCAGAAGGTCTTCCTGAGAGTGTGCTGGCAGCTCCTGTAGCCTGACTGTGGATCCACTTTATAAGAGTGCAGGCTTCCTTTGCAAGGTGCACCTCCAGGCAGTCACAAAGCACACCACAGCCAATTAGTTATTTGTAAGTGTGTTCACAACCAGTGCAGTCCATCTGTGTAAAACAGATGTTCCAAAAAACATGAAATAAATGAACAGTTAATGTTTATTTGATAAAAAGGATTAGGGATAAGGACAAACATTGACTAGGATGCTAGATCCATTGTTCTGTTGTAGTGGCATGGTGTCAATGATATAAAAATAATCAAAAAATGCAGCCTTAACTTTATGTTCACTAACGTGCTCTAGGGAATGAAACTGGCATCCTTTCCCAGTCTAGTCTACATGTGACTCCAGATTCACAGCAATGTAATTGACTATTAACTGCCATCTGGGGATGGGCAATAAATGCTGGACTGGCCAGTAACACCTTCATCCCATGAATGAATAGAAAAGAAACCTCTCATCAATTGTGTCTCTGACAATGGAACACAATGAAATAACTCCACAAAGGCCTGCACACATGAATAGCTATCTCAGAGCCTAGAATGAACAGAACCTCTGACAGTCCTGTTTATATCTGTCAGCCAGAACTCCCTAACAGCTTCAATCAGGAAATTCCTATTTTATGAGGTCTATCAGGCTGACCTCATTCCAATCACTATGCACTGTCTCTGCACTAAAGGGCTAGATTAAATTACAATTATCAATCATTCTTTGATTAAGGAAGTAAATGTATGAATGACACAGACCATGAATATCCAAAATATAACTCTTGATCTGCTTTCTCAAATGTAATCCTGGATGTGTTGCAGTTTGTTTCACAACCTGTGGTCTAGGAAGAAGGAAATCACCCAGCTTTCCCACTCCCTACCAACAGATTTGGCTGAGAGATCGCTCACTGGGGAGAATGGCTACTTCTGCAAGATATAGGACCCTGAAGCGATAACTTCAGATGTCTCATATTTTTGATCTCCATAATTCCTTCTAAATGCTCTTGCAGAAAGATCAAGGTAAATGAACAAAAAGACAATATACAGTTATGATTTGGTGATGCCGATGTCGGACTGGGGTGTACAAAGTTAAAAATCACACAACACCAGGTTATAGTCCAACAGGTTTATTTGGAAGCACCTGATGAAGGAGCAGCGCTCCGAAAGCTGGTGCTTCTGATTAAACCTGTTGGACTATAACCTGGTGTTGGGTGACTTTTAACTTTATACAACATATAGTGTCATTTTCTCCTCTACAGTGTTAGCTAAAATAAATGACTGGAAAGAAAATGTTGAGTGGGTGCTCCTTGGCTATGTTGAAATAAACGTTCATAATTTTATAGTTGGTCCTAAACTGCAGGGGAAAAGGAAACAAGGAAGCCGTATCACTGAAACAATTCTGAAGTTGAGGCATCCCTTTCAAAACGCAGAGTTAGAATGGTGAGACACACTTTGGTGAAAAGATAAGCCCCAGGACAATGTTGTCTAGGATTAAAGTACATGCATACATGCAGTAAATGCAGGAGAAAGCAAGCAGGTTAAGGGCAAATCAAGAAAGTGATAAGCATTTTCAAAAGTAAATTTATTAGTAGTCAAAATCTAAGAGATTTGTACTTTCATTGCTAATATAGACAAGCAGGAGGCTGGAGGAACACGGCAAGCCAGGCAGCATCAGGAGTTGGAGAAGTCAAAATTTCGGGTGTAATCCTTCTTCAGGATGTGTGTAAGTGGAGCCACGTCTGAGGGAGGCAGAGACCTTCTTCAAAGGGCATCTTTTATTGTTGCACATGACAGAGAGCAGTCATTTGACTATTTTAATTTTTTACATTGACTTGTAATCCTTTAGCATATCAGATTTACATTTCTTTTGTTTAGTGCTTTGATGGCCATACCTCCTCTCATTTCAGCAACTGCTTCTAGCCCTCCAACCCAGAACTCTGTTCCTTCAATTCTGGTCTCTTGTGCACCTTGATTTTAATTGTTTTGCTATAGGCAATGCACCTTTAGCTGTTTGGGCAGTAAGCCCTGGAATACACTGTCTAAATCTCTTGACCTCATTACCTTTATCTCTTCATTTAAGAAAATGGTTAAGATCTAGCTCTTTGACCAGGATTTCAATCACACATCTTAATTTCTCCTTTTTTGACTTATTGTCATTTTTTTTATTTGGTGACGTTCGTGTGCAGAGTCTCAGAATCATTTGACACTGTAAAAGCTCTATATAAATTCACTTTCTTGTCAAACAATAACAAAAGATAAAGTTAAAACTACAAATTGAAAACAAGCAAGTGAAAAAGCAATCTGCAGTCTCTTCTGATTGAGATACCCCTGGTCAGAAGGCACCACATTATTGGTCTCAAAGGTCATTTGGGAATAAACTGAAGCCTAAAGCCTAGGCAAGCAGTACGTCTACCTTGGTGATCCTTTCAAATTTTGTTCCATAAGTACTGGAACCCAGAAATTTGATGATCCTTGCCTGTTTTACAGATGAAAGATGTTCTCCCAGCTGTCCATTATGATAAGTAATGCGTACATGCCCATTATGCACCACGGGTGCACTGTCCAGACTTTTGGTAAAGGCAAAATAAAATGCTAATCAGGGCTCCTGACTCAGACATTGTTCAACTCGTAAGGGGCATTATGTTTATTTGAGACCTTCTTTATATGTTACAGCCGCAGCATTCAGTAAAATATGGTGTTCTAACTAGAGATGTTTAAAGGGACCTCTGGAGGGAACAAGCAAAACAATATGCTTTTGAAAAAATTGTTTACCTGAAAGTAGGACCAGGTGGTGTAGTAGCAAAGACCATTACTGATTCATGTATAGCCCTCTCCTAGTTTTCCCACTCCCTGCCAATGGGCCTGGTTGAGAGGTAGCTCACTGGGGAGAATGGCTACTTCTGCAAGATATAGATTTCTGAAACAACAACTTCAATCCCTCATTTACTTCAATCACTTCCATCCTTCTTCAGATTGCCCTAGCTCCTCTCATCCACACCATCCCAGATGTACCCTCTGCCAGTATATGATATTGAGTAAGGGTTGTTTCAAGTAGTTTACAACCCACCAATCCTCGTTTGTCTTTACTTTATCTTGAGTCTGTTTAGTGATTAGTGGTAGAGGATGCATCATGCTAACATCATGTTATTCTGAGATAGCAATTGTGTTTTTGCAATAATAGCAATTAGCACAATGAGCTTTGGTTGGTAATGAATACCAGAGCCTTAGTGCACTGGTACAGAGACATCTTTCCCCTTCACCAACTGGAGTGGAACTATTCAGCCTCACCCATTAACCACATGTAACATCATCATCATTATACAATACCTGGGAAAGGGTTTCTTTGCTGACAGCAACAGGACGTTCTCGCCTGTCCCACACTAAAATGCTAAGCCTGCGGCTGAAAACATTGGATGGAATTGTATACGGGTCGGAATGATGTGTGCTACAGTAAGAAAAGTGGCAGAATCATGTGAGCTCTCCAGTGAGGCCTAACACGATATCAGGAGCAGCTCACAGCATCTCTTATGCATTTCCTGGGCATCAAAACAGATTTCTCCCTAGGCAGCAATGAGTTGCTAATTAGGGGGAATTATAGCTTGTTAAACACCTTGTTGAAGACACAACTCACCTCATTAAATATTCAGCTTCCTATTTTCCCAAACACACTGGAAAAGCCCAAGGTTCAGAATTCCCGAGCAGGTACCAGGTGACTTTAGCTCACTGTTAGCCACGAGGAACCTCCATGCTGCTCAGGGCATGATGTATGGGCTCAGCCGCATGCATCCCTTGACATTCACATCTGACACTTGCCAACTTCTCATGATCCTTATGGCACCTCTTCACCCAACTTGCAATTCATTAGGAAGCACGCACTCACAGTGCAAGACACACCAACCATTAGCATTGAAAGGCTGCTGCAAGTATAGGCACCCAGCTCACAGTTTAGACCTGGCTGTTTCTCAGGCCTGCTCACTCACATGGTATTTACCTGCATGACTCACAGCATCTCTCTCTTGTCTTGCCTTGTCTTGCTTGTTAACACATCGGTCCTTAAGCCAGAGTCAAAAATAATCAGTACTGCCATACTGACCATGCTTCTTTGTGCAGATGCACAGACAAACTCTTTGTCATGATTGCCAAAAGGGATCTGTTGGGGAAGAAGGAGGGCATCTTGCTGTATGGCACACTGAGATGTCAATCTTAATACCTACAGGCAGTGTGCCAGCTACCAATGTGGCAAACACTGCACATTTATTTAACCAAATGGACAGTATTGGAAAGTGGGTGAGTATTGGTCCTCAGTCCAGCAAAGGCAGCGAGGGAGTGTCCTGTTAGTCAGGGGTCCCGGTACCAGTACAGTCCATATAAAGTGTCAGGGCTTGGCTACAGTCAGCTGTCTTCTTGGCCACTCAAGGTCAGTGGACATGTTCCACTATATTCCAGGATTGGGTAATGGTCACTCTGTAGGATCACCACAAGCAATCATGGGAATCACATGTCAGTCAGGGAGCTGCAAACACAGTGGTCAGGGTCTGGCCAGACATGTTTAGAGACTACTTGTTGAAGTCTTATGGAGGTCTGAGGCAAATACAATGTTTGAGGCGCAAGTGGTGATTGTTGAGGAAGTGCAAGGGCAGCCTATAGGGGCAATGGGGATCAATGTTATACAGAATGTGGTGTTAAGGCTGAGGCAGAAAGCAGAGGCATTTGTTGAGATGGGGACAATGACAGTGATGACAGGATAGTCAAAGTGTATAGAGAATAAGTGGAACAGCATCACAGGGCATGGTAGGCTCTGAGAGAGGGCTATTGGCAGTGACTATCATTGTGGCCTCTACATGATTAGATTAGATTCCCTACAATGCGGAAACAGGCCCTTTGGCCCAACAAGTCCACACCAACCCTCTGAAGAGTAACCCACCCAGACCCATTTCCCTACATTTACCCCTGACTAATGCACCTAACACTCAGGGGCAATTTAGCATGGCCAATTCACCTGACTTGCACATCTTTTTTTTTGGAATGGGGGAAGAACCCGGAGGAAACCCACACATACATGGGCAGAATGTGCAAACTCCATGCAGACAATTACCTGAGATAGGAATTGAATCCAGTGCTGTGAGGCAGCAGTGCTATCCACTTGCCCCCCACTATGCCACCCCTATGGCGCATGGTGGCTCAGTGGTTAGCACTGCTGCCTCACAGCCCCAGGGACCCGGATTCAATTCCCACCTCGGGCAACTGTGTGTGTGGAGTTTGCACATTCTCCCCGCCTCTGCGTGGGTTTCCTCCGGGGTCTCCGGTGTCCTCCCACAGTCCAAAGATGCAGGTCAGGTGAATTGGCCACGCTAGATTGTCCCTTAGTGTTAGGTGCATTAGTCAGGGGTAAGTTTAGGGTAGGGTAATGGGTCTGGGTGGGTTACTCTTTGGAGGGTCGGTGTTGGGCCAAAGGGCCTGTTTCCACCCTGTAGGGAATCTGATTTACATGGGGAGTCTAGAGAAGCAGGCTGAACATCTTTAAAGGTATGATATTGGGGTAGGGAGGACAGTTGGAGATGAAGTTCAATATGATGGGTCTCCACATATATGGAGATAGGGAGCATCAGAGTATTGGGGTAGTGAAAAACAAAGGGGACATGGAGGCTATCTGGAGGGAGGGAAACCTTTAGGGGGGTCTGGGGGTGCTTAGCAACCAGGGGGACCCTGCCATCATTTTCTGTTGTCTAGATGCAAAATGCAACTGAATATTAATTGGGTGGCCACTGCAGAGGCTGAAGATCACTCAGCTCAGGCAGAGCTCACTGCTACAGGATCCCTCAGGAAGCATGATGTCTCATTGGAGGACTGGAGTTTTTCACCCCTGTAATAACTCAGGAATCCTGACTGGAAATGAACATTATTTATTATTGAACACTAAAATACAGCCACAATTCAGGTGTACTTAGACTAGTCACAGTCCAGGACAGACAGTTCTGCAGACCCATCCCGGGATCTATGAGGATATTAATTAGTGATTCCCCCGTGGGCCTTGTAGGAGTTATCACAATCCCAAACTCCATTTCCTGGGGATAGTGCAGACTCCCAATGTTCTAGAAAACTGTGAAAGAACTATGCTGTATGCTGGAGAGGTGTAGGAGTGGGAGGCTATCCTCTCCCTGTGCTTATAAAGGTGATAGCCACTTTAATCTTCTATGTGACTAGCTCCTTCCAAAAAACAACAGGTGGCCTATGTGAGATCACTCAGTTGTGCATTCAGTCATGTGGGTCTATCCACAGCAAGTGGAATACAGCAGTTCAAGAAGACAGCTCATTACCACCTTAACAGATGCTTCTCCTTTCTGACCTGCAACAGTCCTTTTTTCATTCATTCATGGGATGTGGACATCACTGGCTGAGCTGCCGATCCCTAGTTGTCCTTGAGAAGGTGATGGTGCTGCCTTCTTGAAGTGCTGCAGTCCATTGCCTGTGGGTAGACCCACCATACTATTAGAAAGGGAGTTCCAGGATTTTGATCTGGTGATAATGAAGGAATACCAATCTGTTTCTAAATCAGAACGCTGTCTTGATTGGAGGGGTCTTGCAAGTGGTATGTTCAACTATATTTGCAACCCTTGTGTTTCTAGATGGTAGCTATCATGCGATTGGTCGGAAATGCATAAGGAGCTTGGTGAATTTCTGCAGTGGTATCTTGTAGAAAGTACATACTGCTGCTACTGAACATCAAGCGCAGAGGGAGTGAATGCTTGTAGATTTGGTGTCAGTCAAGTGGGTTACTTTGTCCTGCATAGCGTCAAGCTCCTTGAGCGATGTTGGAGCTGCACTCATCCAGGCAAGTGGAGAGGATTCCATCACACTCTTGACTTGTGTATTGTAGATAGTAGATAGACTTAGGGAATCAGTAGGTGAGTTATTTGCTGCAATATCCCTGGCCTCTGACCTGCTGTTGTAACCACTATATTTATATGCCTAGTCCAGTTCAGTTTCTGGTCAGTGGCAATCCCAGATGTTGATAGTGGGGGGATTTCAGAGATGGTAAAGCATTGAATGTCAAGGGTTGATAGTTAGATTCTCCCTTGTCAGAAATGATTATGGTCAAGCATTTATGTGACGTGATTGTTACTTGCCAATTGTCAGACCTAGCCTGGATATTGTTCAGTTCTTGATGCATTTGAACATAGACTGTTTCAGTGTCTGAATATCAGCGAACATTCTTACTTCTGATCTGATGATGTGGAGAAGCTCATTGATGAAGCAGCTGAAGATTGTTGGCCCTGCGACAGTACCCTGAGGAACTCCTGTAGGGATGTCTTGGAGCTGGAATGACTGACTCCGATAATCACAACCATCTTCTTCCTCTCTAGGTTCAACTCAAACCTAGCACAGAAGAAGGGTTCAGAAAAGATTTACAAGGATGTTGCCAGGGTTGGAGGATCTGAACTACAGGGAGAGGCTGAACAGGCTGGGGCTGTTTTCCCTGGAGCGTCAGAGGCTGAGGGGTGACCTTATAGAGGTTTACAAAATTATGAGAAGCATCGATAGGATAAATAGACAAAGTCTTTTCTCTGGGGTCGGGGAGTCTAGAACTAGAGGGCATAGGTTTAAGGTGAGAGGGGAAAGATATAAAAGAGACCTAAGGGGCAACATTTTCACGCAGAGGGTGGTACATGTAGGGAATGAGCTGCCAGAGGAAGTGGTGGAGGCTGGTACAATTGCAACATTTAAGAGGCATTTGAATGGGTATATGAATAGGAAGGGTTTGGAGAGATATGGGCCAGGTGCTGGCAGGTGGGACTAGATTGGGTTGGGATATCTGGTCGGCATGGACGGGGTTGGACTGAAGGGTCTGTTTCCGTGCTGTACATCTCTATAACTCTAAGATGGTTGTGCTTGTGATTAAATTTCAGAGTGCAAACCACTTCAGTGTCTGATGAAGCATTTCATATATTTTGCAGGTTAGAAGTTAAATCTGGATCCCTTTATTTTACCATTGCAGATTAACTTAAACCATGTTCTAGATTTGCTGCATTATATCTTCAAAACTCAGTTAGTTCAACAGTTGCCTGATTTGTTTGATTTCTTAGTTTTCATCTTTAATTCTCCACTCACCAGCCAAATGTAATTTTCCATACTAGTTGAGAATTAAAGATTCTGGGCAGCTTTCCTGAAATGCCAATATGTCTGTTCTGTTTTTTTCTTGGTGCTTCCTGTCTTCTGCATTGTCCTGTTGTTATTCTTCTGTCTATTTCTAAACAAACAATATTTGTTTTCATATCACCACCCTTTGATTAAAGTGAACCAACAGTCTTTCCATGAGCAAATTAACTGTAATTTTGTTCAAAAACCACTTATCTCCAAAACTTTCAACTTGCTTCCAGTATTGGCCCTGGGTAAGGAAAAGTCAGCTCAGCAAAAGAGAAGGAAAACAAAATATATCCTCCCCATTTCTCATTCCAAAGCAGCCCTTTGTACACCATGCCTATTTGCTGCAGTCTTTCTGGTAAAAATAATTCTTGGATTCAAGTCCCAGAAATTGACTTGTAAAGGCAGCTGGCATAAACAGGGCATAGAGAATGAACACTGCCTGAAATGGTTAGGTCTAAAATCAACAAGCCTTGGGCAATGACCCAGAAACATGAATCTCCATTTTCTATGCATATGGAGGGATAACCCTGGGAGAAGTGGGTAGCCACCATTTTGATCGTTAAAAATGGCAGGAAAAACCTTGGAAATAATAATTAAGTTACATACATGATTGGATAATAGGTTAACTATGACAAAAAATAAGATATTTGTGCTGAACTCAAAGTTGTGGCTTATTGCAACTGAAAATTGCAACATTAAGTGAAATGAACTTAAGTCATTCACAGGTTTCTGTAGAAATCAAAACTGGAATAGGTACCTTCAGACATGTCTTACTTTGAAAAAGAAATGTGCTGGTTGAAATACATTATTCTATGTGTACACTAATATGCATTCTTTGCTGAAATGAAATAAATCGCTAAAAATGAAAGAAACAATGTACAGTTAGGTAATTCAGGACGTTTCTCAGCAGAAAAGACTTCTAAATCACTAACTCAAAATGATATCTGTTCCAAAATGCCTGCGTTCATAAAATAATCTTTGAAATAAAACAAGTTTGAAAATACAGAAGAAATACAATATAAATGTGAATACTTAAACACTTTATAATTACAATTGTTTGATGAAGTTTTAATTGATTAGATACCATCTAGTGGCAGATGTTGGTCAGTGTGTTGCAGCTAAAGCCCAGAATTTGCTGTCCTAACCAACTAATCTCTGCCTTGAGATAAAGTACAGGACTTCAGTGCATTTTAAGAATAGGAGACAGGAGAGCAGCAGATGTCAATGGTCTGAGAGGTAAGAACAGGGTGGGAATGGGCAGTTGGTACCAGGGTCAGGAACTGGCGGAAGGTCAGCAGGATCTCAGGACTGAGTGCAGGCATGAAGCATGAGGAAAAAGTCTTGAGAGCAGGCAGGCCATGGAACAGGAAGTATGGGACAAACAGTGTAAACTTTAAACTCACAACATCAAACAACTACATTGTCACTACTTTGTTTTGATTTAACATTGTTATTTTAATAATGTTAACAAAGTCAGCTTTAAATGGGAACACACAATAATGAGAAATTTGAGCAGAGTTTGACCCATATCCCCAGGGCACCATCCAACTACCTGCTGGAAGAGTGCTGGTGCTATGGACTATCACAGCTATACTGCATCATGTGACATCTGGTTATAGCTGCATAACAATATCCCTTTAAATCTCGCAATTTATATTCCTGAGCAGGTCTTTGATGAACAGAACAGAAGAGTGATTCCACGGACTGGAAACCTCTCTGGAAATATTATTGATGTGCATTATTTGAATTCCATATTAGCTTTTCTGTTTCAAAACTGTGGCACCTAGGAGAGAGTGTTCAAAAAATTAATATTTCCATTCTGCTAAGGCTCACATGTTCTGATTGCTCAAGTCCTTACATTCTAAGTCATTCCAAGATCTATTTTAGTGATGTAACTCTCTCTGCAGTGTTTATAAAGTTAGGATGTTGCATAACTTTGACAGCAGGTAAAATCTATGTGAATATGTTAGTAATCAAATGTGTTCAGAAAATAATTCCAAAATCATAGCAATGCTAAGTATAACGGTAAATACTACAGTTTAAAAGCAGCCTCAGAATTATTTGCTTAATTGACTTGGACATAAATATCCTTAAATAAACAGCATGCAATAAATAGAAGGGCGGAAAAGTTCTCACAAGAAACTTCTGGCTTCCAGTATTAGATGAGTAATAATGTTACAGCAGAACATTTCACACTGAAATTTGTATCAATGTACCCCACCAGACCCAGGAATCTTGCTGCCAGAGACACTCTCCACTACCATTCAGCATGACATCAGTCTGAATTAAGGCAGCTTCCTCAAACGGTTTGACATCTGTAGAATGATCTCACGCTTTCTGTAGCATTTAGTGGAGAAATCAAGATCATCTTAATCTAAAATACTAAATCATCCATCTGTCATGTATTGTGACACAGTAATAAGATTACAGAATTTGGTGTAATATACTAGATTTTTGTCAGTTAGAAGTGTTGACAGATTTTGCAAATACCCTCCCTCTCAACAACACACGCCCTTTTGCAAATGTCCTGGCTCGTTACATTAAATTATGAACTCATTGAATTTGTCTCAAAATGTCATTTTAAAAATGCACATATCTCTTCTCCCACACATTTGGGTCCAGTGTATGCTATCACTTCCATCAGTGTGAATCCTACATGTATTGGGTAGGATTTGCACTTTAAATAATGATACAAGAGCAAATCAGATTACATCTTTCCTAATTTCTACTATTGCAGTTGAAGGAATTAAACACTGGGAGAGATGTAGATATGTCCCTGACACTACTAAACATGGTCAAAACTGTCCTCCATTGTTCAAGATATATGTAGCGAAGTTTCAGTGTCACACATCCTGACTTCACTCTGAGACCAACATAAACTTGCAGTAAGATTCACAGATGTTCACCTTGGTATTCTGGAACATGTCTAAATGTCATCTCATGGCTATAATCACAGTTGTATGTTCGCTGTGTGATTTGGTTCATTCTATGGGTTTCAAATCGACTTCTATTGGTAGAAGTGTCCATTCTTGATGTGTGATGAAGTACTTTCAGCTATTTGATTGAGAATCACATTGGAACCCAATCCAGTTTTCATGCTTGGCCAGGTTAGACACCACAAAGCAGCAGATGCAGTGTGGCTTATGAGTTAATACTAGCCTGAAAAGAAGAGAATTGAATAGAGCTCTGAAAAACACAAGCAGGATTGTGACATACAATTATTTGGCATCCATTGCTTCCAATGGAGACAGTACGTAAGTATCACATTGCCTAATTTGCATCTTTTCTCAAAAATATAATTAATTCACAAAATATCTTTTAATTACATTGTAAAATAATTCAATTTGGACAGTAGTGTTATTACCATTTGTGAAAGTGCATTGATTCTCAAGCCCCACTACACCTCGGGTCTCCCCAAAGTTAATGATTTAATCAAAGTACATTAAGTCGCAATTTTAGCTGTCTAATGGAATCGTGTTAACAGAAAGCACTAACCATGTTCCTGTTCTTAACAAGAATTACTTTTTCATTCATTTAAAATATGTGGACATCATTGATCAGGCCAGCATTTATTGCCCATTTCTAATTGCCCAGAGGCCAATTAAGTGTCAATCCCATTGCTGTGAGTCTGGAATCATAGCTAGGAACTAATTACACATGGCTTTACTGGTTAAAATTCAAATCCAGTTTTAAAATTTCTTCACACAGTTACAGACAGACGCAGAAAGACAAAAAAGATGTTTCCTAGTCTTCATTCCATCCGTAACATCAGAGTTCATTGTCACAAGTCCATGGGTCTGTTGTGATGTTCCTTTTGCTTGCCAAGACTTTCTGTTTTTTTGGCATCTGTTCTCTCAGTTCTTTCACTTCTTCACTTGAGATACAGGCTGAATTGTATACACTAACTAAAAATTCTCTTTTTTACTGCTTCCAGGAAAGGCTGGCAGCAACTAGCAGGAGAAAATTAATGGCTTTCTTCACGTACTTATGCAACAGAGACACCCATACAACACCTGCCCTTCCAGCATTTCAAAAACATCTCCCTGGTACATTCACACCACAACCTGTTCAGTTGTTTGGGAACCAGAGAGATGTTGATAGACTGATGGACTTTGGCATTCCTAATTGGTCACAGTTACACATACCAACCAGTTACTTACCTCTAGTCATATCTCACTCTACATACACACACTCAGATGCCAAGCTATCTCAAAACAGCTTCTCCCATTGCTAGAATAAAAATCAGTGTACGCACTACACCGAATTAATAAATTGTTTTGAGAAGTGCAGCAATTGCTTCCACAGTCCTTTAAGTTTAAAGCTGTTCTTTTTGATTCTAGGCCATGATAAAAACATACGGAAATTAAATGCTATTGTCATTTAAACAGAAAATACAGTAAATTTCAGTTGGGCACTTTTCACAATTAGTTGCCTTCATCCAGTTGCAACAATGGAACGTGAACTAAAAGTGACAAGAATTATATTCATTCTGTTTCTAGTTTACAGTCTGAGCTTTCTAAGTTACTAGCTGTGCAGTACATTATGACTGAAAGATCTTAGGCAGTAGCTTTTTCCCTGCTGCAGCTGCCCCAAGCTTCTGTGCATCCTTCTGTATGTAGTCCTGGACCTTGGAATATGCCAGTCTGCAACATTAGGTTAAGGACAACTCTTTGCACTGGAAGACCAATAGTTTTCAGTCAGACCAAAGAACATTTTTCACTGAGTTGATGGTCCTCCAGACGGAGTTGATATTTGTTTCAGTGTGTGTCCCAGGGAACAGCCCAAGACCACAGAGTGCTGCTCAGAGGGAGCCTTGAAAAAAATCACTGCATCTCTCTCCAGACTTTTGTTATAAAGACACATCCTGGAAGGTGATCTATGAGAGTCTCTTCACCATTATAGCTGTCTCGAGGGCAGTGTGCGATGGAGCAGCAAGTCTGAGTGTGCCTTTCTCACCACCAGCTGAGCCAAACCTTGGTAATGCTTGAAAATTCTGACAATGCGCCATTCTGTCAAACTGCTTTGACAGTCTGCTCAGGGAACCACCTGCCAGAATCAACCATCTAATTTCCTCACAGGGCCTTGATGACTTTATGTGTTCACTGCTACCTGATGGTCTTGTGGTTAAAGGTGATTTTCTATACAAATATTTCCACAAGGAACTGTCAATATAGAATAGTCCAACTACTTGAAGCCTTCTGCAGCAACATGATCAAACCCATCCTTCACAACCTGGGGACAGGTCAAGCTTCAGCATGTTGTAACACTTAATGTTTATGTACTGAGGATCTATGAAGCTGCTCACGAAGATGGTCACCAGGATGAGGGTGATGTCAGATACATTCTTCCCCTCTCTATCCCAGGTTCTGTATTTTGTGTACCTGTGAACACAATCCATCTTTGACCTCCAGATAAAACAGAAGATAGCTCAGCTAACTGATGCAGTGTAGGTTTAGGAAATGGGCCATATACCGAAACACCGAGAGCACCTTTCACATGATGGCCAGGTCTTTACCCACAATGGAGAGAAAGAGTCACTCCTACATATGTCTGCAATATCAAACTTCATCCCACTGCCCCTTCTGCTTATATATGTGGGTGCTGATGAGAGTGATGATAAGGGTGAAGATGAGGGTTGGTGAGGGTAGTGATGTATGTAAAGGTGAGGGTGGTGATGAAGGTCATCATAAGAGTGATCATAAGGCTTGCGATGAGGTTGAAAATGAGGGTTACAATGAGGGGGAAGTTAAAGGTGAACTTGAAGATGATGATGAAAGTGAAAATGAGAGTGTTTGAGGGTGATGATAAGAATAATGATCTGGATGAAGATGAGGATGGGATGAGAGTGATGTTGAGGATGAAGATAAAGGTAAGTTGAATGTAAGGTTGAAGATGAAAATGAGATTACTATGAGGAAAATGATGATGAGGATGAAGATGAGAATTTTAGTCTTCTCATTGAGAGTTAGCACCTTGCACAGCTTCTCCCACTTTCTGTGATAGAGGGTAGGAATATTGGGAGGCTACGCTGTCTCTGGATAACTCAGACCTGTGATCTTCCTTCAAGCTGCTGATCGCAAAGCTCTCCCAGTGTGCCTTTAGAAGGAAGAAACACGTCCACATCTCACCCTGCTCCACAGAGCTGGAGATGAAAATTAGAGGCCACCGAAGTAAACAGTGAAGCTTGCAGGCTCTTCAGATCCTGAAGGTCCACTTTGACATCGACCCCCATTGTCCTCAGCAGGATCAGGTTCTGCAGCTTTTGAGCACAATTGAACACAATGCTGCCTTTCTATCTCTCTCTCACTTTCTGAATACCTTCTTGGGATGTAAAACCTCTTGATGTGCACATTGATTGCTTCCCAGGATTGCACTAGAATCTCAAAGGGACGTTTCATGCTTCTCAAATGGTCTTGAGTTCTTGTTTCTGGGATCAAAAGTTCTTGTTTCTGGGATCAAAAGTTTCATGTTCAGCTTCCATGTTCCAATGCCAACCTTCTGAACCTCGTATAGGTGACAAGCAGCCAGTAGGAAGTAGTGATCAGAAGAGAGTACCAGCTTGATGTCATTGAATCTGTCCCCTCCAAACCTGCGGGACACAAATAGGAAGTCTATCCTCGAGAATACATACCCGTTAGGCTACTGCCAAATGTACTGCTGAGCTCCATCCAAAGGGGGTGCTGAAGATTAAAAAATGTATAACTACTTATAGACAATAATAGACAATAGGCGCAGGAGTAGGCCAATTGGCCCTTCAAGCCAGCACCACCATTCATTATGGTCATAGCTGATCATCCTCAATCAGTATCCTGTTCCCGTCTTATCCCCATTACCCTTGATTCCACTATCTTTAGGAGCTCTATCCATCTCTTTCTTGAAAGTATCCAGAGACTTGGCCTTCTAGGGGAGAGCATTCCATATATCCACCACTCTCTGGGTGGATAAGTTTCTCCTCAACTCTGTTCTAAATGACATACCCTTGTTTTTAAACTGTCTCCTCTGGTTCTGAACTCACCCATCACCCATCAGTGGAAACATGCTCCCTGTCTCCAGAGTGCTTAATATTTATTGTAATATTGAGGTTTCACACTTTTCATGTTATGATACCATTTTCCAATAAAGTTACAAAAATAGACAATTAAAACTCAACAGTCGGTTTAGACCTTGTGACTTATGCATATGATTAAGTGAGACAAAATCAATAAGGTTTTACTAACATACAGGGATTTTCTTAGGAGGTGATGTTGAGCCATTTGGGCCTGTATTCTTTGGACTTCAAAAGAGAGGTGACCTTATTGAAATATATAAGGTTCTTAGGAGTCTTGACCAGGTAGATGTGGAGAGGTTGTTTCGCATTGTGGGAAAGTTTAGGACCAGAGGGGCTTAATCTCAGAATAACGGGTCCCCCATTTTTAGACAGAGATGAGGAGGAATTCCTTCTGGAGGGTAAGAGAAGGATAGTGAGTCTGTGGAACTTTTTTACCGCAAATGACTTTGGAACTTGTGTTATTATTTATGCAGAGCTGAGATAGTCAGGTTTTTAACCAGTAAGAGAATTGAGGATTATGAGAAAAAGGCAAGAAATTATAGTTGCAGGTTATCAGATTAACCATGATCTCATTGAATGGTGGAGTTGATTTGACAAGCCAATTTTACAGTCTTATGGATATTTCCATTCAAATATTTTCTTACAATGTGGATTAGATTGAATTTATTTTAACCTCTTATGTATTGACATATTAATATCGTGAAATGTTATAAATAGTTTATTTAAAAACTGGAGGATGGAAAATAGAGTTTATTGCGACTAATATAAGAAAGCTGGAAACAGATTTATGTTAATAACATGTGACCTCTTGTGTTGAAGACTTGAAAAGAGAGGAAGAAGATAAGTACAGGAAGAAAATGAAGATAGACTCTCTAACTCTATATCAACTGAAAACCAAAATAGGGATCCTCTCTAGATGTATGGATTGTTCTTTTTTTGAATAGAATACCTTACTTAGTCACTGGATGAGATCCGAAGTGGCTGAAGGAAATGATTCACTCATGATTTTAACTTTTAAACTATTCACATGATCTTCTCATCTCACATTTATTTTGCTCCTGCATGCTTCTCTTTCAAATTCCTTAGTTGAAGAACCTTTGACACCACACATTTTGAGGTGCCAACAGAACCAAATTGTGTGAAACATAGGTGTGCACAGTCGGCATAACTCATGGTCACAACTGTCTGTTTCAATTGGTCATGTCAAGTTAAAGTGCCATTAAACAATCCACTCCACAAACTTTCAGATTTCAGACCTGCTGCCAGAGTCCTCTGATGTTCAAAATGTTAAATTCTGTCTCATGCCTGAGTCCCCCAGGTGGGAAGTAGCCAACATTCACATTCTTGTCAGATAGTGGCTTGTTCTGGAAAATTGTGCGCATGATAATTTTGAACAAAGAAAAGATCAGGTTCAATAGTGATGGCCCTCAGAGTTGATCAGCCTGCCAAGTCTTAACATCAATCACAAAATATTGCTGTTTGGAAGAAAGCAAACAGTATCCTACCCTGCAGTGTGGGTCCAGAGTTAGCAAAAATTTCATTTTGATTCTAAAAATGGAAGAATTGTAAAATACCTGAAGTAAAATAATTTCATCAGAATATTGATTTGGAGACGCCGATATTGGACTGGGGTGTACAAAGTTAAAAATCCCAAAACACCAAGTTATAGTCCAACAGGTTTAATTGGAAGCACTAGCTTTCAGAGCGCTGCTCCTTCATCAGGTGGTTGTGGAGGACACAATCGTAAGACACAGAATTTATAGCAAAAGTTTACAGTGTGATGTAACTGAAATTATACATTGAAAAATACTTTGATTGTTCGTTAAGTCTCTCATCAGTTATAATGACCATGATAGTTTCACTTCTTTCCTATGTAAATCACAAAGCGATTTTTTTAAAAGTTACATTCTCAAATGGACTTTAACAATTGGTGTCAACACAGAAAATTTACAGAAGGTGTGCAGCTGTCTGTGCCATACTGTTTAGACTGATTCTAATCTAAAAAATGAACTAACAGAATCTTACATGGATTCATGCAGTTTTTGAGCAAAGTACAATGTAACTGTGCAAGTACAAATTCACCCCACCAAATAAATGTGTATGTGTGCATGTGGGTTTGTGTGTGTGTATATGTATATAGGAATGTCCGCGTGTGTGTATGTGTATGTGTATAGTGCAATGGGGTCACCTGTAGTGTGACATGAACCCAAGGTCCCAGTTGAGGCCCTCCCTGCTGCCTGTCCTGAAGTTCACCTTGGAGAATGGTCACCCAAAGATCCAAGGTCGAATGTCCCAGACCGCTGAAGTGTTCTCCAGCTGGGAGGGAACACTCCTGTCTGTTGATTGTTGTGTGGTGTCCATTCATCTGTGGCCATAGCCTCTGCTCAGTTTCACCAATGTAACATTCCTCAGGGCATCCTTGCCTGCAGCATATGAGGTAGACAACATTGGCTGAGTTGCATGAGTACTGCCATGTACACGGTGGGAGGTGTCCCCACGCATGGTGGTGGTGGTATCCATGTCCACACTCTGACAAATCTTGCAGCATCTACCGTGACAGGGTTGTATGGAGTTGTCCTGAAAGCTGGGCAGCTCGCTACGAACAATGATCTGTTTGAGGTTTGGTCGTTATTTAAAGGTGAACAGTGGAGGTGTGGGGTAGGTCTTGGTGAGGTGCTCAGAATATTGATTATTGATATCTACATATCATGTGATTCCAGTCACTAAGTGCCTTTCAATCATTCTTAAGGGGGAGTGTCATTATGAAACACCAAATGCAAAGAAGTGCTGATTGTAAACTTGCTTTTACCAAAGTCTCAGTGTGTGAATACTTTATGAAATTGAAAGACGGGAATTTCATCTGGAGCTGGTAACATTCCACTCCATTTTAAACAATTTCCTACTGCAGAACATCAACTGGAACATTGCAGTATGTGGCACCATTAATTCACAGTCACCATAAATAGGAACTATTAAGTGTAAGTCATTAAGCCTAGAAGTTTAATGAATAAGCAGACTTATTTCCAAACATCAGTAAAATAATAAACTATTGGCTATTAACAGTGGAACCCTGTACCTTTGCTGTACTCACTGTGCTACAGCTGGGACAATTTACAATTCTGGGTGCTGCAGTAGGAATTCCTGGTAACATCTCTGTATCATGGTGCAATTCTTAGGCTTCATTTGTAGGAGAATTATCAGCCAACATTTATTGAAGGTATGTCAAAATCTCCATATTTTAGGTACTAAGAGATCATTACAACTTGAAATGGATGAGTGTACAGTCGTTGGGGTGGCACGGTGGCTCTGGGATTAGCAATGCTGCCTCATAGCGCTAGTGACCTTAGTTCAATTCCAGACTTGGGCAACTGTATGTGTGGAGTTTGTACATTCCCCTCTGAGTCTGCGTGGGTTTCCTCCGGGTGCTCCGGTTTCCTCCCACAGTCCAAAGATGTGCAGGTCAGGTGAATTGGCCATGCTAAATTTCCTGAAGTGTTAGGTGCATTAGTCAGGAATAAATATAGGTTAGGAGAATGGGTCTGGTTGGGTTACTCTTCAGAAGACAGTTGTGGACTTGTTGGGCCAAAGAGCCTGTTTCTACACTGTAGAGATTCTAATCATTCTTCTAATCGTTCTTGATATGGTAAATAGACAGGATGCCACATTGGTAAATGGGTTTGTTCATGTGTTTCTTATCACCACTAGCAGATCTGCAGAATCAGGATGAAAATCAGTGACACTGTTAATGGGAGGGCACTGCTGCCATTTGCCAAGTCACCACTCCAGCTAACACCCTGTGTTAACATTGGGCAACTGAATATGAACAGAGTGAAGGACAGCTTCACACCTCCAACCAACATTACTTAAAAATAATTATGAAATACATTCATGTTAACAGTTAGAATACTCATTCTAGCTGCTAGTGCAATTGGACTTCCTTAAAAAGCATTCCTTCAGCTCAAGTTGAATACCCGATAGAGAATGGTTTGACTTGTCTTGCAGTGTGTTTATTTGTCATCAGGAATATTGTGTTGAAAGAAATTGCTTCTGTATATTGGGGGCTTGCTGGGGCTTTCTCTTGAGGTTGCACAGAACAAAGAGGAGGAAGAAGCAGCTGAGAAACAGGAAAGGCAGACAGTGTAGGAAGAATAGTTATCTGGGTGATTAGATTACACGAGTAGTACCAGGAACATCAACTGGACTTGTTTATTCACTACAGTCCCATATGCCTTACATTTCCTATAGTACTAATCATCATATTATCCTGTACTTGATAACACAGAGAGCAAAGACCCAGGAAATGCAATGCGAATAATATTTTTAAAATGTGCTCATTAAATGATGTATATACAATAGAATTAATAATCCTTGTGCATTCCCTTACTGTCTGTCTTCTGTGTGACTTTATCTTTTGGTATGAAGAAATAAACGGGGGTGGGGGGAGGCGGGGGTTGACTTCTCTAAGCTCTACCATCTTGAGCAATTGTGACAGTTATTTGTTTTTCGTCTCAGCACATGAATGTATCATATATCAAATAAAAATCTGGGCGATCAAATCAAAATAAAGGAGCCAATGACAAGGTTTTCTTGATTGAAAGGAAGAGGAATTTTAGTGGTTACTAACCTTGAGGGAAAATAATAAAAACACCATCAAACACTCAGAAACACAGTCACTAATTTGAAAGGGAATTTCTCTGTTCCAGACAGGAAAAATAAAGGTTATACGGTTTAAAATTCCCTTGAGGTATTAGATTTTTAATCTGAGTCCACAATTATATAACTGTTGTCTGACATCCTCAGCAGTGGTGATATTTTCAGTTCTCAGTGAATGGTTGTTTCCCCAGTTTCTTTTTTGACTGGAGACTGTTGTTGAGATGCTGAGGGAACAGGCAAGGAATGAGAGAAAGTCTTCCAATTTTTGTTTTAAAATTCATTTTTCTTTCCTTTGCTGTGCTGCTTGAAATCAGCTGTTAAAATATAGTTCAGTGTGGATTCTTGAGTCATCTTTTTTCAGTTGGCAGACTGACAGAAGAGTCTTTCATCTGTCAATAAGCAAAACTTTCATACAAGTGTGAATTAAAATAGGAGATGCAAATGCACTGAAACTCCCCCAGTTGCCTGGTGTAAAAGTCCATGAAAAATCTCACGTACAGCAATCAGAAGATGGAAGTTGTAATTTATTAATCTATATTTGCCAGTGTTGTAACACTTTTCCAAATGTTTCTCTGCATTTCAGCAGCGGCGTTAGTATGAAAGGCGGATAACCTCCAATTGAAGAAAATGCAAGGAAGACTTTTGAAGGAAGACCTTTACCAACTTTGGACGTAGAGTTTTCAGCTGTTCCATCAATGTCTGCACTGAAACAGACTGGTTGACAGGAACAGCAAGGCAGTTTAATTGAATGTTAGGGATGAGAGAAGAAATGCGCTTATTCTGAGAAAGGATAGCAGGTTCCTCTTCCATGGAACCACTGCAACCTTGAGGCAGTGTCTCAAAAATCCTGATGACCTGTTGAGAATAGACTGATGGACTATAAGAGTTCACTGCAGGTCCCTGACTCACCTAATCCACAACTACAATAATAGCAATTTGCAAAGCAGAAGTCAAACTTTGCCTGTGCTGCACGGAAGCCAAAACATTGACAATCAGATATTCTATTACGATGGGTTCTGTGGTATGCTAAAGGAGGTAGCTACCTATTCCTTATTAGAAAGGCTGGACTCTAAACTCTCTGAAAGGTGCCATTTCAAATTCTTGCTAGAAACTTCTATGCTTCTTGCTCTTGACTGCAGGCTATCAGTAGACTTCCCAATATACTAAGCCGATCAATCTCCTTCTGGTCCAACAAATTTCTCATGTCAGCCAGGAGCAATTATTCAAGATGGCAATGGAGTAGTGCGGCTGGGTGCGGGGTCTTGAGTTCAGGGCTCGTCCATTGTCGCCCACTTTCTTTTCTTTTTACTTCTGGTCTTTTTCTATTCCTCTTTCATTTCTTCATTTGATTTTCTTTTCTTCTAGGTCTTCTGCAAAAGGCCATGCGTGGAATGGTGGCAGCCTCTTGGTGGGTGGACACAGCAACTCTGCCTGATGATTGGAGGCAGCAGCGACAGAGCTCCTCCAGTGACCAGAGGCAGTGGCAACAGCAGACTTTTCAAGATGGCAACACTGGCAAGGTAACATGTCAGAGGAGGGGGTCGGAGTGGGACTATTGGCGAGGCAGCAATACCAGCCTAGCCTGGCAGTAGAGCCACAGATTCCTGGTTGTAGTCGAGGTAGATCCAGAGTGGGGACTCCTGGTTATTGACAAGGTGGTGCCAGCAGCTCCAAGCTGAGGTAGGACAGGGGCTGGGGATGACTGGTTATTGGCGTGGTGGCAGCAGCAACAGAGGTGGAGGTGCAGGCTACGTGTGTGTTGAGCATGGGACCCAGCATTGGCAGTGGTGTACAAATGCTGTCTAAAGAGTAGCGACTCCTATATTACTGGGTCCAGCGCAGACAATAGCAAGGTAGTGGCAATGAGGTGGTGGTACAGGCTTCGTTGGTGAACTGGCTCAAGGCTGACGACTCACGGTCACAGTGACAGAAGGAAGATAGACTGTCTTTCATCTATACCTTTATATTCTTTTTATTCTTGAACTGTTCAAAATGGTGCTAGGCTGTGGTGACAGTTGGAGGCTTTCACGATATTTTACTGTATTATTCACTTTAAAATATAAGTGATCCTTCGATGCCCAAAATCTCCTGACTTTCCTGCCTCTGAACTGTTGGTCTTTTCTTCCAGAGAGTGACGTCAGCCCCAGCAGTGACCACCACTCTCCTGGCATGGTTCAGTTAGAAGACTCAGCTCACTCATCTTAATTAATTATGTCAAATCATTAAATTTATTTCTGCATGGTATTCATGTACTTGGATCTATACTTCAGCAATTCACCTGTCTTTATGACTTCCCACTGCCTGCTGAGTATACGACTGGAGGGTCTTCTGTGTACCTACAGGTACACAGTGTTTCTCCTTCTCCTCACATTATTCACCAACGTCTCCAGCAAATCATCAGAAAGATATGGATCAGTCTCTCTTGCATATTGACCCTTAAAATATTTTCAAAAGTAATTACTTCCTGAAAGCATTTCCAATAGGCATGAGGCAATTTTCTAAAAACTTTCAATAACACTAGACACTGATGGTATTGGGACCCCTGCCTATGTGTGCAGTCAATGAACATTATAGATTGCACTAGCTGTCTGCAACAATGAGAATGAACAGCTAGCATGATGCAACAACTGCAGTGCACTGAACAATTACAGGTTATTCACACACTGTGATCCCCTTGCCCCTTATCAGGTCTTATCCAATTAGCTTGCATACCGTGACAATGAAGCTCAATTATTTTAAAGTTATGATAATCTGTCTTGAACTTATACTGCCGTGGAATATTTCACTATGCTGCACCGCCTGCCTTATGCATTACACATTTACTTATTGAATAATGATTATGGACTCTTAGATGAGGCTGATAGCTTGGTAAATTCAAAGCCTGGGTTTTCCTCCTTTTTGTGGGTTTGCGGCAGATCATTCAACATGCTTTCCAATGTGAAACGATCTTAAACTGCCAAATAAACTGCTTACACTCCCAGAGCCTTCATTATCAATACAGCCTGGCTTGGAAGCCAAGAATTAAATACTTTTCCTCATTTCTCTTAGCCCAGGATGTCAGAGAAGACTTCCTTTCTGCAGTGGGCAACTTTTGCAAACACCAAAGTACCTTCTTTGCTCTTTGTTTACAACGTCTGTTGCTGAATAATTGATTGCAGTTTGGAACTGAGCTGTATGGGCATTTTTGAAAAACGTCCTTTGCAGCCCAGGCAATGCAATAGATGAATCGGTCAATGAGGCATGAGGCTCCAGCACACTGGAAATGCCTGGAGAACCCACCCAAAGTATGGAATGTGCTGGCCCTGGGAAGTGAACATGGGTCAAATAAAGGACAGGTGAAACTGCTACACAGCTAAGATTACTTTACCATTGCTGCAGAAATGTAATATGAAGTCTATATTATTATTGGAATGCTACTGCTATTGTAAGTGTCTTCTTTTTTTTCTGTATTTCAATATCTTATTTATTTCAGGAAGATTTGGGAAATTATACTATGTTGCGTTTAAGTAATTCAGGGTAAAAAGAACACCAGGTCCCAGAACACGTGAATGGACTTCACAATATTTACTAAACTATAACATTGCTAACACTGCGGAGATTGACGTGATTAGCTTTGGATTCCACCACAAACCCCATAACCTTACTATCAGTTCCAACCCTTTGCATGACAACCAATGCCTCAGGCAAATAGTCCCACATACAAGTTTTAAGAGCTTCTCTTTCAACAGAAAGCAACTATGTCCAAGGTCAACCTGCACTTCACTCAACCTTGTCCACTGTATTTGCTGTTCACAGTGTGGTCTCCTGTACACTGGGGAGACGAAATGCAAATTGAGTGATCACTTTGTTCGATGGTCAACAACATCTCTGTCTTGGCCTGTTGCAGTGTTTCATGAAACTCAGTGCAAACTGGAAGAACTGTATCACAGATTCCACTTCAGGACCCTGCAGCCTTCATTACAAAATATTGAATTCAATCATTTTCGAGTCTAAACACCTTCTTCATATCTTTTGCCCAGCGCCAAATCCCAGGCGCTTTTATTACATGAGCTGCTTTCAGTTATGATCTCCAAGATCAACTTTTCTTCCCCTTGGTTCATGGTCAACTTTATCTGCTGAACTTTCTTTCTATCTCTCTAGGTTCTAGTTCTGCCTATCCAATCACTCCTTTCTCCCCCTCACACTCTGTCTTCAGCATATATGTCACCTTTTCCTAGCTACTATCAGTTCTAAGGAAGGGTCACCAGACTCAAAATATTAACTCTGATTTCTCTCCACAGACATTGCCAGACCTGCTGAACTTATCAAACAATATCTGTCTTTGTTTCAGATCTTCAGCATCTGCAGTTCTTGGTTTTATCCAAGGTTACGTCACGATGCAAAGTCACAGTGTACACAGCATTTCTTTAAACATTTCCTTTTCATCAAAAACACAAAAAAAGGACATGCTACCATTTGCAGCTACAAGTTGTATAGTGTGCATTGTCAATCATGAAAATTATCACTCAAGTACAAAAGTTACTTCTTGAGCTTAGTCAATCCACTAACCAGTATTTGACCCATTACCTTTAAATTGTTCAAGTTAACCCACAACCTTTAAAACAAGTAATGGCATGCATGAGTTGTTGTTGGCTGTTCATCTGATATCTGCTCCTTTCTGGCATTACTTCCTCCCTTCAACTCCAGGGAATATCATTCAGTTTCTGTTACCACTTTGGATGCAAAGGCAACCGGTTCTCTTGCTGCACTGGAGTTGCTTCAAGTCTTGCCTTGCTGTTATCATACTGCTGGGTGGGCTTCATCATTGACATCCAAGTAACTCAGTACCAGCATTGACAACTTTAGTTGCTTAATGTGAGTGAAAGCTGTTGATTGTTCTGTACCCCGTTATCACTGATCATCCTTTACAGTGAGCTAATGTAGAGGCTCATACCCTGATAACAAATCAGGCAAAACTTTGTCAGGTGGTTTACAAATAAAAAAGATCCATGCTTTGCTTTCACATCTGTTTGTTGCTGCATACCTGCTCCAGGTCTTACACTATCAAGATGAATTCCATTTACTACCAGACCTGTGAGTCTGACTTAAATCATATTCAAATCCATCTCCTTCTTACTTAGTTTCAGTCTTATCTGGTGAGTTCTGTCTACCAGATTCTGATGATGATCTGTGATGACTACTCCCAATATATCTCTATATCCATAGACAAGAAGGTCATCAATGATTGCTTCCGCTCCAAGAAGTCACAATCAAATGTTTTCTGTGTTGATAATCTTCCGGAGCAGTGCAAGTGCCTGCAGTGTGCATAGCTATCTGTATCTCCCAAATAGCACACAGACCATAGTCACAAAATGTCTGCCTTCATCCAACTTCACATGCCAGTGATCATCCTTTGCACCTATAGTATTAATGACTTTGGTAAGTTGTGGTGGTGAGTGGCATGGGATAGGGAGATTGTTTCAAAGTTTTAACGAGAGCCTTCAGATCTAGGCAAACTCACAGCTTTATAGATTTTTAAAAATTCATTGAAACTTGCAGACTAGCATTTACTACTCATCCATGATTTCTCTCTAACTATTACAACGTGCAGACTTATTAACTTGCATCAGTTTGCTCAGAATCACTTCCCTGGTGGTAATAATTTCACTAAGTTCACCTCTTCCTCCACTTCCTGGTTTATTACTATTATTGGGATATTTTTCTTATCCTCAATAGTAAAGACAGAAATGAAACAATTAACTCGCCATTCACATTCTCTCAAGGACCAACACTTACTTTATATACTCGTCCTTTTCCATAAAACTGTGGAAAGTCCTGTTCTTCATTTTTACATTTCTGACTAATTTCCAACTTCTTCTCTGATTAATTCGATTCTCTGCTGCTTTTTGTGTGCTGACCAATCATCTTAACTGCCACTCTTCTTCCTGCAACTCTATGCTTTTCCTCAACTTTGAAGCTTCTTAACTTCTTTAATTAACCTTAGATAGTTGGTCCTCCTTCCAGATCTTTCCATTATGGTAAAAGATATCTATTGTGCATATTCTAAAACATCCGCTTAAATGTCTGCTGTTGTGTCTCAATTGATCTATCCACTAGTTTAAATGCCACTTCATTTCAGGTGGCTTAGACTTCATACCCACACAGTTGTCCTTATTTAAATTTAAAATATCAGTCATAGAGTCATCAAGTCATTAAGATGTACAGCACGGAAACAGACCTTTCAGATCAACTCGCCCATGCCAACCAGATATCCCAACCCAAATCTAGTACCACCTGCCTGCACCCGGCCCATTTCCCTTCAAACCCTTCCTATTCATATACCCATTTTAAATGTTGCAATTGTACTAGCCTCCACCACTTCTGGCAGCTCACTCAATACACGTACTGCCCTCTGCATGAAAATGTTGCCCCTTAGGTCTCTTTTATATCTTCACTTTCTCACCCTAAACCTATGTCCTCAAGTTCTGGACTCCCCCACCCCAGGGGAAAGACTTTGTCTGTTTATCCTATCCATGCCCCACATGATTTTATAAACCCCTATAAGGTCACCCCATGCCTCCGACGCTCCAAGGAAAACAGCCCTACCCTATTCAACCTCTCCCAACCCTGGCAATATCCTTGAAAATCTTTTCTGAACCTGTTCGAGTTTCACAACATCCTTCTGATAGGAGGGAGACCAGACTTCACACAATATTCCAAAAGTGGCCTAACCTGTTCAGTATCCTGTACAGCTGCAACATGTCCTCCCAACGCCTATACTCAATAATCTGACCAATAAAGAAAAGCATACCAAATGCCTTCTTCACTCTCCTATCCACCTGCGACTCTACTTTCACTCTACCTGCACTCTAAGGTCTCTTTGTTCAGCAACGCTCCCTAGGACCTTACCATTAAGTGTATAAGTCCTGCTAAGACTTGCTTTCCCAAAATGCAACACCTCACATTTATATGAATTAAACACCATCTGCCACTCCTCAGCCCATTGGCCCATCTGATCAAGATCCCGTTGTAATCTGAGGTAACCTTCTTCGCTGTCCACTACACCTCAAATTTTGGTATCATCTGCAAACTAACTATACCTCTTATGCTCACATTCAAATCATTTATATAAATGACAAAAAGTAGTAGACCCAGCACCGATCCTTGTGGCACTCCACTGGTCACTGGCCTCCAGTCTGAAAAACAATCCTCCACCACCATCCTCTACCTTTGAGCCAATTCTGTATCCAAATAGCTAGTTGTCCCTGTACTCCATGAGATCTAACCTTGCTAACCTGTCTCCCATGGGGAACCTTGTCGAACACCTTACTGAAGTCCATATAGTCCACCACTCTGCCCTCATCAATCCTCTTTGTTACTTCTTCAAAAAACTCAATCAAGTTTGTGAGACATGATTTCCCACGCACAAAGCTATGCTGACTATCCCTAATCAGACCTTGCCTTTCCAAATACATGTACATCTTGTCTCTCAGGATTCCCTCCAACAACTTGCCCGCCGACCTCAGGCTCACTGATTCCCTGGCTTGTCCTTACCACCATTCTTAAACAGTGGCACCATGTTAGCCAACCTACAGTCTTCCGGCACCTCACCTGTGACTGTTGATGATACAAATAACTCAACAAGGGACCCAGTAATCACTTCCCTCACTTCCCACAGAGTTCTAGGGTACACCAGATCAGTTCCTGGAGATTTATCCACTTTTATGCATTTCAAGACATCCAGCGCTCCCTCCTCTGTAATATGGACATTTTTCAAGATGTTACCATTTATTTACCCACATTCTATATCTTCCATGTCTTTTTCTACAGTAAACACTGATGCAAAATACTCGTTTAGTATCTCCCCCATCTCCTGCAGCTCCACACCAAGGCCACCTTGCTGATCTTTGAGGGGCCCTATTCTCTCCCTAGTTACCCTTTTGTACTTAATGTATTTGTAAAACCCTTTGGATTCTCCTTTAATTCTATTTGCCAAAGCTATCTTATGTGCCCTTTTTTCTCACCTGATTTCTCTCTTAAGTATACTCCTACTGCCTTTATACACATCTAAGCATTCACTTAATCTATCCTGTCTATACCTGACATATGCTTCGTTCTTTTTCTTAACCAAACCCTCAATTTCTTTAGTCATCCAGCATTCCCTACACCTACCAGCCTTTCCTTTCACCCTGACAGGAATGTACTTTCTCTGGATTCTCGTTATCTCATTTCTGAAGGCTTCCCATTTTCCAGCTGTCCCTTTTCCTGCAAACATCTGCTCTTAGACACTCTTCTCCCACCTAAACAGAATATAAGATTCAATCATATTATGGTTGTTGCTGCCTAGAAGTATCTCTATTCTGATGTTCTTAATTAATTCTGTTTCATTACACAATACCAAATCTAATATAAACAGTTGGTTCCAAAGTGTTCCGTTCAAAGGAGCTAGCTGCAGCTGTTAGCTACTGCCTCCTCTCTTGTTATTGTCTTTAAGTTAAAGAATTGGGTCTTTGTGCTTGGACTTCAGTTTATCTTCACCTGTCTCTGCCCTTGCTGCTGCTGCTGTCTTGAAGCCTGGGACACATGTTATCTACCAATGTTCCAGTATAGCAATGAACTGTAACTGAATATTTCATTGTCAAACAGCAGACTTTCAAGCCAATCAAGACATTAACCACTTATGAAGTCAGGGATTTGTGAGGAGATATCAGCTAGTGATAAACATAATTTACTTAATTGAGACAATTATATAAAGAATTTAATAACCAAATAAATGCTTAGCAGAGATGTATTAGGCAGTGAGTACCCAAAAGGGTTAAGTGATATGAGAAGGCAAACTCCATTCATCAGGATATAAAGGACTACTAGGTGGTTGGATAGCTCATTTGGCAAGTTTGTGGTTGCATTCTTTCCAGCGGTTTTCCCGGAGCGTCGGAGGCTGAGGGGTGACTTTATAGACTTTACAAAATCATGAGTGGCATGAATAGGGGAAATAGACAAGGTCTTTTCCCTAGGGTGGGGGAGTCCAAAACAAGTGGGCATAGGTTTAGGTGAGAGGGAAAGATTTAAAAGGGGCAACTTTTTCACACAAAGGGTGATGTGTGTATGGAATAAGCTGCCAGAGGAATTGGTTGAGGCAGGTATAATTACAACATTTAAAAGGCATCTGGGTGGGTATATGAAGAGGAAAGGTTTAGAGGTATATGGGCCAAGTGCTGGCAAATAGTACGAGATTAGTGTAGGCTATCTGGTTGGCATGGATGAGTTGGACCAAACGGTCTGTTTCCGTGCTGTATATCTCTATGATTTTTAGAGTAATAGCACGATAAAGGATTGGTGGCAGTGAATCTGGACAAGGTATCTCAGATATACCAGATATTATATCATATATTACTCATATTACAGCCAACACTGTATAATATTTTCCAACTTTCAAGATGTCACTGATGGCTGCCATGTCATCTAAAGCCTATTATAATAAGTGAATATGTTTGATTACAGGAGATGCTGTCTGAAGCATTTGGAGTTGTGAAATTGAAACTTACAAATGAATATATGCCCTGTTTAAGTATGAATGTGAGTGAGACCCAACTATAATGACATACTTGTTTCTGTGAAATGAAGTGGACAAGCAGGACAGGTTGTGCTGAGAAAACCTCATGTTACATTATCCTACAGTGCCAAACTGGCATGTGGCAGGGTCTTCAAGCTATGACATGATTTCTAGTATTTGTTCTTATATCCCTAAATACTGTACATGGCATTCTCTGTGCTGACCTCGTCTGCCAAGCCAGGGTCAGTGCCATATAGAGTGATGGATGGTCTGGAGTTTATTGCTCATACTAATTGTATGCAGCAGCAAATCCATTTTACCAAATGTCGTCACTTATACTATAGTTGTACTTTATTATAAATTCAAATGATCGATAAGTAATCTTTAAACATTTATAATGAAGCCAGTTATATTAATGGTAATTACTAGGGTACATAGGTTTTGAGGTAAAATAAGGTAAGTTCAAAGGAGATGTGAGAGGCATTTATTTTATATAGAGGGTGGTAAGTGTCTGGGATGCGCTGCCAGAGGAGGTGGTGGAGTTGGATACAGTAGCAATGTTTAACAGGCAACTTTTTTAACATGCAACTTGACAGATACAGGGAATAGAGGGATACAGACCACATAGAGGAAAAAGGTTCTTTTAGTTTAGAAAAGCATCAGGTGCTGGTGCAGGCTTGGTGGTCCGAAGGGCCTGTTCCTGTGCTACCCTGGTCTTTGTTGTAAGCTCATAAATACAAAGATGAAGCAAGTTATATATAGATAAAACAATAATTATATATGGTCTTTCCATTATTTAGTTTGATTAATTGGAAACCACTAACTTTAGATTGTCTTCTGTTTTTGAAAATTTCCTTTCTTTGTGATATTTATACATTATATTGGGAACTCAAGACTTTGCACATATTTAATAAGATTTAATAAGAACATAAAGAACATTTTAGTCTTGCCAGTGACATGTACAGGTCCAAAAGAAATAAAGCGCAGCTTGGAAAAGGAGATATTGATCATGATTTTCAAACTTCAGCGGGCTCTTGTTTGATCAATTCAAAAAACGTATGTTCTGTTACCAAGACATGCAAGATCAGGGAATAACATCAGCTGAGCACTGTTCCTAATTGCTTCACTGACCACAAGCTGAACCAGTTGCAATGCTTCCTGCCTAACTGTTGTTGTTGAAACTGGTGATAAACAATTGAAGAAAGCTTCGCAAATATGATTTAAAGAAGCAATTGAGAGCAGTAAGCCATATATCTGTGAGGTATGCAGTAGCAGTGTTAAAAGTAGTTTCTATTCAAAGGATGTACAAACGCCATTGATTTGAATGATGAAGCTAATGGAGCAACACATTTTGAGTGGCATATTTTGGATACTTTTGTTGTTTATTACTGCTTAGATTGTTTGTGGCTCTGAGCTAGCTTGCTTACACATAAAGAACATAATAAACCAAGAACAATGAGAACTGATTCAATGTGTTCAATGTCAGTTCAATAATCACATGTAACACACTGCAGTGCAATGTACTGTGAAGTACAAAAGTCCTTAAGTGTCTTATACACAGCTTGGAATCTCAGGAATGTTATTGAAAGAACCTATGAGATGACCCTCAGCTCTGTAATTGAACCTTATTCGGATATTTCATATACTGGATAAAGCACATCCCAATCTTGATGATCTGTCTTGTGAACCTCCATGCCAAGCATATGGTTATGACCATGAGTGGCATGGAGAAAGCTGCCAAGGCTACTTAACCACCAAAGGTAGGTTTGTAAGACAGACCATTAAAAATGGGAAGAGCGTGATATGGGGTGGGAGTTGGGGCTAGATTTTAACCTGCACAGTAACTGGGGTTGGATCAAGAGAGTAGGTCATAGAATCATAGAGTTATACAGCACGGAATCAGACCCTTTGGTCCAACTAGTCTATGCCAACCATAATCTAAAACTAAATTAGTCCCACCTGCTTGCACTTAGCCCAAATCCCTCCAAACATTTCTTCTTCATGTGCTAATCCAAATGTCTTTTAAACATTGTAACATTTGCATCCACCATTTCTCTGGAAGTTCATCCCCACACATGAACCAGTCTCTGTGTAAACAAAAGTCTTATGCTCCATTCCATTATCTGGATTTTTTAAAGCTGCTGATTTTGTAGCTCCATGAGGCCACCCCCATTGGAGTTCCATGAATTACAATGATCCAAATGTAACTTTAACCCTCTCTGAAACAGGACACAGCTTCAGCATTCCTTCTGAGATAAACCTTTCAGGGAGCCCAAACAAACCATTCAAAAATCTTTTCTTAGTCAAGATTGAGTAGTAAAATTCCTCCCCAGAGCCCCTCTACTCTCCTGAATCTTCCTAACTATGAGACCCTGCAAGCACCCCCCCCCCCCTTTAACCTACTGTGCTTCTTGTTACTATTTTCTGATACCAAACAAGCAGTTTGCCACCCAATTTTCACCTTTTCCTGTCAATCTGCTTCAGTTTTCCAGTTGAACAATTGATTGCCAAGATTCAGATGAAGTCCACTAGGTAAAATCTGCTGGGCCTAAGAACATAAGAGTTTGGAGCAGCAGTAGTTCCATACAGCCCTTGAGAGTATTCTGCCATTTAGTAAGACCATGGCTGATTCAAGCTTGGCTCTAGCTTGTCTTTTCTGGCTGTACCCATTACCTGTGACTCCCTATACTTTGAGTTGGACTTTCTCAGGAGTTGGACTTTCTCCTGGGCAGAACCATCCCCAACTGTTTCACCAATGACCTTTTCTCCATTAGGATCAGAAGTAGGGATGTTCACTGATGATTGTGGTGTTCAAAAGAATTTGTGATTCCTCACATACAGAAGTACTTCATGCCCTTGGGAAGTTAGGTTTTTATTTTTATGCGACATGGGAATCGTTTGCAAGACCAAAATTTGTTAATCATCCCTTGATCCTTGAATTGATTGGCTAAGTAGGCCATTCCTTATTCCTGATGAAGGGCTCTTGCCTGAAACATTGATTCTCTTGCTCCTCAGATGCTGCCTGATCGGTTGTGCTTTTCCAACATCACACTCTTGACTCAAATCTCCAGCATCTGCAGTACTCACTTTCACCTAGGCCATTTCAGGCAACAGTTAAGAAACAACTACATTGCAATGGATCTGAAGCCACATGTAGACTCTATCAGGTAAAGATTTCCCTTCCTAAAGGATTTTCGTGCTTCAGATGGGTTTCAGGCCATCGTTAATGAGACTACCTTTGTTTTCCAGATTTAATAATTGAATTTAAATTTCATCAGCTCCCATGGTAGGATTTGAATCGATATCCTCAGAGCCTAGTGACATTATCTCTATGCAGCTGCCTCCCTCTAAATCTAGTGGCAACATTCATGCTTATATTAATAAGTGGTATGTAATATTCACACCACATACATGCCAAGTAATGACCATCTTCTAAAAGAAAAAAGTCTAGTCATCTGAGCTAGATATTCAAAGACGTTATCATTGTTGAATTCTCCACTAACAGCTTTCTGAATTTTACTATTGACAGAAACTTAAGTGGACTAGATATATAAATGCCAAAAGTCCAGGTTAAAGACTGGAAGTTCTTGGGTGAGTAACTCATAACCTGAGTCCCCAGTGCCTGTCCACTATCTACAAAACACAAGTTAAGAGTGTGATGGAATACTCTGTACTTGCATGGTTGACAATAAATCCAGCAACACACGAAAAGCCACAGAACATCTAGCACAAAAGAAGCCTCTTTGATTGGCTATGCATCACATTTCAGTCTTTCCATTGTTGCGCAGGGATAGTAGTGTGTACCAAGTTGCAGTGCATCAACTCACCAAGTCTTCTTTGCTGACACCTTCTAAGCCCAAGATCTTAAGCTTCTAAAAGGACAAGGACAGAAGGTGCATGGGAACACTTGCAAGTTGCCCTCCAAGCCACACAGCATTGGAAGTAGATCATTGCTTCTTCATTGTCATTGGGTGAAAATCCTAAAACTCCTTTTCAAATAGCACTGTAGATGTACCTAAACCTAGTGGACTGCAGCAGTTCAAGGAAGGAGCGCACCACCAACTTCTCAAAGGCAGTGGGGATGGGGAGCAATTGCTAGACCAGCCAGCAACATTCACATCCTTTGAATGTTTACAAAACATACGTTTAACAGATTTTAATAAATGCTGATGGCATCTGGTTCACATTCCTCCATGTGATTATTGTTTGCTGCTGCCAGCTTCCTACAGGAGGTAAAGTTGTTTGATGGGAAAGAGACATCACATACTTTCCATACAATGACACAGACACCCAGCTGGCAGATAATTCACCAGTTCTTGTTTTTCTCAAGAAATTCTTGGATCAGGATTGTGCAATACGATCTGTTCCCAGAGGAAATGGTTTACTTTCAGATGAGTGGCAGCTTTAAAATCTATTCAAAGCACTGGAACAACTGACTAAATGGGAGGGGTACAAAGAAAATTAGAGGTGGGACCCGTCATTTGGTCTAAACCAGATACTAATCAGCAGAAACCTTTCCATTAACAAAGCGTTTGTCTTCAATTGTTATTCAGCTGAAGGACAAAACTCCCACAAGCAACTTTGCACAGCTGCTTCAGACCATCAGTATTGCAATCCAAGACTGTACTCCATGGCCTTTCATACTAGTGACTCACTGTCACATGCCTGATATTTTTGAATAAAACTACAGTTGGTCCCCAAGAAAAATAAATAAAGGGTAACTGAGTGCAAATACCCATTATATATTTCCTGCACACTTGTCTGTGTCTGTTCATGCTTGTGATATACAACAAGTTGTTCTTGCAGAAAGGAATCCTGCTGTTAGCTTTCAAGCCAAGAGAGAAAATGCTGATGATTTTCTTTACAACAACAGCAGCGCTTGAGTGCTGTAAAAATGGAAAGAACTACAGATTCTGTAAATCAGAAACAAAAACAGAAATTGCTGGAAACTTGAGTTCTGAGGAAGGGTCACTCAAACCAAAACGTTAACTCTGATTTCTCTCCACTGATGCTGCCAGGTTTACTGAGCCTTTCCAGCAATTTCTGTTTCTGTGTCAGTGGCTTTTGTACTTTGAAAGATATCTTAAGATGATTGTTATAATTTTTCAAAAAGTAATTCTGGTTCGCTTATATTGTATTTTTATACTACAATTTCACAAGTAAATCGTTAGTGGTGTGTCACTGCTTTATTTGCTGAAAACGTTTATAATTGGAATTGTAGTCCTTTTTTGTACACAACCACCTGATGAAGGAGGAGTGCTCTGAAAGCTAGTGCTTCCAAATAAACCTGTTGGACTACAACCTGGTGTTGTGTGATTTTTAACTTTGTCCACACCAGTCCACCCCAGGCACCTCAAAATCATACAAATGTCAATCCAATATTAACTATGTGATATTTGTTGCATTCTATCTCACAGCTGAATAGAATAAAATCCCTACAGTGTGGAAACAGGCCATTAGACTCAACAAGTCCACACCAACCCTCTGCAGAGTAACCCATCCAGACCCATTTCACATGACTAATGCACGTAACCTACATATCCCTGAATACTATGGTCCATTTAGCATGGCCAATTCATCCAAACTCACATCTTTTGAATTGTGGGAGGAAACCAGAGCACCCGAAGGAAATCCACACAGGCACAAGGAGGATGTGCAAACTCCACACAGACAGTCGCCCGAGGCTGGAATAGAACCCGGAACCCTAGCGCTGCAAGGCAACAGTGCTAACAACTGAGCCGCTATGCCACCCCAGCTATGATGCAGTATACCTTTAGGAGATGATGTTCTCATCATTTCATAGCATATGGCCTGAGGGTATAACATTCTCCATCTCTCTTTTAACTGGGAACACTTGAAGCATGCTGAAGGGCTTATGCCCAAAACGTTGACTGTCCTGTTCCTCGCATGCTGCTTGACCTACTGTGCTTTTCCAGCGCCACACCTTTCGACTCTCACATGAAGAAAAATGTGCTACTGTTTGTAACCAAATAGCTTTGTATTAGCCCAGACACTAAAGTTCCTGTGACTTAGTGTAGGCATATATCAGGAAGTATAATTTTTAAAAATTCTTTCGCACGATGTGGTGTCACTGGCCAGGCCAGCATTTATTACTCATATCTAATTTCCCAGAGGAAAGTTAGGAATCAGCCACATTGTGGGTTAATAAGTTTGCTGATGTCACAAAGGTTGGTGCAGTGGTGGATCGTGTGGAGGGCTATTGTAGGGTTGCAACAGAATATTGACAGAATGCAGAACTGGGCTGATAAGTGGCAGATGGAGTTCAACCTGGAAAAGTGTGAAGTAATTCATTTTGGAAGGCCAAATTTGAATGCAGAATACAGGGTTAAAGGCAGGAATCTTGGCAGTCTGGAGAAACAGTGGGATCTTGGGGTCCATGTCCATAGATCCCTCAAAGTTGCCACCCAAGTTGATAGGATTGTTAAAAAGGCGTATGTATGATGTCTTGGCTTTCATTAGCAGAGGACTGAGTTTAAGAGCTTTGAGGTTATGCAGTAGTTCTATAGAGCCATGGTTAGACCACACTTGGAATATTGTGTTCAGTTCTGGTCGCCTCATTGTAGGAAGGCTGTGGAAGCTTTAGAAAGGGTGCAGAGGAGATTTACCAGGAAGCTGCCTGGACTGAATGGCATGTCTTATGAAGAAAGGTTGAGGGAGCTAGGGCTTTTCTCGTTGGAGTGAAGAAGGGTGAGAGATGACTTGATAGAGGTGTACAAGATGATAAGAGGCAAAGACAGAGTGAATAGTCAGAGACTTTTTCCCAGGGCAGAAATGGCTATCACAAGGGGCACAGTTTTAAGGTGATTGAAGGAATGTTCAAGGGAGATGTCAGAGGTTGGCTCTTTACACAGAGAGTGGTGGGTGCATTGAATGCACTGCCAGCAATGGTTATAGAGTCAGATACATTAGGGACATTTAAGCGACTCTCGGATAGACACATGGATTATAGCAAAATGAAGGGTGTGTAGGTTAGTTTGATCTTAGAGCAGGATAAAAGGTCAGCATAACATCAAGGGCCAAAGGGCCTGTACTGTGCTGTACTGTTCAATGTTGTGGGCCCAGATGCACATGTAGGCCAGACCGATAAGGACCAATAGTTTACTTCGCTAAAGGTCTGGTGGGCTTTCTAGACAATCGACATGGTTTCACAGTTATCATTATACTCTTAATTCCAGCGTTTTACAGAATTAACGTAAGTATTGCCTCATCAGGTACACATCCTCTGCTAAAGGCAAAAGTCCACATCATAATGGGAGGCCCTGGTAGCAACACAGTGGTAAGCAGCAATGACCATTTATAGGAATCCATGTTTTTGGTGGTAGACACTTGGAAACCTCACTGAAGGTTAGCTAGATGGCAGCTCTTGACTTCAAAACAATTGGAAGTCTAATACCATCAATTTCTGTTAGTAGAAGCCTACAGATTTACCTTTTTTCTGCTTACAGTTAATAGGTCCACATTACTGGACATTCTGTCTCTCTTATTAAGGAGAAAGAACCAACAACTTACTATTTAAAAGTGAAAAAGAAAGAAAAGAGACTTATTAAAACATTACTATTTTAAAAAGGCAGTCAAAGGCTACTTTCAGCTTAAATACATGCCTCTCTTTAATCTGCTGACCAGTTTTATTATTTCCAGACTTCCTGTAGAAGGTCAGAAAGATCTTGGAAACATGTGTTGGTTTTCACAGACCAGTTCAAAGTAAGAATTAACTTCAGGATTAACAGGCTCCAGGCTTCCGTCATGGTATTTAAATGGAAACGTCAATGCCCCCTGATGAGTTTGTCATAAGATGCCATAGCAAAGCGTACGAGTGTAGTTTCACCAAAGTAGAATTTTAGAGAGGCCATTGAATTAGTAATCACCTCTATACTGATTAAAGCATTCAGGAAGGAGCTTTCAGGCATAATAGAGAGCCTGATCATTGACACCTTACTTGAAGATGGATGGCTGCATGAAGCCATAGTGGCAGGCCAACAACAATTACATCTTTCAGGTTCATCCAACACTATTGCTACCGTCAGTAAGAGCACCAAACCACCAAGATCTGCAATTGTTGTGGTTTGACATACCTATCCAAAAGTTGACATGTGTTTCTTTACATCCGCAAAGTATGTTTTATCAAATGACATTGGACGCATGCATGCAAGAAATATGGTTTCAAAATTCAAGCCAGATCCCTGAACAATACTAGGTGATGATTCAAATGTTACAACACTACAATTCCATCAATAAGAAAAGTTTTAAGAATGTGCACAAATGCAAACACATGAATGAAATAAAGAGACAACCAAGCGAAAGGTAGATTTTGAAAGACAACCAAATTTTCAATATTGTTTATCTCACATACCATGTCAATGTTATAAAGGAATACAAAGTTGTTACAAATATTAATGTCCATAAAAGGCACAGGAGTTAGTGTCAACATAAAAACACTATGTATCTGAAAGATGTGTATCCTCCATTTGCACTCCATTGTTCAGCCTATGAGAGATTGTTTTATAGCATATAACAGGGCACCAGTTGCATGCATTAGCAAAATTGCACTGCGGTGTCTGTACACAAGGTTATCTTGGCTTCTGGAAAATTCCAGGAGATATTTACCAATGGTCCATAGGCAAAAAACAGAAATTGCTGGCAGCATCTGTGGAAAGCAAACAAAGTTAATGTTTTGGGTCCTATGATGTTTCTTCTCCAGTCAGAAGGCTTGTTCTGAACAAGGATCACTGGACTCAAACCATTTACTCTCTTTTCAGTCTATAGATGCTGCCAGATCTGTTGAGTTTCTCCAGCAATTTTTGCTTTTGTTTCAGATTTACAGCAACAGCAGTTCTTTTGTTCAATGGTCTAGCGGGTTGTATAACTCTGGGACATTGCCTCAGAAAGCAGTGGAGGCAGGACGATTGAATATTTTTAAGAGAGAGGCAGATAGATTCTTGATGGGCAGAGAAATCAAGGGGTTTTCAGGGGTGTAGATGAGAATGTGGAATTCAAATGTAAACAAATCAGCCATGATCATATTGAATAGCAGAGCCAACTTTTCTACTTCTGTTTCTCAGTTTTTTTGTCCATATGTCTAGTTGTGGTATGACCAGCAGTCCACAGAGACCACAGTTAATGAGAAGCTAGTTCAGGCCAATGTACAACATGCCAATCATGCGCAAGCAGAGTCAGGAAGCAAACTTAAGAAATAAAGCTGAAGATCATGTTTGTGGTGGCACGGTGGCTCAGTTGTTAGCATTGATATCTCATAGTTCCAGGGACCTGGGTTTGGTTCCACTCTTGCGTGACTGCCTGTGTGGAGATTGTGCAAACTCCCCATGTCTGCATGGGTTCCCTCTGGGTGCACAGGTTTCCTCTTACAATCCAAAGATGTACAGGTTAGGTGGACTAGGCATGGGAAATACTGGAATAAAGTCAACAAAGAACAGTCCACAGAAACACCCCAGTTAGGGCTTGAACCGACAATCCCTGGTTTAGGAGGCCAGTGCCATATCCATTAGGCCACTGGGGCATTGTTTTTACCCCAGGGGAAATACTGGGTAGGTGTAGATCTGGATGGGATGCTGTTCAGAGGGTCAGTATGGACCAAATCGTCTTTTTCCACTCTGTATGGATTCTAAGATGATGTGTAATGTTGTTGAATGACAGCAAGTTGTCAGCGGACAGCAATCAAGCACAACATGTACCTCTCCAGCTGGGTAAGCAATCACTCAATCAGGATGAGTTGTCAACCTTCTAAAATGTTGCATTGAATTGTTAATCGTGTTAACTCTCTTTGCATTATTATCAAATTGACAAAGTGTGCCAATGTTTAACCATGTAGACTTGTTTAGGGTAATATTTTTATCTTCAACAAAAGAAAAATGTGTTCAGTCTCACAACTCATAACGCAGTATATCTGTAAGAGAAATGCTCATCATATCATCATGATATCATAGCATTTGACCTGAGGGTTTATAGTCTCAGAATCCATCTTAACTGGGGCCAACAGAAACATGGCAAATTGGGAAAAACATGCTGCAGCTTGTAACCAAATAGTTTATTTTAGCCCAGGCACTGAAGTCTAATATGTGTATCTATCAGGATCTTTAATAAACATCTATTATATCTTTCAATTATGGGAACTAATAGAAGTATTGCCTCATCAGGAATAAAAGCCCGCATCACATTTTCTCAAACTACAATGACCAAACTATCACTTCATGCTAAGAAGCGTGTCCAGCAACCGTATATTGAAGGTTGCTCTACCTTCAAGAGAAGGAAAATTCAAGACATGTAAAACAAGTTGCTGATTCACTATCAACTATTTTCTACTATTGCCCAATTCATGATCTACCCAACAAGAAGGCATAATATGGACACCAACAGTTATACAATTAACACATACTCACTGACAAATATCCACACATCAGTACAAAAGAAAAGATATCAACACAAACATATAGTCCAACACCATTGCATACAAGTAGATCCAAATTATTGTATGCAGACTTGCATGAACATAAACAAGTAAAAGCTAACACACACACAATTAACTAAATACACTGAAGCAAAATTTGTCTTGAATGGTCGAAGCACAGTCAATAGTGTTTTGGCATCCTGATTTACATTCTGTTTGTTATTTATTGACAAATTTTGTCCATCTGTATTGCCTATTATAATTGATTGTCCAAAATAATTCTACTCCTGATACACATTCCTGCGACACAAACAGTTTTACCCATAGTAGAATCACATGACATTTGAAGAGTTTATTTCCTGTAATTTAGTTCAATTTTTATTATATTCTCACTGGACTTACCTTTATTCCTTTTGGGAAGTGCAGCTGCACAAACATTGGTGGAAAATATCAGCAGAATCAGAGTTTTTCCCTGCATTTTCCCAAGGGTTTAATTAGTGTATAATCTTGAATCAAAGTAACTTCTTGTAGTGATATATTAGACTACTATGCAGCTCTGGTAAGTCTGAAAGTCTTTTAGAAACTCTTTATGCAACGACTGCTGTGGCTGTATGTAAGCATGCCTGACCTTCAAAAACATCTGGTACACATCAGCAGACTATAATACGTATGCATGTTGACACTCAATCAACTAGCTGCTCACCCTCTCTCCCTCCCTCTCACACATCAATACCCATTTTCATACAATGCAGTCACACCTATACAGTTATTCTTACACACAATCCAGAACACATCAAAGGATATAGAGCAGATTCTTGCATTAATTTTTACAGGCAATTTTAAATTGTGTATTATATTGTAAGTGAAGACAGAGCTGCAGTCTTTGCATTCCAGGAGCTGTCAATGGTATGTAATGTTTCAGTTTCTAATAAGCCATGTGTACACGTATCTTGTAAATGTCTTTTCAGCCTTGCAATTTATCTTCCCACCTTGATAATAGTCCTTGTGAACTGATTTCTTCAACCCTGCCACAGTCTCATTTAGATCTGCTGTAATTTCAGGCTCAAACTTCAATTCCTTTTCCCTTCTCTTTTGCTAAAACTGCCACAGCAGCTGTGTGGCTATCATTAGCACATCCTTCAGACAACTCCATTTTCAAAATGGAGTTCTGTGATTGAACACAGACAACAATCCACTTTTGTTCCTGAATTTGCATAGGAGGTAGACAATGCCAGCTCCAGGAATGCTCCTGGATAACCTTTGGTCAATCTAACCAATTTTGCGTTTGGAGCTGTCCATATTTGGATCAAGCACTGCCTGCCACGTACTATACAGAACGTTCCAGTGCTTGTTTATCACCTGAATAATAGCTGCTGTGGGATCCAATTTTGAAGTAGATTTTGCTGAGCTAAATGATCACAGCTGATATTACAATTGACCTAGAAATAGAATAATGGAAGGCATGGGTCTTTCATACTTATGATCCCATTCAGATTTAGTAGCTCCAGAAAAGAAAGGAAATTTAATGTACTGAACATATTCCAGGAACATGCACTTCACAAGAAAGATCTTTCTTTGAAAATCCATATAAATAATAGTCTGTCAATGCTACTGAATTTATGAACTTCAAAAGGTTTCAGACATAATACCAAACTAATCCTCTTGTATTTAAAACTGCACCAATAACCGTGTTGCTGCTGCTTTCAAAATCCTGTTTAAGTTCCTTAACATCTCTTGATGCTGCAAAACCTCCGTGCTAGTGTGTACAACTTTCAGACTGTTAAAGACACTCTGGCATTCTTCCGTCCATTCAAACTTCTTGCATTTTTTTTAACAAGCTAATCAGTGATGCCGCTAGATTTTAAACATGTCTATCTACTGCAAAATCTTTTGTTTCCTCAAAGGCAGAAAATCCAAATTGCCCTTAATTTTCTCCTCTTGAGACCCCATGGCTTTACTTCATAGACTGACTCAAATAATTTATATTTGCTTTGGGAAATTCAATTTGTGCCAAGTTTTTCATCAAATGGGATCTGTGCAATCCATCAAACATTTAAGTGTTATAAATACTTTCTTCCATGCTTTGATAGACACAACAAAATCATTAATATATACAAAATGGTTGCACAATCCTTCAATAATGTTGTTTATAATTTTGAAACATTACTGGTGCTTTTTCATTCCAAATGGCATTGCCAAAGACCATCTGGGGTTATAAAGGCTAGTCAATGTAACTTGCAAATGTCCCTTCATAAGTCAATTTCTGTAATAGCCCATGCTTGCCCAATCCTCTTACTACAATCTTCCTGGCATTGGATATCAATCTGCCTTTGTCATAGCAATGACCTTACACTTAAACGAAAAGAGTCATTGTGATCCATCTGATTTTGATACAGACACAATATTTGAGCTCCACAATCATGATTCAGTTCAATAACAGCATTTTCCAACATAAATGATCTTTCCCTCATTTGAGTTAATTTCTCTGGATTTGAGTCTGTAAGAATGTTGCTTTATGGACAATTTTCTTTACATTAATATTGTTTATGATCTATGAAATTTTCCCTGATGTATTTACAAAACTCATTTATGAGTCCATAACAGCTATCATAAATCAAATAGTTTTTTCTAGAGATAGCATAACACAGTGGTTAGCACTGCTGCTTCACAGCACCTGAGACCCGGGTTCAATTCCCGCCTCAGGCAACTGACTGGAGTTTGCACGTTCTCCCCGTGTCTGCGTGGGTTTCCTCCGGGTGCTCCGGTTTCCTCCCACAGTCCAAAGATGTGCAGGCCAGGTGAATTGGCCATGCTAAATTGCCCGTAGTGTTAGGTAAGGGGTAAATGTAGGAGCATGGGTGGGTTGCGCTTCGGCGGGTCGGTGTGGACATGTTGGGCCGAAGGGCCTGTTTCCACACTGTAATGTAATGTAATCTAATCTAATCCACCTAACTTCTCAATTGCCTCTGTATCATCCAACTCAATTACTGGGAGAGGGGTATTGACTTTCAAATTATCAATTTCTTGTTCATTCTCTTTGATATTTTTATTTATCTCCCTACTCCTACTATTAATGGATAATAGTTACTAGACACTGATTCCTATTTCTTGTTTTAGGTAAGAGTCCTACAAACTCTATTAAATGCTTCCTCAAAAGCTAATTATTGGAAATAAGGCTGCAAGGTTAATTGATGGTTGGGGATTCTGCAGTAGCATGGATGACATGACTAGCATGATTTAACTCATTTGGGCAAATCTGGCCAATTAAATGTTTTGGTGTTTGAGCCTGTGTTTTTAAAATTAATAAGTGACTTGCCATTGGTATTCTGTGAACTGCTTGTAACATTTCATTACAGAACTCAGATGGAGTTAATGTATTATTGACTATTGTCCATTCTTCATATGATGCTATTTAACATGGTCTCCATTTCCTCATTTACCTTTTATCAAATATGTTTTGCTTACTTTGTTCTGTAAGCTTCACACAAACAATTTGAAGAAGACCCATCTTGAGTGAGACACAGCAGAATGAGAGAGTATTTTTGAGAATTTGGCATGCACTGGGAATTGAATTGATTTTTTTTTGTTTTTTTAATTCAATAGTCTAGTCAAAAGCTGACTCCACTGACTGAAATACTACAGTCAATCATCTGAAGCATAAATAGGATCTCAGTAGATGTTAATTACTATTAACGCTTATTGAGTATGACACACAGCTAGCGTGCAGGTGTACTTCTGGAAAACGGGAATATATTGGGGATTTGGTGCTGAGGGGAAGAGTTGTGTTTTGCTCTTTGTTTTTTTTTCCTGTGGTTTATAGTTTGTAAGGACTATATTCTACAGTAACGAGACCAAGTGAATAAGGACCCTAGAATAATTGATATTATTTGATATTAAACATCTTCCAAAATGTTAGTTTTATGAGTTAAGTTTTGGCAGAAGACCTCAAAACCATGGAGTGTTCTTCCTGCTCTATGTGGGAAGCCAGGCACATTTCCAGTGCCCAGGGCCAGCATGTGTGCTGGAAATGTATGATTTCAAGAAGGATACGCATTGGGTTTAAAGTAATCAAAGGATATTGGGCAAGAGCAGGAACAGGCCACTGAGTTCGATGATAAGCCATGATCATAATGAATGACGGAGAAGGCTTGAAAGGTTGAATGGTCTACTCTTGCTCCAATGTTCTATGATTCTATGTAATAACACACAGATATTGGCTCTTATTCAATTCCTGACAAAGCTTTTTGAAATAGTCCTCTCAACTGCATTCATGCCATACAAGTGCCAGGCAATGGTATCTCCAATAAGAGACAATCTAACCACTGCCCCTTGACATTCAATGACATTACCATCACTAAATCCCCCACTGTCCACACCCTGATGATTACCATGGAGCAGAAACTGTACTGGACTCGCCACATAAACAAAATGGCAACACATCCACATCAGAGGCTAGGAATCCTGTGGCAAGTAGCTCACCTCCTGACTCCCCAAAACTGTCCAGCATCTACACAGCAAAAGTCAGGAGTGTGATGGAATACTCGCCACTTGCCTGAAGAATGCAGCTCCAACAACATTCAAGAAGCTCGACACCAACCAAGATAAAGCAGCCTGCTTATTTGGTACCACATCCACAAACATTCAGTCATTCTACCAGCAAGGATCAGTGGCAATAATATGTGCGATCTACAAGATGTGTTGGAGAAATTCACCAAAGATCCTTAGACAACATCTTCCAAACCCAGAATTAATTCCATCTAGAATGACAAGGGCAGCAAATACATGGGAACACCACCACCTGCAACTTCCCCTCTAAGCCACTCACCATCCTGACTTAGAAATATTTGTCATTCCTTGTCACTGGGTCAAAATGCAGCCTTTTCCCCATTTCCCCACATGCCATTACTATCCAAATAATCACCAAAGTCCTTGTGAATGCCTCAATTACATTGTTTCCACTATGTTTCCTGGCAGTGTGTTCCATTCCATTCCCTAATAACTTGCTGTGTGAAAACATTTCTTCTCACATTTGAGGGTGGCATGGTGGCTCAGTGGTTAGCACTGCTGCCTCACAGCACCAGGGTACCAGGTTCAATTCCAGCCTCTGGTGACTGTCTGTGTGGAGTTTGCACATTCTCCCTGTGTCTGCCTGGGTTTCCTCCCACAGTCCAAAGATGTGCAAGTCAGGTGAATTGACAATGCTAAATTGCCCATAGTGTTAGGCGTATTAGTCAGAGGGAAATGGTCTGGGTGGGTTACTCTTTGGAAGGTCAGTGTGGACTGTTTGGGCCGAAGGGCTTGTTTCCACACTGTAGGGAATCTAATCTAATTACCCTTTCTTCATTTGCACATCACTTTAAAATGCTGTTAAGATATTATTCCAACTGATTCTTCTCTCAAGCCATGGAACACATCAGAACTTGATGAAACCCGGCAAGCAGAACTTCCACAAATTAGAACATCATACTGCACACTCTTCTCAGCAATACACCAAATTGTGAAGAATGCTATTTGCTTCATGATATCTGTGCTGACTCTTTCAGGAGTGAACCTAATTAGTTCCACTCTCTTGTTCTTTCCCAGTAATGTCTTTATTTTATTTTTTAAAATATGTATAATAATCTTTTACAAATCACTATTGAAGCAGTTTCCCTGTCAGTCAATCCTTCCAAATTATAACAACATGCCGCGTAAAAATATTATCCGCACCTCCCCACTGATTCCTTTACCAATTATCCAAAATCCTTGTCTCATTTAATGGAGGCATTAAGTGATGAGCTGATTATTTTTGCTCTTCAGACCACACTTATTGAAGACTTAATGCTGTACTCATTCCTGTCGCTAATAGATCCCTGTTCAGATTCTCCTCCAACATTCAGCTGATAATGCTCCCTTTTCCACCACATATGGACTGCAGCAGTTCAAGAAGACAGCTCATTACCACTTTTTTAAAAGACAATTTGGATAGGCAATAAGTTGTAGACTTGAGAGAAGTACCTTATTTGTGAAATATATTTTTAAACCATTCTCTGTATCGTGTCCCACATTTATAAACAGACTCCCTTTATAAAAGACCTGTTAATTGCTGAAAGAATCTAAACCTTTCCAAGGATCTCTCCACATCTTCTAGCTTTCGTATCCCATGTCACTGCCACCTTTTAGTTAGCCACTATTTAATGATACATACTAACCAGGGTGGTTGTACCATCTACAATCTGTTCAAACTGAGTATATAATCTATATAATCAAAAGTATATAACCATAGATAGCTACAGATTAATTCGATAAATTATATAAATTATATATGTAATGAGGTGTGCCATTATTAAAGTGGACGTGAATTTTAGCCGCTACCAGGGCCAGAGATGCACAGGCACCAACGATACTATCGATGGCTAGCACACCCGTTTTCCAGATCAACTTGTTTCCAGCCATTTTTAAGGCAGAATGGAACCAGGCATGGTTACTCACTAGACCTGGCAAATGGCCAATCACGTTTGTCTGCTTACATCCACTTAATTAAAGGAAGCTAACTGGGAGTTTACATCATCGTCCCAGTTCCCATGGATGACAGGTGCTCACTAGAAGCAGCAGCCCCTATTGGTAGACCAGGTGATTCTCAATCCTAGGGCCCTCCTTGCTTGCCCCTGTGCAACAACCTAACCGACCTGTAGACAGCCTCCTCCCCAAGAAAGATGACCTGGTTGCAAAAGCCATGTTTAGCTTAAATCCTGAAACATTGGAGAGAGGGCACCTCCATTTAAGTACCCTGTTCCTTCCTTGGTTTTCATCACTCCCTGCTGCTGCTGCTTTCGAGCTGGAAGATCTCCTATTGACCATCAAGCCCCTGTCCACCAACACCCCATAACTGGATATGGGGTGCACCCTGTGGGCATTAATTGGCTGTTCTGGGGAGTGACTGTTTGCTGTTAATACTGTCTTCTGACCACGTTGTAACTTGGTAATGTGGGCCTGAAACCCACAGAGAAATGCTGGTCTATAGTAGAATATGGTGGAGTTTAGAATATAGAAGAGGAACAGGCCCTTCAGCCCAGCATGTCTGCACTGACCATGAATGCCATTCTAAACTAATGCCATCTGTCTGCGTATGGCCTCCATCCCTCTATTCCCTAATTTCTGCCAATTATTTTAAATCTGCACTCTCTCCTTGATCCTTTCATAAAGGGGAACAGTTTCTCACTATCTATGCATCCAGACTCCTCCTGGTTTTGATATATGGGTTGAGGACATAACTGAGGAACTCCTACAACAAATAGTCAGGGCCTGAGATGACTGACCTCCAATGACCTTAATTCCTTTATGCAAAACATGGTTTTAATTAGTGGAGGGCTGTGTTCGCCTGGCATACACTGCCACTGTCTCATTGAAGTATGAAGAAAGCATCCTGTGTCATTCCCAGACGAGAACATAGAACATAGAACATAGAAAAATACAGCGCAGTACAGGCCCTTCAGCCTTCGATGTTGCGCCGATCCAAGCCCACCTAACCTACACTAACCCACTGTCCTCCATATGCCTATCCAATGCCCGTTTAAATGCCCATAAAGAGGGAGAGTCCACCACTGCTAATGGCAGGGCATTCCATGAACTCATGACTCACTGAGTAAAGAATCTACCCCTAACATCTGTCCTATAACTACCACCCCTTAATTTAAAGCTATGCCCCCTCGTAATAGCTGACTCCATACGTGGAAAAAGGTTCTCATGGTCAACCCTATCTCAACCCTTAATCATCTTGTACACCTCTATCAAGTCACCCCTAAACCTTCTTTTCTCCAATGAAAACAGCCCCAAGTGCCTCAGTCTTTCCTCATACGATCTTCCTACCATACCAGGCAACATCCTGGTAAACCTCTTCTGCACCCGTTCCAGTGCCTCCACATCCTTCCTATAGTATGGAGACCAAAACTGCACATAATACTCCAGATGCAGCCCACCAGAGTCTTATACAACTGCAACATGACCTCAGGACTCCGGAACTCAATTCCTCTACCAATAAAAGCCAGTAAGCCATATGCCTTCTTCACCGCACTATTTACCTGGTTGGCAACTTTCAGAGATCTGTATACATGGACACCAAGATCCCTCTGCTCATCCACACTACCAAGTATCCGACCATTAGCCCAGTACCCCATCTTTTATTTGATTCAAAAATTGAAGCAATTTCACCCTGAATATGTGTATGTAGATATTTTCCTAATCAACCTGCTCAGAGATGTTATTGCATACTTCTAAAGCAAGTGAAAGTTGAACCTGGACCTCCAGATCCAGAGGTAGGGGCACTATCACTATGTCAGAGGAGCCCTCCTGAATGTATATACTTTACATATTTAACTCAACACGATTCACATATCATTATTAGCTTACTTTTGGATTAATAGACATGCAAAAGGATAAAGCTGAAAATGTATTGCTGGAAAAGCGCAGCAGGTCAGGCAGCATCCAAGGAGCAGGAGAATCAACATTTCGGGCATGAGCCCTTCTTCAGGATGTTATTTTTCTCCTAGAAGATTTTAACCTACTGTGAATCCTCTTGCAAGGATGCCTTCCTTGAAGAAGCTCTTTTCCTCCCTCTCCTGCTCCTTGGATGCTGCCTGACCTGCTGCGCTTTTCCAGCAACACATTTTCAGTTCTGATCTCCAGCATCTGCAGTCCTCACTTTCTCCATGCAAAAGGATAAAGCCATGTTTAGAAGTCTTGTGGCTCAGTTGGTTACACTGTTATCTCTGAGCCAAAAATCTTGGGCTCAAATCCTACCCCAAGATTTGTTGACCATGGAAGATGCTTTCATGATACAGGCTGATAATAACCCTGCAAGTTACCCTGGCAGGTGGTAAAAGCAGGAGAGATTTCTGCAGTAATACCTGCTCCTCATGTTAAAACCAATTGCCTCTCTCTAAAACAAAGAGATGCCTGTAATATCTATTTGACTATGGTTGATTGTGGATGGGTAAAACACTGCACTTCCTGGGCTCTGGTAAAATGTGCGAAGGAGGAAACATGATTTAACGTTAAGCCCAACAATGCTGGATTTCTGCCATGTACAAACTTCATCTTAAATTAGAAGATATAAGTGGAGGAGGAATAGTCACCCTTCCGATCAGAAGTGCGAGCATTCAAATGGTAATTGGGATGAAGTCATCCATATACCCGTAAACTGCCTTCAATGTCATTGTGACTTCTGATCTTCTTGGATGCACTTATAAAAGCAGTCATGGAGTACTGGTGGTGTCATGATACTGTCGTTGATTGTGCAATCCAGAGCTTTATGCTACCATTCTGGAGTTGTGAGTTCAAATCCGACCAAAACAATTCTGCTGGGGAGGAATCAACAGGACTCAAGTACACCAAACTTCAGCCTTCCCACCCTCAGGCTCACCAACAGAGACAGCACTTTCAGGAGTGTCATTTGCAGTTAGACAATACTAACAGCATTAAACAAAAAGTGTTGAATTATCTTTTAATAAGAACCACATTCTCTATTGTATCACATGGAACTGATGAGGTCAGCGTATCAAAATGCCAATTCACTGGCAACACATAAGAATGCAACACAGTCTGGAGTTTGACCCAAACAGCTGTAGTCACATCAGGATTTAATATTTATGAGTGCTGGAGGTCGCAAAATATATTTGTACTTTTCACTATGCAATAAAATATACCTTGTTTACTACAAGAGGCTCTTCTATCCAATAGAGGTGGATATTCTCATCCAGACTAGACCACACAGACTATGAAGGAACAGATACCTTGAAGACTTTTTTAGGAGCATTTGCAATATGATGTTTAACCTCACTACAAAAAGATGAAACGATATCAATTATTGCAGCAGTACACCCTTAAATGAAATCAAATTTAAATTTAATCATCCTATGAATAGAACATTCAATACATTGTAGATCTCTAGTTTACTGAAAAGGCATTTTGAAGAATCAAGACTGGAATTATGAGGAAACAATTTACATAAAGGCCAACAGACAGTCAGAAATACACATACACACATGCATATATATCATATGTGCAGGTTATACAGAAGGGGTCTTTTGATATACATTACACATTTTCTATGTGGATCCTTTATCTAATGTGCCTGTTGATTACTCACAGCAGCAACATTCAACTTCCAACACTCACTTATTACACTTATTACAGTATGCATACAAAAGCTACTACATCATTGAACCATGGAATGCTACAAAATAGAAGGCCACTTGGCCCATCTTACCTGTCCCCAATGCCATCTCTTTGGCACAGTTATCCAATTAATCTCATTCCTTTTCAATTCTTTGGCTTTACTTAATGCGCCCTTCATTTATGTAGCTAGTTTGAATGTAGTAGTGAACCTATTTCTCCCAACCTTTCAGGCACTGCTTTCCAAAGAACAGTAATTCGTTGTCTGAAACAGTATTTCCTCATGTTACCGCTGCTTCTTTTAGCAACCACTTTACATCAGTGTTCACTAGTTACAACTCTACTACCACTGGAAACAGTTTCTCCTTACGTACATGATCAAAACCATTCATAATGTAGAACGGGGTTTTGGATGGAGATAAGAAATAGCAAAGAAGGAAATTACAAATGGAAACAATTTATAGAATTCTAACATTAGCTACACTGTAGGGCAGAATATAAATCAAGAAAGGACGTTGAGACCTTTAACTATGAAATATGGTAGCAAGTGATGTAATGAAGGAGCATGTCTTGGCCTACACGGTTACTGCTGCGCCAAGTGGATTTTTTTCTGATTTTCTTCAACAGAAATATTTAGGACAGGCCTGAGTTGGCCAGAAAAATTGCAGGCAGATGAGTGTGTAATTTTAGAAAGGATTACTATTCGTGGAATTTATTTCAACAGTGATCAGAATATCTGGATCAAATGCAAGGAAATGTGATATTGTCCGCTTTGGCAAGGGGGTTAAAAAATCAGAACATGACTTAAATAGAGAGAAATTGCAGCAGAGTGTAATACAGAGGGCTCCAGATGAAATACATCTTAATCATAACTCATGATTAATCACAATGCAGGTGGATGGAAGACCGGCCTTTCCTGCGAAGGGGTGGAGTATAAAAATAGAGAAGTTTGTTGTTTAGGAGTTAATGTTGGGAGATTGCATTAAACTCTAACCAATCTGATGATGTGAGATTGGTTTGAGTGAGGATAAAGCAGAATACCTTAAGATCTCCTGGAAAGCAGACCTTCATTCATAGATCTCCTCAGAGTCTTGGAAACTAACTAGCTAATGAACTTTGAACTTCATTGCTAATCATAAAAGAAACAACATCATTTTCAGACAAGAGCTTCTTCTTGCTAAGTCTCCTCCAAACCAAATAGGTCCTTAGACCTGATCAAGGAATGAGGAATGGTGGTATTTCTCTTCCTTTGCTCAAAGACTAGTCACACCTGGGAGTTACAGATTCCATCAAGAAGTGAGGATCTTCAAGAGCATTCTGGTTTGAGGTTTAGCTAGGAAGCAAACATACCGGAGCTGTGTGAGTAAAGTTTAAAATCCCCATTGGACAAAAAAAATCTGCAAATTATTTTCAAAAAACAAACTGAGAAGGCAAGAAGTTAAGAAATGAGTGTTTACAGTTCAGAGCAAGTGTCTCCATCACTGCATGTGTATACAATGAGGCACAGCTGTAGTAGGGGAATCTGGGGCTATATAGGTCCATAAGGCCATACTGAGTTTGTAGCACCAGAAACATGGCGAAGTTGAATCAAGGTAACAAATGGGACAATGAAAAACCAAAGCAGACAGAGTCAAATAGAAGAAGATAGTTACAAGACCATTGAGGCTGAGACAAAACCAAAGAATCCACAATTTAAAGCATGCTTCTAACAAAGAATACATTTGATTTTATTGGGTAAGTCATGGAAAATTATTATGTATTAGGATATGAAAGGCAGGAAATCAGTCATTTTGCCATTGAGAGGAGAAGAAACCTCCATTTTTTCTGCCTGTAGAAAACGTCCATGTTCCCTGCAAAAACAAGGGAAAATCCACTAGGAAGCAATTACTAAGGTAAAGGATTGTCTCAAGCTTAAATTCTAAATCATAAGTTGTACAAGTAAGTTCAAATTGTATTCAATAGAACTTACAGCTGATGGTTAAATTGCCAAAGCGTATAACAAGCCAGAGATATTTCTCAACAATTTTTACAAGTTTTGGCTATTGTTTTAATTTCAGAATAAATAAAATTCTTAAAACAGCAAGTTTTAACAGAAGAGCTCAGAATCCAGAGGGATCCCTATATACATTTCTGTTAACAATCAGTGGAAAAGTGTGGCTATGAAGTGCTAAAATCCGAATTAATAAGAGGCAGAAATTGCTGGAATTATTGCTGGTATATTTATCATAACTCAAAGTAATTTTACTTTGGAGTAAACTGTTTAAATCATGCTGGAAGCAGAAACCAGGAAGGCTCATAGGAAAATCACGGAGAGGATTTGCCTATCTTATCACAGGAGATCAACAGAATGCATTTGGTTTATAAGGTCTAAACTGCCTAAAGACTATGTGACAAGCTAACACCACAAGTGGGTCAGAATGCAGAAACTAACAGCCAGTACAAATGCTGTGGAAAATGAAACCTTCATATCCACGAGCAAAGCCCATTTATAAAAAAAACTATAAATCATTTCCAGAAGATGTACATTAGTTATATATAGTTTCATGCTGCAGAATGCCAAATGATTATTCGTACAAAGACATTAATTTGATGGAATCACCAGCATTAGAAAAGTTACTCAATGCAGTTTAAGCAGAAATTTGTGATCCAAATTGATATGATCTTGATAGAATGCGTTTATGTCAGTGCCTATACATTTAGTTTTATGTTTGTGTAACAAAGCTGCTCCTTTCACAGATTATGGTGTCCTTGGTTTTCTTTCAGAGAGGACGTAAAAGACATAGACTCTGAAAAGTCAAAGTTGAAGACTTTTAGGACCAGTTTGATTATAGGTAACAGATACTGCCTCAGGCAAAATGCTTTCAAGTTTTTGAAGAAAAACACTTGTACAATGAAGGGGGAGTGGCCATTTATCCCAGCTCAGCTTTTCTCTGGTTTGGTTTGATTTTAGCAGTAGTCTGCTGAAGCTGCTGCACCCAAAGAAGCAGGTCCAGGCTGGTGCCCTCTCTCTGACATCTCTTCTGTAAGACCCTGTGTATGATTTTACCTTTTGTGTCAAGGAGTATTTATGGGGATTGTTGCAAGTATTTGGAACAGCACCATTAAGTTGGGATAATTTGTTGGGTTTTCGGATAGGTTAAGTTAATCTGTATTCTGTTCTCTTTTGTTTGTGTTTCATTCGGTAATCTTGTAAACTATTCTGTTTTGTTTAAACCATCAACAAAACCAGTTGGTTTGACCAGCAGCATCTCTCTTGGTATATCCACTCCACACCTGCTTAAAACAAGTAGCAAAGTTAGGGTCTGGGCTACTTTCTTGAAATATTTTGAGGGGTCTGGTCTGGTCTATAACACTGGATATACAGATAACTGTCACAGTCTTATCAAGTCAAATACCATGAATGAAGAGGTTATAAATTGCAGAGATGAAACTACACGATCCCAGTATCATAACCTCAGGCTCAAGGATTTGATACAAATAGCCTTGCAATATTAACAATGTAAGGGAGTTGAAAAAGTAGATGTAATTTATCATCAGCGCTTCTTAATATTGAGCCTCCATATTTCAATCTCAACATTCATGAGGTCGCACGAAGTTTTCCACGAATTCCTCGAGAAAGTGAACAGATCAAGAGAAATAAAGTTATATCAAGCCTATTCAGAGAGAAGCCAGTCAAAGAACAACTGGTTCCAGAAAAAATTGTTGTCCAACTGGAAAAGGAGAAACTGATAGAATTTTCACTGGGTTTCCTACAGTCATGGTGGAACACAAAAAGAAGAAACGATCTATTAACTAGCTCGACAAAAGAGAATTGTTTCATACTGTCAATGAGAAGAAAACCTGCAACTATACAGGAGTGATGGAAATATTTTCCAATCCGAGCCTCAATTGAGAGCCTGGGGATATGAGAAATCAATAACGTTTGACAACTGAGCCATCTCCTGACAACAAGAATGAGCTGTACAACCTAGTCAAGCTTATTGAGGAATCACTAACTGGAGTGGTTCAGACATTTTTACTTTGAGCACTGCCAACATTTTAAGTGCATCATTTTTGTCTATTTTTATCCAAACCAATATGATTCTAATATCACCAAAATTTCTTCCTTTACTGTTGCATTGACACCATCTTCTTCTCCAGGGAGAAAGATGCTATGTGTTCATTTAATGCTAGAGTACTATTATTTGGCTCCATAAAAATACCTCAGAGGAAAAGTTGAATGAGGTGTGAAATTAACTGATTTGGAAATCGAGATTGGTAATTAACCTGATTCGAGTTGTTATGCTGTAGACAGTATGCAAAAAATTGTGCTGCCATCTCTTCATATGATTACAGCCAGTGCTAAGTGTATTGTTGATGGCTGCACATTGAAGTAAAGGCACAAAATCCAAAGGCACTGGCAAGTATTCCCACTAGTTTGTGTGCTTAAAGTAAGGCCTTCACCTCTTAAAGAGGAAGAGGGCATTGTCTGGAGCAGATCTAGACTTCATTTTGCAAGAGCCAGAAATGGAATAACATGACAGAGAGAATGCTCCAAAGATGTCTGAAAATGCACTGGAAGGTCCTCATATAAGAGGTGGACATGAAGAGAGAGGTCTTTAATTGACAGGAGGTTAGAAGACCCTCCAGTCAACTTCTGAGAAAGCAATGGTCATTAACAGCAAAGGGTAGCCCTGAGGACCTGGATGCAGTGTTAAAAGGAGTTAATTTATATCACATAATTAGTCAAGGTGTTATGATAGTGTTAAAATGGACTATCACTTTTAACTTCAATTATCAGATTTCAAATACCTGGGACTTTTTCATGGAGAAAAATGGTTTTAAAAATGGAAAACACTGACTTTAGATGGCTGCAATATTATCTGCATGGTTGAGACAAGAACCGTCAATAAGCAAGCAATGATGTAACTTCCGACTCACATACAGTTTTTATGCCAATGGCAATCACATGAGCAAAATTCATTGCATCATGCTCAATGATACACTTCCCCTCTCTTGCAGGACAATGCGGTACATAAGTGAAGATCACCACCTTCCAGTAGGACTACGTTCACCCTCACCAGGAGATGACGCTCAGCTATGACTGAAGTGAACATGGCTCGCCAGTCCTGAAGTGGAAACCAACAAGGAAAATTGGAAAGGTGAAAGTGAGTACTGCAGATGCTGGAGGTTAGAGTAGAACTGGAAAAGCACAGCTAGTCATGCAGCATCCAAGGAGCAGGAAAATCGAAGTTTCAGGCAAAAAACCCTTAATCAGAAATTCGGCCTTTACCTGAAATGTGTCCTGCTGTGCTTTGCCACTCTAATCTTGAAGGAAAATTGTATGCAATTTCCTAGTCATCTTTCATGCATCCCACTCCCCTCACAACCTAACCTTGTTGTCTTTCTCCTTCCAGATCTCCAAGAATTGGCACCTGGCCAGCTGGTAGTATCAAGAGGGAATAACAGTAGAGGAAGAGGAATCTGATGATGAGGAAACACTGAAACTCAATCTTGCATTTACAACTACCAACTCAGGCTCTGCAGGTGTTGTACAAGCTAACACAGAAACAGTAACAGAACAGCAGATTGTGGCAAGGGAGAAGGGTTGCTCAATATGATCAGAACAAGTCAGATGGATAGGCACAACAAAATATTTGGTACATTTGTGAACCTAGCAGAATGTTACCTTTCACTGTCAATGAGCATGGAAGAATTCAACAATATCCTTGCAATGGCTGTGCACAGAGATGGAAATTCACCCTTTCCAGAGTAGAAAAGGTGCCCAACTCTGAAAACATTCACAAATCCAATCATAGTGCTATATCTGATGGTTAATGTCTGAGCTTCAATCTGAACATCCAGATCTCTCTTTACCTCATTTTTTCCCAGTGCTTTTCCATTTACTGTATAGTTTGCTCTTGAATTGAATCTTCCAAAATGCCATCTGCCATTTCTCTGCCCAACTCTCCAATCTATCTATATTCCATTGTATTCTCTGACAGTCCCCTTCACTACCTGCTACTCCACCAATTTTAGTGTCTTCTGCAAACTTGCTAATCAGACCACCTATACCTTTCTCCAGATCATGAATGTATATCACAAACAACAGTGGCCCCCACACGGATCCCTGTGGAATACCACTAGTCACAGGTCTCCATTTTGAGAAACTCCCTTTCACTACTACTCTCTGTCTCCTGTTGCCCAGCCACTTACCCTGGACTCCACCCAACTTCACCTTCTCCATCAGCCTACCATACTGAATGCCTTACTGAAGTCCATGTATATGACATTTACAGCCCTTCCCTCATCAATCAACTTTGTCACTTCCTCAAAGAATTCTATTCGGATTGTAAAACATGACCTTCCCTGCATAAAACCATGTTGCCTATCACTGATAAGCCCATTTTCCTCCAAATGGGAATAGATCCTATAACTCAGTATCTTCTCCAGCAGCTTCCCTACCACTGACGTTAGGCTCACCGGTCAATAATTACATGGATTATCCCTGCCACTTTGCCACTATTTATTTGCAGCTTCCGTAAAGCCATGTGTACAGTCAATCGTGACTCCAACCCCCAGTGGATGACTGCATTGATAGCAGGAAGGTTGCCATATTTTCCATTCCCAGTTCAACAAACCTGACGATAATTAAAATAGACCATGCAAGATGGTACTGGAGTAGGATCATTCGGGCTGCTGATCATCCATTGCTTTTTCCCATCTATTTCTCTTCCTCTTTCTTTTCTTTCTTTCCTCTACAGTTCTCTCTTACCTATTGCACTTGGGGGACCTCAGCAGCATCAGTGACGGCAGCAAGTGTTTTCCCAGCGGCAAGAGATGGCAGCAGAATGTGTGGTGACCTCAATGTGGTGGGCCAAGCGCAGCACTTGAGGCGTCAGCATCACCATCGATAATGGCTCTGATGTCAGCATTGGTTCAAAGGGTTGCATTCTTGCATTTCTTCAGGAAGGTTGTAGAATCTGATATATCAATTGATTCCAAGATGTTTGTGGCGTCGTCAAGTTGGGTCAAATGGTGAGTGATGGACCACATGGTGGTTCAGTGGTTAGCACTGCTGCCTCACAGGGCCAGGGACCCAGGTTCAATTCCAGCCTCAGGCAACTGTCTGCATATTCTCCCCATGTCTATGTCAGTTTCTTCTGGGTGTTCTGGTTTGTTCCCACAATCCAGAGATGTGCAAGTTAGGTGGATTGGCCATGGTAAATTGTATATTTTGTCCAGGGATTTGCAGGCGAGGTGCATTAGCCATGGGAAATGCAGGGATAGGGTAGGGAGATGGGACTGGGTGGGATACTCTTTGGAGGGTCATTGTGAGCTCGATGGGCTAAATGGCTTGCTTCCACACTGTCGGGATTCTGTGATGGCGATGGAACATTAGTGGATCTGACGTATGCGGCACCAAGGCATTGGCATCAGCGTTTGCGAAGCCATGGTTGCAGCAGTGGCAACACCGCAGTGTTGGTGGGTCCAGTGCAGGTGGCATTGATGATTCTGACTCAACATTTATGGCAGCAGGTATTGACAATGGTGATTTGGACTTTTTCTTTTATTTTGTTTCTGTTTTGTTAATTTTGGCTCTTGTTTTTAATTCTAACTATTGTATTCTAAGGTGGCGCTGGAGAGTGGTGACACTGTATTCCTGTACTCCTAAAGCTGGGTACATGTGACAATAAAATCTAATCCTCTGCTGATGTCACGGCCAAGCTCAGTCAATTCAGCACATATCAAACAAGAAATGTGGGATCTTATAAGGCTTACAAAACACGTGGAGGCAATAGAAAATGGAACAAGTTAAAGCATCCAACTCATTAAGCCTACCACTCCCTCTGTTTGTGCAGTTTGCCTTATCCCAGACTTTATCCATTTATCCAAGTTCTAAAACATTTCTCCCTGACAGCTAAAGTGAGTCAAACACAACTCCACAAACTTCTTGTTAACATCCCTGTCATGTAACTGCCTATCTATTTTCTGGTTATAAGCATAAGGCTAAATTCATTAGTCATTTTATATTGTTTCCAAGCGAGTTTTTCTGTTTCCTGATTGTTAATAGAATATCCTTTCTTGTGTATGAACAAGTTACTTCTTCTAAACTGACACTCTCATTTTTTAGAGTGGTACAGTGGCACATTGGCTAGCACTGCTGTGTCATAACGCCAGGGACCCACATTCGATTCCAGCCTCGGGCGACTGTCGTGTGGTGTTTGCACATTCTCCCAGTGTCTGAGTTGGTTTCCTCCGGGTGCTCCAGTTTCCACCCACAATCCAAAGATGTGCAGGTTGGGTGAATTGGCCATGCTAAATTGCCCAATGTGACTAGGGATATGTAGATTGGGTGCATTAGTCAGGGAAATGTAGATTATTAGGGGTCGGGGAATAGGTCTGGGTGGGATACTCTTTGGACAGTTGTTGTGGACTTGTTGGGCCAATGGCATGATTTTATGATTTACTTTGTCCAACTCTCTGCTATTTTCATCACCAAATTTCCCTGTTTGCTATTTATGTAATGAGAAGTTCCCTGTTCCATTTTGCCTTTTCTAAATGTATTTTGATTCACATGATCTCTTAATTGTAAATACTTATGTGATAAAGGAATTTTTTCACTATTTACTGCTATGTTTTGCCTTAAAGTTCAGTTCCAAAGGCTTGCAGAGTTAAAAAAAATACTGATCTCAGACTGCCATGTTAATGATGCATTTATTTTCTTTCCTTTTACACATATATATTCAATTACAAAGATGAATAAGCCAAAGCTGATCACAGCCTAAACTACTATAACATCAAACCACATAAGGAGGCATGATACTTTCATGCATTCAACTATAATGAGAGAGCTATTGGCCATTACACAGCAAGTTATATGGATTGATCATTAAGTCTCATGCAGTACCCTACACAGAATGATTATTACTCACAGATGTAGAACTAAGAGAAAATAAACTATTATTTAGTGCTATGAACATCATCAGAGAATCAAAAGCATTTCACAACAAATTCTTTCCTTTTGTTATCATTACACTGCAGCAAGTGAGATAAATTACCAGCGAGACTGGGTTTAGTAGACTTAGTGGCAGGATAGCGTTCATTGTTGACCTAAGTTGACCAATAGAAATTCACCACCAGCAACAAGCAAAGGTCTGTCAAAATAGGTGCTAAGTGAGCTACTGTGTATTTCTAACATTATTTTTATTTTACATGCAGCATTTGCAGTTTTTCTGACTCTGTCCCAGATTCCTGGGTATGGTAGAACAAATAACAATTGGTCTGATTTAATGTTATATGTTGATTTCATGCATTTATTTATGTTACACACAACCTGCAAACAGACGCACTAATTAGAAGCAGGAACAGGGTGTTTGGCCTCTCGAGCCTGCTCTATTATTCAATAATATCTTGGCTGATTTGATTACATCGCATCCCCGTCTTTTCACTCTCTTGCTTATCAACAACTCTGCTTCCACCAGCCTGTGAAGAAGAGAATTTGTAAAGCTGATGGCACTGTGAGAAGATATTTGACCTTAAATCAGTCTTAAATGGGTGACTCTCAGTTCTAGATTTTCTGACAAGGAGCACCATCCTTTCTATATTTACCTTGTTAAGACCCATCAGGATCTTATGTAATTCAATAAAGTCATCCCTTACTCTTTTAAATATCAACAGTTATGAGTCTAGTCCATTCAGTCTCATGGTGCAACCTGTCCATTTCAGATTGTAGTTTAGTAAATCTCTCCTGAACTGTTTCCAATTTTTTTATGTTCCTCTATAAATAAAGTGTCCATTACTATACATGGTATTCCTTATTATACTAAAGCGTAACCACCTCACTGGAATATTCAGTTGCCCTCACAACAACATTCTATTAGCTTTCCTAATTACTTTGTGTAGTTACATATTAAGCTTTCGCATGAACATACAGATCACTCTAGACCATAGAGATCTCCAATCTCTCGCCATTCAGGGAATACTTTGTTTTTTATTCTTCCCGCCAAAATGGACATTTTCATATTTTCCCTCATTAAATTCTATTTTCCAGATACCTGCTCATGAATTCTATCCATATTGTTTGTAGCGTTCTCGTGTTCCCTTCACAACAAACCTTCCTACCTACCTTCACAGGAGGCTTCAAAGAATTGAAGATGTCACCTAGGCTGGACAAAATATCTGCAAATCAACCTCCCAGTTCAGTGGACATACCCACAACTATGGCAACCAGCAACCAAGTTACAAATTTTTACTCAAACCTTGAACACCTAGGGTGAGACACTCGAAAATGAGCAAGGAAATGGGAATCCTGTGCCAACCACCTAAGCACTACCGGCTTCACAGGAGGCTTCAAAGCACTGAAGATGTCAACTTGACAGGGGACAAAATGTCTGCAAATCAACTTCCTGTCTTAGTAAACATACCCACAACCACAGTTCACTACCTATCTTTGCATCAACAAGAAATTTAGCAGCTGTACCTTTGATCCCTTCATCCAAGTCATTCATATATATTATGAACAGTTCAAGTTCCCCATGTCACTTGACTCATTATATGTTGTCAACCAGAAAATGATCCACTCATATCTACTCTCTGTTTCCTAATAATTAGCCAATCTCTTCTATTAATGCCCATATATTAATCTCTACTCCAAGGGGTTTTATTTTCTTCAATGATGTGGCACTTTACAAATGCCTTATTAAAACTTAAGGACAGTAATTTACCAGCTTCCTTTTATCCACAGCACCTGCTACTTCCTCAAAAAATGCCAAAACAAAAATAGTTAACTGTGATTTCCCTTTCACAAAACTATGTTTACTGTACCTCATTAGCCTGAATTTGCCAAGTGCCTTTCCTTAATTTTTTAATAAAGCCTTCTAAGTTTTTCCTGTGGCAGATATTAAACTAACTGGCTTGTAGCTTCCTGCTGTTAGTCTCCCTCCATTTTTGAATAAAGGAATTAAATTCATTATTTTCCAATGTAAGTGAACCTTAACCAAATCATGGACTTTTCAAAAAGGAAAACCATCACTTATCTATCTCACTAGACTCTTCTTTTAAGACATTGGATGAAGTTCATCAGGTTGCAACTCTGATGTTTTAATATCACTTCCTTGGTTATTGTAATTTTCTTGAGTTTGTCTCTCCTTTCCATTTTCTGATGTACAGCTATTTATTGGATGTTTGTATATTTGTTACAGTGACTAACTGGGGCAAAATACTGTCCAATTCATCACTTATCCCCTTATACTCCATTATTAATTCTCTAGAATTACTTTCTGTAGGCCCATACTCACTCTTACCTTTTTTATATATTTCTAAAATCTGTCACTATTTGCTTTTCACATTTATGGCTAACTTTATTTTACTACATTATTAGCATTTTAGTCACTTCTGTCTTAATCTTTGTTGTCTGTTATATTTCTGTCCAATCCAATCTTCCGACCTGCCATCCATCTTTGAAATTATATGCCTTTTCTTTAAGTTTTATACTACAGAGTCATATAGTTATACAGCACAGAAACAGGCCCTCCAGCCCAACCTGTCCATGCCGACCAGGATTCCTAAACTGAACTAGTCCCATTTGCCCATAGCCCTTTAAACCTTTCCTATCCATGTGTCTGTTTAAATGTTGTTTCTTTCACTCCCTCTGCCAGTTCGTCCCATATACGCACACCATCTATGTGAAAATATTACCCCTCAGTCGCTTTTAAATATTTCCCTCTCACTCTCTAGTTTTTGACTCCCTTACCCTGGGGAAAAGACCTTGGCTATTCACCTTATCTATGTCCACCATAATTTTATAAACCTCTAAACCTCAGCTTCCATTGCTCCAGGGAAAAACATCTCAGCCTCTTATAACTTAAACCCTCCAGTCTTGGTAACATCTTTGTAAATCTTTTTGCATCCTTTCTAGTTTATTAGCATCTTTCTAATAGGAGGGTGACCAGAATTTTATACAGTCCTCCAAATGTGGCATTACCAGTGGTAATGTGATGTACAGCAGTAAAATGATGTCCCAACTGCTATAGTCAATGCTCTGACCAATGAAGACAACAATTTCTTCATGAACTATGGATAGTGGGTGTTCCTCTTGGTATTGTTCTTTCATATTGGAATATAACGATGCTTCTACATCTGAAATATCCCCTTAAGTTAATTAATAAACATCCTATCTGATTGCATATGGTTGGGTCCAGAATGTGCTATTCTAAGAAACTATCCTAAAAACATTTGCACGAGCTCTTTACCCACGCGACCTTTGTCTCTCTGACTTTTCAAGTCTACATCTGGTTTATAATTCCCCATGATTATTGCAGTACCTTTCATAGAAGTGTCACAGTTCAAAATGAGGCTATTCAGCCCATTGTGCCTGTACTGGCTATCTGAGCATTATAACTTAATTCCATTCTCCTACCTTTCTCCCAAAACTTGTTTTTATTTAAATAATCACCCACTGCCCTCATGAATGCCTCTGTTGAACCTCCCTCCACCAAACCTCCAGGTAATGCATTCCAAACCCTAACTACATGCTGTTCAAAAAAAAGTTTCTCACCACGCATTAGCTTCTATTATAGAATACTTTAAAACTGTGCCTTCTGTTTCTTGACCCATTTCTGAGTAGGAATCGTTTCTCCCTATATACTCAGACCTCATGATTTTTTACATTTCTCTTTATCTCCTCTTAGCCTTATTCTCTCCAAGGAAAACAGTACAAACTTCTCCAATTTTTCTTTATAAATAAATTCTCTTATCCCTGGAACCATTTATTGTATACACTTTCCAATGTATTCACATCCTTTCTACAGCATGGCATCAGATCTGAGCAATACTCCAGCTGACATTTAAACAGTGTCTTGGATAAGATCATCATAATTTGCCTGCTTTTTAAACTTTAAGTCCCTATTTATGAAGCAAAGTGCACTATTATTAACAGATCTCTCTTTGTAGGCTGTCACCTTTAAGGATTTATGTGCTTATACACCGAGGTTCTCTGTTCCTATACACCCTTTAGAATAGTACCTTTTACTTTACACTGTCTTCCTATGCTCATTGTACCAAAGTATATCACCTCACACATCGCTGCATTGAAACACATCTGTAACCTGTCCACCCACGTATGGACAAGAAGTCTATGTCCTCCTCACAGTTTCCAATTCTCCAAAGTTTCTAAGATCTGCAAATTTTAAAATTGTCCCCTAGGTCTGGTTCATTTAGATATTTCAGGAAAAGCAAGGGTACTAATACCTAGCCCTGGGGAACAGTACTAAAAACCTTCTTCCAGACCAAAAAAATACCCATTGACCATTAATCTCTGTTTTCTAACCCAAAGTCAATTTTGTATCCACATTGCTACTGTTCCTTTTATTCTATCAACTATAACTTTTCTCAAGTCTGTTGTGTGGGACTGTATTTAACACCCTTTTAGAAACCCATTTATGCCATAAAAACAATCAAGCAAAATAGTTAAACAGGAATTTCCCTTAACAAATCCATTCTGACTCTTCCAAGTTAATCTACATTTTTCTGTGACTATTCAATTCCAAGTAACAGTTTCTAGAAGTTTCCCCACACTAACATTAAACTGCTTGGTCTGTGATTGCTGAGCCAATTTTATAAAAGTTTTTAAACAAAGGCAGAATGTTTGCCATTTCTCAATCCTCTGGCACTACTTCAATCCAGGGAAAAATAAAAAATAATTTCCAATGCCTCTGTAATTTCCACTCTGGCTGCATTCAATATTCTTGTATATCCTTTCTAACAAGCTCTAATCATTTCTTTTTTATATTACATCCTACCATTTGGTTACTGTTGGGGTTATTTGTGGGGTAGGGCAGCGGCAGTAAGCCTGTCACTTCTTGCCATTTTCATTTCTATTCTCAGTCCAAATCCTGATTTCCTGAATTTAAGTTATCCTTCCTGATAATGCTAATTGTATCATGAATGAATAGTCATGTCTCCACCTTTTCCCAGTTCCCTGTCCTTCCTAAATGCGATATATCCTTCAATATTCAGGATCCGATCTGTATCTGTGTGCTAACATTTTCTTGCACAAGTGATAACATATAAGTCTAACTGTTTATGCCCAAAACATATGACAGGGAACAGCCATGTATGTCAGTAGAGAAGCAAATTTTCTGAATAATTGTTTTCAGCATTTTGTTTTTATCAAGTAAACTTCAAAATAGTGCACCAGGCAACACATTACATTGAGGATTTGGACCCACCATATGAAGAGCTACTGATGAGATACACAATTCTAGATCTTAAAATGGGCACAAGACAATCTGTTAACAGTTAACTCCAACTAATGTTTATAGAAGCTACAGTTAGCAAATCACAAGATAGTTATGGCAAAACAATGGTATTTCCTAACGTCCTCAAATCCTTTGGTGGTTATAATAATTTCTGAGAGAGATGAATACAGAATCTCACAATGTTGAGCAGATTTGTGATGATAATAGGAAAGAGGAAGGCTTTCATGACAACATTACACTGTGTGAAAGGTGATGTTAGTGTTTAATCTTACAGTACTTATCAAATAGATAATATATCTTTCATAACTTGAAAAGAAGCTGTTTCAGACAGATAAACTCTAATCTATTTTTTCATCCATTTAAACTTCTGGATTACTATGCAACAAGCCAAAAAGGTTTATAAAAAGGCTTTGCCTTTAAACATGTAGAGAACTAAACGGTAGCCTCAGCATAGCCACTGTTTGGAGACGAGTTGGATTTTAGCCCATTGTTGTGAAATATGACCCCTTGCCTGGGCTGTGTCATTGTTTGCAAACGCTAGAGTAACAAGAGAAAGACAAGATGTTAAAAAAGTCAAAGATAAAAATTTATCAATACGCACTGTTTGAAAAGAAGAAACATATTAAACCAGAGAATCTTGTAAACTCTGAAAGCAAGTAAGTTTTTCATTAACAGTTGTAATGAAGCCAATTCTTAATCCTCAATGTTCATAAAAGCAAAATCATTAGGATGTATTATTCTCACATAGGTTGATACAAAACTGATTCAATATATTAAATAAACTTTGGTTTTAACAATTACAGACATTCCTTTTGAGATTTTAATGGGAAGTGACACTTCCTCTTCAGGTCAGACAAATCCTCTCAATTAAGAGTCAGCCCACATCAAGTCCAGACATAAGGTGAAACTCTAACTGTTTAAAATACATACCCTTTATCCAATAGGAAACAATGTGAAGGTGTGTGCACATTTGAAAATCTTGCAATACCCATCTTTCATGATGGCTCTGCTGTTGTACCTCTTTAACACAAGGATAGACTTGAGATTGGGTGACGCGATAGCATCATACTAACCAAAGCAGAAATTGCCTGATTGTTTCATGTTAGGGCAATTTATTAGCTAATGTTTCAAACCAACTGGGTACAAGCTGAAACTATAACTGTTAAGGGTAATGGTGACTTGGCTGGAAACTAGTACAGACTTCATGGCTGCCGGTGTCCTATATGCAGAGGGGAAGACTCTGCTCTGATGTCCGGAGATAATTGTTCACAGTCATTGGTGTGTAGATGTGCCAAGACAGTCAGATATGCAAGTCTTTCTGGTATATTTTCTTCCACCTTAATCATTGAAATATTGTATTTGAAATGCTTTTAGAACAAACTTAACCTTAAGGAGTTCAAATAAGTCTCCTGATTTTTTTTTCAGAAAATAAATATTAATAAAGCATCAGAATAAAAACTATGACAGAAATGAACTGTAAACTTTACAAAAAAAACCAGACAGAACTAAGAACTTCTTTACTCACAGAACTTCCATTGTTTCCATTCCAACTAAAGAAGCAAGGTAAAAGAGTGAGCCTACATAAACATTAATGAATTCCTTAAGGCTTTGCATAGAACCTGGCATTATACTGAGGCCAGCATGCAAAGAAATGTAAATATGTTTCAGCATTTTAATAAAATACTAAAATTGCCAAAACACTGACATACATCACTGAATGTAATAAGAACATATAAGTTCTTTTGTGTAGTGAATGTCTTTTTGAAGCATTGTTTTATTTACTGCTAAAAATGATTTGCAGTCCAGAAAGTTATTGGCTCATAGCTTCCAATCATTTATACACTAATATAAAAACACAAAGAAACAATTGGATTGATAGCTAGAACTTTATAATTAACTGATAGGAATAATATATGATTTGGAGGTGCCAGTGTTGGACTGGGGTGTACAAAGTTAAAAATCCTACAACACCAGGTTATAGTCCAACAGGTTTATTTGGAAGCACTAGCTTTCAGAGCACTGCTCCGTCATCAGATGGTTGTGTATAGTTATCCCCTCATATCCCTTCAACAGCTATGGGTCATCACCACTTATCAGGATTCTTATACAGGTCTCAAATTAATTGAATAAGAAGCTGCTGATTTGAGCTTACTGTAATAAAGAGAAAAGCAAAGCAAAGTAAGCAAAGTCCAATGTTCAGAGTCTGAACTGCAGATTTTTATTTCATACCTGTATGAAGGTTCCTTTTGTGATGCAAAACAGGTAGGCAATGTATCCTGGAATAAATACCATGGAGGAGAGTGCCATGAACCAGCCAATCCCTTGTCCCCACTTGGGGTAGACATAATTCCCAAGTGTCAGTGGTGTCATTTCAACAGCACTGAAGAGAAATACTCCCTAAAATGAATGCACAAAAACAATATTAGGAGTTAAGAGTATTACGTCATCTTCATCCCAAGACCCAAATATTACATTGGAGGGACAACTGAACGAACCGTGTAATCCTTGGTTTAGTGACAGCCTTCTGATCTCTCTACTCACAGATCATAGATTCAACCTTCATTCCTGAGCATATAATTTTGACTGACAGTCAGTCTTCCCTCTAATTTTTTCTACTTCTGTAAGGAACATGCAGGTTAGAAGGAACTTTGCTGGCAGTCCAACTCCGAACATACTATCTTTCTGACAAAACTCTACATCAAGGCTGGATTTGTTTTGTAGCATGAAGGGAAAGATCCCACCAAATAATCAAAGAAGGACAGGGCCAATCTTCCAGTGTTTTTTGTCAACATTTACACTAAATCAAACACAATTAAGATGGATCTTATTTTTATCATTGCTATTTCTGAGGCCATGCTCAAGCAATTTTCTGCATGATAATATATTTGAAAAAACATAATTAGTTATGAAACATGCTGAGACTTTGAGGTCATGATGAAGCACTGTATGAACATTCTTTCTTTACTTTAACAAATGATTCAGAGGAGAAAACATTAAGACAACAGTATGATGTACAGGCTGTTATTGGATATATGCATTACCACTACAGAAGTGACTGTACTGTAGCCATATTTGTAGATGACACCAATGCAAACAGTTTACAGAGAGATATTGATAGGTTAATTAAGTGGGCAAAAAGCTAGCAAATGGAGTATAATGTAGGAAAATGTGAAGTTGTCATTTTGGAAGAGAGAACAATTTAAATGGATAAAAACTGCACAAAGCCACAAAACAAATGGACTAGGGGGTATATGTACATAAAACACAGAAAGCTAGCACACAGAGTAGGTAATCAGGAAGACTAGTGGAATGTTGCATCTTATTTCAAGGGATGTTTGGTATAAGTGTAAGGAAGTCTTACTGCAACTGTATAAGGTGCTGGTGAGACCACATCTGTGAGCAGTTTTGATCCTTTTATTTAAGGAAATGCTTTATTTACTTGGAGGCAGTTCAGATATGGAGTAAAGATTAAACAAATTGGGACTCTACTCACTGGAGTTTAGAAGAATGAGAGACAATCTCATTGGCACATATCGGATTCTTAAGAGGCTTGACAGAGTAAGCGTTGAGATGATGTTACCCCTCATGGCAGAGTCTGGAACCAGAGGCCATAGCTTCAAAATAAAGGGTTGCCAATTTAAGACCAAAATGAGGAGGAATTTCTTCTCACAGCGGCTCTGAGTATTTGGAATTCCTTACCACAGAGAGCTGTGGGGACAGAGTCCTTTTATATATTTAAGGCTGAGGTAAATAGGTGTTTGATCAGTCGGGAAATCAAGTGGACATGAGGCATGTTGGATCAGCCATTATCCTATTGATTGGCACAGCAGACTTAAGGGGCTGAACAGCCTACTCCTGTTCCTATTTCTTATCATCTTAATGCTCTATTATATGTATACTGCAGTTCACAGACATTTTAGGGTAAATAGCTTTTATGTTGTTAAATTTTTTTAAAGTGACACCCCGGATTGGTACTTGTGTTATGAGAACAACATGCACTGGGATGTGCAAGATCTTTAGGAATGTCTGAGCAATATTCTTTAATTGGTGTGTGCACAAGTAGAGTGAAAGTATTGCAACAATGGATTTTTGTATGAAGCACTGACCATAACTGACTTGAGGGCTGAATTTTATCAAAAATTGACTAAGTGTCAATTTTTTTGGAGTTTGATGGAGGGTTTCTGTTTGTGAGCCCCAGGGATGTATCTCACACAACGTTTTGGTAGTCACCTCATCATGCATGTACCATGATTCTATGGCATCATGTACTCACTGCTGCTGGGGTCTCCTGAGACTTGTACCACTGGCACTACATTAAAAGCCCGGCTGTGCACAAGGTCAACAGTGAGAGGGAAGTGAAAAGGAAAAGCATCAATGCAAATAGAAGTTCACGATCATAAATATATTGCCTCTTCATACTTTCACCGGTCTGACTGACTTTCGTTATATTGTAACTGCAGCTTCAAGAATGATGCTACAGGGGCTACCCATCCTGAACACCATCCCAAGTTAGAACTCTGTTTAAAGGTGTCCTACACTTCCCTGAATACGCAGTGTAGCATAACATCTGGTCACTGTCAGATCATCACATGTGAGAAAGCCTTCAAACAGGTGAAAATATTAACTTTTATTGAACAACAACCAAAGTGATGAACAAAAGGCACATTTTCTTTTAGGAACATAAAGGGACTGCTTGACTTTTGAACAACAACAACAAATCTTTAACTAAAGAATTTTCACTGTACCCTGATCATATCTATTGGAAGCAGTTACCAATCAAGTCCTATTTGATTTGTTCTCAATCATGCTGCAGATTATGTTCCTCCAACTCAAAGTTCTTATCTTCTTCTTTAGAAGACTGCTGATCTTCCAGCTCTTCAGCATTCATCACACCCCCTCTTTACTGGAGCTGTGCAGATCATAGCATGCTATGATTATGCAGCACACTATATCTTAAAGATACAAGATGCCCCAGTAATCCAGCATTAGAACTTAATTTTTAGCAGGCTTACCGCCTGCTCTATGTTGGCTCTGGTGGAAGAATAGGCTGAATTGATCTATGCACAACCTCATTAAAAGTCTTCTGTAACAGTCATCAGTCATGTTGCAGCGGGTAGACTAGAGTCATAGAGATGTACAGCATGGAAACAGACCCTTCAGTCCAACCCGTCCATGCCAATCAGATATTCAACCCAATCTAGTCCTATCTGCCAGCCCAGCCCATATCCCTCCAAATCCTACCTATTCATATGCCCATCCAAAGCCTCTTAAATTTTGCAATTGTACCAGCCTCCACCACTTCCTCTGGCAGTTCATTCCATATACGTACCATCCTCTGTGTGAAAAAGTTGCCCCTTAGGTCTCTTTTATATCTTTTCCCTCTCACCCTAAACCAATGACCTCTAGTTCTGGACTCCCCCTGAACTCAGGGAAAAGACTTTGTCTATTTATCCTATCCATACCCCTCATGATTTTGTAAACCTCTATAAGGTCACCCCTCAGTCTCCGCCGCTCCAGGAAAAAAAGCCCCAGCCTGTTCAGCCTCTCCCTATAGCTCAAATCCTCCAACCCTGGCAACATCCTTGGAAATCTTTTTTGAACCCTTTCAAGTTTCACAACATCTTTCCGATAAGAAGGAAACCAGAACTGCACGCACTATTCCAATTTGCGACCTAACCAATGTCCTGTACAGTCACAACATGATCTCCCAACTCCTGTACTCAATACTCTGACCAATAAAGGAAAACATACCGAACGCCTTCTTCACAATCCTATCTACCTGCGACTCCATTTTCAAGAAGCCAAGAACCTACACTCCAAGGTCTCTTTGTTCAGCAACACTCCCGAGATTAGATTAGATTTTTTAGATTACATTACAGTGTGGAAACAGGCCCTTCGGCCCAACAAGTCCACACCGACCCACCGAAGCGCAACCCACCCATACCCCTACATTTACCCCTTACCTAACACTACGGGCAATTTAGCATGACCAATTCACCTGACCTGCACATCTTTGGACTGTGGGAGGAAACCAGAGCACCCGGAGGAAACCCACATAGACACGGGGAGAACGTGCAAACTCCACACAGTCAGTCGCCTGAGGCGAGAATTGAACCTGGGTCTCTGGCGCTGTGAGGCAGCAGTGCTAACCACTGTGCCACCGTGCCACCCTAGGACCTTACCATTAAGTGTATAAGTCTTGCTAAGATTTGCCTTTCCAAAATGCAGCACCTCGCATTTATCTGAATTCAACTCCATCTGCCACTTCTCAGCCCATTGGCCCATCTGGTCAAGATCCTGTTGTAATCTGAGGTAACACTCTTCGCTGTCCACTACACCTCCAATTTTGGTGTAATCTGCAAACTTACTAACTGTACCTCTTATGCTCGCATCCAAATCATTTATGTAAATGAGAAAAAGTAGAGGACCCAGCACCAATCCTTGTGGCACTCCACTGGTCACAGACCTCCAATCTGAAAAACACCCCTCCACCACCACCACCCTCTGTCTTCTACCTTTGAGCCAGTTCTGTATCCAAATGGCTAGTTCTCCCTGTATTCCATGAGATCTAACCTTGCTAACCAGTCTCCCATGCAGTCTCTGAGTAACTATTCTTGCCAACATCCAGCTCTTGAAATGAAAAGAGAACATGAAAGCTATCAAGGATATAAGTATTAAGGCAATTTTCAGGGTATTTGGCACAGGCCTCTCAGATGCAGTACCAGTGATTATAGATAACCCACAGGGATCAGTGCTGGGATTGCAACTGTTTACAACATATATCAATGACTTGGAATAAGTAAGCTAATGTTCTGTAGCCAAATTTGCAGAATCCACAAAAATAGGTGGAAAAGCAAGTTGCAAGAGTGTAGAAAACAGTTTTTACATTGAGATATTGATAGGTTAAGAAAGTTGGCAAAAAGTTGGCAAATAGAGTATAATGTGGAAAAATATGTTGGAGCAGACTCGAGGAGCCAAATTGGGAGAAAGTGAAGACTGCAGATGCTGGAGATCAGAGTTGGGAGTGTGATGCTACTAAAGCACAGCAGGTCAGGCAGCATCCGAGGAGCAGGAGAATCAACATTTCAGGCATAAGCCCTTTATCAGGGCTTCATCAGTTGATTCTCTTCTCCTGGGATGCTACCTGACCTGCTGTGCTTTTCCAGCACCACACTCTTGACTAGGAGCCAAATTGCCTATTCCTGTTTCTATTTCTAATGACTTGTGCATTTACTGAATAGAAGTCTTTTCTATTGATGAAGTCTGTTATGATATAGCACTCTCAATGTGACATGTACACAATCCATTATATCCTGCACCTGAGGGAAGTCAGCTAAATTGACAAAGCCTACAGCTTAGGCTGCAGCTCTGATCTGATTACAGGAAATGAAATGAAGCATTGTTATCTGGCACAAATTTTTTCACCAACAGTTTTGATATTTTTCTGGGTTGAGAATAAAGAGATTCTGCATTGGGTCCCAGTTGCATAAAAATGTAGGGCAGCTGTCACCTTGATAGCCACTGGGACAGGATGGCAGCCCATCCATTCAGTCCACAATTTCTACTTCAGTTCTGTGACAGTGTTCCATGATATTCTCAGTCTGTCATAGTAATGTGTCTCGTCAACTGGAGGAAATTGCATTAAGAATGATGGATTCTGGTCCTTCTATACCTCCACATCTTGAGAGGGCACTCATCTGCAACTCTTTCTTAAGGAAGCTATTTGGAAGCAGCTAGAGGTTGCACCTGGTCTGAGGTTAGTGGCATATTTGTTCCTCCTCAAATCTTTTGTGCCTTGGTGGCATTGTAGCCACAGTGATGATAAGCCCTGCTTTAAATTGATCCACAGGGGATGCTCTGAGTGACCCTTTCAATCTCAGAAACAAAACAGCTTCTTCATAAAGTGAACTGTCATCATTTGTGTCACACACAAATGACAGTTCAGCGTAGTCCTCGATATGGGGGATGGGGATGTCTGTATTTGGGCCTTTGATATCATTGTTCCATTGTACCCCATCCCCCATGTCACCCAAAAAGGTAGCATGACATATAAGAGCATGTTGTCAAATACTTGCAGGTGAAGTGACAGGAAATCAGGCTGTGCCCTTGTGCAGCCTTTGAGATGTTGGATAGCCTTTGTGAATTGTGGTTCACAGGTAATATTTTTAAAATTGCCTGTGACTAATTCTGCTTTACAGAGGTGAATATGATCAATTTCTATTAACAAATGTAATTGTCAAGATTACATGGGGCCAGAATTTGTATTCTGCATAGTTTATCATGCATGTGTTTTGTATACGGAATTCTATGACTAAAAATGTATTCAACCTGTGCTGTATAAGTGATTGATTAATGCAATTGCCCCTTGACGGCCTCACATTTCACAGTAGAACCTACATCTTCCTACAGAAGAAAACACTTAGTATGCTCAATCCAGGTGAGGTGGCAGCCATTTTTCAATTCCACTGTGTATCATCAATTTGAGTGAAGGTGGGAGGGAAAACAGGTCATGCTTCACAGAGTGGCAGGCTCCGCCTGGTAACCTAGGGGCCCTCCATACCTTCATGTTTCTTTTGTCCTTGCACTCCCTGTCACCGCCAACAGTTCTGATATTCCACACATTCTTACCCAACACTTTCATTTAAGTCTTCGCCTCCTAACCTTACCCCTGAGCTCTAGACTGACAACTCAGCCATGCCAACCATCATGATGCACTATCTCCCTTTTAAAGAAAGGTAATGGTGGCCATCAATAACCCTTTTGTTTTTGCAGTAACCCAAATCTTCCAATGTACTATCATTTCCTGCCCTTATATTTTGGCTTCCTAATCCCTCACAATTATTGGTCCTCTCTGCATCCCCCAACATGCTGCTTCCAATCCCCACAACAGACTTTCTCAACTTGCCCACTAAAATAGGCCTCTGAGAAGGCAACTTAACTTTAGTGAACTGACCACCAGGACTGACCATAATTTAACTCCCTTGATCCATTTAGAAGACCAGCCCAGACTGATGAGTGACTATATCCATGACTGATCTCTTGCAGTTCCCTGACTGACTTACTGCTAAACTTCTGACTGGTGACACCAGACTTGTAGGACAGACTATGATCCACTTGCCAGAGTCATTTTTCACTCTGACTGCTCCAAGCTGCTAACTGACCATGTTCAAGTTAAGCAGGAGAAAATGATGTGAGAGATCAGAGTTGAGATGAAGAGCTTATGCCCGAAACATTGATTTTCCTGCTCCCTGGATGCTGCCTAGCCTGCTGTGCTTTTCCAGCATCACAATCTCGACCATGATGTCCAAGTTAACCCTCTGGACTGAAATTGAGCATTGCCCTTGACTGACTGTGCCAGGCAAACCTCTTGATTTGACTGAGGACTGCTCCCCTTGTCTTTAAGACCTAGCCAGATGTGTGAAGTATATGCTGTTGCCGTGTCATTGATGTAGCACAATGACATCAAGCAACATTCTTGCCCCCATGGTTGATCACTTCTGATAGCAATGACAAGCTGCATGGCTTTGTTTCTGCACTAGAAGGCAAGACAAAGTACTGTAAAACTGTGAGTTCTGAATGAGGTAGCAATATAACAAAAGGACAAGCCAAAGCAGAGATGCAATGAGCATCCAAGAAAATAAAAAGTGAGTGAGCATTAAGAGAGCAAACAAAGAGCCCTGAGGTGCACCCTGTTCTGATGCATGAGATGGCTGTCCATCCCTGCACACAAAGTGGTCTTGCAGCAGCACTACAATAGAAGGGATATTGGTATGCTCCAAATTTAAGTCAAGTGATAAACTTTAAGTGAATCAGAAGTATGTCATGATAACATGGTGAGGCTGGTGGGTGTCCAATGTTAAACCTCATGGATTAAGGATTCAGGTTGTTGCTGCCCATAGAAGCATTCCCTGAGATTGGCCATTGCCCACTTAGGGGCTTGGAAGTTTCTGCCCTTAGATGTTTTAAACAAGTCCATTAGTCTAAATTAATTGCAAGGTTACAAGTGCACTAAAAGTTATTACGAAGTCAATCAAAGGTTCCAAGACACTGTGAAAATTTAATGGAACAAATGTCCTGCCATTTAATTTTACAAGAAATTTGATAACATCCACTAAATATGTTCAGACCATCTGTAGGCAGACTATGGTTATTGCACCAATATTTTCTTCATTTTGAATCTCATAATGAAGTGCTGAGAATTGGACAATTTGCTTGAATGTTCTAGCCAGAAAAGAATAAGGTTCTTCCAATAACAATTTTTTATATATAAAGAGATTATTAAGTATATCAGCAGCTCATGTTAAATTTGTTCCACCAATAATGTGGGGCACAGTTCAATAAGAAAATACTGGAGCTCGTCAATAAACCATTATTCATGTGTGAGGTTATGAAAGAAAATTTGAACCATTTATTACAGACAGATCTCAGTTTTTCTTCTCTGTGCATTTGCCAGTAGAGGGCACTAAATAATTACTGGGGTGGGAATACCTTTCCCCTGTCAAGTCTGGGGCCAATACATTAAAAATTTGTGAATACACGCATTGAAATCAGCTAAAACAAGACATACTATGGGTTAAATGAGAATCTTTCTGTTGAAAAAGGAGATGTGTTATGCATACAGAGCTGGTTAGAGGTTATCTAAATCACTTCTATGCTTTATGATGAGGACTAATATGCTCCACATGTGGGAGAAAAATATCAGGCTATGTGGTATGGATGATATGATATCTGAGATAGATACATATGCATTGCTTCTTGCATGAAAATTGAAATGACAGCCAGAAAATTGCACTGGTTCACACAGAAGGAATCAGGATCTTGAGAAATGTACATGTTAATTATCCAGGAGGAAATGTTGAAAATAAAACAAGTAATAAGAAACAAGTAATTTAAGGAAAAGAGATTAGTAAACTTGAGAGAAATACGAAAAGACAGAGAGGGAGAAATGAAATTAGATTCAGAAAGAATTTTTTATAAAAAAATAAAGCTACAGTTTAAAGAAATTAAAAAAGAGTCTTACCATAACTACAATAGGAGTAAAATATACCCAACAAAGCTTCCACCATATGCATGGCTTGTACCCAATCATTTCCTCAATATTTTTATAGAACTTGTTAACTCCTGTGAAAAACAATATCAAAAATTATAGCTCTTGGACATCAATCTTTCCAGAAAATTTCAATCCCATTTCAGAATTCTCACTTTCATTTTCAAGATATTTCCAAACCTTACTCCATCCTATCCTATCTCAACAATCTTCTTCAGCCCTACAAGCAACCATCTCTGCATTCTGCAATTATGACCTATTAACCATACTTGATTTTAATGGCCCCACTACTGGTGATGATGCTCTCAACTTCCTACCTCCTAAGCTTTGGAATTCTTCCCTTAATACCTGTTCCTCTTTTCCTTATTTTCTTCCTCCTAAAATGTACCACTTTGATCAAGCTTTTGATCTGCTGTTTTCTTATATGACTTAGTATGCAATATGGTTCCCTAATGCCTATGAAAAACTTTGGGAAGTCTTATTACATTCAAGGTCTCAAACAAAGCAAATGGATTTTTTTTTAAAAAATCATTCATGGGTTACAGGTATCACTGGCTAAACTAGTGTTTATTGCCTATCTCTAATTACTTTGGAGAAGGCAGTGATTAGCTGTCTTCTTGAACTGCTGCAGTTTTTGGGTAAAAAAAAATCCAAGGTAGTGTTCAGAAGGCAACTCCAGAATTTTGAAGTGGTGACATTGAAGGAACAGTGATACATTTCAAAGTCCAGATGGGATGTGTTTGAAAGGGAACTTGCAAGTGTTTATACCTGTGTATTTGCTGCCCTTGTCATACAAGGTAATAAAGGTTCTGGAAAAGAATCATACTGAACTCAAAGTGTTAATTCTGTTTCTCTCTTCAAAGGTGCTACCACACTGCTGAGTTTCGTCAATATGTTGGTTCTTATTTCACAATTCCCAGAATTCCAGTATCCACAGTATTTTGTTTCTATTGTATGATAGAGGTTGCAGATTTGGAAGGTGTTGTCAAAGTGGTCTTGCAAAATCCTACAGTGCATCTTGTAGATGGTACATACTATTGCAACTATGCATAAAAAGTGAAGAAAGTGAATCTTGAAGATTGTGATTGGGTTACCAATCAAGTAGGCTGCCTTGTCCTTGTTAATGGCAAGCTTCTTGAATGTTACGGAAGCTGCACTCATTCAGGCAAGTGAGGTGATGGTGGACAAGTTTTACAGAAATGGGAGGTAGGTTATTTACTCATCGAATTCCTAGCCTCTGATTTGCTCTCATGGTCAAAGTATTTATATGGTGATTCCAATTCAGTTTCTGAAGAATGGTAACCTCTAGGGTAGTTGGGGAATCAGTGATGGAAGTACAGTATGGTGATGGTTAGATTCACTCTTGTTTGAGATGGACATTGCCTGGTACTTTTGTGATGCCACCTATCAGCCCAAGCGTTAATAGTGTCTGAGTCTTATAGCATATGGATGTGTGTCAGTATCTGAGGTACTGAACATAGTGCAATCATCAGCAAACATCCCCACTATTGACCTTTTGATGGAAGTAATGTCAGTGATAAAGCAGCTGAAGATGGTTGGGCCTGCAACTCTACCTCAGGGACCCATAAAATGATGTCCTGCAGCTGAGATGATTGGCCGTTAACAACCACAACCATCTTCCTTTGTGCTCAGAATTATTCTATCCAGGGAGCATTTTCCCTGATTACCATGGACTCCAGTTTTTCTAGACCTGCTTCATATCATACTCCATCAAATGCTATGTTGATGTAGAGGATAGTCAGATTTCAGTTCACTTCTGAATTAGAGCATTTTATGTGCACGTTTGGACCAAGTCTAAAATGGGATCATGAGTTGAGTGTTTCTGGCAAAACCAAAATTGAACATCAGTGAGCAGGTTATTACTTTGCAAATGCCACTTTATAGCACGGTCAATCACTCTTTTCATCACATTGCTGAGGATTAAGAATAAACTGATAGGATGGTAATTAGCTAGATTAGACTTGTCCTGCTTTTTGTGCACAGTACATGGCTGGGCAATTTTTCACATTGCCGGATAGATGCCAATGTTATAGCTGCAGTTAGGCCAGGTTGGTTTAGGGCTTGACCAGTTCTGGAGCACATGTATTCAATGGTATCATTGGAATGTTTTAAGCCCATGGACATAGTGGTATCCAGTGAATTCAGACACTTATTGATATCATGTGGAGTGAATCGAACTGGTTAAAGACTGGTATCTGACATGGGTCTCTGGAGAAAGCCAAAATCAATCACTAACTCAGTACTTCTGGCTGTTGTTGTTTTACACATTTTCTTTGATTTGAAATCTGATTTAGGCAAAAAAAGTGTTTCACATTGACTGGTAAAAGAATTCCTTCAGGGATAATTTCCAACTGAGCTTCCAAAGAATAACCTGTTTGGATTATGCATAACTCTACTGCCTTGTGATCACAGAACTACAGGTTGTAGTGTAAACTGTGAAGATTACAAATTTACCTCTTCTTTGGCTTTTAAATTATATCCCAAAATATACTGCATATGGAATGTGCATAGAGACTCTAACTAACAATCCTTACAGTCCTTTGTTTTTTGATAAAACAATTTTGTGTGTTGCTGTGAAAACATTATTAGTTTGGCTTAGCATGCTCAAGAATGTCTAGTTATTAAAAGAGTATTACACTTAATTGGCTGAGCAAATATTTTGGAAACTCATATAGAATTTGTGATACTACTGCTGCAAAAAGTAAAAAATAAATGATTGAAAATAACTTTAGCTAGGTGAATAATAGACTGTTATTAGTGGCACTCATCCAAGAGTACATTGCTTGGACAATGACTAGGAATGTAAATTAAGGTAGGTGTCTTCACCACTGGCACACCTAAAATGGGATACCCAGTGTAAGCCTTACAATGTCACCTTTAATGGCCATGTTAAGTTCAGGACATTGCAGAAAGACACCAAATTAATATGCATTCTCATTCAGAATTAATAATGATTATACATACATTATAAAGAACCTCACTGTAGACAATGTCTGAAAGTTGCCTTGTAACAAAATAAAGCAACAATTTTACAACTGATGAGCAGAAAGTAATCTAAACAGAACTCCAGAAATCTCAGATCATTGTGGATCAGTTGTCACAACTGTAACTTATTACAAGGACAGTTAATCCCAGTGACAGGAAGTCGAGGAAATCCTGCTGAGTTGTCTTTTTTTCCTCACAGTAGACCTATGCCTTCCTCTAAGTTTCTGCTGTGTGAACAAAAGGGTCTTCGAATCAAACCAAATGAAATACTTAGCCAGCATAACTTTACCCCACAAACATTGCTATATGATTTAAGCAAGATGTATCGTTGTGATGCAAAGTTAACAAGATTATTGACAAGAAAGCAAACATGAATTAGAGATTCAGAGGGGAAAATGCTGAAGATTGATTTCCCCTCCTAGGTGTTTCCTGATTCTGGGCCAGCAAGCAAGATGCTTTCTCCCAAGTGTCAGGTAATACTAGGCTGTAAGCATCACTAGGCAGCACCCAACAGCAGACTAAAAATGACTGTAGGCTTTAGAGAAGAACATTCTGTTGAGCACTTCCCCTTCATTACACAGATGAGGTCCTGTGAAGAATTAAAAAGCATGTCCTGTCATTCCATGAGCCTTTTGGCATGAGGTTAAAAGATGAAATTACTTCGTGATATCTATTTATATCTAGATTTTTCGTAATAATCATAATAGTTTGTTGCTCCATAACAGGAGAGTCTGTAGAGAGCCATTTAACCTGAAATCTATATCTAGATTTACTATTAAGCTGTTCTCTCCTTCCATATCTGACTGCAATTTTACATTAACATGAGTCACAATGTTTCCTAATAAAACTAACATAGGATTTTATTTAGAACAGTCACTAACCATAAAACCACGATATTGAGATAGTCTCAAAGAATACCAGAAAGAGGAGAGTCATGCCACTGGCAGAATAATAGTCAAACAACTTGAACATGTAGAGACCACCCTGTGTTGAGAAAGAAAATTTAGAGATGCAAAGTTGAAATATGAATTACAAATTCAATTTAAAAATATCTTCTCAGCACATTATCTGTAAAACATTTCAGAATATAGGTCAACTGTAGCTATCCCACAATGCCAACACATGAACAGACACACAAATATACAAAATCAGAGCAGGAGTAGGCCAGATGGCCCTTCAGCCTGCTCCACCATTCAATAAGGTCAAGGCTTGATTGGATCACTCCACATTCCTGCCTACCCCAACAACTTTTCAACCCTTTGTTTATCAAGAATCTATCCTCTTCTGCCTTGAAAAGATTTAAAACATCTGCTTCTCCCACTTTTTGAGGAGGAGAGTTCCAAAGACTCACAGCCTACTTTGAGAAAATAAAATTCTTATCTCTGTCTGAAATAGGTGAAACCTTAGAAGCAGTGACCCCTAATTTTAGATTGTTCCACAACTGGAAACATGCTTTCAACATGCACCTGGTCAAAACCAAACAGTATCTTATATGTTTCAATTAACTTTATTCCCTCCTGTCTGTGTGGAGTTTGCACATTCTCCCCATGTCTGTGTGGGTTTCCTCCGGGTGCTCCGGTTTCCTCCCACAATCCAAAGATATGCAGGTCAGGTGAATTGGCCAAGCTAAATTGCCCACAGCGTTAGTCAGGGGTAAATATAGGGTAGGGGAATGGGTTTGGATGGGTTTGTCTTCGGAGGGGCGGTGTGGACTTGGGCTGAAGGGCCTGTTTCCACACTGTAGAGAATCTAATCTTTATCTTTTATTCTTCTCATCTCCAGGGGATAAAAGCCTAGCCTCTTCAACCCTTCATCATAGGTAAACATGTCCACATTTTATGTCATTACTAAATCTGGGCATTGCTAGCTATGACATCATTTATTGACCCTCATTTATTGCCCATGAGAAGGTGCCTTCTTTAACTGCTGTCGTCTATTTAGTGAAGGTACAGCCACAATGCTACTGTCGAGGGATGGTGAAATTCCAGTATTTTGATTCAGCAGCACTGAAGGAACAGCAACATATTTCCAAGTCAGGATAGTGAGTGGTCTGGAGGGGAAATTGCAGGTGTAAGTGCTCCCATGTATCTGCTGATTTTATCATTCTAGATGGAAGTGGTCATGGGTTTGGAAGGTGCTGTCTGAGGATCCTTGTGAATTTCCGCAGTGCATCTTGTAGATGGTGCACACTGTTGCTGCAGTACCATGGGATGGAGACAGTGAATATTTGTGAATTGCTGCCAATAAATGGACTGCTTTGTCCTGGATGATGTTAAGCATCTTGAGTGGTAATGTAGCTGCATTCATCCAGATTAGTGGGGGGGGGGGGGGGGGAGGGGTATTTCATCACACTCTTGACTTGTACCTTTAGATAGTGGACAGGCTTCTGTTGAGTTAGGAGATGAGTCACTCTCTGTAACATTCCTAGCCTCTAACTTGCTCTTGGACCCAAAGTATTTAAACATTTGGTCCGGTTCAGTTTCTGGTTAATGGCAGCTCCCTCTGTAAAGGGAAATAGTGGGAGATTCAGCAATAGCAATGCCATCGAATATCAAGCAGGGATAGTTAGTTTCTTGCTGGTTGAACACTGTCATTGCTTGGCATTTTTGAGGTGTAATTGTCACTTGCACTTCTCACCAAGCTGGTTTGTTGCCTGGGCTTGCTGCATTTGTGCTTGGACTGCATCAGTAACTGAAGAGTAGTAAATGGTGCTAAAAATTGTGCAATCATTAGCAAATATCTCTACTCCTGACCTTATGATGGAGGGAAGGTCATTGATGAAGCAGCCAATGATAAGTGGGCCTAGGACACTGCCCTGCAGAACTTCTGCAGAGATGTCTTGGTGCTGAGATGACTGGCCACGAATACCTATCACCATCATCCTCTGTGTCAGGTATGATTCAACTTGTGGATTAATTTCTCCTGAATTCCACTGACTCCAGTTTTGCTAGGGCTCCTTGATACCATACCCAGGATGATCACTTTCAGCTCACTTTTGGAGTTTAGTTGTTTTGTCCTTTTTTGAATCAAACTTGTCATGAGGTCAAGAACAAAGTTTTCCTGGCAGAACCCAAATTGAACTTCAGTTATCAAGATGCATGTCTCTTTAATGACCAAATAGATGAGCTCCAGAGTTGATTGAGAACAGGCAATACTCATTTAACTTTGTATTCAGGTAATAAGCATGCCCCTTCCAACTCCATTTTGATTTAGCCCTTTCCATTTCTCCCTAACTCCCTCTACCTTTGATGGTTTGAATTGTCCTCAAAAGCTATGCACACAAATTAATTAATTAGAAAACATGATGATTTACTGGAGGTGGTTACAAGGCAGAAAAAAATAGCATGGGTGATTTTGTGATGCAAGAAATGCTCAGTTATGTCTAAGAGCACTTCTGGACATTGAAAAATATCAAATCAAACCTACGACAAGTGATTCGGTAGTGGGAAAAATGTTTGGTTGTGTGTGATAGTATTCCCGGATATAAAAAGAGAAAAGAAGAAATCTTTAAAAAGTCATAAATTCCAACTGCTTTTTTGGGTTAACCTTTTCCAACTTCCCTAATGCCCTAATACTGTTAATGATCTGTATTGCCCTTAAAGGGCTTTGCATGTAAATTAATCAGTTGGAGAACACAGCCAATTTAGTGATTGTGGCTAGTCGATGAAAAAATACCACAGGGGATTTGGAGATAGGAAATAAAACACAGCTCTAGGAACACTTTCAGATATATGAAATCATAAACACTCTGGGGTTCTTGTGGTACAATGGTAGTTTAGATTAGATTAGATTACTTACAGTGTGGGAATAGGCCCTTCAGCCCAACAAGTCCACACCGACCCTCCGAAGACCAACCCACCCCTACATTTACCCCTTCACCTAACATTGTGGGAAATTTAGCATGGCCAATTCACCTAACTTGCACATTTTTGGACTGTGGGAAGAAACCCACGCAGACACGGGGAGAATATGCAAACTCTACACAGGGCAGTTGCCTGAGGCAGGAATTGAACCCAGGTCTCTGGCGCTGTGAAGCAGCAGTGCTAACCACTGTACCACCATGCTGCCCACTTTCCCACCTCCAAGCTAGGAGGCCTAGGTTCAAGTCCCATCTGTTCTCGAGGGGGGTAATACAGGTTGAATAGAAAATATCTAGGTCATAAGCAGGATTGGGGTGCTGGGGGGAGTAGCATATGGTAATTGGGTGATTTGGTGATAGGTTCTTGAAATAAAAGAAAGAATTTAATTCATATGGGTGAAGCCTTTAGAGGGAGTTCGGCACTGAAGGGGTCGTGGTGCATTATTTTCTCCACAATGTGTTACAGTATGCCCAAACAGGTTGATTAAAATAATTGCAAAGTGATTTTGGAGCCAATCTAACATTTCCTTAATTTCAGAATCATGTGTCTCTCTTACCATCCCTGGTGGTCTAATGGCTGTGATTCAATGATCGCACTGCCCATGGCACAAATTTGTTTGCTGGTCAAACAATGAAAAGTCATAATATTGCCTCTATAGGGCAGTGATGTAATTTGTTTATTGGGAGTTTAGTTAAATTTGCGGTTTGTTTAACTTAAAAAAAGAGCTCAGTTATCTTCTTGACTTTCTTTTGTTGTTACACTGTTCCTGGGGAGTGTTTGTAATTGATTAATTGGGTGATTAGATAACTTATTCTTGAGCTTCTTAAAAAGAGCTGAGTTTATACCATTGCTGGGCAGTGTCTGTAATTCATTCACTGAGTGATTAGCTACGTTGTTGGAAAAAAGATCTGATCTCATATATCAAAGCTTTTCGAGACAAGTCGGTTCCACACATGATGGGAATGCTCCCTCCAACAACACTTTGACTTAATCCCCTCCTTTGTTCTTTTTGAAGGGAGTTGTTCCTTGAATTTCTGAATTAAGAGAAAATATTGGACAATAAATGATTTCCAGAAGTCTACGGGGAAGAGTTAGTACATGTTTCCAGTGTGAATCTAAATATCACAATGTCAGGAATTGTCCACGGATCACTATTTGAAGTCAAGTTTTTGAAGCAACTCATGAAACAGATTGGTGAATATGATCAGACTGAATAACAAGAAAAGATTCTGTTAGTGATTGAAGACAGAAGTCAGCGCATGATTTTCTCAAGTGCTGATTCATTCAATTGCTTTGCAGCAGGCAGTGGGTGTACCCCAACAGGGTGTGGCATCAATTGGCTGAACTGAAAACCCTGGACAAAACAAAGTAAAACAGAGCCAAGGAGTATGAAAGCACTGCCTGGATTCAACTCAGAAATGATCATTTGTTATCAGTTTAGCAATTTGTTATTGCTTGTGAAATTGTATGGCTAGAACATTTTGTAAGCACTGCCATTATTGCTGATTAAGTCTTCAATGAAACAAAATGAAAATGCATTTGGCATGGAGAACAATAAAGCATTTGTAATTGTAAAAATAGTAAACTTGGAATTCACAAGATCTGGACATTATTGTATTCTATTGATAAAACCTGGAGTTTCTCATCAAGAGGTCCAAAAAGTTTTATTGACCAGTGCAGCTAAAAAGATTATATGGAAATTGCGCAAACAATTTGCTCATCTGTCCTCACAAAAACAAAGCTAATGTTAAAAGCTGCCAGAGGTATGAATGAAGAATATGAATCCCTTTAGATCAGATCACATTGCAATGTATTAGCTATTATAAGCATCATCACACCCAGTTTTAATTGTTCCTGAACTCAGGAATTTAATGAATTAGTAGTTCTGGATCCGAAGAGTGCACGGAGCAAAAAGTGGGATGTCTAACTATTACTTTATATAGATATGACAACCGGGGTAATTTTGTAAATGACAAACCTCAGATCATGTTTGAGAAGTTAAATATTATTGTAACGCATACTGCTGCATAATGTCCATTCAGCACTGGCTTGTGCAAAAGAAAGGATGCAAAAATTGAAGTGGAGTGCACAAAATACTGCCAGATCAGCTAAACTTAATTTACAAACTGTACTTGCACATGCAGTACATGCAAAAAGTATCCTTTACAGATATCTGGAGGGGTATATCCAATACTAATTAGGAAATGGTCATATGTCAAAATTGCCTTCAGTACTGCTTGACAATCTTCCAGCATTAGAATGAACAATGATCAACTCAATTATTTTTTATCTAACTAAATGAATCTCACACTGTGAGAAAAGTATTTATTAAAGTTGAAGCAATAAGAAGGAAATTTCAGACCAGGTAACATGGCTAACTGTATGAGAGAAGAATACAGGATGAGGAAAGGGCCAAGAAAAGTTAGTGAATGTGATGGGAAAACTTCCATTATATAACAGCAATCAGACTGTAAAGGTACATTGCTCATGAGGAGGGGGGACAATTAAACTCTGAGAGCACGGGAGAAGGTGTTGACAATGAAGCACTACACATTTCGGACACTCATGAGTTCTAAAGTTTGGACCAGAGCGATAGGACGTTAGAACTTAAGAAATACATACCAATACATGTACTGATGGTGAGGAATGTGAATAAGTAATCTCGTGAGGATCACTCGCCGAAAGTATGGTCACAAGTATTTTACCTACCTGCAGTCAGATGTCTAGAGAGTAATCATGACAATAGGACATGCAGGCAGGACTACAGGAAAATACAAAAACAAGCGAAATGTCCAAGATGGGGAATAAGAAGTGAGCGCTATGGACTAGCAGTGTGGTCTATGAGAGTGGAGAACAAGAAAACACAGTTCCATACTGATTCAAGAGATACATTTAGGATACATGTATAGTAGAGAGAATTTCATTCTGATATCCTGATAACACTAGTCCAGAGAAATCTCGATGCAAAAAAAAGTTTGGTGATTAGGTATCATTATAATAAAACTAGACTGCACACCTTTCAAAATAAATATATTCTTCTTATGGTGTGGTGCCCTGTGGTGCTCACAGTACTCTAGCTGTGGTCCATGTTTGCTTGTATAGTTTGGGTGTGGGATTCTTTTGTCTCCCAGATGTGGGCTGCTGGAGTCAATGGTCTTCTTCTTTGCAATAATTCATTATTTACAGTTAGATCTTTAGAAGTGTTCTCTTCTTGTGAAGTTAGAAAATCTGTACTATGCAATGTCAACTACTCGTTTGACTCTGACATGATCATTACTTTATCTTTCGTGATTCTGATGTTAATTCCATTTCCCAATCTCTCCTTAAGTCTTCGGTTCTATATTTACCTTTGATACATCTCTCTCCAAAGTCTCAGACTTCACAGGTTTAGTCTTAATGGTCTCCCTGACCTGGTCCTGATTTTTTTTTGAGGTAGAGAATCTTCTGTGCTCTTTCTTCTGCTATTCTTCTCCTGGGTGGTTGTAACAATTTCTTCTTCGTAGCAGCAAATCTAAGTTTCTGTTGGTTTCTTATTTAATAATATTAATGCATCACAGTATTTTCTTATGATTCCAAAAGTCTCAACCCAGTCTCTAGGCTGAATGCCCATTGGCTCAGTAAATGCCCATAAGTCAGTGACCCAGTGGCCTCGTTATCTGTCAGGTTTAGTAAGCCACCAATCTACTTCACATAGCAGCTGCAAGAAAAGCCATATTTTGCAAACCAGCCAAGACCAACAGCAACTTAAGTATATGGATTGCCAAGGGCAGTTATGCTAAGTCACTGACCCTATCTTCCAGAGAATGACTGTGTTCTCCACATATGCGTGTTACACCGTCGTAAATTCAGCAATCTGTCTTTTGTTTTTTTCCAGTGCTGAAGTGTGGACGTTTTAGCAGAACAACACATTGATTGATTGTGGAATATTTGTGCTCATCTCTACATTGGAAGATGACTTCAACAATTCTACTGTAGCTAAGCACTATATCTCTTAATCACTTTCCTAAACCAAAACTATCTGTTAATCACTTCCTTACAGGTAGGGGTGAAAATCAAACTGAAAGTCTTTGTCAGGCTACAATGTTAAAATTTCTAAACAAACTTTTCACAATGTAGGTGTAGAAACTTGGGAGAAAACTGCTCAGTGCATGGTGTGTGACACTGAGACCAACTAGAAGAGGAACAACCCTCTGTCTTTTATATCTTTTTCCTCAGTGGTTTATTTCTGGTATTGAAAGTGACCTGCTCTCATGAATGCCTTGTCTAATATCTTGCCAGAGTTTATCATTATAGGAAATACTTCATGTATGGAACTGAAAAAAAGAAAATAAATTGTGCTTATTGGGCATTTGTGGATATATTAGTTACTTCATATAAAATAGAATCAGGATTGTCAGAGATTCGAGAAGACGTGGTTGTGTTACAGATTATAGTTTTGAAACTACCTCAAATCTTTATAAAGAAATTACTGGTCTTTGCTGGTTGTTGGGTCACTGGTGAAATAAATTGAATATACTCAAAAATTATTTTTCTACTGTGCAAAACTATTGATAATTCAACATTTACAGGCCAATATTGGCAATGAACGTACTGAAAGGGCAGATAAGAATATTAAATTACAGAAAGCTCAATTAATACATGTGATGCAACTTATTTTACTTTGCATTTGAGCCATGTTACAATTGACCATGCTGACATATGGTTCAAAACATGCAAAGAGAATATTACATTTTCCACCATTCACATGCTTCACCTTGACAAGCACAAAATGAACTCCTGAAAAGAGAGCTGAACGATGTACTCACTTTGTCAAAGCAATCATGAATTATAGGACAATCCTGATAAGTATCCTGATAAGTTAACATATAATCTGTCTACCGTACAAATACATAAATTTAAGGATTTTATTCGTAAGATACCTGAGTAATGTTACATAACCCAATGACGTATGAAAGGATGCACACCACTGCAATGAACAGCTTTTTGTGGGTTCTCAGTCTATGAGGATATTCATCCATGAGGGCAGTGATGAAGCCTTCAACTGTGCAGAACTGAAAGGAAGTAATCAAATTTAGAATATAAATGGAGTGAGAAATAAAGAGAGCATGAACACAATGGACTTAGGGAAAGTTAAATCAATGTCATTACTGCATTGTAAGATTAGCAGTTAGTTCTTTTGAGAGTGTTGTATTTAATTTTGATCAGTACTTATTGGATACAACTAATGCAAAGTCAATGCATTGGTTTTGTTTGGTCAACTAAGTTTGTGTACGGCTGTTTGTGTTAGTTAAAGTTGAAGTTGCATAGTTCACTTGAGCTTTCTGTGCAAAGGGTGTTACATTATAAAACTGCAATGGACAGAGGAGAACCAACAAGTGCAAGAATTAAAAACAGTAAGAACTGCGAGCAGCTAACTACATCAGCTTGTTTTTATGTTTTGTGCAAGAGCTTAATTCTGGGCACTCACTGCAGAAATGTTGTGACAATGTGTTTTCTGCTCGGAGCTGTACCAAAGGGTTGTAGCTGGTCATATGTAGGTAAGTATGCATGTAGGTAGGTATACATATAGGTAGATATGGAGGTAGGTGGGTAGGTGTGTGTGTCAGTTAAAACCTTTTAAGGGACAGGAACTACACTCAGTTTTAACATTTTTCATAAATCCATCCATAGCCATGTACAAATATGCAAATATAAGGCATCACTGGGCCTAAGTTTGAGTTTAAAGAGTTCAGTTAAGTGTATGAATACCAAGGCATGGATAAGATTTTCAACAGCAGATGAACTGAGGCACTGACAGAAATAGAGAAAGAAGTATGTATTCTTGGTAATGCAGAGTATATGGAGCTAGATATTATGGTCACATGCCAGCATATTTGAAGGTAGGAGGTTCAGAAAATAAAAGGAGGCCTTCCTCCCATTTTCCCACCCATCTTCGACCTGCCTCTGAAACCACAATGGATTGTGGAGGCACCAGGATCCCCAGTCACTCTGAACCCTACTGAGGTCCTTAAGTGGTGAACAGCTTTAACTGTGTGAAATACTGGGAAGGTATCTACTTTGAGGGTACATTTCCTTTCTGTCCATCAGAAGCAACACTCAATATCATGATCATTCACCCTGTTGACCTTTTACATTAGCCTCTCAAGCCCATCCATCCCATCCCCTTTCCCTGAGGTCTACCAGCCACGTTCACCCAAAATCCTAGATTTACCATAAAGTTGTGGCCATAATGGAGACATAGATTTCACAGGTGCAGGAATGGTTGCTGGATAGTCCAGTGTTTAGATCTTTTAAAAAGAAAAGGGAGGGGGTGTCAAAGAGGAGGGGCAATAGCATTGTTAATCAGAGAGTGCATCACAGCTGAGGAAAAGAAGGTTTTTAATGAGGGTTTGTCTACTGAGTCGGTATGGAATCAGTAACAGGAAAGGAGTAGTCAGTTTATTTGGTGTTTTCTATAGACCCCCCAACAGCAGCAGAGAGATGGAAGAATAGATTGGACAGCAGATCTTGGAAAGGTGCAGATGTAACAGAGTTGTTGTTATGGGTGATTTCAATTGATTGGAAACTCCTTAGTGTAGATGGCCTGGATGGGGCCAATTTTGTCAGGTGTGTCCAGGAGGGATTCCTGACTCAATATGTAGATAGGCCGACTTGCGGGGGGGGGGGGCATATTGGATTTAGTGCTCGGCAACGAGCCAGGCTAGATGTCAGATCTCTCGGTGGGAAAGCATTTCGGTGAGTGACCACAATTGCCTCAGCTTTTCCATAATCATGGAGAGGGATAGGAACAGACAATACAAGAAGATATTTAATTGGGGAAGGGGAAATTATACTGCTATCAGACAGGAACTGTGGAGTATAAATTGGGAACAATAGTTCTACAGAAAATGCACATCAGAAATATGGAGGCTATTGTTGAGAGTGTTGGATAACTTTGTCCCACTGAGACAGGCAAGAAATGGTAAGGTGAAGGAGGCTTGGATGACAAGAGAAGAGGAGCTTCTCATCAAAAGGAAGAAGGAAGCTTACTTAAGGTTGAGGAAGCAAGAATCTGGCACAATGTTAAAGGATTACAGGGTACTAAGAAAGAACTCAAAAGTGGACAGAGGAGAACTCAGAGGGGGCACAAAAAAGCCTTGGCAGGAAGGATTAGGGAAAACCTAAAGGTGTTCTTACGCAAGGAATAAGAGAATGATCAGAGAGAGGATAGGGCCAATCAGGGATAGTAGAGGGAAATTGTGCCTCGAGTCTGAAGAAGTGGGGAAGACTTAACTGAGTTTTTTGCTTCAATGTTCACTAGAAAGAGGGACCTTGTTGCTAGTGAAAACACTGTGGACCAGTTAATAGGCTTGAATAGATTGATATTAAGGAAGTGGATGTGCTGGAAATTCTGGGAAGCATCAAGATAGATAAGTCCCCAGGGCTGGACCAGATATTTCCAAGGTTACTACGGGAGGCAAGGAGTGAGATTGCTGCTCCTCTGGTGATGATCTTTGTATCCTCACTCTCCACAGTAATACCAGCTGATTGGAGGGAAATGAATGTTGTTTCTCTGTTCAAGACAGGGAATAGGGAATCCCTGGGAATTACAGACTGGTCAGCCGTACATCTGTGGTAAGCAAGGTACTGGAAAGAACTCTGAGAGATAGGATTTATGACTATTTGGAAAAACGTGATTTGATTATCGCTAGTCAACATGGCTTTGTGAGGAGCAGGTCATGCCTCATAAGCCTTATTGAGTTGTTTGAGGATGTGATGAGACAAATTGACGAAGGTCTTAGATTAGATTAGATTAGATTACTTTACAGTGTGGAAACAGGCCCTTCGGCCCAACAAGTCCACACCGACCCGCCGAAGCGCAACCCACCCATACCCCTACATTTACCCCTTACCTAACACTACGGGCAATTTAGCATGGCCAATTCACCTAACCTGCACATCTTTGGACTGTGGGAGGAAACCGGAGCACCCGGAGGAAACCCACGCAGACACGGGGAGAACGTGCAAACTCCACACAGTCAGTCGCCTGAGTCGGGAATTGAACCCAGGTCTCTGGCGCTGTGAGGCAGCAGTGCTAACCACTGTGCCACCGTGCCGCCCATAGTTTTGCAGTGGATGTAGTGAATATGGATTTCAGTAAGGCATTTGATGAAGTTCCCCATGGTAGGCTCATTCAGAAGGTTAGGAGGTATAAGACACAGGGAAATTTGGATGACTGGATACAAAATTGGCTGGCTGAAAGAAGACAGCGAGTGGTAGTGGATGGAAATGATTCCACCTGGAGATTGGTGACCAGTGGTGTCTCGCAGGGGTCTGTTCTTGGACCTCTGCTCTTTGCAGTTTTTATAAATTACTCGGATGAAGAAGTAGAAGGGTGGTTTAGTAAATTTGCTGATGACACAAAGATCGGCGGTGTTGTAGATAGTGTCGAGAGCTGTTGCAGGCTACAACAAGACACTGACAGGATGCAGAGTTGGGCTGAGAAGTGGCAGGTGGAGTTCAACCTTGATAAATTTGAAGTGATTAATTTTGGAAGGTCGAATTTGAATGCTGAATACAGGGATAAAGACAGGATTCTTGGCAGTGTGAAGAAACAGCAGGATCTTGGGGTCCATGTACATAGACCCTCAAAGCTGCGACTCAAGTTGGTAGGGTTGTTAAGAAGGCATATGGTACTTTGGCTTTCATTAACAGGGGGATTGAGTTTAAGAGCCACGAGGTTTTGCTGCAGCTCTATAAAACCCTGGTTCAATCACACTTGTAATATTGTCTCCAGTTCTGGTTACCTCATTATTGCAAGAATGTAGATGCTTCAGAGAGAAGACTTACCAGGATGCTGCCTGGATTGGAGGGCTTGTCTTATGAAGAGAGGTTGAGTGAGCTAGGCCTTTTCACACTGGACAGAGGAGGAAGAGAGGTGACTTGATAGAGTGTACAAGGTAATGAGAGGCATAGCTAGAGTAGATAGCCAGAAACATTTCCCCAGGGCAGAAATGGCTGTCAAGAGAGGTAATAATTTTAAGGTGATTGGAGGAAGGTATGAGGAGATGTCAGAGGTAGGTTCTTTCCGCAGAGAGTGGTGGGTGCGTGGAATGCACTTCCTGTGGTGGTAGTGGAGTCAGAGACATTAGGTACACTTAAGTGACTGCTGAACAAGCACATGGGTAGCAGTAAATTGAGGGCTGTGTAGGTTGGCCTTAGATTAAGATAAATGCTTGGCATAACATCGTGGGCCGAAGGGCTTGTACTTGGCTGTACTGTTCTACGTTCTAAGTCCCAGCGGAATCACTTTTTCAATTTAAGAACGGTCTGTAGTTCCAGCAGTGGCCACCTAGTTTTGTTCAATACATCACATTAGTTGATCTTTTACGATAAATTTTATATCCTATGATCCTGCCCCACTAACTCCCTGACAAAGGAGCAGCACTCCAAAAGCTTGTACTTCCAAATAAATCTGTTGGACTATAATCTGGTTTGTGTGATTTTTAACTTTGCACACATCAATAAATTCAATTCACCAACCAACCAGGTCAGGAAAGGAGGGGAGGAATTGTTTTATTTATTAATTCATTTAATACAACTCCTTATGGTTTAATCCTTTGGTGCTTGAGACAATGTCACAGATATCATATCATGAATCATCATTTTAATTTTCTCATGTTTCAATACTAACCTGTGAATCAAGGCCAAGCATCATTAACATAGAGAAAAAGAGGATGGACCATAGTGCTGGTGGATGTAGTTGTGTCACAGCTTCTGGGTACGCAAGAAATGCCAGCCCAGGACCTGTATAATAAATGGAATGGAATCAGAAAGTCATATCAACTGATTTTCTTAAGCATCAATACATTAAGAATGATTACTAAATGTAATATATTCCATGAAAAAATGTGATAAAGATACTAACTTCCAGGAAGTTGACACAAAATGAAGCAGAAACCCTAAATGCCTGAGTCCCAGACCAGTGACTTTTCCCAAACTCGGCTTGTCTGGACCAGGTTACATGCACCTGTAGAGTGACTAAATGGCCGTTGTCCTTGTTAGATTTTTGAAGCAGCATCATTCAGGTCCAATGACAGAGAAGTGACCCAGTGAGTGTTTGTTTCAATCAAGGAGGGATTGGTTGATACATTGTGATGGTTTCAGAATAATTGTTAGATGCCCAGTCTTTGGTATTCATGTCTGGGATATCAATTTCTGGACACTCTCTCTGACATTAGTCTGTCACACTTAGGCTTGTGGTAGTATCGCTCTAAATAGTGGAGAATGCCCTAACGGTGATGATAAAATCTTAAGAATGTAATGATAATTGTTAGCAACCAAAGGCATAACTCCGCTTTCTCCCTTTCCCTGATAGGATATGCTGGTGCTGTTATGCTGAGTGATCGCAGGCTGCTTGTATGTTTCTATCTCAAATAAAAACTGAATAGAAACTCAGCAGGTCTGGCAGCATCAAATGTTTCAAGTTTGATATGTCTCTTCTTCTGAAGAAGTCAATCCAGGACATGAAACATTAGCTTTGTTTTTCTCTCTCTATAAATGATGCCAGGCCTGTTGAGTTTCACCAGCACTTTCTGTTTTTATCTCAGATTTTCAGCATCTGCAATATTTTGTTTTGATGTGCTCATAGCTGTTCATTTACCATATACCATGGTACCAACAATCATGATTGAAAATTAAATAAATCTTGAAAAAAGGCACGTGCAGCAACAGCAGCTGGAAATACTTCATGATCTATTAAATGCTTTTCTGTAATCTATTTGATAGTTGGATCACAGAACATTTCAATTGCACACCCAATATCAAAAGATGCTGTTTATAAAATGCCTAAAAATCTACTTGCTTTAAACATTAAAGGGAGACATAATGTAGCATCAAATATTATAGATTCTAAGGTTCTCATCTTACCTGATGAAGCCAGCTCATTTATTGGTTTCTTTGTGATGTGAGACATAAATCCAATGACTGAGAAAATTACTAGTCCGGCAAATATACTCGTGCAGGAATTTATACTGCACACTATGAGGCAATCCCTGGAAGGTAAAGCAGGTACATAGACTGATTCATATCTCTTGAATGAATACTTTCACCTTGCTTAAGATGTGATTTCTAGAAAGCCAATTGTCAAACATTCATAGATTTGGAAAATGACCTTGGCATATTTTCACCTTAATAACTTGCTGTTATCTTTCATTGCTTTTCCCTTATTTGCTTTTGAACTCCCTGGCTCATACAGTGTTCTGTGCTCCAATTAACAAGCAGTAAACCTGCTCTGAGTTCCGATGAAGTCACATCAATCTGGAAACGTTACAATGTTTTCTCTCTATTGATGCTGCCAGACCTGCTGAGTTTCTCCAGTAGTTCCTGTTCTGTTCTAGGTCTCCAGCAACCACAACACTTTGCTTTTATACATCGTCTCATCTGTTCTTGAGCCAATCTTCTGAAAGATACATTCAATTATCTGGAAGATGACTTATGAAAGTGTGAAGTAACTGTAAAATATATTATTATCAGTGTTTTACAAATACTCTGTGATATGGAAAATAAACACTTCTACCTCAATTTTTTTTGTGTGTGTGAACACAGTCTGAGTTGTAAACTGAACTAGATATATGCCAGCACTGTAATAGCACTGGAGAAGGCTGATTAAAACAACTAGGTAAAAACAATTATTTTGTTTTAGTTATATGGCACACATATAAATCTTGGTATTTACACTGGTATCCTAACTGACAGTGAGGACTGTACTCCATGTACACATCATTCCATGAACATAACCACAAACTAGAGAACAATCTCAAGGTGAGTATTTGGAATTTTTTTCTTTACACTCATTCTACCAATAAGAGTCATGAATTGGAGATGCTGGTATTGGACTGGGGTGTACAAAGATAAAAATCACACAACACCAGGTTATAATCCAACAGGTTTACTTGGAAGCACTAGCTTTCATAGCATCGTTCCTTCATCAGGTGGTTGATGAAGGGGCCTGATGAAGGAGCTGCGCTCCGAAAGCTAGTGCTTCCAATTAAAGCTGTTGGACTATAACCTGGTGTTGTGTGATTTTTAATTTTCTACCAATAAGTTCTGCTTTAGGAAACAAATCAAACTTTCATCAACTTTCTCACTAACATAGGGAAGGGAAATTTATTTTACAAAATGATAGGGTATTTTAAAAAAATATAAGGAGCAATTTATCAAATTTAAATTTATAGTACAATCATGTAAAAGTTATTTCACAATCACGTTCCTCATGAGAAGTTACCATCACAGGAAGTAATTGTCAGAAAGCCAGAATGACAATGCTGTAGCCTTGTCTCTGGCATACACTTTGTATGTATTCCTAGCTTGCCACTGGGATCTCGGAATCATTATTTCTACCATGAAGGCTGTCAGCCTCTAATCTGAAGGGAAGGCATTACTTGTCTCCTCAAACTCAGAGTAAATAATGTGCTGTAAAGTTTGTAACAATAGCAGTAATTGGTTTTCAGTGCAAATCCAAAAGCAGTTTAGAATAAACTGCAACAAATATCACAACGACTGATCAATCAGTCTTTTTACTTTGTCCTGGCAGAAATTCAAAGCCCAATTTCTGTCAGTCTGGCCATTTTGCTGTGTCTGGACTCCATAACAATGTGGTAGGATGTTCCAACTCCATCAAATTATAATGTCATGAGGCACAGTCACAGCAAAGGTTGTGAATTGGAAAGCATTCCTACTGGAAGCGTCGCAGTTCTTTATTTCATCCTTAATCAAAACAATGTATATATTTTACCTGTAAACATTGTTGTGAAACATATTGTAACTGCCCAAAGCAATAAGTGATCCCAGACCCAGTCCATAAGAGAAAAAGATCTGTGTAGCTGCATCGAGCCAAACCTGTCCAAAAGCAGACACCATTAAAGTTGACCATTAAATGTGTAGATGAGATTAGATTCAAACAATTCCATAAAGCAAAATATATTCATAAACAGGTCTACGAAGAAGATAACTTAAGGTAATGTGTTAATATGGCTAAGATGGCAATTGTCATTCGGGCTGTGACTTTTCGGCTGGCAGAGCCATTGGGCTACAAAGCTCCAAATGTGACTGAGACCCACTAATGTTGAAGGTAGTGGAGTGGGCAGTTGGAGTTGCAATCAGAAAGGTTGCTGAGGGGAATGGGAAGGGGAGGGATCTGGGTGGCAGTAAGTAGTACCTAAGGGAGCACTTCTGTTCATTCAAAACCCACAAAATCTATTCCAAACTTGGCTTTTCTGAGCCACTTTGGCTCTGCACAATGCACATTCTAATTGGTTCAAAACAAAAGCGGCTATCTTTGAAGATAACAGTCTCAACATTTCAAGAAAATATTTACTTTCTCTGTCAGATGTAGCAAAATAATTGTGAGCACATTTAGCAAGAAAATATTTATATAGTTTCACTGCATTAGTTATTCAAAGGAAATTTTAATCTATCATCACAAAGAAGTAGAGAAAGCTTCACTTTCCATCTAAACTGTTCATGAAGTCTTTAATGGGGAATAGACAGGCAATGAGTTTACTTCAAAACTAGCCCATATGTGAATTTCAAATTTAGTCTCCTTTAAAAAAAAGTACTCATTCACAGCTGGACTTTTACCGAATTTAAGGGAGTCTTAAATTTTGGAGTCCAGTCTGGAATTGATAAAATAAACATAGGAAGGAAAAAGAATCTAAACATTCTTACTTGATTCCAAGGGCAATTGAGCAGACAATCCAACAAATGGTTATTCTACTATTAAATTTTGCTATAGCTATCTATCATATTAAACATATCTATAGTTAGATGGAAAATCCACATTATACGTACTTGAGAGTTTGAAAGCTTGTTGAAATTGGGTGTAATATAAAACAAAATCCCTTCCTTAGCTCCTGGGAGTGTCACTCCACGGAAGAATAAAATGATCAGCATGACATAAGGATAAGTTGCAGAAAAATAGACGACCTGAAACAGGAGAAAGCAGGAAAAGGGACTGAATAAGACTCATGAATGTAAAATATGGCAGAACTTCTGTTGCAACGGAGACTATGGAGCAGTTTTTTTTTTATCTTCAGTTTGGAAACAGTTAATTGAGCCATCCCTTGACATCATGGTCCTGACTTTTCAAGGTCAGCATACTCACTTAGAATTTTCATTCCAAAAGTTGAGTGGAGGTTACACTCTGGGCCGCTTTGTTCAGAGATACCCCTCAGGTAGCTACAAAGGTGGGAAAATGGTGAGGTTACTAGGTTAGCTGGCCTCTCTCAGTTTAAGGGATATCTATCCAGTTCAATTCATAGTTGTTGTGTTCTCTACCCCTCATATCTTACTCCTTCAAATAACATAGATGCCGCTTCCTCTTCCATGCTCTAACTTATGTTCCATGTTCACCCCTACATGCCTCATCCTCCATATTTCCCATGATACTTCCACGATCCATAACTCCCGTGCATTAACTATATCCACTCACCCAGTATCTACTCTGATGAGCAATCTAATGATTTGCAAGTATTTGAAATTTTTATTAAAATATCAGGCATTCAACATGCCCTGTGAAGATAATGCTCCTTTACGTTATCCTAAAAATGTTAAAAATGTGAGCGACATTTCCATTGAAGGAACTATCAATCTTGTCCAAATAAACTTTGAAAAATCATTAATAATAAAAATCACTAATAATAGAACTCAAATGAACAGATGACCAGATAGTTGTTTTGCCAGAAGGTCTATAATGAACGTACTGTTGTGCTGCATTGCAGACTGACAAACTGAGCCTAGCAAATATGATTCCCTAGTTGCTAAGGGGACTACTCACTTTATTTGTTTTACAGCCATTTATGCAGTAATAACTTGATCTTGTTTGAAGTAAATTTTCAATGCTTACATGTGTATTTGGACAATATTAAACGGTTCTTCATTGGCTGTGTTTGATTGACAGTGTTATACGAAGGTAAGAGAGACCAATTTCTTTGGAGAGTGAGAAATCTTGATTTTTTTAAAATTCATGACTATATTCAAGACTTTCAAGTATGACTTCACGGCTCAATAGTTCAGTACCTAGTGAATATTATAAGAGTGCTTCAAAGGCTGAGTAAATGTCAGGATGTTAAATCAAAGTGTAAATCAATCCATTACATTGCAAATTATATGCAAACCTATGATCTGTAAATAGTACAGTAAGGAAAATTAGTAATTGATTTAAAATGTTTGTGATATCTCTTATTTGTCTTAGTAGTGTTCTGAAATGACTTTTAAGCATTTGCATGGGAATCAGTTATAATTTCCTTAAGAAAAATTACTGGTCTGTGTCACCTGATGACCCTTGATCCAGTAGAAGTACCAACAGGAAAGAAGGTAATGTATAATAGCAACGATGCCGGTGGACAAATGAGCTCCCACTGTAAATAATAGCAGGGGAGAGAAGGAGCTACATATGTAACACAGTTAAATAGGACAAAAAGCTGAAAGTAGGTTTAGAATAGAAAGTGTAAAATGGATGATTTTATAGCTATGCTACAGTTTTGCAGTCATTGGGAAGATAAATAAAGAGTTCGCTTAATGGAGTCAGATAAATAGACACTGGGGAATCCATCTCATCAACAACTTCATAAACCCAACTAAGGAGTTTCTTCACAATTGTACAATCAAAGTGGCAAATCTCTCCTGGGAATCAGATGGAATGGAGCTATCATTGTCGGTGATTCAAGGAACAAATTTCATTAACTGAGATAAGTGAGACATCGTATGTTTCAGAAGCAGAATTAGAATGGCTGAGATAATACATATTGCCATATTTGTACAGAGAGTGACAAAAATGCTTTTACCTCAAGAGATAGTATTTATCCTATGAACTATTCCATGTCTAATTTATAATTTCTACCAATCTTAATCTATTAATTGATGTTTAATTTGTGTATATTTGCATTTATATAGCAATAAAAGTTATGGAAAACAGAATTCTGTTAATAATGCCATCATTGGATGACATTCAGTAAACGTGGTCATTTTGGTTCATAGTTCCTCTGTTGGATCATAAGGTAGGTGACATAACTTCAGAGGCCAGTATCCTGTCACCATGTCACCCTTTAATTACACGTGCAATAACTGACTCTGGTCCGGTTTCCTCAGAGCCAGCTCTCAGAGTCCCCTTAACAACTAAGGAATCATATTTGCTAGGCTCAGTTTGTCCATCAGCAATGGAGCACAACTGTACATCCATTATAAGACTTTCAGGCAAAATAATTACCTAGTCATCTGTTCATCTGAGTGACACTCATATTTATATCTGTCAGCAAGGGTTCCCTGATTGGACCAGATAAACAGCCCCAGTCAGGGAACTCATATTCTATGAGGTCACCTAGCTGACCTTGTTACAATTAGTACAATAGGAACAAAATAGTCCATTCAGCCCATTGAGCCTGCTCTGCATTTCAAAAAACAAACGTAATTTATTCACACATTGTGATTTTTTGAGGGAACTACTACCCAATTTAATCCCCTGCATTTTAATCAACAGTTACAAATCTTCCAGGATCATACAGTATTAAAAGATTTATCACTCAGTCACTGTTACAATTAAAGTTGTACAAAAATTGGAGAAGCATTCAAAAACTGTGGGCCAACTTTTCTACTGGCAATATTTCTATTGAAAATATTCAGCCTGGAGTCCAGTTACTAGTGGTGTGGCACAAGGATCTGTTTTGGGAAGACTACTGTTTGTCATTTTTATAAATGACTTAAACACAGGCATAGGTGGATGGATTAGTAAATTTGTAGATGACACTAAAGTCAGTGGAGTAGTGGACATTGGGGAAAAATGTTGCAGGTTGGGCTGAGAGGTGGCAAATGGAGTTCAAAGCAGCTAAATGTGAGGTGATTCACTTTGGGAAGAATAACAGGAAGGCAGTGTACTGGGTCAATCGAAAGATTCTTGGTAGTGTGGATGTGCAGAGGGATCTTGGAGTCCATGTACATAGATCCCTGAAAGTTGCCACCCAGGGTGATAGTGCTGTTAAGAAGGCATACGGTGTGTTAGGTTTCATTTGTAGAGGGAATGAGTTCCGGAGCTGCAATATTATGCTGCAACTATACATGATGTTAGTGCAGCCACACTTGGAATATTGTGTACAGTTCTGGTCGCCATATTTCAGGAAGGATGTGGAAGCATTGGAAAAGGTGCAGAGGAGATTTATGAGGATGTTGCCTGGTCTGGAGGGAAAGTCTTATGAGGAAAGGCTGAGAGACTTGGCTCTGTTCTCATTGAAAAGAAGAAGGCTAAGAGGGGATTTGATAGAGACATACTAGATGATCAGAGGATTAGATAGGGTAGACGGTGAAAGTTTTTTCCTAGGATGATGACGTCAGCTTGTACGAGGGGCATAACTACAAATTGAAGGATGATAGATTTAAGACAGATGTCAGAGGCAGGTTCTTTACTCAGAGTGTGATAAGGGCGTGGAATGCCCTACCTGCCAGTGTAGTTAACTCAGCCACATTATGGAGATTTAAACAATCTTTGGATGAGCACATGGATGATGATGGTCTAGTGTAGGGGGACGAGCTGAGAATAGTTTACAGGTCAGCACAACATTGAGGGCCAAAGGGCCTGTTCTGCTATGTTCATTTTCTAAGACAGTTGTTATTCCAGCATCAGTGGGAATTGTGTATGGGGGCCCTGTGGAATCCCCATTGCCGCAGACTCTGAAGGAATTATCTGGGAAATTAAGATACTGCTGAGCATTCCTCTTAGTCTGAAACTCTCCAGAAGTTTCCATTTAAATCAGAGATTTCAGATGGTTTCAATGAACTTAAGTAAAATAGTTACTCAGAAAAAGTGAGGCTATTAAATACACAGTTTAACTCATAAGTAAGTTTTAAACAGACTCTTTATGTACATTGCACACTCCCAACTGCACCTCCTCCAGGCTGCTTACATGCCCCGAACCCAATCTCCCTTCCACCAGCTGGATCTGATCCAACACTCAGCTCCACCCCAGGAATCAAACCCTCTTTCCCCCACCTAGATGTACCACAAGCTAATAGGACCACCCTCCACCAGACCTGACCAGATTTGACCGAACAGCTTCACTTACCTGACCTGACCTGACACCCCTGCGTTGCTCCCCACAGGATCAACCCACCTCTCTGCAACTCCACTAAACCCCTACTTGACCAGATTTCTTCATCCTACTCAACCTGCCCAAAACATTGCAACATCTAACTTGTCACTGTGTATTGTACTGATCTGGAACTTTACTCCTTAAGCAGCTAGCATCCCACTGACCTGCATCAGATAGCTTGCCTAACTTGCACCCAACTCACCTGGCACCCTACTCACTGTCCACCTGCCATCTTATCTTGAAAACCTACCTGTCCCCCTACTGGCATCCCTCCCAACTGGCACCTTACTTACATGGTATCCTATCCCTCCCAGCCATCTAACACCCTGCCCTCCCTAAATTTGAACATCACACTCACCTTACGTACTTAAGGCTTGGCAGAAGCTGTCAAGGTAGTTGTCAGACCTGACTGCTGTGAAAAGGGGGTATGGTTTACCTTTAGCCGACAGATATGTGCTATGAAAGAAATGTTGGAATGATGAATAGCTCCCCATAGTTCAAAATGTACTACCAAGGTACTAATAAAATGTCTGCTATTCCACCAGAAGCCTAAACACTCTGGACCATTGCTACACAACCATCAATGATGCCTACCACTATATTCCCCATCTGCATTTTGGTAAATCAGACTAAGGCTGTGCTACTTCTCCCCGCTTACAAGCAGAAGCTGAAGCATGATGATCTGGTACAGAAGGTCATATCGTGTTGGTCTGAGGTAATGGACGAGTTCCTCTATGACTGCTTGGAGTTGGTGTCCTCGTCCATAATTAAACAACTTAGCAGCCAACTCAAATGAGTATTTCAGTACTGATGCAGACTTCATCAGTTAAAGTGTAGACAACTGTGTGCAAAAGAAGTTAATCCAAGTGTTCCCCAACTACAAACTATGGATGAACCAAAAGAGTTACTCCCTACTGAAGTCCAGGTCTGAGGTGTTCATCAGGTGACCCTGACTTATACAGGAGATCTAGGTACAATCTTCACAAAGCCATCAGGGATGCCAAGAGACAATACCAGGCTGAACGAGAGTTCCAGACTAACCACACAAACACACGTTTACTGTGGCAAGGTTTACACGATATAACTGATTACAAAGCAAAGTTGAATAGATTCATTGACAACAATGCATCCTTTCCCAATGAGCTAAATACATTCAAGGAGGTCAGTAAAATGATGTCACCTACGCCGACAACCTTGCATGCATCTGCACCACAGTTACCACCGCAGACATCGGGTCGGACTTCTTGAGAGTAAACTTGTGTAAGGTGTGAGCTGTTTGGTTAGCATGCAATACAATACTTTTCACTGTATCTCGGTACATGTGACAATAATAAATCAAATCAAAACCATTACTGAGGGAGATCTTAATGGAATCTCCTCTTAGAATGTGAAGTTCCCTTATTTCATCAGAAAGAAAGGCCAGAGTGGCAATCTACACAAGATTGCTGCTATCTGGAAAATCCAGCCTAATGTTTTTTTTTCAAAGAACAACAAACCATCCACTGAACTTAGCTTCATTCAGTGATGACATCTATTTTGTTTTCTCTGAAGGGTAAATAAGTTATGAATTCTTTTTGGACATACCTTCCCTGTCCACTCCACTCCTTTCCAGATTGAGAAATAGACCAACAACCAAGAGAGGGCCAGTGTTCCAGCCAGAGGCCACCGAATGCTCCCTGGTTCATCTAAACCACTGGTAATTTGGTGCACATTTCGTCTGAAAATATATCAAAATATTTAATGTGATTCACTACCTCACATCAATGGATAATCTTTATCTCCATCTACAAATGGCTGTTTACAATTTTCAATCCAATTGCATTAAATTATTCACCATGAATCTGCCCATTATTAAGACCTTTCATTTGTCACCATTTCTAGCTGGGCGAGCAACGAAGGTGAAATATTTCTGAAATAGTTCCTAGCTGGATGAGATTCTATGGAGCCCTCAAGAGTGCAAAATAAACTGGCCAGGTTGCTTTAATTAGAGACAATACAAAATTTTCATTTCCTGATGGCAGTTAGAGATGCAGAGATAAAATCAGATGAAGGATCTGAGGTCGGATCACTCGACCCAAAACATCAACTCTGGTTTTTCTCCACAAAAGCTGTCAGAGCTGCTGAGCTTTTCCAGCAATTTCTGTTTTTGTATCTCATTTACAATATCCACAGTTCTTTTGCTTTTTAAAAATCAGAAGCATGTTGTAACTTGCAAGCCTAACCCGGGTTCTGGTGGGTTTGTATTTGTAATAGATTAGCACTGAGAATGTGACTCATTGTTGGGTGGGGAAGAGGAAGAAGAGAAAGAACTTAAATGGGGCACATTTCTGGTAATGGTCCCAAATGCTAAACTGTTGCACCCAACACACTGCATGAAAGAAGCCTATATGCATCACGTTCTCTTTTTCACAGAAAATTTTTACGTCCACTCACATTTTCCCATTGTGTGTGTGTATCTATGATCTACAACTGTGTGTATAAAGTTAGCATTAACATAGCTGAGCTATTCCATTTCAATCATGAGGTTTAGCCAACAAATTTAGAATAATTGTTGTGGGATTCAAGGAGAGGAGTACTCCATCACGCAGTGCCTACTGCAGCCCAGGATCATTTGGCAGGTTTCTATTAAATTTTTCCTCTTCTTTTGTGACTGCTTTGTGCAATCACGCACAGTCTTATGTAAATAGTGACTGATACCTCAGGATGAAGCCCTTAAGCAGCTATTTAAGGATCTGAATAGGTCTAAAAATGGGCAGAATGTCCACCACATCCCCACTCCTGAAACTTCAGTAAGGTTGGGCCAGACAACAGGAAAGACACCTTGTGGATTTTATGTGCCTCCTCCTCCTTCAAACTCACCAAAGCAGGAAAGTGACATCCAATTGCATGTATCTCATAAGCCATACATTTCACATTTTTACGATTTATCAACAACTATTATGAATAAATAAAATTAATTACTATTAATCAATAATGATTACTAGAAGATAAAAATATCTCCACTTCAACAAACAGAATGAGCATCCCTTACTCCCAGAATTCTGTCACTGCACTGGTCATGTTACTGGTATCAAGCAGAGAGTAGTTAGAGAAACATACTTTTGTGTTCCATTCATTGTCACAGCTTTGCCAAGGAAGCTCCTGTAGAAAAAAAACACAAATCCATCAATCAATGTACATTAAAGAAGCAAAAAAAAATTGAGTTGTTTTTTGGTTGTCTTTGGAATAACTTTGTAACTTTGAAGCTCCATCCTTAGTAGTGTAATCGATTATGACAACCTCAAAAATATCATTCAGAAGCAACAAATCAATTTCCTCGTGTTAACTGAAAATATCATTTTATCACTCCATCTCTTCTGCCAACCAGGCAGCTGTAGCAGCATCTTCTCACTCTAAAGTGGACATTAGATTCCATAAGACAAAAATTTCCTCCAAATTACTTTTGGCAAAATCAAAATAGTTCCATGAATCAGACAGTAATTAATACCTGCAGCAGCCTTTGTCCATCAACCTCTTTTACTACATCTTAGGCTAACACTGTAGGCTATATCAGGAGATGGACAGAAGTTGTCATACTGAGGATGTTACTTTGGGCTTTCTCTCAAACCTTTATTCTTTTACCCAGACCATCTTTGTCCATTTCCACATGAGCACTCATTATCTATACTGCTAACTCTATTCAGTATTTTGTAATTCAGCTTATCTTAAAGCTTCTTAGTGAATCATTCTAAAACCACTCATAACAAATCAAACCTTATTGACAATATTGCATCCTGTATTCTCAACTGTAGTCTGCAGTCCCATCACTTCTATCTCCCCTGACCACTCAGGAAGGATTTACTCCCCGTCTAGATTATACGGACATCTCAGTGAAAGTCCAGGTTCAGGTATACCCTTGAGTTGGGCCTTGCTGAATAGTTGTAGTATTTAAATAAATGGGATGAAATTTCAGTGTAGCTCTCTCCTTTCTCATTATAATAGGTCCTGGCACTTACTGTAGGAACAGGACAAGCTAGATTTAAAAATAAGCTTCCTGCACATATTACATCAAATATTTTCAAATCAAATAAATTCTGTTTTTTTTCCCCAAAAATTGAAGAGCATGCCTCAAAAACACAATAAAGATCCCCCTAAAAATGCACGGTTAAAAATGTTCTTAGCTTGATACAGTAAAGAGCCATTTACAATGGACTTTCCAACAGATGGAAATACCAAGACTTATTTTGCTCTCTGGCTCTATGCCTAACATGGTATGTATATTGTAGGTATCAAGGTTATTTGAATTGTTTTGAAACAGCTAAATGTGGGACATGATGTATGGAGACAAGTTGAATTTTATTCCAGAATGTGTAATATCAGAGATTTAATTTTTTTAAAAAATATTTTATGTATCAAACATATGTTTGAGTAATGTGAGTCGTGACATTGTTTGGAAGGGGAGGGAAAACAAGAATCCCCCACTAGGGAGTAGGGGAAGGAATTAGAATCTAGACACTACCAGGCTTGAGAGGGCAATAAGAATGGGCCTCTGCTGCTGGGGTTATAAGACAAACTGGGTTGCCACAAACAGCAGTGGTTCCAGCTGCAGCACAGTTTGAGAGAGCTGTGTGTTAGACCAGACAGGAGGAAAATACTGGTTGGCACTTCACAGCCATCCTCTGCAGCTCTTCAGTATTACCAATCACCTAAACTACTGGGCCTGAGTGTGAATGAGTGAATGGTGTGGATGTGTGGGTGTCAGATAATAGCTGGATATATGGGTGGCCATAAGTGAATGGATGGGTGTGAATGTCTGGGTGAGAATGAATGTGTGTTTGTTTGAGTGGCTGTGAGCAAAAAGGTAAATGTTTGCATGAACGTGGCTGAATAGGTGAGTGTATAAATGGCTGTGTGGATGTGTTTCAGGGGATTGATGTATACTGGGTGGCTGTAAATGAATAGGAAGGTGCACAGGTGGGTAAGAATGAATGGATGCATGGGTGGGTGTAAATATGTAGTTGGCCATGGGTCAATGGATCCATCCATGTGGATGATAGTGGGTGACAGTGAACAAGTAGGTGCAAGGGAAAAGGTGGCTGTAGTGAGCAGGAGGATATATGGTGACGGTTTGGTGTGTGGTTGGGTGTGGATGAGTATGTGGATGTGTGTGCAAATATGGTAGGGGTGAATGATTGTGAAAGAGAAAGTCTGGCTGTTCTTGGTTAGGTTTGTTGGTGGGTGTCAGCATTTTTGAATGGGAATGTGTGTGAGTGCATGTGTGGCTGTGTTTGGGGGAATGGGAATATAGGTAAATGTGTGTGTGACGATGTGTGTGTCTCTCTCGCCCTCTCTCTCACTTCTCCATACTAGCCACCCCCAGCCCCACCCTGTCACCCGCCGCTCTCTCTCTCTCTCACTCTCCTGCCTTCTTAAAACCAGAGTGGGAGATGAGAAATGTCCGGTCTGAATGGAAATCCACCTTCATATTAGTTCTGGTGGCCTGTGTCAGGAATGCAACAAGTTGGAAGCTGCAATCTAAATTGTACTCCTGCTGTTTCTCCAAGAATTCCAAAGGTATTCCTCCATTTGAAGATTCAGAGGAGAACAGGACAGCCTGACAGAATCTGTCAGTAATGTCTAAAAACCGAGACTTACCGATGTGAAAGAGCTGAAGAGATAGTAGATAGCCCAGGCTATAATCACAATGTAGTAAGTGTTGAGCCAAAAAGACAAGATGACAGCAGCCAGTCCAACTCCTGTTAAGAAACACAATGCAATTTGTCATAGAAAATATATCCATAACCCAAGGAGGCACTTCTTCACAGGCTTGTTAAACATGTCAGAATCACATATTCATCGTGGCTACCAAAGAATATTCAAAGAAATAGAGTTAAAGCAAATCATTGATCTTGCGATTTACAAGGAGTTACTATTTCATTTTTGTCTCCTCCAAACAACACTAAGTGCTGATGGAACTTTTAAGAACTAAAGATGCTAATGTGCACTGTCCCACTCTGCAACTTGATAGTGCAGAAGTTGAACATTACTGAGAAAGTACACATGTTGCTAATGTTTTTAATCTTAAATTCATCAGGACGGATCACAAGTATGCTATGTTTCGAAGTGAACAGTAGTGTATACTGCGTGAGATAGGGCGCAAATTGGTCAGCAGCAACATGTTGTGCATTGAAATGCATTCCACTGCAATTTTTATAAACCTGGTATAAGCAATTCCTCTTCACAATTCATTAAATGAATATCAATTTAAATTCAGATGTTGAACCAAGTACTGGAAAGGTGATACTTAAAATCAGAAAATGCTGAAAATACTCAGCAGCATCAGTGGAGAGAGAAACAGAGTTAATATTTTAAATTAAGGACCTTTCATCAAACTGGGAAGAAAATCAAACTGGGAACAGTTAGTAATGTCACAGACTTTAAGCAATTCAAAGAGGAAAGGGTGATACAAAGAACTCAGAGGAAGGTCTGTGATATAATGAATGGTGGAATAAATAAAGGCAAGAGTACACAAGAGTATAAAAACAGAGTTGGCTGAGGATCCAAAATGCTGGTGTTCTGATAGGTCCGCTATGCTGACCTCTGCACCATGTTCCAAGAAAAGTGGTGCTTTCGCCCTGCCCTCACAAGTCATTTATAAGATAAATCATGAAAATAAAGTAAAATAAAGCTTTAAGAACCTTTGAACACTAATTTTAGCATTTTGGGAAGAAGAAGATGAAAAAAGATGACCAAAGGAAAAGGATCACAAGGATCGCAGCAAGTAGGACATTTGCCTATAGTATCGGATGTGCTCATGGCCACGGAGCCGACCCCCGCGGCAGCGCCTTTGAACCCACTGGAACAACAGAACTTAGTCTTGGAATCTTAAAACTCTGAGAGAAAAATCAAATCGGTGCTGGAATCTATCACTACAAAAGCATGGGCAGGAGATCCAAAAGCGTGATCAACGCGTGGAGGCGGTTGAGCAGAGGACCACGGCATTGGAGACCACAGCAGAAACCTCAGAGGAGCAGATCCAAACACTGGAAAGCCAGATGTGGGCCTTGCTAGACCAGGTTGACGTCCTCAAGAATCGACATCGAAGAAAGAGCTTACGTATAATTGGGCTCCTGGAACGTGAAGGAGGTGAGAATCTGGTCAGCTCCTGGAGCACTGGCTCCCGCAGCTTCTGGGACTGGGACTCGAGTCAGGCCAGGTGTGTGTGCAACGGGCCCACTGGATGGCAATGTGCAGGTACGGGTCGGATCAGCGCCCCCACCCGGTCCTAGCATGACTCCAGTGCTATAAGGAGAAGCAAATTATTATGGAAGCCTCCAGAATGCTGGGAAAAGACTCACAGATCCTGGTGTACAAGGGGTCGAAAATCATGTTTTCTCAAGACTTTTCTGGGGCTGTCATTAGAAAAAGGAAATCCTTTGATGAAGTCAGGAAGAGGTTGAGAGACCTGAACATTCAATACTCTGTGAGGCATCCGGCAGTATTGGACTTCAGCCATGGAGGGTCTGTTTATAACTTTGACTCAGTCGAGAAGTCAAGGGATTTCCTAGACTCTTTAAAATAGACTGACTGGGTCAAAAAAACTTTGCTCTCTCACTTGTTAATTTTGTATGCCTGGCATGGTTCTGATAATGTGGGGGTTGGGGGGGGGGGGGTGTCTCTATTTCTTCTCTCTTTCTTTCCCTTTCTTGTCATTGTTATTAATTCCTGTTATTCGTTTTGTTCTCTTTGGGTGTGGGGAGGTCATTTTTTCCATTAAAGACAAGTGGGGTTGACATATGGAGGGGATGGGTTGGATACCTACTTTTCATTTCCATGTATTTAAATTATAGGTTTTCTTTGTTTCTGTATTACTTGGGTTTGAGGCGCGGCTCTAGCCAGAAGGAGCCATGGTGGTATTAGGGAGTAGGATCAGTGCCCCCTATGGGCAAGGAAGGACATCTCCAGCTATTTGTTTTCTGTTTAATTTAAGAGTAGTGATTAGTTTTTTTTTTGTTTTGGTAGTGTCTGTAGTGGTAGTTTTTAGATTTTATGAATCTTGTTTTGTCTCCACTCGATGCACTAAGAGTAGGCTTCTTCCTCTCAGGGGGCTGCGGGCCACTTTAGGTGGTTATGGCTAGTTGTTCTTTAGATGGTGCACCTGGAACATAAAGGGGGGTCATTCGCCGGTCAAAATAAAGAAGGTGCTCTCGAATCTCAGAAAGGAGAGCGTTGATATTGCTTTGCTACATGAAACACACTTGAATGATAAGGAACATTTAAAATTACAGCAGGGAGGGGTTAGCAGGGTTTTCGCCTTTCAATTCAAAAAGCAGAGGAGTGGCCATATTAATACAGAGGAACCTCTCATTCCAAGTAATAGATCAAATTAAGGATGAACATGGGCAGTTTGTAATCCTCAAAGCCTTAATACATGGGGAGGAGTATGGCATCTTGAATGTCTACTGCCCCTATTGAGATTGTATTATAGACTCCCTAATAGTCAGACGGAAATTGAGAAACAAACTTGTAAGGAGATGTCAGCTATCTGTAAGAATAATAGGTAGTTGTGGTAGGGGATTTTAACTTTCCAAACATCGACTGGGACTGCCATGGTGTTAAAGGTTTAGATGGAGAGGAATTTCTTAAGTGCGTACAAGACAATTTTCTGATTCAGGATGTGGATGTACCTACTAGAGAAGATGCAAAACTTGACCTACTCTTGGGAAAGAAGGCAGGGCAGATGACTGAGGTGTCAGTGGGGGAGCACTTTGGGGCCAGCGACCATAATTCTATTTGTGATAGAAAAGGATAGACCAGATCTAAAAGTTGAAGTTCTAAATTGGAGAAAGGCCAATTTTGATGGTATTAGGCAAGAACTTTTGAAAGCTGATTGGAGGCAGATGTTCGCAGGTAAAGGGATGGCTTGAAAATGGGAAGTCTTTAGAAGTGAGATAACAAGAATCCAAAGAAAGTATGTTCCTGTCAGGGTGAAAGGAAAGGCTGGTAGGTATAGGGAATGCTGGATGACTAAAGAAATTGAGGGTTTGGTTAAGAAAAAGAAGGAAGCATATGTCAGGTATAGACAGGATAGATCGAGTGAATCCTTAGAAGAGTATAAAGGAAGTAGGAGTATACTTAAGAGGGAAATCAGGAGGGCAAAAAGGGGACATGAGATAATGTTGGCAAATAGAATTAAGGAGAATCCAAAGTGTTTTTACAAATATATTAAGGACAAAAGGGTAACTAGGGAGAGAATAGGGCCCCTCAAAGATCAGCAAGGCGGCCTTTGTGTGGAGCCACAGAAAATGAGTGAGATACTAAATGACTATATTGCATCAGTATTTACTGTGGAAAAGGATATGGAAGATATAGACTGTAGGGAAATAGATGGTGACATCTTGCAAAATGTCCAGATTACAGAGGAGGAAGTGCTGGATGTCTTAAAACGGTTAAAGGTGGATAAATCCCAGGACCTGATCAGGTGTACCCGAGAACTCTGTGGGAAGCTAGAGAAGTGATTGCTGGGCCTCTTGCTGAGATATTTGTATCATTAATAGTCACAGGTGAGGTGCGAAGACTGGAGGTTGGCAAACGTGGTGCCACTGTTTAAGAAGGGCGGTAAAGACAAGCTAGGGAACTATAGACCAGTGAGCCTGACCTCAGTGATGGGCAAGTTGTTGCAGGGAGTCCTGAGGGACAGGATATACAGGTATTTGGAAAGGCAAGGACTGATTCGGGATAGTCAACATGACTTTGTGTGTGGGAAATCATGTCTCACAAACTTGATTGACTTTTTTGATGAAGTAACAAAGAAGATTGGTTAAGGCAGAGCAGTAGATGTGATCTATATGGTCTTCAGTAAGGCATTCGACAAGGTTCCCCATGGGAGACTGATTAGCAAAGTTAAATCTTATGGAATACAGGGAGAACTAGCCATTTGGATACAGAACTGGCTCAAAGGTCGAAGACAGAGGGTGGTGGTGGAGGGTTGTTTTTCAGACGAGCCCTGTGACCAGTGGAGTGCCACAAGGATCGGTGCTGGGTCCTCAACTTTTTGTCATTTACATAAATGACTTGGATGCGAGCATAAGAGGTACAGTTAGTAAGTTAGCAGATGACACCAAAATTGGAGGTGTAGTGGACAGCGAAGAGGGTTACCTCAGATTACAACAGGATCTGGACAAGATGGGCCAATGGGCTGAGAAGTGGCAGATGGAGTTCAATTCAGATAAATGTGAGGTGCTGCATTTTGGAAAAGCAAATCTTAGCAGGACTTATACACTTAATGGTAAAACCTTAGGGAGTGTTGCTGAACAAAGAGACCTTGGAGTGCAGGTTCATAGCTCCTTGAAAGTGGAGTCACAGGTAGATAGGATAGCGAAGAAGGTGTTTGGTATGCTTTCCTTTATTGGTCAGAGTATTGAGTACAGGAGTTGGGAGGACATGTTGCAGCTGTACAGGACATTGGTTCGGCCACTGTTGGAATATTACATGCAATTCTGGTCTCCTTCCTGTCAGGAAGATGTTGTGAAACTTGAAAGGATTCAGAAAAGATTTCCGAGGATGTTGCCAGGTTGGAGGATTTGAGCTATAGGGAAAGGCTAAACAGGCTGGGGCTATTTTCCCTGGAGCGTTGGAGGCGGAGGGGTGACCTTGTAGAGGTTTACAAAATTATGAAGGGCATGGATAGGATAAATAGACAAAGTCTTTTCCCTGGGATCAGGGAGTCCAGAACTAGAGGGCATAGGTTTAGGGTGAGAGGGGAAAGATATAAAAGAGACCTAAGGGGCAACTTTTTCACGCAGAGGATAGTACATGAATGGAATGAGCTGCCAGAGGATGTGGTGGAGGCTGGTACAATTGCAACATTTAAGAGGCATCTGGATGCGTATATGAATAGGAAGGGTTTGGAGGGATATGGGCCGGGTGCTGGCAGGTGGGAATGGGAATTGGGTTGGGATATCTGGTCGACACGGACAGGTTGGACCGAAGGGTCTGTTTCTATGCTTTACATCTCTATGACTCTATGCCCCCTGGCGCACCCCCTTAAATTCTTAATGGATGCATTCTCTAAATTGATACCTCTTGGGGTACGTTGTACGATTATAGGGGGAGACTTCAACCATGTCATGGATCCCAAGGGGTCTCTCAGGTATCTCCCTGCAATCCAAACGTTGGTGGACCTGTGTGGGGAGCTGGGATTGGTGGACAAGTGGAGATCTAATGATAGGGATTTTACTTTTTACTCCAACCCGTACAAGTGCCACACAATGATCGATGTGTTCTTTGTTCCATCAATCTGTCTGGATTCGTTACTATTCTGCAGGATTGGGAATATAGCCATTTCGGACCATGCGGTAGTATACTTACATGTTAAGATCAGGGTAAGGGAACAGATACATGGCATTGGTGCATGGATCCATTTCTTTTGAAAGATAACAAGTTTATTGAATACTTCACAAAGGAATTAACGACTTTCTGGGACATTAACTCAGGTACAACCAGTAACCCATTGATGCTCTGGGAGATCACCAATACTTATTTAAGGGGCTTAATTATTTCATACTCAGCAACCAGGAAGAGGCAGAGAGGAGAGCAGCAGTGTATACTGGAGACCTGGCTGATGGCAGCCGAATCGGTATACTATGATAGACCATGTATGACCAAGTTACAGGGGGTCACGGCTCTCCAGGCTGCTCTGAATTCAGTACTCACCTGGGCAGCGAAGGGAGAGGTCTCCTTAGTGAAGTCAAGATTATTTGAATACGTTGATAAGCCAGGAAGCTACTTGGCTTGTCTGGCTATGAATAAGAGTGCCCCGCAATCCATTATGTCCATTAGGGAGAGTACTGGTATTCTCACCAGTGAGTCTAAAAAGGATTAATGCAATATTTAGGAAATTTTATGCAGAGCTATACCAGTTGAAGAGTTGTGAGGATGGAAGGTTAGCGAGGATAGAATCCTTTTTTGAGAACTTGGATCTCCCAGGTATAACTGGAGAGTAAGCCTCCCTTCGAATGTACTTTTAACAATATTAGCAATACAGAGGCAGTAAGGCAGCTCTAAAGTGGCAAAGCACCAGGCCCAGATGGATTTCTGAGTGTGTTCTATAGAAGTTCATAAATATGTTGGCTGAGCTCATATTGGGAATGAACAATCACTCATACAGCCAGGATTACCTTCTGCCCTCTCTTCGGGAGGCTAATATCTCTCTTATTCTTAAGAGAGGGAAAGATCCTGAGGACTGTGCCTCATACAGACATATCTTGTTGCTGGATGTAAACTTTAAGATCCTGTCTAAAACGCTAGCATTGAGATTGGCGAAGGTACTGCCCTCTATCGTAAAGGAGGACCAGACAGGCTTTATTAAGGGTCACAGTTCTTCTATCCATATCAGGAGAGTGTTGAATATAGTACAGGTATGCCAGCAGAGGTCAATCTGGGTTTGGTGGTCTCCTTAGACATGGAAGAAGTGTTTGACCGGGTGGAGTGGCCATATCTTTTTAACTTCCTGGCCTTGGGGAGGGGACCTTCGCCAGGTGGGTGGCAGTACTGTATAGTGACCATGTGGTGGTGGTCTGTACAAATGGCATAAAATCAGATTACTTTAGCAATGGGGAGGCAGCCAACAAGGGTGTCCTCTTTCGCTGCTGATATTCACTTTAGTAATCGAACTGTTGGTGGAGGCTATTCAGAAGGACACTAAAATAGTTGCCCTAGAGGTAGGAATGGCAGAGCATAAAATCACACTCCTTGCTGATGATGTTATTTTTTGGCTAATCTGACAAAGTTTGTATCCCTCTAATACAAAAGATTTATTTATTTGGCATTTTCTTGGGATATAAAATTAATTTTACAAAGTCGGAAGCTATACCTGTGGGAGGCCTGGTGAGAATACCTGACCTGAAAGATGGCACATGATTTCCTTTCAGTGGTCACAAAAAGGTTTTCTGTATTTGGGTATTTTTATTACCCCCACTTTTCATCAACTGTACAAAGCCAATTTTGTGCAGTTGTTTAAGAAGATAAAACAAGATCTTCAATGCTGGAAGGGGTTGCCAATACCACGATTAGGTCAAATAGCTCTGTTTAAAATGAATATTCTTCTTTACCTATTATACTCCATAAGAATGCTCATGTTGTTGTTTCCCAAACAAGCACGGTGGAAGCTTAATGTCTGGCTTGGATCCTTGATTTGGTGTTGTAGGTGTCCTCTCATTAAATTTGCCAAGTTGCAACTCCCACAGGGAATGGGAGGGGTAGATCTCCCAGACTTTAAATGATTCCAAATGAGCTCCTTATTGTCTTATGTGACTGATTGGGTGTGTAAGGATCGAAGATCGATATGGCTAGACATTGAGGCGTACCAAGCAAAGTATCCCCTCTTTAATTTGCTGTTTAAGGACAGGATGAAATCTGTTGCTGAACATTGTAAAAGTCCAATCATTATAAACACAGTCAAAGCAAGGGGAATGATGAGGCAGGGTGAGTGTAATCTACGTAAGACCTCACCGTTCACCCCCCAAGTTGGAACACCAAGGTTTAGGCCAGGATCAATGGATTCTCGTTTTAAAAGATGGGAGGCCAGGGAAGTCTTCTGGTTGGAAGACCTATTTGAGGGAGAGGTCTTGATGTCTTTTGACCAGCTGAGTCATAAATATGGGCTACCCAGTAGGGACCTCTTCCAATATTTTCAGATTAGGGATTATATAAAGAAAAGGACCACACTCTGACCACGCTATAAGTCTGATATGGAGAGAAGAGTGCTTTGGTGCGCGGGCATTCTCTCGGTCAGTGTCTACACCATCCACGGGGAGGGGGCAATTGGGAAGATATGGAAAGACTTAATGGAGTTTGGAATCAGGAACTGGGAGCAAACATCTTGTTGGAAATATGGGAGGATATCTGGGAGAATGTGAAAAAGATCTCAATTTGCAATAAAGTGCAGGCCATGCAACTAAAGATTCTCCACACGGCCTATATGGCCCCAGAGCGATTAGCAAAATTTAAGACAGGAGCATCTCCAGGGCACCCTAAATGCAAAGCAAGTATCGCACTCTTACACACTGCTTGTGGTCATGCCACAAGATCCATAGGTACTGGGGTGCCATAGCAAATGAATTGGAGGGGATCCTGGGAACTGAAATCCAGGAGGATCCAGTATCCCTTCTTCTGGGATGGCCGAATCTGCCTTCGCTAAATGAACACGGGAAGAGACTATTCAACATTCTCATGTATTGTGCAAGGAAGAATATTTTAATGAGCTGGATCTCAGAAAAAAACCCAGGTCTCACAGGGTGGCGCAGATTAGTGATGGAGCACATATCCCTGGACTTTCTTACGAATGAGGTGCACCAGAAAATGAAACTGTTTTATAAGACCTGGTGGCCCTTTTGAAATTACAGACGTGGACTTGTCAATCATACTGATTAGGGTCTTTGTATAGCCATGAAGGCTGGATTTGGCGGCTGGGGTGGAGGTGGGGGGTGGGGGGGCCTTGGGGAGAAGAAGCCTGAATAAATACTGGAATAATAACTGATGCTCCAGCTGACAGTGGAGGTGCGTCACGTGGTGCAAATTAATTTAATTTAATTTGATCTAACTGAAGTTAAGTTGGTTTAGTTCAACTTAAGTTAATCTAATTTGTTATGTTTAATTATTTATCAAATTGTAATGTGGAAAGACTGTTCTGTGTCTTTGTGATAGTTTTAGTTTGTTTTGTAAAAGAGGTACCACTGCTTAAGAAAAGTGGTAAGGACAAGCCAGGGAACTATAGACCGGTGAGCCTGACATCAGTGGTGGGCAAGTTGTTGGAGGGAATCCTGAGGAACAGGATGTACATGTATTTGGAAAGGCCAGAACTGATTAGGGATAGTCACCATGGCTTTGTGCCTGGGAAGTCATGTCACACAAACTTGATTGAGATTTTTGAAATAACAAAGAGAATTGATGAGGGCAGAGCAGTAGGTGTGATCTATATGGACTTCAGTAAGGCGTTCGACAAGGTTCCCCATGGGAGAATGGTTAGCAAGGTTAGATCTCATGGGACACAGGGAGAACTAACCACTTGGATACAGAACTGACTCAAAGGTAGAAGATAGAGGGTGGTGGTACAGGGTTGTTTTTCAGATTGGAGGTCTGTGACCAGTGGAGTGCCACAAGGATCGGTGCTGGGTCCACTACTTTTCATCATTTATATAAATGATTTGGATGTGAGCATAAGAGGTATAGTTAGTAAGATTGCAGATGACACCAAAATTGGAGGTGTAGTGAACAGAGAAGTACGTTACCTCAGATTACAACGGGATCTTGATCAGATGGGCCAATAGGCTGAGAAGTGGCAGATGGAGTTTAATTTAGACGAATGCGAGGTGCTGCATTTTGGGAAAGCAAATCTTAGCAGGACTTATACACTTAATGGTAAGGTCCTAGGGAGTGTTGCAGGTTCATAGCTCCTAGAAAGTGGAGTTGCAGGTAGATAGGATAGTGAAGAAGGCGTTTGGTATGCTTTCTTTTATTGGTCAGAGTATTGAGTACAGGAGTTGGAGCGTCATGTTGCGGCTATACAGGTCATTGGTTAGGCTACTGTTGGAATATTGCGTGCAATTCTGGTCATCTTCCTATTGGAAAGATATTGTGAAACTTGAAAGGGATCAGAAAAGATTTACAAGGATGTTGCCAGGGTTGGAGGATTTCAGCTATAAGGAGAGGCTGAACAGGCTGGGGCTGTTTTCCGTGGAGTGTCGAAGGCTGAGGGGTGACCTTATAGAGGTTTATAAAATTATGAGGGGCATGGCTAGGCTGAATAGACAAAGTCTTTTCCCTGGAATGAGGGAGTCCAGAACTAGAGGGTATAGGTTTAGGGTGAGAGGGGAAAGATATAAAAGAGACCTAACATGCAACTTGTTCATGTACCACCCTCTGCATGAACATGTATGGAATAATCTGTCAGAGGAAGTGGTGGAGGCTGATGCAATTACAACATTTAAAAAGCAAATGGATGGGTATATGAATAGTAAGGGTTTGGAGGGATATGGGCCGGGTGCTGGCAGGTGGGAATAGATTGGGTTGGGATATCTTGTCGGCGTGGACAAGTTAGACTCAAGGGTCTGTTTCCATGCTGTACATCTCTATGTCTCTAAGTTAGTTTATTGTTCTTGTTTTTTTAACTTCTGTATTTTTATAATTCTGCAAAAAATGCCTTTTTCAATTAAAAACAGACTTGGCTAAAGTGGACTGGGAAAATAAGATAAAGGTAATAATGTGATGATGTATCAGCAGAAATTTAAGGAGATTTAGTAATCCTACTAAATGTTGGAGAAGGCCCATTCCTGTTCCTATTTCTTCTGGTCTTATACAATCACTAGAGAAAACGTATTGGGAATACTAATGCGATTTAAGGCAGGCAAGTCCCCTGAACATAATGGCCTGCATCCTACGGTCTTAATAAAGTGAATTTTAGTGGATGCATGGAAAAGGTCCCAGTCAACTGGAAAATTAACAATGTCACAACATTAGTCAAGAAAGAAGTGAGGCAAAAAACAGGAAACTATCGTCCTAGGCAGAGGTTGACAGCCTAATGACCAACATTTTAAAATACTGCAAAAATTATTAAAGATCATGGCTGGACGTTTCAGGAAGCATAATGCAATCAGACAAGTCAACATGGTTTTCTTAAAGGGACACTGCCTTTGGAGAATTACTTGAGTTAAGGAAGCAAAAAAATGCTGCATTATAGTATAGATTTCAGGATAAACAGCCTTGTATCTTTGAGGCAGTTGCACGATAAGAGGACTGCTTTGGCTTCAGTTACAATCTCTCTGTGTAATGGAGTCAATGTAATGTCTTCAAATGGTCATGAATTTACATGTGATGTATAAAAGTAAGCATAAAACCCAGACTATGTACGCACATCAGAGACTTCACACCTATGTGAATATTTAGTTCTAAATAGTTAGTCAAGACATCTATTGCAAAAAGAACCTGCCACTCTGTGGTTTATCTTATTTTGATTAAATATAGAAAAATTCATAATGCACCAATAAATAGAGTCGGTAAAGTGAAATCAGTAGATGTGTAGTGTACTTAGATTTTCAAAAGGAGAAAGTGAGGACTGCAGGAGATCAGAGCTGAAAATGTGTTGCTGGAAAAGCGCAGCAGGTCAGGCAGCATCCAAGGAGCAGGAGAATCGACATTTTGGGCATGAGCCCTTCTTCAGGAATGAGGAAAGTGTGTCCAGCAGGCTAAGATAAAAGGTAGGGAGGAGGGACTTGGGGGAGGGGCGTTGGAAATGCAATAGATCGAAGGAGGTTAAGGTGAGGGTGATAGGCCAGAGTGGGGATGGGGGGCGGAGAGGTCAGGAAGAAGATTGCAGGTTAGGAAGGTGGTGCTGAGTTCGAGGGATTTGACTGAGACAAGGTGGGGGGAGGGGAAATGAGGAAACTGGAGAAATCTGAGTTCATCCCTTGTGGTTGGAGGGTTCCTAGGCGGAAGATGAGGCACTCTTCCTTCGACCGTCGTGTTGCTATGGTCTTGTGATGGAGAAGTCCAAGGACCTGCATGTCCTTGGTGGAGTGGGAGAGGGAGTTGTAGTGTTGAGCCACAGGTTGGTTGGGTTGGTTGGTCCGGGTGTCCCAGAGGTGTTCTCTGAAACATTCCGCAAGTAGGCGGCCTGTCTCCCCAATATAGAGGCGGCCACATCGGGTGCAGCGGATGTAATAAATGATGTGTGTGGAGGTGCAGGTGAATTTGTGGCGGATATGGAAGGATCCCTTGGGGCCTTGGAGGGAAGTAAGGGGGGAGGTGTGGGCGCAAGTTTTGCATTTCTTGTGGTTGCAGGGGAAGGTGCTGGGAGTGGAGGTTGGGTTGGTGGGGGGTGTGGACCTGATGAGGGAGTGGTCTTTTTGGAATGCTGGTAGGGGAGGGGAGGGAAATATATCCCTGGTGGTGGGGTCCATTTGGAGGTGGCGAAAATGACGACGGATGATACGATGTATATGGAGGTTAGTGGGGTGGTAGGTGAGGATGAATGGGGTTCTGATCAATGAGGTAAGAACAATGACTGCAGATGCTGGAAACCAAAAAGGCTGCTCGTTGGATGCTGCCTGAACTGCTGTGCTCTTCCAGCACCCCTAAACCAGTGGGGTTCTGTCCTGGTGGCGATTGCAGGGGCAGGGCTCAAGGGCAGAGGAGCAGGAAGTGGAGGAGATGTGGTGGAGGGCATCGTCGATCACATCTGGGGGGAAATTGCGGTCTTTGAAGAAGGAGGCCATCTGGGTTGTGCGGTATTGTAACTGGTCCTCCTGGAAGCAGATGCGGCGGAGACGAAGGAATTGGGAATATGGGATGCCGTTTTTACAGGGGGCTGGGTGGGAGGAGGTGTAGTGTAGGTAGCTATGGGAGTCGGTCCCACAGCTACCTAGACTACACCTCCTCCCACCCTGCCCCTGTAAAAACGGCATCCCATATTCCCAATTCCTTCGTCTCCACCGCATCTGCTTCCAGGAGGACCAGTTCCAATACCGTACAACGCAGATGGCCTCCTTCTTCAAAGACCGCAATTTCCCCCCAGATGTGATCAATGATGCCCTCCACTGCATCTCCTCCACTTCCCGCTCCTCCGCCCTTGAGCCCCGTCCTTCAAATCACCACCAGGACAGAACCCCACTGGTCCTCACCTACCACCCCACTAACCTCCATATACATCGTATCATCTGTCGTCATTTCCGCCACTTCCAAATGGACCCCACCACCAGGGATATATTTCCCTCCCCTCCCCTACCAGCATTCCAAAAAGACCACTCCCTCGTCAGGTCCACACCCCCCACCAACCCAACCTCCACTCCCAGCACCTTCCCCTGCAACCACAAGAAATGCAAAACTTGCGCCCACACCTCCCCCCTTACTTCCCTCCAAGGCCCCAAGGGATCCTTCCATATCCGCCACAAATTCACCTGCACCTCCACACATATCATTTATTGCATCCGCTGCACCCGATGTGGCCGCCTCTATATTGGGGAGACAGGCCGCCTACTTGCGGAACGTTTCAGAGAACACCTCTGGGACACCCGGACCAACCAACCCAATCACCCCGTGGCTCAACACTTCAACTCCCCCTCCCACTCCACCAAGGACATGTAGGTCCTTGGATTCCTCCATCGCCAGACCATAGCAACATGACGGTTGGAGGAAGAGAGCCTCATCTTCCGCCTAGGAACCCTCCAACCACAAGGGATGAACTCAGATATCTCCAGTTTCCTCATTTCCCCTCCCCCCACCTGGTCTCAGTCAAATCCCTCGAACTCAGCACCGCCTTCCTAACCTGCAATCTTCTTCCTGACCTCTCCGCCCCTCTCCCCCACTCCGGCCTATCACCCTCACCTTCTCACCCTCACCTTAACCTCCTTCCACCTATTGCATTTCCAACGCCCCTCCCCCAAGTCCCTCCTCCCTACCTTTTATCTTATCCTGCTTGGCACACTTTCCTCATGCCCAAAAGGACTCATGCCCGAAACATCGATTCTCCTGCTCCTTGGATGCTGCCTGACCTGCTGCGCTTTTATAGCAACACATTTTCAGCTTAGATTTTCAAAAGGCATTTGTTAACGTGCCATGTAAAGGGTTACCATTCAAGATAACAGCATATGTGTTGGGGTTATATATTATCATGGCTAGAGGGCTGGCTAACTAATAGGAAACAGCCAGATGGGATAAATGGTTCATTTTCAGGTTGACAAATTGCAATTGATGGTGTGCTACAAGGATCAGTGGAACCCCAACTATCTATGATTTATATTAATGATGCGATTAATGTGATGAACTGCACTGAAGCCAAAGTTGATAACAATAGGTAGGAAGGGAGGTTGTAATGAAGTTGCAAAGAATCTGCAGAAGGATAGATATAGGTTAAGTTAATGGCCTGACAGATGGAACATAATGTAGGAAAGTGTGAAGTTGTCTACTGAGAACACTTGCTTGTTCTGTGCTTCAGTGTTTCTGCAGTCAGCAAGAAATCAATTCCACCTTTAAGATACTTTTCAAAATTTCAATTATATTAGAATTTAGATTGAGTTAAATTCAGCATCCAGACCGTAAATGTACTTTAAAAGTCATATGCTGCACTGGGTAGATGCATAGTAAATGTCCTTTGTAATGCCCATCTATGTACATTACATTAACATCAATTTCAGAAGATTTTCTCTACCGCATCACATCATCAGTTGTCCATTAACCAGTTATCTACTGGTTAATATCTAATGCTGACACAGAATGACTACATTATTGGTTGGACCTATCCCAAAGCCATTTTATACAATTAGGTAAACTTTGTGAGCCCTTCCTTGTGGCATATTGAAAATATATGGTCCTGCAATTCTTTGAAATACGTTTGCATGGTAGGGTGACTTGCCATGTTTGAGGGCTTAGGCAACATTCTGTAACATATTTGTAGCTGGCAGAGAGAAATTTTCTCACACCAGTTCAAATAAATCTGATGATAGATCATGAAGTGAAAAGGAAATATTTCACTCAGCCCACAGCCTAACTTTATAAACATAGCTTTAATGTTATTTCCAGCCCCATTATGCTATATTCCTTCCATTACAAATTCTGTACCAGATTATCAAACACAGAACTAACCACTCAAAGCATCTTAGAAAAGAAAATAATCCATGGCAAAAATTTTAATGTATTTTTCATGCAAATTCCAAATATACAAACCCTTAAACATAGGAGCTAGTTTCCACACACCAAGGCCTCCAATGGATGTGTACTGACCAAGAGCTGTTTCCAAGAGGAACAAAGGGATGCCAGCAAATATCAGTGTCAAAAAGTATGGGATCAGAAATGCACCTAAAATGTAATAAGCAGGATGTTATTCCAATAAGATGAACACCAAATTTCAGAAACAATTTCTATCTGTATCTTGAAAGTGCATGTCTATATGAACATTTGACATAAGATTGTTGGATTGCATTTTTGTTCCCCCATCAGGTTTCTACATCAGTAATGTAGGTCATGTTTTGCAGGCAAAGATCACATACAACAATTACAGATGGTTAGCCATTACACTTCCACATCAAAGGAAAAGTAATTAAACACAATATATTGAAGTCATTCTAACATTGAAAACCTGTTTCAACCAAAACTCTAACTGTGTTAAAAGTGGGCACCTATCTAGTCAGAGGCAATAGATGCTGAGGAATATATGATTTGAATATTTTATGAAACATTTTATCTTTATGTAACTCTATCTACAGTGATACAACTGAGACTGGAGAGTGCACTGTCACAGTCTATTTCCATCATTCCACTATTCATAAGATAAATTTAACTCCCTTACCCAGTTACCAAAATGGCCAATTAAAAATGTTACCAAACATGCTTAAAATAAATGATCAACTAGATTTATTAAATAAATTACCAAATTATTGATTTATTATAAAACAAAACTTACTCAGCAAAGATACAAAGCTGCTTACACATTTTGAAATATGGAAGTACAAATCTTCACCCTTCTAAATAACAACAACACCCAGATCAACTAAAAGAGAGAAAAAAACTTTCTAGATAGAGATTAATTCTGAGAGAAAGAAAAACAATCTTGGCCAATAATTGTTAGTTCTTTATGTTAAAAGGATAAGGTACGGAATGTTAAAGATGTCTTTCAGTTGGTATTCTGACACATGGCATGAACTGGATCCTTTGCAGATGCAGGAGAAAGTGAGGACTGCAGATGCTGGAGAGTCAGGTGAATCAGGAAACTTTGGGATGAATTATTTCAGAAGAACAACTGCATTGGTTTTCCGGTATCACACTGAACTGTCTAAATGGGATTTTGCGGAAAGACAGAGGAACAACCAATTAGCTCCACTCTCTCAGCAGGCTATACCCAAAGTCAACTTAAAAAAAAACAAACAAAACAAAGCTATAAACCCGGGCATGTGATTTTCAATAAACAAGTCCAAGCAATTAGCTTAATTTGTGTGGCTTTTAAGAAGGTTTTTTTTTAAAAAAAGGTATCCTTTTAATTACCAAATTTAAAATGAACAGTCCTGATGTCTCTTCAACACTTCAAATAAACCAGTCCCAATTTTTCAAACATAAATCCTTAAAAATTATCATAATGAAACATCTTCATAATACTTTTGCCATTGGAGAAATGAATATTTTAATGTACTTCATTACAAAATGTAAACAAAACAAGATATTAAAAAATGAAGACATTAATTGTCACTCACATTCACTCTTTGAATGCAACCAAAACTGAATTCTGGATTCTAGACAAGGCATCATCAATTAAATTATTTTTTTCAAAATGTGAACAATTTTAATAGTAAACTCCTTCAAAATAGTCTGGCATTCTTGTTTTTGAATTTTTCTAAAAGGCTAAAGAATTATGATTAATATATACAAGTGTTTCTCTTCACTGCTATAGGTATATACTTCAAAATAGGTATATACTTTAAGAACCAATAGCAATCCCAAAGTTTCTTTTGCTATAGTAAATTCTCATTTATAATATTGAATTAGTATTTCAGAAATGTATTCCATTGAATTCTCAATGGACCACCCAACTTCTGGTAACAGGACTGTAACCACCTCATGTCATGAGTATTAATTGTTACCTTGAAGCGTCCAGTGAAATTGAGGGCAGCTAACATTGGTTTAATCGACCAAAATTGATTTTAGCCTCTCAAAGGATGGTTAGAACTCTCCTGGCTATATTTTTACTTTTCTTTTTCCACAAATCCATCAGTGGAATGACTATGTTGCTGAAATGAAAACAGAAAGTGCTGGAGAAACTCAGCAGGTGTAGCAGCATTTCAAAATATTAACTCCGCTTCTCTCTCAACAGAGACTTGCTGAGGTCCTCCAGCCTGTTCTGTTTTAATTTCATACCTCCAGCTTCAATTTATTAATGATAGTGCTGAAGTTTGGTCCAAACTTACTTAAAAACAACACATCTGCAAAAACTTGATGATTTCTCATTTCATTTTAGAGGCAGGGAGGTCCACTAGTATTTGTACTTCTGCTGTTCTTGGAGCTTTTGTCCTTGCTCTACTAAATGCCCTAAACAGGCTACACTTTTGCAACTTCATTTTTGGCAAGTTTATGACCAAATTAGCTAACGATTATTTTCTAAACAGAGCTTATCATTGTTCCAAGTGCCATTGGATATCAGCACATGAAGTTAAGTCACACAATTAGAAACACCTGCAATGACTTAGTCCGTCAGTCACTGGAAAGTTGATGGAGGATTTCTTTAGCCAAATGGCATCACTCTGCATTGGAAAAGGCCAGCTGTGTGAAAAAGGCTATTTTTTTTAGTTCAGAGAGGTAAAGGTAAAATAACTCCACAAAGATCATTATCCCATCACCCAGTCACCCTTTATTTACATGTGAAGATCCTTTGACATTGATCCAGCTCCCTCAGAACCAGCTCTCAGAGTGAACAGGATATTTTTTTTTTTTTTTTTTTTCGATTCAGTCACCGAAGAACGGAGATTCTGAATCTCCTGTTTTTTTTTAAAGTGGCCAGTCACAACTCCAGGGTGTCAGTGGACACCCGCGTGCTCCTTCTCCAAGGACACCCGGGCCAAACAGGATATTATCTATCAGCCAGAGGTCCCTGATTGGCCCAGATTAACAGCCCCATGCAGGGAACTCCTATGAGATTCACCTGGCTGAACTTGTCAATGTACTTATAATAAATCAACCTGATCAATAGACCTCCAGAAAAGGAATTGGATTGATGCCTGCTTTTATTACTTCATTGACCTTTTTGTTTTTAAGCAGGATCTGGTTTAAACTATCAGACTTAAACACTAACTTGATTTGGAAAATTGAGCTGCTTTGTCAGGGTTCAAATAGATAGTTTCCAACATGTATTGAATTTCTTTCATCCCAAGCTGTTTCTACGGACCTATGTCATAACAATGCTGTTTTATTGGAGAGGTTTGCCATACATCCACATCACATATGGCTAAGATTGTGCACTCTGATTTATCAACACAGATCCCTTTAAGTTCCATGAGTAGCCATGTCAAGTGCCCTCGTGGTTCGCCTCCAAATTTGAAAGCATAATGTCTAAACTTGCTAGTAGTTCATCGAATCAGTGTGAGATACAGGTATCAGAAGGTTCAATTCTGCCTCATCCTTGCTACCTCTTGGCCTTCGACTGTCCTTACTACCTGACGTGCCTGTGCTTGCTTTTGCTTCAACATATTGATTTGCACAGCAGCATCAATCAAATGATTTATTTTCATTATCCTATTGATTACATTATACAAACCACCGAACCACGCTTTGAGTGGTTCACCTTGTAAAGCCAGTAATACAAACACATCATCTCCTGATTGAAATATCAATGCCTTTGCACGCATTTTGGTCCATTTCTTCATGGTTGTTTGTGAAAATCTAAGGTGCTTGTCAGCCATTTTGCAGGCTCGTGTGAGCCACTGCTAGAATACAGTAAGATAATCTAACATGCTAGATTCATCTCTCCATTTTAGATTTTTTTTTGTCCTCAGCATGCTCAGATATGACATGACATACCTCTGGAACAAATGGAACTTGAACCCAGTCCTTCTGGCTCAGAAGCAGAGACACTACCACAATGCCAGATGAGACCTATCCCTCTGCATTAAGGTTTTTATTTAGTTAGATTCAGAGGGCTCACGTCCATATACTAATTTTGAAAAGCTCATTAGCCTCATTAGGTGAATCCAGTGTGGCAAACAAAAGATATTCTTGTCCTTTATCCCAATCATGGGGATATTCATGACAGTTTGCCGTGATAATCGTTTTGAGGGTTTAATGGTACAGTTCTAAAGTCCTTTGTTTCTGTGGGTGACTTGTTGAGGAATGTGACTGTATTACAACCAGCTACTCATAATTTCCTAAAAAGCCTTAGACATAACATTGGAGCTCTAATCTGACTGGGTTGCAAATGGTACTTCATATAGAGTTACAAAAAGTGGCATCAGTACTCAATCCATTATCTTGACAAAAACTGTTCTCAAGGTAATGGTCTCTGGACGTGAATAACAATATCCATAACAGTAAGAACATACTGTGTCCTATTCTTAGTTTTGGTAAAGGTCCTGCAGATTACTAAAACGCTATTAAATGGTTCACCAAAAACAGTTTGGGAATTAGAAGTATTATGTTGAGTGCAGGTTGTTGTTTTTCCATAGAATGGATTATATGGCATCCTTTTGAAGTTCTGGCCATTAAAAATGTCAATCAAAATGTACAGAGTCATTCAGACTCCTGCATGTCTCACCAGAGGAATTTCATGGGCTATCCTTAATAGCTCTGAACAATATTTGGGCAGCATCAATATCTGTTGAAAGACTATCCAATCTTCATGTGCAGGTCTGTGAGAAGATCTCCGCTTGTGCATCAGAATTATGCTTTTAATATAGTGGCATTTCCAATCTCCCTCTGCTTCAATTTCAATTTGACACAATGCTATTTTACTTATTTCTGGATCAGCTTGCCAAGTTTTGCTCTAAAACGTCTTATTGAACATTCCCTTTGGGTTATTCAAATCCCTCAAAAGTTAAGTGTCTGTGATGTAAATTTGACCTTTGACAATGGAACTTGTTTAGCCCTGGCTTGGCTCACTACATACAAAGGAAAAAATCTAGGAATCTTTTCTTGAAATTGCTTGGGCTCCTTGACCTCACTTAGTCTTTCCATGACTATCATAGAAGTCCCATTTCCTAAGAGGTAAACTCTCTTTACAGATAAACTACAGATAAATCTGACTGTTAGCATTTCAAACATTAGATTGCACTCTCCAGTGGCACCCAATAGAAACGTACGGTATATATTCCCCACCAATACCATTCACTAACATCTTTGCATTCAACGTGTTCTCTGTTGGAGAAAATATCTCTTTCCCCAGCAAAAGGGCTTGAGTAACTCCTGTATCCCTGAGTATAGTGACATGCCTACCTATCTCACTGAGAGGGAAGGAATTGTTTTCCTTTAGATTAGAATTCTGGAACAAGACATCCATCCTAGGAGAAGCCAAACAGAGACACACATGAGAATTCCTAGAAGCATGGCATTCCAACCTGAACTCTATCAACAAACACATTGATTTGGACCCCACCTACCACACTCTGAGAGAAAGAACAGAAAATGGCATCACCAACACAGGAAATTATATCCCAACCCATGGAAACCTAAACACATTAAAAGGAAGTTGTACGTAACATCAGTGCTTCACCAGAGATTCACTGATGATGTTACCAGTATGGTGACGAAATGTCTAAAAACGAACCTTCCAGTTCAGCGAACAAACTTACATCCAGAATCTCAACCTAAGATACAAATCTTCTCAAAACATGCTAGAATTCCCTGTAGTTCTCAGGTATCTTATTCATCTCCCCCACAGTCAGAGTGTTGTTTGTATTTGGTCTTATAACTGCAGTCAGAGGTAGAACTTGGCTTGTCCTACTCTTGTCAGAGCTCTCTTCTCTGCAATGATGTTGTGTGCTCCAGTTAATCACATGTTTGCCCTGCAATTTTCAGTTATTGCATGAATGTATCCTGTGTTGTAACAGTGGAAACACTTCCGCTTCTGGACAACACTTGCACTCAGAGCAGCTTCGTTTCTGGAATGAAGAGTTGATTGTGAGCATTCCTAGCCAGCTCTTCACTTCCTTGGCTATTGGCTTTCCTTTTACCCTCCCACCTTCTATTGTTTTTAGGCTTATGGCGACGGAAAAACTGAACTTGTGAACTAACTCATAATCATCAAACATCTAAGCTTCCTGTCTGGCTGTTGTAACCTTTTGATATCCTTTGTGTATGCTTACTATTGGAGGGCGGAAATTTTTAAATTCCACTAAGAGAATTACTTCTCTAAATGGCTCATATGTGACTTCTATTTTTAGTGGTTAATTCCAATGATCCACATTAATTTGCTTTACCCTTTCAAATTTTAGATAAGTCTGCATGGGCTATTCTTGATTGTTCCAAACTTTTTGCCTGTAAACCTCAGAGGTCAACTCATATATCCAGAGAATAGATTTTCTTTTTCTTCCTCGTAATTTATTGAAGCCGCTTCAGAAAGTGTATATTTAGTACAGTCAGTTCTTCTATAATGCGATGGTTACATTCTTGTGTAACCCCATGCTCTAGAAAATTGGTGCTTGAGAAACAGCGCTTATAGCGTTGGTGCTGTTATTACGTTACAGCCAACACATGTTTCAAAATTTCGTGTTGTGGTAACAGTGCCCCGATTCATCAATCATGTTACAGCAAATTTGCATTGACAAAACACGCGTTATAACAGAATGACCTGTAGCTTGTCCTACCTCCACCATTTTTGCCACAGAGGTAAGGGAAACGCCAGACATTCCCAAGTCCAATGGCATATCCAACACAGGAAAGTAAGAAGTCAAATTTTCCCTTCCAGTTCCCTCTGTTTGGTAGAGTTTCTCTTTTAGCAGCCTGGCTACCTGTTGGCTCAGCCGTTTCCTCCAGTTGTGTCTGTCTCATACTTGGGGGTAAAATGATCTCCAAAGAAGCTTGTTCTGTCTCCCCCATCACTGGACACTTACATCCACTTTATATGGAAGGATTTAAGAGTTACGAACTCAGAGCACAATGAATTACAGCTCTTTGTTAGAATCAAATATTTTCCCCTTGATGTTTCACTTCACACTGCAAGTGGAAAAAAAGAAATAATTCATGAGTACAAATGTAATTTCAGTTTTCTTTATATTCTGAGAGAGCTGCGGGGGTGGAGGAGGGGGTGCAGGAAGAGATATTTTCTGAAAACAACTCAGATATATTGTGAACACTTCAGTCCCACAGGAGATGAGTGAAACTTAATCCTGCTAGGTGCTATCAAATGCCTTCCTTCAAATAAAATGTCAAAAACTAACAGGCTGGATGAAAACTGACATGAAGATATTTCAAATCTGGTGCAAACTTCAAACAATTCAACAGCACAGGGACTTCTGTTCTGCCAGACATGGCAGGCTTTAGGCTAAATCGACAACTTGGACAGTAACAGAGACAGTCCTGATATTGTAAGGGAACCAGAATATTATTTGTAACATATACAGTTATTAACCCGTAGAGTTGGTCAGGAATCTGAATCTATGGGTTTTATTAACATAGCATATGCCTTGGGTCCAGTGTTAACATTGTGGGTTTTGAATTAAAATCCCATCCCAAGTGTCTCCTGTTATACAATCATACAGCACAGAAACAGACCTTACGGTCCAACTTGTCCATGCAGCCCCATTTGCCTGCATTTGGCCCATATCCCTTGAAACAGTTCCTATCCATGTGCCTTTCCGAATGTTTCTAAATGTCATAAATATTTGTCCCTACCACTTCCTCTGGCAGCTTGTTCTATATATGCACCATCCTTGATGTTGCCCCTCAGGTCCCTTTTAATTTTTCTCCTCTCACCTTAAACCTATGCCCTCTAGTTTTGGACTCCTTACCCTGGGGAAAACACTTTGGCTGTTCACCTTACCTATGTCCTTCATGATTTTGTAAACCTCTAAAAGGTCACCTCTCAGCCTCCTATTTAACAGTCAATAAAAAGGTTCCAGCCTATTCGCCCTGTCCATATATCTCAAACCTTCTGGTCTCGGTAAAGTCCTTGTATATCTTTTTTGCATCTTTGCCCATTTAATAACATCCTTCCTGTAGCAGGGTGGTCAAAATTCTACGCAGTACTCCAAATGTGGCCTTACCAATGTTTTGTACAGTTCTAACATTCACTCATTCAACATAATAAATTCTGTCCAATAGATTTAGAAGATAAAGCAGTGGCCTAAAAATAATGGCCTTACAACCTATCCAGTTCAATCTTTCAACCAAGATCTCCTTTATATTATTAATTTCCTGCCTGTCTCAAACTTCTTTTGCTTTCCTTCCTATTATCACCTCCCAATATCATCAATATTCAAATTTTTAAAAATCAGTAAGTCATTAAAATCATAGGAACTAAACAATGACTGGAGTTTCTGGTTTTAAAATACATTATCATGGCAAAGTTCTTTAACTTACGGTGGAATTCTCACATGGGTTTGAAAATGTATTTATTTAATCATGATATTGCTAGTTATACCATCTAACCAGGTCACAGTGGACATGTAGATCAAGCTGCTGGCTTCTCCTAATGAGAACTGATCTTATTTCTGAGATGGGCCAAGATCACTTTGCTTTAAGGGTAGCTACTGCACAGAATTATCAGGATCAGACTAGTTTTGATTCAGGATCTCATCTCACTTCACAACTGACAGGACTAATAGGATAACCATGAGAAATTGTTCCCAAGTCATCACTTCAGATTATCTTTGCAAGTTTTCTGAGAAAGAAACACAGTCAGAACTTGTAAATTAATGTCTTTTAGTTATTGTGCTAAGTTAGTAACTGTTGTGGTTATAGGTTTCTATATATTATTCAACTTCTAAATAAATTTCAGTAATTAGTTTTAGTGTATAGTTATATCGTGACAACATGTTATTTTTCATCTTCAGTAGAGATGCCAGAATTCTTTTAGGTACCTTATAAGTTGCCTTATAGTGATTAACCCTTAATTGTGAGCCTGGAAAAGGCAAACCATACTTACCATGAATAGAGATATAACCTTATTCATATGTAACTCAGATTGCCAGACAATATTGTTATCTATCTCCCAGCTTAGAATCGAATATTTGAGAAAAGCCAAGATTACAGAGGCGACATACATCACAGACAGTAACTGGTAAATTACTGACATTTCAAAATTACAGTGTACAATTAAATCCAAATGAAATAACACAGGTTCATTAATGAAGTGCAAAGCTAGGGGAGAAAGTAAAACACAGATGCTGGGTAAATTCCTCCTTTCGAAAGATATGACAGGGTGAAGGGTCTTCCTTCGGTGCCACAGAAACGTCATGAACCAGAGGCTAAAAGCCTACAGATAGGTCATTTTTAATACATTCATTAGGAAGGATATAAGGATGATTACGATGGATTCTTTTCAGTAGCTGGAATTTAAATCATATTCATATGAACTTTTCCTGAGATCTAGCCTATGCTAGCCCTGAATTAGAAGTGTATCTTGTGATGGAGAAGAAAGAATTTCTTTTGCGTCTAGCTCACCCTATCCAGTTATCCTTGCTTTTCAAAAGTTTGCTTTATGCAACTTCCCTTTTACGAAAGACTACATTAGTATCTGTTTTCGCTAACCAAACAAAATCCAAAGAGAATTTTCGCTTTTATGAGAAAGGCGAAATTTTTCCCAGATAAATTAATACTTCTTCGTTTTACCATCTCGGCTTACAAAGGTTTCATAGGAACGCATTACTTTTGGATAGCAGGGGATACCTGTACCTGAATTGAAAACACTCAATATTCAGGGGAATCTAGTAAAAAATCTTTCATTTATCAATATGATGCTAGTTTTAAGCACAGAAATTTCCAGAACAAAGCTTAGCATTTGGCTTTTATGCACATGGTAGAAAAACTATATTTTTCATACTCCATAGATATTCCAATGTCTTTACTTCTTACAACTATTACTGTAGATGGGAAATAATAAAATCTTACCTTTTACAATTAATAATACCTTTTACAAGCAAGATGCTGTAGTAATCTTGTAATAGATGGGCATATTAGGAAGTTGACCACTGGGTGAATGAAAGAAAGGAAGAAATTTCATCCTTTAATTGGATGGTTTGTACTCTTCAATCCTTCCTCCTGACCCAGATCATTCTATTTTGAGCTGCACTTCATGAGTTTTGATTTGTTTGTCTGATCAGATTAGTGATTAATCCATTCTGGGATTCTGCATGATTAGAGAATCAATACCATTTTTTCTTCATGATGTTATGGGAATGGTGTCTCAACTATAATCAGTATAGCTTTCATTGTAAGGTTGGTGGGCATTTGACCCAATGGAAGTAGGGATATATAGTGACGTTGTGACTGAAGACATGATTAAAATATACAAGCAACTGCACAATTTAGGAAGGTCATGGTTCAGGTTTTGCTCTAGGATTTGAGCATACATTCCAGGTTCATACTTTATCTCAGTCCTCAGGCAGGCCAACATCATTAAAAGCACAATTTTTCATGTTAAAATTTCTGGCATAAGCTTGAGGTAAAAGATTGAATGGAACAGTTTCAAATGAGAACTTTAATAGATTTTTCTTAGACAGTAATATTAATGATTATACAACCAAGGCAGATAGATGGAGTTAAGAGACAAATCACCAATGATCTAATAGGAAAACAAATTCAATGGACCTATTAGACTACTCCCATCAATCAACGCCCACAAGAGTAGTTATAATAAAAGAAAGAACTGTGGATACTGGAGATCTGAAACAAATAAGACTGATTAACTAGTCATTTTTCACATTCAAGAGACACTATTGTGCACCACCTGCCTGCACAATAATGGTGACTTCACGTCTAAAATAATTCATTGGCTATAAATTTTTTTGAGATATCCTCAGGACATGAATGGTGCAAATAAATGTAAGGTTGAGTTCTTTAACATAACATAAGTACATCCTCATACATAACTCAAAGAATGTCTATCTTTATAGAATTGCTTGTAATTTAACAATCTCATGCTGCTGAAGCATTTTTCCATTTGTGTTATCCTTCAGCCACATGTTATTGAGATTGTATAATTCAATGTCATTTCTACTTACATGTCTAACTGGATGGGTCAAACACTGCCACAGGGTACAGGGAAAAAAAAATCAAGTAAAGTGCTCAATGAAATGGGCTGAAGGTTCACAGAACACACAATTGAGAGCATAAAGCACAGCAAGAATGCAAAGCAAACAACAAAGTGAAAAGAGTGAAAAACACAAATCACACAGCATAAGGGATAATTTGACAGCAAAAGCATAGATTAAACACTCAGCATTAAAAAAAATGTAATATCCACAATGTAACTCAAAGAGAACAAAGTTCACCCTCATCCCAAAAATGAAGACAACAAAGAACGTGAATGACAATTTTCATTAAAAATCACTGGAGCTTTAGCCCAGACACTCTACTGTGATGTCCATTGCAAATATTAAGGTAGAAAATAAACTCCATTGTGATCTTTAAAATAATGAATTTATTTGTAGTAAAATATATGTAACATACAAAATATACAATATTATATCATATATTATTATACAGTAGATAATATATTTTAAAAAACTGTACACATGACCTGACACTTTTTTCATCTAAATTCCAAGACCCACATTTATTAAAGTAAAATTATCACACTACAATTGCATGGGGGTGCTGCTTAGTTACATGTTTTGTAATTTCTTCAGTTAGTATTATAGAAGAGTTCCTAGGACCAAATATCTCTGTTCAATTTACCATTAAATGCCAGAAGTTTTGCTCTTTAATTGTCATACTGAATCAAAGTATGATATAAATATAACAACAGAATGTATGATCTCAGAAATGGGGATTGAAATCCCTATGCAAGCCCTGATTTAATTAGCAACAACCCAATCCCCTTCCAGGCTGACATCCAGTCAGAATACCCTTTTATTTTATTTAACTATTTTGTAATCAACCTATTCAAAAATCTGATTACACCCTCTGGGGCAAGAGGCACTTGAACTCAGGCCTCTCAGTCCAGGGGTAGGGATGCTACCATTATACCACCTCTGACCAGAAGATCTTCTTTCCCCCGAACATATGAGGTACAGCTAGAGTTATGACTGGTTCTTGCAGCTCAAGGTAAGAAAGAAGGAAAATGTTAGGACAAATTCCAGTGCTTGAGTATTGGTCTCTTTCAGCACCAAAAATAGCAATGTGACGACTGATGCAAAATCGTTCAAGACAGTGGTAAATAGAAATGTGAGATGGAGGAATTTGGTGGAATTAAATAATGCAAAAAATATTGGTAGTGTTTTGAAACTGAAGCAAGTCCTTCTGCCTATACTCACTGCAGTGGCTTCATTAAAATTCATTGACCAGTTGTGTGTAACAATACTGCAGGTATTTTTAACAACTGGAGATCCGAGTCTCCTCCATCATTCTCTGCACTGTCAAGGCTGTTCAAACAGTTCGAAGTTGGCATAAGACTCCCAGGACACACACAGTGAAGGCCTGATGTTAAAATAAGGCTCCCTATATATCAGTTATGTCCAAGCAGTTTAGACTGAGTGCCAAAGTTACAAAGCGTAACCATGCCAGTCTGTCTTTGCATGCCACAGTCTGTACACCCAGAATTTATTTCAAGGTTGAGATTTTTTCCCACTCTGTATCGATCTTTCCAATCCCATTGCTCGCTGCTCCTCAGCCCAGACACTGACAATTACATTTGTAAAGCCCCTTGCAGTTACTAAAACAGTAACTCTTTGAGGCAACTATTTAGTGATATCAGTATTAGCACTTATCATTCAAAAGACTTTGAAGACCAGAGACAGTCAGCGACTAAAATGTGGTTTATATTAATGTTAATTCTTTATATTCATGCATCAAATCGGCAGGATAAGGAAACCCATAGGTTATTCTCCTGTTTTGCATACAATAGGTTCAAACCCCTCCATATCAAATTGTGAAATTTAACACAATGGCCTAGAAATTCACTTACATAGCGATCTGTACCGTTACAGACTCACCTTGCCTTCTTTGATATGAGTGTTCTTCATGACATTGGTCCACTGACCTGACACACAGCTTCAGCCTTAGCATGCTTCTGAGCACGTGGACATGGCATTCACCAACCATCTGATAGGACATTAGGGGTATAAATTAACAGGGGTCCGAGTGACATGGCCATAGTGAGATGAGTAGCTGCACCGGGCGATGTGTGCTGAGGCCCATCTCAACATTGGGAGTGACTCACTCCATCTTCAATACTTTTCACAAGCAGTGTGGTGAGATTCTCAATAGGCAGTGGGTTGCCAATTGACAGGGCTTGTTAAATACCTTGTTAAGAGCCCAACTCGCCACATTAATATCCAGCCTTGCATCTTACCAAGCTTGCCCGGCAAGTTTGACCTGAGAAAACTTGACAATGAAAACAGACTGAGCACCTGGCCAATTCATTTGCCTCTTTCTCCAAATGGTCAATGTTGAAAACCTGGCACCAAAATGTCACAGCATGCATTATGGGCACCAGCCAGTCACGCCCGACATCCACAAATATTGGCATTCATTATGTATTAGCCTCTAAGAATACTCAAAACACATCTCTGATTCACATACATGACACTTGGATATTTCAATACTGCATCCCGGAATGCAACAAGGACATTGCGTGCTCAGGGACATGGAACCAGGGATCTTCGCTTGCTGTCAGAGCAAACTGTTCACTGAGTTGACACAGCATCCCCGCCTTGCATTGCCTTGTCTTGTTTATTTTCACCTTGTCTGATTAGCCAGATACTGGGCTCACATTACTCCTGTCTTGCCATGCTATTGAGCACAGACCCAAAGACAGGAAGCTTGTCGTGGTTATTAGCAGGTCTCCGTCAAGTCAAGGAGATTAGCGTTCGCTCAGTGGATCCTGGCACAGTAAATCTACAGCAGCCTCTGATATCAATCCAAACGTTGCTCAGAGCAGTCAGAGTCAGGATCCTTTCCACAGAGGAGGTGAGGATCTGACTGTTGGGCTGCAAACTACCCGTGTTGACTCTTTTTGATCTATTCTGGCCTGTTCTCCTCTCTTGTTATGATATTGGCTGCTTTTAGCACAGCCAACCCATAGTTACCCACTCTCAGGACTATAAACACATTACATGGCTTGTTTTCAGCACAGCCTATCCATTATGATTTAGTCAGCATCTCTTCTGTTCTGTCCTGCACCCCTCTCATATTGCTCTCTGGGCTCCGCTTCCACCTATCCACTCACCTCCTTATCCTACCACTCTCCCTAATCTCACCTCCAGCATAAATAGCAGTTTTTCCTAGCTGCTAGCAGTTCTGATGAAGAGTCACTGGACTGGAAACATTAACACTGCTTTCACACCACAGACGTTGCCAAACCTGCTACGTTTAGCCAGCAAGTTCTCTTTTTGTTTCAGATTTATGGAAAATGTTAAAAGAAGCCTCAGGTGTTTCTAGAGACTTTTTCTTTGGTGCATATGTCAGATGGGTGGCAGAGGAAAATGTGACTTGTCCACGCAAAGGCTACAACAAATAAGGGGCCAACAGTGACAATGGCTTTGCAGCTTAGCAGGAAGATGGAGCAGAGGTTGCTCAGATGCTAAGCTCTCCACCATACCCTCTGCTCAGTTGCAGATGACTTCTATTATGCCCCTTGACAAGAACATATTTAGTAAGTCAATGTATGCAGTATCTGGGTGTGCACGTTCAATCAGCAATCTCCAGTATACTGCCCCACCAACACCCCACAGAGCTCCTCAGAATTGTACAGCAGAGTGCTCTGAGATTTACTGACACTGCACTGGTGGCACTTGTTCAACATGGAGAGAAGAGAGATGTGTGAGAAAGTGAGGACTGCAGATACCGGAGACCAGAGTCAAAAAGTGTGGCGCTAGAAAAAGCACAACAGGTCAGGCAGCATCCAAGGAGCAGGAGAACAGATGTTCATCAGGATTGGAGGGGGTTGGGGGGATGGGGATGGGGAGCAAGGTAGCTAGGAAGGCGATAGGTGGATGCAGGTGGGGCGTAATGGTGATAGGTCAGAGCAGAGGGTGGATCAGATAGGTGGGACGGAAGATGGACAGGTGGGAGAAGTTCAAGAGGGTGGTGCCAAGGTGGGGGGAGGGGAGATGAGCAAACTGGTGAAATTGATGCCATGTGGTTGGAGGGCGCCTAGCCAAAGATGGAGCATTCTTCTTCCAGGCATTGGGCGGCTAGGATTTGGCAGTGGAGGAGGCCCAGGACTTGCACGTCCTTGGTAGAGTGGGAGGGGGAGTTGAAGTGGTCCAGAAGAGAGATGTTACCTATCTACTGCACCAATCCTTCCCACACTCTTAGAAGGTGATGGGGCAAGATAATCATAGCAATTAATGTCAGGATTCGAGTTCTGACGATTTACAAACTTACAAAATAGGAGCAGAGGTACACCATTCAGCTCGAGTCTGCTCCAACATTCAATAAGATCATGGCTGATCCGTTTGTGTTTCTAATTCGGCAACCACACCTATCCCTGACTTTTTTGCCTAACAAGAACCTATTTACTTCTGCCTTAAAAACAAATTAATAAATTACCACCACAGCCTTCTGAGGCAGAGTTCCAAAGTCACACAACCCTCAGTGGGAAAAAAAACCTCTTCATCTCTGTTCTAAAAGGATGATCCTAATTTTATTTCATTGCCCTCTAGTACAGAGTTCACCCAGAAGAGGAAACATTCTTTCCACATCCAACTCAGTAAGACCATTCAGGATCTTACATACCTCAATCAAGTCACTCCAAAATCTTCTGAACTCCAGTGGAAACAAATCCAATCTGTCCAACCTGTCCTCAAAAGAGAGCCCATTCGTTACAGGTATCAATTGAGTAAACCCTCCTCTGAATTGCCTCCAATTTGTTTACATTCTTTAAGTAAAAAGATCAAAACTAAACATGGTATTCAGGATGTAGTTTTGTCAATGACCTGTATATGTGAAGACTTAACATTATTGGAAATTTCATACCCATGATTCACAGCAAGGACACTTTGCCAGATTTTCAGCCATGGCAGCCACATCAGTCAAATGGATTAGATCATTCTCCCCTCTTGAGCATAAAAGGTTGACATATAACTTGCGGAAGCAGAACCTAACCTGTGAGTAACATGCACAGCTGCTTGTCCTTACTCCCATGAAGTTGTTATTCGTGGCCATGTCTGAGGTTGTTATCAAATGTCATATCTAAAGCTATGGTCAGTAGCAAGGCAGAAACCATCATGTCTGATGTGTGCTGATAGCCAATCCTCCTTCTCATATCGCAATGTCCCCTTGTCGCAAAATCTCATCTGCTTTAGATTGTGTAAGCACGCAGCTTCAACATTTCCACCATTAGCACTCCCTCCCACCCCATCGAATGCCTCTTCACTTCTTCACCATGATTCTACCATTTCTCATTTTAAGTATCTGAGAACTTCAACCTGAGTATTAGGTAGTGAAAGAGAAACAAAAGCAGGAATGATGATGACGAAACACTGTCACTAGCTTCAAGACCCATCAACACTAGTTCAAATATTGAAACTTAAGAGGATTGGATTCTTGGAAGGATCCGCATCTGGTGAGACACCGCATGAGTGACCCGTAGCTAGGCTGGGGGAAAAGCTAGAGCAGTTCACTGGATGGCAAGGCCACACATAGGGTTCTACTACTCAAGACTCAGATGAAAACTTCAATGAGACTTTTTATAGTACACTGATGAGTATCCACAATGAATTGGTTAGTGCATTGGCAGCTGCCAGAAAAATCTGTGATCAATGTCAAGAAGTATGGAGTAGTCTGGCACCAACATGACACAGGGCTTTGTACCCAGCATGAAGCACAAACCTCCACCACAGATGTGGCAGCCATCTCCAATTCCATAAGAACATTTGCAAACTCATTCATGAGGCAATGACTTTCAATCTCAACGTATCCTGGAGCTCAGTTTAAAGTTCAGACAGCTGGTACAGCAGCCATTGCAATCTTGGATACCTTGCAGCTTGTCACAGTAGCCCACTAACCTGGCCCCCTAGAATTACTGCAGCAACACTTCGGTGAACACTCCATGGAGCAAAAACCTTCTGTTTTCTCTCACGATGTCATCTATCTTCCTATCACTATCATTTTATCTGATGAAGTTTGTGATTTATTATATGTTAGCCTGTAATATACACCAAGAAATTTAGGCTCTTTTTGGGTCAGATACTTTGAAGTTTGTTTACAACACTACTTAAATTGCTAAACTGACTTACCCACATAGTCAGCATCCTTCTTGCAGTGTAGAAATAACTCATGTGCTATTTATGAAGTTTCCAATAAGACCAATATTATGGCATTTGGAAACGTAGAAATCCCAGTATGCCTATTGACCAGTGAAGTGAAATATTTATTTACGTCAAATCTTGTGAGAACCTAGAATAATAATTATGTTTTTGTCTTTATCATATAGGATACAATTCAAAAAAGCAGATCACTTGTCTGATTTTCATTTCATTTCATAGATTTCACTTGACTTCAAACATAAAATGCAGACTGGTAAACTGAATAAAAGAAAGCTTATTTTTGAGTCTGCTGTAAATATGGAAATCCCATATAAAGCTGGATGTTAAAGTAACAATTGCTCTTTTCAGAAAACACTTTTTTCACTTTACTCCAACTTCAAATTCTTCATAATTCAGTCAGCATTGTAGCTACAGTAACTGTAGTAGTGCTGTACAATCTATATTGTAGCTTAGAGCAAAAGCAAATAGAAAGATGCTGATATTTCTACTGTACTTATTATTTATACACTGGGATTACTCTTATCCAAGGTGACTTACATTATATGGTGTTGTACTTCACATGCATTACATAAATTCCAACATGACAAAATCAAAGATAAGATAGTTGAGGATTTATGAACTAGGAGCAGCACCAGGCAAACAGTATCCTCAGAAACTGGGGACATTATAAATCCACTCTGGCAAAGTACCATCTTGCAGCAGACATACGTTTACCTCATTGTGCAAAAAAAACATAGTGACAAAGGAAAGTTAAGTGTTTAGATGTGAGACAAAATGTTCCCCATTATTCATTCTTTTAATTCAAGTTCTTTGATCATTCAATACATTAACACTAAATTTCTGGTGCCCTGTGTTACATTTAATTTTTAAAATGGCAAATTAATTTTTATTTTACAAAGCCAACTGAATTAGCAGAGGTGACTCAATGTTTACTTGAGAATTCCAGGCTATGGAGAATGAACAAATAAATCAGAGTAGAAATCTACAGCTAAAATAATTTTAAATGTGGCAAAGAATGCTTAACAATCGTTCTCAAAATCACAAAAGTAACGTCATAAATGTAAAGTCCATTGCAACAAATTAAATCTATTAACAAGTTCATAATGGAATCCATTTAAGAAAGGAAAAAGGTTGCAAATTCACAAGATGCATGCTGGAAGCTTGTAGAAATTGCCAGTAAGAATACGCCGTACTGGTGAGTGCAATATCACATTTTGCAGGAGTTGGTGCCCTCTAGTGGATATCTACATCTCTCATTATTGTCACTTCATATTAATACTGTACTCTTTCCTCCAAAAAACTTGGCAGTGTAGAATCATCACTGGCAGATTTTATTTTTTGCTTTCATTTATAAAATAGTAACTTTCTGTTGATAGAACACCAACTGCATTAGGAAACAATGTCAGTTCTTATAACAAAAATATCATTTTGTCCATGATCATTGGACTGAATTTGAAGTTTTTTGTCCTGCTGTGCCATTTATTTGATGGAAGCATTTTTCATTCTGTTGTCTTATTCATTTTGACAGTTGCAACACCCCACCCAGGTACTGTGTGCAAAACCAAGTTATTACTGGTTTACCCTTGTAGAAAAAGGTCGGCACTATCAAATTCAGCGCCCCTTGGTTATCCAGAAGAGTAGAGAGGATAAAGCTGAAGATATTGACAACCTCAAAAATATACTATACTTTAGGCAGGTTAGAGAACTATAGAAAGCACAGTGAAGTAAAAATAAAAATTAGGAAAGCAAAGAGAGGATAAAAAAATTGGCTGGTAAAATTAAGAAAATTCCAAAGTTGTCTTAGCAACTATTAAGAGTAAAAGGGTGACTAAGGAATGCATTGGATCCATCAGATTTGTACATGGTAACTTTTGTGTCGCTGGTGCTGATGTTGGCAGGGCTTTTATTGACTCTGTTCTTCAGTAAGGAGAAGGAAGATCAAAACATTCTTGTTAGAGGAGTGTGGAATATTGGATAGGATAAGCATAAGGAGAAGAGAGTTTAAAAAGAACTACAAATGCTGGAGATCTGAAACAAACAGAAATTGCTAGAGAAACTCAGCAAGTCTGGTAGCATCTTTGGTGTGAAAGCAGAGTTAACATTTCAAGTCTGGTGACTCTTCATCAGAAGGGAAGTACTGGAGAGACTGAATTCCTTAAATATGGAGAAATGACTAGGTTCAGATGAATTGCATTTCAGCAGTTAAAGGAAGCCTGGTGTGAAATAACAGATGCTCGGAGGATCATTTTTCAACCTCACTAGATGTGGGTACTAAATGACTGGAAATCTGCAAATATTGTACCATTATTCAAAAAGGTGTCAGGGATAGGCAAAATGATTATAGGCCATTTGGTCTGAACTCAATGGCGAATAAATTGCTAGGATCAATACCGAGAGATAGAATTAACTATTATTTGGAAAAACGTAAATTAATCTGGGATCGTCAGCATTGTTCTGTGAAGAGGAGCTCATTTATTACTAACTTAATTGAACTTTTTCGAGAAATGACAAGGATGATTAGTGAGGGAATAACAGTGGATGTTGTCTGCATGGATTTTAGAAAGGCATTTGATGAGCTGTTACATGGTAATCTGGTCAGAAAATTATAGCTCATGGTGATGTTTTCGATGTAAAATTGGCTCAATAATAGGAAACAAAGGGTAAAAGTCAACTGTTCTGAGGAAGGGTCATTCAACCCCAAACATTAACTCTGATTTCTCTCCATTGATGCTACCAGACCTGCTGAGCTTTTCCAGCAATTTCTGTTTTGATACATGTCACCAGATGTGTTTGCAAATGGAAATCAGTGTCCAGCAGTGCTTCTTCAGGGCCATATGTTTAGGTCGCTTGTTGTCTGTGATATATATAATAATTTAGACTTTAATGTGGGAAGCATGATTGGGAGATTTGGGCTATGAGGCAAGATTGGACATTTTAGGGCTGCTTTCCATAGGAGTTGGGTAAGGGATAACTAAATTGATGTGCGCCAAATAAACAGGGCTTGGATGGAGTGGACACGGAAGACGTTTTCTCCAGTGGATACATGAATTACCATGGATCACATATTGAAAGTGAACAGTAAAAGAATCAGTGGAAACACAAGGAAAACTATTTCCAAGCAGAACATGGTGCATGTCTGGAATTCAATGACCAGTTTAGAGATTAAGGTGGAAACCCTCACTGAAGTGTTGTAACCCCTGCAAGTCTATGATGTTGCAAAGTGGTATCAGAACGGATGGTTAGTTTAGTCAGCCGGCGCAGACACAAAAGGACTGAATAGTATTTCTGTTTACTAACTTTTCTATGGTTTCTACCTTCATGTGTCATTGTAGCATAACCAATGAGTTGCTTAAAATCACTTCCTGGTTTTCATATTCAATACCCTATGCTTCAATCCTGCCTATTAACAGCATGACCTTTTGTACCTTTATTCACATAGTTAAAAGATTGTTGCTTTACCACTAAGGAAGTGCATCAGAAGTACAAAGAACATATTACAATAAAGGGAGACACTTCTTGGACATTTCCATAGTCATCTCATTCAAATAAATATTACATATTCTCTGAATTGATTGGATCAAAGATGGGATCAGAGGAGGTTTACTGGGATCCCTGTGGAAAGAGAGTATTTATGTTGTTGCAACTCCTCAAAGAGTAAGCAGCATGTTCTGTGGAGGAGAATTTAAACTTTTGTTTTTTTTTGCTACACGTTGGGACCATTACCCAAGAAATTGTAGATATACAGGGAACAGAAAAGTGGGTTCACATTTTGACAGTATTGCAAGTAACACTGGGAGAAGTTGTCCAAATGAGGAACTGAAGGAATTCAGCAAGTCGAGCAGAAAGAGAAACAGAGTCAACATTTCAAGTCCAAGGACTGTTCTTCCAAACTGGATTCATTAGACTCAAAGTGTTAATTTTGTTTCTCTCTTCACAGGTGAAGCCAGACCAGATGACCAGCATCTGCAATATTTTCCTATATCTTAGCTATGGGGGGGGTGGTCTTCCTCCAGATGATGGAGAAGTTAAAGAGGTTTACTCAGTATGGCAGGACACTATCTCTTTATCATGTTATGCTTTGGCATGGCAATAGCACACATTTACTCTTGAACAAGTTGCCTATTAATAGATCATTCCTGTGCTGGAAGCTGACATTTGGCCTTTTTAAAAACTTTTGCCAGAAAAGGTTTAAGAAAAAAAAGGGCCAAATTTTGTCACTGGCCAGGGCAGCATTTATTGCCCAGCCCTAGTTGCCCACAATGATGGTGGTGAACTGCCTTCTTCTGCCACAGTCCATGTGCTGCAAGTATATTCACAATAAAGGGTGGAGTTCCAGGACTTTGACTCAGCAACAGCGAAGGATAGTGAAGTTAGAACAATGGGTTACTTGGAGGGGAACTTGCAGATGGTGATTGTGTTCTCGCATGTATCTGCAATCATTGCCCTTTTAGACATAAATGATCACGAACTTGGAAGGTGCTGTCTAAGGTGAATTTGCACCGGACATTCTGTACCGTGTACACATTGCTGCTTCTGGACATTGGTGGTGGATAGGGTGGATTGTTTACAATCGAGCTGGCCACTTTATCTCAGATGTCAAGATTGATTGTTGCTGGAACTGTACCCATCCAGTCAACTGAGGGTATTCCATCACACTCCTGATTTATTCCTTGGAGATGGTGTTCAGGAGGTGAGTTACTCACTGCAAGTACCCTAACCTCAGACTTGTAGCCATTGTTTTGGTATGGCAAGTCCAGTGGTAATCCCCAGGTTGTGGATACTCAGTGATAATACCATTGAACATCACAGGAGAAGGGTTAGATCTTCTCATTGGAGATGGTCATTGCCTGGCATTCATGTGGTTCCAATGCTACTTCTTGCTTTTCAGCTAAAGCATAGATATTGTCCATGCATTGCTGCATTTGAACATGGACTGCTCGAGTTCCTAAGCAAACTGTGCTGAACATTGAGTAAAACATTAGTGAACATCCCCAGTTCTGACCTTATGATGGAAGGTAAGTCACTGCTGAAGCAGCTGAAGATGGTTCAGCCTAAGACACTAAGCTGAGGAACTGCTGCAGTGACGTCCTGGAGCTGAGGTGACTGACCTTCAACCATCCCAACCACCTTCCTTTTGTACTAGCTATGACTCCAATCAATGGGACAGCCTTATCCTTGAGTGCTATTGACTTGAGTTTTGATTGGGTTCTTTGATGCCACACGTTATCAAATGCAGTCTTGATGTCAAGGACAGTCACTCACATCACAGCTGGAATTCAGCTCCTCTGTCTGTTTGAACCAAGGCTGTGATTAGGTCAGGCTCTGAATGGCCCTGGTGAAACACACCATGCGCCAAGACAGGTTTTTGCCAAGTGCTGCAAATGCTTCAGCATCATACTTTAGAATTATAGAGCATAGAAAGAGACTCTTCAGTACAACTCGTTTGTGTCGAGATATCCTAAATTAATCTAGTTCCATTTGTAAGCAGTTGGCCGATTTCCCTCTAAACCCTTCCTATTCATGTGCTCATCCAGATTTTTAAATTTCCTCTGGCAGCTCACTCCATAGACATAGCACCCACTGTGTGAAAATATTACTCCTCAGGTCTCCTCTCACATTAAACCTATACTCTCTAGTTTGGGACTCCCTTTCGTTGGGAAAATACCTTGGCAATTCACCTTACCCCTATCCTTGATGATTTTTTAAACCTCTCCAGTGACCCCTCGGCCTCCAACACTCCAGGTAAATTAGCCCCAAACTATTAAGCCTCTCCCTATCGCTCAAACCTTCCAATCCCGGCAACATCTTTGCACTCTTTCCAGTTTAACAATATCTTACCTATATCTGGGAGACCAGAATTGAACTCTGTACTCCAAAACAGGCCTAATCAATGTCACTCACATGCTCGTCAACATTTCAACCATTCCCCTCCACCACCCCACCACCCCTCCTCTCCCTGCCCCTCAATCATTGAGAAAGGGATATTTGTGGACCCTCCTGCTTGAGTGACTTGTTTAATTGTCCACCACCATTCGCAACTGGATGTGGTAGGACTGCAGAGTTTAGAGGTGACTTGTTGGTTGTGGTCTTGCTTACATCTACCAATCACTCGCCACTTATGTTATCTGGCATGCAAGTAGTCTGGTGTGGTTAACTTTACCAGGCTGACCCCTCATTTTTAGGTTTGCCTGGTGCTGCTCTTGGCATACCCTCTTGCGTTCTTCACTGAACCAGGGTTGATCCCCCACCTTGATGGTAATGGTTGAGTAGAGGATATGCCAGGCTATAAGGTTGCATTGGAGTACAGTTCTGCTGATGTTGATGGCTCACAGCACCTCATGGATGTCCAGTCTTGAGCTGCTAGATTTATTTGACATCTGCCCCATTTAGCACAGTGATAGTGTCACACAACACAATGGATGGTATTCTCAATGTGAAGACAGGACTTGATCTCCCCAAGATTTGTGCGGTGGTCACTCTTACTAAATACTCTCATGGACAGATACACCTGCAGCTGGCAGCTTGGTAAGGATGAGGTAAAGCACATGCTTCCCTCTCATTGGCTCTCTCCCCAGCCACCACAGAGTCAAGCAGCTATATCCTTTTGGACCCAACCATTTCAGTCAGTACTGCTGTTGCTGAGCCATTCTTGGTAGTGGGTATCAAAGTTCCCCCACAGAGTATATTTTTTACCCTTGCCACCCTCAGTGCTTTCTCCAAGTGAGGTTAAATATGGAGGAGCACTGATTCATGAGCAAAGAGAGGGTGTTATGTAGTATCAATAGAAGGTTTCCTTGCCCATGTTTGACCTGGTGCCATGAAACTTCATGAAACGCCCAGAATCAGTGTTGAGGACTTTCAGATAACTCCCTCATAATTGTATACCAGTATACTGCCAACAGGTAGGACAGGACATACCCATGAATGGTTGTGGTGTCGTCTGGGATATTGTCTGCAAGGTATGATTCTACAAGAATGACTAGGTCAGGTTGTTACTTAACTAGTCTGTGAGACAGCTCTCCTAATTTTGTCACTAGCTCCCAGATGTTGTTAAGAAGGCCTTTACAGGTCAACAGGGCTGTATTTGCCATTGTCACATCTGGTGCCTAAGATGTTAATAGTTGAAGTGGTTTCATTTATTTTTTGAGACTTTGTAGTAATTGTTACAATTAAGTAGCTTGCTAGGTCATTTCAGATGGCAGTTAAGAGTTAATCACATTGTTCGGAGCATGAAGTCACATATTGGCCAGAATGGGTAAGGATGTCAAATCTCCTTCCCTAACCAGGCATTAGGAAACTAGATAGATGTTTCCAACAATGGTTTCATGGCCATCGTTAAAATCAATTCAAGATTTCTTAACGAATGGTATAATTTTCTATTCATCTCACAGCCAAGCAGCTCATTATTTTACTTTATGTAAAGAATAAAAGAATGACAATGCTGAAACACATTTTGTTACAATACCAGTGACTCTATATTAGATTGTAATGAATTAAAAGACACTGTTCTCAATATACAAAGAGCAGCACAGCAGAGTCAACATAGAGTTCATGAGGTCATTACTGGCTTTTCAGCACAGACCTTCAGTCACAATTTAGTTCCACTCACTAAAATTGACATCCCCTCAAATATTAAATTGGCTACACAAATAAAAGTAGTATTAAATCCCAACTGGATCAAAACAATAGCTCACCGGTAATATAAATACTGGTGTCTCAGAACTTTACTGACTGCTTAATTGATGCTAATTTGTACTGAAATGGGCCCAAAACAGTGTGTTTCTTATTGCATCCAGTCCATATAGTGCTTGGGACTGAATGCAGATGTCCCAATCTTATCCATTGTAAACCTCAGGATCCATCACTTGGCGGTTTTCTTCGGGTTTCTGCATCTTTCTTGAATTCTTCAAACTTCTTATAGATATTTGGAATCTGAAAACAGAACAATACATCTGGGTATAAACTTTCTTCTATTCTAAATAAACAAAGTTCTAAAAAACTGGCAAGAAAATCTTAAAAATGAACTTAAATAGTTTAGCCTACAAATTCAGCCTCTAAGGAAGTTCGAGGTCCTGATTTTTACAAAGTCATTGTCAATGTAAAACTTGCATGACATCTTACTGGATTAAGTCCAAGGCAGACTTTGGGACAAGCAACAACCAGAGTGTTGTGGATAGCAAAGTTTGGTATCCATGGGAATGCCCTCAACTAGGATCTTGGGTTCATGTCACACTACACACTACACAATACACACACACACACACACACACACACACACACACACACACACACACACACACACACACACACACACACACACACACACACACACACACACACACACACACACACACACACACACACACACACACACACACACACACACACACACACACACACACACACACACACACACACACACGTCTTACATACTCCCACACCCAAACAGACCCTCCCTCACACACGAACGCTCTCTCATATACACACACACACACACACACACACGTACACCCCCGCACTCACACTAACACACACATCCTCTCATATATCCCATCTCTCTCACACACACACACACACACATTTAACCAAGCTTACACACACACACAATCACATGCATTCATACCCACATGCACACTCAATCTGTCACTCCTACCTATATACACACAAGCTTATGGGGTGAATTTGTTTCTACAGAATTATTTTGCTCAAAAACTGCACAAATCCATGTAAGATTCAAGCTATACAGAGAGTTTGTCAGTCTGACATGGCTTTGGAACACAGACAGACTTCTCAACTATTGTTTAAAAAGCTGAGCTAACAAGAATGTAATTTAAAAGATGTTCTTATAAAAGATTAAAGTTTTAATCTAAGATTGTTTACTATATCACATCTCCATGACACTGGACTCCTTTGGCTATAAATTCTGTGAGCATGATCTTAATCTCCACAACCACCTAATGAAGGAGAGGTGCTCCCAAATAAAGCTGTTCAATTATAACCTGGCGTTATGCAATTTTAACTTACTGGAGTAAAGCATGCTAGCTAGTTATATTTGTGTATTTCTACCATGAAATACTAATAGTTGAATTATGGTTAAAAATGTCTAAACTCAAGATGGATGCAAAAATTACTTCAGTTACAGCAAAGTTTCAACTCTGATCAGATCTCAAGAACTATCCATGTATAAGCCTGTAACATTCTGTTTGCAATATGTTTAAACATTCTTTCAGGAAACTGCACTGTGAAGCACAAGCCCATAGCACAAGACACAAAACCCCAAGTCCCAAATGGATGTTCATGTTGCACAGCAGTCCGTGTTACCAATTTCACAGAACAGTCTCACAATCATGTGCTTAATATACCCACTATTTTGACATTGCCTTCAATGCCTTGGAACAGTTACCATCACAAGCAGGTGATTTCATTGGTACGACATATTTCAGGTCACATTATATACTGAAGTCCCAAAGATAATATTGCTAACTTCATTTAAATGCATTCTGCATGGATAGAGCATTTATGCATATGTTCGAAGTGAGAGAGACAATGTTCAAAGCATTTGGATTCAAGTATCTAAGAATAGTGAAACTCAGTGCATAGGTAGGGCTGCTTTTTGCTGGTGGTATCCCAAATGGCCCATACATTTAAGGTCTGCTAATTCGTCCTCTAAATATACGACTGCAGCTTTCTAAGTTAGGCAATAGAAATCTATGAACAAATCTAGTGAATGGCCTAAAGATTGATGTTAGAACAATGGGGATAGCTTAGTAATTTTATTCAATGCCTGCCACCTTAAAACTTGAGTACTTTCTGTATAACTCCTTTCCCTGTTTAAAAGTGTATCTTCAATTTGAGTAGTGGGAGCAAGATCAAATGTCGTCCTTTTCTTTGGACAACCTGCACCCTGTGGACCAACTGTTCCTTGAATTAACTAATCTTAAGTTTGAGAAAGTTAGCTACTTGCAACGAAGATTTCAGTGAAATTATGAAGCAAGCTTCTTTGACCCCTATCTCAACTTTAAGCAACCAAGCCTATTTCTTAAAATTCATTATCTTCAGAGGTAATTAGTATTTGTTTGAGAAGTACTCAAATTTTGCATGGAAACCCTAACAGGAAATCCCAATTTCTTAGCCTGGCAGTCCTGTGGATCAAGATTCAGGAATTACAGGCTACCCAAATTACAGCAAGAATATCCAGTATAGCAATTTGTAAGTTTCTCAGTCTGAGTGTGTTACCACATAGGAATTGAATCACCTTGCAGGCACTAGTATTCCTGTTGCTGCTTCACTGATTTGTAGGCATTTGCGAACAAACATAACCTACAGGCATTAGCAATCTGCCAGAAACCTATGACCACTATATTACTGTACAAAGAACAAAAATTAGCTTTTAAAAACACTAGATTATATATAATCAGACAAATGGGATAAACAGGAATAAGAGCTGAGCCATATTAGACATACTGCTGAGGATAGAAATTTGTGCATCGATTCTTGTACACTTATGTTTTTGGGAATATGGGTTCAGACCAACTATGTATCTCAGTTTGTGGGATCAGCATTTAATGAGTCAAAACAGCTTTCTGTTCTGATCACAAACAAACACTTTGCAAAGGAAGAGAAGCTGAAAAATGGGAAAATGCTCATTATCCTCTTAAAGGTTTGGACCATGCTGTTTGATTATTGTCTAAAAGTAATCTAGTCATTAAAATATACGGTAACAGAATCTTTGGAAGAGGTCAAGGAAAACACAAGTTCCTCTTGGTTCCATATTATCTTAAGTTTGCAGTGTGCCCCTTTTAACAGACTGCAATTTAATATTAGTTTAAATGAAATGTACAGATCATTTGAATCAAACCACTGTCTGCTGTAGTCAGGCTGAAATAGTAAAGCTGAATACCAAGTTTAATAGTGAATTGTGATCTCAATAAATAATATCAAACAATCATACTATTTGCTGTGGCTTAGCTCTCATATTGAATATTGTAACTAAACTAATTAAAGACAAGAACTTGATTGTGCAGTTGCAACAAATAATATAGATGCTTAAAGCAACAGAAAATAGGACAAGAAAACAGTTCACATAAAGAGCATTCTTTAAAGATAGTCAAGAGTGCAGAGTACATCAGGTTATCTTCATGCCATTATCTTCAGAAAAGATTGTTATGAAGAACCAAACCAAAAGGAAGTGAAACAAACCAGGTACACAACATCTGCTCGAGTGATTTCATAAATTTCTAACAATAACTGACTAGAATTCAGGAAGTTCTCCTATAACACACATTTATTAAACGCGGTTTATATGTAACGCTGTTTGTGAATTGGTGAACCGTTTTTTGATAAAGCGATAGTGACGCAATTTACGTCCCCTGCACTAGGTGTCACAGTACATGGAGGATTGGACTCTGTGACGGCATCACATGATCAGTCAGCGCATGCACACCTCTCATGAAGAGCTTCATGAAAGATATTGTGAAATGTTTGTGCTCGTGAACTTGGAAAAGCATTGTGAAAATGCCTCCACAGCCACCAAGAAGCTGGGATCAATCTGTTAATTTAAAAATTTAGAGTTCAAATAAGAGTGAAATTTCACTGGAATTGACCAACAGTAGAAGGACAGTGTTGAGGAACAGTTTGAAACTTGACTTTGCTGTTTGTATTAAGAGCTTTTTTTCTCTCATATTATTTTTAAAAAATACTTGCAGACTCCTGTGAATCTGTCTCAGTGACTAATTACGATAGTAACAACCTGAAAAAAAAACCATGGTCAGCCAGCTGCTCTGGGTGGTCAGAATCAGGAAACTCTGCACATGGTGGGTGAGGGAGAGAAAGGTGGGTGGCACACTTACTTTTGGTGCATGTGTCTTGAGGGGGTGAGTAGGCTCTGCAGAAGAGATTCAGGGTTAGTCAGGATCAGATATTTGTGGGGATGAGAGAGAGTGGGGAAAAATATTGCAGGAAATGTTGGGTACCGTAGCAGAGATAGAGTGTGAGGTATCAACGAGGAGATGGTGGCACTTTCACAGGCAGAGTGGAGAAGATCATTGATCGTCTTCCTACATTCTGTGCATTCCTTCAGATAGTTGCGGCTGCACTGGCCTGGATGGCAATCCTGGTCCAGGTTGGCATGGTTCCAGTAGAACATCATTCTCTGTTGGCCTGGGGAGAGAAAGACGTCCTGCTTCTGCATCACCCCATCCCCATCCCCATCAGCAGCATCTCCATGTCCCTGCCCACAAAGAGAGGCACCAATTTTCCATTGTCTGCCCAGGGCCAATATCAGGAACCATGCAGGACAGCTCCGGACTCAACCCGTGTCTGGTGCATGATATCTTTTAAAAGATGGTGCTGCACCACAGATATTGGTCAATTCTGGAACATCCAGTAAGTGGTGAGTTGTTTTGGAAAGGGTACATGTTATGATGGTGCTAGAATGCGAGAGAATGCACTGAAGAGTAGGGTAGGTAATAAATCAGGCTAAGTTTGGGGACAGACATCCCCAAGCATCACAATGTGAACCCCTCTGAAAAATTGACAAAACTGACACTTAGCGAAATAAATGAAGATTTAGCCCTGACTTGTGCAGTGTTAACATTGGATGGGATCAGAAGATTGGCTAAAATGTAATGCAGCCAGCAAGTATAGATGCTAATCGAGAGTAATCAGTTGAAGATTCTGATGAATTGCACTATATAGTACCATACAATAGATCAACATTTACTTAGACTGTGCTATCATTTATGTTAGGCCAACTACTATTTTTGTTTCGATTTTTACTGGTTCGCCCAAACCCAGTTTTTCCCAAAGGCCCCATTATTTCTATTGCATGATTTTCTGTAACACAGTGTCGCAAGGGAAAGCAACTATGGGGTTATAGGAGAACTATCTGTATTATAAAAATACAAGAACCATAACACATTAGCATTCTGTGCTTTGATCCTGACTTATGTAAAATTATCCCTGGGAATACACAGATTCATTTTCATAAACATACCTGATAATTTTGAGCCAGATACATTCCCACTAGATTCCCAAAAGTAAACCCTACCTGAAATAGAAAACACATTAACAGACAAGTTATTAAAATAGATGTTCATAAATAATACCTTTCATAGGGCAGAACATTAAACCATCTGAGTATGTTTGCACACACGTATACATGAATGGTTAATGGAGCATGATACTTCAAACATCTAGAATTGAAATTAGTGGGAAGCGAAGTTTCCCAAAGTAAACTTTTGACAGTGCTGTAAAAAGAGGTGTGGGATTATATACATATATAAAAAAAAGAGTTCCACAGTTCCTTTTGTAATGACGAGCACTGAAGCTGCCCCAGCCCTATTGGCTAATGACATTACAAGAGTTAATCAACGGCTCTTACTCTGTGCTTATTGCTGGTAAAGGGAAGGCAGAATCATGTCAGAATTTCTGACATAAGTGACAGAACAGCTCTGCTCACATTTACAGGAAATTTACTTATAGAATCTTTTTCTAGGGTAGGAACATTTTACGCCAATGCCAGCCAGCACAAAAATAAAGCTGTACAAATATTAACCTGAACAGAAAACCAGAAAATAGTGCAGTCCAACTAAAGTTTCAACTGCACCCTCATTGCCCTCTGTAACATCTATGTGCACAACAACATTTATCACAACCCAGTCTAAACAATCCCACTACTGTAGTCCCCATTTCATTGTTTCAAGTCCAAGGGCTAGAGCAATAAACGTACCTGACAGAGCTGGCTTAGTCTCCTTGGTATGTCAAATATTAATAATTGGTGGCTGTGTCTTTACTTACTTAGGTCCCAAATTCTAGACTGTCCTCCACTACACCCTTTTGACTCTATACCTCACTTTCTTCCTCAAGAAACCCCTTAGAACATCTCTCATTGTCTCAACCATCAGTTATTTTAACCACATACAAAGATGTTAGGTCAAGTGTCATATTTTGTCTCAATGCTCCTGTTGAGTACCTTGGGATATTTCATTACTGAAAGCTTTATAGGAATACAAGCTGTTGTTAGTCATCCATGACTAGATGCTATCTTTGTGTGATTGAGACTCATGCCCTTCTGCCAGTAACAACCATTTTATTGAGGACCACCCTGGTAATTAGTACCTTTAATCATAATGGATAAACAATCTCCAAATGCCCTCTTTTTGCCAAATGAAAGGCGATTAGGGACTATTTTGACAAAACAACAATTTATCTTTAGATATCACTTTTTGAAAAGGAACATAAAAGTTGAGGAACAGAAACTGAGCTAATAAATGGTGAAACAAGCTCGAGAGGTACCCGTTCCTATGTTCTATGCACTACCTTAACTAATCAATCAGAGTATCTCCAGCAATTATTTATCTTTTCAACCCCATAACTTTCTCAGTATTTCTCCAATGCTTAACATTTCCTACCATCCTCTTTCTCATCTACACACTGTCCCTTGGTGACATAATCTAAACACAGAGGGGCAGCTTCAATACCAGAAAGGCAGAGCTCACTTTTTTTGGCTCCTGCCACAACATTATCAAAGAGACCATATTCATCTCCAGTTAACCCACCATCAGTGTTCTTTCTGGTCTATGTTGTCTCTCAGTCTTCCAACACACCTAATCTTAATTATCTTCATTTACAAATCACTTCAGAGTCTCAAACTACCATATTGCTTAACCATTTCATGTCTTACAACTGCCTTTCAAAACTCTACATTTCATCAACAAAACATCTCATGCATTTCTTTCTTCTGTTTTCCCACCATCAAAAAGTAGCCCATGCGTTCAGCATTTTAGACCTCGTGCTGGAATTATATGCTTAGACCACTTTGTTTTGCCTTTTTCTTCCTTCAAGAATTAGAGTCTCCCTGCTCTAGGAAGGATGTTCTGAAACTTGAAAGGGTTGAGGAAAGATTTACAAGGATGTTGCCAGGATTGGAGGGTTTGAGCTATAGGGAGAGGCTGAATAGACTGAGGTTATTTTCCCTGGAGTCTCAGAGGGGTAACCTTATAGAGGTTTATAAAATCATGAGGGGCATTAATAGCATGAGTAGGCAAGGTCTTTTTCTCAGGGTAGGAAGGCCAAAACTAGATGGCAAAGGGCAAAGATTTAAGGTGAGGCGCGGGGGGGGGGGGGGGGGGGGGAAAGAGAGATATAAAAGAGATCTAAGGGGAAACTTTTTCAAGCAGACGGTGATGCTTGTATGGAATGAGCTGCCAGAGGAAGTGGTGGAGGCTGGTACAATTACAACATTTAAAAGGTATTTGGATGCGTATATGAATAGGAAGGGTTTAAGAGTGATATTGGCCAAATGCTGGTAAATGTACTAGATTTATTTAGGATATCTGGTCAGCATGGACGAGGTAGACTGAAAGGTCTGTTTCCATGCTGTACTGCTCTATGACTCCATGACGTTCCTGAAACCAAATGCTTTGACTAAGCTTTTAGTCACATGATTTAATGTCTCACATTTTTGGCTCATTATCCATTTCTAGCCGATTCAATCTCTGAACTTGGTGTCGGGGGGGGGCTCTTCATAATTTTAGGTATTACATACTAGAAAGTTGCTGAATCTGCAAAGGGAAAAGGAGATTAGCATTTTAGTTGTATAGCTTGATAACATTGACTTGACTTTTCTCCTTTACGGATGCTAGCTGCTCTGCAGTACATTTATAGGAATAAGGTTTTTCCCAATGTTCTATAACCTTACTGTTGTAAATTTCATAAATTAGAGCTAAAAACTTTGAAAGCTTATTAAGCAGAATTGTTAACAGTAAAGTAAAAAGTGTACCCATTCCATTCTGTAATCCTTGACAGTCCGTCAACACTCCCTGACCTCTGCATTCCTCTGGTCTATCCGCCATTTTCTTACCCCCCACCATGAGTGGCTGTGCTTCAGTTGTGTGCGCCCTAAGCTCTGGAACTCCTGATACACACCTCCCGATTTGTCCACATTTAGTTCAGGTACTCTTTAAAACACAACTCTTTAGTCAAGTTTTTAATCTGCTTTTCTAATACCTCATTCAGTGTGGTGTCAAATTTTGACTCAGAGCTTCACTGTGGAATACAATATTAAACAAGCTGCATAAAACCTAAGTTGTTGTTTAAATGAAAATTTTTGAAGCATTAAGAGAATTTTAATAAAGTTTCTTTTCCCAATGAAATAGCAATAGCAGTATTTAACGACTAATACTGCAGCATACACTCAAAACAAACACAGCCTGGCTGAGCCTTAGAAAGGAGTGCTGAATCACATTTAAACTGGGTGAATTACAAGTTGCACTGGAAAATAATTCTTAAACTTTCAAAATATTCATATTACATAAAATAACATTTTATTGTTGTTATGGTGAACTGACACAAGAGAATATGTATTTATTGTTTATGCATGAACATGTTATAGTGCAAAATGACCATCCCAAGGGCCAATTCATTGCAGTTACTTCAGTTTCTGGTCTTCTTTAAAGACTTAAGTTCAGCTGGTTGGCAGGCCACAGGATTCACAGCAAAAGCTTTTTTGCGCCCCCCCCCCAACATACTGAAAGGTAAAGTCTTACCAGACCATAGGACTGTTCTCCAATGACAGAGAGATAACTGGTGCTGATTTAACCTGATGGTCAACAGTATTGTGCTGGAAAAGCACAGCAGCTCAGGCAACACCCAAGGAGCAGGAGAGTCAACGTTCGGGCTTATGCCCGAAACATCAAATCTCCTGCTCCTTGGATGCTGCCTGACCTGCTGTGCTTTTCCAGCACCACTGTCTCGACTCTGATCTCCAGCATCTCCAGTCCTCACTTTCTCCTCCTTAACCTGAGGGTCACCATGGCTCAGGCGAGAGAGAGATTAGATTAGATTCCCTGCAGTATGGAAACATGGCCTTCGGCCCAACAAGTCCACACTGACCCTCCGAACAGTAACCCACCCAGCCCCATTCTGTCTGACTAATGCACCTAACACTATGGGCAATTTAGCATGGCCAATTCACCTAAGCTGCACATCTTTGGATTGTGGAAGGAAACTGGAGCACCCAGAGGAAACCCACGCAGACATGGGGAAAATATGCAAACTCCACACAGACAGTTGTCTGAGGTAGGAATTAAGAGGGGTAATACTTCACTCAGCCAGTACAGGAATTGAATCCAAGCTATTGCTGTCACTCTGCGTTGCAAACAAGCTGATCAGCCAACTGGACTAACTGACCCTTTCTGTCAAATACTGTCAAAAGTTGTTAGTTTGTACATCTAAATTCTCTCTACCCCTTTCCTTGTTGCCCTATTTACGATCTATCCTGCCCTAAACTCTGTTGCATTCTAACCTATTTACTTGGTCATCACCTCAAACCTCAGGAGCTATATAGGAATCAATCTGTCAACATCTATCATTACCCTGCCTCAATTCAGCAAGCTCTCTCCTCCTTTTGTTTGACCATCAACTCTCAACCAACTAACTTTCAAACATTTATCATGTGTGGGAAGTGTTTCCTAACTTCACTCTTAAAAAAAAGTTTTGTCGTTAATCTTTACACAACCACTTAGACTTAAAAACCAGCAGAAATAGTTCCTATCTACCTTATCAATTTTCAGAATATCTTGTAACCTTTCATGTCATTCCTTGCAGTCTACAGTATATTCCAGGGATTGTAACCCCCTAGTTTGTGATCACTCCTCCTAATTTAACTCTTGGAAATTAAAGTATCACTCTGGTAAAACTCTCAAAGATCAAAATATTTTGCCTATAATGTGATGCCCAGAACTGCTCCAGGCATGATTTAACCAGGAGTTTACACAGTTGAGGTATGGCTTCTATCACCTTGCCTTGCAGGTCTGTGGGTGTAAAGGCCAATATTCATCATTTTGATTACTTCATGCACCTATTTGTGAAACTTCAGGGATACAAAGTACCTGTACACCAAATATCTTTGGATCTCCACTGTTTCTAGCATTTCACCTTTGTCCTATTCTATCTATTTTCCCCTTAATGCCCAACTATGTTCTTTACAACGTTGACTCTTTTTGCATCATTGGCATACTTGGACACATGACATTCTAACCGATCTATATCATTAATAAATACGACATATTTGAGATCGAAATGTAGATCTTTGCAGGATACTAATCGTCACATCTCACTAATTATTAGACCTGCCCATTATCTCCCTTCTCTGTCTCATGTGGCCAAGCCAACTTTTTATCACATCAATAATTTGCCTTCAGTTCCTTGAGTTTGAACTTTAGCTAAAGTGAAGTACTTTGTTAGAAGTCTTCTGGAAGTCCAGAGCATCCATTCATGCTCCCCTTGTCCATTACTTTAATCATCAGATTAATAAAAAACAAATAGCTTCACCCTGGGAATAGTCCATAAAGCAGTGTCCTGTGTCACAGTGACTCAGAATGAACCTCAACCAACACTATTGTATCTCCCTCCAGGCCTTCTTTGCAAAGGCACATTTCAACAGGAGATGAGCCAGTCTCTGTGCTGTATAACTATTTGACTCTTCCACATCACAGCCACTTAGGTAATAAAGGGGTGAGATTCCAGGTTTGTAGGAAGGGGCTTTCTTATCACCTTCAAGCTAATTCTTGGTCATAGTTTAAAAGTTCTGGCAACAATGCATTTGACCAAATGACTACAACAGACTACACACGGAACCAACCACCAGGATCTATCTTCTCTTTTCTCCCACAGGGACTGGACTGTATTCGCTACCGCATACAGGTACTAAATGCAACAAATTCACTGAAGATTCTGAGACAGCAACAGGCATTGCCGGAAAAGCTCAGCAGGTCAGGCAGCATCTGTAAAGAGAAATCAAAGTTAACGTTTCAGGACTGGTGACCTTTCCTCAGAACTGATGGTACCTAGGAAAATGTCAGTTTATAAGCAGAAGATAGGGTCAGCGAGGGAATAAAAAGTAAACATAGGTAGGGGATAGAACCCAAAGAGAGAAAGAAGAACGACTGTACCGTCAAAAGATTCAAGAACAATCTGGCTGGAAGGGTGAATAGATGTTAATAGAGACTATTAGTGGCTAACAATAGATAGTGTGTAATGGCAGACTATGTGATAACAAGGCCTAGTGTGTGAATTTGATTTCTCTTCACAGATATGGCAAACCTGCTGAGCTTTTCTGACAACTTCTATTTTTGTTTCTGACTGACAGCATCTACAGCTCTGAGACTTTTTATTCTGAGACAGCACCTTCCAAACCCACAACCATTTCCTTTGAGAAGGACAAGGGCAGCAGACACTTGGGAACATCATGACCTGCAAGCTCCCCTCCAAGCAACACACCATCCTGACTTGGAAATATATTACCACTCCTTCACTGTTGCTCAGTCAAAATCCTGGAATTCCTTCCCTAGGGGCATTTTAGGTTACCTATAGCACATGGACCAAAGTGGATCAAGAAGCAACTCACCCCCAACCACTTATGGGCATCTAGGGATAAGGAAAAAATGCGGCCCAGCCAGCGATGACCACATCCCATGATTGCACAAAATAAGGTGCACAAAACTAATCAAAATGACAAATACATACAATCACCACTTCATTGACTTACGGTCAAAGGTACTTTTCTACACGAACTCCCCTCACTAGGGACAGGTGGATACGGCACAGTCCAACTACTTGGAGCATGTCATGGCAATGTGGCCAGACCCACCCTTTCCAACACCAGGGACAGGCCGAACATTAGTATGGTGATACATGCTGTTTGCATACTAAAGAGTCTTTGCACAGCTTGATGCAGCTACACACAAAATGGCTGTCAGAATGAGGGAAAAGTTGGGCACATTTTTCCCCCTTTTACCTCGAGTTTCACACTTGTCATTATAAACAGGGTCCATTTCAAAACCTTCAGAAGATGGTTCAGCTAATCACTACAATACAGAGTGAGGAATGGGACAGACCCATGTCCCTAACAACAATTATCGTGGCAAGCACCAAAAATACACAATAAGGACCAGTCATTGTACTTTGCTTGAAAGGCCTGAGATATTGAGGAGACGGAAACTGCAAAAGCCCATGGGCTGTGTGCCTTGCTAAGAATGTAAATTGTGAACAGAATTACTGAAACGTACTGAGACACCCAAATATATCATGGTGCAAGGAGTACTGTGTGCAATTTTGGTCTCCTTATCTCAGGAAAGATACTGCCAAAGAGAGAGTGCAACAGATGTTCATTAGACAGATTCCTGGGATGGTGGGGCTATCCTAAGAAGAGAGATTGTACCCAACTTCAGTATGTCTCTCTTACATGGCCTTGGATTTTGGAATGTACCAGGCTACAACACTGAAGTGTTGACAGTATTTTACATTTGAATATTTATACCTCTACAATGCCAAATATATCCTCCCTGTGCTTTTGCAAAAGAGTGCAGGTGCTATGATGGCATCTGAAAAATAGCAACTCTGACAGTCTAAAACTCCCTCAGGGTTTCTCTGAAATGTTAGTCTAGAACTTGTGCACAAGTGTGGGCCTGTATTTTCTCTTAGCATTGCGAGCATCATTTTAGATTGCTTTCATTCTAGGTTTGACGTAGGCCGTATGATGCAAGGAGGTGCCATGTTAAAGAAGCCTCTTCTTGTCACTCACTCCTCTTCACTACTATTTCTCTGGTTCACAGCTTCAGTTCTTCCCTAATCCTTTGTATTACTTTACATCCTCTGGTTCGAGGCTTCTGTTGGCTGAATCTTACTGTTGCCACTAACTCTCCAGTTCAATGCTTCCTAACCTCCCTTCTTGCTGCTGAACCCTCTATCTCAGTTTATCACAAGCAAATCAAAACTGCTGTTCCTGCCTGTCACTATACAACTCCAGCGCTCTCGTTCACAGTAAAGGAGAGGGAAGCAGTAAAATGATTAAGGTAGGGACTGGCAGGTTTGGAAAGACCAAGAATCTGTAATGACCAAAGATCAAGGAATGGCAGAAGACATAAAATGGAGGATCACCAGCAATCAGATTATCAGGTCTGATGAAAACTCATGACCTGGAATGTAAACTCCATCTCGGTATCCAGCAGTATTGCCAAATTTGCTGAGTACTGCCAGCATTTTCAGTTTCCATTCTTTAATGTTCTGAATGGGTCATCAGCTTTCAGTTCACTCTGTTTAAGTTGGTTGCACTCATGCCTGATTCAGAAAGTCACACTTCAAATACTGGTGCACAAAATTCTCAACTAACATTTCAGCGAAACGCTGAGGAAGCTTTAGACTGTCAGAAGTGCTATTTTCAGATGCTAACATACCACACACATTCTTTTGTAAAAGCACAGGGAGGATATATTTGGTATTGTAGACACATCGATCTTCCAATGTAAAATACTGTCAACACTTCAGTGTTGTAGCCTGGTACATTCCAAAATCCAGGGTCATGTGAGAGACACATACTGAAGTTGGGAACAGCTTTTCAAAAGGGACAATTAAGAAAGATCATAAGACCCTTTTACCATCGTACACAGACAGGCAAAACAAAACACAGAATTCAAGTGGTATTTGTGGCATATAATTAATATTGTAGATATTAACAAAGAGCATATGTCATAACAACTGAAAGAAACTGATTTTATACAATGTCAACTTTGAATGGTCAAGTCATGTACTATTATACGTGACAAATAGTTTGGTTAGATCGGCTTTAGGCTGTGGGAAAAAACAAATAAATTGTATTTGAACGATGCCAGAATAATTGACACCGGCATGAAGCAACAAGCGGATAAATCCCATCCAAAGCCATCGTCTAGAGGAACACCTTCTAATTCCCTGAAACCAAAGTGAACCATATAGATGAATGACACTAACAGAAGTTCCTACCTACAGTAAATACAAAAGTACGCTGAGGAAGCCCCACATAGAACTGTCATTACCAGGAGCAGCTGCCTGAGAGGAGACAACAGCTAACGCCCATCATCAGAAACCGACCAGACTTGGGGAAGACTCCAGGGGAAGTTAGTGGAGGCCGCATCCTAAAGCTAAAGTTAAGCCTAAGCCCATCGCGGACACCCATTCAGAGCGGCTTCAGCTCAGGAAAGTCACCGTTCCCGTTTCCACTCACTCACTCACCAGGAACTGCAACATTGCGCTTTCTGCACGGACCTCAATACCTGGGCCCGCCGCGCTTCTTCCACTGGCCCAGCTCAGCAATGCGCAGGCGCGCCCTCACCCCACAAGGGCGGGATCACTGCGCCGCCATCTTGTGAAGGTCACAGCATCTGTTCTGTAGGCCCAGTATCCTGACAATAGCACACTGTCAATGGGAAAGAAACATTTTCCTACATATTATTGGTTAGGTACGGAAACCGCTGACTTTTACAAGATCTTGGTGGATAGCGTTGTCAAGTTTGGTGGTGGTTTCATCAAAGGATGCATAAGGCCTCTAACAACTAAATTCTTAGCAATTATTTCTATAACCAGTACGAAATGACTCTTAAAACTAACAGTTACATTAATTGTCCTGTAGTTTTTAAAAATATGACTTGTTTGAAGCAGTATCCAGCAGATTCATTTTTAATTGTTTTCAAGAGGTCGCAGAAAAGATCTCCAAGAATGATCACAATTACAAAATCATTACAACACAGGCCATTCAGTCTGTCCTATCTAGGAGCATATCACATAGTGTCATTCTCTTGCCTTTTCCCCATAAACATATACTTTGTTCCTTCATACAGATTTAATTCATTTTTGAATTACTATATCATGCTTCGAGGCAGTAACCTGATTTTTTGCTGCATGAACAATATTTTACTTGTATTAACCTTTTCTATTGTCAATTATTTTACATCTGTGCCCTCTCGTTCTTAACACTTCCATAGAATTACAGGGATTAGACACTTTAATCACCGAATGGTTATTGCCATCGGTCATGGAAGAGCAGAGCCAAGCAATTAAAAACCTTCAAAAGGTGGGTTTGCAAAGAAGTCTATTAAAAATACTGATATTTCAAAGTTTTTGCAAGGTTTGTAACTCAGGTTGGGGTGTAGGGTGTAGGTTTGATATCCAGACGTTTCATTACCTGGCTAGGTAACATCATCAGTGGCGACCTCCAAGTGAAGCAAAGCTGTTGTCTCCTGCTTTCTATTTATATCTTTCTCCTGGATGGGGTTCCTGGGGTTTGTGCTGATGTCATTTCCTGTTCGTTTTCCGAGGGGTTGAGAGATGGCATCGAGATCTATGTGTTTGTTTATGGCGTTGTGGTCGGAGTGCCAGGCCTCTAGGAATTCTCTGGCATGTCTTTGCTTAGCCTGTCCCAGGATAGATGTGTTATCCCAGTCAAAATGGTGGTTTTTTTCATCCGTGTGTAGGGCTATAAGGGAGAGAGGGTCGCATCTTTTTGTGGCTAGCTGGTGTTCGTGTATCCTGGTGGCTAACTTTCTTCCTGTTTGTCCTACGTAGTGTTTGTGGCAGTCCTTGCATGGAATTTTGTAGATGACGTTGGTTTTGTCCATGGGTTGTACTGGGTCTTTTAAGTTTGTTAGTTTTTGTTTGAGAGTGTTGGTGGGTTTGTGTGCTACTAGGATTCCGAGGGGTCTTAGTAGTCTGGCTGTCATTTCTGAAACTTCTTTGATATTATGGTAAGGTGGTTAGGGTTTATGGCTGTGCTTGGTCTGCTTGTCGTGGTTTGTTCTTGAGGAATCTGCGCACTGTATTATTTGAGTATCCATTCTTCTTGAATACATTGTATAGGTGATTCTCCTCTGTTTTCCGAAGTTCGTCTGTGCTGCAGTGTGTGGTGGCTCGTCAGAATAGTGTTCTGATACAGCTTCGTTTGTGTGTGTTGGGATGGTTGCTGGTGTAGTTAAGTATTTGGTCAGTGTTTGTCGGTTTTCTGTGTACGCAGGTTTGTAGTTCTCCGTTGTCCTTTCTTTTGACTGTGACGTCCAGGAATGCGAGTTTGTTGTCGGTTTCTTCCTCCTTGGTGAACTTTATGCCTGTGAGGGTGTTGTTGATGATATTAAATGTCTCTTCTATCTAGTTTCGTTTTATGATGACAAAGATGTCATCTACGTAGCGGACCCAGATTTTTGGTTTGATGGTTGGTAGGGCTGTTTGTTCTAGTCTTTGCATCACCTCTTCTGCTATGAATCCTGATAGCGGAGATCCCGTGGGTGTGTCATTGGTTTGTTTGTAGACTATGTTATTGAAAGTGAAGTGGGTGGTGAGGCACAGGTCCACTAGCTTCATGATGTTTTCGTTGGTAATGTGATTGATGGTCGTTGGTGTGTGTGTGATGATCTCTTCTAAAAGTGTGGTAAGTGTTTCTTTTGCCAGGTCAATGTTGATGGAGGTGAATAGTACTGTTACGTCGAATGAGATCATTGCTTTGTCTTCCTCTATTTTGGTGTTTTTGATGATTTTTAGGAATTCCTAGGTGGAGTGGATGGAGTGCTGTGACTCTTCTACTAGGTATTTCAGTCTTGCGTGTAGTTCTTTGGCCAGTCTGCAAGTTGGTGTTCCGGGTAGTGAGACTATGGGTCTGAGGGGGAATCTTCGCTATCAGGATATCAAACCTACAGCTCAGCGAGCAAACCTACACCCTAAATTTCACAAGGTTCTTGCAAGGTCATAAGTAAGGCTACATTTTATTTAGGAATGCTTAGGAGATTTGTTCTCAGCTTGTGGAATCTGTTTTACATCATGGATTGCAACATCTCCATTTACATCACTCATCATAGTAATTGTGTTTGTTTACAATCCAGAATGCAGGAGAAAGAAGAGGATAGACGGAACATAGCTTAAACAAAATAGAAGAGAAATAGAAAGGTAATGTATTGCATTCTCATGTGTGTTCTTTGTCTTCATAGCAGCCCAGGCCGACGTTCTAGGTTACCATTAAACAACATTTATTACACTGTTGATGTGTAAGGCTTTGTAGCAACCATTTAGGGATGTACAAGATCTAACTTCTTTGTTGTACTCACACATGACTTGATGTCACAGTGACATGATGACTTACCTCAGAGGCTCATCTGATCATTTGTGGGCAGCACGGTGGCACAGTGGTTAGCACTGCTGCCTCACAGCGCCAGAGACCCGGGTTCATTTTCCGCCTCAGACGACGGACTGTGTGGAGTCTGCATGTTCTCCCCATGTCTGCATGGTTTCCTCCGGGTGCTCCGGTTTCCTCCCACAGTCCAAAGATGTGCAGGTCAGATGAATTGGCCATGCTAAATTGCCCGTAGTGTTAGATAAGGGGTAAATGTAGGGGTATGGGTGGGTTGCGCTTCAGCGGGGTGGTGTGGACTTGTTGGGCCGAAGGGCCTGTTTCCACCCGTTAAGTAATCTAATCTAATCTAATTAATTCATATCTCTTCAATATTGAGGGATTCAAAAACACAATGAAGCAAGAAATTCATGAACAAATTTTTGAAGGCAGGGCTGTTTGCCATAGGAGGAAGAAACTGAATAGGGATTTACAAGATTTGAAAACATTCTGCAGATTTCATATTTAATCATTTTATAGACGTGAACTGGAAGGATTGTGCATACCTTGATTTTTATTTAAGAATGAAAGGTCACTGGAATGGACTTTTTTTTAACAAGGCATTTCTTAGTTGTCATGCGTTGTGATAGCTGCTTATTTAGTGGAGAGACCCCTGCCTCGATTATGACTGTCAGGCAGCAGCATTTGCTTTGGATATTAGTTGGAGTCAATAGTAACTAGCCTGCTGAAGGAATGCAGTTTCTCAGTTAGATATTCTCATTCTGTAAGTAGGCCCATTGTGATGGGGTCCTAGTACAGCTGCTGTCATTTGCTCTGCATAAAGAAATACATTTTTGTTTTCATTTATCTAATGTGTATCTTTTGGGTTATTTAGAAGGATATCAATTCATATTTCTTATTTCAAATTATGTTAACCAATTCTGTACTTTCATTAAATATATTTTGATTTATAAAAAAATCATTCTGAGCTTATTAAAGTAACATTTTTTATTCTAAGTCTAAAATAGAGCATAGAAGTGGCCATACAGTGAACCAATAAAGCAATTCATATTGTGACCCATGAAGTACTTGAAAACAGTGCATATCTCCCATCTCTTTTATAATAAGAGGAACTTCCAATGATGGGATGGAGAAACCAGGGGATGAGAGATTCTTAAGAGGAACAGAAGGTGTGTTCAGAATCAGAAAGTCAGGGTGGGGTAATCGTGAACTAATTTGTATCTAAGGAATAAAAATTTTACTTTGGACCTTAGAGATAACAGGGCAGAAGTGGGTACTGCAGATGCTGGAGATTAGAGTGGTCCTGGAAAAGCACAGCAGTTCAGGGCAGCATCTGAGGAGCAGGAAAATCAATGTTTTGGGCAAAATCCTTTCATCAGGAATGATCTAACCAGTTCCAAGTAATAATGGCAATCATGGTTCTATTACTATTAACTAGATATCATGTTGTTCTCTTGGCATTTTGAAACATTTATTAAATATACATTTCACATGTACTGTGTTTCATAATGTCAATGTTTAACAATGTGCTTAGTTAGGAAAACTAAGCTAGAAAGTTTAAGAAATCATTCTGTGAAAAGCTTTTCCCTTCTGATCCAAAGCAGCAAGCTGTTAATTGAATTACTTCTCAATGAATTTACCTGCTATCTCCTTTACTTTATGCTCAAACCTGTTGCTTAATTACAATAAGTTTCTGTCACAAAGTAGGTAATATTAAGAGCAATTTAATCATTTTAACATTATTAGTTATTCCCCATATCTGATTGACGTGAGGGCATTTACAGTCAACTATTTGTACAGGACTGGAGACTGTAATCACTCGCAGATTGAAAGTGTTCGTTCTCTGCCATGAAGAACACTGTTGTACATACAGAACAATGAGAAGGGATTTATGCACTAACAAAAACAACGCTAACACAGTGCTGGAATCTTTGGGCTTCAGAGATATCAATCAAAATAGAATGTTTCTCAGAAGACAGAATCATTTTGTAACTCCACAAACTAGAAATACTAATCATGTAAATATAACCCTTTGTAACTGTAACAACTAATAGGATTTTTTAAAAAAACTCTAAAAAATTTTTAGACGTAATACAGTATTTCTGCGAAGAGCTCTTATGAGTTACAGGTTAAATAAGACACTTTTTTTTCTGCTAACATGCCAATCTGCCTGGTTATATTTGAAGAAAAAACAACTCATGATTTTATACCTTGTGTTTTTTTAAGAGTTTCTCTTGTGATATAAGAACCAGAGCAGCGGGCATGTTTGTTACTGTCACATTAATTTTAAAAACTTGATGTAGTTGTTCAAACATTTGCAACCATTTGAATTTTTAAGTTGATATTTTTTGATTACCTCTCAGTTTTACTAAGTAAACAAGCATAATTCAACACAATGTAGCCTAAATGAAATCCAAACTATGGTGACAGATTATCAAATTTCCATCTCTGGAGTTATACTACTTTGTCTTAGACTATACAACAACTTGAAATGTAGGTGTCTCTCCACAATACCTAAAGCAGAATCAGTGTATCGCAATAGCCACACCAGCATGTGCCCAGTACTTTTGCCACTGAGTCAGAACGTTGTGTACTCAAATTTCACTCCAGGACTTGAGCATAAAAAAATCAAAGATGTGGGAGTGTTGCACTATCTGAAGTGGAGTCTTTCAAGTGAACTGTTAAACCTAAGCCCTTTCTAGGGCCAGATATATTCATCACTCATCAACAGTACAAAAACAGACGACTACATTATCTTTTGTTGTGTGCAATTTGGCTTCACATTTTCTTCATTACTGCATTTCTTGCAATTACAACAGTGACTGCATCTGTACTTTGTTAGCTTTGTCCTCAAGTTATGAAAAATACGAAATGAATGTAGCTTTTCTTGACATTGGGTATTGATATTGGATAATGTTCACATTCAAAGGAAGTGCAACCTATAAATAATTACTACAAAGAGCATCTGAGACCCAGAAACAAAGCAGGCACACCTCAAATTAAACCTTCTTGTGACCTTCCCAAGATGGCGCAGGTCTGGTTCCACCACGCTGACGTCATGTCCGATTCCCAGCAGTGGTTCCGGTTTCTCTGGAAACAGTAGCGAGACGACACCTCGGAGTGAGCTTGATCCGAGCCGAGCTGTGCCGCTGGGATGGCGGACCGCGCCCCGCTGCTCGAGTACGAGGAGGGTCCTGCTGTCACATTCCCTCCTTGGGATGGCTCCAGCCCGGCTCCTGGGAATGCCGCCGGATCAACGGCCTCACCGCGCGGAGCTGCCGACAGCTGGAGCCCGAAGCCGGAGCTGGAGCCGGAGGGGGATGCGGCCGCGGCTCCGGGAGCTCAGCAGCAGGAAGAGGAGGAGCAAGTGGTGGCCGTGTTTGTGGTGACTTTCGACACGAGAGCAGGTGAGAGTGGTCTCCCTACAGCCACAGTCCTCATCCAGTGTCCGCAGTTAAAATGGCTGCAGAGTGGGGGGTGGGGGAAGATGGCGGGGTCTCCATGGTACCCGGAGGAGGAGATGGTGATGGGAGCATCTGCATACCCAAGGGTTGAGGAATTTGTTCTCTACTTTAGTTTACACTGAGTGATATTCCTTATAACAAAGCGTTTCTGAGTTGATGATACCTTCTCTGGTACAAAAACTATATTGGGATACGGCTACAAAGCGGTAGAGTTCATTCCGACGACTCAGCCCTTGGATTGTTCCAACTTGGTCATAGTGAGCGAGGTGCACTGTATCATTAAAGAGACTTGGTCCGTCCTTTTTCTTTAACCAAAGCATTTTCAAAAAAAAAATTAACGATCAATGCAAACCATTTGGATTTGGTTTAGATACACTTGGTTGGGATACCAATATTTTACTACTTTGTGAGTAATGAAAAGAGTCTGGAGTTTATGGAGGCTGAGATTGGAAACAGCATTGATGTCATCCTTTTGGTTTAAGAGAAGCTGTAGATTTTGTTGAATGATTGTGGACTAAGTTCTTAAATTGCTAAGGACTATGTACCTTGGACATTTGCTGGAAGATGGCCCATCAGGTAGCAGTAGCAGATCTAGAATACATGATGTATTTACTCTTCCTTTCCTGCTTCACCACTACTTCTGTATAGAATCCCTACAGTGTGGAAACAGACCCTTCAGCCCAACAAATCCACAGCGCCCCTCTGAATCATCCTGAATGATTGGTGGCACGTTGTTCCCAATTATTTAATGGCAATGTAGCCACACTTCAAGAGGAACTAAAGAACATCTTTGCAGTTTGACCATTTGAGAGTTGTGAAAACAGGATCTAGCAGGGAATGTGACTTTTGACCATCCAGACAGAGTGACCAATCTGTCAAAGTTAATCTTGTAAGTCTTTTGCCTGATTGTGGACCTGGCTTCAAGAAAGGCATTTGACACTTGACATAAAAATGGCTGCCAAGACTCAACATATTCCATGATTTGGAGGTGCCATTGTTGGACTGGGGTGGACAAAGTTAAAAATCACACAACACCAGGTTATAGTCCAACAGGTTTATTTGGAAGCACTAGCATTCTTCTTCATGTGATTGTGGAGCAGAATCCTGGAACACAGAATTTATAGTAACAGGATTGCAATGTAATATTAAACAAATTAAGCTTAAGCCTTTCATCTTTAAGAATGATCATGTTAGTTTTGGTTCCTTCATATGTAAATCCCAGAACTTTTTTAAAGTTCCATTCTCAAGATAGCTTTAACAACAGGTGCCATCTCAGCTCAGAAAATGCATTGAAGATGTGAGGTTAAAGTTTGTCTGTGTCCCAATGTTAGGCGAGACTGATTCTATTTCTGAAGTGGAATTTACAGAATCTTACGTGCATTTATGCAGTTTTTGAACAATATAAAATGTAAATCTGCAAGTATGAATTCATCCTACAAACTTGTACATGCATGTGCAGGGGAGACCAAGGTGAGTGTGCGCGTGGGGGTGTGAGTGTCTGTGTGTGTGAGTGTAATGGGTTATAAGTCTGTGATGGGGTATGTGTGTGTGAGAGAGAGAGAGGGTGTGTATAGTGCAGCATGGTCACCTGTAGCGTGACATGAACCTAAGGTCCCAGTTGAGGCCATCCCCACGGGTACCGAACTTGGCTATCAGCATATTCCAAAGTACTACTTTCAACATATGGGGGGGGGTCAAGTGTTCTGGATGGCAAATCTAGAATTAGGAGTCACAACTTCAGTCCAAGTACGTCAACATTTAAGATCTGTTTTTTCACCAAAATAATTTTGAGTCTGTGGAATCCCCTTCCTCAGACAGCAGTGGATTCTTGGACATTGAGTACACTCAAAATGAACTCAACCGAAATTATGGAATATGTGCATAGTGCTTAATAGTGGAGTTGAGATTGGGTGTCTGTTAGATTTAGGATCCAAAAATAAGCCAACTTCATTAATCTCTCAGTATTTTTATAGTTTCACCCATTTAAAGTCATCAATAAACGTCTTTACACCATGAATGCTTCAATAGTACCCTGCTGTAGTTTTTAGGCCCTTCAGTGTTGTGACCTTGTAGCTTTATGCTATAAGTATTGTCATAAAAAGGCCATTTTGTCTTTGGTAGCCAATATTCTTGAAGTAGAAGTGATAAAATGCTACTTATAATCCAATGCTTTGAGCTGATGGCATTATGGAAATACATTAAAAGGGAAGAATTATTTTACACAGATGTCCCTGTTTGAATAGAGCTGACAGGTTTATTTTATATTTCCATGGTTGATATTAGGCCTATGGATAACTGAGCAAGGACATGTGGCACCAGATTTCATTTATGAAGCCTGATTTAATTTTGGATGCACTATGTAAAAATATATGGACATCTTAGGGCTCTTAATGCTGTTCTGCTCCCAGTTTTCTTCCTACCTACAAACAATGACAATTAATAGAATACAGCACTCTGAACAGTAGTACCAGAATTTATCAAATTTGGCACACTCATCTTACAATTCATTCCTCTGAAAATCTGAAGGCTTATTCAACAGCTGTGTTAATGAAGATATAAAGTTAAACACACCTTTTATTGAAATGTTAGCTTTGCTGAGTTGGCAGTACTTTTACCTCTGAATTAGGTCAGGGTCTATCCATTCAAGGCCACCTGCTGTCACTGTCTTGGCAGTACAGTGCTGAATGCATTAGTGGCAGCAATATCTTTCAGGTGAGATGTTTTTTGCACTCCTTGAAAAATAAGCTGTACACTCATTGTTCCTTATTTACTGCTTACTAGGTTCTTGCAATTTGCACATAGTTTCATTTGCCTACAAATCACTTGACTCCACTTCTAAAGTAATTCACTGGTTGTGCAACACATTTGAAGATATTGAGAACAAAAATGAAATAATCGGGCTTCATTAATTCTTATGTCTCACAGACTGAATCTATAGTGAATAAGTTGTTTACTATGCTTTCTTTTATAGGTCAGAGTATTGAGTATATGATGCAGCTCTACAGGACAGTGGTTAGGCCACTTTTGGAATATTGTGTGCAATTCTGGTTTCCCTTCTATAGGAAGGATGTTGTGAAACTTGAAAAGGTTCAGGAAAAGATTTATAAGAATGTTGCCAGGATCGGAGGTTTGAGCTATAGGGAGAGGTTGAATAGGCTGGGGCTGTTTTCCCTGGAGCATCGGTGACTGAGGGGTGACCTCAGAGGTTTATAAAATCATAAGGGGCAGGGATAGGGTCAGTAGACACGGTCTATCCCCTGGGGTGGGGGAGTCTAGAGCAAGAGGGGAAAGATTTAAAAGGGCCCTAAGGGGCAACTTTTTCACGCAAATGTGGTGGATGTATGGAATGAGCTGGCAGAGGAAGTGTTGAAGGCTGGTACAATTACAGCATTTAAAAGGCATCTAGATTGGTACATGAATAAGAAGGGTTTAGAGGGATATGAGCCAAGTGCTGGCAAATGAGACTAGGTTAGGTTAGGATATCTTGTTGGCATGGACAAATTGGACTGAAGGGTCTGTTTCTGTGATTTATATCTCTATGACTCTATTCTCTGTTACTGTTGTCGAGAAATAAGGAAATATGTCATGTAAGCTCTTAACACCTTTAAAAATAAATAATATTTGTATGTTTTCAATTGAGTCTAATCATGAAGCATTCACTTTTTTGAAAGGATCTTTAACAAAACTTAATTAACAGAATCTTGCATGTTAATGGAGTCTTTAGTGTCACAGTAGTTGTTTGTTTGATCAGTTTTCAACTGGGATAGCCTTCGGAACTTTTTTTTTCCAGTTTGATTCACACCCCTGAAATCTCAGCACTGAAATCTCTTAACCAGACTCAAAAATAACATCACCTTTGACTTTATCCCTCTTGTCCTCCTTGACGTGTCTGTAGTCTTTTCCATTCTTGGCTATTCAGTGGCAGCAAGGAATCCATCTATGCTACTGATATAGGCTGAACCATGCAGTTCACAATCTTAAGCCATACCTTTGCTAATCATTGGCAAAATTATCTCTTTGTACATTGTAATGTTACCTGTTTCCATTCTTCAGTGCTGAAACCCTCAACCAGGCTTTTGTATTTCTGCTGAACTGACTGCTTAAGTGTTTTCCTGGCTGGTCTGTCATCTTCCATCTTTTAAACTTGAGCCCATCAAAACAAAGTGCAAATGTGACCCAATACAAAGCTGAACTATTGGCTGAATTCTGATGTTAAAGTCAAATTGTCACCCACACTATTTAATTCTTTTGTATGTGCCTTATACTTAGCAAAAAGTTCATGATCTAGAGACAGGTTATGATACAGCCTCAACAGAGAGATTCTGAAATAAAACGAAGAATGCAGATGCTGGAGATCTGAATCAAAGCAAAAATTGCTGGAGAAACTCAGTAAGTCTGGCAGACCCCTTCAAAATTGGATTAGCCACTGGACTCAAAACGTAAATTCTTATCTCTTCACAATGCTGCCAGACCTGCTAAGTTTGTGCAGCAATTTCTATTTTTGTTTGAGAGTTTATGAAGTTCCTCTCACAGATTAGTAGTCCAATAACGAACTGATAATCAACAATCCTGGTGTCCAAGTTTAGGATTAGGATTGTTTAGGATTTCATGTAGAAAAGCCATCTTTTCAAAATTGAGAGATATGACTGTTGCTGACCTATGCTTCATGGAGTGCTGTAAAATGGCTAGTGTGTAATATTGACATCTTTCTCCACAGGTAACATTATTGAATGGTGTCTGCCACATGAAGTGGATTTAGAAGGGGTCGAATTTAAATCCATGGCCAGTGGATCTCACAGAATAAATTCTGATTTTGTGTAAGTCATTTTCCAGACAGCTTTTTCAAACCTCCTCTGAAACAAACCTCAGTGGGAAGGATTGATTCTAATTTGTCAATTAATTTAAATAAGATTTAATTGTGTATGTAACAGATTCATGTTGTCTAAGTTTGAACTGCTGAAATCCCATAGCAGAATAAATTCTGATTTCTGCAAAATCAAGCTACTATGATTAACAAATGGTATCTGCTGTTAGCTTGGTTTGCATTTAGTTACAATGCTAACCGAATACATAACTGAAATCCCACCATGGCAATTCCAGGCAGAATTTCAGTTGAGCTTATGTTTTAAAAACTTGGAAATTTAAAACTGAGGTTTAAAAGTGACCATTAGCTGCTGGATTATTGGAATAACCCATCTGTTCAAGAATGTTATTCTTGAGGGAAGCAAATCTGCTTTCTTACCTGATCTGACATGCAAATGCTTCCAGACCCCACCGATGTGATTGAATATGAACTGGTGATGGAGACTAAATTTTGGAGAGTTCTGAGGACAGGTCACTGGACCCAAAATGTTAACTCTGATTCCTCTGCACTGATGCTGCCAGATCTGCTGAACTTTTCCAGCAATTCCTGTTTTAGTTTGAGACAAAATGTTCCCTTGCTTAGTTTACAAATGAGTAGAGAAACTGGTCTATAATTAATGATGGAGCAATAAGAAGTTAAACATTTAAGTGTCCTACAAAAATGTGCTGGTACAGTATTAGACCATTGTCTGAAGTACTGATTCTTTCACCTAGCTATACCATTAAACAATAAACCAAACCTTCATCTCTTAATTCTATTGTAAAAGTAGAATACATGATTAACCTGCTAGATGTTAAAATTGCATTTAGTATCATAGAATCCTGACAGTGTGGAAGTATTTGGCCCAACAAGTCCACATCAACTCTCCGAAGAGAATGCCACCCAGACCTGTTCCCCATAACTCTAGCTTTCCCCTGACTAATGCATCTAACCTACACATCCCTGAATACTATGGGCAATTTAGCTTGGCCAATTCACCTAACCTTTGGACTGTGGGAGGAACCCGGAGCACCCGGAGAAACCTACGCAGACATGGGGAGGACATGCAGACTCAACACAAGCAGTTGCCCGAGGCTGGAATTGAACCCAGGTCCCTGGTGCTGTGAGGCAGCAGTGCTAACCACTGAGCTACAATGCTGCCCAATTTAACACTGATCTTTTTGACAGTCTTTTTACCAAGAGATCGGCTTTTGATTTAAGTCTGTTGGAATACTTTGTACAAGATGTCATTATTTGTGCTAATCTTAATATCTAGCTGCACCATCAGGGTTAATAGGAAAGCATCTCTTCACACAAAGGAATTGAAAATCTCTTTTTTTAAAAAAAATTGATTCTGTCAATTAAAAATTGTTGGGTATTAAGGGTTATGGACCCAATTTGGCTAAATGCAGTTAAGATACAAGTCTTAACTATAATCTAAATAGCAAATTAAACTCATAGACCTGAATGGCCAACTGAGAGATGTTTACTTAATAATACCAGTTATCACAATTCAACTGAAAATTTATTCTTATCCTTCCTTTTGAGTGATAGAATCTTGAAACAGCAAAGAAGCCATTCAAGACATTGTGCCTCTGGTGACTGTTTGAAAGTGCAGTCATGCTTTGTCCAACATCCCTAAATTGGCCATTCTCTTTTCAAAATAATTTTGGAATTGACTTCACTACTTTTTTAGGTATTGAATTTGAAAATTATTTCCCTTTTTCTTCTTTTTCAATATTTATTTGTAATCTGTAAATCTGTATTCTTTGGCAAATGGTTCATCTCTAGTTATTCTATCAAAACCTCTACTAAGTTACCTTTTGGGCTTCTCTTTTCAAACCTCTTGAAAACCTAAGTCTTCAATCTCAGTAACATCCTGGTAAGCAGTGTGCTTTCTAAGGTCTTGCTTCTTTACTGAAGTGTGATGCCCAGAATTGTACACAATGTTCCAGCTCAGGCCAAACCAGTAACTTCTAAAATTTCATCTCAATCCTTTTTTTTTAAATTCTGTGGTTCTATTTATAAATATGAGTAACCCATATCTTTCTTTTTAACCACCTCAACAATTTAGCCTGCCACCTTTTCTGGATTTCAGTATATTGACACCAGGATCTCTGCTCATCTACACTTTTAAAAATTCTGTCCTTTATAGTTAACACTTACAATATGTTATATAATCTCTAGTGCACTTATCCACTTTAGAACCTCAGCAGATGGCTTCTATCTAATTCAACAGTATTTCTATCCCTCAATGTCTATTTACTAATCTCAATGTAGCTCGCCCTATGTCAACTTTCTTATCTACAAACTTTATAATGCTGATTTATACATCCAAGTTCATATTATTTATAACATTGAAGACTAATGAACCCAAAGCTGGATAGTGGGAAACACCCAGTGCAAACTGCTTCCCAGTCTGAAAAAAAATGTTTCTACCACTCATGCTCCCTTGTTTCCTGTCAGTGAACCAATTTGGAATCTGTATTGCCATTTTATCCTTGAGAGGTGAGTGCATGAAAATAATGAGCAGCCTGTGTAGGGCTTTGCTTCTGAAGTTCAGATATAAAACATTCTTTTTAATCCGTTTGCAGGATACTGGAAAGGCTAAAATTTATTGCCCATCACTAATTACCTTTGACAAGGTGTTGGTGAGTCACCTCTTTTAGCATAACTGAGTGACTTGATAAGCCATTTCAGAGTGCACACAAGAATCACCTGCATGTCTGTGTCTGGAGTGACATGTGAGTCAGACCAGGTAAGAATGGTAGATTTCTTAAGTGACATTGGTAAACCAGGTGGGATTTTACGATAACTGGTGATTTGACGGTCACAGTTATTGATGGTGTCTTTTTAGTTCCTAATCTATTTAATTAAGTTTAAATTTTCAAGGTACCATGGTCAAGTTTGAATCTCTATATCTTTACTCCAGGCCAATAGTTTGTTAGTTATGTGACATAAGTGCTATAGAAGCATATCCTTACATCTACTGCACTTGCCTTTTAACAAATCCATGCTGGATTTCCTTTGGTTAAACTTTGCTATTCCAATATGTCCCTGTTAACATTCCTCATCTTTACCACTGCATGTTAACTGTTCTTTTTCTGTAATTAATATAAACTGACTTGCGCTGTGATCACATTAGCTGAATTATTTCTGTTATATTGTATTCTACTTTCCCTATTTCATTTCTCAGAATCGTAATCAGCATTGCTTCCTTCCTTGTTGGATGGAGATGTTGATCAGCAAGGTTCTTGTACAGATAACATATTACTCTCCCCTTTTTAGCATTTGTATTGTTTTTTCTAGTCTAGATTGGAGTAGTATATCCTAATATTTCTACTTATTTAAATAAATGGCTTGAAATTCTGCCAACAAATTTCAGAATCCACCTCTTACCTATTTTTTGGTGCACTATATAAGAAAACCTCCCAGTGAAAGTAGCAACTGAGCCTTTGATCCTTGTCTTGAGCTAAACAGTTTTAAGTTCTTGAACCATCTAGTAAATCTTCCTATTTAGAGCCATAACCACTAGTTGCTTCCTTCTGATTCATGTGTAAATTATCCTTTTTAAAAAAAACCGTGGAATCTGGAAGACCTGAAACACAAACAGAAATTGCTGGAGAAATTCACCTGTGGAGAGGAAACAGTTAATGTTTTGAGTCAAGTGATCCTTCTTCACAATTGATAGCAGCTAGGAAAAGGTGATGAGGAGGTAGGGGAGAAAGGTGAAACCTAGCGTGGAGGGGACAGCGGAGAGAGTGTAGCCGCCACAAGAAGTGTATTTGCTGCTTACAATGCAGTCTCCTCCACACCAGGGAAACAAAACACAGATACTTTGAAGAATAACTATGTGCTATTTGTAAAAACCCCGAGCTTCCAGTTACCTGCCCCTTCACTGTACCACCGTCACCATTTCTTTCTCAGGCCTGCTGTAGTGCTCCACTGAGCCTCCACGAGCTGAAAGGACAAGACTTTATCTATTCGGGGACATTATATCATTAAGAACCTCATTTTGCATTTACATCTGAATACACCCTTTCATATCATTTACTTTCCCCAACACCCATTCACCGCTGCCAATCCATTTTCACCACTTATAGTTCCCATTATCAGTTAACTAGCTTTTCTCCCTTGGTTTACTGTCAGCAATCCCTTTATCTGCCTTTTTTTGCCCTGTTTTTTAGGACCTCTGTCTCCATCTATCCTCTCTCTCTCTGCCCACCATCCCCTCCTAAATCATTAGCATAAATGCCTTTCCTAGTTGATGTCTGTTCTGAAGAATGGTCAGTGCACTCAAAATATTAACTGTTTATTTTCTCCTTTGCTGCTGCCAGACTCCTGCGTTTCTCCATCAATTATCTGTGTTTTTCTATTGTCTAACCCAGCCAATATTTACCTTAAGTTCCATGAATGTTTCTTCTATTGAACAGTCTCCAAATTGCAACCCTACCCCTGCTGAATGTCTTCTGAAAATGTTTTCCATCCATACACACTGGTGTTGATGAAAGATCATCAACTTGAATCATTGCATGTTTCTCTCCCTGATGCTCCCTGACCTGCTGAGTACTTGTTTTTGGTTAATTTTGATTTTCTGGAAACCACATAAATAAATGTTGTCCATAGGCATTCTTCAGTCCTACTCTAGCCACTCTTTTTTTTATATAAACAAAAATCAATTGGGCTATGATATACCCTTTAGAAACCCATGTGCAATCACTTTAATCAGCTCGAATTTCTCCCAAGTGCTCAGTTGTTCTGTCTTTCATTAAAGATTATGACAGCTTTAGAATGGCTAATGTTAGACTGTTTTGTTCATCATTCCTAAATAATGCAGTTTTCCAATCTGAGGGAGTAATTTCTGAATTGAAGACACTTTGAAATATTATAGCTAAAGCATCTTTTCATCACCTTCCTTTAAAACCATGGCGTGGAAATGAAGTCCTTTTAGTCCTAGAATTTTTCAAATGCTGTGAAACCTGACACAAATTAGGGTTATCACCAAGTCTGCCATGTTGTTATTTTAATTTGCAATGTCATCCACATTTTGATTTAAAGGACATACATTTCCCTTGGCTGACCCTTTTCTTATAATATTATTTATTAATGCTAACATTATTTTGTTAATTCCTAGCTCTAATAAATTTTTGTGTATTCCTTTCTGCAGCTTTTTTTTTGTACCTTTTATATTTCTACCAGTGCCTTCTAATTTTGTTGTCTCCTGTGTCTAAACATCCATCCTTTAACTTTGTAAGAAGAGCTCTTGTCTCTTGAGAATATATCGATCCTGAATTAAATTAAAATTTTCTTGTATGCCTTTCTCTGTTCGTCTGTGATTTTATCCATTAGGAGTTTGACCCACTTGATGTCATCAGCCTCTGTTTAATTCCATTAAAGTTGTCCTTAACAAACCTTGAATCTTAATAGCTGTTACGTCGCTTTTTCAAAACTAGCATTGAATTTGATCACGCAATAACCACAGTTTGATAAATGTTCCTTTATTGTTAAATTATTAAAGTAATTATTCATAACTAAGTCTAGTAATCAGGGATATTTGCAGCCAGGCTGGAAGTCAAATGCACAACATTATGTTCAGCCACAGGGAGCAGTCAGGTGAAAGTAATTGGGCTGGAATGAGGAGTTTGTAGAGAAGGAACTGCTGCTCCTTGCATAATTTTTTTTCTGATCACACTGATTTGTGTAATTTTAAGCATTGTTAGCTTTGCATTTGAGCCCAACAAAATGGTGATGTAAAAGATGCTTTACTCTGGAGGGTACTTGAAGACAATGTTGGCTTCTTCATTTGAGTTTGATTCTTCACAACCTACAATTGACTGACTTGTGGCAATGACCATGACAATTCATATTTAATTAAATAAACAAAGAGCTTATCAGAAAGAAACAAAGTTTATAATAGGATAGATTAAAAAAGCAGGTTTTTCCATAAAGTTAATATTAGATACCACAGCTTGTAGTCATAAAGTTGGGTAGTGGTAGAGTATGTATACTTTGAGAATGTAGCTAAAATTGTTTACTAGATATATTTTATTCCTCTGTTGTTTTGATGAGTTTCCTACTAAAATACATGATGACTCCTAAATTTGAATTGGAGGGTGCATGTACAAAAAGAAGCTTTGAATGTGGCAGGGCTAATTGAAAGGAAGTTCAAAAGCATATGAGATTGTTTGCTTTATTAATGGTACAAAAACAAGTTAAATTAAACTTGTATGACTGGACCTCAGTTGGACGACTAGCTCAATATGAATCACTACACCAGTTAAGAGCTGGACTTGATAAGTAATAAAACACTAAGGAATAATGATCATTTGATGATTAAATTCAGTGTTGAGTTTGAACTAAAGAAGTGTAACAGCTACTAAAATTTTAGATTTGTTAAGGCTAATTTTACTGCAATGTCAAAGCCTTAGCAGAGTCCAGAAGGGATTTACTAGAATGTTACCAGGGTTGAAAGACTTTAGGTAATGTGGAAAGAGCACAAAGCTGGGGTGGTTCTACTTAAAGCAGTGAAGCTTAAAAGGTGATATGATAGAAGCGAAACAAAATATTTTTAAAAGTAAGCAAGAAACTAATTCCAGGAGCAGAAGTGTCAGTAACCAATGGATAACATTCTGGCAAATAAACTGTATATGAAATAGTGGAACATCCTCTTAAAGAGCATTGGGTTGCAGTTTGGACCATTACCAAAACTGGTTGGTGAGGCAGATTCAGCTGTAACATTCAGAAGGTGATCGAAAACTACTTGAAACAGAGGGAACAGAGGGAAAATACATACAGGACTGAGAGAGAACATGGATGTAGGACCACTTAGATGCATCTAGTATAGCACTGTCATTGGTGCATTTGGCCAAATGGTCTCTGTCTATGATTTGTCATTCATGATTAGCACTCATGTCAGTGTGACAAAACTGAAGCATCTGTCTATCATATAGTATTGTCCTACTTTTGATCATTCTACAGGTGCAGCCAGAGTCCTCACATAGAAATAGACTAATATCATCATGATTTAAGACCTGCACCTTATCTAATTTACTACTCAGTTTCAGAATTTATTGGTGTTTTTGCTTCTCTGGGAGTTGAGGCTAGCTTTGAAAATATACATCATGTCACTGCTTCTGTTCACTTATCTATTCACTCTTTAATCTTTGTCGGTTTGTAGCTTGAGACATGATTCTGGTAAAATGTTAATCTGCTCCCTTATCAGAAGTGGAGAAAACATTTGAGGACAAATGATAACTGACCAATAACCGAAAGAACATAGCCAGAGGTTTCTTATTCATCTCTGATCTATGCCTTGACTACAAATTGTGTTGCGCAAGCAAGACATATTGTGGGTCATGAGAGACGAGGCCTTTTTTGTAGAAGTAAACTATGAGATTCGAAACAAAACAGCTGTGAAAATCTAGTCTAACCACTGTTGTTAAGATAGAAGGAAATGATAGTCATAACTTCAGTTTAGTAGGTTAGAATTTCAAAAATGCCACTTTGAAAATAATATAGATATGTCAGAAGTAGAGGATGCAGTGCATTCAAGGCTGTTGAGGGAATTAAGAATGGAAATCACGGAGGGGCTTCTAATGTTACTTCAACACAGGGGTCTTGCAAGAATGTGGATAATTGCAAATGTTCCATCCTTTTTTCAAAAAAAGTTTAAGAATAAGTCCAACGCTACAGGGTAGAAAACCTGTGCTTGGTGGAAGTAAGTGAGAGAACACGTTTCTGCGAAGTAAGGGGGCAGAAGGGGTGAGAGCCCTGAGACTGAGCAAGCCAGGTACAGCAATGATTTGTGACATAAGTTTTTGTTAACAATGTTGAAGTTCATGGAATTAAAGGAACAATGGCTTCATGGATAGAAAGTTAAATGTAAGGAAATAATATTGCTTAGTGGCTGAATGCCAGCTTAAGAAGGTATGCAATGGGGTTTCCCAGAGGTCAGTTCTTGCTTTTTTTTGTTAAATATCTGGGGAACAATTTGAATGTTTGCAAATGCACATAACTTGGATGCACATTTAGTAGGAACAATGATGAGAGGAAGTAAAGTGCAATACTGATTGGGTGCCAGAACAGAGATCTTTAGGTATCTTCACACAATTCATTGACAGTTCTAGAACATGTTGACAAAACCACTTAGAAAGCATAAGAGATCTTGGGCTTCACAAATAGGGCCATAGAATACAAAGGAGCAAGTGAGGATTGAAGATGCTGGAGAGTCAGAGTCAAAACGTGTTGCACTGGGAAAACATTGCAGGTCAGACAGCATCCGAGGAGCAGGAGAATTGACATTTTGGGCATAAGTCCTTCATCAGGAATGGGGAGGGGAAGAGGGCTGAGAGATAAATAGGGGGCTGGGGGAAGGTAGGTGGGAGGTGATTGTGACAGGTCAATGGGGAGGGTGGAATGGACAGGTGGGATGGAAGATAGACAGGTAGGTCAGGTCAAGACAGCGATGCAGAGTTGGAGGGTTGGATCTGGGATGAGGGGTGTGGGGAGATTTGGAAACAAGTGAAGTCAGTGTTGATGCAGTGTGATTGTAGGATCCCAAGGTATAAGATGACATGTTCTTCCTCCAATCAGTGGATGACTTTGACTTGGCAATGGAGGTGGCCCATGATTTGCATATCCTTGGCGGAGTTAAAGTGGTTGGCCACACGGCAGTGCGGCTGTTTGGCTCATGTGGACCAGAGATGTTCTCTCAACTGCTTCGCGTGTTGGCATTCAGTCTCTGGGATGTCCTGGAGTGGAATTGTCCCTCCTGGGAGCAGATACAGTGGAGTCGGAGGAATTGGGAATCAGGGCTCATGTTTTTGCAGGAGAGGGGTGGGAGGAGGTGTAGCCAAGGTAGTTTTGGGAGTCTTGCAATCGACTCAAAATGGGCATCTATTTCAAACCCTTTTTTTTAACACATCAGTATTTTTAAAAAACCCAAGAATCTTTTTTTTAGTTCAAATCATGAAAGCACTACCTCAAAGCAGTTCATTTAGGACTTTCAAAAGAAAATTGGGTAAGCATCTAAAGGTAAAATTAATTTGCAGTGTTTAGAGGAAAGAGTGGGCGCATGACAGTAACTGAATTGCTCTTGTTGAAAACAGGTGCAGCCATAACTGTCTAAATTGCTACATCCTTCTATGCTGTAACCATTGAATGATTATTAGAAAAATGGTTCGCCTTCTTGAATGTGTTGAACTTATGCCTCTTTCTTAACTTTAGCTTTCAGCTCATCAGCATCTATTTTTAAATAGATAAATTGTCTAATTCATCTGATTCACTCATTATTTTTCTGTATTGTTTGTTTTTAATAGCCTATATATTTCCAGTTTTCAGGTATGACAAAATATTTAAATCCAAAAAGTCCACCTATCTTTTCTGTTTTTTGATATTAACACATCCTAGAGAGCTAGGAACAGGATGGGGTAATTCAACCCACCAAGCCTGTTCTGCTATTCAGTATGATCAATCTGTGTGTTGTTTGGACTTCAAACATTAGAGGGCGTTTGCTGCCATCATGTCTTGTGCTTCTAGCTTCCAAATGTGTTACAAATCCATGTCAGTCTTTGACTTAAGCACCTTGATGCTGATAGTGTATCAGGTAAGCCTTGAGTCTTGGGAAGTTTCATCTGTATTTTGCTAATAAGTTTTTTTTTGAAACCTTTATCTCAGAAGACTGAATTTAGGTAAACAATTGGTCAGTTAAATTTAATATCTATTCCTGATCAGATAGCTGTCCTTTGTGCTTTCAGCTACTTTCGAAAAGGTAACTACTTTGGTATGGCATGCTTTGCCAACATGCCTGTGGAGAGTGAACTGGAACGAGGCGCTCGAATGAAATCTGTTGGAATACTGTCCCCATCGTATACACTCCTGTACAGATACATGCATTTCCTGGAGAATCAGGTCAGGTGAGGGCTCTTGTGTTAGTAGCCCTTAATGTGATGAATCATTTCATGTGAATGGTGTAAGCATTCACAGGTCGAAAAATGTTTGCAACTCATACAGTTGTAGACTAAATAGGTATTTTTCTCCAAGCAGACTTAAAGATCCTTTCACTAACTTGTACCTACATTATTCTGTTACTAATAAACTACATGAACTCTGTGCTGCTAACTGAATGTTTCCTGATGTAGAATTAATAGACTTGTTTTACTGATGTGTTACTAAGAAAACCTTTTGCATCAATTCTCAGCTAATTGTAAAAGGTGATAATTAATAGATTGCTGCCTATTTAATTGATTTCCCTCAAAATACTGACTTCTGTTGGTACTGACACATTTGCTTGTTCTTGAAATGTTTTGATTAACTTTCTTGTACTTTTTTACTGATTCATAATTACAAAAATCTGTCTATTTAATTTGATTCATTCTCATTTATGTTTTATTCCTTTGCATTTTTTGACTTGTTTCCATGTTTGAATAAAACATGCTTTTAGTCAAGTTTCCAATTGAAACTCATTTTCAGATCTGATGAAGTATATAAACTCAAAAGTGCAATCTATTTTATGTTTATTTTCTAATACTGATGTATCATCTGTGTAATTCATCAACAATCAATTTGACTTTGCAGTCATTTGAATCTAATTTTATAAACGTGGATACCCTTCCAGCAGCTTGCTATACCTTACATGAGTCCACCATTAGTATAGTAATGGCTGAAATTCAGTTTTGAAGATATCACATTTCCTCATGGACTTAACTAAGCTTTTTCTCACATTGCTTACTGAGAAAAAAAATAATTGCTATCTTAACTTTCCCTGCCTCCTTACCCTCTAAATAACTCTACATAGAGCAACATTCAAGCCTGGAAGTTTCCTCAGTATCAGGAGCTTACAATCTAGATTTTATTGAACTAAGACAGCCGCTGTGAGATACACAATGTGATATATTGCATTTTGTGTACTATTTGTTAATTCTTACTGAACTGGAGATTCATCTGTTCCCTTTAGCACTGTAATACCACCAGATGTACTGGGTTCTTTGGAATTTAACGGTCTGTGCACCAAGCATCTAAATTTGTCTTTTTTTTAATATTTCTTTCTTTCTGCACTTCTTTGGATTTGAAGAAAAATTGCATTAAACTATGCACATACCATACCCATTGGCCTATACTTACAATATTATTGATTCTGCAGATCACAGAAAAGGGACATGTTGGCATTCACTTCACCCCAGTCTATCTCATCCCTCTTGCTGTATTCAATGCTTATTATCTGGAATGAATCTCCAGGTTAGGTGCACAAGTTAGCTAAATGAGCAATTTTCTTGGATGGACTCAAGACTATTGGCAAATGGAATAAAACAATCAAAATTTGGCCATTACAAATTGCTCTGGAAGTAGGTTTGCTCGCTAAATAGAAAGCAGGAATTATCAACAGTGCTTCGCCTGGAGATCCACTGAAGATGTTACGTAGAAGGGTGATGAAACGTCTGCAAATGAACCTTCCAGCTCAGCGAGCAAGCCTACATGCAGAACCTCAACCTGAGCTACAAATCTTCTCAAAACTCGCCATTACACATTGTGCTGAGAGAAAAAGCATTCTATATGCATCCACTTCACATTGACCTAGAGACAAAAGCTTTGGATAGCCATTGAAGGAATTGCTGTGATTTTAGTTTAGTACACTTATTGGATTATTGACTGGCATAAGTACAACCAACATCTGAAAGCAATATCTAAGAAAGGATTGTTGTACTCCCCACCCTTCCCTGTAAGCTTAACAAACATGGTGTGTCCAGATGAGGTAGAACTGTGTTAAATAAATTGAGTGTCAATTTTTGTTCTAAAGATAGGCAATATTTTAAAAACCCCTCCACACAGTAAAGATATTGAACTGAAATTCTCAAAGTTACAAAATCCCCGAATAGCTCAGAATACATTGTATATTTTTACAGGCATCAGCTTGAAATCCCTGGGCATTATGCACAATTAGAAGCCTTTTATGAAGATAAGAAAGGTGTTTTACCAACAGCGATGAGCAGCAAAGGAATTCCTACATCCCTTCAGCCCCTTCACTGGTTGCCACCTGTTAATAAGTACATGTATCCAGAGATGAAGGTAAAAATAACACAACTATTTAAAGCATTTGGTGTATGAAAGGCATATAGTTGTTCAAAGGGATTTGCAAACCCAAATAATGTGGTAATTACTACGTGCAATACCATTGTCATCTGAACTCTGCTAATTTGGCGCAAGTTGAATTTCATAATCACTTGAAAATTAAGTTCTTTTGGCTTTGTTTTAAGCAATTCCAATAATGCTTTTTGTATTAGGTTTAGATGTTAAAAGCTTCAGTTTATAGTGTGCAAAACAAGTGGGAATGTACATTCTCCACTAACATTTTCGATGAATGAAAGTTTTGAGCAGATTAAAATGAATATAATAACTTGGAATTTTGAATTGACTAGGAAATATAGCTTCAGGTGTCCACATCATTAGAGGGAAAAGAATCCAAAGCTTTTTTTTTCTTTTGAATGCTTATTATCTAGAATGAATCTCCAGGTTAGGTGCACAAGTTAGCTAAATAAGCAGTTTAATTGGATGGACTCAAGACTATTGGCAAATGGAATAAAACAATCAAAATTTGACCATTGCAAATTGTGCTGAGAGCAAAGGCATTCAACATCCACTTCACTTTGACCTAGAGACAAAAACCTTTTGGGCGGCACGGTGGCACAGTGGTTAGCACTGCTGCCTCACAGCTCCAGAGGCCCGGGTTCAATTCCTGCCTCAGGCAACTGTCTGTATGGAGTTTGCACATTCTTCCTGTGTCTTTGTGGGTTTCATCCGGGTGCTCCAGTTTCCTCCCACAGTCCGAAAAATGTGCAGGAGTTAGGCGAATTAGCCATGCTAAATTGCCTGTAGTGTTAGGTGAAGGATAAATGTAGGGGAATGGGTCTGGGTGGGTTGCTCTTCGGCGGGTCGGTGTGGACTTGTTGGGCTGAAGGGCCTATTTCCACACTGTAAGTAATCTAATCTAAACCTGCATAACAAGTTGTACAACAGCAGAATTTAGTTCTCTGTGGAGTACATTTGGAGTGTAATTTGAAAGCAACATTTTAGTTAATGACCAACCTGCACTACTCTTATTTAGTTCATTGCTTCACTGGAAAATCCAAAACCAGTTTGATGGTGAAGTGATTAGAACTTGATTGAATGGTTGGGTTTAAGAAATGTCTTAACAAGAGAGTTTGAAAAGCAAAGGGTTCCAGACAATGGACTTGGCTAGCTAAACGTATACCCTATAACATAAAGGGAAGCATGAGAAAGTTATTTTTATGAATTTCCTTCACTAGTGCAGCACGCTGTTTTTTTTTAATAGGTTTGGCAGAAGTGACTCTAGATAATCCACTGAACATGAATAAACTAGAATGAATAAATCAAAGTATAGAATTGTTATAGACTCAATTAGGAATAAGATTTAAATGTTACTTTACATCTCACAATCCAGCTTCTTTTTATATTTATGTGCATCCATTATGAAAAGTAAGTGCCATTGCTTGACTTTGTCATGTTGTCTGTGATCAGTCAACTTATTAGAGTCCAGGTTTGGCCAACCGTTATGAGAAAGCATGTGGTCTGCCCAGGAAGGGCTAATTTCACTTTTGTTGCTCCACCTTTCATTGTGTTTGATGTTTGAAGATATTAATATCTTCTCAAATATTTAGTATACCCAAGATCAGCGTTATCATGAATTTTATTTGCAATAACCTAGACCTTGCCCTAAAAGCACCATTACTATTTAAAACATACATGATATGTGTCTCTGTTTGGATTTGTCATTATTTGAGAATTTGCTGTCAGAATCCTTATTCAGTCAATTAACTAGCAAATAGTATTATTGAAATGTTGCTAAAATTCTTGTCTTGGAAACAGATCACACATCCTGCAGGGTGCATGTCACAGTTCATCAAGTTTTTTGGAGAGCAGATAATGGTTCTTTGGAAATTTGCACTTTTAAGGAAACGGATTTTAATTTTCTCTCCCCCTCCCGTTGGCGTGGTCTGCTACAGAGGTGCGTGCTTTGATTGAATTCCGTTTTTAATGCAGCTCGCAATTTAAAGTTCATGTAACGCTAAAAATGAGAATATGAAGCACAGACCATTCTGTCATTTGCAAATAGTGACTGTTGGCTCCATAGTTGCATAATTCCAGTTATTGGCATGCAACATTTTGTTATTGTAAGGTTCCAGCTCAAGCTGTGCAGCAGAAACCTGAAAAAAATGATAAGTTACATAGCTAGCACTATTCATGATTCGAAACATGATGACTCATCATTTTTATTTTATTTTTGCTTGATTAAACACAATGAATACTTAATATTCCTACATAAAGTATAATTTGGGGCGGCACCGCTGCCTCACAGCTCCAGGGACTTGGGTTCGATTCCCACCTCGGGCAACTGTCTGTGTGGAGTTTGCACATTCTCCCTGTGTCTGCATAGTTTCTTCTGAGTGCTCCGGTTTCCTCCCACAGTCCAAAAATGTGCAGGTCAGTTGAATTGGCCATGCTAAATTGCCCATAGTGTTAGGTTCATTAGTCAGGGATAAATGTAGGGTACGGGAGTGAGTCTAGGTGGGTTACTGTTTGGACGGTTGGTGTAGACTTGTTGGGCCAAAAGGTCTGTTTCCATACCGTAGGGAATCTAATGCTTTTGCTTCTGAAGATAAGTAATGTATGCAATATTGCAGAGAACCAAAATGGGTTATTCCTTGATCTTGATTATCAATGCAGTAGCTAAATTTGACTTGAAGTTATTTAGACAAGAATGGTTAGATCTTGTGTGATCGTAAGAATCTAACACTGGTAAGGATTTTGAAATTAGTTTCCATCTTTCTTTGTTAGTTGAATCTCCACATTCCACTGACCCTTTTGTTATCTAGGTAAGAAATCTAGCCCTCTCTCACCCTACTCAGCACATCACTACATTCATTATCTCTCTCTCTTCCCCCATTTTTTTCTATTCTAGTTTACTGTTGTTGCTGTCTGGCCAATGTTTCGCTGCCTGGAATCAGAGGAGTGCCTGAAACCAAGCCTTACTTCTACATCAGTGTAGCAGATATTGAAACTCTGGAGACGGAAGTATCTTATGTGGCATGTAAGTATATAAAACATTCTGAAATTGCCTTCAAACGTAAATCTCTTTGAAGGCCTAACAGAGGGCAGCATCCCAGCATTTTGGTTCTGTTTGACTGTAAAATCTCAGCATGTTTATAAAAGTTTTACAAAATTTAAGGAGTAATTCTTAAATTGCTGGAAAAAATACATTTTTCTTGTGCTCATCAAGATAATTCATAAGGACATCAATTCATGTGGAAAACCCCTTGTCTCCTTTTTTCAGCAATATTCAAGTTCTGCACTACTTAAGGACTAATTGTATAAATGCCAGTTGGGTTTCCATGAATGTGATCTTGAGATCTTAATTACAAATTGCATTCCATGTTTTAAGGCACAACAGAAAAGATTTTTGAAGAAAAAAAAGATCTGTATGATGTTTACGTTGATAACCAAAATGTGAAAGCAGACCGTGAGCACCTGCAGCAACTACTTAAAATAAACAGTGCAGATAAGGACAAGTATCGTAAGCTCAATGACCAGAGGTAAGCAAAATCCCTTTTCTTTTCCCCTCAGTTTTCCTCTCCCTTTTCCTCTTTTACTTAAAAATGATGTACTGGTTAATTAACACTCTGTCCTATTACTTCAGGATATTCGAAGAATTGAGTCCAAAGATATGCAGTATAGGTGAATTGGCCATGCTAAATTACCTAGAATGTCCAGGGGTATGTAGGCTAGGCGAACTAGCTGTGAAAAATGCAGGTTTACAGGGTAGGGGAATGGGTCTGGGTGGGTATAGACTCAATGGGTTGAATGGCCTGCTGCCATACTGTAGGGATTCTGAGTGAGGATAGATACTCCTGACTATTGTATAATTTAGGCAGGCAATGGATGGCTTGTGCTTTTGCCTTGTGAATACTTTTATTGCCCTCGCTCTGCAGAGGGAACTGTGTATAGCATTATGTTTATATTTGCATGTGCAATGAAGTTGTTCTGTATTTAATATTGCTTAGAAGGTTTAAATTTTGAAGGCTTGTCGGAAATGGAATGCATTTCAAGTATTGTGGACAATCAGGGAGAAGCTTCTTCAAAAGAGTTCATTGAAGGTTCACTGTGGACGTTGAAGATATTTTTTTAACAAGGCTTCTCGGAAGTTTCATAATTACTGATCACTGTTTGCTTTACTGTAGACCATACTGGAGCTTGTTTGTTAATTGTGACTAGTTTGAAGTGGTTTTATCTGATTCTTTTGGGAGAAGCCAACTATGAACAAGTTGCCCAGCTGATCTTTCCCATTTCTCAAAGAAAACTCTTTACATTAGTTTGGAATACAACCTATTTCTGAAAGAATGATTAAAAGAATATCTGGAAGATGCTATTTCCTGAGCAAGCTGTAACCATGAGATCTTAGAGACAGCCATTCATGTCTATATGTGCCAAAGCATAAGAGCAAACGATGCCACAAAATCGTAATCTTTATCTTTTTGACTACAAGAATAACTTCTTGGCCAGAATTATTGTTTTGTTTTCATATAGCCATTCTTTACAGAGAAATCACTTTTCCTCTGTTTCTGAAGCATATTTGTTCATATTTGCATGTGTCATTTGGGGATGTTTGTTGGTGAAAATACCTCTGTTGCTGACTATGTAAGTTCATCAATTATTGTATCTTTATTGGGTAAATTTTGATGAAATAATAAACCCATAATTGTTTAAGAAACCTGGTTGATGGATCTTTTTAAATTTAAATCCTGATATATGAACAGAGAACTCTGGGTTCAGCTACATAGTTATTTGGAAGTTGTGTCACAGGTAGACAGGGTGGTAAAGAGATGTTTGCTATGCTTGCCTTCATTGGTCAGACCATTGAGTATGGGTGTTGGGATGTCAACTTGCGGTTGTATGGGACACTGGGGAGTCCACATTTGGAGTATGTGTACTGTTCTGGTTACCCTGCTATAGGAGGGATATTATTAAATTGTAGAAGGTGCAGAAAAGATTTGCAAGGATGTTAGTGGGACTGGAGGGTTTGAGTTTTAGAGAAAGGCTGAAGAGGCTGGGACTTCTTTCACTGCAGCATAGGAGGTTGTGAGGGGTGATCTTTTGAGGTTTATAAAATGGTGAGGGGCTGAGATCAGGTGAATAGCAAAAGTCTTTTCCCGAGGAGTTCAAAGCTAGCAGGGATATTTTTCAGGTGAGAGAGGAAAGATTTAAAAAGGACCTGAGGGGCACCTTTTTCACAGAGTGAGTGTATGGAATGAACTGGTACAGTTCAGACGTTTAAAAGATATTTGGTCAGGTACATAAATAGGAAAGGTTGAGAGGGATATGGACCAAATGCAGGTAAATGGGACTGCTTTAATTTGGGAAACTTAGTCTGCATGGATGAATTGGATTGAAGGGTCTGTTTCCGTGTTGTATGACCTATGAGGTATTTAATTGGTCATCTTGGTAACAGAGAAAATAATTTTGTAGCCCAACATATGAGCAGTCAGACTAGAGCCATAGTACATTCCTCCAGTCCTGCTTTTAACACATGACATGTAAATCTTTTCAACAGGCAAATGCTACTTTATTCTCAGGAGGTGGGGGGAGACTGCAGTACCAATGAGGAAGACCTGTTCATTCTGTAAGTAACTAACAGTGCAGACTTGTTGGGAAAGAGAGGAAAAAGGCAATATTAAGACCCAAGTCTGTTCAGGTGGACAAAACCCTAGCTCCGATGAATTCTAATGAACCATGTTAGTCAATTTTATTTGAAGTCTAGTATCAGTCCGTTTCAACCATAAATTGAAATAAATTTACCGGTAGAAAAAACTTATTTGATAATGCAAAATTGGATTCCAGGTGTCTAATTTTCCTTAAGTTATCACAAAGAATTGAAAGAATCTAAATATATAGTTATGAATGGCGAGTTATGTCTAATTATGTTCCAGTTCAGAATTAATTGCTAAGCAAGGTTGTCAGGTAAATTAAAATGCATAGATCACGGAGCGATCAAGAAGAAATGCTGTGAAATACAGAAATTAGAGAAAGTTTGTAAACTTCTAATTCATTCTTGTCTTCCTGATCGCTAATGAAGAGTGATTTGCTTAGTCTAGATCTGTGATTTTTTAAATGATTCTCATGTTGACATTGGAAAGGCTCTAATTGGAGCATTTGTCTGTATACTAAGTTGGGAGCCATACTGTTTCTGTGAACATCATGTCTTCTTGCAATTACCACTCTTCATGCATTAAAGCTGTTTGACTCGTCAACTAGCTAATGTTGCCCCACTTCTCTTGCAGGTTTTTCATGGAACAGAACAATCGAATCTTCCAGATGTTGCTGGAGGTTTCAGCATGCCAAGATAAAACACTGACAGCTGACCATGTGAGGAGTATGGGGCTGGATCCCCAGGGGGATCGCATCTTCCTGATGGACTTGCTTGAAGTTTATGGCATTGATGTAATGTTGGTTATCGACAATCCTTGTTGCCCATGATCCAAGTGAACTTTGACTAACAAACTGCTATATGAACTGGGAAGGACCAAGACAGGAGGTTTGAATGGATGCATAGAGTTTGAAAAAAATTAATTAAAACCAAGTGCACTTGTATCATGACTTGCCACAATCTCTTGAGTTGTGCCCAGGTCAGTTCATGGGTCACTTGTTCTCCTGCCTCTTCAGTTATCTATGTATTTAAAGATTTTTGGAGAACTAATGGGAGAAATTAACGGTTTAACTGGAAGAAAAACACATTTGAAGGAAATTTTATTTATTTGTAGTTTTTGATTTTTCCTTTGACTTTTTTGCCATTTGCGAATGTGTTGTACAACTAGCAGCTGTGAATTAGCACATATGCATGAATGCATTCATATGAATTTATTTCTAGTACATCAGAGACTCCATACTACACCACTGTGAAATGTAGTGAGCCTTCCCTGTTTATCAGGTTTCAACTAAAATTGCATTCTTCTTTTCAGCAAGTCCTCAGTTTGATTTTCTTTAGCTGCTCTGCTTAATGGCTTGCAATAACCCATTCACTTTTAAACTTGGGATTTTGTTTCCTAGAACAGGCATTGAAAATTGTCCCTTTGCACAACCTTTAAGACTTATTGGCTGTGATAGATGACTTTGATGTTCCACATGAAAACAAATTTAATCACTTAACTATATAATCCCATTACAATGTACCATTATTAATTTGAAATGGAAGGAATGAAAGGAAGTTTCTGATCCGGAATAGTTCTCTCTGGTGACAGAACCATCTGCAAACTCATGTTAAACACAAATTCAGTGATTGTTTTCTATGTTTGACTGCATCTTACATCTTGCTGTTAAACAGCAGCTACAAGGGAAAGTTAGAGCCTATTAATGGAGTGATCACTATTTTAAGTGAGAAAAGGTTTCTTCAGTGCTACCTGTAAGGCAGTTGCATGGAATAGTTTGCATGCTTTTCATGAAGCCTTTGCATCGTAAGCTGTTTGCTCAGGATGAGACATGGTATTGCTGTACTTCAAACTGTCACCTTCATCTTTATTTTGAATTCTTTGAAATGTTTATGCTGCTTTTGGTAATCATTTAACGAGCAGAAAAAATAACATTAAATTTCAAATACATTTGAAAAAATAAATTTTAAATGGTACTTAGAATGTACAAAATGGAAGGACTAAGTAAAGTTTGAAGAAAGCTATGGAGTAAGAAAGGAAAATGATAACGATTGTTAAAATAGTTGCAGAAATGTTGAAACTTAGATTAAAAGAAAATGCAGTGTGAAGGGATGGTGGAGGTACAAAATAAGTATGCATCTCTTTTTCTGTGTTTTTGTATGAATGAGAGGGTAAGATGAGGCTGCTGAGCTATTGGAGGGAACAAGGGATTGCTAAGAAAAGTTGGTGAAACTTAACAATAAATCAGTTACAGACCTGTTTGGCTAGCATTAAATGTTGACCAGTTTTGAAAGTTGGACATGCATACTCATCTAGAAGTATGACAGATGTGCTCAAAATTGAGGGCTTTGATGTAGAAAAATGTCGCAAGCTATTTCAGCTGTTTGGTGAATCTGTAGCTCGAAGATATCAAATTAGGCTGATCAAAAAGAATGAGGTTAGTTTTTGGGGATACACTCTAATTGTGTTTTAGTATGTAAAAATCCAAATTGAATCTTAAACAGAGAAATGAATAAATGTTTTAAAGGACAATTGGATGGAATACAATGAATGGTTTAGAGATTACAGGGCTGATTTGGAGTGATTTCTTTGTTCTGTAAAAATTGAAGTTTAATATACAGATTGAATAGTTATGTACCTGCAGGGTATACTCTCATTCTTTAAAAGTGCTGTATGATAATAAAGAATACAGAAAGAAGGCTTTTCAACTTCAAATAATTATCTAATTTCTTTATCTTGTATTCACTCGCAAATGTGTAATTTAGGTTGCTTCAAAAGATTATCGCAATGTAGAGAATGGAATATTTTATCACAAGTGACTCTTTGTGTAACTGAGAGATTTCTTTTTCCATTCTGGAGATGATTGAGTTTAAGCTGCCCTAATATGTATCAGGCTGTCAAAACAATTCACTTACGCAAAACCTTCTCGGTTTTCAAACCTCTCTCGGGATTCAAGGGATTTTAAAATTTTCCAGTCAACTCAGATTCTCAATCTTTCAAGCCTGTTGTAGTCAATATTGTTTCATTTACTTCAACAATTTTAATGGATTTTCACCAAAGTTTACTGTAGCTCTAATATTTTAATGGGAATGTTCAGAACTCTACTAAAGTCTAAAGTTTGCTTTGTCAAATAACGCATCATGTTTAAAATTTATATTACTTTGTTTAAACCCCTTTGTGGTATTTTTCTAAGAGCACTTGCACAATAAATAATAGGTTATGCCTCACAAATCACTTGGAACTCTTGAAGTGGTTCTTGATTTATTGGACACGAATTGAGGTACAGATTTTTTTTGTTAAATTTAAAGGACTGTTAAAACTCATGAAATTAATGATGGGCTAAATAGTGTTGTTGAAAATTATCAATAAATTTAAAATCTCCTTTGAAGAAGATAGGATGGCATTCTGGCAATTCCAGCAGCAGCGCAGAGCTACAATCCACAAAGGATCATAAGCATTTCTGTCCATTAGGTAGAATCAGTGGTTTGTGTAGCATTGAGGATAACCACACTCCAAGCGTGGAGGAAGGTGTTCCAGCCCTTGTGCTATTGGTGTTATTCTACACCATACCCTAGCTAATTGAACTTGTCAGTCACAATATGACAATTAAATTTCACATTTGGCCAAAGTAAATGCCATTACTGACTAATCAAAGGGAATTATTCAAATGCCTCTAACAAATTGAAAAATGGGGTAATGAAGGTCACTGACCTAATGGCAGTAAAGTAATGCATAGTGGAACGTGGAAACTGTCTACTCAGTAAATGCCCATTAGTAAATTGAGAGATTTCTGTGTGTTTATTGACCTTACTTCAATTAGCCAATCAATATTAAATTCATCATCGGAGCTCCAAGTATAGGAAGAGTCTCAAGGACATTTAAATTGTTAAGGTCATAGCAAAAATATTGTTAGTTTCAATGCTCCATCTTTCAGGAATTAATCCTTTTTGTTTGCATGTTGGGAATATTGGCGCTTCATTACATATACAATTAAATTGTCACACTTGCCACTGACTTGAAAATTCAAATCTAGAATTTTATATGAAATGATAAACTTTTAATATATTACCACAGGTGCTGTAGTATGGAGTATCTGGTGCATTTTCTCACCAATCACTTGAAGGCAAGACTTGTGTTTTTTGTCTAATTTAAATTTTAGAAATGATCTAATTATCCAATAACTTCATGTCTTTAAAAAGTAAGATTCCGTTTCAGATGTTGAGAGACCAAGATTAGGTTTTATTTTTGAATCTGTGGGCATCAATAATCTGTAAATTTCCATTCCATTGTAGATCCTTCTAATGGTGACTTACACTCAATGCCTTTTTGTCAGTAACAGTAATTGGGAAGGGGGTAACATTTATTATTGGAATGAAGAGTATTTTTAATGCTGGATTGATTTTTAATAGTACATTGATTTTATAGGAGCTGCACTTTGCCTTCCTTGAGTTTGGAGCCTATACTCCATCATGTAGCTCATCCAAGTGATCATTTTTGTTTACATTTGTGGTCCACCCATTAGTTTTCAGTTTGTGTGTATTGAAGTACTAGTTTTCAAAAAGTATATGGTTACTGTGTGTGTGCATTTGCAAACATTTTGTCATTGAGGATGGATATTAAGTTTTCCTATCCTTCCCTACCAGCTGGGGTTGGGAGTTTTTTTTTCCTTTGCCATATTGTTAATTTAATATTGCGAGATATATTTAAGCTGAGTACATGCTAGAGCTACACCAACCTACTTGTGTTTATTAATACCATTGCTGAATTAACATCTATCACAACTTATTTCATCTATTCAGTTATATTTTTGAGCATTGGTGTGTTTTTCTTTTGGTTTAGCTGTATTTAAGGATATCTTTGACACCTGGCTAAATCTCCTGGTACTACCAACATGAATAACATTTCTGGCAGTGAACCATTTAATTCTTTTTTTCCTTTACATTAATATTTATTAATGTTAAAAGGGTGCAGTTAAGCAGCAATAACCAACTTCTATTAAAAAGAATAATGACCAAATTGATGGAAGTGTGATTACAACTAAAATATTCTTATTGTAGTTCATGTTTAGTCTGCACTGATAAGTGTTGATGCTGTCTATAAAATCCAAACCAACGCTGCTGTTGTATGTCCAAGTATTTAACATGTAACCAGACTTTGTAGTCTTTTGTATGTATTGCCTGGTGTCTCTCAACTGTACACTCTGAATATTCAAAGTTGCATGGACATGAGGTAAATGGTAATTTTACAAAACATGATCTCTCAATCTGAGTATTGCATTTGTGTACATTCTATGACTGTTTTAAAGCATCACCTCTTAATTTTTAAAACTGATTTTGAAGTATTTTGTTCATGGTTATAAAACAGTCATCTTGGATAGTAAATTATCTATTTTAACAGCATTTAATGGGTTTTTTTTCACTTTATTGCACTGGTGTGACATGAATCACCTTATTTGATGTATCCAGCCATAGAGAATCCACAAAACTGGTGAATCAGTCTCAGATATTACTGCACGATGATCACCTTTTAGAACCATTTTAACTAAAGTGCTATTGAAATCCAATCATTTCCAAACATGAAAAGGAATATGTCAGCATCCATGCCTAAGAAGTTGATCCTATTGAATGGAAAAGCAGGCTTGAGGGACTGAATGACTCACTCCTTTTCCTATTAAGGACTATTTTTGCTTTCATTATTACTTTGACATTTTTAGTTTGAAAGAGGTTTGATAGAAAACTTCAAATTTAGGAAACTAAGTCCAGTAAATAATTTAATGACTTTTTTGCATTTAGACCAAACCCCCTAGCATTCAGATTGTATTTGATTTTATACTGATACCTTGAAATTGTTCTCCCTCCTTTAATGTAGAAGCTGAAAGCCTGTAGCTAATGTCTGAAAAGGTAAGTGACTTTGTCCTTAGGTATTGGTTGGGTCAGTAATATGACAGTGGTAGTTTTGTTTTGTTTTAGTTTGGAAAATTTTGGGAAAATGGTTGATCTTTTTTCACTGCCTCCACTTTTTGATACACTTGTGATAGTTTCATAAAAGCAAATGGCTGTAGCCTGCTCAGTTTTTGAAATTTTCGTTCTCTAATAAGGTGCAGCAGGATTAGTTTACATTGATGTTAATCAATATGGTATAAGGAGAGTGATGAGAAATCTATACTGCCCCTGCCAGTAGTCTGTTGGGATTTTGGTGGAAACCAAGTCTCTCGACTAATGAAGTTATGAAATTTTGTCTTGTTTTGAAAGTTGAAGATTTTAGATTCAAAGTTCATATTGTTATGCCTGAGATTAAGAAATACTTTGGTTACAGAGAGAGCCTTAAATATTGTGTAAGGCGCTATGAAATTTATCTGTATTTCATTATTAGGATAAGAAGAACGTAGAATGCAAAATTTGGATTTAAAAAAAAATACCTGCTGTTGAAATTACTAAAAGGGACTTTTTTTTAATAAAAGCTATATGTGAAGAGATGTAAATTTCTCAATGTCTTCTGTGGATAATTTTGTACTCTGTAAATCTGGATAGATGATGTGCCTAATATATTTTCTAATTAAAAGTTATCTGTAGTAAATCTTGTTTTTGTATCAGATATGATCTGTTGTCAGTGCTACTCACTAGTGAGCCACATCATGCACCTGTAAAAAGAGTATCTCTTTTAAGTTAGCCTGTTTACAATGCACTGCACTTATAACATTGTATTCAAACTTTTTGCAGCTTGTTGTATTAAAGAAAATGCATCAACGCTATGTTAGAAACAGATGATGAAGGTGGCTGGAATGATTTGTGAAGATTATAAAACCAAACTTGAAGATTTATTAGACGGCTTCAGCAATTTTTATAAAGTTCATTGTGACCTTGTGTACAAGGTATAGAGAAAAATCTGTTCTTGTTCCTGTATTCAGCATTGTCAAGCCGTACAGATAAATAAGGTTCATGTGAATCCTTAACATTGCTAGAGTTTAACTCATTTGGAGATAAAAGCCATTTATCTTTAATATTCGCTTTTATGGGTCATTCTGGAAATTTGTGGTGGGCACTGTTATTACTAAATCTGCATGGAATACCAGTGAACCTTAACATCCACTGCTTCTGCACGAGATACATGTTACTCCTATCACTTGTTCAAAAAGCAGGATGGAATTTACTGAGCCATTATTGTTTAATAGAATATCCTAAAGTGCCTAAAGGCACAAAGAATAAAATGGGCCTTCTCCAAAAGGTTCATTAGAAGTGACTAACGATCGTATATAAGGCATGGGTTGTAAAGAAGGTTTTGAGGTTTCAAAAATTGAATTGTGGTGTTTTGGACCTGAGAACATAGTTGACAGAAATGGAATAAAGGTAGGATTTAATGCAGTTAGGATGGGAACTGATGATTGGGCTGGTGGGGGGGAGAGGTGAATGACTCAGTGAAAGACTTTAATCATGGTGGGTGGAAGTCACAAAGGTTGGGTGACGAGTGGGCACGCAGGAGAAAAAGGTGGAGTTCACAGAGTTATTTATAGACATGCACAGAAACATTGTAGGTGATGAGATGGAAGAACAAAGTAAGAAAAATGATGAGCAGAAATGCTGTTTTGTACTTCAACAGTAAAAACGCTACCAGCAAAGAGTTGAAAATTATGAGCTTGCATTTGATATACATTGAAGTCAGTGTAGGTTACAGATGGGAGCGCTGAGGGTATACAAAGATTTCAGTCTTCTTTTGAACTGTAGTGACTGCTGTAAAGTGCTTTGGACAGATTATGGTTATTAAAAGATAAATGTGAGCTTTTATTGCTAGTTTAAGAATTAACATTTGCATTATATGCAAGTAATTAGTATTCTGATCAGAGTACCCAGTTGCACTACAGTCCACAATGTGGTGTACGTTGAAACGTTCCCATATGTGCCAGATTGATCATGTAGCACTCTGAAAGGGGCTGTCTAGTGCAATGGATCTGCTTATGCCTATTAGAGAAATTTTACAGTGAACAGTGGGACTGATTAACCTATGTATACAAAGGTAGGAGTGATGGGGAACTGGCACTTGGAGGGAAGAGAATGCAGCCATCAGAGTTTGAAATGAGTTAAAATTAGGCAAGGTTGGGAGTCAGCCAGACAGCATTGGTGTAATAGATGCTGGGGCTGATGAGCATGTGAAAATCTTTTTGATCAGATAGGGTGATTTTAAGTCCACAGGTCAATGTTCCCAAAGTGGAATAAAATATTCAAGGAGAAATCTAGCTTTAACTCTTCAGAATGCTAAGCAAGTTCAGCATGTCCACAATGACTCTTATCAACTTTTATAGATGCACCATAGAAAGCATCCTATCCGGATGCATCTCAGTTTGGTATGGCAATTGTTGTGCCCAGGATTGCAAGAAATCGCTGAGAGTTGTGAATGCAGCTCAATCCATCCATTGCCTCAGTCGACACTTCCCGCAGCCAACGTAATTGCAAACCCTTTCCACCCTGGTTATACTCTCTTCACCCTCTTACATCAAGTGAAAGACACAAAACTTTGACGATACGTACCAACAGATTCCAGAATAGGTCCTTGCCCGCTGTTGTCAGACTTAGGAATGGACCTCTCATATATTAGTTTTGATCTTTCTCTTCACCTTCTCTGTCGTTGTAACACTGTATTCTGCATTCTGTACTATTATCGTGATGTACTTATGTAAGATATTATCTGTCTGGTTTGCATGCAAAACAATACTTTTCACTGTCTTAGTACGTGAGAATAAATCAAATAAATTCCTCACTCCACATTTTGTTTTCGGATATCTTCCAAATTTGAGGAATCACTAAAGGAATTCCTCTCAAAACCCCACAATTCAAAAAACTGTTCTTGGGCATAACAGGAAACTTTCTTGAAGTTTGGGCTCGAATTTTTAAAGAACAACGTTACAAAAATAGACAATGCATTTATGAAGAAGGGTCTATCAGAGCTGAAAATGTGTTGCTGAATAAGCTCAGCAGGTCAGGCAGTCCTAGGAGCAGGAGAATCGACGTTTCGGGCATGAACCCTTCTTCAGGAATCTTGAGCCCTTCTTCAGGTCTATCAGACTCAACGTTAACTTTCACTCTCCATAGATGCATCCAGACCTACTGCATTTCTCCACTTGTATGACAATGGCTTTGTCCTCTCAATATTTGTTCAAGGCAAATCTCTGTTCTTCCCGTGCCGGGTGGTTAGACATCAATTTGACAATTTAGCAAAATTGGGGGAGTCAACAAGAAATGAAACTGGGAGTTATCGACATTTGTATGAAAACTAGTGCTATGTTTTCCAGTGATGCCAATGAGCAGCATGCCTATTCCACCTTGCCAGTGTTGGCTGACACCTGGTATTGCTTACAACTGTGTATGCTTCCAAAAAGGTTTATATAGAATTCTAATGATGACGTGCAGAAAAAAGTGTGCTATTCAGAGTTCAGTTCACAATATTAATTGTAAAGCATCTTCATAGCTAGTAAAACTGACACAGCATACATACTGGTACCATAACACTGCATGCCAGCAGTGCCTTCATGGATAAAATTGGCCCCAAAACCAGTGTTTCTGACAGTCTGACCTGTATTACTGGTATCATAATCAATATTTCTGTATTACTGCTGCCCTGACTGGTTTTATTGGTGGACACATACATTAAAGCATGTAGAATACTTGTATCGAATGCAAAATCGCTGGAAAAACTCGACCAGTCTGGCAGCATCTGGAGAGAAATTGAGCTGAAGTGTCAGGTCCAGTAACCCTCCTCATGAACTGATTATAGCTAGGAAAAATGTTTGTATTTATACAGAAGATCAGTTGGGAAGGCGGTGGGGAGGTGGAGTAAACCCTTTTCTCAGGCAGCATGGTCCCCTCCTCCTTCACTCTGAACACATCCCTACAGCACGTTTGCACCTTCCCCTGCAATTGCAGAACGTGTATTACCTGTACATTTGCTTCCTTCCTTCTCACTAACCCCAAGGCAGTTCATAGACTCCCAGCTGAACTGCTTGTTCTGAGGTGCTGTGGAGTCTGTAGACCATGTGTAGATGGGATGTGGGTGTTTGCACTCCTCTTTAGTTTTCTGGAAAACCACCTCCTCTGTTTTTGGTTGCACTTCAGTCCCACACACCTGATCTTTGGGTACCTTGTGGGGAAAGGGGAGGGTAGGTCAGAGGCCCTCCACGTGGATCTGCTCCTGGGCCTGGCCATAAACAGGTCCAGGCAGCGGATCGTGGAGAGGATTGTTATGGCCAATTGCCTGTCCCTATTCTGTGGCTACATACGAGCCCAGGTATCTTTGGAGAAGGAGCGTGCGGTATCTACCAACACTCGAGCCATTCAGGGAGTGGAGTGTTTTATTTCCCCCTCCAACTCTATTTTGATTTAATCCCTGCCCTGCCCTTACCTTTGCTGATCACGCAGCATTGCCCTTTGATGAGAAAGGCATTATGTGTCACTGACACTTGGGTGTTTCTTTTCCTGATGGTGGAATACTAATAAGGGTTTACATACTTGTTTGTTCATCACTGTGTCAGTTGCAGTTAGGCGGTAGTGTGGGGGTAAAGAGGAATAAAAAGGAAAAATAAATTAAACCAGGAGATAGTCTCCTCGGTTTAGGGGGAAAATATATTACCAGGAGATTTGGAATCCCTCAGTCTAGAGATGGAGTTACTGTTGCTGTTGGTTTCTGCTTTTTTGGGGGGAGGGAGGGAGAACTTGATTCCTGAACTGACTGGTTTACAAAGCCAGTTTCGTTAACTAGTATTCCTTTTTTTTTGTTGAGGACTAAAAAGAAAAGAAAAATCAAAATATACTGCATTTGCTGCCCATAATGGGGTCTCCTGTACTCTGGGGAAATAACACACAGACTGGGTTACTGCTTTGCAGAACACCTGTGTTTTGCCTGCATAAATGACCCTGGGCCTTCAGTTGCATAGCCACTTCAACACATGACCGTGATCCCTAGGTAGCACATGTCTCAGCGTTGCGGCAGTGCTTCAGGAAAGCTCAGTGCAAGCTCAAAGAAAAACACCTAGTTTTCAGCCTGTGAACCCTGCAGCATCTGCACTCCATATTGAGATCAACAGTTTTAGGGCTTAAACATCTTTTCTCAGGTCCTTAGTCCAACTCTGACACACCAGGCCTTGTCATCATTATGGGCTACCACACGGCCCATCGTCAATTACAAACAGTCCCCATTAGCAGCTAGTCCCCCAGGGTGATCTTTACCTTGTCCTTTGACTGTCCAATTGTTTTATTGACTCTTTGGGCCCTATCACCTCTATTCCCTACCACCACCTCAACTTCTTTCGTTTTTGATTTGCAGCATCCACATTTCTTTAATTAATTGCCTCAAGCACCGTAGTATACTGGTCTTGCATTGGTGTCACAACCTTTCCTCTTCTGGGTGAAGTCATCCATGTTCACAAACCACAAATTAATTTTAAAGAAATAACAGTTTAGTCTAATGTTGATATCTACTGAGATGATAAGTTATGACAATATTATATAGATTGACCATCCAGGGTGGCACCAGAAAAGTGCAGCAGCCGAGGAGCAGGCGAGTCGATGTTTTGGGCATAAACCCTTCATCAAGAACCCTGTTTTGGAGTCAATGTACTGGACATGTGCCACTGAGAAGCTTTTCTCCTGAGTTAACAGCAGCAGTAAATCAAAATCACCTGCTCCCCAGAAGATTCCTGTTCAAAGTCAGGACTCGTAATGAGAATAAATCGGAATCCCATCATTAAATTTAGTGATTTATAGAATTGGAGGCAAAAATGGTGCCGGACTCAAGGTTCAAACATGGACTGGGAAGAGGATTTAAAAAGAACAAAATAGAAAATTGAATGGAAGCAAAAACTGAAGTTAAAACTTAAAAACGTAATGTTTTTAAAATTTATAAGATTTTACTGTGATTACCTAGAAATATTGAAGCAATGTAATTTTAAGGAGCAACAGTGCCACCTAGTTTGAGAGATAGAGCATTGTTAACAATGAAGAATAACTTTGAGCCAATATTAAGAGTACTAATGATAAAGGCTGATTTCTTTTCAATGGCAATCAGTTTAATGTTAGCAAAACACTTAAGCAGGATCTGCCCAGCTTGATTTTGATTGCAACATCCTGATATTGAAGGTTATTGAAAGCTAATATATTGTGAAAATTCAATATTGCTTTTGCACTTGTTTCCACTGAGAGAAATGATAAAAGTGCATAAAAGTGATTTAAAATGATGGAGTCTTCGAACAACTTGAACACCTGGTCTTGAAAATATGAGACAAACGGTATATGTTGCAGTCAAGAATGGTTTATCTACTAATAAAGATCCTGCTGAGAGGGTAGGAAAGAGCTTGTTGCAGGCTTCAGACACAGAAAACGTCACGTGGCCTAAACAGCTATGAGTGATGTGAAATTATTGAAATGGTGGCATTGAGCCAAAAAATGGATTAGAAAACATTTAGTAGCCAGGGTGTGATCAGACCTGTATCACTTCCACTGGATAAATTTAGGAATGCAATCATGGCACTTTACAAAGTCACGACATACAAACATACAAAATAGGAGATGAAGTAGACAGAGGTAGTTGAGACCCCTTGAGTCTGCTCCATAGTGCAATAACATCTATTTATGTTTTGAATTCCACATTCCCATCTACCCCCAATACCCCTACCTAACAAGAATCTATCTCTCTGCCTTAAAATATTTAATGACGCTGCTTTCCCTATATTCTGAAGCACTACTCCTAAGTAGCGCGCAACCCTTTGAGAGAAAGAAGTTCTAATTTCTGTCTTAAAAACATCACCCCCAATTTTAAAACAGTGTGCCCAATGTTCTGGATACCCACAAGAGAAACATCCTTTCCAGGCCCACCTGGTCAAGACCATTCAGGTTCTTATATACTTCAGTCAAACCACTCCTTACTCTTCTAATGTCCAAGTAGAAACAAGCCGGCCTTCCAACCTTTCCTTTATCACTTAATCCCACGCATCAATTTATTAAATCTCCTCAGAACTGCGTCTGATGCCTTTACATCATTTCTTAAATCCAGAGATCAAAACTGCACACAGTATTCAAGATATGATCTCACCAATGCCCTGTATAACTGAAGCGTAATATCCTTTTTATGGATCACTCCTTAATAAAGGATAACATCCCATTAGCCTCCCTGAATAATGTTGGAGGGAGTGATATCAACATGATTCTTGAGTTCTGTGTTTAGGAACACAATTGACCTTTATTCAGAGAACCTTACAAATGTAGTGTGGGAGAGGACCTTCTCTAGGACACTAGTTCTCTCAACCAAATACAATATCTTGTATATTCTGCATAACAATAATTACATGCAATGTTCATGTCACTGTTAGCCACATACCCCAAATGTGCATAATCAATCCTGTAAACATACAATCAATGACGGTCAACTCTATGGATAGCCCTAGTTCATCCCAAAGTCTCATGATGTTTACCAGATACCTTCATCATCTGTCTTAGGGATCTTACAATGTATCTCCTTTAATCACATTCCAGCACTGACAGTTATACCTCTTCCTAGACATTTGCCAGCTGTAACACATTAATTGCCAATAACATGGATACTTAACTCATTAATAAGAACTCTTCCAAATTCTGTGTTGCAATATATATTCCCTACCAACCTTATTACAAACAATACAAAGGATGCTAATTTCTGCCAATCGTTATAAAATCGCACTACTATGACAAAGCTGCCAAATGGGCAATGCTTCTCTCCTCCCTCTCCTTGGGAGATCAAACAAATGCAGAGTCTCTGTCTTGCAGCTACAGTTTGAGACCTCTGCTATTTGCATGCTCTAAGTTAGTTTTAAACAACATTTTTGTTCTTGGATGAACCTTACTCTCTTCTAAACTAAATCTCTTTTCTAAATAAGACAGCATCTATTCAAATTGCTAAGGGTGAGATTTAATCATTTGCACAGCACTATCAAATCATTAAAAGAAACTGATTTGGATTCTCAACATAAAAAAGGACATGACCTCACTCCCACTATTATCTTATTATTTGTCTGTCATTCTTTGGATGCAAGGATCTGCTCAAATTGTCTACAGCTGAACTATGCTGTTTGCTCAGCTGGAAAGTTGCAATTGTTTATCTCTCCACAGTCACAATGATTTTGCTTTATGACTGTTCTCTCCCCTGGACGATTGTTTGAGCTGTGTTGGTCATCTCCATGTTAAGCATTGCTTCATGAGGCTCAGAACATCCACTCTGTAACTGTTGTAAACAATTACTGCAAAGGGAAGTAGTAATCTGCTAAGGTGCATGGTTCAGTGGGCCCTCTGGTTTTCTCTGGGCCCACTTCTCAGCCAACTGAACTAATTTCTGTAAATCAGAATCAGAGAATGTACACATAAAACAAACACATGTTTCACTCTATTAATCTCATGGAAAACATCAATGTAATTATGCAAGTCCATGTGTTTGCAAAAATATGTTGAGTATGTATTTTACATAGATTGTTTAATTTAATACATTATAATCTGATGTTAAAGCTAGTCTCCTCTCTATTTGTTCTACACATTGGGTAAAACGGTTAAGAGAGCATCTGAGCATGAAAGCCCATCACTAGGCCTCCTTGAATTAAGAGTCTAACGATAGCCATGAATCCATTGTTGATTGTTGGAAAAGCCTATTTGGTTCACTAATGTCCTTTAGGGAAGGAAACTGCCCTCTTTATCTGGTCTGGTCTCCATATGATTCCAGACCCACAGCAATGTGGTTGACTATTAACTGCACTCAGGGCAATTATGGATGGGCAATAAATGTGACTCAGCCAGCAATGCCCTGATCCTGCGAATGAGTTTTTAAAAATCCCAATCACTCACTACCATCTCCTCTCACTGTCACGTCTTTGTTCTTGTTGCTTCCCTTGCAATCACCAATTCATTGCCAATATGGTCCTCATTCCTGATCAGTTCCAACTCAACTATTCCCTCACTTCTTTTGCAACCATATGCTTTCCTCTCCATTCTGCTCTTGGTGACACTTTCCTGTTCTCACAACAGGGGAAAAGGGAAGACAAGTTTAAGGGATGATAACTGCAGTGGTTGAGATTCTAATCTTGCAGAGTAATCAAGGCTAGAGATAGCAGAATAGATGCAAGCTGAGCAGGAGCCAGAGCACAGAAAATATAGAGGTTTGGTGATTCTTTTCTCGTCTCTAGTTTCCCAATATATATATTTTGATAACATAAAGTCAGTTCACTCTTGCATCAAGAAATATGTGAGGCAGTCTGTTGTGTCACCATAGTCTTACCAGACTACAGGGGCTGCTCTCTCATTAGAGAGAAGCAATTGGTGCTGATTTAACCTGAGAGCCACCAGATCTCAGGTAAGGGAAGAGGTTGAGAAGGACAGTCCTTCATGTTAACCTCAAACTAGTGATGGGAATTGAACCCACACTGTTGGTATCACACTGCTCTGTAAACCAATAATCTAGCCAACTAAGCAAAATCAATTCCCATAACAGACAGGATAAGGGAATTAAAGCCACAATCTGATCAGCTATAATCTGACTTCACGGCACATTGACTTGTTGGACCAAGTGGTCTACTCTAACTCTTATTTCATATGTTCTTATGTTCTTATGAAATAAGCTGGAGTGCTCTATCAGTGACAGATTGTCACCTTTCTAAGAGAATGGAGATAGCAGGCTTGTTTTGGAGCACAGCTGAATGCTATTCTTCTGTCTCTGGCAGTGAGTGTATCAGTCTTGATTGCTAACAATTTAAACCCTTATATCTAATGTCAATTTGTTTGTTCTATTGATATTATGTACATCTTTATGATATAGTGAAGACCTTGTCATCACAAGTTTGGTGAGCATTGAACTCCTATTGGACAACAATTGTGTATGGCAACAATTTGTGCACCTGTATAAGTTTTTATTTGAATTTGATGGTTCACAAAATTGATTGCTCAAATGTGATTTTGCTATCCCTTTAACTAAGCAAGATCTTCTCACAACCATATTTTTCCTTATCTGCTCTCTTAATTATTTAAATATGGATAACGTTTTGGCAATATTGGATTATTAGTAAAGGTCTGTGTAGAAAAAGAAAAGGTTTTGGAAATATGAATTTTACAACATATATGAAATTCCATATGAAATTTCAAAAACTACACGAACTCTACAAATATCCAGGGAAGAAATGTCAGTATTCCAACCTGATTTGGATTCCTACTGGAGAGCAGTACTTCAAAATGATCACATTTAAGTTTTGTTTTCTTAAAAGAAAAGTGAAAACTTAGCATAATTCTGAAGGATTCTCAAGCTGGTCTCCAGCTAACTTAAGTTGGAATGGACGTGGGGTTGGGGAGTGTCAAAAGCAATGAGTATTTTTCGCATTGCAGATCAAGTGATGCTGAGTTCAAAGTTCAATAAAATCAGTGGACACTACAATAAATTATGTTTGAAAAAGTGCATATACAGCTTTGGCTGATAGGAACATCTTACAAACAGTGGAAATTTCTGTCAACAGCATGTCACTTCCAATTGTGTAGATGAAAGTGTGTGCCATAGCTGACCAGAATGTAGCCTTTTAACTTCCCTTTTCTGCCTGTCCCACATAGTTCTTGACACAAGAGTTAACTGCCTTTATTTTATCAATATTTATATATTAAGAGACCAGAAACAGCAAAAGAATCAACAAATCTCCATGTATTGATTTCAGTGCTCAGTGCTCAATTTCAGTGAGGAGTGAGCTATACATCAATCCCCCAGCCAGAACACTTCTGCCCATCTCCATGACTATCAACATAAGGATTATTGAGAGATAAAGGTGGCTTGGTTATTTTTGAAACTAAATTGCACTTCGGGTATTTCAATTGCATTGGTTTTACTTTTCTGGTGCATACTGCTGCTTTACTGTTGAGACTTGTTTAGTCAGGGACATAAATGGCACTGTACTCTGTACTGACACGCCTCGTGGTTGGTGCACATTGATGGTTACAGTGGAGTTCAAGACATTTCCATTATTATGAAATAAATAACTTGTTTGTGCATATCAGTGTCTAATGTTTTACTCACGATGAGACAAGGCTGAACTTGCAGACTCAGTTAGTCCTCTGTTTTATGGATTGTAACACACGGCCCAAAATAGCAAGAATAGCTGCAATGTTACAGATACGCTGCCAGAACATTCTGATATTGTTTACAGTGTTTGATTGAACTCAAATGGGATAATGCAGACCAAGTCTTAATCACAGATGGTTATGATGTGGAAGCAGGAACATAGGCATAAATTACACCTTTCCACAGGCTGCAACAGCAACAAAAATAGTCAAAACCAACTACTGTTTTCACAATGTTACCAAAACGACCTCACCGGCTCCATTTCAGCTGGTCTGCTATCTTTTCTGCTGATTGTATTTCTGCACCATTGCATCCACATTGCCAGATGATTTCAGTGCTGACTCTACCAGAGTGACCTCTGCAACCCCCACCAGCAGGGTGACCACTACACCCTTCGACCAGAATGACCACTACATCGCTTCCACCAGGATGACCACTAACCCCCTCCACCAGTATGACCAATGCACCCCCTCCACCAGAGTGACCACTGCACCCCTTCCACCAGACTGACCACTACACCCATTCCACCAGAATGACCATGACACCACTCCAGCAGAATGACCACTACACCCCTTCCACCAGAGTGACCATTGCACACCTTCCACCAGAGTGACCACAACACCCCTTCCACCAGAATGACCACTACACTACTTCCATCAGAATGACCACTACACCCCTTCTATCAGAGTGACCACTGCACCCCTTCCACCAGAGTGACCACGACACACCTTCCACCAGAATGACCACTACACCCCTTCTATCAGAATGACCACTAAACCCCATCCACCAGAGTGACCACTACACTCCTCCTACCAGAATGACCTCTACCCCCTTCCACCAGAATGACCACTACCCCCTTCCACCAGAATGACAACTGCACCCCTTCCACCAGAGTGACCACGATACCCCTTCCACCAGAATGACCACTACACTTCTTCCATCAGAATGACCCCTACACCCCTTCCACCAGGCTGACCACTGCACTCCTTCTACCAGAGGGATCACTGCACCCCTTCCACCAGATTTACCACTGCACCCCCTCCTCCACAGTGACCACTACACCTCTTCCACTTGAGTGACCATTGCATCCCCTCCACCAGAATGACGACTACAGTCCATCCACTTGTATGACCACTACACCCCTTCCTCCAGAGTGACCATTGCACCCCTTCCACCAGAGTGACCACTGCACCCCTTCCCCCAGAATGACCACTACACCCATTCCACCAGGGTGATCAGTACAATCCTTCCACCAGAATGACCACTAAACCGATCCACCAACGTGACCACTACACCCCTTCCACCAGAATGACCAATACACCCCATCCACCAGAATGACCACTACACCCCTTCTACCAGATTGACCACTAAACCCCATTCACCAGAGTGACCACTGCATCCCCTCCACCAGAATAACCACTACACACATTCCACCAAAATAACCACTACATACCTTCCACCAGAATAACCATTGCACCCCTTCCACCAGAATGACCATTGCACCCCTTCCACCAGAGTGACCACTGCACACCCACCACCAGAGTAACCACTGCACCCCATCCAGAAGAGTGACCACTGCACCCATTCCACCAGATTGACCACTACACACCCTCCACCAGAGTGATCACTGCACCCCCTCCACCAGAATGACCACTACAACCCCTCCACATGGGTGAGCTCTACACCCCTTCCACCAGAATGACCACTACACCTCTTCCACCAGGGTGACCACTGCACCCCTTCCACTAGGATGACCACTACACCCCCTCCACCAGGATGACCACTACACCCCCTCCGCCAGAGTGACCACTAAACCCCTTTGACCAGAGTGACCACGACAACCCCTTCCACAGAGTGACCACTGCATCCCCTCCGCCCGAGTGACCACTACACACCCTCCACCAGAGTGACCACTGCACCCCCTCCACCAGGATGACCACTACACCCCCTCCATCAGGCTGATCACTGCATCCCCTCCGCCCGAGTGACCAATACACCCCTTCAACCAGAGTGACCACTACACCACCTCCACCAGAGTTACCACTGCTCCCCATCCATCAGAGTGACCACTACACCCTTTCCACCAGGATGACCACTGCACCCCTTTCACCAGAGTGGCCATTGCACCCTCTCCACCAGAGTGACCACTACACCCACTACACCAAGGTGACCACTACACCCCTTACAACAGATTGACCACGGCACTACTTCCACCAGAATGACCACTACACCCCTCCCACAAGAGTGACCACTGCACCCCCTCCCCCAGAATAACCACTACACCCCCTCCGCCAGAGTGACCACTGCACCCCCTCCAACCCCTCCACCAGAGTGACCACTACACCCTTCCACCAGAATGACTACTACACCCCTTCCACCAGAATGAGCACTGCACCCCTCCACCAGAGTGACCACTACCCCCCCTCCGCCAGAATGACCACTACATTCACTCTACCTGGGTGAGCTCTACACCCCCTCCGCCAGAGTGACCACTGCACCCCCTCCAACCCCTCCACCAGAATGACCACTACACCCCCTCCACCAGAGTGACTACTGCACTCCTTCCACCAGGATGACCACAACACCCCTCCATCAGGTTGACCACTGCACCCCCTCCGCCAGAGTAACCACTACACCCCTTTGACCAAAGTGACCACTACACCACCTCCACCAGAGTTACCACTGCAACCTCTACACCAGGGTGACCACTGAACCCCTTCCACCAGAGTGACCACTGCACCATCTCGACAAGAATGACCACTACACCCCTTCCACCAGAGTGACCACTACACCCCTTCCACTAGGGTGACCACTGTACCCCTTCCACCAGAGTAGCCATTGCACCCCCCTCCACCAGAGTGACTACTACACCCTCTCCACCAAGGTGACCACTGCACCCCTACCATCAGATTGACTACTACACACCTTTCACCAGAGTGACAACTGTACCCTCTCCACCAGAGTGACCACAGCAACTCTTCCACCAGAATGACCACTACACCCCTTCCACCAGAGTGACCACTGCACTGCTTCAACCAGAGTGACCATTGCTCCACCTCCACCAGAGTGACCACTACACCCTTTCCACCAGGATGACCACTGCACCCCTTTCACCAAAGAGGCCATTGCATCCCCTCCACCAGAGTGACCACTACACTCCCTCCACCAAGGTGACCACGACACCCCTTCCACCAGAATGACCACTGCAACCCCTACACCAGGGTGACCACTACACCCCTTCCACTAGAATGACCACTAAACCTCTTCCACAGAGTGACCACTACACCATCACCTCCCGAGTGACCACAGCACCCCCTCCCCCAGAGTGACCACTACAACCCCTCCATCAGGATCACCACTGCACCCCCTCCGCCAGAGTGACCATTACACCCCTTCGACCAGAGTGACCACTACAACACCTCCACCAAAGTTACCACTGTACCTATTTCACCAGAGTGACCACTGCACCCCTCCAACAGAGTGACTACTACACCCCTTCTACCAGAATGACCACTATACTCCCTCCACCAGAGTGACCACACACCCCTTCCACCAGCATTACCACTACACCCCCTCAACCAGAGTGACCACTGCACCCCTTCCACCAAAGTGACCACTTTACCCCTTCCACAGAGTGACCACTGCACCCCTTCCACTGAGTGACCACTACACCATCACCTCCCGAGTGACCACAGCACCCCCTCCCCCAGAGTGACCACTACAACCCCTCCATCAGGATGACCACTGCACCCCCTCCGCCAGAGTGACCATTACATCCCTTCGACCAGAGTGACCACTACACCACCTCCACCAAAGTTACCACTGTAACCCCTACACCAGGGTGACCACTGCACCCCCTGCACCAGAGTGCCCACTACACCCTTTCCACCAGAGTGACCACGATGACCCTTTCCACCATAGTGACCACTACACCCCTTCCACTAGAGTGACTACGAAAACCCCTACCACCAGAATGACCACTACACACCCTTCACCAGAGTGACCACTGCACCCCCTCCACCAGAGTGACCATCACACCCCCTCTACCTGGGTGACCTCTTCACCACCTCCACCAGAATGACCACTACAGCCCTTCCACCAGAATGACCACTGCACCCCTTCCAACAGAATGACCATTGCACCCCTTCCACCAGAGTGACCACTGCACTCCCTCCACCCGAATGACCACTGCACCCCTTCCACCAGAATGACCACTACACCCCTTCCACCAGAATGACCATTGCACCCTTTCCATCAGAGCCACCACTGTACCCCCTCCAACAGAGTGACCACTACACCCCTTCCACGAGAGTGACCACTGTACCTATTTCACCAGAGTGACCACTGCACCTGTCCAACAGAGTGACTACTACACCCCTTCTACCAGAATGACCACTATACCCCCTCCACCAGGGTGACCAATGCACCCCTCCTCCACCGAGTGACCATTGCACCCCCTCCACCAGAGTGACCACTGCACCCCTTCCACCAGAGTGATCTCTGCACCCACTCCACCAGAATAACCTCTCCACCAGTGACGACTGCACCCCATCCACCAGAGTGACCTCTGCACCCCTTCTACCAGAGTGACCACTACTCCCCTTCCACCAGAGTGATCTCTGCACCCACTCCACCAGAATAACCACTGCAACCCTCCACCAGAGTGACCACTGAACCCATTCCACCAGTGTGACCACTGCAACCCTCCACCACAGTGACCACTGCACCCCCTCCACCAGAGTGACCACTGCACCTGCTCCACCAGAGAGACCACTGCACCCGCTCCACCAGAGTGACCACTGCACCCCCTCAACCAAAATGACCACTACACCCCGTCCTCCAGAGTGACTACTACACCCCTTCCACCAGAATGACCACTATAACCCCTCCATCAGGGTGACCACTGCACCCTCCTCCACCAGAGTGACCAATGCACCCCCTCCACCAGAGTGACCACTACACCCCTTCCACCAGAGTGACCACTGCACCCCTCCACCAGGGTGACCACTCCACCCCTTCCATCAGAGTGACCACTACACCCACTCCACCAGGGTGGCCACTGCTCCCCTTCCACCAGAGTGACCACTGCACCTCTTCCACCAGAATGACCACTACACACCCTCCACCAGGATGACCACTGCACCCCTTCGACCAGCATGGCCACTGCACCCCTCTACCAGGGTGACCATTCCACCGCTACCACCAGAATGACCCCTACACCCACTCCACGAGGGTGACAACTCCACCCCTTCCACCAGAGTGACCACTGCACCCCTTCTACCAGATTGACCACAACATCCCCACCAGAATGACCATTGCAACCCTTCCACCAGAATGACCACTGCACCACCTCCACCAGAGTGACCACTACACCCCTTCCACCAGAGTGACCACTGCACCCCCTCCAACGGGGTGACCACTGCATCCTTACCATCAGTGCCACCACTGCACCCCCTCCACCTGAGTGACCACTGCACCCCCTCCACCAGAGTGACCACTACACCCCTTCCACCAGAGTGACCACTGCACCCCTTCCACCAGAATTACCAGTATACCCCCTCAACCAGAGTGACCACTGCACCCCTTCCACCAAAGTGACCACTTTATCCCTTCCACCAGAATGACCACTACACACCCTCTACCAGAGTGGCCACTGCACCCCTCCACCAGAGTGACCACTACACCCCTCCACCAAGGTGACCACTGCACCCCTTCCACCAGAATGCCCACTGCACCCCTTCCACCAGCATGACCATTACACCCATTCCACCAGAGTGACCATTACATCCCTTCCTCAATAGTGACTAATACACCCCTTCCACCAAAATGACCACCGCACCCCCTCCACCAGGGTGACCACTACACTCCTTCCACCAAAATGAGAACTGCACACCCTCCACCAGAATGACCACTGCAGCCCCTCCACCAGAGTGATCACTACACCCCCTCCATCAAGCTGACCACTACACACCTTCCACCAAATTGACCACAACACCCCTTTCATGAGAGTGACCACTGCACCCCCTCCACCAGAGTGACCATTACTTGCCTTCCACCAGAATACCAATACACCCCATCCACCAGAACGACCACTATACCCCTTCCACCAGGGTGATCACTGCTTCCACTCCCTCACAGTGACCACTACACCCCTTCCACCATAGTGACCACTAAACGCCTTCCTCCAGAGTGACCACTGCACTCGTCCACCAGAATGACCACTGCACTCCTTCCACCAGGGTGACCACTGCACCACTTTCACCAGAGTGACCACTGCACCCCCTCCACCAGACTGACCGCTACATGGCTTCCACCAGAATGACCATGACACTCACTCCACAAGAATGACCATGACACTCACTCCACCAGAGTGCCGACTGCACCCCTTCCACCAGGGTGATCACTGTACCCCCTCCACCAGAGTGACCATTACACCCCCTCCACAAAGGTGACCACTACACCCCTTCCACCAGAATAACCACTACACCTCTTCCACCAGAATGACCACTGCACCCCTTCCACCAGAATGACCACTGCACCCCCTCCACCAGTGTGACCACTACACCCCTTCCACCAGAATGAACACTGCACCCCCTCCACCAGAGTGACCACTGCACGCCCACCACCAGAGTGACCACTGCACCTGCTCCACCAGAGAAACCACTGCACCCCCTCAACCAAAATGACCACTACACCCCTTCCTCTAGAGTGACTGCTACACCCCTTCCACCAGAATGACCACTATAACCCCTCCACCAGGGTGACCACTGCACCCTCCTCCACCAGAGTGACCAATGCACCCCCGCCACCAGAGTGACCACTACACCCCTTCCACCAGAGTGACCACTGCACCCCTCCACCAGGGTGACCAGTCCACCCCTTCCATCAGAGTGACCACTACACCCACTCCACCAGGGTGGCCACTGCACCCCTTCCACCAGAATGACCACTGCACCCCTTCCACCAGAATGACCACTGCTCCCCTTCCACCAGAGTGACCATAGCATCCGTTCCACCAGAGTGACCACTACATCCGTTCTGCCAGAGTGATCACTACACCCCTTCCACCAGAATGAACACTGCACCCCCTCCACCAGAATGACCACTGCACCTGTTCCATCAGTGTGACCACTGCACTCCTTCCACCAGAATGACCACTACACCCACTCCATCAGAGTGACCACCGCACCCCCTCCACCAGAGTGACCACTGCACCCCCTCAACCAAAATGACCACTACACCCCTTCCTCCAGAGTGACTACTACACCCCTTCCACCAGAATGACCACTATAACCCCTCCACCAGGGTGACCACTGCACCCTCCTCCACCAGAGTGACCAATGCACCCCCTTCACCAGAGTGACCACTACACCCCTTCCACCAGAGTGACCACTGCACCCCATCCCCAGGGTGACCACTCCACCCCTTCCATCAAAGTGACCACTACACCCACTCCACCAGGGTGGCGACTGCACCCCTTCCACCAGAGTGACCACTGCACCTCTTCCACCAGAATGACCACTACACACCCTCCACCAGACTAACCACTGCACCCCTTCCATCAGAGTGACCACTGCACCCCTCCACCAGGGTGACCACTGCACCGCTTCCACCAGAATGACCCCTACACCCACTCCACCAGGGTGACCACTCCACCCCTTCCACCAGAGTGACCACTGCACCTCTTCCACCAGAAGGACCACTACACACCCTCCACCAGAGTGAACACTGCACCCCTTCCATCAGAGTGACCACTGCACCCCTTCACCAGAGTGATCACTACACCCCCTCCACCAGGGTGACCACTGCACCCCTTCTACCAGATTGACCACAACACCCCCACCAGAATGACCATTGCACCCCTTCCACCAGAATGAGCACTGCACCCCTCCATCAGGATGACCACTGCACCCCCTGCACCAGAGTGCCCACTACACCCTTTCGACCAGAGTGACCACAATGACCCTTTCCACCATAGTGACCACTAGTCCCCTTCCACTAGAGTGACCATGAAAACCCCTACCACCAGAATGACCACTACACACCCTTCACCAGAGTGACCACTGCACCCCCTCCACCAGAGTGACCATCACACCCCCTCCACCTGGGTGACCTCTGTACCCTCTCCACCAGAGTGACCACTGCACTCCCTCCACCTGAATGACCACTGCACCCATTCCACCAGAATGACCACTACACCCCTTCCACCAGAATGACCATTGCACCCTTTCTATCAGAGCCACCACTGCACCCCCTCCAACAGAGTGACCACTACACCCCTTCCACGAGAGTGACCACTGTACCTATTTCACCAGAGTGACCACTGCACCCTCCTCCACCAGAGTGACCACTGCACCCCCTCCACCAGAGTGACCATTGCACCCCCTCCACCAGAGTGACTACTGCACCTCTTCCACCAGAATGACCACTACATCCTCTCCACCAGTGACAACTGCACCCCATCCACCAGAGTGACCTCTGCACCCACTCCACCAGAATAACCACTGCAACCCTCCACCAGATTGACCACTGAACCCAATCCACCAGGGTGATCACTGCAACCCTCCACCACAGTGACCACTGCACCCCCTCCAACAAGCTTGACCACTGCACCCCGTCCACCAAAGTGACCACTGCACCTGCTCCACCAAAGAGACCACTGCACCCGCTCCACCAGAGAGACCACTGCACCCCCTCAACCAAAATGACCACTACACCCCGTCCTCCAGAGTGACTACTACACCCCTTCCACCAGAATGACCACTATAACCCCTCCACCAGGGTGACCACTGCACCCTCCTCCACCAGAGTGACCAATGCACCCCCTTCACCAGAGTGACCACTACACCCCTTCCACCAGAATGACCAATGCACCCCCTCCACCAGAGTGACCACTACACCCCTTCCACCAGTGACCACTGCACCCACTCCACCAGGGTGGCCACTACACCCCTTCCACCAGAGTGACCACTGCACCTCTTACACCAGAATGACCACTACACACCCTCCACCAGAGTGACCACTGCACCCCTTCCATCAGAGTGACCACTGCACCCCCTTCACCAGAGCGACCACTACACCCTTTCCACCAGGATGACCACTGCACCCCTGCCACCAGCATGGCCACTGCACCCCTCCACCAGGGTGACCACTGCACCGCTTCCACCAGAATGACCCCTACACCCACTCCACCAGGGTGACCACTCCACCCCTTCCACCAGAGTGACCACTGCACCTCTTCCACCAGAAGGACCACTACACCCCCTCCACCAGGGTGACCACTGCACCCCTTCTACCAGATTGACCACAACACCCCCACCAGAATGACCATTGCACCCCTTCCACCAGAATGACCACTGCACCACCTCCACCAGAGTGACCACTACACCACTTCCACCAGAGTGACCACTGCACCCCTTCCACCAGAGTGACCACCGCACCTCCTCAAACGGGGTGACCACTGAATCCTTTCCATCAGTGCCACCACTGCACCCCCTCCACCTGAGTGACCACTACACCCCTTTCACCAGATTGACCACTGCACCCCTTCCACCAAAGTGACCACTTTATCCCTTCCACCAGAATGACCACTACACACCCTCCACCAGAGTGGCAACTGCACCCCTCCACCAGAGTGATCACTACACCCCTCCACCAAGGTGACCACTGCACCCCTTCCACCAGCATGACCATTACACCCATTCCACCAGAGTGACCATTACACCCCTTTCACAAGAGTGACTAATATACCCCTTCCACCAAAATGACCACTGCACCCCCTCCACCAGGGTGACCACTACACTCCTTCCACAAGAATGAGAACTGCACACCCTTCACCAGAGTGACCACTGCAGCCCCTCCACCAGAATGATCACTACACCCGCTCCACCAAGGTGACCACTACACACCTTCCACCAAATTGACCACAACACCCCTTTCACAAGAGTGACCACTGCACCCCCTCCACCAGAGTGACCACTACTCCCCTTCCACCAGAATACCAATACACCCCGTCCACCAGAACGACCACTATACCCCTTCCACCAGGGTGACCACTGCACTCCTTCCACCATAGTGACCACTAAATGCCTTCCTCCAGAGTGACCACTGCACTCCTCCACCAGAATGACCACTGCACCCCTCCCACCAGGGTGACCACTGCACCACTTTCACCAGAGTGACCACTGCACCCCATCCCCAGGGTGACCACTCCACCCCTTCCATCAAAGTGACCACTACACCCACTCCACCAGGGTGGCGACTGCACCCCTTCCACCAGAGTGACCACTGCACCTCTTCCACCAGAATGACCACTACACACCCTCCACCAGACTAACCACTGCACCCCTTCCATCAGAGTGACCACTGCACCCCTCCACCAGGGTGACCACTGCACCGCTTCCACCAGAATGACCCCTACACCCACTCCACCAGGGTGACCACTCCACCCCTTCCATCAAAGTGACCACTACACCCACTCCACCAGGGTGGCGACTGCACCCCTTCCACCAGAGTGACCACTGCACCTCTTCCACCAGAATGACCACTACACACCCTCCACCAGACTAACCACTGCACCCCTTCCATCAGAGTGACCACTGCACCCCTCCACCAGGGTGACCACTGCACCGCTTCCACCAGAATGACCCCTACACCCACTCCACCAGGGTGACCACTCCACCCCTTCCACCAGAGTGACCACTGCACCTCTTCCACCAGAAGGACCACTACACACCCTCCACCAGAGTGAACACTGCACCCCTTCCATCAGAGTGACCACTGCACCCCTTCACCAGAGTGATCACTACACCCCCTCCACCAGGGTGACCACTGCACCCCTTCTACCAGATTGACCACAACACCCCCACCAGAATGACCATTGCACCCCTTCCACCAGAATGAGCACTGCACCCCTCCATCAGGATGACCACTGCACCCCCTGCACCAGAGTGCCCACTACACCCTTTCGACCAGAGTGACCACAATGACCCTTTCCACCATAGTGACCACTAGTCCCCTTCCACTAGAGTGACCATGAAAACCCCTACCACCAGAATGACCACTACACACCCTTCACCAGAGTGACCACTGCACCCCCTCCACCAGAGTGACCATCACACCCCCTCCACCTGGGTGACCTCTGTACCCTCTCCACCAGAGTGACCACTGCACTCCCTCCACCTGAATGACCACTGCACCCATTCCACCAGAATGACCACTACACCCCTTCCACCAGAATGACCATTGCACCCTTTCTATCAGAGCCACCACTGCACCCCCTCCAACAGAGTGACCACTACACCCCTTCCACGAGAGTGACCACTGTACCTATTTCACCAGAGTGACCACTGCACCCTCCTCCACCAGAGTGACCACTGCACCCCCTCCACCAGAGTGACCATTGCACCCCCTCCACCAGAGTGACTACTGCACCTCTTCCACCAGAATGACCACTACATCCTCTCCACCAGTGACAACTGCACCCCATCCACCAGAGTGACCTCTGCACCCACTCCACCAGAATAACCACTGCAACCCTCCACCAGATTGACCACTGAACCCAATCCACCAGGGTGATCACTGCAACCCTCCACCACAGTGACCACTGCACCCCCTCCAACAAGCTTGACCACTGCACCCCGTCCACCAAAGTGACCACTGCACCTGCTCCACCAAAGAGACCACTGCACCCGCTCCACCAGAGAGACCACTGCACCCCCTCAACCAAAATGACCACTACACCCCGTCCTCCAGAGTGACTACTACACCCCTTCCACCAGAATGACCACTATAACCCCTCCACCAGGGTGACCACTGCACCCTCCTCCACCAGAGTGACCAATGCACCCCCTTCACCAGAGTGACCACTACACCCCTTCCACCAGAATGACCAATGCACCCCCTCCACCAGAGTGACCACTACACCCCTTCCACCAGTGACCACTGCACCCACTCCACCAGGGTGGCCACTACACCCCTTCCACCAGAGTGACCACTGCACCTCTTACACCAGAATGACCACTACACACCCTCCACCAGAGTGACCACTGCACCCCTTCCATCAGAGTGACCACTGCACCCCCTTCACCAGAGCGACCACTACACCCTTTCCACCAGGATGACCACTGCACCCCTGCCACCAGCATGGCCACTGCACCCCTCCACCAGGGTGACCACTGCACCGCTTCCACCAGAATGACCCCTACACCCACTCCACCAGGGTGACCACTCCACCCCTTCCACCAGAGTGACCACTGCACCTCTTCCACCAGAAGGACCACTACACCCCCTCCACCAGGGTGACCACTGCACCCCTTCTACCAGATTGACCACAACACCCCCACCAGAATGACCATTGCACCCCTTCCACCAGAATGACCACTGCACCACCTCCACCAGAGTGACCACTACACCACTTCCACCAGAGTGACCACTGCACCCCTTCCACCAGAGTGACCACCGCACCTCCTCAAACGGGGTGACCACTGAATCCTTTCCATCAGTGCCACCACTGCACCCCCTCCACCTGAGTGACCACTACACCCCTTTCACCAGATTGACCACTGCACCCCTTCCACCAAAGTGACCACTTTATCCCTTCCACCAGAATGACCACTACACACCCTCCACCAGAGTGGCAACTGCACCCCTCCACCAGAGTGATCACTACACCCCTCCACCAAGGTGACCACTGCACCCCTTCCACCAGCATGACCATTACACCCATTCCACCAGAGTGACCATTACACCCCTTTCACAAGAGTGACTAATATACCCCTTCCACCAAAATGACCACTGCACCCCCTCCACCAGGGTGACCACTACACTCCTTCCACAAGAATGAGAACTGCACACCCTTCACCAGAGTGACCACTGCAGCCCCTCCACCAGAATGATCACTACACCCGCTCCACCAAGGTGACCACTACACACCTTCCACCAAATTGACCACAACACCCCTTTCACAAGAGTGACCACTGCACCCCCTCCACCAGAGTGACCACTACTCCCCTTCCACCAGAATACCAATACACCCCGTCCACCAGAACGACCACTATACCCCTTCCACCAGGGTGACCACTGCACTCCTTCCACCATAGTGACCACTAAATGCCTTCCTCCAGAGTGACCACTGCACTCCTCCACCAGAATGACCACTGCACCCCTCCCACCAGGGTGACCACTGCACCACTTTCACCAGAGTGACCACTGTACCCCCTCCACCAGACTGACCACTACATGGCTTCCACCAGAATGACCATGACACTCACTCCACCAGAATGACCATGACACTCACCCCACCAGAATGACCATGACACTCCCTCCACCAGATTGACCACTGCACTCCTTCTTCCAGGGTGACCACTGCACCCCCTCCACCAGAGTGACCATTACACCCCTCCACGAAGGTGACCACTACACCCCTTCCACCAGAATGACACTACACCCCCTCCATCAGAGTGACCATTGCACCCCCTCCACCAGGGTGCCCACTGCACCGCCTCTACTAGGATGACCACTACACACCCACCGCCAGGATGACCACTGCACCCCCTCTGACAGAGTAACCACGAAACCCCTTAGACCAGAATGACCACATCAAACCCTTCCACCAGGATGACCACTACACCCCCTCCACCAGAGTGACCACTACTCCCCCTCCACCAGAGTGACCACTGCACTCTCCACCAGAATGACCACTGGTCCCCTTCCACCAGAGTGACCATAGTAACCGTTCCACCAGAGTGACCACTACATCCATTCTGCCAGAGTGACCACTACACCCCTTCCACTGTAGTGACCACTAAACGCCTTCCTCCGGAGTGACCACTGCACTCCTCCACCAGAATGACCACTGCACCCCTTCCACCAGGGTGACCACTGCACCACTTTCACCAGAGTGACCACTGTACCCCCTCCACCAGACTGACCACTACATGGCTTCCACCAGAATGACCATGTCACTCACTCCACCAGAATGACCATGACACTCACTCCACCAGAGTGCCCACTGCACCCCTTCCACCAGGGTGACCACTGCACACCCTCCACCAGAGAGACCATTACACCGCTCCACAAAGGTGACCACTACACCCCTTCCACCAGAATGACAACTACACCCCCTCCACCAGAGTGACCACTGCACCCCCTCCACCAGGGTGCCCACTGCACGCCCTCTACTAGGATGACCACTACACACCCACCGCCAGGATGACCACTGCACCCCCTCTGACAGAGTAACCACGAAACCCCATCGACCAGAGTGACCACTGCAGCCCCTCCACCAAAGTGACCATTACACCCCTTCCACCAGAATGACCACTACACCCCCTCCACCAGAGTGACCACTGCACCACCTCCACCAGGGTGCCCACTGCACCCCCACTACTAGGATGACCACTACACCCCCAACGCCAGGATGACCACTGCACCCCCTCCGACAGAGTAACCACTAAACCCCATCGACCAGAGTGACCACATCAAACCCTTCCACAGAGTGACTACTACAACACCACCACCAGAGTGACCACTGCACCCCTCCAGAAGAGTGACCACTGCAACCCCTCAATCAGGGTGACCACTGCATCCCTTCCACCAGGATGACCACTACACCCCTTCCGCCAGGATGACCACTACACCCCCTCCACCAGAGTGAACACTACTCCCCCTCCACCAGAATGACCACTGCACCACCTCCACCAGAGTGACCACTACACCCCTTCCACCAGAGTGACCACTGCACCCCTTCCACCAGAGTGACCACGGCACCCCCTCCAACGGGTTGACCACTGAATCCTTTCCATCAGTTCCACCACTGCATTCCCTCCACCAGAGTGACCACTACACCCCCTCCACCAGAGTGACCACTACACCCCTTCCACCAGAGTGACCACTGCACCCCTTCCACCAAAGTGACCACTTTACCCCTTCCACCAGAGTGACCACTGCACCCCTTCCACTGAGTGACCACTACACCATCACCTCCCGAGTGACCACAGCACCTCCTTCCCCAGAGTGACCACTACAACCCCTCCATCAGGATGACCACTGCACCCACTCCGCCAGAGTGACCATTACACCCCTTCGACCAGAGTGACCACTACACCACCTCCACCAAAGTTACCACTGTAACCCCTACACCAGGATGACCACTGCACCCCTTGCACCAGAGTGCGCACTACACCCTTTCCACCAGAGTGTCCACGATGACCCTTTCCACCATAGTGACCACTATACCCCTTTCCACTAGAGTGACTACAAAAACCCCTACCACCAGAATGACCACTACACACCCTTCACCAGAGTGACCACTGCACCCCCTCCACCAGAATGACCACTGCACCCCTTCCAACAGAATGACCATTGCACCCCTTCCACCAGAGTGACCACTGCACTCCCTCGACCGAATGACCACTGCACCCCTTCCACCAGGATGACCACTACACCCCTTCCACCAGAATGACCATTGCACCCTTTCCATCAGGGCCAGCACTGCAGCCCCTCCAACAGAGTGACCACTACACGCCTTCCACGAGAGTGACCACTGTACCTACTTCACCAGAGTGACCACTGCACCCCTCCAACAGAGTGACCACTACACCCCTTCCACCAGAGTGACTACTACACCCCTTCTACCAGAGTGACCACTGCACCCCCTCCACCAGAGTGACCACTGCACCCCCTCCACCAGAGTGACTACTGCACCCCTTCCACCAGAGTGACCTCTGCACCCCTTCTACCAGAGTGACCACTACTCCCCTTCCACCGGAGTGATCTCTGCACCCACTCCACCAGAATAACCACTGCAACCCTCCACCACAGGGACCACTGCACCTGCTCCACCAAAGATACCACTGCACCCGCTCCACCAGAGTGACCACTGCACCCCCTCAACCAAAATGACCACTACACCCCTTCCTCCAGAGTGACTACTACACCCCTTCCACCAGAATGACCACTATAACCCCTCCACCAGGGTGACCACTGCACCCTCCTCCACCAGAGTGACCAATGCACCCCCGCCACCAGGGTGACCACTCCACCCCTTCCATCAGAGTGACCACTACACCCACTCCACCAGGGTGGCCACTGCACCCCTTCCACCAGAATGACCTTTGCACTCCTCCACCAGAATGACCACTGCTCCCCTTCCACCAGAGTGACCATAGTACCCGTTCCACCAGAGTGACCTCTACATCCGTTCTGCCAGAGTGATCACTACACCCCTTCCACCAGAATGAACACTGCACCCCCTCCACCAGAGTGACCACTGCACCTGTTCCATCAGTGTGACCACTGCACTCCTTCCACCAGAATGACCACTACACCCACTCCACCAGAGTGACCACTGCACCCTCATCCACCAGAGTGACCAATGCACCCCCTCCACCAGCGTGACCACTACTCCCCTTCCACCAGAATGAACACTGCACCCCCTCTACTAGATTGACCACTACACCCGCTCCACCAAAGTGACCACTGCACCTCCTCCACCAGAGAGACCACTGCACCTGCTCCACCAGAGAAACCACTGCAACCCCTCAACCAAAATGACCACTACACCCCTTCCTCCAGACTGACTATTACACCCCTTCCACCAGAATGACCACTATAACCCCTCCACCAGAGTGACCAATGCACCCCCGCCACCAGAGTGACCACTACACCCCTTCCACCAGAGTGACCACTACATCCCTCCACCAGGGTGACCACTCCACCCCTTCCATCAGAGTGACCACTACACCCACTCCACCAGGGTGGCCACTGCACCCCTTCCACCAGAGTGACCACTGCACCTCTTCTACCAGAATGACCACTACACACCCTCCACTAGGATGACCACTGCACCCCTTCCACCAGCATGGCCACTGCACCCCTCCACCAGGGTGACCACTCCACCGCTTCCACCAGAGTGACCAATGCACCTCTTGCATCAGAATGACCACTACACACCCTCCACCAGAGTGAACACTGCACCCCTTCCATCAGAGTGACCACTACACCCCTTCCACCAGGGTGACCACTGCACCCCCTCCAACGGTGTGACCACTGCATCCTTTCCATCAGTGCCACCACTGCACCCCCTCCACCTGAGTGACCACTACACCCCTTTCACCAGAGTGACCACTGCACCCCTCGACCAGAATGACCACTACACCCCTTCCACCAAAGTGACCACTTTACCCCATCCACCAGAATGACCACTAAACCTCTTCCACAGAGTGACCACTACACCATCACCTCCCGAGTGACCACAGCACCCCCTCCCCCAGAGAGACCACTACAACCCCTCCATCAGGATGACCACTGCACCCCCTCCACCAGAGTGACCAGTACACCCCTTCGACCAGAGTGACCACTACACCACCTCCACCAAAGTTACCACTGTAACCCCTACACAAGGATGACCACTGCACCCCTGCACCAGAGTGCCCACTACACCCTTTCCACCAGAGTGACCACGATGACCCTTTCCACCATAGTGACCACTAGTCCCCTTCCACTAGAGTGACCACGAAAACCCCTACCACCAGAATGACCACTACACACCCTTCACCAGAGTGACCACTGCACCCCCTCCACCAGAGTGACCATCACACCCCCTCCACCTGGGTGACCTCTGCACCCCCTCCACCAGAGTGACCACTGCACTCCCTCCACCCGAATGACCACTGCACCCCTTCCACCAGAATGACCACTACACCCCTTCCACGAGAGTGACCACTGTACCTATTTCACCAGAGTGACCACTGCACCCCTCCAACAGAGTGACCACTACACCCCTACCACCAGAATGACCACTACACACCCTTCACCAGAGTGACCACTGCACCCTCCTCCACCAGAATGACCATTGCACCCCCTGCACCAGAGTGACTACTGCACCCCTTCCACCAGAATGACCACTACATCCTCCCCACCAGTGACGACTGCACCCCATCCACCAGAGTGACCTCTGCACCCCTTCTACCAGAGTGACCACTACTCCCCTTCCACCAGAGTGATCTCTGCACCCACTCCACCAGAATAACCACTGCAACCCTCCACCAGATTGACCACTGAACCCAATCCACCAGGGTGATCACTGCAACCCTCCACCACAGTGACCACTGCACCCCCTCCAACAAGCTTGACCACTTTACCCCCTCCACCAAGGTGACCACTGCAGCTGCTCCACCACAGAGACCACTGCACCCGCTCCACCAGAGTGACCACTGCACCCCCTCAACCAAAATGACCACCACACCCTGTCCTCCAGAGTGACTACTACACCCCTTCCACCAGAATGACCACTATAACCCCTCCACCAGGGTGACCACTGCACCCTCCTCCACCAGAGTGACCAATGCACCCCCTTCACCAGAGTGACCACTACACCCCTTCCACCAGAGTGACCACTGCACCCCATCACCAGGGTGACCACTCCACCCCTTCCATCAGAGTGACCACTACACACCCTCCACCAGACTAACCACTGCACCCCTTCCATCAGAGTGACCACTGCACCCCCTTCACCAGAGCGACCACTTCACTCTTTCCACCAGGATGACCACTGCACCCCTGCCACCAGAATGGCCACTGCACCCCTCCACCAGGGTGACCACTCCACCCCTTCCACCAGAGTGACCACTGCACCTCTTCCACCAGAAGGACCACTACACACCCTCCACCAGAGTGAACACTGCACCCCTTCCATCAGAGTGACCACTGCACCCCCTTCACCAGAGTGACCACTACACCCCCTCCACCAGGGTGACCACTGCACCCCTTCTACCAGATTGACCACAACACCCCCACCAGAATGACCATTGCACCCCTTCCACCAGAATGACCACTGCACCACCTCCACCAGAGTGAACACTACACCACTTCCACCAGAGTGACCACTGCACCCCTTCCACCAGAGTGACCACCGCACCTCCTCAAACGGGGTGACCACTGAATCCTTTCCATCAGTGCCACCACTGCACCCCCTCCACCTGAGTGACCACTACACCCCTTTCACCAGATTGACCACTGCACCCCTTCCACCAAAGTGACCACTTTATCCCTTCCACCAGAATGACCACTACACACCCTCCACCAGAGTGGCAACTGCACCCCTCCACCAGAGTGATCACTACACCCCTCCACCAAGGTGACCACTGCACCCCTTCCACCAGAATGCCCACTGCACCCCTTCCACCAGCATGACCATTACACCCATTCCACCAGAGTGACCATTACACCCCTTTCACAAGAGTGACTAATATACCCCTTCCACCAAAATGACCACTGCACCCCCTCCACCAGGGTGACCACTACACTCCTTCCACAAGAATGAGAACTGCACACCCTTCACCAGAGTGACCACTGCAGCCCCTCCACCAGAATGATCACTACACCCGCTCCACCAAGGTGACCACTACACACCTTCCACCAAATTGACCACAACACCCCTTTCACAAGAGTGACCACTGCACCCCCTCCACCAGAGTGACCACTACTCGCCTTCCACCAGAATACCAATAAACCCCGTCCACCAGAACGACCACTATACCCCTTCCACCAGGGTGACCACTGCACTCCTTCCACCAGATTGATCACTGCATCCACTCGCACACAGTGACCACTACACCCCTTCCACCATAGTGACCACTAAATGCCTTCCTCCAGAGTGACCACTGCACTCCTCCACCAGAATGACCACTGCACCCCTCCCACCAGGGTGACCACTGCACCACTTTCACCAGAGTGACCACTGCACACCCTCCACCAGACTGACCACTACATGGCTTCCACCAGAATGACCATGACACTCACCCCACCAGAATGACCATGACACTCCCTCCACCAGATTGACCACTGCACCCCTTCTTCCAGGGTGACCACTTCACCCCCTCCACCAGAGTGACCATTACACCCCTCCACGAAGGTGACCACTACACCCCTTCCACCAGAATGACACTACACCCCCTCCACCAGAGTGACCACTGCACCCCCTCCATCAGGGTGCCCACTGCACCCCCTCTACTAGGATGACCACTACACACCCACCGCCAGGATGACCAATGCACCCCCTCTGACAGAGTAACCACGAAACCCCTTCGACCAGAGTGACCACATCAAACCCTTCCACAGAGTGACGACTAGACCACCACCACCAGAGTGACCACTGCACCCCTTCCACCAGAGTGAACACTGCACCCCCGCCCGCCAGAATGACCACTGCACCTGTTCCATCAGAGTGACCACTGCACCCCTTCCATCAGAGTGACCACTGCACTCCTTCCACCAGAATGACCACTACACCCGCTCCACCAGAGTGACCAAAGCACCCCCTCCACCACAGTGACCACTGCTCCCCTTCCACCAGAATGAACATTGCAGTCCTTCCACCAGAATGACCATTGCAACCCCTCCACCAGAGTGACCACTGCACCCCTTCCACCAGAATGACCACTACACCCTCTCCACCGGAGTGACGACTGCACCCCATCCACCAGAGTGACCTCTGCACCCCTTCTACCAGAGTGACCACTACCCCCTTCCACCAGAGTGATCTCTGCACCCACTCCACCAGAGTGACCACTGCAACCCTCCACCAGAGTGACCACTAAATGCATTCCACCAGGATGACCACTACAACCCTCCACCACAGTGACCACTGCACACCCTCCAACAAGTTTGACCACTGCACCCGCTCAACCAGATTGACCACTGCACCCCCTCAACCAGAATGACCACTGCAAGCCATCCAGCAGAATGACCATGACACCCTCTCCACCAGAGTGACCACTGCACTCCCTGCACCAGAGTGACCACTACACGCCCTCCACCAGATTGAATACTACAACCTTTTCCCAGAATGACCACTGCATCCCTTCCACCAAAATGACAACAACACCCCCTCCACTAGAGTGACCACTGCACTCCCTACACCAGGGTGACCACTGCACCCCCTCCACCAGGATGACCACTGCACCCCCTTCACCAGAGTGACCACTAAACCCCTTCTACCAGAGTGACCACTACTCCCCTTCCACCAGAGTGATCTCTGCACCCACTCCACCAGAGTGACCACTGCAACCCTCCACTAGAGTGACCACTAAACGCATTCCACCAGGGTGACCACTACAACCCTCCACCACAGTGACCACTGTACCCCCTCCAACAAGTTTGACCACTGCACCCGCTCAACCAGATTGACCACTGCACCCCCTCAACCAGAATGATCACTGCATCCCTTCCAGCAGAATGACCATGACACCCCCTCCACCAGAGTGACCACTGCACTCCCTGCACCAGAGTGACCACTACAACCCCTCCACCAGATTGAATACTACAACCCTTTCCCAGAATGACCACTGCATCCCTTCCACCAAAATGACAACTACACCCCCTCCACTAGAGTGACCACTGCACTCCCTCCACCAGGGTGACCACTGCACCCCCTGCACCAGGGTGACCACTGCACCCCCTCCACCAGGATGACCACTAAACCCCCACCGCCAGGATGACCACTAAACCACCTCCACCAGGATGACCACTAAACCCCCACCGCCAGGATGACCACTGCACCCCCTCCACCAGAGTGACCACTAAATCCCTTCGACCGGAGTGACCACGACAACCCCTTCCACAGATGACTACTACACCCCCTCCACCAGGGTGACCACTACACCCCCTCCACCAGGATGACCACTAACCCCCACTGCCAGGATGACCACTGCACCCCCTTCACCAGAGTGACCACTAAACCCCTTCGACCAGAGTGACCACGACAACCCCTTCCACAGAGTGACTACTATACCACCTCCACTAGAGTGACCACTGCACCCCCTCCACAAGAGTGACCACTGCACCCCCTGCACCCGAGTGACCACTACACCCCCTCCACCAGGGTCACCACTGCATCCCTTCCACCAGGATGACCACTACACCCCCTCCGCCAGGATGACCACGACACCCCCTCCACCAGAGTGACCATTGCACTCCTCCACCAAAATGACCACTGCTCCCCTTCCACCAGAGTGACCATAGTACCCGTTCCACCAGAGTGACCACGACATCCGTTCTGCCAGAGTGATCACTACACCCCTTCCACCAGAATGAACACTGCACCCCCTCCACCAGAATGACCACTGCACCTGTTCCATCAGAGTGACCACTGCACTCCTTCCACCAGAATGAGCACTACACCCACTCCACCAGAGTAACCACTGCACCCCTTCCACCACAGTGACCACTACTCCCCTTCCACCAGAATGACCACTACACCCTCTCCACCAGAGTCACCACTACTCCCCTTCCACCAGAATGGATATTGCAGACATTCCGCCTGAATGACCATTGCACCCGCTGTACCAGAGTGACCACTGCACCCCCTCCACCAGAGTGACCACTGCACCTGCTCCACCAGAGAAACTACTGCACCCCCTCACCCAAATGACCACTACACCCCTTCCACCAGAATGACCACTATAACCCCTCCACCAGGGTGACCACTGCACCACCTCCACCAGGGTGCCCACTGCACCCTCTCTACTAGGATGACCACTACACCCCCAATGCCAGGATGACCACTGCACCCCCTCCGACAGAGTAACCACTAAACCCCATCGACCAGAGTGACCACATCAAACCCTTCTACAGAGTGACTACTACACCACCAACACCAGAGTGACCACTGCACCCCTCCACCAGAGTGACCACTGCAACCTCTCCACCAGGGTGACCACTGCATCCCTTCCACCAGGATGACCACTACACCCCTTCCGCCAGGATGACCACTACACCCCCTCCACCAGAGTGACCACTACTCCCCCTCCACCAGAGTGACCACTACACCCCCTCCGCCAGGATGACCACTGCTCCCCTTCCACCAGAATGACCATAGCACCCGTTCCACCAGAGTGACTACTACATCCGTTCTGCCAGAGTGACCACTGCACACCTTCCACTACACTGCTCACTACACCCCTTTCACTAGAGTGACCTCTGCACCCCTTCCACCAGAGTGAACACTGCACCCCCGCCCGCCAGAATGACCACTGCACCTGTTTCATCAGAGTGACCACTGCACCCCTTCCATCAGAGTGACCACTGCACTCCTTCCACCAGAATGACCACTACACCCGCTCCACCAGAGTGACCAAAGCACCCCCTCCACCACAGTGACGACTACTCCCCTTCCACCAGAATGAACATTGCAGTCCTTCCACCAGAATGACCATTGCACCCCCTCCACCAGAGTGACCACTGCACCCCTTCCACCAGAATGACCACTACACCCTCTCCACCAGGGTGACCACTGCACCCTCCTCCACCAGAGGGACCACTGCACCCATCCACCAGGGTGACCACTCCACCCCTTCCATCAGAGTGACCACTACACCCACTCCACCAGGGTGGCCACTGCACCCCTTCTACCAGAGTGACCACTGCACCTCTTCCACCAGAATGACCACTACACACCCTCCACCAGAGTGACCACTGCACCCCTTCCATCAGAATGACCACTGCACCCCCTTCACCAGAGTGACCAGTACACCCTTTCCACCAGGATGACCAGTGCACCCCTTCCATCAGCATGGCCACTGCATCCCTCCACCAGGGTGACCACTCCACCGCTTCCATCAGAATGACCACTACACCCACTCCACCAGGGTGACCACTCCACCCCTTCCACCAGAGTGACCACTGCACCTCTTCGATCAGAATGACCACTACACACCCTCCACCAGAGTGACCACTGCACCCCTTTAACCAGAGTGTCCACTACACCCTCTCCACCAGGGTGACCACTGCATCCCTTCTACCAGATTGACCACAATACCCCACCACAATGACCACTGCACCCCTTCCACCAGAATGACCACTGCACCACCTCCACCAGAGTGACCACTACACCCCTTCCACCAGAGTGACCACTGCACCCCTTCCACAAGAGTGACCACTACACCCCCTCTGCCAGGATGACCACTACTCCCCCTCCACCAGAGTGACCACTACTCCTCCTCCACAAGAGTGACCGCTGCACTCCTCCACCAGAATAACCATTGCTCCCCTTCCACCAAAGTGACCATAGTACCTGTTCCACCAGAGTGACCACTACATCCGTTCTGCCAGAGTGACCACTGCACACATTCCACCAGAGTGATCACTACACCCCCTCCACCAAGGTGACCACTACACACCTTTCACCAGATTGACCACAACACCCCTTTCACGAGAGTGACCACTGCACCCCCTCCACCAGAGTGACCACTACTCCCCTTCCACCAGAATACCAATACACCCCGTCCAGCAGAACGACCACTATACCCCTTCCACCAGGGTGACCACTGCACTCCTTCCACCAGAGTGATCACTGCATCCATTCCCTCACAGTGACCACTACACCCCTTCCACCGTAGTGACCACTAAACGCCTTCCTCCAGAGTGACCACTGCACACCTCCACCAGAATGACCACTGCACCCCTTCCATCAGGGTGACCATGCAGCCCCTCGACAACCCATTCCACCAGAATGACCACTACACCTCTTCCACCAGAATGACCACTGCACCCCTTCCACCAGAATGACCACTACACCTCTTGCACCAGAATGACCACTACACCCCTTCCACCAGAATGACAACTACACCCCCTCCACCAGAGTGACCACTGCACCACCTCCACCAGGGTGCCCACTGCACCCTCTCTACTAGGATGACCACTACACCCCCAATGCCAGGATGACCACTGCACCCCCTCCGACAGAGTAACCACTAAACCCCATCGACCAGAGTGACCACATCAAACCCTTCTACAGAGTGACTACTACACCACCAACACCAGAGTGACCACTGCACCCCTCCACCAGAGTGACCACTGCAACCTCTCCACCAGGGTGACCACTGCATCCCTTCCACCAGGATGACCACTACACCCCTTCCGCCAGGATGACCACTACACCCCCTCCACCAGAGTGACCACTACTCCCCCTCCACCAGAGTGACCACTACACCCCCTCCGCCAGGATGACCACTGCTCCCCTTCCACCAGAATGACCATAGCACCCGTTCCACCAGAGTGACTACTACATCCGTTCTGCCAGAGGGACCACTGCACCCCTCCACCAGAGTGACCACTGCAACCTCTCCACCAGGGTGACCACTGCATCCCTTCCACCAGGATGACCACTACACCCCTTCCGCCAGGATGACCACTACACCCCCTCCACCAGAGTGACCACTACTCCCCCTCCACCAGAGTGACCACTACACCCCCTCCGCCAGGATGACCACTGCTCCCCTTCCACCAGAATGACCATAGCACCCGTTCCACCAGAGTGACTACTACATCCGTTCTGCCAGAGTGACCACTGCACACCTTCCACTACACTGCTCACTACACCCCTTTCACCAGAGTGACCTCTGCACCCCTTCCACCAGAGTGAACACTGCACCCCCGCCCGCCAGAATGACCACTGCACCTGTTCCATCAGAGTGACCACTGCACCCCTTCCATCAGAGTGACGACTACTCCCCTTCCACCAGAATGAACATTGCAGTCCTTCCGCCAGAATGACCATTGCACCCCCTCCACCAGAGTGACCACTGCACCCCTTCCACCAGAATGACCACTACACCCTCTCCACCAGAGTAACGACTGCACCACATCCACCAGAGTGACCTCTGCACCCCATCCACCAGAGTGACCTCTGCACACCTTCCACCAGAGTGATCTCTGCACCCAATCCACCAGGGTGACCACTACAACCCTCCACCACAGTGACCACTGCAACCCCTCCAACAAGTTTGACCACTGCACCCGCTCCACGAGAGTGACCACTGCACCCCCACCACCAGGGTCACCACTGCATCCCTTCCACCAGGATGACTACTGCACCCCCTCCGCCAGGATGACCACTACACCCCCTCTACCAGAGTGACCATTGCACTCCTGCACCAGAATGACCACTGCTCCCCTTACACCAGAGTGACCATAGTACCCATTCCACCAGAGTGACTTCTACATCCGTTCTGCCAGAGTGATCACTACACCCCCTCCACCAGAATGACCACTGCACCTGTTCCATCAGAGTGACCACTGCACTCCTTCCACCAGAATGACCACTACACCCGCTCCACCAGAGTGACCACTACTGCCCTTCCACCAGAATGGATATTGCAGTCATTCCGCCAGAATGACCATTGCACCCGTCCGCCAGAATGACCATAGCACCCACTCCACCAGAGTGACCACTGCACCCCCTCCACCAGAGTGACCACTGCACCTGCTCCATCAGAGATACCACTGCACCCCCTCAACCAAAATGACCACTACACCCCTTCCTCCAGAGTGACCACTGCACCCCTCCACCAGGGTGACCAATCCACCCCTTCCATCAGAGTGACCACTACACCCACTCCACTAGGGTAGCCACTGCACCCCTTACACCAGAGTGACCACTGCACTCCTCCACCAGAATGACTACTGCTCCCCTTCCACAAGAATGACCATAGCATCCATTCCACCAGAGTGACCACTACATCCGTTCTGCAAGAGTGATCACTACACCCCTTCCATCAGAATGACCACTGCACCCCTCCCACCAGGGTGACCACTGCACCACTTTCACCAGAGTGACCACTGCACCCCCTCCACCAGAATGACCACTACATGGCTTCCACCAGAATGACCATGACACTCACTTCACCAGAATGACCATGACACTCACTCCACCTGATTGACCACTGCACCCCTTCTTCCAGGGTGACCACTGCACCCCCTCCACCAGAGTGACCATTACACCCCTCCATGAAGGTGACCACTACACCCCTTCCACCAGAATGACACTACACCCACTCCACCAGAGTGACCACTGCACCCCCTCCACCAGGGTGCCCACTGCACCGCCTCTATTAGGATGACCACTACACACCCACCGCCAGGATGACCAATGCACCCCCTCTGCCAGAGTAACCATGAAACCCCTTCGACCAGAGTGACCACATCAAACCCTTCCACAGAGTGATGACTAGACCACCACCACCAGAGTGACCACTGCACCCCTCCACCAGGGTGACCACCGCATCCCTTCCACCAGGATGACCACTACACTCCCTCCACCAGAGTGACCACTACTCCCCCTCCACCAGAGTGACCACTGCACTCTCCACCAGAATGACCACTGGTCCCCTTCCACCAGAGTGACCATAGTAACTGTTCCACCAGAGTGACCACTACATCCATTCTGCCAGAGTGACCACTACACCCCTTCCACTGTAGTGACCACTAAACGCCTTCCTCTGGAGTGACTACTGCACTCCTCCACCAGAATGACCACTGCACCCCTTCCACCAGGGTGACCACTGCACCACTTTCACCAGAGTGACCACTGTATCCCCTCCACCAGACTGACCACTACATGGCTTCCACCAGAATGACCATGACACTCACTCCACCAGAGTGCCCACTGCACCCCTTCCACCAGGGTGACCACTGCACACCCTCCACCAGAGAGACCATTACACCGCTCCACAAAGGTGACCACTACACCCCTTCCACCAGAATGACAACTACACCCCCTCCACCAGAGTGACCACTGCACCCCCTCCACCAGGGTGCCCACTGCACGCCCTCTACTAGGATGACCACTACACACCCACCACCAGGATGACCACTGCACCCCCTCTGACAGAGTAACCACGAAACCCCTTCGACCAGAGTGACCACTGCAGCCCCTCCACCAAAGTGACCATTACACCCCTTCCACCAGAATGACCACTGCACCACTTCCATCAGAATGACAACTACACCCCCTCCACCAGAGTGACCACTGCACCCCCTCCACCAGGGTGCCCACTGCACGCCCTCTACTAGGATGACCACTACACCCCCACCGCCAGGATGACCACTGCACCCCCTCTGACAGAGTAACCACTAAACCCCATCGACCAGAGTGACCACATCAAACCCTTCCACAGAGTGACTACTACACCACCACCACCAGAGTGACCACTGCAACCCTCCACAAGAGTGACCACTGCAACCCCTCCACCAGAGTGACCACTGCACTCCTCCACCTGAATGACCACTGCTCCCCATCCACCAGAGTGACCATAGCACCCGTTCCACCAGAGTGACTACTACATCCGTTCTGCCAGAGTGACCACTGCACCCCTTCCACCAGAGTGACATTTGCACCCCTTCCACCAGAGTGACCACTGCACTCCTTCTCCCAGAATGACCACTACACACGCTCCACCAGAGTGACCAAAGCACCCCCTCCACCACTGTGACCACTACTCCCCTTCCACTAGAATGAACATTGCAGTCCTTCCGCCAGAATGACCGTTGCACCCCCTCCACCAGAGTGACCACTGCACGCCTTCCACCAGAATGACCACTACACCCTCTCCACCAGAGTGACGACTGCACCCCATCCACCAGAATGACCTCTGCACCCCTTCTACCAGAGTGACCACTACTCCCCTTCCACCAGAGTGATCTCTGCACCCACTCCACCAGAGTGACCACTGCATCCCTCCACCAGAGTGACAACTAAACGCATTCCACCAGGGTGACCACTGCAACCCTCCACCACAGTGACCACTGCACCCCCTCCAACAAGTTTGACCACTGCACCCGCTCCACCAGATTGACCACTGCACCCCCTCAACCAGAATGACCACTGCATCCCTTCCAGCAGAATGACCACGACACCACCTCCACCAGAGTGACCACTGCACGCCCTCCACCAGGGTGACCATGGCATCCCTTTCACCAGATTGAATACTACACCCCTTTCCCAGAATGACCACTGCACCCCTTCCACCAGAATGACAACTATATCCCCTCCACCAGAGAGACCACTGCACCCCCTCCACCAGGATGACCACTAGACCCCCACCACCAGGATGACCACTGCACCTACTTCGCCAGAGTGACCACTAAACCACTTCGACCAGAGTGACCACGACAACCCCTTCCACAGAGTGACTACTATACCACCTCCACCAGAGTGACCACTGCACCCCCTCCATCAGAGTGACCACTGCACCCCCACCACCAGGGTCCCCACTGCGTCCCTTCCACCAGGATGACCACTACACCTCCTCCACCAGAGTGACCACTGGACTCCTCACCTGAATGACCACTGCTCCCCTTCCACCAGAGTGACCAATGCACCCCCGCCACCAGGGTGACCACTCCACCCCTTCCATCAGAGTGACCACTACACCCACTCCACCAGGGTGGCCACTGCACCCCTTCCACCAGAATGACCTTTGCACTCCTCCACCAGAATGACCACTGCTCCCCTTCCACCAGAGTGACCATAGTACCCGTTCCACCAGAGTGACCACTACATCCGTTCTGCCAGAGTGATCACTACACCCCTTCCACCAGAATGAACACTGCACCCCCTCCACCAGAATGACCACTGCACCTGTTCCATCAGAGTGACCACTGCACCCCTTCCATCAGAGTGACCACTACTCCCCTTCCACCAGAATGAACATTGCAGTCCTTCCACCAGAATGACCATTGCACCCCCTCCACCAGAGTGACCACTGCACCCCTTCCACCAGAATGACCACTACACCCTCTCCACCAGAGTGACGACTGCACCCCATCCACCAGAGTGACATCTGCACCCCTTCTACCAGAGTGACCACTACTCCACTTCCACCAGAGTGATCTCTGCACCCACTCCACCAGAGTGACCACTGCAACCCTCCACCAGAGTGACAACTAAACGCATTCCACCAGGGTGACCACTACAACGCTCCACCACAGTGACCACTGCACCCCCTCAACCAGATTGACCACTACACACCTTCACCAGAATGACCACTATACCTATTCCACCAGAATGACCACTGCACCCCTACCATCAGATTGACTACTACACCACCTCCACCAGAGTGACCACAGCATCCCCTCCACCAGGATGACCACTACACCCCCACCGCCAGGGTGACCACTGCACCCCCTTCGCCAGAGTGACCACTAAACCCCTTCGACCAGAGTGACCATGACAACCCCTTCCACAGAGTGACTACTATACCACCTCCACCAGAGTGACCACTGCACCCCCTCCACCAGAGTGACCACTGCACCCTCTTCCACCAGAGTGACCTCTACACCCCCTCCACCAGAGTGATCACTACACCCCCTCCACCAAGGTGACCACTACACACCTTCCACCAAATTGACCACAACACCCCTTTCACGAGAGTGACCACTGCACCCCCTCCACCAGAGTGACCACTACTCGCCTTCCACCAGAATACCAATACACCCCGTCCACCAGAACGACCACTATACCCCTTCCACCAGGGTGATCACTGCATCCACTCCCTCACAGTGACCACTATACCCCTTCCACCATAGTGACCACTAAACGCCTTCCTCCAGAGTGACCACTGCACTCCTCCACCAGAATGACCACTGCACCCCTCCCACCAGGGTGACCACTGCACCACTTTCACCAGAGTGACCACTGCACCCCCTCCACCAGACTGACCACTACATGGCTTCCACCAGAATGACCATGACACTCACTCCACCAGAATGACCATGACACTCACTCCACCAGAGTGACCACTGCACCCCTTCCACAGGTTGACCACTGCACCCCCTCCACCAGCGTGACCATTACACCCCTCCACGAAGGTGACCACTGCACCACCTCCACCAGGGTGCCCACTGCACCCCCACTACTAGGATGACCACTATACCCCCACCGCCAGGATGACCACTGTACCCCTTCCGACAGAGTAACCACTAAACCCCTTCGACCAGAGTGACCACATCAAACCCTTCCACAGAGTGACTACTAGACCACCACCACCAGAGTGAACACTGCACCCCTCCACCAGGGTGACCACCACGTCCCTTCCACCAGGATGACCACTACTCCCCCTCCACCAGAGTGACCACTGCACTCTCCACCAGCATGACCACTGCTCCCCTTCCACCAGAGTGACCACTGCAACCCCTCCACCAGAGTGACCACCGCATCCCTTCCACCAGGATGACCACTACACCCCTCCGCCAGGATGACCACTACTCCCCCTCCACCAGAGTGACCACTACTCCTCCTCCACAAGAGTGACCACTGCACTCCTCCACCAGAATGACCACTGCTCCCCTTCCACCAAAGTGACCATAGTACCCGTTCCACCAGAGTGACCACTACATCTGTTCTGCCAGAGTGACCACTGCACACATTCCACCAGAGTAATCACTACACCCCCTCCACCAAGGTGACCACTACACACCTTTCACCAGATTGACCACAACACCCCTTTCACGAGAGTGACCACTGCACCCCCTCCACCAGAGTGACCACTACTCCCCTTCCACCAGAATACCAATACACCCCGTCCACCAGAACGACCACTATACCCCTTCCACCAGGGTGACCACTGCATCCACTCCCTCACAGTGACCACTATACCCCTTCCACCGTAGTGACCACTAAACGCCTTCCTCCAGAGTGACCACTGCACTCCTCCACCAGAATGATCTCTGCACCCCTTCCACCAGAGTGATCTCTGCACCCACTCCACCAGAGTGACCACTGCAACCCTCCACCAGAGTGACCACTAAACGCATTCCACCAGGGTGACCACTGCAACCCTCCACCACAGTGACCACTGCACCCCCTCCAACAAGTTTGACCACTGCACCCGCACAACCCGATTGACCACTGCACCCCCTCAACCAGAATGACCACTGCATCCCTTCCACCAGAATGACCACTACACCCTCTCCACCAGAGTCACCACTACTGCCCTTCCACCAGAATGGATATTGCAGTCATTCCGCCAGAATGACCATTGCACCCGTTCCGCCAGAATGACCATAGCACCCACTCCACCAGAGTGACCACTGCACCCCCTCCACCAGAGTGACCACTGCACCTGCTCCATCAGAGATACCACTGCACCCCCTCAACCAAAATGACCACTACACCCCTTCCTCCAGAGTGACCACTGCACCCCTCCACCAGGGTGACCAATCCACCCCTTCCATCAGAGTGACCACTACACCCACTCCACTAGGGTAGCCACTGCACCCCTTACACCAGAGTGACCACTGCACTCCTCCACCAGAATGACTACTGCTCCCCTTCCACAAGAATGACCATAGCATCCATTCCACCAGAGTGACCACTACATCCGTTCTGCAAGAGTGATCACTACACCCCTTCCATCAGAATGACCACTGCACCCCTCCCACCAGGGTGACCACTGCACCACTTTCACCAGAGTGACCACTGCACCCCCTCCACCAGAATGACCACTACATGGCTTCCACCAGAATGACCATGACACTCACTTCACCAGAATGACCATGACACTCACTCCACCTGATTGACCACTGCACCCCTTCTTCCAGGGTGACCACTGCACCCCCTCCACCAGAGTGACCATTACACCCCTCCATGAAGGTGACCACTACACCCCTTCCACCAGAATGACACTACACCCACTCCACCAGAGTGACCACTGCACCCCCTCCACCAGGGTGCCCACTGCACCGCCTCTATTAGGATGACCACTACACACCCACCGCCAGGATGACCAATGCACCCCCTCTGCCAGAGTAACCATGAAACCCCTTCGACCAGAGTGACCACATCAAACCCTTCCACAGAGTGATGACTAGACCACCACCACCAGAGTGACCACTGCACCCCTCCACCAGGGTGACCACCGCATCCCTTCCACCAGGATGACCACTACACCCCTTCCGCCAGGATGACCACTACACCCCCTCCGCCAGGATGACCACTACACCCCCTCCACCAGAGTGACCACTGCACTCCTCCACCAGAATGACTACTGCTCCCCTTCCACAAGAATGACCATAGCATCCATTCCACCAGAGTGACCACTACATCCGTTCTGCAAGAGTGATCACTACACCCCTTCCATCAGAATGACCACTGCACCCCTCCCACCAGGGTGACCACTGCACCACTTTCACCACAGTGACCACTGCACCCCCTCCAACAAGTTTGACCACTGCACCCGCACAACCCGATTGACCACTGCACCCCCTCAACCAGAATGACCACTGCATCCCTTCCAGCAGAATGACCACGACACCCCCTCCACCAGAGTGACCACTGCACTCCCTGCACCAGAATGTCCACTACACCCCCTCCAAAAGAGTTACCACTGCACGCCCTCCACCAGGGTGACCACGGCATCCCTTCCACCAGATTGAATACTACACCCCTTTCCCAGAATGACCACTGCACCCCCTCCACCAGAGTGACAACTACACCCCCTCCACCAGAGTGACCACTGCACCACCTCCACCAGGGTGCCCACTGCACCCTCTCTACTAGGATGACCACTACACCCCCAACGCCAGGATGACCACTGCACCCCCTCCGACAGAGTAACCACTAAACCCCATCGACCAGAGTGACCACATCAAACCCTTCCACAGAGTGACTACTACACCACCACCACCAGAGTGACCACTGCACCCCTCCACCAGAGTGACCACTGCAACCTCTCCACCAGGGTGACCACTGCACTACTCCACCTGAATGACCACTGCTCCCCTTCCACCAGAGTGACCATAGCACCCGTTCCACCAGAGTGACTACTACATCCGTTCTGCCAGAGTGACCACTGCACACCTTCCACCAGACTGCTCACTACACCCCTTTCACCAGAGTGACCTCTGCACCCCTTCCACCAGAGTGAACACTGCACCCCCGCCCGCCAGAATGACCACTGCACCTGTTCCATCAGAGTGACCACTGCACCCCTTCCATCAGAGTGACCACTGCACTCCTTCCACCAGAATGATCACTACACCCGCTCCACCAGAATGAACATTGCACCCCCTCCACCAGAGTGACCACTGCAACCCTCCACCAGAGTGACCACTAAACGCATTCCACCAGGGTGACCACTACAACCCTCCACCACAGTGACCACTGCACCCCCTCCAACAAGTTTGACCACTGCACCCGCTCAACCAGATTGACCACTGCACCCCCTCAACCAGAATGACCACTGCATCCCTTCCAGCAGAATGACCATGACACCCCCTCCACCAGAGTGACCACTGCACTCCCTGCACCAGAGTGACCACTACACCCCCTCCACCAGAGTGACCACTGCACGCCCTCCACCAGATTGAATACTACACCCCTTTCCCAGAATGACGACTACACCCCCTCCACCAGAATGACGACTACACCCCCTGCACCAGAGAGACCACTGCACCCCCTGCACCAGGGTGACCACTGCACCCCCTTCGCCAGAGTGACCACGACAACCCCTTCCACAGAGTGACTACTATACCACCTCCACCAGAGTGACCACTGCACCCCCTCCACCAGAGTGACCACTGCACCCCCACCACCAGGGTCACCACTGCATCCCTTCCACCAGGACGACCACTACACCCCCTCCGCCAGGATGACCACTACACCCCCTCCACCAGAGTGACCATTGCACTCCTCCACCAGAATGACCACTGCTCCCCTTCCACCAGAGTGACCATAGTACCCATTCCACCAGAGTGACCACTACATCCGTTCTGCCAGAGTGATCACTACACCTCTTCCACCAGAATGAACACTGCACCCCCTCCACCAGAATGACCACTGCACCTGTTCCATCAGAGTGACCACTGCACTCCTTCCACCAGGATGACCACTACACCCCCTCCGCCAGGATGACCACTACTCCCCCTCCACCAGAGTGACCACTACTCCTCCTCCACAAGAGTGACCACTGCACTCCTCCACCAGAATGACCACTGCTCCCCTTCTACCAAAGTGACCATAGTACCCGTTCCACCAGAGTGACCACTACATCTGTTCTGCCAGAGTGACCACTGCACACATTCCACCAGAGTGATCACTACACCCCCTCCACCAAGGTGACCACTACACACCTTTCACCAGATTGACCACAACACCCCTTTCACGAGAGTGACCACTGCACCCCCTCCACCAGAGTGACCACTACTCCCCTTCCACCAGAATACCAATACACCCCGTCCAGCAGAACGACCACTATACCCCTTCCACCAGGGTGACCACTGCACTCCTTCCACCAGAGTGATCACTGCATCCATTCCCTCACAGTGACCACTACACCCCTTCCACCTTAGTGACCACTAAATGCCTTCCTCCAGAGTGACCACTGCACTCCTCCAGCAGAATGACCACTGCACCCCTTCCATCAGGGTGACCACTGCAGCCCCTCCACCAAAGTGACCATTATACCCCTTCCACCAGAATGACCACTACACCTCTTCCACCAGAATGACCACTGCACCCCGTCCATTAGAATGACAACTACACCCCCTCCACCAGAGTGACCACTGCACCACCTCCACCAGGGTGCCCACTGCTCCCTCTCTACTAGGATGACCACTACACCCCCAACGCCAGGATGACCACTGCACCCCCTCCGACAGAGTAACCACTAAACCCCATCGACCAGAGTGACCACATCAAACCCTTCCACAGAGTGACTACTACACCACCACCACCAGAGTGACCACTGCACCACTCCACCAGAGTGACCACTGCAACCTCTCCACCAGGGTCACCACTGCATCCCTTCCACCAGGATGACCACTACACCCCTTCCGCCAGGATGACCTCTACACCCCCTCCACCAGAGTGACTACTACTCCCCCTCCACCAGAGTGACCACTGCACTCCTCCACCTGAATGACCACTGCTCCCCTTCCACCAGAGTGACCATAGCACCCGTTCCACCAGACTGCTCACTACACCCCTTTCACCAGAGTGACCTCTGCACCCCTTCCACCAGAGTGAACACTGCACCCCCGCCCGCCAGAATGACCACTGCACCTGTTCCATCAGAGTGACCACTGCACCCCTTCCATCAGAGTGACCACTGCACTCCGTCCACCAGAATGACCACTACACCCGCTCCACCAGAATGAACATTGCACCCCCTCCACCAGAGTGACCACTGCACCCCTTCCACCAGAATGACCACTACACCCTCTCCACCAGAGTGACGACAGCACCCCATCCACCAGAGTGACCTCTGCACCCCTTCCACCAGAGTGATCTCTGCACCCACTCCACCAGAGTGACCACTGCAACCCTCCACCAGAGTGACCACTAAACGCATTCCACCAGGGTGACCACTGCAACCCTCCACCACAGTGACCACTGCACCCCCTCCAACAAGTTTGACCACTGCACCCGCTCAACCAGATTGACCACTGCACCCCCTCAACCAGAATGACCACTGCATCCCTTCCAGCAGAATGACCATGACACCCCCTCCACCAGAGTGACCACTGCACTCCCTGCACCAGAGTGACCACTACACCCCCTCCACCAGAGTGACCACTGCACGCCCTCCACCAGGGTGACCATGGCATCCCTTCCACCAGATTGAATACTACACCCCTTTCCCAGAATGACCACTGCACCCCCTCCACCAGAGTGACAACTACACCCCCTCCACCAGGATGACCACTAAACCCCCACCGCCAGGATGACCACTAAACCCCCACCGCCAGGATGACCACTGCACCCCCTTCGCCAGAGTGACCACTAAACCCCTTCGACCAGAGTGACCACGACAACCCCTTCCACAGAGTGACTACTATACCACCTCCAGCAGAGTGACCACTGCACCCCCTCCACCAGAGTGACCACTGCACCCCCACCACCAGGGTCACCACTGCATCCCTTCCACCAGGATGACCACTACACCCCCTCCGCCAGGATGACCACTACACCCCCTCCACCAGAGTGACCATTGCACTCCTCCACCAGAATGACCACTGCTCCCCTTCCACCAGAGTGACCATAGTACCCGTTCCACCAGAGGGACCACTACATCCGTTCTGCCAGAGTGATCACTACACCCCTTCCACCAGAATGAACACTGCACCCCCTCCACCAGAATGACCACTGCACCTGTTCCATCAGAGTGACCACTGCACTCCTTCCACCAGGATGACCACTACACCTTCTCCGCCAGGATGACCACTACTCCCCCTCCACCAGAGTGACCACTACTCCTCCTCCACAAGAGTGACCACTGCACTCCTCCACCAGAATGACCACTGCTCCCCTTCCACCAAAGTGACCATAGTACCCGTTCCACCAGAGTGACCACTACATCCGTTCTGCCAGAGTGACCACTGCACACCTTCCACCAGAGTGATCACTACACCCCCTCCACCAAGGTGACCACTACACACCTTTCACCAGATTGACCACAAAACCCCTTTCACGAGAGTGACCACTGCACCCCCTCCACCAGAGTGACCACTACTCCCCTTCCACCAGAATACCAATACACCCCGTCCATCAGAACGACCACTATACCCCTTCCACCAGGGTGACCACTGCACTCCTTCCACCAGAGTGATCACTGCATCCATTCCCTCACAGTGACCACTACACCACTTCCACCGTAGTGACCACTAAACGCCTTCCTCCAGAGCGACCACTGCACTCCTCCACCAGAATGACCACTGCACCCCTTCCATCAGGGTGACCACTGCAGCCCCTCCACCAAAGTGACCATTATACCCCTTCCACCAGAATGACCACTACACCTCTTCCACCAGAGTGACCACTGCACCCCCACCACCAGGGTCACCACTGCATCCCTTCCACCAGGATGACCACTACACCCCCTCCACCAGAGTGACCATTGCACTCCTCCACCAGAATGACCACTGCTCCCCTTCCACCAGAGTGACCATAGTACCCGTTCCACCAGAGTGACCACTACATCCATTCTGCCAGAGTGATCACTACACCCCTTCCACCAGAATGAACACTGCACCCCCTCAACCAGAATGACCACTGCACCTGTTCCATCAGAGTGACCACTGCACTCCTTCCACCAGGATGACCACTACACCCCTCCGCCAGGATGACCACTACTCCCCCTCCACCAGAGTGACCACTACTCCTCCTCCACAAGAGTGACCACTGCACTCCTCCACCAGAATGACCACTGCTCCCCTTCCACCAAAGTGACCATAGTACCCATTCCACCAGAGTGACCACTACATCCGTTCTGCCAGAGTGACCACTGCACACCTTCCACCAGAGTGATCACTACACCCCCTCTACCAAGGTGACCACTACACACCTTCCACCAGATTGACCACAACACCCCTTTCACGAGAGTGACCACTGCACCCCCTCCACCAGAGTGACCACTACTCCCCTTCCACCAGAATACCAATACACCCCGTCCATCAGAACGACCACTATACCCCTTCCACCAGGGTGACCACTGCACTCCTTCCACCAGAGTGATCACTGCATCCATTCCCTCACAGTGACCTCTTCACCCCTTCCACCTTAGTGACCACTAAATGCCTTCCTCCAGAGTGACCACTGCACTCCTCCAGCAGAATGACCACTGCACCCCTTCCATCAGGGTGACCACTGCAGCCCCTCCACCAAAGTGACCATTACACCCCTTCCACCAGAATGACCACTACACCTCTTCCACCAGAATGACCACTGCACCCCGTCCATTAGAATGACAACTACACCCCCTCCACCAGAGTGACCACTGCACCACCTCCACCAGGGTGCCCACTGCACCCTCTCTACTAGGATGACCACTACACCCCCAACGCCAGGATGACCACTGCACCCCCTCCGACAGAGTAACCACTAAACCCCATCGACCAGAGTGACCACATCAAACCCTTCCACAGAGTGACTACTACACCACCACCACCAGAGTGACCACTGCACCCCTCCACCAGAGTGACCACTGCAACCTCTCCACCAGGGTCACCACTGCATCCCTTCCACCAGGATGACCACTACACCCCTTCCGCCAGGATTACCACTACACCCCCTCCACCAGAGTGACCACTACTCCCCCTCCACCAGAGTGACCACTGCACTCCTCCACCTGAATGACCATTGCTCCCCTTCCACCAGAGTGACCATAACACCCGTTCCACCAGAGTGACTACCACATCCGTTCTGCCAGAGTGACCACTGCACACCTTCCACCAGACTGCTCACTACACCCCTTTCACCAGAGTGACCTCTGCACCCCTTCCACCAGAGTGAACACTGCACCCCCGCCCGCCAGAATGACCACTGCACCTGTTCCATCAGAGTGACCAAAGCACCCCTTCCATCAGAGTGACCACTGCACTCCTTCCACCAGAATGATCACTACACCCGCTCCACCAGAATGAACATTGCACCCCCTCCACCAGAGTGACCACTGCACCCCTTCCACCAGAATGACCACTACACCCTCTCCACCAGAGTGACGACTGCACCCCATCCACCAGAGTGACCTCTGCACCCCTTCCACCAGAGTGATCTCTGCACCCACTCCACCAGAGTGACCACTGCAACCCTCCACCAGAGTGACCACTAAACGCATTCCACCAGGGTGACCACTGCAACCCTCCACCACAGTGACCACTGTACCCCCTCCAACAAGTTTGACCACTGCACCCGCTCAACCAGATTGACCACTGCACCCCCTCAACCAGAATGACCACTGCATCCCTTCCAGCAGAATGACCATGACACCCCCTCCACCAGAGTGACCACTGCACTCCCTGCACCAGAGTGACCACTACACCCCCTCCACCAGAGTGACCACTGCACCCCCTGCACCAGGGTGACCACTGCACCCCCTCCACCAGGATGACCACTAAACCCCCACCGCCAGGATGACCACTGCACCCCCTTCACCAGAGTGACCACTAAACCCCTTCTACCAGAGTGACCACTACTCCCCTTCCACCAGAGTGATCTCTGCACCCACTCCACCAGAGTGACCACTGCAACCCTCCACCAGAGTGACCACTAAACGCATTCCACCAGGGTGACCACTACAACCCTCCACCACATTGACCACTGCACCCCCTCCAACAAGTTTGACCACTGCACCCGCTCAACCAGATTGACCACTGCACCCCCTCAACCAGAATGACCACTGCAAGCCGTCCAGCAGAATGACCATGACACCCCCTCCACCAGAGTGACCACTGCACTCCCTGCACCAGAGTGACCACTACACCCCCTCCACCAGATTGAATACTACAACCCTTTCCCAGAATGACCACTGCATCCCTTCCACCAAAATGACAACTACACCCCCTCCACTAGAGTGACCACTGCACTCCCTCCAACAGGGTGACCACTGCACCCCCTGCACCAGGGTGACCACTGCACCCCCTCCACCAGGATGACCACTAAACCCCCACCGCCAGGATGACCACTGCACCCCCTCCACCAGGATGACCACTAAACCCCCACCGCAAGGATGACCACTGCACCCCCTTCGCCAGAGTGACCACTACACCCCTTCGACCAGAGTGACCACGACAACCCCTTCCACAGAGTGACTACTATACCACCTCCACCAGAGTGACCACTGCACCGCTCCACCAGAGTGACCACTGCACCCCCTACACCAGAGTGACCACTGCACCCCCACAGCAGGGTCACCACTGCATCCCTTCCACCAGGATGACCACTACACCCCCTCCGCCAGGATGACCATGACACCCCCTCCACCAAAGTGACCATTGCACTCCTCCACCAGAATGACCACTGCTCCCCTTCCACCAGAGTGACCATAGTACCCGTTCCACCAGAGTGACCACGACATCCGTTCTGCCAGAGTGATCACTACACCCCTTCCGCCAGAATGAACACTACACCCCCTCCACCAGAGTGACCACTGCACCTGCTCCACCATAGAAACCACTGCACCCCCTCAACCAAAGTGACCACTACACCCCTTCCTCTAGAGTGACTACTACACCCCTTCCACCAGAATGACCACTATAACCCCTCCACCAGAGTGACCACTGCACCCTACTCCACTAGAGTGACCAATACACCCCTGCCACCAGAGTGACCACTACACCCCTTCCACCAGAGTGACCACTGCACCCCTCCACCAGGGTGACCACTGCACTCCTCCACCTGAATGACCACTGCTCCCCTTCCACCAGTGACCATGGCACCCGTTCCACCAGAGTGACTACTACATCCGTTCTGCCAGAGTGACCACTGCACCCCTTCCACTAGAGTGAACACTGCACACCCGCCCGCCAGAATGAACACTGCACCCCCTCCACCAGAATGACCACTGCACCTGTTCCATCAGAGTGACCACTGCACTCCTTCCACCAGAATGACCACTACACCCACTCCACCAGAGTGACCAAAGCACCCCCTCCACCACAGTGACCACTACTCCCCTTCCACCAGAATGACCATTGCACCCCCTCCACCAGAGTGACCACTGCACCCCTTCCACCAGAATGACCACTGCACCCTCCTCCACCAGAGTGACCAATACACCCCTGCCACCAGAGTGACCACTACACCGCTTCCACCAGAGTGACCACTACACCCCTTCCACCAGAGTGACCACTGCACCCCTCCACCAGGGTGACCACTCCACCCCTTCCATCAGAGTGACCACTACACCCACTCCACCAGGGTGGCCACTGCAACCCCTCCACCAGAGTGACCACTGCACTTCTCCACCAGAATGACCACTGATCCCCTTCCACCAGAGTGACCATAGCATCCATTCCACCAGAGTGACCACTACACCCCTTCCACCAGAGTGACTACTACTCCCCTTCCACCAGAATGAACACTGCATCCCCTCCACCAGAATGACCACTGCACCTGTTCCATCAGAGTGACCACTGCACTCCTTCCACCAGAATGACCACTACACCCGCTCCACCAGAGTGACCACTGCACCCCCTCCACCAGAGTGACCACTGCACCTGCTCCACCAGAGAAACCACTGCAACCCCTCAACCAAAATGAACACTACACCCCTTCCTCCAGAGTGACTACTACACCCCTTCCACCAGAATGACCACTATAACCCCTCCACCAGGGTGACCACTGCACCCTCCTCCACCAGAGTGACCAATGCACCACCTCCACCAGAGTGACCACTACACCCCTTCCACCAGAGTGACCACTGCACCCCTCCACCAGGGTGACCACTCCATCCCTTCCATCAGAATGACCACTACACCCGCTCCACCAGAGTGACCAAAGCACCCCCTCCACCACAGTGACCACTACTCCCCTTCCACCAGAATGACCATTGCACCCCCTCCACCAGTGTGACCACTGCACCCCTTCCACCAGAATGACCACTACACCCTCTCCACCAGAGTGACGACTGCACCCCATCCACCAGAGTGACCTCTGCACCCCTTCCACCAGAGTGATCTCTGCACCCACTCCACCAGAGTGACCACTGCACCCTCCTCCACTAGAGTGACCAATGCACCCCTGCCACCAGAGTGACCACTATAACCCCTCCACCAGGGTGACCACTGCACCCTCCTCCACCAGAGTGACCAATACACCCCTGCCACCAGAGTGACCACTACTCCCCTTCCACCAGAATGAACACTGCATCCCCTCCACCAGAATGACCACTGCACCTGTTCCATCAGAGTGACCACTGCACTCCTTCCACCAGAATGACCACTACACCCGCTCCACCAGAGTGACCACTGCACCCCCTCCACCAGAGTGACCACTGCACTTCTCCACCAGAATGACCACTGATCCCCTTCCACCAGAGTGACCATAGCATCCATTCCACCAGAGTGACCACTACACCTCTTCCACCAGAGTGACCACTACTCCCCTTCCACCAGAATGAACACTGCACCCCCTCCACCAGAATGACCACTGCACCTGTTCCATCAGAGTGACCACTGCACTCCTTCCACCAGAATGACCACTACACCCGCTCCACCAGAGTGACCACTGCACCCCCTCCACCAGAGTGACCACTGCACCTGCTCCACCAGAGAAACCACTGCAACCCCTCAACCAAAATGAACACTACACCCCTTCCTCCAGAGTGACTACTACACCCCTTCCACCAGAATGACCACTATAACCCCTCCACCAGGGTGACCACTGCACCCTCCTCCACCAGAGTGACCAATGCACCACCTCCACCAGAGTGACCACTACACCCCTTCCACCAGAGTGACCACTGCACCCCTCCACCAGGGTGACCACTCCATCCCTTCCATCAGAATGACCACTACACCCGCTCCACCAGAGTGACCAAAGCACCCCCTCCACCACAGTGACCACTACTCCCCTTCCACCAGAATGACCATTGCACCCCCTCCACCAGTGTGACCACTGCACCCCTTCCACCAGAATGACCACTACACCCTCTCCACCAGAGTGACGACTGCACCCCATCCACCAGAGTGACCTCTGCACCCCTTCCACCAGAGTGATCTCTGCACCCACTCCACCAGAGTGACCACTGCACCCTCCTCCACTAGAGTGACCAATGCACCCCTGCCACCAGAGTGACCACTATAACCCCTCCACCAGGGTGACCACTGCACCCTCCTCCACCAGAGTGACCAATACACCCCTGCCACCAGAGTGACCACTACACCGCTTCCACCAGAGTGACCACTACACCCCTTCCACCAGAGTGACCACTGCACCCCTCCACCAGGGTGACCACTCCACCCCTTCCATCAGAGTGACCACTACACCCACTCCACCAGGGTGGCCACTGCAACCCCTCCACCAGAGTGACCACTGCACTTCTCCACCAGAATGACCACTGATCCCCTTCCACCAGAGTGACCATAGCATCCATTCCACCAGAGTGACCACTACACCTCTTCCACCAGAGTGACCACTACTCCCCTTCCACCAGAATGAACACTGCACCCCCTCCACCAGAATGACCACTGCACCTGTTCCATCAGAGTGACCACTGCACTCCTTCCACCAGAATGACCACTACACCCGCTCCACCAGAGTGACCACTGCACCCCCTCCACCAGAGTGACCACTGCACCTGCTCCACCAGAGAAACCACTGCAACCCCTCAACCAAAATGAACACTACACCCCTTCCTCCAGAGTGACTACTACACCCCTTCCACCAGAATGACCACTATAACCCCTCCACCAGGGTGACCACTGCACCCTCCTCCACCAGAGTGACCAATGCACCCCCTCCACCAGAGTGACCACTACACCCCTTCCACCAGAGTGACCACTGCACCCCTCCACCAGGGTTACCACTCCATCCCTTCCATCAGATTGACCACTACACCCACTCCACCAGGGTGGCCACTGCACCCCTTCCACCAGAGTGACCACTGCACCTCTTCCACCAGAATGACCACTACACACCCTCCACCAGACTAACCACTGCACCCCTTCCATCAGAGTGACCACTGCACCCCCTTCACCCGAGTGACCAGTACACCCTTTCCACCAGGATGACCACTGCACCCCTTCCACCAGCATGGCCACTGCATCTCTCCACCACGGTGACCACTCCACCGCTTCCATCAGAGTGACCACTACACCCACTCCACCAGGGTGGCCACTGCACCCCCTCCACCAGAGTGACCACTGCACTCCTCCACCAGAATGACCACTGCTCCCCTTCCACCAGAGTGACCATAGTACCCATTCCACCAGAGTGACCACTACATCCGTTCTGCCAGAGTGATCACTACACCTCTTCCACCAGAATGAACACTGCACCCCCTCCACCAGAATGACCACTGCACCTGTTCCATCAGAGTGACCACTGCACTCCTTCCACCAGAATGACCAGTACACCCGCTCCACCAGAGTGACCACTGCACCCCCTCCACCAGAGTGACCAGTGCACCTGCTCTACCAGAGAAACCACTGCAACCCCTCAACCAAAATGAACACTACATCCCTTCCTCCAGAGTGACTACTACACCCCTTCCACCAGAATGACCACTATAACCCCTCCACCAGGGTGACCACTGCACCCTCCTCCACCAGAGTGACCAATGCACCCCCTCCACCAGAGTGACCACTACACCCCTTCCACCAGATTGACCACTACACACCCTCTACCAGAGTGACCACTACACCCCCTTCACTGGAGTGACCAGTATACCCTTTCCACCAGGATGATCACTGCACCCCTTCCACCAGCATGGCCACTGCATCCCTCCACCAGGGTGACCACTCCACCGCTTCCATCAGAGTGACCACTACACCCACTCCACCAGGGTGACCACTCCACCCCTTCCACCAGAGTGACCACTGCACCTCTTCCATCAGAATGACCACTACACACCCTCCACCAGTGTGAACACTGCACCCCTTCCATCAGAGTGACCACTGCACCCCTTTAACCAGAGTGACCCCTACACCCCCTCCACCAGGGTGACCACTGCACCCCTTCTACCAGATTGACCACAACACCCCACCACAATGACCACTGCACCCCTTCCACCAGAATGACCACTGCACCACCTCCACCAGAGTGACCACTACACCCCTTCCACCAGAGTGACCACTGCACCCCTTCCACCAGAGTGACCACTGCACCCCATCCACCAGAGTGACCACTACACCCCTTTCACCAGAGTGACCACTGCACCCCCTCCACCAGAGTGACCACTACACCCCTTTCACCAGAGTGACCACTGCACCCCTTCCACCAGCATTACCACTGCACCCCCTCCACCAGAATGACCACTACACCCCCTCCACCAGAGTGACTACTGCACTCCTTCCAACAGGATGACCACTACACCCCTCCATCAGGTTGACCACTGCACCCCCTCCGCCAGAGTAACCACTACACCCCTTCGACCAAAGTGACCCCTATACCACCTCCACCAGAGTTACCACTGCAACCTCTACACCAGGGTGACCACTGCACCCCTTCCACCAGAGTGACCACTGCACCATCTCAACAAGAATGACCACTACACCCCTTCCACCAGAGTGACCACTACATCCCTTCCACTAGGGTGACCACAACACCACTTCCACCAGAGTGACCACTGTTCCCCCTCCACCAGAGTGACCACTACACCCTCTCCACCAAGGTGACCACTACACCGCTTCCACCAGAGTGACCACTGCACTGCTTCAACCAGAGTGACCACTGCTCCACCTCCACAAGAGTGACCACTATGCACCATCCACCAGGATGACCACTGCACCCCTTCCACCAGAGTGGCCATTGCACCCCCTCCACCAGAGTGACCACTACACCCCCTCCACCAAGGTGACCGCTACATCCCTTCCACCAGATTGACCACACACCCCTTTCACCAGAATGACCACTGCACCCCCTCCACCAGAGTGACCACTACACCCTTTCCACCAGGATGACCACTGCACCCCTTTCACCAGAGTGGCCATTGCACCCCCTCCACCAGAGTGACCACTACACCCCTTCCACCACAATGACCACTATACCCCCTCCACCAGGGTGACCACTGCACCCCCTCAACCAGGGTGACCACTGTTTCCATTCCATCAGTGCTATCTCTGCATCCCCTCCTCCAAGGTGAACTCTGCTCCCCCATCACCAGGGTTCATTCTTTGCCGATTGTGCCAGGGTAATCCCTGTGTCCACTTCATCAATGTAACCACATTGTCCTCTCCACCAGGGTGAACTCTATGTCCAATCCATTAGGATGAACTGTGTGCCAACTCTGCCAGGATGAACTGTGTTCCCAGACCACCACAGTGACATTTGCACTGACTCAACAAGGAAACTGAACTATTTTCCTGATCAGCCCCACTTGCAAACTAGTTTGTAGATCATTGAAAGTGGATGTGCAGGTAGGTAGGATAGTAAGAAGGTGTTTAGTTTGCATTCCTTTCTTGGTCAGAGTATTGAGTACAGGAGTTGGGAAGTCATGTTGTGGCTGTACAGGACATTGGTTAAGACACTTTTGGAATATTGTGTGCAATTCTGGTCTCCCTCCTCTCTGAATGATGTTGTGAAATTTGAAAGTGTTCAGAAAAGATTTACAAGGATGTTGTCAGGGTTGGAGGGTTTGAGTTATAGGGAGTGGCATCGAAGGCTGAGGAACGACCATATACATATTTCTAAATAGGAAGGGTTTAGAGGGATATGAGCCAAGTGCTGTCAAATGGGAGTAGATTAGTTTAGGATATCTGGTCAGAATAGGCGAGTTGGACCGAAGGGTCTGTTTCCATACTGTACACCTCTATGACACTATGTGATAAAGACTTATAATCTTAAAATTCCTTCAGTTCTTTGCAGTGTATTGGACTGACATTCACTTCAAATGATGTTGAAATGGGCCCAGATTACTTTCATACACATTGGATCCTTCTAGAGAATGGAGGCACTTACCACCACCAACGCCATACGCGCCCCTACACCCTCCATAAGAGCATTAGTTATATGAGCAGAATTGGGCCACTTGGCCCAAGAAATCTGCTTCATCATTTGATCATGGCTGACATGTTTCTCAATCCCATTCTCCTACCTTCTCCCAGTAACCCTTGATCCCTTACTAAACCAATCTATCTTTGTCTTAAGTGCACTCAATAACTTGGCCCCCAAGGCCTTCTGTGGCAGTGGCAGATTAACCACTCTCTGGCTAAAAGGAATCCTCCACATTTCATTCTCCTACTAAAGGAAACATCTTCTCCATATCTCTCTATCTAGGCCTCTCAATATTCGATAAGCTTCAATCAGATCCCCCTCATCCTTCTAAACTCCATCAAGTACAGATTCAGAGTCCTCAACTGCATCTCATATGACAAACCTTTCATCCCTGGGGTCATTCTTTTAAACCTCCTCTGGACCCTTCCAAGGCACATCCTTCCATCATTCCTGGGCCCATAACTGCTCACAATATTCCAAATGTGTCTGACCAGAGCCTTCCACAGCCTCAGCAGTACATTTATATTCTTGTGTTGTACCCCTCTCAAAATGAATGCGAACATTGCATTTGCCTTCCTAACCAACAACTGAATCTGCATGTTAACATTAAAAGAATCCTGAACTATGACTCCTAAGTCCATTTGTGCTTCAGATTTTCAAACTAGCCTAAGCCTCTATTCTTTTGACCAAAGCACGTAACCTCACATTTTCCCACATTCCATCTGCCCACTCTCCTAACCTATGCAGCCTCCCTGCTTCCTGAAAGCAATCTGTCCTTTCACCTCACTTTGTGCCAACTGCAAACTTAGCAACGATGCCCTCAGTTCCTTTTTTCCAGATCATTAATGTATAATGTGAACAGTTGTGATCTCAACACTGGTCTCTGTGCAACTCCTCTAGTCAACGGCTGATCTCCTGAAAAATAACTTTTATCCCCACTCTCTGCTATTTTGCCAGTCAGCCAATCCCCTCTCCATACAGCACCTTACCCCTAACATTAAGGGTTTTTATCTTATTTAGTAGTCTTCTATACAGCATCTTTCAAAGGCCTTTTGAAGTTCCAAATTTCACTGGCTCTTCTTTATTCAACTTCCTCATTGCCTCTTCAAAGAATTCGAACAGATTTGTCAGGCGTGACCTCTGGTTGATGAAACCATGCTGACTCAGCCCTATCTCATATACACTTCCAAGTATTCCGCAATCTCATCCTTAATAATGGACTCTAAATGTTTACGATTTGGAGATGCTGATGTTGGACTGGGGTGCACAAAGTTAAAAATCACACCACATGAGGTTATAGTCCAACAGGTTTATTTGGAGGCACTGACTTTCATAGTGCTGCTCCTTTATCAGGTGGTAGTGGAGCAGAATCATATGACACAGACTTTATAGCAACAGGATTGCAGTGTCATGGAACGTAATATTAAACGAATTAAGCTTAAGCCTTTCATCTTTTAGAATGATCATGTTAGTTTTGGTTCCTTCATTTGTAAATCCCAGAACTTTTTAAAGTTACATTCTCAAGATAGTTTTAACAAAACCTCTGCTCAGATAATGCATTAAAGGCATGAGGTTAAAGTCTGTTTGTGTCCCAATGTTGGGTCAGACTGATTATTACCAAGGTCAGGTTAAACAGCCTATAGCTTACTGTCTTCTGCCTCCCAACCCTATTAAACAGGGGTGTTCCAGTAGCCATTTTCCAGTACTCTGGGACACTCCCTGACTTCAGTGATTCATGAAAGATCACCATCAATGCCTCTACATTCTCAGTTATCTCCTTCAGAAGTCTGGGTATAGTCCATCTGGTCCAGGTGACATTCATGTTCAGACCTTTCAGCTTCTCCAGCATCTTCTCCTTGGTCAAGGTGATATTCAAATCCTGTGCTTGGGTACTGCAAGGTAGAGAGGGAAAAAGAAACCAACAGGGAGGAAAGTTTTAGCCAACATCCACAAACTAGATCAGTAACCTGATCAGATTTCTTTGTTCACCATTGCTAAAAAAAACTTGTTTATTCTTATCCCACAAAGGAAGAAGCACTCTGGAGAACCTTACATTCAACTAGCATGAACCTTAGCAAGCGATTACTATGGAAAATAAAGAACATGAAAGCATGGGAAGGGTTAAAGCATGAGACCACTGGCAGCCTGTATTCTGTGGAAGGCAGGATGGGATAACCATAGTGGAACATTCTTACACCAATTAGCAGAGTAAGGTTAAGGCTGAAAAGTCACTATGGCGAGATGAGATAACACAACTACGAAAGCAAGTTTCTCTGTGAAGTGTTATTATGACAGGATTGGGGCAATAAATATTTGGGACATGACATTAAAGTATCTAATTAATAGTTAGTAGAGTCAGCTTGAGACAGGAGACTATTGTAACAGATGGGATAGCTAAATATCTATCATGACAGGTTAGTCTGGAATGGAAAGATCACTGTAGCACAGTTAGCAATAAATATCTAACGGTGACATTAGAATAACATTAAGTAGAATGTACAACTAAAGAGATAATGGGAACTAACATCACTGAGTTATTGTGTAGCTAGAGTGAGGTACTTTGATTAATATAGTTGGGCATGCTGAGAAGCTAACAGAAACATGATAAAAAAAATATAAAAATCCACGGACCCTGAGGTTAATCTGCTTTTTCAGTGTCACTTTTTGTTTGCAAATAAAAGACCTATTTTTTGAAGAACTCTCTGCGTCTCCCGGTGGTTCTCTATATTTTCTCCACAATAATACCTGACACAACAAGCAACAGAGGAGAAAGTGAGAACTACACATACTGACCTTGCTGATGAAGACCTTACGCTCGAAACATGCTCCTCGGATGCTACCTGACCGGCTGTGCTTTTCCAGCACTACACTTTTTGACAACAAGCAACAGAGCTTTGAAATGGGGGGGGGGGGGGGGATACTTCAAGAAGAACGATCAAATCTGTATTTCTCCATCTGAAAGGTTTCCTGCTATCTCGATCTTTTCCTTATTCTTTGTGATATGTGTATAAAACACTTCTAAAGTCGCATACCTGAGACTGGTATTCACAGTCCGGAGAAATCCTATTTTGAGTTTAAAAAAACACTTGCTTTTATGTAGCGCCCTTCACAACTTTCGCCAATGAAGTATTTTTGTGATGTAGCCACCTCTCTAACACAGCCAACATGCCTCTTCCCAGCTGCAATAATCTGCTTTATTCATGTTCTCTGAGTATTCATCTGCTCTGGATACAACGCCATTAACACCCGATCGTGGTCATGTGTTTTAGAGTTTTTTATTATCTGTGTTTTAGCCGGAAATGTTTCGGTTGTACTCCGACCATGGAGCATGTTAATTTGGGCAAGAAATGAAAAGGTTTATGGTACCACAGAGACACCTCACGGCTTCAGTTTATCTTTTTAAAGGATGCAAGAAATTTCAAAACTCTAACTCTATCTTTTGTGGTGATTGCAACACTAGTTCCAATTAATTAATCATGCCGTTTCGTTCTGGAGAAGGATTTACGTCGCTGAAGTTTCACTTTCATTTCCCAGGTTTCCAACTCACATATTGAGAAGGATTTTGTCACAGTCATTCGGCAAGAAAACGACGGGCAGAAATGTCACTGTCAACACTCCAACAGAAAATCGTCAAGATCCTGTGTTCCAATAATGGGTCACTGCTTTATGAGCAGCTCCGCAGAATTCTCTCCAAAAGTGATGCAGTATCTGACGTGCATCTAACCATGACATTGAAGGGCTGCCAGCGTTTTACCATTGTCCCAGAAACTGGGGGAGAAATATCAGAGTCTGAGCTAACGTCGGACAGTCGAATTATAGCCACCACCGTTGTCCGGCTCTGTAAGGACTACCCGAACAAGAAATGTCAAGACTGTGGCCAACTTCACCTGTGCAGATTTTTTATTCTGGGCCACTGCAAATACTCAGGAGAAAGGTAATGTATAGGCCAGATCGTCAAAAACTAAACAGCTAACTAAGTCAATGTGAGACACTGTTGGTAACTGAGATAATGGAAAGCTAGTGGCAAAGGCAAACTTTAAACAATATTTATGGAAGAATATCTTACTTTGTCATACTGTTACCATTGTAAAAAAAAAGTTTGTTCTTCACTTTCTGTTGGTGTTTCTGAAGTAAAGTCTAAGATTGTACTCAGTAGTAAAAATGCATTGGGATGGTGGGGAAAAGCATCTTCAGCCCGAGAAAGAGTGTAGCCTCTTCCGTACTTGCAGAAACCTCCACATAAAGTAGTTCTGGTGCTGCTTTGGTCTCCCCACGAGAAGCATGGGGGCCAATTCAGTGAAGATGTCTAGGGAATAGGGTTGCAACACGGATTGGAGGCATCCTATCATGTTTTCGCATGCATCTTTCAGATCATACAATTTCCGTTAATGTTCTCATGAGTTTATTATCTTTGTGCGTTTGGTCCAATAGCTGCTTTCAAGAAGTACTAAAACAGGGGAAAGCACCGGTGAGCAGGCAAAAAGGGAAAGCAAAGGTGGTATTTTGATTCCACTGCAAGTAATAGTAACTGACTGACGATGCACCAAAATCTAATGTGGTAGAATTGGTGGTATTCAGATTATACTATCTAACAGTAGTACAATATTTTAGTGAGAGTCTAAATGTACCTGGTAGTTATGAACATTTCTGCCACTAGTACTTAAAGAGATTGAAGATAAGTCTGAGTGGCATTGTGGACAACAAAATAGATAAGCCATGGGATGTTTTTCGCTGTCGATCGTTAACGAATTAGGCAAGGCATTTGCAGAAATACTAGTCTTAATTTTCAGAAGCTCTCCAGATGTAACAGTTGTGCCATTTGAATTGGAAAAGAGCATTTTCAAACATTTAATTCATGATAAATGGACAATGGCAGCAACGCAAGAATTTCATGCCCATTTGTAATGTTAATCCATTATTAAAGAAAGGGAGAAACCAAGAAACTGCAGACTCCTCAGTTTAATGTCAGTTGTGTGGAATGCACTAGAATTTATCATCAAAAAATGTAGTTGCAGTGTAGTTGATCTATGAGAGTTAGAATGGATTTATAAAGGGTGGGTCATGCTTGACTAATTGAGCTTTTTTTAAGGAAGTTGCAAATGTTGTGGCAGCTGAATGCCTACATATTAGGGAATAGTTTACATGGTATTCCAAAAGAAAATTAGTTTCTAAAGCTTTGGCTTTCATATGAATTAAGTTTACAATGGTCACCATGGTAACTAATGACTGCTTATGCACAATGATAGCCAATGGTAATAATAATTAGACATATACTTGAGAGATAATAAAAGCAATTATCAGAACATTTAACACTCTAATGTTTGAAGGAAACAGCTGACCTAGCTCATGTGACTGGAGGCATCAAGACATTGTTATGATCTCGGTTGGTGTTCATCTTGGACAAGTCAGAACTCAGAGTGAAACTTATAGATTTTTAAAATTGAATTGGGTGATTATTCTCTGAAATGTAGCCACATGAGGCTGTAAATTTTCTTTAACTATGAAACAGAAGTTTATTGTGTGTAAGAAAATAAAACAAACCAAGCTATCTTAATATATGAACACATTTCGAAGGCTCTTAAAGCACACAGCAAAAAAAAAGTCTCGTCAATTCCTGCAAACCATCACTTCACAGATTTTCAGCTCCACAGAAGTCGGTTTTCTATATCAAATCTTAAGATTTGACTTAAGTGTTTTTCTCCGGTACTAACATATCAACTGTGAAGTCTTCTCAAATGAATACTCACAACACCAAAAGTTTTAACTTTATCCATTTAATGCCCAAACATCAGGTCAGGTATACCAATTTATTATAGTTGCATTTGAAATACCACAAATGGTTAAACATCTGGGTGATGAAGGATGAACTGGCTCCCCTTCTGTATTCACCCACCTCTTGGTTGATTTAAAAATATTTCCTTTCTCACTGATACCTTTCTCTCAGATCCAAATGAACTTGAAAGACAGTCCTTTAGTTGTCCTGGTTCATGTTGTCTCACTCAGTAGCTAGCTGACCTCTGGCACTCTGAGTGGGAGAATACCTTTACCTGCAGCGTTGAGTAACTGAGGTACAGCTTTTGACAGTAATCACCACAGTATGCTAATGCTGAAACCCAGGCTAATACACTGAAGTATCTTAGTCTGCAAGACCCATGTGGACACACCATTATAGTTGAAACTGGCTTTTTTACCATTGCATTTGTGTATTCTTCAGAGGAATAACACAAAATCTGTCTGCAGTTTGGGATGTAGTCCCCAGGCTGTTGTGCACTTTGTAGTCACAAGAGATCATGGCCTGGTCTGCTTTGATTTGTCTCTTCCGGCTTTGAAGAGTTGTCATTTGATGTTCCATTTTCAACTTTATGAGTGAAATTCTGTGGGTCTCTCTCTCTCTCTCTCTTTCTCTCTCACTCTACAATTGCTATGTAATTTATTTCTGTAGCCATTTTTGGCTGTAATAGTCCCTTTTAACACACACTTTGGAGATAAAATTTAAAATGTGCATAACACTTCAGGGTTCTGACCTATGGTCATGACACAGTTTTTTAATCATCGGCACATTTCTATTGAAATACATCTGGTTTAGAAGTTCCCCAAACTAAACTTTTGCCTCAAAGTAACTGAGCCTTCACTGGAGTTACACGCCTTTCTGAGAGAATCTATATTTGTTTCTGACCCCAGTCTGTTCTCCTCCAAAATTCCTAAAAACTTTTAATCTCTAGGTTTTTCTAAACTATAACCAAACTTTGCTTATGCTAAATCCAAAACTAATTCCTTCCAATGTTTATATTCCCTGCTGCAATCCTCAGAGTATCAACAATCTTCCCTTAATGCTGCAGGGATTTTGCCGTCACCTGCTCACTGACATATACTGAATTAGATCATTGTTTTGGAAATAACTCAATAATTTGTTTCTTTTTAAACCGTTCACAAAAATAATCAAGACTTATATGCACTAACTTGAAATCTGAACTCCAAAAATGATAAGAGATAGCCCACAACTGTTACTACAACTCCTTTTGAATAGAAGAGATCACTCCTCACACTATCATCACCAAAGCCTCCAGATGAATAATTTTTTGAGGCTGCACTCTGCAGTGTTTTTTCATGACTGTTTCCTAGGTCAAAATAACATTTAAAACAAGTATAAATCAGTTTCTAGCTGCCTGCATTGAAAGTGGAGTGTTGCAGGGAACACCTCTGGGACACACGCACCCAACAGCTTCACCACCCTGTGGCCAACCACTTTAACTCTCCTTCCCACTGAGCAAAGGACATGCAAGTCCTGGGTCTCCTTCACCGCCAAATACAAGCTAGCTGATGTCTGGCCGAAGAATGCCTCATCTTCCACTTTGGGACTCTTCAACCACATGGCATCACCGTCAACTTCACTAGTTTCCAAATCTCCCCTCCCCTCACCTCATCCCAGATTCAACCCTCCAACTTGGCACCACCCTCTTGGCCTGTCTCAACTGTCTGATTTCCTTCCCACCTATCCATTTCACTGTCCCCTCCGACCTATCACCATCACCCTCCACCTGCAAGCACCTATCGCCTTCCCAGCTACGTTCCCCAGCCCGATCCCACCATTCTATTTATCTCTCAGACCCCGACCCCTCACATTCCTGATGAAGGGCGTATGCCCAAAATATTGATTGTCCTACTTCTTGGATGCTGCCTGACCAGCTGTGCTTTTCTAGCGTCACACGTTTTGACACAGAATATGGTAACTGAGTGTTGTGATAAAGGGAATGTCATTTGCCTTCCCCTCCACAGTTCTGCGATACAGGGAACATGTCAGAATGGAAGTACAGCTTCATATTTCTGAAGGAAGCTGATCAGCATGTGGGGCTCTTTTGCCATGTTAAAAAGAGGGTCTGGGGTTATCATCTGCCTATGATTACCATTCCTTGGAACATTTGGCCCAATGTTACACTATACATGAACTATTTGAAACTTTCTTATTAAGATATTGGAAATAAAAGTTCAATACTTTTTCCCTAAATCACGTTTTATTGACTCAAAGCTCAGCAAGCGGTCAATTAATTTTATTTTATTAATCCTTTTCTCTCAGTTAGAACAGCTGTAATTACTTTATGGAGTTTTCTTCTGACTCACTTGTGAACATTTTCAGACCAAACACACAGCACCCTCAGCTTCCAGCAGATTTGTGTTTCTAGTATTTTTTCTAACCTTTTCAAGACTTTTTGCCAGCCCTGATGGTTTTGGAGACTGCTGTACTAACAGCATTTAACCTTTTGGTCTGACTGAACTTGTGAACACTTGGACCTACTAGGTAGTTCTGCATTTCAGTGATACAGCACCCCTGTTGCTATGCAACCAAAAGTATTTTTCTATGCCTTGTTTCTAATGCACTGAACTATTCACCTCAAGCTCTGTTCCAAGATTTTAAACCCTCTTTGAAAATGCACGTGTCAACAAACATCCAATCAAGTTGACATCACTCATAGAATTTAAAAAAGAGACTAGGATTATGTCTTCCCTTCTTATTACACACAATATAGAAATACAATTCAATCATAAAACTATACATCATTTTGCCAATTTAGTACCGAGGTTTCAAAATGTATTATGCCATGAAGTTTCATTAGACTTGATCGGTTATTGCTGAGTAAGTCCTACTTAATGCAGTCATTCCTTTGCTTTGGCTATGACTGAAGGTAGACTAGTTGCGCAGTAGTGTCCAGTTTGGATTTGTCCAGCTTTTGGTGACAGGGCATACCAGGGGCAATTTTCCATTTTACCAGATAGATGCCAGTGTTGTAGCATTTTTGGAATAGTTTGGCTAACGTTATGGCCAGTTCTGGGATGCACATTTTAAGAACTATTACTGGGTGGTTGTTGAAAGTCTTTGTTGCATTCAGCACAGTCAGTCATTCTTTGAAATCCATTTGAATGAATTGAAACGGCCAAAAACCTGTAATTCCAGGTGCCGTTAACCTCAGGAGGAGGTTGAGATAAAACATCCATTTGGCACTTTTGGCTGAAGGTGACTCAGATACTTCATTTTAGTTTTGTTGTCATGTACTACATTTTGCCAAAATTGAGAGAATCAAAGTTCATGGATCATTTCATTGTTTAGTTTATACCACCATTTGGTATAAACCATTTGGGAGGACCATGCAATTTTGATCACATCAGTTCTGATGACCAATCTGAGATGTTAACTCTGTTTCCTTATCTCCAGATAATGTCCAGTTTTCTAAGCTTTTTCTGCATTTCTAACATGCGCAGTGTTTTACTTCTGATCTGATTCTTTGCGCAGTCTCTTATTTCTGGCTGTAGCATGCTGTCTCGGCTGTTTTGCATGCATTTTTACTACAGGGTTTGAGACGGTGATTCACAGTCACCTCACATCACATTGTTCAGTTCAGTCCAGCTGCAGAAAGCATCAGAATATCCAGTCCAGAGCAATCAGACATCGAACTGGAATTAGAGCAGAAAATATTGGGTGGAGCGCATAATCGAGAATGGGTTGGAATGACAGAACAAGATCAGAAGGGACTTAACTTCAACGTAATGCCAGACTGTCTTTAAGTACGATATAAAGCTGTGCTGAATAATATGGTTTTAAATTACCAAAGCAGTCAACTCTCTGAGCATGAATCATTCATTGAATCATTTGCAACTGTGCAAAAACGTTTTGCCAAGAATGGCAGCTCGTGAGGCACAGACAATATTAGTAGCTGCATCACAAAACTGAAGTTGACACTGGAGCACTCTTCCAGTGACATCTCCATTGATCTTCCTAGTTTCACGAGTGACTGTAAGACATTTTCAATCCCACAAAGGCTGTATCTCATGTGATTGAGACCCAGTCCTTCAGAATCCATGATATAGTTCTGTCTTTTTTTTGCCATTTTGGAAAATTGGACAGTACTCTAATGTGGGGCATCACATCATTGTATTGCTGCTTTATTCAGTTTGGTAGAACATGCTGAGCAAGTGACCAGCAATAGAGGCCTGTGGCAGGAATCAACAGGTATAGGGGAGTTGCAATGTCACTACATCCAGCCAGCTCATGTGACTGTAATTGGTGATGTTAGGAAATGGGAATAGGCAGTTTTAGTAATGGCGTAGATTTGTGAGATTGGTCATCATATTTTATATTCTCCACATTTTGAGACAGGCTGCTTGGTACAACTGTGAAAAAAACCTGCAGGAAATCCACAAGGGATAATCTACATAAACTAAATAAGAAGAGGGCAAACACACATTGTTTTAGTTTCAGAAGAATTCATACTGGTAGGAAACGTTATGTTTAGTCTCTTGCTAAGGGAATGTTGTGAAAATACATTATCAGCTTTTTCTCTGAAATAGTTATCATTTATTCCTTTCAGTGATGCTTGCAAATACTCCCATGACATCCATAGTTTACACAACTGGAAAATCATTCGCTTTAACCAGCTTCAGGATCTGGACATGAAAGAACTGCGTTTCCTCTTGCTTCAAAATGACCCATCTTTGCTGCCTGAGGTGTGTATTCTAAACTTGTTGCAACACTTCCTGTCCTTTGTCAATGGAGCAATTCAGTAGATGGTAAAGCAAGATCCCAACATTTGCTGTATATGCTCATACAAAAAAAAGTTTGAATGCAAACTTTGATAGAAATTTTAATTAATTTCTTCCTGCCTATTATGAGAGAAAACGGTGCTGGAGGTGGGGAGAATATGTAAAACTGGCATTCAAATTAAATAATGCAATCAGCTACATGAAAGTAATCAACATAATTTGTGATTTACAATTTTGGAAGGGCTATGAGATGAAGTATTGTTGAATTTTCCTGTTCCTGAATTGCTGTGAGTATTGTTCGTTGGTCTCACCACTGACAACAAAATAGTTAAAAGTTCAAGGTGTAGGGGATAAGATACTAACATGAATACATATATTACTGGCAAACAGAAAGCAGAGTGCATGTAGAGGGTCTTTGATCAGTGGGATTTGAAGAATGGCATCCCATTGGTGCCTGTGATGGGACTCCACCTTTTATAATTTGTGTCAATAACTTAACGATAGGAACAAAACATGGCAATTAAATTCACAGATAGCACCAAGATAGGGGAGTGAATGGCAGAAGTCAGATAGATGAAGTGTTATGTGGCAAGAAGCAGAAAAAACATAAATGGAGAATAATTGCAGAATTCCGATATGCAAAGCAATATAGGTATTTTGATGCATGATTCATGAAAAATTAATTTGCAGGTGCAACATGTAATAAAAAAAACTAGTGAGATATAATTAGTTATTTTTTATTGCAATTCTTTATTATGTGTCTCATTGAACATCAAAGTAAGGATGTCATAATTCAGTTATACACAGAGTTGATGAGACCATATGCTGAAGGCTGTGTGCAGTTTTGGTCTCTTTATTTAAGGAAGAATGTAAATGCATTGATTCAGTTCAGAAAACATTTACTAGATTTATACTTTGAATAATTAGGTAGTCCTATGAGGATTGGTTGTACAGGCTGGACTTGTTTGTATTTGAATTTCATAGAGTAAGGTGTACCTTGATTGAAGTGGTCTTGAAAAGTTGGAAGTGGAAAGGATATTTCCTGTTGTGGATGAGTCCAAAACTAGAGTTCACTGCTTCAAAATGCACCCTTTCAGCCAGAATTGAAATTTTGTTTCTTGCAGAGTGTTGAGCAACTTTGAAGCATTTTGCATCAGATAGTGGTGGAAGCAAAGTCGTTAAGTATTTTTAAGGTAGAAGTAGATGGATTCAGTTCGGCAAGGGAATTGATGGTTATTGAGGGGAGATTAGAATGTAGGATTAGAAACACAAACAGATCAGCATGTTCTTATTGAATGACAGAGAAGACTTTAAGTGGCCAAATGGTTTTCTTGTGGTCTTATTACATATGTTTGTAGGTTCATGAGACTTCTGATCAAACATGATTTGAATTCTAAGAAATCACTCATCAGCCAGAATCATGACTCTCTGCAAGGGAATATGGATCAGAATCAGAGCAGTAACATTAAGACCTTGATTCCCGCAAAATAATCGAATATTGGATGATTTCCCCTAGAATGGCAAGAACAGACAGGACTTAATCATGATTTGATGCATAGAGCACCACCACCTTCAGGTTCCCCTCCAGGCTTCACACCATTCCACATGGGAAGAATAAAGCCCTTCCTTTCCTCTCCCTGGAACAAATCCTGAAACTCCCTTCCTTACATGATTTGCATGTATCTATCCCAAATAGGCTGCAGTGGTTCAGGAAGCCAGATCACCATCAATTTTGCAAGGGCAATTAGGATGAGTGGTAAATATTGGCATCCACATCTTATGTATGAATAAAAAGGGTCCACTCCTTGTTGGAGATTGCACAGATCAGGAAAACAACTGGAATCCTTGCGGAAGGGTATCAGAGCTGCCACACAATCAGTTGAGGAGCTTGAATCATGACTTCATTTGCCCAGTGGCCTGCCCAGCCAATCTTCCATTGAACAGATGACATTGACTGTGTTGCCAATTCCAGAGATGGATGAGTGATCTCCCTAATACAGCAGGGAATGACAGTGTCAGATATTGCATATATTGCCTGCTCCAACATGGAGAGGGCCTGATATAAAAACATCAGGACCAGGCAATGCTGACTTCCCTTGGCTCTGAGGTTTGACAGCTGTCACTCAGATATAAGGTGGCAGACTTCAGTGAAACAGATATAATAGATCTTTACTAAGTTTGAATTTGGTGAATTAAGACCCTCAGTGAATATGTCCTACTGTAGGCTGTTCTTCCTCTCTTCTTTGAATTATATGTCTTCCTCTATTCTGCTTATTCTCCACCTCATGTGCAAGAGACATGCCTAATACTGCAGACATAACTGGGAGCAAGAGGTCAAAACAGAATCTTTGAAGTGAAAACTCTGGCCTTAACAAATGTTACGTACTCTCTGGAGAATGCAGAAATTTTAACTAGCAGTGAATACGACCATACACTGCCACCTCAGCAGTCAGTAGAAATCTAAAAGTGGTATTTAAATGGTTGTGTTGGGGAAGTATGTTTCCTCCTGCTGGCGAACCACAGTGTGAAGTTAAAAGAGGTTATTAGTTGAAATATTAAAGCTAAAGATGGCATCACAAAACTCAAAGCAGCATTAGACATTGGCTAATTTTGTGTTTTGCTTTGATCAACGTGTAATGGCATCCAGTGCAACTTGCCCAATGAGTGTGTGTATGTAGTATGGGCAACATTATAGACCTAAAACAAAAATCAATTGCTGAATGTTAAAAATATCAGCCCTGTGCAACAATCATTTGCACAAGGAATAAAACAAGGACCCTCTGTTGTTTGTATGGCTTAGTAACAAACAAAATACTTCACAGTGGGATAGAGTTTCCAAGAGCTTTATCCTTAATCACACTTATGCTATACAATTGATATTGCATGGTGTAAGTAGCCTATAATTTAAAGATTTTCACTTCACTGCAATAATTTTCCTCAGTTGAGTGGTACAAAAGAAGTCCTTAGAAGACATATTATTTTCCTTTGTTTCAGTTTATTTTGAACATTGAATTTGAAATCACTCCTTTTCTAGGTCTGCCTGCATTACAACAGAGGAAATGGGGAATCTCCATTTGGAGGCTGTTCACATAAACGCACCTGTAATAAGCTCCATATTTGCTCATACTTCATTTCCAGAAATTGTAAGTATGGGGCTGAGTGTCGCCGTTCCCACAGTGTCCGTGACAACAGTGCCCTTCTCAAGAAATTTAGTCTGGATGAAAATGTTATGAGAAACCTGCTACTGATATATCAGAACAGGAGCCACATTAAAGAAGCACTCACTCCATCTGGTGAGACTATAATCCTAATTTTTTTCTAATCTTTTGAAATTTATATTGGCTCTATATACATTCATAACAGTGCTCCAAACACAGATGATGCCAAATTCAAGCTGATTTAACTAATTTCAGACAGGGTGGCATTCGACATGTTCTAACTGGCTCTGAATTCTCTGCTGCTGATTGTGAAAATGTGGGAAGTGTTTGACAGCACGATTGAAGTAGAGTATAGTCTTCCCTACAGTTGAACTGCCTGGTAAATGTAGGATAGGTAGACTTTAGGTAATCCTGCATTATAGTATTATGACCTGTAACAAAGGCTGAGTGTATTAGGTATTACTCATGGGAAGTAATAACAATGCAACACAAGTACACACAGATTAGTAATAACAAGTGAGTTAAAAAAAGGTAACAGCTAAAAAATAAAAATACAGATCGGACTCTGAGTCATTTGTAAAGAGCAGAGCATAAAATATTGTGGTTGATACAGAGAATGCTACCAGGAACATTGATGTTGTTAGTTAAATGATCCATTTCAAGATTCTTGGACTTGAATGAAATTCCGTTATCCTGGTTCCTTTTCACAGTGGCTGGCTGGTAGCAATCAGAGTGAGTGAATATATTTTATTTTACTTTAGCGGTGGCGCAGGGATGCTTAATGGCTATTTTCAAAGCTATGATTCTCATAGCACACGAATCCATGCACCTGGATGTCCAGTTACTAAGACACAGATCAGGGTTGAAACTGACTTTTAACCCCACTTTTTGTTTATCCTTGAGAGGGTAAGACACAAACATGGAGGAGATGGAGTTCAGCTGAGAATGGTTTGGCAAGTCCACCTCTCATCGCTTCCTGTTTAGTCTTTCTGTTTGAGAGTTTCCCTGACTCTGTACAGGTGTGATATTTCATGAGTCCATACAGGACTCTGCCAGACACTCAGTGAATTTATATGCACACTCACTTTTGAGTTCTGCAGTTCTTTTAAAATTTCATGTTTGAATTAAAAGTTTGTTATGTACATAGATGATCTAGAATTAGAAGATCTTTGGTCATGATAGGTACAAAATATTGTATTAGAAAATTCAAAGAGTAATCTGCATAAGTTTTAAGGTAGGATCTATGGATCCTAATTCTTCTATTGCTAAAGTTTTCTAGCCCTCAGGTCTGGATCTGTTTCAGACTAATCAATCAAAATTGATTGCTGCAAATGGTTAAAAACTCCTATCTCATTTTATAGTGCAATCACCAAGATAGTAGAAGGTGAACTGACTGGCACCGACAGAGCCCGGAAGTGCTGCTATCCAAGTCAGTCGAAGTACTGTCCATGAGTCAGTGGCTTGCAAATGGCAGGTTGCTAGTAACACAGGAGACTGTGCCTATTCACGCATTTGGTCTTTAACATTTGCTTCTTGGTCCACAATGACTCAAGATCTTACAAACCCTACTGCAGACTCTAACCTGCAGCATTAAGGTTACTGTTGTCATCAAGTTTTATGCTTCTAGGTCGTTTCAAAAATCAGCTACCAACCTGAGTGGTATCACTCAGTTGACAGCTCAGCACCCTTCTCAGACAGATCAGAGATGTCCTATTCTAACACATTTAGCTGAAAGCAATGGACAGTGCAGGCATAACAGATATTGGTCTTTGCCATCTTTGGTGGACTTTTTCAGGTCCATGGTGTCATTGATAACATCAACAGACCAGCCATCTTGAATCGTGAAGTAAAAAAGCTTACACTCACTGGTGGCCTGTGAGCATGAGAAGCACATCCTGTACACCTGTTCCTGTGCTTGGTGTTATGATTGTTTCAGTCTGTAAGAGTTCCACGTGCTGCGTGTCTTCAAGCAACATCAGACTCTGTTGCTCATTACTGGAAGATAAGGATTATATTAGGGCACAGTCGGGCCATTCAATCTGCTCAGTTCTTGCGCTACAGAGTTGCTGTGTACACAGCCAGACAGCTGACACTGGTGTTCCACTTGTCACTTTCCCAAATATCAGGTCATCAAATTTCTTGTGGTACCAAACTAATATCCTTCTGGTGGCACTGCGATTGCTGACAGTGGCCCCTCTCCCTTGACCATCACCCTAACCCCACTACTTCCAGTCTTTTGGTACAGATTTGCAGGAAGGCAGGTTAAAGGGAGGTTGTTGCACCTGCCCGGAGGATGGAAACACAATTTTCTGCTTCTTGCCCAGACCTTTCTTAAGCACTTTTTGAGAGGCATCCAAAAATCATGGGCTACCTGTGGCCGTCTGCCCCAGATGGCACTGGTCCAATCTTTTACCTTGGTAAAAACAAGGACTGCAGATGCTGGAAACCAGAGTCTAGATTAGAGTGGTGCTGGAAAAGCACAACAGGTCAGGCAGCATCCGAGGAGCAGGAAAATCGACGTTTTGGGCAAAAGCCCTTCATCTATTCGGATGCTGCCTGACCTGCTGTGCTTTTCCAGCACCACTCTAATCTAGACCCCAATCTTTTACCTTTACGGCATGCCCTTTCATACATCACAAGTCATAATGTGTTCAAGATTATTCAACAATAACGTTGGTTCTCAACTAGCAAGCAAAACTTGTATGTACAGAGGGCTGGTACTGCATAATCAGAGCAGAGTCCAGGGACTACTACATCACACCCTGTCTTATTGGTGAGAGTGACTCACAGCTGTTTAAGGTACATTTGCTGTAAGAAACATATACATCATAAGACAACATGGGCTAAGTGAATGGCAGGTCCAGTCATAGCTGTGACTTGCCTTTCTCATCTTTAGGCCTCTCTCAGCAGCACTGCTCAGACATGGGATACAATCCCTTAGTGTGCTTCAGAACAGAAATTGATGTGACAGCCATCTTCCCGACACCAAATGCAAATTCATCCCCTGATGCCAATCTAATGCTGCTTTTTCTTTAAATTAACCTATCTTTCTAATCAACCTGTAAAGAGATATTATTACACACTTCTGGAGCAGGTGGGTGTTGAAGTCATACCTTCCAGTCCAGGGGTAGGGACACTACTACTATGCCATAAGAGTACGACACCAAGATCAGAACTCAGAGATATGAGAGAACTGATCATTCAGAAAGACAGAGAAGAGAAAGGCTGAGGAAATGAAAGGTGAAAGAGGAGTTCACGTAACAGGTAAAGAATGACAAACTTTAACTTCCTTTGTATTTAAGAACAAGTTAATCTAGATCCCAGATTTGTGTAAACAGTTTAGTCACGCACAAGCCATTGTATATTGCAAATTCCTTTCCATTGTGCTAGTGTCCTACTGAATCATAATGAACAAATTATTTCATGCAATTCCTATTCCCGAACCATTGATTTACATTTTGTGCTGAGAGATCAGCTATAAACTACATGGTCACTAAATGCATTATTAAAATTAGTGCAGGAAATCTCCCACCGAATTTAATCTATTATACTGTACATGCAATCATGAGCTCTACAGACCAGGAAGATTCTAAATTCAAATCTCTGTCTCTTGGCTGCAGCTTTGTTGATGCCAGGACTCAATCAGATTTTGAACATTATTATTAATAGATTATCTTGTCACTGCATTGGGGTGTCTTGGTTATTATTGTCAATAAAGCTGTGAACTAGGCCTGTTTAAGAAAGATTACCTCAGTTATAACACCAAATTTTGGAAGATTTATTCCTTGGTTCAGTTGCACATAGTAATACATTTAGCTCATTTAGCTGCTCCTGCCTGTTCTGGCAGGTTTAGACTGAAACAATATTATCAAAGAAGATCCTGAAAGATATCATATTGACTCAGACTGGATTCTAAACTTTAGAGGTGAAGGAAAATTTGTTATTTACTGTACATTAAACTTTCCATTAACCTTGGTTCTGTTTCCATGAGAAAATATTTGACAAGTCTTTTGTTGATTTTTATTTAACAAATTCTTTCCTTGCCATTGGTTTCCCTCCCTTCCCTATGTGCCATTCCTTGCTCTTTGTCACCTTATTTATCTAATAATTACTGGTATGAGTTTTACTGTTGTTGTGATCTAAGTGATTAGTTAATTCAATAGAAAGTAGGCATTCTAGCTAGTACTCTCGAGAACGTGTGAGCTATCTTATTTCCAACACCTCCAACATCAGTGCATCATCTTCTGATTTTGATTCACTTCATGTGATATCAAGAAATAGCTGAACACACTGGATATTTCAAATACAATGATAACATTCTGGCAATAGTATTGGAAACCTGTGTTCCAAATTAGTCATGCTGGTATTCCAGTCCACCTATGACTCAGACACCTACCCAATAATGTGGAATATTGCTCAAGTATGTCCTGTCCACAAATAACAGGACAAACCCAGCCGAGTCAATTATTGTTCTATAAAGTGATGGAGGGTACTGTCACAAGTTCTGTCCAGCAGCACTTGCTCAGCAATAATCAGCTCATTGACACCCAGTTTGTGTACCAGTGGGGTCAGTCAGGTGCTTATTTCACCTCAGCCTTGGATCAAGCATGAAGGAGCCCAGTTTCAGAAGAAGGGGGTAAGAGTGATTAGGCAGAATTTGACAGATTGTGGTAGCAAGGAGTGCTGGCAAAACTGGAGTGAAGTGGAATTGGATTAAAACTCTTCACTGGTTGGAGTTATATTTGACACAAAGGAAGATGGTCGTAGTTGTTGGAGTTCAATCATCTTAGTTGCAAGGCATCACTGCAGGAGTTCAAAGTAATATCCAAGGCCCAACAATCTTCAGCTGAATATTGCTTAAAAACAAGACATTTTCTTAATTAATACCACCAGGCAAAAAAACTTTAGCTTCTTTATCAATGACTTTCCCTTGATGAGAAGGTCAGATGTGGTAAAGTTCATTGATGATTGCACAAGGTTCAGTGCCATTCAAACTTCTCTGATACTACAGCAGCTTGTGTCCAAGTACAGCAAAACTTGGACAATATTCATCTCTAGGCTGGTAACTTTTACACCACATCGGGACTAGAAAATGACCATCCCCAACAAGAGAAAATCACCCATGATGTTCAATGGCATTGCCATTACTGAATCTCCACAATCAATATAAATACACCTGTACATATATACATACAATAGCTTTGGAGCAGGTCAGAGCTAGGAATTCCACAGTGAGTAAATCACCCCCTGTTTCCGCAAAGCCTGTCCACCATCTATAAGGCACAAGTCAGGATTATGATGAAACATGCTGCACTTGCTTGGGTGAGCGCAGTTTCATCTACACTAAAAAAACTGGACACTGTTCAGGAAGGAAAATCCACTTGATTGGCACCATATCCACAACATTTACCTCCTCCACCACCAATGAATATGGCAGTATGTGCCATCCAAAAGATGCAATGCTGCAGCTCACCAAGGTACCTTCAGCCCCACCTTGCAAATTTATAATTTCTACCATCTGGGAAACAGATGGATGGGAACACAACCACTGGTAAATTCCCCTCCAAATGATAGTCCATCTGTATTGCATTCCTTCATTATTGCTGGGTTGAAAACCATGGAACTACTTTTCTAAAGCATCGGGTGTAAAACAGAGTGTAGCAGATGAAGAAGGCAATTCACTTTCACCTTTGGAAGGACAATAAATGCTGGACTAGCCAATGACAATTGCATTCCATTAACAAATAAAAAAGTCAGTCATGTAACCCAATGTTTATCTACACGGTTTCAGATCAGTTCAACAAATAATTCTTCAAATGGGTAGCTGGATTTATAATCTTTTGCTGTGTTTTTGCAGGAATGAAAGCTGTGCCTACAGTTTCTCCAACAAAGTCCCAGCAAAATGCTGACGCTGAGGAAATCTGTCTCTACTACATCAGAAAAAACTGCAGCTTCAAAGGTATCTGTAAAGTTTCAAATATTTTGCCAAAGATGATGACTTTCTGGAACATTTTTACTGATGCTTTGTTCCATTATTTGAGGTATTAAATACACGTTTATTTTTACCCAATTTGCTTTGCGCACATTCTGCATTTACCTTACATTTCCTTCACTGATAGCATCTTCACCTAACAAGCCAGTTTTAAAAGGTATATGAGGCTTCCACAACATAAATTTCATTATAAGAGTAGTTGCCTTCATCAATTCTGGAGCCAGCGGGACACCTACGTCAAGTAGCTGTTCCTTCCGAAGGTAGTGTAACTCTTCTGATTCAGTCTTAGATGATGTGTAGCATTTAATTCATTCCATTTATCTGTACTACTCACGAGGAAAGATCAATAAAAAACAAATCAACGGAAATGTTCAAAAACATATGGAAGTGTAGTTATTTGTAAATGTACTGGCGATGTAAAACCCTGTAATTGAATGAGATAGTTTCTACTGATCTGACAGCCTCAATCTCTCATGTAAAACTAGTTCAAACAGCTCTCCAACCTGAACACAGCCTAAAACAATACAGTCAAAATAAAGCATATTGAAGTAAGGGTTCGGAGGAAGGATTACTGGACTTGAAATATTAACTCTGATTTCTCTCCACAGATGATGCCAGACCTGCTGAGGTTTTCCAGCAATTTTTGATTTTGTTTCTAATTTCAAATTGAAGACTGATGTCTCAATTAAGGAGGGAATGGCAGAACAACAGCAGCCCCCAATGAATGCCATGCATATATTGACCTTGGTATGTGTGGTGATTTGTTATCATCTACCAAGGACCACAAACACCTCTCTTTATTTGAGAGACAAAGTGGTTATATAGCTTAAGGAACACTGCTTCGGATCAAGAATGGGTCAGTATAAGGAGACAGAACTCCATAAACTATCAGTTAGTACAGGAACCGAAACTATGCTTTGCAAAACTCTGCACTATGTGCTAACCAACTGAGTTAATCAATCTCAACTTGGCAAATGTGCTGTGTACAAAAGGTAATTATCAGTTGAGTTTGGCTGTTAAGATGCTTCATGGGATGAGGTAACCAAATATGGTGCAGGTACAAACTCACTATTATAAAAGCCAAAGTTAGATTTGTGTTTTGCAAATGTAATATCTGACTTACCCATAATAGCAAATGTCATCACCTCCAAAAATATAGCTTGAACTTTGATAAGTAAATACAAGATTACTAAATGCTATTCATCCCTGCCTTTGTTATTGACAGGCTTGACTATTTAAATGTGCTGATAGAGTCATAGAAGTCTACAGCACAGAGAAAGGTCCTTTGACACATAAAGACTGTGCCCATCAGAAACAAACATCAATTTTAATTCTATCTGCCTGCACTCGGCCTATAGCTTTGAATGCATGGTATTACATGTGCATATATACATACTTCCTAAATGTTGAGGGATTCTGTCTCTACCACCCTTATAGGCACTGAATTCCATATTCTCATCACCTTCTGAATGAAAAGAAATCCTCACATCCCTTCTAAACCTCCTGCTCCTTAATTTAATTCTATGCTCCTGTTTATTGATCCCTCTATGCAGGAGAAAGGTTTCTTCCTGTCTATCTTGTCTATGCTATTCATAATCTTATACATCTCTGTCATGTCTCCCCATCAGTCTACTCATGTTCTAAGGGAAACAGACCTAGTTTATCCAATCTCTCCCCATAACTAAAACTCTTCAGCCCAGGCATCTGAAACACAGCTGCCTCTGTCCCAACCTGCACCAATCCCAACTGCCCCTCACTGCTCTTCTTGCTGATTTTCACTAAATCCTGGTTAGCCAATGGCTCAATTTTTAAGTTCTCTCCTTTATTTTCAAAGCCCTCCATATACTGACACTCCATATCTCAGTGATCTCTTCCAGTTGTACATTCCTCCTTGAAATTTGGATGCTCCTCACATGTGGGCCACTTACATGTCTCCAATATTGAAGGCCATACCTTCAGCTTTAGCAGTCTGGGTTCCTAAACTCCGAACTTCTCCTCTTCTTCAACTTGCTTTCATTCTTTAAAACTCTCCTTAAAACCTACCTCTTTGAGAAAACCTTTTGGGTCTCTGGCTGAATATCTTCTTCTGTGCCACAATATCATAATTTGTTTAATAATGCTTATGTCAAAAGTATTGGGACATTTTATTGCATGAAAGGAACTTTAAAAATACAAAAGTATTTTGCTGTTATTCAGTTCATTGTGTTTGCTTTGAAAACTTAAAAGTAGAAACTGCCTCAATGATATAGGAATTTTGCAGAGTCGACTCAATCTAAAGGTTAATAACCACATTCATATTTTTACAGACAAGTGTATTCGGGTTCACTTCAATCTTCCCTATCGGTGGCAAATATGCAAGGGAACATGGCGGGATTTGCCAAACATGGAGGCGATTGAAATGGAATTCTGTGACCCAAAGAATATCACCAGGTATCTTTCTGATGTATTAAGTCCAAAATTAGAACAAATCATATCTGAGTGCTGATGTATTTAAAAATACTGAATTCCAAAATCACTGAATATCAAAATCACTGAATTCCAGATCTCCTTTAACTCCTGTATCCCATGAACAACTTTAATTTCAAATCCAACCTTCAAAAAAATCTAAGGTAATTCCAAATTCTTAACTAAATTTACTTGAAAGTTTTATGAACAGGCTTGAGGGGCTAAATTGCTTACTCCTGGTCACATGCACTCCTCAATCTATGGAAAATAGTTGCATGGAACTCCAAGAGAAAAAAAAACACACAAAGCTTATCTATAAGGTTTAACTAATGGATTTTATCCTTTCTGAAATAGATGGCCAACTGGCAATGCTTGGAATATCCCTGAGCAAGTTGAAAATTTATCTGGATGTTTAACTGGATATTTTATTTATTCACACTGTTTCTCCGGATTATGAGAGAACAAATGGAATTAATTAAAATCATCCTTTCCAAATGAACAATTAAATAACAGTGAGATCATATGACTTATCACATCACATTTTATAATAACACTATTAGCTAGTCAGTCTTCTATCCATGCTAATATACTACCTTCAATACTCTTACCTTATTAAATAGCCTTATGTGCAGTACTTCAATCTTTCCACTTCTACAGAAGGAAGTTTAATCTTCAGATAGTCTGATGTCTCAAGTTCTTGTATCATTCTAGTAAATTTTTTTGTGTCTTCTGTTGTGTCTCTGTATCCTTTTGTAATGATATGGAGACCTCCTGATGCTCAATGTTCTTTAAATGGAACCTAACTAAGGTGTACAAAATTTACCTAACACTCTCAAAAGCAGTTAAAGGCAACCAGACAAAAGTGAGGTAAAGTAACGATAGCATGAAAGGAAGAGATCCTGCAGGGATTATACACAATGTTAGTTTGAGAGCTTTTTTTTTGGTTTTTCAGGAATCATTATATGCTGGTTTAAGAGCTTGGTCAAAGCATACATAAGTGTAGGATGAAACAAAGTTGCTATGTTTTGGTATCAATTCATGATTCATTCTACAAAGACTTAGCCAATATCATAAAGAGAACAAGTACTGATGTGCAACTTTGATGTACAGAAAGTCATTTGCGTCATTACAATGTTGGTAAATGTGAACTCTCGATACTCCTCTTCCATCATCTAATTTTAATATTAGAGACCTTCATGGGTTAAGATGATTTTTAAAAAAACACAACTACCAATCTAAAATAGATGGTGTAGTTACCTGACCACGGATTGAGGCAAATTCAGGGAACTCATAATGAAGACACTCAACTGGATAAACTGAAATCACGACCCAAAAACATGGAACCCAGGGGAACTAAATCAACATCAAGAGATTAGCATCCTTGCTTAATTTGCACTTACATGATATTGGGAGAGTATTCAGTTCGGAAAGATATTGGAGCTTGACTTAGGAGTATACAAATGAACAATATTCATGGAATTATTTTGCAGAATATTTCAACATATTCTGAAATTTTGGTTTTGGTTTAATTCAATTCATAAAATGATGTTTATAATGCAAAGTGCAGAGAATAAAAGATTGCCAGCCCAATTCTTTTCAAGCTCAGTTACAATTGATCCTGTCATTGACTCCATCCATAAATTGAATCTCCTTGCAGTGCTATAGAAATACTCCCAAAACTCTAAAAGTTAATCTAAGAAATCTGAAAACATGATCATCTCAATGTTCAAACTTCCAGTCTACTGTCCTCTGCCAAGATAATTTTTCTTACATCAGGAACACGGCAATTATAAACATGGAATATGAGATATCTATATTTTTCCCTGTAGTCTTGCGACAAAACTAAATATCTAGCTACAGCCTGTTCCATGGGTCCATTACATACATTCTAATCACTAGTCTCTTTGGAGAATTGGTCTTAAACCTGTGCACATCATTCCTGTGTTAACTTGGTGCTTGTATATTTGTAAATATATTAATGCCCTGAATTATGTCTCCCTTCAAGTACTCTTCCCTAAATTATTTTAACAGCTCAGGACCTACTCACATCAACTTTGAATCAATGATGTGTGGATCTCACCAGGTGAGACGTCTCTGTACTGCATCTTCAGTGACTAAACCCCCACACTACATCCTTACAACTGAATGGCTGTGGTACATGAATGATATGTTTGGAAAATGGACTAAATATGATTGCCAAGTAAGTTCTATGTTTCTTTTTTGTTCTTAATCTTGGGCAGTAGGCAGCAATGCTGTGTAACAGGTCAACAGCTTTAATTGGTGAAAATCATCATTTTGAGGCAGATTTTCAATATACTACCCAGTCAGAATATTGCCTTTCCTTAAGAGTAAACATCTTCAGATGAGTAGGAGATAAACAAACTGGTTTGGGGAGATGGGGGGGTGGGGGGGGTGGTGGTGGGGGTGGGGGGGAGGGGGGCAGAGGTAGTGGGGAGCAGTGTGGAGAGAGACAGACAGAGAGAACAACAGAGGGAAAACAAATATTTCTTAAAATATTTTCAAGAGCGCAGGAGTTCTTTCCACTGTCTGGGTTAATATTTACTTCTCAATCCATATCACAAAAACAGATTATCTGGTCATTATCACATTGTTCTTTGCTGGAGTCTGCTGTGTGTAAATTAGGTAGTGAACTTCCTATACTACAATGTATTGACTACATTTCAAAAATGCTTCATTGGTTGTAAAGCATGTTGAGACATCCAGCAGTCATGAAAATGACTACATTAGTCCAAATTTTTCATCTTTAACATGTCCGATGTGATTACAAACCTTTTCAATTGTACTTTCAAAAATGGAATGTGAAATGATAGATAGCATTTTGTCCTTTGTTACAATCCCGATGGAGACTGATAATTTTTAAAAGGTTCTCAGACTTCCAATCAATAGCTGAATGAGTGATCCCACAAGATTACATGTTACAAAATCTCCATTGTAACAAGTGACTAAACTAATAATTATTGATTAAATGCTATTTTATTTTCGTAGGAAAATCATACTTTCGATACGGAAAGTGACATTTACCTTGTATACTTACCACACTTCACATTAGTTATGGAATTTTAGCAAATGTTTCCATGTTGTAAAACTATGACTCTATGATTGCACTCCCAGATTCCAATGGGTTCCCATCTTCCCATTTCACAATGTAGTAACTTTGGGTGACTGACTACAGACACTGACCTCAGTTTCTGAAGTGTTTTATTAATACAGCACCAGCAGAAGAAGGCAGCTTCAATGATTGTTTTTGCCCTACCCATGCCAAACAAATCTCCCAGAATCAGTGGAATACTGCAGGATTTGCCTTTTTGACAGAGACCATCTCACTCCCACTTCTAGCTAAAGTAGCTCAGAAAGTTAAGCAGCCTTTTCTCCCAGAACTTCTGCTGTCAGTCTGTAATGAGTCACTAATTTGTAGGGAGGCCTGTACATCCTCTGGCATAATTTAATTGCATGTATGCCCCTATTCAATATTTAATCTGCCGAACCTCACATGTCTCTTCACTAAATTGAGCTGGCATCCTGTGACCATTCCACTGTCCTGTTTGTACACTCTTGAAGCCTTTTGCAGTCTGTTTCATTTTCATTTACAAACATCACCTTTTGTACAATCAATGGACATATTGTGTTGACAGCCAGCTCCCCCAAGATCTATTACTTGTCCTCACATGACTATAAATATACCAACAAAAAGACCTGAAACACTTATCAACAGGTAATTTATCGGCAGTCCATATGTGCCCAGTCAGTCTGTGGCCAAAAGAATAACTGACACTGGTTGAATGGAAGCCTCCTTATTGACAGTAACCAAACAACCATCCTTCCAACAGGACTCATAGATAGTCTTCTCTGGCACTGTAAGAACTTGATGACTTGCCCCTCTAGGACAAGCTGAGCTCCTGTGGGACAACCATGCTGGGCCACCAATAATAGTGCCATTTTCAAGGCTGTACTTTGTGGACTTCAGCACTCAGGCCCTGAACTGACTGGTCTAGGATACAATGAGAGGCAAAAATGAGGACTGCAGATGCTGGAAACCAGAGTTTAGATCAGAGTGGTATTGGAAAAGCATAGCAGGTCAGGCAGCATCTGAGGAGCAGGAAAATCGACATTTTGGGCAAAAGCCCTTCATCCGGAATAGAGGCAGGAAGCCTCCAGGGTGAAGAGATCTACCCTAGAGGCTTCCTGCCTCTATTCCTGATGAAGGGCTTTTGCCCGAAACATCGATTTTCCTGCTGTGCTTTTCCAGCACCACTCTGATCTAAAAACTAGGATACAAAGAGAGCCACATACCCTGTGTATGACATCACGTTACTCTTGCCTGCTCTCCAGCTGCTGCCACATCATGTTCTCCATAAACTAGCTACTCTCACATCAGCTCATGCACTTCAATCCCTAAAATGTGATTGAGCTCATCTGGTCCGTAGATAGCTCCCTTGTACTTCATGCTCTGCTTTATGGAAACACCTGGTATTAGAGTCATAGAGCCATGGAGGTGTACAGCACGGAAACAGACCATTTAGTCCAAATCGTTCATGCCAACTAGATATCCTAACTGATGCTAGTCCCATTTGCCAGCATTTGGCCCATTTCCATCTAAACCCTTCCTATTCATATACCCATCCAGATGCCTTTTAAATGTTGTACATAGAACATAGAACATAAAAAAAAAGCACAGTACAGGCCCTTTGGCCCTCGATGTTGCACCGATCCAAGCCCACCTAACCTACACTAGCCCACTATCCTCCATTATCCAATGCCCGTTTAAATGCCCATAAAGAGGGAGAGTCCACCACTGCTACTGGCAGGGCATTCCATGAACTCACGACTCACTGAGTAAAGAATCTACCCCTAACATCTGTCCTATACCTACCACCCCTTAATTTAAAGCTATGCCCCCTCGTAATAGCTGACTCCATACGTGGAAAAAGGTTCTTATGGTCAACCCTATCTAAACCCCTAATCATCTTGTACACCTCTATCAAGTCACCCCTAAACCTTCTTCAATGAAAACAGCCCCAAGTGCCTCAGCCTTTCCTCGTACGATCTTCCTACCATACCAGGCAACATCCTGGTAAACCTCTTCTGCACCCGTTCCAGTGCCTCCACATCCTTCCTATAGTATGGCGACCAAAACTGCACACAATACTCCAGATGCGGCCGCACCGGAGTCTTATACAACTGCAACATGACCTCAGGACTCCGGAACTCAATTCCTCTACCAATAAAAGCCAGTACGCCATATGCCTTCTTCACCACACTATTTACCTGGGTGGCAACTTTCAGAGACCTGTGTACATGGACACCAAGATCCCTCTGCTCATCCACACTACCAAGTATTTGACCATTAGCCCAGTACCCCATCTTTTTGTTACTCATACCAAAGTGAATCACCTCACACTTGCCCACATTGAACTCCATTTGCCACCTTTCTGCCCAGCTCTGCAGAATTGCACCCACCTCCACCACTTCCTCTCGCAGCTCATTTCATACATGCCCTCTGCATGAAAAAGTTGCCCCTTATGTCCATTATACATTTTTCCCCTCTCACCCTAAACCAACACCCTCCAGATCTGGACTCCCACCCCAGGAAAAGTCCATGTCTACTTACCCTATCCATGCCCCTCATGATTTTATAAACCTCGATAAGATCACCTCTCAGCCTCCGATGTTCCACAGAAAACAACCCCAGCCTATTTAGCCTCTCCATATAGCTCAAATCTTCCAATCTGGCAACATGCTTTTAAATCTTTTCTGAACTGTTTCAATTTTCACAACATCCTTCCAATAAGAGGGAAACCAGAATTACACACAAGATTTCCAAAAGTGGCCTAACCAATGTCCTGTACAGCCGCAATATGACCTCCCAACTCCTATACTCACTGCTCGGACCAATAAAAGGAAGCATACCAAATGCCTTTTTCACTATCCTATCTACCTGCGACTCCACTTTCAAGGAACTGTGAACCTGCACTCCAAGGTCTCTTTATTCAGCAACACTCCCCAGGACTACCATTAAGTATATAAGCCCTGCCCTGATTTGCCTTTCCAAAATGCAGCACCTCGGATTTATCTGAATTAAACTCCATCTGCCACTCCTCAGTCCATTGGCCCATCTAATCAAGATCCCATTTGTACTCTAAGGTAACCTTTTTTGTTGTCCACTACACCTCCAATTGTGATGTCTTCTGCAAACTTACGAACTATACCTCCTATGTTCACATCCAAATCATTTATATAAATGACCAAAAACAATGGACCTAACACTGTTCCTTATGGCACTCCACTGGTCACAAGCCTCCAGTCTGAAAAGCAACCATCCACGACCACAACCCTCCATCTTCTACCTTTGAGCCAGTTCTGTATCCAAGTGGCTAGTTCTCCCTTTATTCCAAGTGATCTAACCTTGCTAACCAGTCTACAATGAGGAGCCTTGTCGAACGCCTTACTGAAGTCCATATAGATCACATCCACTACTCTGCCCTAATCAATCCTCTTCATTACTTCTTCAAAACAACTCAATCAAGCTAGCGAAACATGATTTCCCAAGCACAAAGCTGTGTTGGCCAGCCATAATCAATCCTTGCCTTTTCAAATGCATGTAAATCCTTTCTCTCAGGATTCCCTCCAACAACTGAGGTCAGGCTCACCAGTCTATAGTTCCCTGACTTTTCCTTACCACCTTTCTTAAATAGTGCCACCACATTAGCAACCTCCACTTTTCTGGCACCTCAGCTGCGACTATTGATGATATAAACATCTCAGCGAAGGGCCCAGCAATCACTTCCCTAGCTTCCCACAGAGTTCTGGGGTACACCTGATCAGGTCTTGTGGATTTAACCACTTTTACGTGTTCCAAGACATCCAGCACTTCCTCCTCTGTAATATGGACATTTTTCAAGATGTCATCATCTATTTACCCATAGTCTATAACTTTCATGTCCTTCTCCACAGTAAACACTGATGCGAAATACTCGTTTAGTATCTCCCCCATCTCCTGTGGTTCCACACATAGGCTGCCTTGCTGATCTTTGAGGGTCCCTATTATCTCCCTAGTTACCCTTTTGTTCTTAATATATTTATAGAATCCCTTTGGATTCTCCTTAACCCTATTTGCCAACGCTATCTCGTGTCCCCTTTTTGCCCTCCTGATTTCCCTCTTAAGTATACTCCAACATGCTCCCCCCAAAACTTCAGTCACTTTCCCTGTCTTATTTCCCAAGAGTTGGCCATGTTTTGTGACCTTTTCTAGTAGGTACACCCACATACTGAATCAGAAGATTTTTGAGTACGCATTTAACAACTTCCTCTCCATCTAAACCCTTAACATAATGGCAGTCCCAGTCTATATTCAGGAAGAGCACATCACTCTACTAAAGGCCATCTTTGCTCCTTAACCATCTACAGACCTAAAAAAAAGCACAGTCTTACAGTCTTAAAAACACTGCTCCAGACTCGCTTAGTAACTATGTTTTATATTTTTTAAATTTAACAAAGGGTACATAGTTCTACATAGCATCTCTGGGCTGTGGATAGCTGCATGTATAGAACATAGAACATAGAACATAGAACATAGAACAATACAGCACAGAACAGGCCCTTCGGCCCACGATGTTGTGCTGAACTTCTAACCTAGATTAAGCACCCATCCATGTACCCATCCAAATGCCGCTTAAAGGTCGCCAATGATTCTGACTCTACCACTCCCATGGGCAGCGCATTCCATGCCCCCACCACTCTCTGGGTAAAGAACCCACCCCTGACATCTCCCCTATACCTTCCACCCTTCACCTTAAATGATCTTTGAGAATGCTCCCTTTTACTATGCTGGCATTTTTCTTGGTCACTAGCATCTCTATTTTATCCATAACACAGAGTGAGTCTCTCTCATTCCTTTCAATATTATAACATCTTCATCTTAATTTTTACACTACAGTTTGCTCTCTAGTGTAGTATTAAGATCTCAGTCTTTAGAGGCTTTTTCTGACATCTCTATTCTGATCTCATTTGCATATTCTATTCTACTACATTTGTGGACACGAACGCTCAATACTTCGGAGAACTCTGCCAGATTGTCACACATCTGCTGATGTCCAAGTGCTCAGCTACAACCTATGACTCTTGAGGATTTACCTCTTTGTCCCATGGAGAATCAATATGACAGTCCTCCCCTCTCAAAGGGGACTGTACACTGATATCTCTGCCTTTGACACCTTCTCCAGCGCAGTAATGCTGCACTCCTCACCTAATGCCCTTGACATTAAAACAATACATCGATTCACTAGTGTGCCGGTATCTGTGCTGGTGTGACAATGCTTGCTCAGACAAATTTATCTTCTTTTGTTTCCCAATATGTTTTGGTGTCTGGGGTGGGACTACAACCTGTGAGCTGAAGACATGAAAACCATTATCATTCTTCAGTGATGGGTCTGTATACTACATCTAGTGCTTAGCATGCTGTCAGACTGGATTTTCCTCATAAATTCAGTACTACCCTTTGACTTTGCATCCACATTCCCTGCAACCCAAAACCATTCAAACTCAATAGCCTCCCAAAGTAAACAGCCTTGTGAACTACCAGCATATAATTCCGGGAATGCCTCTTCCGTGGTCGTGTTCAGGTGAAATGGGGGATTTGCTGACACTCATATGTTCTTTAGATAGGATCCTGGTTCACACTACATGCCACATTCGATCTCAGCATTGGTCTTCAACACCATTCATCTCCCTTTCTTGACCTCTGCCTATTTGTCCTGTAAGGACAATAGGGAGAGGGAGATGAGACAGTGCAATGTTCTTTGGAAAAGGGGATTTCCTCCAGCTGATTTGAAACAGCATCTCCCATCTGGTAGCCTTACTTATTAGCACTGTGTGCTGTGTAGGTGACTTGGGTACACATTCCTCCAAGGTTGAGGAGGTGTATGCACTCTGTGTCCCCTGAGATGCTTTGCATGACATATGCTTGAATCCGAGGGGAGACACCAAATATGCAGAAGTCTCAATGACTTTGCTAGATTACAGCAGGCTGCAAAAGTGCTAGTGGCACTGCACTTCAATTTTTCGGAGCTCTGCACAAACTGAATGCAAGCTGTCTTCACCATGATTGGGAAAATCTTGGAGCGGTTAACAAGAGATTGTCCTTCATCTCATTGAACGCCTGCACCAGAATGTTTAGCTCATGGTTCTTAAAGTTCTGAGCTGAAAGTCCAGCTCTTGCAATTGCTTCCTGGGTCTGACTTCCTGGTACTGGAGGAGATGGTTCAGTTTGTGTATTTCCTGTGTGGGACAAAACATTGGCTTGGTATGATAAGACCATGTTAACGTGAGGTTGGTGTCTTGTGGTCTGAATGCCAGTTTCTCATCTATAGGCTTGGTGGCTATTGATAAGTGATTTAGCAAGCATTGACACTGTGGCCATGTTGTAGGGGAACAGAGCTCCTTGAGATACACACATATTTGCCTTATATCCCAATTCCGTTACCTAGAATTGCTTTCAAAGTATGTAACAAGTATGTATAACATTGTAGGCTCGTGCAGTAACCTGATTTGATCTTGGACATGCAAACTCTATCTTTCTAGGGAATAAATAAAGTGATTTATTTAGTTGGCAGCAGCAGTCATTACAGTCAGGCATTAGTCACCAGTCAAGGGACGGAAGGAAATGGTATCAGCAAGATGATGATGATCTTAAGAAACCAATCAAGAATTAGGCACATACTGCCTAGAGAGATAAAGCAGTGAAAAAAACAGTAATATTGTAAATGGACATACTGGAGCCTGGTTTTGAAGTCTAGAAGATAAGTTAGATCAATGTACATTCTGTGCTTTTTTACTTTCTGCGTATCTCGCCAATTCAAGACTGATTGTACACTGTTTACATATTGGCGAGTTAATTTGAGTCCACAGTTGCCAGTGACAATATACAAGAGTAGTACTGAGCAAGAGCTAATACTATAATAACACTTAGCAGTCCAGGACCACAGTAGTATGAAGAGAAGAGAGAAGAAGAAATTCAAACCAGAACAGCAGCAGACATGTACAGAATCAACCATGAGCAGTTGTTCTGAAGTGAGTTGGCTAAATCACTACTCACATTAAGAATAATTATTTTATACTTTTCGTGGTACACTTAATAAGTTATGTGAAATGTGTGATCTTGTAGCTAATCAGCATTGAAGGACTTTTCACATCAGCTACCTCATGCTCAGTCTATAATTATAATTGAGGATTCCTGTTGTGCTGTGGTAGCGCCCCTGCATCTTGGTTCAATCCCATCTGAGCCCGACATGTGTGATAGCATGCTTGAACAGGCTGTTCAAAAATATCTGTAATTGTAATTGTCTTATGTTTTATAATTAAAGTTAAATTAAACCCTATAAATTGGACACAAAGGCAGCACTGATCAGCATTTATAGGGTAGCAGGATATAGAGAGAAGCCTGTGTTATCAAAACTTAGCTTTTCTAAATGCTGAGAACATTTGGATGTTCTGAATCAAGGAAAGGTCATTAAGCCCAAGCACTCGATTTCTTCATAGACCTCAATTCCAAGCTTCTCACTATATCCTTCAATTTTTACTTGTTGAAGATGTATCTGTTTGCTCATTTATGTATTTACACTGTCTGCTCTAATGACAGCTCCTGTTAATTTACATCATTGCCAACTGCCTACATGTAAACATAGTTTTATATGGTTTTGTCTGTCTTCCATTCTTATTAACAACCTATACTTTGACCAAAGTAAATCAGAGCAGGACTTATACACTAAATGGTAAGGTCATGGGGAGTATTGCTGAACAAAGAGACCTTAGAGTGCAGGTTCATAGTTCCTTGAAAGTAGATTCACAAGTAGATAGGATAGTGAAGAAGGTATTTGGTATGCTTTTGTTTATTGGTCAGAGCATGGAGTATAGGAGTTGGAAGGACAATTTGTGACTGTACAGGACATCAGTTAGGTCACTTTTGGAATATTGCGTGCAATTCTGGTCTCCTTCCTATCAGAAGGAGGTTGAGAAACTTGAAGGGGTTCAGAAAAGATTTGCAAGAGTGTTGCCAGGATTGGAGGATTTGAGCTATAGGGAGAGGCTCGAATGCTAGGAATGACTTATAGAGGTTTATAAAATCATAGATAAACAAGATTGGTGTGAGTGGGTCCAGAACTAAAGGGCATAGCTTCAGGGTGAGAGGGAAGAGATATAAAAGGGACCTAAGAGACAGCATTTTCACTCAGAAGGTGGTGCGTGTGTAGAATGAACTGCTAGAGGAAGTGATATAGGCTGGTACAATTACAGCATTTAAAAGGCAACTGGATGGGTATACGAATAGGAAGGGTTTAGATGGATATGGATCAAATGCTGGCAAATGGAACTAGAGTCAGTTAGGATATCTGGTCAGCATGGATGAGTTAGACTGAAACGTCTGTTTTTGTGCTGTATATCACTATGACCCCATGACTTTATGTATCCATAAATAATTAAATCCCTTATCACTCTGGTCTCTGGATTTGAACATATGAATTAGGAGCAGGAGGTGGCCACATGGAGCCTTTAGCCTGATGTGCCATTCACTAAGATCAAAGTTGATCTGATCACTCCACATTTATGCCTAACTACAATAGCCTTTCATCACTTAGTTTATCAGAAATATAAGTCTGTGGATAGTACTTGATAACCTCTTCTGTAACTTAGCTTTTAGTTTCCGTTCCTGTGTCAGCAAAACCTCTTGCCTACTCCTTCCTGTCATGCCTTAAAAATATTCAAAGACTCTGCTTCCACAGCCTTTCAAGAAAGAGGGTTCCAAAAGCTCTTACCACTCAGAGAGAAAACAAATCTTCTCATCTCTTCATTATTTTTAAATCGTGATAATCCTTGGCAATCCTATCTAATACTTGAAAACATCATTATCATCCAGAGCTTTCTCCAGCCTCTCTCAGAATTGACACTTTAGATTCTACATTTGTCCATGTTTACCTACTTCTCCATCCACTAAAACAAACAACAGTACTAAGTGATGTGTTAGTAAGCTTTGCTTTGAAGTATTAAGCCTTCACAAGCCAGAAATCTGATCATCAATGGGCATTTTTGACACAGGATGATGTGCATGTGACATCGGCAGACCTTGAGAATGTCTATTTGGCCAATAGCAACGCTGAAGTATCTATTGGAGAATTCAATGAAACATTAAGTTTTAAAGGTACGGTCACTTCATGTAACACTGTAATCTGTGTAATTTACAAATGTAATGTGACATTGTTGATGCATTTTAGTTTCGTGGTATCTATAGAGGAGTAAATTTGGAGAATTTGTTGGAGACCAGAATAGTCTGGTATTCAGTGGAGGAAATTATGACCCATTTCCCTCCTCCCCCAAACCTCACTCCACAAAATTGGGGTGGCTACAAAGAAGCAGAAGTAGGCTGTTTAACCACTGAATCTGTCCAATCTTCAATGAGATCGTTACAGAACTGAAACCTAACTCCATAGATAGTACTTGAGAACTGTTGTTTTAAAATTTAGCTTGTAATTTCTGCTCATCTCCAAACAGAACCCCTTCTCCACTCCTTTCTATCTTGTTGATCTATTGTTTGGTTTCCACTACCTGAATTTTCACTCATATCCAAACATCTTATACAAAAACATCAATTTTTTTTTCAAAAAGAAAAATATATTGATCGTTTAGTATAAATATGTATCTTTTTGTATACTGTTGGTTTATTAAAAGAAAAATAAAGAATTAAGAATGTTTTTCTGTTTGGTCATAACTATTGGAAGGCATATAATGACAAATAAATCTTTAACTTACTCCAGTGTTTAATAAGGAAACCTCAGGCTATTTGATATTTATCCCATTCTAGTGGGAAACAGAACCCTTTGCTCCGATTGTCATTTGTCCTAAAGTTTTGGGGAGGATGTGACGAGTGGCACTACCGAGTAAATTGTTTTAGGCTGTCAGTTATGGATAAGAAAAGTCAGCATATGCTTCATTAAGTGTTGCACCAAATATTCACATTCAGAGATACCCCTTAACCTGAAAAAAGGCCACCTGCTGTAGTGTCACCTTCTCAAACATGATCTCCAGTTCTCAATAGAAAAGCAGCAGTTCTTACACCTCCTCCAGTCACCATCTTCAATAAGTTAGCTTTCATCAAAACTACTTGTTCCTTTAGTTTAATCTTATAGCTCTTTAAGAACAACTACAATTCAGGATCCCTATCCAGAGCTGCTAAAAAATATGTAATCTGTGAATGGTCCTGAGTATGTCACAAATTGATTGAATTACTTAGATCACTGCCCAAAGAATTTTATTTTACAAAATCATTTGAGATTCCATTTCTGGATGCATATTGATTTCTCATTGCCTGTATTTGAAATCGTATGTCTTCCTTCTCTTAGAAATGATCCAAAAAGATAAATTTTCTGAAAGTGCACATGAAGTTCGGAGAAGGCCAAGATTTATCTCTAAAGAAGATGTGGAGACAAAAGTAAACAGGTAATTAAAAATGCAATTAATGAGGTTGGCAAGCACTTTTCATTATTGTATGTTTGTTTATTCAGCCTCTATTATCTTGCAGAGTTTGAAGTCTTCAGTGAGGCAAACAATGGTAATAATGGAGAATGGAATGTTTTGTAGCTCAGGCAATACCATCAGCATCAAGCAACTCAGGGTGGGAATTGTAGGTAGCAGCAAAGGCAACTTGAGGATTCTTTGCTTGTTCACAAAAGATGTGTTTATTCCAAACTTTCCAGCTTTTTCTGATAAACATTCAGATTTTTCCGTGAAGGCACCTTCACAGCCAAAATCTTACTAGTTGCTCCTTCACATTGTGCCGAAACATTTTTCCTGTAACTTCATGTTTGAGTTCTCCAGTCAGGCAACTGCCTTGCCATAGCACACAATGGCATTAATCAAAAGCCATAAGTTAAAGACTGTGTAATGATGTCTGTAAAACAGTATTTCTCCTCGATCCCTGTTTTGTAAGGTAATGGTTCTAAAAGGGTTAATCTTGAAGTTTCATTAAGTCCACACAATTTGATGAGGCACTCAGTCTTTGTGTGAAGAAGCAGAGTATATGAGCCCCTGATGGAGACAGACATGTCATCGATTTTGCCAACAAAGATGGCAATCGTCTTTGAAATTTTGTCCAATTAGTCAAAGGAACTTGTAGCAAACTAATCCTGTTGTGTAAGACATGTGCCTCTTCTCAGTAAGATTCAATGCTGGTTTCTGCTCAACCAGTGCTAATTAAGTGGGCTATTAGTCTCAGCTCAAAAGGAGGATGGGTAGCAGTACCCTACCACAACCAGTGCTGCCATGATTGGTGCCACAACGTGCAACTGCCACATTATCACCTCTGGATTTCTTGACTGTACCATAATCCTTCAGTGTCTCTTCTCTCCATTGTTTCACAAAATATGACTTCCTTCACCTCCTTCCACGCTTGGATTTTTGGATCATGCCACAGTATCTTTAGATATGACATGTATTTTACTGTCCCTGGACTACTACTTGTGGAATGTCCTATGGATCTGTCCTTGTCTCCTCCTCTTTCTCATGTGGGCATTGCCTCTAGATGGCATTATTTAAAGACATAGAGTCAGCTTCTACAGAATGGCCTTTGGCTGTAGTGAGGTGCTGATAGCCTGGGATTTCATTAGGGATGCTTCTCTGGCCTCTCCAGCTTGATGGCAGGATGCTGCCACTTTTCCATATGCAAGCTTCATCAGGGCTGTGGGGCCTTCTAGAATGTTCTGATGGCATGTGAAGAGTGCTGTCATTTGGACTTTAATTAGCTTAATTAATACCATCACTGGATAGTCAACAATCATCAGAAGCCATCCTTGTTGGCAAAATGGTCAGAGGTTGACAGACATACCAATTGGTCGGGAGAAATTGCCGGGCCACTAAACTCTAAACCTGGCTCTATCTCAGGATGAAAATTTTACCTAACTATTTCAGTGCTCCCCAACCAGCCTTCCATCTTTAATCCTCCATATATTTCAACGCTTCACAAACTTTGTTAGCTGCAGTCCCATTCAGCTATCATCCAATTTTTGCAAAAATGCTGCCCCCTCCACATTTCACGTCAGCTCTGACGAAGAGTCATCTAGACTCAAAACGTTGGCTTGCTCTCTGTCCATGGATGGTGCCTGGCCTGCTGTGATTCCCAGCACTTCTTGTTTTCAGTATAGATTCCAGCACCTGCAGTAATTTGCTCCTTTATTGTCAGCTACATTGCTCCTGCTAACATTAATGGATATAAAATCACAGACCATGAAATCACAATGTTCTGACAAACCACTTGTGGTTTGGAAAGTTGTGCCGGTACCACAGGACCTTGGAAAGCTCTACCAATAGTGTGTCCAGATGGGAACATTTCCCTTTCAGGGCTTCATAGCATCGATAAAAGCTCAGAATAATCATTAGAATTTATGATATATAAGAACTAAATGGTTCTGTGAGTGTATTATCAGCTGGTGGAATGTCCAGTGGTTTATTTTGGAGGTGTGCATTCCTAGCAACTTTCCACATGAAATTCTCATGCATATAATTTTCCAGTGGTGTTAGTATGAAACTACACTGCTTTATTTTTGCATATTTTGTTTCACAGCTTCAAGAGTATTTAAATAAAGCCTTAGTGCATGAAAATTGAAACAGACAGAACTTCCCCATAAGTTGTGATGGGCCTGTGCTCAAATTCCAGCCTTACCTTTACAGTTGTATATAAAGAGAATACCAGATGTAAAAGAGTTTTCAAGAAGTAGATGCAGTTTTCAAATGTTAGTTCTCAATTGTTTTTTTTGTGTCATTCTTAATTTTTGAAGAGATTTTTCTATAATTCCCAATTTTTTGTTTGTTTTACTCTATTGGCATTTTTACACAAATAGGTGTTTTATTTGGAACATCTATAGGAGGTTCATTGTTAGTCACAGTCTCACTAAGGGCAATTTTACATGAATATCGCATTGGGAGAGGGATTTTATCCATGGGAATTTTAATTTGTAAATTCAGGTTACACTGTGATTCTTCCCTCTAACTTCAGGTCTTTGCATGCCTATCATACCATTACCAAGAATCACAAGCTCTTTAGGCTGTTGTTCAGCTTTGCATAGTTATACAACTTTGACATGAATTGCACGGATATGTGAAGCCAATCTCTATTAGGGCTATTACTACCAGTCATAGTGGCAGCATTTTTAAAAACTGCAATTATGTATGCTCCTTGATTTATATTTTTTTTGTCTCTTACTATCCTCTCTCCTACTCCCTTACCTTTTGATATGCTCCCAGCTGGAAAATGGGAAGCCTTCAAAAATGAGATAACAAGAATCCAGAGCCAGTATATTCCTGTTAGGGTGAAAGGCAAGGCTAATAGGTGTAGGGAATGCTTGATGATGAGAGAAATTGAGGTTTTGTGTTAAGAAAAAGGTGGAAGCATATGTCAGGTATAGATAGCAGATTCAAGTGAATCCTTAGAAGAGTACAAAGGCAGTAGGAGTTTACTTAAGAGGGAAATCAGGATGGTAAAACTAGGCAGCCTTTGTGTAGAACCACAGCAGATGGGGGAGATACTAAATGAGTATTTTGCATCAATGTTTACTGTGGAGAAGGACATGGAAGATATTGAAATGTGAGGAAATAACTGGTTACATCTTGAAAAATGTCTATATTAGAGAGGAGGACGTGCTGGATATTGTAAAATGCATAAAATCCACTCAACTCATAAAAGCACATTTTTTTTTAGATTAGATTACTTACAGTGTGGAAACAGGCCCTTCGGCCCAACAAGTCCACACCACACCCGCCGAAGTGCAACCCACCCATACCCCTACATCTACACCTTACCTAACACTACGGGCAATTTAGCATGGCCAATTCACCTGACCTGCACATCTTTGGAGTGTGGGAGGAAACCGGAGCACCCGGAGGAAACCCACGCAGACACAGGGAGAACGTGCAAACTCCACACAGAGAGTCGCCTGAGGCGGGAATTGAACCCGGATCTCTGGCGCTGTGAGGCAGCAGTGCTAACCACTGTGCCACCGTGCAGCCCAGTTTTTAAAAAAAATTTTTTTTTTCCTGCACATCTTTGGACTGTGGGAGGAAACCGGAGCACCCGGAGGAAACCCACGCAGACACGGGGAGAACGTGCAAACTCCACACAGTTAGTCGCCTGAGGCGGGAATTGAACCCGGATCTCTGGAGCTGTGAGGCAGCAGTGCTAACCACTGTGCCACCGTGCCGCCCATATCACTCAATTTATCCACTCAATCCCCAGGACCTGATCAGGTGTGTCATAGAATTCTATGAGAAGCAAGGGAAGTGATTGCCAGGCCCCTTGCTGAGATACTTGTATCATCAATAGTCACAGGTGAGGTGCTGGAAGGCTGAAGGTTGGCTAATGTGGTGCCACTATTTAAGAAAGGTGGTAAGGAAAAGCCAGGGAATTATAGACCGGTGAGCCTGACATTGGTGGTGGGCAAGTTGTTGGAGGGAATCCTGATGGACAGGGTGTACATGCATTTGAAAAGGCAAGGACTGAGGTGGTCAACATGGCATTGTGCATGGGAAATCATGTCTCACAAAGTTGTTTGAGTTTTTTGAAGATGTAACAAAGATTAGGGCCGAGCAGTGGATGTAATTTATATTGACTTCAGTAAGGTGTTTGACAAGGTTTCTCATGGTAGACTGGTTAGCAAGGTTAGATCTCATGGAATACAGGAAGAACTAGCCATTTGGATACAGAACTGGCTCAAAGGTAGAAGACAGAGGGTTGTGGTGGCGGGTTGCTGTTCAAACTGGAGCCCTGTGACCAGTGGAGTGCCGATGATTTGGATGTGAACATAGGAAGTATCGTTAGTAATTTTGCAGAAGACACCAAAATTGGAGGTGAAGTGGACAGTACAACAGGAGTTTGGGCTAAAGGGCTGAGGAGTGGCAGATGGAGTTTAATTCAGATAATTGCAAGGTGGAAAGACAAATCATTTTGGAAAGACAAATCAGGACAGGACATACACTTAATGGTAAGGTCGTGAGGAGTGTTGCTGAACAAAGAGACCTTGGAATGCAGGTTCATAGTTCTTTGAAAGTGGAGGCACAGTTAGATATAACAGTGAAGATGGCATTTGGTATGCTTTCCTTTATTGGACAGAGAATTGAGTACAGGAGTTGGGGGGGTGGGGGGCGTCATGTTGCGGCTATACAGGGCATTGGTTAGGCCACTTTTGGAATATTGTTTGCAATTCTGGTCTCCCCTCTTATTGGAAGGATGTTGTGAAACTTGAAAGGGTTCAGAAAAGATTTACAAGCATGTTGCCAGGGTTGGAGGATTTGAGCTATAGGGAGAGGCTGAATAGGCTGGGATTGTTTTTCCTGGAGCATCGGAAGCTGAGGGGTGATCTTATGAGAGTTTATAAAGTTATGAGGGGCATGGATAGGGTCAATAGACAAGGTTTTTTCCCTGGGGTGGGGGGAGTCCAGAACTAGAGGGCATAGGTTTAGGGTGAGAGGGGTAAAGTTTTAAAAGGACCTAAGGGACAACATTTTCACGCAGAGGGTGGTGTGTGTATGGAATGAGCTGCCAGAGGAAGTGGTGATACAATTGCAATGTTCAAAAGACATCTGGATGGGTATATGAGTAGGAAGGGTTTAGAGGGGTATAGACCAGGTGCAAGCAAATGGGGCTAGATTTGGTTAGGATATCTGGTTGGCATCGACAAGTTGGACCAAAGGGTCTGTTTCTTTGCTGTACGTCTCTTTATGACAAAATGGCTTAGGACCCCTCTTCGAATATGGGCCACCTTCAAAACATACCAACAGAACATTCAAGTAGGAAATTGTTGGTATTTAAATTGTTGTGCTCTGAGTTTAAAAAGAAATGTCTCATTGCTCCAAACTTTAAGACTTGAGTTAAAATTGAAGTCAATCACAGGCAATGCTGCATTCTGCAGATCCTGAAGGTAAAATCTGCTTAATGCATGTTTAACCAATTTTACTAAAGAACTGAATAACTGTACATTCTTTGAACTTAATTTTATTCCAAAAGATGGTTTTCTGATTGTCTTATTGGCAAACTATCTCTCAAAATACCCTGGTATTCAGCATTAAATAACTTTACAGCACAGAGGAACCTCTTGGTAGACCAATCCAAATTAATCCCAATGCATCATTTTCACTATGATGTGTTTTTATTTCTTCTTTAAATTGTTTATCCACTTTTTTTTAAAAGACACAACGGTCTGTGTAAAAGTGTAAAAGTGTAAAAGTGTGCCAAGTGTAAAAGTGTGCAATTTGAGATGAAACTCCCCAACACTCTCTGATGAATTTACTCCAATTCTCCATCCTCAGTCGTAGTTTTAAATTGAAACCTCATTATTAATGATTTGTCCCCCATAGGGAATAGGTTTCCTCTATTAATTCTATCACAATCACTTAGAGTTACTGGAAAATATGATGAAGTTATCTTGGAATTCTACTGACTATCTTCCAATCCCCTGGAGTTTTGCATATTTAAGAGGAAATAGAAAGATCCTTTTCAGATTCTCTGATGTCTTGCTTCAGGATTTGTTTATAGTTTCAGGTCCATGCCACTCAGCTGCCTTGAGAACTATTACTTAAAGTTAATGGTTATAAAATCATGAGTTGAGCAACTGCATTATTCCAACGTGGCTACCAAATGGATAATGTATATATGAGAGAAAGATCGAATATAATTAGATCACATTCTGAAAGGTCAGAAGAATGACTTGTGGAAAATTGGTATAAAAAAGAGTGTTCGAGGTTGAGATTGTGCAAAAGAAATTTTATGCTGTATTTACCAGTTTAGTAATTGAAATAAGGCAGAGCAAGAAACCTCCCTCCTGTACCAAAGCAAAAAATGCTGGAAAGTTTCAACAGGTCAATTTTCTTCAGAGTTCTGTAAAATGGTCACTGGACTCTAAATATTAATTCTGAGATATTCCAGCAATTTCTGTTTTTGTTTTAGATTTCCAGCACCCGCAGTTCTTCATGTTATTTTAACCTCTCTCCTCTGTTGTACTGAACTTGGGAATGTGTAATTTTAACATCTCTCCTGTGTTGTACTGAGCTTAGGAATGGTTGGTGAAACTGATACCAAAATGTAAACAATGTTCACTTCTTCACCTCTGACATCTATTTCACCGAAAGCAAAATTCATAAATGTTGCAAGTGTCTTATATGACTTTGTATTGTATAATATTGTGTAATATTTAATATTCTTTAATTTTACAATAGTGTTCAATCAGGACAAGGGGAAGCCAGTTCCTGTGAATCTAAAAGCATTCCAGATTATTGGGACAAGTCAGCTTTAACAAGTGTAGGATACACGGTAAACTCCTTTCCTCTATTACATCGTAGTGTTACTGAGATTCTGCAACAGCCAGTTTACATTTAATGTATTTGATTACACGTTTATAATTCCTGCTATAAGGTGCTGGTCCATCATCCACTCCCTGTGGTTTAGATCTCACTTAAGGAAATGTGATTAAGGGGGTTCGAGAGTTGGGTCTACAGCTCATCATTGAGGTGCTGGATTTTTCAGGGACTTTTTTGGGGGAAAACTGTGTTTAAAATTTTTTATTTTAAGTTTTCAACACTTTTAGAGGGTCAAGGAAAGAAAAACAACGAAGAACAAATATCAAAATGACATCAAACACAATTGCGTGACAATTGGTAGACTAAAGCTGCCAAGATATTCTGCCTTGATGAATGACAAAATGGATAGGCTGTTACATCGGATTGCTGTCCTTGAACTGCTGAACCATACTTAACAGGAAGTGGTGAGGCTCAATGCAGTGTTGGGCATAAATATAGTTTTTGAGTTATTTATTGTCACATATATCTAAAAGGGTACTGTGAAAAGTGTTTTGTCACCATGATCCAGCACCATTTTGAGTTACTAAAAGAAAATAAAGCAATTACATAAATAGAGTTCACCTTCTAGACAAGGGGTCTTCAAACACAGCTCCAGGGCTTTGCAAGATCTCTGCTATGTGTCCCAGGCCTCTGCTCAGGGTACAGCAATGACAAACACGCTTCTGGCATACTGCAGCCAGGAGTCCCCCACTCCAGGCAATGCCTCTGCTGCAGCCGGAGACTCACTGAGTCCCCAAATCCACACTGTGAGCCTCCCGGGGCCAAGAGTCCTTGCTCCAGGCACTGCCACCATTGCAGCTGAGGCCTCGCCACACCACTCTGGCTTCTCCATGGCGTCAGAAGATGAAGGAAAGGAAAAAGGTAAAGAGAAAGCTGATAAAGAAGAAAGAGAGATAGAAGGATGCAACCAGCCTGGAGCAGACATGCATGCCAACACCGCCATCTTCAAAATGGAAGGATAGGTGATAAAATACTTTAAGGAACTGGTAGGGTAAGGTGATGCAATTTGTCAGGTACCATATAGCGGCTATTCAGAAGATAACTCTATTAGTCTGTTACCAAATTACTGTTTGTCCACACCAAGTTGTCATTCAAACTTATAAACTTGTAAAAGTGTCTCATGGTTCTTAAGTGTGATTCACACATTGTCCTCTACTGACAGCCAGGCTGTGTAAATATCAGTGAGCCACCCTGTTGCATTTTAGAAACACATTAGATGCTGTTCCTTGTTGAAGGAAATCAAAATGCTGGTCACGTTAGCAATCCAGCTGTCTCCTGTTGGATCCACATATGGACAGTACATGAGATTACATCGTAGTATCATCCAGATAGGCAGTACAGCCTACAAATTGGTGAGAAAACAGCCAATGGCTATAAGCTTGCTATCACCCCTCACCACACCCCAAGAGTGATTTCACTGATGAGAACATTGGATCATTAAATAAACCAGACAGAATGAATCTTTATTTGAACATTCTCACTTACATACTCATGGTCTGGATTCTTTTTGCAGCGTATTCAGCTCTCTCCACTCTCCAATGAATATAAGAAAATCCGGTCCCTCTTCGAGAATAGCATGGAGCCCGGCAAAATCCAGAAAATTGACAGAATCCAAAACCTTGGACTTTGGGAAATATTTCAGTGGTTTGTAAAACATTACCAATTAGTACAATTCTATCTACCTACTTACAACATTCTGAGACTAGACAAATGTAACAAGGCAGTCAAGAGCAAGGTACAGAGATTGAGAAGGTAAAACAGTATAAGAAGCAGCAGAGGCTACTTAAACAGCAGTGGAGCACTGGGGAAGATGGAAAATGTATGTATAATATAAGCAGAAGTAAGTCATTTGACCCCTCAATCTTGCTTCACCATTTACTAGGGTTATAGCGAACCAGTTTGTGTTTGAATTCTATATTCACATCTACTCCCAATAACTTTGACTGTGTTGTCTAAGAAGAATCTTTATGCCTTTATTTTAAAAATATCCTTACAGCTCTCCCTTATTCAGTAGCCCCACTTCTACTACCTTCTGAAAAAGTGTTCAAAAGTCTCACAACCTCTGGTAGAAAAGAATCTCCTCTTTTCAGTCCTCAGAGGGCGACCCCCAATCTTAAAATAGTGACCTCTACTTCTGGACTAACCCATGAGTAGAAACATCCTCTCCATATTTACCTTGTCAAGACTGTTCAGGATTTTTGACATTTCAATCATTTCATTTCTCACTCTTCTAAACTCCAGTGGAGATAAGCCCAGCATGACCAACCTTTCTGCATAAAACAACCTCGTCCACGTATTAATCTAGTAAACTGCCTGTGACCATCTCTAACACATTGATATCGTTCTTTAAATAAGGAAACTAAAATGGTACACAGTATTCAAGATGAAGTCTCTAATGTCCTGAAACATAACATCTATCTCTGTTTAACTGCTCTCCTAATAGGCTTTTTGCATTACATGCCGTACCTGCATATGACCACTCTGCACCTTGGAATTCTGCAGTTGTTATCCATTTGACTGATACACTGTTTTTTTATTCTTCTGAACAAAGTGAACAACTTCAAATATTATACTGCATCTCACAGATAGCTGCTCATTAATTCAACCTATATATGTAGATATGAGATATGAGATGTTTTCAGACAGATATATATAACTGTCTTAAGTCTTTTTCACAACCTGAAGCAGAGTCTTATAAAGAGCTGAGGGGTATAGCTTCGGTGACATATGTGGCAGAATGAGATGAGAAGTGCAGTAGGGCAGATCTCAACTGTGAGATTGTCTTGGTCCATCTTTTCCACTTTCCACAAGCAAGGTAGGAAGATTCTTACCAGTCAGCAATGAGTTGCCAGTTGGCAAGAATTAATGCATGTTAAGTTTCTTATTAACAACTGAATGAGCCTCGTTAATGTTCAGATTCTGAAATGATCAAATTCACTACCAAATTAGACTTTGGGAAAACATTGTGTAGAAATCTTGGAGGATTCACCTCCAAACAGCCACCATGTTGGAAACAGGTAATAATATTTCAACACACGGTCTATGTGCACTAGCTGCACACACTCCACATCCACAGACATTAATGTCCCATTTTTCCAGCCTCCAAGATCCCTCAACGCATATCTCTGATTCACATATAGGACACTTATGAAGGTTAAGTGCTACCCATCAGGCGCACTGGTAACTAACATTGTAAGGACATTGTGCACTCAGGGACACACACCCAGCTCAAGCTTGGACCAAACTGAATGTCCAGGCTGTTTACATACTCTCATAGTGCTCACTCACTCTGAGCCTACCTGGATGATCACAGCACCCCTGCCCTGCATTGCCTTACTTTGCCTTTATTTTCCTTGCCCCCTTAGCCAGAGATACCAGATTCATATTACTGTTGTCTTATCTTGCCATTTAGTGCAGAAACAGAGCCAGGAATCTTCTTGTAGTTGTCAGCAGGCCTCAGTCAAATCAAGGGGGAATAGCCTTCCCTCAAGGATTCCTGGCTCAGTATAAGGGCAGCCTTCAATACCACTTCCATTTGGAATGCTAAGAGTAGGATACTCTCCTCATAAAAGGTGAGAAACCAAATGAAAGGCAGCGCACCACTGTCATAAGTCTTTCTGTCCTATTATGTGATGTTTCTTGGAAAGGTATGACACAGCTTTGCTGTGGTACAGATGCAAAGGTACCCAAACCGAGGGAGCAGGATGCGCAGATGGCATGCCATTTGAGGGTATTTAGCAGGGAGAGACCTGGGGCTGCATATTCGATGAGTGAACTGACTATGACAGTGTTGTTCAAGTGTGGCTAGCAAAAGAGTAACAATGGCAATAAGGGACATTATAGTAAATGGGATTGACACTATTCTCTGCAGCAAAGTGCAAGAGTCCTGAAGGCTTTATTACCTGCTTCGTACCTACATTTGGAACATCTGATCACAGCCTAAGAGGAACTTAGAGTGGGAATCTAGTCACCATCATCTATGCAGGTACCAGTGACATTATTTAGGATTCAAAAGAATTTCTGTAGTCAGTATTAGAATTTAGATACCAAATTATGAAGCACAACTCAAAGGTAATACTCTTCTGATTAAGACCTGATCTACACTAAATTGGCATTGATCAATAAAAACTAGAGAGATGGATGTTCAAAGATTGACGTGGTGGCAGTGGGTTCTAATTAATGATGCTTTGGCACCAGTACTGCAGAAAGTGGCAGCTTTTTCATTGGGGCATTCTACACCTGAAATTTTCCTGGGCCAATGATGTAGAGAGTCACATAACTAGGGGAGTATAGAGGTTTTAAAACTAAATAGTGGATACAAGGGATCAAATTTGTGAAGATGTGCTAAAATCAAAAAGTGTAGATAAGAGAGAAAGGTACGAATATAGGAAATGATAAACAGACTGTGCCAGGAAGGGAAATAGAGCACAAATTTAAAAGCATATCAGCAGATAAGACTGGAGGTTAGAAAACTAATACAAGAGTTCCTCAGGGTAATGTCCTAGGCCTAACACTCTTCAGCTGCTTCATCAATGACCTTCCCTCCAACATAAGGACTGAAGTGGGGATGTTTAGCATTGATTTCACAATGGTCAGCACCAATCGTCACCCCTCAGATCCTGAAATGGTACATCAAACAATGCAGCAAAACCTGGACAATATCCAGGTTTTGGTTGACAAGTGGCTAGTAATATTCATACCAGACAATGTCCATCTTCAACAAGGGAGAATCTAACCAGTGTCCCTTGACATTCAATGGCGTTACTATTACTGAATCCATGCTTGCTCCCCATCAACATCCTGGGGTTATCATTGACCTGAAACTGAACTGGACTAGCTGTATAAACATTGAGGCTACAGGAGCAGGTTGGAGGCTAGGAATACTGTAGCAAATAATTCATGTCCTGACTCTCCACCATCTACAAGGCGCAAGTCAGGATGGTTTAGATGGGTGCAGTTCCAACAACACTCAAAAAGCTTGACACTGTCAAACATCAATCAACACACTAGTTTGACATTATATTCCCAACTTTCAATATCACTTCCTCCACCACCAATGCACATGGCAGCAGTGTGTATCATCTACAAGATACACTGCAGCAACTGACCAAGGTTTCTTTGATAGCACCTACCAAACTCTTGACTTCTGCAACCTAGACAGACAGGGGAACAGACAAATGGGGACATAACCACTTGTTAGGAGTGAGATGGAACACTTGCCTGGATGTGAGTGCAGCTCCAACAACATTTAAGAAGCTTACCACCATCCAGGACAATGTAGGCCATTTAATTGGCACCACATGTTCACTCCCTTTACATCAGTAGCAGCAGTATATGCCTTCTACAGGATGCAGTGCAGAAATTCACCAAGGCTCCTTCCAACCCTGTGAGCACTACTATCTAGAAAGACAAAGGCAACAAGATACATAAGAACTCCACCACTTGTAAGTTCCCCTCCAAGTCGTTCATCATCCTGGCATTGAAATATACTGCTGTTCCTTCTCGTGTTGCTGGGTCAATATTCTGGAACTCCCTCCCTACCAGCATTATGGAACTACCTACAGCCAATGATATTATAGCCTGATATTCAACATCAAAATCTTTTTGAGCAAACAGCATGTTGATATGGCAAGAATATTCCTCTGGTTTCCATGTTGCGTTTTCCCTGATGGCTAGTTTGTATAGTGAGTTTTGCGGAATTACAACCAGTGGCAGGTTGAGCTGTTAACAATACATTTAATAAGTAATGATGTATGTCAATTCGAAACTCAGCACTGACTAGTGAGAAACCTCACCACACTGCTTGGAAAAAGCATACAGAGTTAAGGCTCACCAAATATCTTAGCCCAGGTTGCTCAGAACCTGATACGATTTCATTCAAAGATCTTATAACACAAAGCAAAATAAATACTCATCCTGTTGTTAAAGAGAGTCACATCTGCTGAAATTGCACATCTATAGTAAATCATTAAGTTAAGTAATTCTTCTCAGTTGTTCTTCCAAAGTTTTTATTCATCTTTTGCGTACTGATACTCAGGCAGAAAGAACAAATAAAGAAAAAAAATCATGAGGATGTGGATGAACAACTTCTTTTTCATGAAGTTACAGATCAATCAATTGTTGATGCCATTTGCTACCAGAACTTTGACTGGGGAAGCTTCACACAGAATGGAACTTTATATGGGAAAGGTAGGTAAATTTGCTTTATTAATTTTCATGAAAATTAATGTTAAATTATTAACTTGCAACCTAAAGCAATGTACTAAATAGAGAAAAGTCAGAGTCCTGGTTCCAACCAAACTGTAATTTTATGTATATCATGTTGGGTGCTGTCTGAGACACCTTGGCTTCCAAATGAGGTTGAAAATTAAGAAGAAATTGTACAATGATATCTGAAGCAAAGGAGATACCTCAGTTCAGGCAGTCTTTGAACCTGACTTGGGAACTAGCTGCAGAACACCAGAAAACCAAATTACTTAAAATTGGTCTAGTTTAAAGTTCATCTAAGCATCTGTTGTCAGCATCGTTATTGCATTGGAAGCCTCATTGTCTCATCCTGACAAATCTTAGTCCAATAGAGGATAAGTCTAGATAGCTAGTTATAATCCAGATGCAGTGGAGGGAAAGGATGTCTCTTATGCTTTGTTGAGCTTTACACATTCCACAACACAATGCTGACACATTTTGTAGAAAGTTGGACCATAGGTTGGTCTCATCCTCCTGAATCAGTCTGCACATGACAGGGAAGACAAATCTCTTAAGTCATACAGAGAAGAATCCTGATGGCTACCCTTTCCTGGTTTGACAAGCCCATCAAAGCAGTTTACCAGGATGTGGCCACTGTCAAAAACTAACTACTACATAGAGCCATAGGTGACAAAGAGCCAACATCGCTCACAGAAAAAAAAAGTTCTAGAAAGATGGCCAGATCATTTTAAATACATCCTGTAATGATCTTCATGTATGAGTGAAGAAGCAAACAACAGGCAACCACAGCTTGTGATCTGTTACTCTCTTGATGGACCTCCCATGCTGTTACCATCAACAAAGTATAACAAACTCCTGTTTAATGCAAACCTCTAGGAGTCAATACTGTCCCAGTGGATATATATATAAGGTAATAAACAATACCTCATCAAGAAGCACACTGAAAGTCTATGTGGGAGCAAGGAAGCATCCTGCAAAAATACAATGATCCTCCATTTTATATTTTGTGACATCACTGACCTGGTAGCTATATTGTAAGGAAAAAAATAGCAAGTCCTTTAAGATATCTATGGAATGCCATTTTTTAAGAATGCTTGAAAAAGACCACTAAGAGTTTGCATCAGCTATAAAGTGATCAGTTGTAATGGCCATCTCCACCAAGCAATAATTTACCCATAATCCTTTTATGTTCAGTGTCATAACCAACGCTGAATCCCACACCAGGCTGGGGTTTACCATTGTCCAGAAACTAAAATGTGCTTGCTACATAAGTACTGTGACTATAAAAGCAGGGCAGAGGTTAGAAATGCTACAATGAAAAAGATCACCTCCTGACTCCCCAAAGCCAATCAATTATCTATCAGGCACAAGTCTGGAGTGCAACAGAGTACTCCACACTTACCTGAATGGTTGCAGCCCCACAAATGCTCAAAAGGCTCAGCACCATCCAAGGCAAAGTAACTCATTTTATAGGTGCAATGTCCATAAATGTGCATTCACTCCATTAACTGATGCACAGTGGCAGTAGTGTGTACAATCTACAAGATGCACTGCAGAAATTCACCAAGGCTTTTTAAACAGCACTTTCCAAATCCATGACCATTGTCATCTGGAAGGACAAGGCATATATGTGGAAACATCACAATCTGCAAGTTCATCTCCAAGCCACTCAGCACCATGACCTTGAAATATAATCGGCATTCCTTCACTGTCAAAATCCTGGAATTACCTCCCTAATGGCATTGTTGGTGTGCCTATACCAAATGGACTACAGCAGTTCAAGAACGGAGCTTAACACCACTTTCCCAAGGACAATTATGGACAATAAACTTTGGCACAGCCGGAGAAGCTCATATCCCCTGAAAGAATAATCCAAAAAATCTTGCGTTATAAGAAATATTGGCTCACATGCTCAAACAACAGTTAACCTGGAAATAATATCAGCAGGAATAAAAAAAAAGAAACTGTGTTGCCGATGGACACAAAGTAAAAAAGAGAGTGAAAAGTAGAGGGGCTTCAAGGATAAAGGTAATCAACAACCAGCTGCAGACACAAAGAGAATTTAGACAGACATAGAAACAAGAGCAGAGCAAACCTGTGAGAAGAAACAAATCAGTTCAGCAGCAGCTCAGTTTTCTCTAGTAGAATAGTTCTTGGATTACTGCAAGAGGAAGGTGAGAAGGTCTAAATCCTGGAAAGCTTTGTAAATAGTCTAGAGATATTATTTACTGTTGGCCTGGAAGTGGCCAAAACGTATGTTAGTGGTTAGTCAGTTGAATTGGAACTTTGAAAGCTACATCATCCAGACTGTTGTGACTTGACAGAAGCAAGGTTCATAAAAGTGTACCTTATGAAAGATAATTATAACCATGAAACTCAAAAGTAAAACATACTGTTGGATAGGACTTCTAGCCTACCTTGCATGAATAAAGAACAGCATGTTATGAAGATTGTGCAGATATGAATTGTCATATGGTGGTTAAGAAGTATTGCTAATGCTTGTGGTTATATTAGATTCATCCCTGTATCACTTGAAGTTAAATTTAACTTTTTCTTTGAAGTATCATCTGCTTGTTAATTGAGTTTAGTTTGGGTTGGTTTTGACTTGTGTTAAAGTATAAGTACAGAATGCCAAATCCTGTTAGCAAATTCTTAAATTGGGGATTATTCAGCAAATTTGATTAATTTGGGTTATGGTTCCCTGGGGATTGTGATAATCTATACAAGTAAAAAGAACTTGAACTTTCCACTCACCTGACACTCAGTGAGGTATTTCCTTTCATCACTGGTAAAACTTGCATCCAGAATTTTTCTGAACCACTTAGGATAATGTATTTACCAGAATCTCTCAGCAGAGAGCCAGTGAGTTTTCAGAAAAGGTTGAGGAACTATGCATGTATTGCCTATGGTTAGATGGCTCCAAATGAAATTCCAAAGAACAAAGACCTCATTTGTTTACCTGACCAAGGCCTTCAACATAATCAACCATGAGGATCTTTTAAAGATACTGGAGAAGCACCTGACCTGAGGAATTTATCACAATGATTTGACAGTTTAACAACAGCATTCACACGCGTCTTTGCTGATAGTGAGTTTTCTGACTCATTCCTAGCTACCAATAGAACACCAAACCTCTTCAGCAATGTCTCCCATGATGATGATAGTAGCATCACTATCAATGATCACAAGGACTGGAAGCTGCTCAGTCTGAGGGAGATACTTTGCATTTCTATGCTTGCCAATATCTACACTCTAGGTGCCAATTCAGAGTTGGGCAATGTTGAATTAATTTGTTCTCCCATACAGGCAAAAACTTCAGCTTAATTTTCATTCCAAAGAAAAGTGAGGTAATGTTCAGGAAAGTTCCATCTTGACCTCAAGGTTTCAGTCTAGATTTTTAGATTAGATTCCCTACAGTATGGAAACTGGCCCTTCAGCCCAATAAGTTCACACCAACCCTCTGAAGAGTAACCCACCTAGACCCATTCCTCTACTCTATATTTACCGCTGACTAATGCACCATAACACTATGGCAATTTAGTATGGCCAATTCACCTGACCTGCACATCTTTGGATTGTGGGAGGAAACCCACACAGACACAGGGAGAACGTGCAAACTCCACACAGACAGTCACCCAAGGCAGGAATCGACACCAGATCCCTGATGCTGTGAGGCAGCAGTGCTAACCACTGAGCTACCATGCCACCCCGTGTAAATGGGAACAAATTCTATTACCAGAACCTGTCAGCAGAGAATAAGTTCATGAGTAACTCAGCACCTATCTCTTTCAAGCTGAATATACTGACAAAAAGATACATGCAACATTTGTCAAATCAAATTTAGCCTTCTGCAAACTTTGAACATTAGCCTGGAACTGAAAACAAGCAGATCCCCCCACCAAACTGAAGGTACATATAATATAATCTTGTCCACTCTGCTCCAAGCATATCAGAATTGGACTGTTTACCAGCGTCATACCAAGAAGCTCAACCACATTAATTGAGGTATTTACAAAAGCTGTGGAAGATGAGATGAAAAATATCAAACCCTGAGTTACTCAACTGAGTTGGTATGCCAAGCATTTACACCACATTCAGATGATCACAATTGAGTTTGCTGGTCAATTGGCCAGAATGTATGATTCACATTTATCAAAGCAAATTTTGTGTGCTGAACTTATATCTAAGGTATGCTGTCATGGCACTCATAGAAACCACTACAAGACTACTCTAAAGGCTTCACTAAGAGTTCTGATATCGAGGCTGAATCCTGGGAGAAGCTCAACTAGATATGTTGCAAATAGTGCAGCTGAATATGTGGTGCAACTTGCTTTGAAAGTGCATATCAGAAGCAGCGAGAGAACACAGCAAATCATAAGTCAGCAACTCATCCATGTTGGTTTCATACAACTTGGTCAACCTAATGGGACATGTGATTCTGGTTGCTATTTTAAGACAATGTTTTTGGACCCTTTTAAAAAGTCATTTCAATCTGTGGATGTCCCAGGCATTAAATTGGCTTATGGAACTCAAAAGTTCAATATTCCATATATTATAAATTAAAACTTTCCATAAATTTATAATGTACTTTAAAAATTCTGGTCTCCCTGCTGTAGGAAAGATGTTGTTAAACTTGAAAGGGTTCAGAAAAGATTTACAAGGATGTTGTTGGGATTGGAGGGTTTGAGATATAGGGAGAGGCTGAATAGACAGAGCTATTTTCCCTGGAGCATCGGAGGCAGAGAGGTGAACTTATAGAGGTTTATAAAATCATGAGGGGCATGGATAGGGTAAATAGCTAAGGTCTTTTACTCAGGATAGGGCAAAGAGGGCATAGCCTTAAGGTGAGAGGGGAAGATTTAAAAGGGACCTGAGGGGTAACCTTTTAATGTAGAGGGTGATGCAAATGGAATAAGCCACCAGAGGAGGTGGTGGAAGTGTGTACAATTACAAGATTTAAAAGGCATCTGGATTGGTATATGAATAGGAACAGTTCAGAGAGATATAGGCCAAATGCTGGCAAATGGGACGAGATCAGTTTAAGATATCTGATCGGCATTGACAAGTTGCACCGAAGGGTATGTTTCATGCTGTATAACTCTGGGACTCTCTTTGACATAGAAAATAGCTTGATTATCCCATTTTCTTCTTATCACCCTTTTTTTACATGGATAGTCTATGAGAAGAAGTTGCTTCTTCTCCCATCTGTGGAATTTGACAACAACGTGTGCTTTTCTTTTCTTTAGGGACATACTTTGCCGTGAAAGCATCCAACGCCAACTTTGACTTGTACTCAGATTCTACAGCATATTTCAAAATCATGTTTTTGGCACGGGTTTTGATAGGAAAGTTTACTAAAGGACACCCAAGTTATGATCGACCACCATCACAAGATGTCACAAGATTCAAACCCTATGACAGCTGTGTTGACTGTGTTGATAATCCATCTTTGTTTGTCATATTTGAGAAATATCATATTTATCCAGAATATGTGATCCAATTTAGTAATAAAATGTAGAAAATCATTTGTTTGTGACAATCTTTGGCTAATAATGATATCTCATGGGGAGATATGACAATATTATTTTTGCCTTAAAGAGTGTGTACCACTTGGGAATTTAATGCTTCTGATTTCTACTAATTATGAATTGATTTTGTAAGTCTGTGCATGACCAGACAGGTATTGCATGCAGCCATTTCACATCAGAAAATTGTATTTTGTTGCATGTTATTTTTTAATATGTGCTGGTGGCAGTTTGGTTTCAAGTTAGACCTTAGCATCACTATAAATTGCTTTAAGGATCAGTGTCCAGAAAGTGTTCTGTCTCTCCAGAAATCATCTCACTCCAACATTGAAACACAGAGCACAGGCTTCTGCACTCTGGTTCTTATGACCTGTCTGAATGAGAGCAATAGTTTAGTGAGAGTTTGTGCTTGCTTACAAGTAATGAGTCTCAACTTGATAGCTTGTAAAAGCCCACAATCCACCTAGTTTTGGATCCATATTTAATTGAATCAGACCAATGTGTATTACAGGTTAATTTACGAAAGTGTTTCTAATATACTATTCACTCTTCTGGGCAAGATTTTAAAGAAGTATTCTAAAGATCTTTTTAGTTCCCAATATCATCCTTATAACTTCTTTATCATCAGTTCTGCCTTTAATTCTTTCTCACACAGGATTTAATGAGAAAACAGCAGATTTTTAAATAGCCAAGAGATAGTCTTTGTTTAATAGATCTGTTTACATCTTGCCTCTGCTCAAATTAACATGACCAAGGCTTTGTAGCACTTTGTCTTTCCTCCCCCAATGTCCCCAGAAAGCTAATAGATTCAGTAAGTAAATGATTGTATTGAATCTTATAAACATATTGCCCATTTGAGGGAATTTATCCAGTCGTATTGTCTGCATCATTTTATGGTGCATGTTTATCCTTGATAACAGGTTTATGTAGATTATTATTCTTTCTTTAAATCAAGTATGATTAGCTAATTTACAGATATATTAACTTATTAATTGGATAGAATGCACTCCAAATGTAAAAGATGAGGCTTTAATTTGGAACACATATTGGTGACTGCCTATCAGGTTTTTAATTTGGGAAATGAGAGTTACCATTTTTACTACTCATGTCCTTAAATATGCATGTTTCCTTCTCATCGGCTTTTATTGTAATTCTGATTTAAGTATGAAAAATGTTCTACTTCCTGTTAGAAAGTTCTACTGTTATTAAGCAAGTTGAGGATATTTTGCTAATCCTATTTGAGAGACCTGCTCCTTCTACTCATTCATAAATGTTGGAATGATCTTTTGTCCTAAAAGTGGGAATTGTTGACCATCTCATTTTTTTAACTGGCAATTGAAAATATCCCTCATCCGGTATATGAGATGGAATTATAAAAAAGGGGTATACTGTATAGCTGCAGTGTGCATTTCTATATTATTTTGCTCCTATGACATTAACCATATTGAAGTCTGTACAATGTAACTGTGTGAATCTTAATGCACATTCATCTCGGCTCCTGTGCTTTAAGGAGTCTGGTTTGGTACTTTATGTCTGTTAAAATAAATCTTTTGGATTACAAAATTAGAAAATGTTTACTTAGCAGACTTGACTGAACATCAGCAGCATCATTTTGCAAGTTCACCATTTCACAAGAGACAAACAAGAATAGAATTGAATTTAGTAAATAAAAGCAAAATAAAAGAGAGATAAACTGAAAGCAAACTTTTGAGTATTTAGAGTCATAGTCATAGAGATGTGCAGCACGGAAACAGACTCTTCAGTTCAACTTGTCTATACCGACCAATATCCCAACCCAAACTAGTCCCACCTGCCAGCGCCTGGTCCATATCCCTCCAAACCCTTCCTATTCATATACCCATCCAAATGCCTTTTAAATGTTGCAATTATACTAGCCTCCACCACTTCCTCTGTCAGCTCATTCCATACACATGCCACCCTCTGCATGAAAAGGTTGCCCCTTAGGTTTCTTTTATATCTTTCTCCTCTCACCCTAAACCTATGCTCTCTAGTTCTGGACTGCCCCACCCCAGGGAAAAGGCCTTGTCTATTTATCCTATCCATGCCCTTCATGATTTTATAAACCTCTATAAGGTCACCCCTCAGCCTCCGATGCTTCAGGGAAAACAGCCCCAGCCTGTTTTGCCTCTCCCTATAGCTCAAATCCTCCAACCCTGGCAACATCCTTGTAAATATTTTCTGAACCCTTTCAAGTTTCACAATATCTTTCTGACAGGAAGGAGACCAGAACGGCACCATTTGATACTATAGCATGATTTTTGCATCATTTTAAGCAATTAAAGCCTGGTCTCGGTTTCCTTTAAGTTACTGCTCAATGTGTGACCTTGTAATAACATAAGCTTAATATTTATATAATTGTCATCTGTACATGTGCTCCTTCAATCTCTCAAAAGGCAGAACCAGCAAATTTGTTAAAATAAAGTCAGCAATTATTTTTAAGTTGTTTTATTGTTTTTTGAATGAACATACAGGGAAACAGTTGTGATCAGATCCATTTATTTCAATTGATATAAATATTCTTAGCATTGTAATACAAAAGATTGAACACACCTCTTTTCTGACTTAAAAAAATCTAAACACTCCACTGTATTTTAACCTTTGCACAGTCTTTACTGAGCATGACTGCTCAATCATAGAATGATAAAATACCGAAGGGTGCAATTCAGTCAATTTTGCCAACTGTTTGAAAGAGCTACCAGCAATTCTCACTTCTCTTTTCTAAAGCTGTGCAAGATTTTTTTTCACTTTTTTGATGTATACATCTCATTCCTAAGCTTCATAGCATTTTGTTTGAAATGTCCCGGTTGACTATCTATGTTTCTGATTTCATTTTTCATCTCATATTCCCATCAAGGAAAAAGAGAGATTTTCCAACACAATAGGTACAAGATGGATATTGTTTTCTGGAATAGGCTACTAAACTGTTAGTTACAGTTTATGGGAAAGTAATGTTAAAGTTAGTTTATTAGTATTTCAATCATATATTGCACGTTTATTTAAATTCACATTATGAACTATACACGAGAATAAACTTTATCCAAATGAATTTTATGAGGTTTTTTTATTCCAAATGTCAAGCATGTTGTTATTAATTCAATATTTAAAGAATGAGTGATTACAGGCATGGCTCAGCAAATAAACTAAAACAAAATAGTTTATTTTGCAGATATGTTTATTATTTGCTGCTGATATAAGCCATTAGAATGACTTTAAACTACATATTAGACTATGAAGCAAAGCAAAAGGATTCTCAAAGCTTTGGTGAGTATTTTAAATTCAGAAGAGCTTATAGGAACAAATAAATGGAAGTTCATCTGAACAGACTCTCTCATGCCATTTGCCTTCAATACCTGAAAAAAAAAGTAATTGTTATGACGAACACTTTCTGTCACAGATATTGTCCTTAATAAATGATTGCTTTATGGAGATATATTTCTTCTATTTGGATTTAATGCATGAATGCTGGATTAGACAGTTCAAGATTAAAAAAAATTGGATGTATTCCTTTCTGATTTTTCTTTTGGAGGTGAAAAAGCATTTATGAACAGTATTAAGAGCTACTTTCACCTATCATGTTTCAATAACACAATTAATTCTTCATCATTCAAAATTTCCCACACATCATAGCAGTCCCTCCATATTCCAATTGATTGTGGAAAATGAATGGACAAACTAGAGAATATTTGGTGCTGATTTTGAAGAAACATTGCCATTTCTTTGTAAATTATTGGAATTTCAGAATATAGTATTTTTTTCTTGAGATTCTTGAGATGAGGACCAATTTCTCTAGTTCATTTTCATAACTAGATTCTCATCATTTTAGGAATTGTTTTACAAAAGAAGTAAGTATGGATGCAAATGAGATAAAGTTCTTCTGAATTAACCAGTCATGGTCTGCAAAGCTAATGAGTTGCACTTTATTGTGATCTTTATGCGTTCTTGCCAGTTACTTCTCAACAGCTTGCATATATACATAAATATAATATAACATCCCAAATAATTTCATATAAAATAATGTAATACCAAAACACCAAGGAAAGCATTGGAGGAATGTGAAAAAGCCTGGTCGAAACAAGTAGGTTTTAAGGAGGATCTTAAAGAAAATGACCAGTGTGTAAAATCCCTATCTCGATCTTGCCTTGGGGCATACTTGCCAGAGACAGGCAAGCACAGGTGGCCAGTCAGCTTATAAAGGCTAAGTAATGGTTTCCAAAGGAGACTGGGCACCATTTAGATACCCAGAGATGGGGTCCTAATGGCAGTCTGGGGTAAGGGTGGTGGTGATAGTGTCAATGCTCCAGGAAGGCCACAGGCTGTCCTTGCCTATCTGGCTGCAGCAATATCTGTATACCACTCTATTATGCACTCCCCTCATTTGCCTATTATACAGCAGTGGCATAGCTAAAATGTCATTCTCTAACTCAAATTTCATGAAGCTAGAGAGAGAGAGAGTGCTTCCATTTTGAAGTGCCCTCTACTCACCATCACAGCCTTGGACCTTTCATGAAATGAGGTTTCTGACACACCTTCCAGATTCAAGAGCCTTAATTGACAGCTAAGTCAACTTTTGGCTATTTCCTACATCACATAAGCTGAAAAATGTATTGCTGGAAAAGCGCAGCAGGTCAGACAACATCCAAGGAGCAGAAGAATTGATGTTTCGGGCATAAGCCCTTCTTGAAGAAGGGCTTATCCCCGAAACGTCGATTCTCCTGCTCCTTGGATGCTGCCTGACCTGCTGCGCTTTTCCAGCAATACATTTTTCAGCTCTGATCTCCAGCATCTGCAGTCCTCACTTTCTCCTACATCACATAAGGCTTACACTTCAAAAATATTTCATTTGGCTGTAAAGCAACGAGACATCTATTTGCTGGTTATGACAGACACTCAATAATTGCCTGTCTTATTGAGATAGAGTAGAGAGAGAGTAGCTTTTTATTTGTCAGTTCTACCATTTACAACTGGTACAGTAAAAACAAGACAGCGTTCCTCCAGGACCAAAGGTGCTACATTGACAGCCCAAACCACACAATCGTACACGGCATTAAGTGCATAAGAAGTGATAAATAATAGACATTTTTTTAGCATTAATTCAAAGTCATGCAAAGAATTTCAGATGGGAAAGAGTCCAATCATACTGTGTTAAGGAGCCTGGTGGCTTGGGGGATGAAACTGTTGCATAGTCTGGCCATGAGAGACCGAATGCTCAGGTATCTTCTGCCAGATGGCAGGAGGGAGAAGAGTTTGAGTGAGGGGTATGTGGGGTCTTCCACAATGCTCTGAGCTCTTATAATTGATCTATCTAGGGAAAAAAAACACAATAAGTGACCAAATAGTGAGCTGCACCCTGCTGTAAATGGTCTTGACCCTGTTTTCCAGTCTTATCCAGTAGCCATTTAAGAGACATCAAGCCATTAATTTGGCTTGAGCCAGACCTTCCATCACAGTTAAGGAGAAAATTCAGCATCTGAGAGCAGATGGCCAATCAAATAACGAGCAGGTCTCGGTTCCCAGAAGCGCCATCATGAGCGGTGGCCAGAGCTGGGACAGCATCAAGTCCTCAAAAGTGATCAGCGCTGGAGCTGGATGTAAAGGCAAATTAATTGTGATTGCTGGGTGGGAGTCATTGCCAGAACCAGGCAGTGTTTGAAAAATACTTCAATTGAAAAACGAAGCATTTCAATAAAAATAGATTGTTAATTTTAATTCTTTTGCATCTTTAATACTGAATAAAAGTCAATACCATCTCTTGAAAGCAAGGCATAACTATTTGGTTCATTAGCAATTGTTGACTTAACAACGAATGTTTACATCATTTCAAGCAATAGAGGTATTCAAAAAAAATGAAGAAGTTTTAGGTCATAGATCTTACCAATGGTATCAAATGAGACTGATTCCTGACACTATGCCAAAGATGCAATTATTTAAACTTGTGGAGATTCCATCAAAAAAGCATTTTTAACTGTTGGCTATCAGGACAGTCTTAGAAAAACCTCTCAGATACAATACAGCAGAATCTAAAAGTCAACACTGTCAATGCAGAGTTCAGTTCAAGTCACATCTTATTGTAAGAGTGATTAAATGTTCAGAGTTAGTTGGAATGCAAATCTCTGTGATGGCTATTTTTGGGTAAGAACTTGCCCCATTGTTCATTACATCAATTTTTTCATGGTTCTGAAATTAATAAGCATAATAACATAGTTTACAATCTCAATGTACCTTCAGAATGAACGCTCACACAGTTTTCAGAGTCTGACTCATCATCAGGCTGGTCAGTATTCCACTTTGTGAAATCCAGCAAAGACCCATCAGTCCAGAGATAAATGCCCTCCTTCATGAGAAATAATGTCATTAATGACAAAATACCAGTCACATAATATAAAGTTGGAAATTACAGTTGTCAAGCCTGCACTTTTGAAAGTTTATACAGCAATCTGTCCATTATAATTACTACTATAAATAGAGCAAAAACATGCAGCTATGTTGTGTCTTTAGCATAGAGAAATGTTCCTCGAAGTGTTTGATCAAGAAAGGACAGTAAGCCAAAGAAATAGTGAGTCTGAAGGTTTATGACTAAACTTCTTACAGAAGACATGGAATTAATCCTAAAAGATGAAAAGAAGAGAAGTTTGAAAAAGGAATCCCAGAATGCAGACTTTTGGCTTCTGAAGGTACTGTTGTTGATAGTGGAGCAAAGAAAGTGGAGGGCGACACTAGGTGCCAGATCAGAGGATAATAAAGCTTAAAAGTGAAGGTATTGATAGGGATGCAAACAGTAATAGAATTGGAATCTTTGTGATAAAGAAATAAAATTGATCCAGAAATTCAGTTTGACCTTGCTGAAATTAAGAAGAGGCTAGGGAGAGAGATAGAATCAACTGCAATGTTACAGAATTTGTGCTGGGAATAGCTTTAGGCTTTTCAATATTTTGCTCATAGAATAAATGAATCACCCAGGACTGGGTCTCAAGCAAGAGTCTAGTACCAAGTTAGTGGAGCAGTCAGAGAGATAATAGAGAAATAAAACTGAATTTTTCTCAACTTTTATTTAAATAACTAGAATGTAAATGAGGAAGGAAGGGTGAGGCAAGAATGATCTCTGGAGGACTCCAGAAGTAATTCGTTCGGGTGCTGAGTATTCTATAACATTATTCAGATATACAAGAATGGAATCAATAGGTGGAAGCTTCAACAAATTCATTAATACAGGGTGGATTAAGTGAGGAGGACTTGAAGTGAGGGATAGTCTAAATAATAATAAAAACCCAGACTAGTAATTCTGCTGTGTCATTATAGTCAACAGATATTCGTTGAAATTGAGATTTTATCACAGCTGTAGAAAACAGTTACATCCTCAGGAAAAAAAAAACATTGACATGTTTGGTAAATACATGAATTGTTCTAGCAGTAAATGTCCAGGTTACAATCTCTCAACAGCTTTACTTTACCTTGTGACAATCACTCAGTCCAATCCACGTGTTGGATTTTACTGGATTTTTCTGCTTAATCAACCCTTGAATGAACTGATTTTGTTCTTCCCCATGTATGGAGGCAAGATGAGCACCTCGTGCGTACATTTGGCAAGACATCTTGAAATCAAAATAAAATAGTTTGTAAATTTTCTTTTCCATCCAGTTATGTACAGTTCCATCATGCTTTAATGTGATTACAGCTCTCCGGTCAGTTATTCTCATTAAAATCTTATATAAAAAGAGATTTCCCAGCAGAATTGCTATCAAGCACCAAGGATTGTAGAATTGCTCCAATGATTATCCACTAACCTCATATTTCCCTTCAAGAACCACTGCACAAGCAATCCCTATGAGAATCCAGTCAATTTGTACGTTTCACACATTCAAACAGGTTCCAACCAAATGAGTGAACTTATAAAAATGGAAACATTTTATCCAACCTCTGATTTTGTCAATTGTGCCTTGTCAGCACTTGCTTTGTCTTCCTTCCTCCTGTTCTGAAAGTTTTAACTTGTGCAGAAGTATGATTCTTATTGTATCAGCTGTACTTCCAATTTTTTTATTGAATTGATCATTCTTCAGTAATAGATTATTAAGTCTCCTCTCCAACAAAAGGTAAAGTCCGACAATCATTAACCCAAAAAAGAACTTGAACCTGGAATTTTACGTTACTTCATTCCATACTTAATAGTACATTTGCCTACATATTGTTTATGCCATTTTGTCAGATCATCAAGCTCCAACAGTAAAATCTGCAATCCTATATCACTAGCGTCAACTATTTTTTTGTAAGGTTTCAAACACCAGTCTAAGTCTGCATAAGTCCAATATAATGCATATATAAAACATCATCTCTATGACTGAATAAGTTTTGTTAACCTGAATCATCCAAATGTAAACCAGTTAGGAGTTATTGGTGTTTTATCCTTTAATAGAACTGACGAGCTGTTCTAACAACTGAGAAAACAAGCACATCTAGAGTCTTACCTCAGCTTGTATCCAGGTCATTTTACCTTGAAAGATGCTGTAACAGGTAGATAATTCACTGTTAAAAATCCACCCAGGTAAACAAGGTGCTTGATTGATATGTGAACTTATTGTAGCAGGTGATGGTTGCTTTTGCACCTCAATCTCTGAAGAAATTGTAATGTCCTTTTCTATGTCATCCTCTGCAGAAGAATCAGCATCCTGTTCTAGCTCATCTTCTAAAGAAGGTTGAGTTTCCATTTCTGTCGCATTGTCTGGAGAATGAGAAGGTTCTACCCCTGACTCATGTTCTGAAGATGGATAAGTTTGTACTTCAGGATAGGTAAAAGGTGCTAATTTGTTCTTGTTCACAAAAGGATAAGAATGAGGATAAGGATGGAGATAAGGACGGTTGTCAGGCATTATTACATTGTCTTTCACAGGAAATTTATGTGCAGAGGCTACAAGGTAAGTACGAGGAAAATCTTGAGCTAAAGTTGGTTTGTTCGGAGAACGAAAAGGATGAGTACGGTAGTAAGATGATTCTAAATTACTCTTGATGAACGGGATAGGGTAAGGATAATTTACTACGGTGTTGCCCTCAGGCAACGGACTAGAATAGGGATAAGGTACCTTTGCATTGTTATAGTCAGGCAAAGCAATGGGATGAGATAAAGGTATCTCTGGGTTGTTCTCAGGCAAAGGATGATCATAACGTAGCTCTGCATTTTTCTCAGGAAAAGAAATAGGACGTGGATAAAATTTCATTTGATAATTGTTGTCAGAGAAATGGTGACGAAGTGTTTGCCCTTTTTTCTCATTCAGTCGAGTTGCTGAATTCCGAATACTGGCAGTTTCTGTAAAATTAATAAAATAAACAAGTCGGCAAAAATTACTAGGAGCATCAAAAGGCTTTCATGTATTTCTAATTAAAGTCAATGATCCTTTAAAGTTCAGTTAAATCCCAGCTGATTACAATGCTACTGTAACTGCTCCATTTGTCTTTCAGATGAGATATAAAACTGAGGCCTATCCATCTTTTTGTTTGGATGCAAATATCCTAAGGCACTATTTTGGAAAAATGCAAGGGAGTTACCAGCTGCCTGTTTTTGTCAGTATTTATTTTTCAAGAGCAGCTTATTTGATCATTGTCACATTTCCTTCATTACATCAGTGATTATTTTTAAAATGCTTAATTGCCTGTGAAGTTCCCCATGTTCGTGAACGGTGCTGTATAAATATGTCTTTTTTAAGAAAATATTTTGAGACAAACTGCCTCAGAAATGATGTAACTTGCGTAATTTAAGAGATAAACTCAATATTTAAGTTATTACAGAATTATTATAAACCGTTGCTGACCAGCTGGTAACAGACCCTTTAACAAGGTAATTTACATCTTACCATGTAGTGCAATCTGTAGTAAAACAGATACACAACTTTAAAAAATATAGAACAGCAAAATCAGAAGCTGCAAAATATGTGGCGAAAGTACAATAGGAAGCTACAAATGGACAACACAAGGTGAACTGTTCAATAGAGACCTTGTCTAGCAAATAAGAAATGCTTCAGGAAATTGCAATGTGAAAATCACTGAGAAGTTTAACAGGCTAGAGATAAAGGGTCAATCAAAGGGAATGATGAAAGTCCAAGCCATTTCAATGAGATAAAAATGTTGATGTCTGAATATATCATATTGTCACTGGTGAAGTGACACATAACATACTCCTAGAAATTCAACCATGCCCAAAAATAGACACACAAAAAGTGTACCAGTTAGTGCCACCCAGTCAATATTTAAAATTTCTGTACCTTAACCATTATCATTAAACAATGCTGGCATCATGGGGAAAGTATAACCTTTTCTGTTCATTGGCTACATGCAGCATGCTTATGAAGTCAAGGTATCAACGTGTTCTAAGGGTCACTGGACCCAAAACGTTAACTGATTTTTCCTCACAAGACTGTCACACCCGCTGAGCTTTTCCAGCATCTTCTACTTTTGTGCCAGATATGAAGGTTCTCTGACATTACTTAATGGTAATCAGCACTTTTTCAAGGGAAAGGGCATTTTGACTATAAAACCACATTGAAGCTGTTGCATCAGATATGTTTATAATGTTCTCTCTTTCTCCATTCTTTCTATTGATAAACATCTAAAATATAGAATCTCATTGCTATTATTTTTAATATTACCTGAACTTTTATTCATTCTTTGTTTTGGCCTCATTGCATTCTATTGCTTTCTATAAGCATCCCTATTAATATTCTTGTGAATATTCTTTATCCTTATATAAGATTTCTCTTTTTATTTAATACTGATACTAAACATTCTTAGACAATGGTTATATCACTAATATGCAGTTTCCTTTAAATTAATAAATATCTTCTTCAACAAATCTCATTGTTGGTTCACAGATTTATTAGTTAATAATTAATAGTTAATAATTATTATAGACCTCTTGTCAACATGTTCTCAATTTCTAGTATTCTTACTAGGTATAGTTGTAGAGCTCTGACAGCCCTGACAACCTGATTTTCATTTCTTTATAGAGCAAGTTTCTCCAGTCACTGTAATGTCAAAACAATCAAAATGGCCCTTCATACAGGTTAAGCAACTAAAGCCACTTGATGGCATCCCCAATGCTATTTGCTTCCTGCTGATTGTGAAACAAATACATAACCTTAAAAAATATGCAACAGCAAAATTGGAAGCTGCAAAATATGTGGAGAAAGTAACAATAGGAAGCTACAAATGGACAACAACACAAGGTGAATTGATTAATAGAGACCTTGTCTAGCAAATAAGAAATGCTTCAGGAAATTGTAATGTGAAAATCATTGGGAAGTTCAACAGTAGGATCGGGCAAAGATCTAAAGCCTAATGGAACCAGAGAACAGACAACGATTATATTACTTAATGGATACATAGGTTAGAACTCAGCACATTAATATTGGTAAGGGGCTCAATACAGTGGTAGAGTCCCTGCCTCTGAAGCAATAGGCTAGGGTTCAAGTTGTACCTGCCCCAGACATGTGTCTGAACATATTGATTTAAATATATCTTTATAACTGGAGGGGTCTAGTGACACAGTGGTAGTGTCCCTATATCTCACCCAAAAGACCTGGGTTCAAGCCCCACTTATTATCTCACAGTAGGTTGATTAGAAAATATTGATAAGAATGGAAAATTAATGAAACTCTGACTAGCAAAGTATATTACTGGGCTCTGTCTAAACAGCATTTTAGCCATGGTATATAATATATCTCACTCACTGTCCCTTCTCTCTGCTATAGGGAATAATCCCAGTTTTTCCACCCTCTCCAGATGTCATTCATTCCTTCTAAACTCCTTCTATCCCTTCTCAGAGCCTAGTGTAACTACCTGAATTGTGGAAGCTAGTATTTCTCAAGATGCTCCAGCTTTGGCCTAACAAAGATTTGGAAAGATTTAGCATGAATTCTTAATTTTTCTATTAGATGCCCCTTCCATCAAGCCAAGTTTCCCATACATTTGATTTACCATTGTATCAACTTACCTTCCCTTCTTAAAAAATTTGTAAACATGCTTCGCTTACAAAATGAATATAATATAATTATTGACAGGTAAATCCCCCCTGGTTCACCTAGCCTGACCCAAGGATTGTGATACTTTGTAAATCATGATATATACTCCCTTCACTCCACACAAAACCATGTGATCTCTTGTGGAAAGTGACTGAAGAACTATGCCATTATTTAGAATAACCAACTCTCCTAAAAATAGCACGATTGTAGTGTACATATCCTTTCTATTTTGCTCCTCCCAAATCTTGCAGTAATCCATGTTAAAATATTATTTGTCATATGTCTGTGCATTTTATCAAGCCATATTTTGTGAAGTCTACAAACAATTTCTTCACTACTTGCTACGTTGCCAAGTTTTGCATTCTTCACAAATTTAAAAATTGCACTCCCTGTATCTGAGAATCCAAGGAAATAATCTTAATACAAATATCCTTTAGTCAATTGTATACCCATATTCTTAAATGATATACTTTTATTTCCGCACCTTAGTTTAATTTACACACTTCAGCTCCAGGTCCCTATTCCTTAGTAATCTTTCATAATAAAGTTTATCAATTGCATAGGTTTAGGGTGAGAGGGGAAAGGTATAAAAAAAGACCTAAGGGGCAACTTTTTCACGCAGAGGGTGGTACGTGTATGGAATGAGCTGCCAGAGGATGTGGTGGAGGCTGGTACAATTGCAGCATTTGGATGGGTAAATGAATAGGAAGGGTTTGGAGGGATATGGGCCGGGTGCTGGCAGGTGGGACTAGATTGGGTTGGGATATCTGGTTGGCGTGGACGGGTTGGACCGAAGGGTCTGTTTCCATGCTGTACATCTCTATGACTCTAATTTCAGGCAGCAAATAAAATGAACATCGAGTGGCTTGTTTGAGATCCTGTCTTCTTTATTGCCATTGTTATCCAAGTGGGGAAGGGAGCAGGCCTTGAAATCCACCTTCTCCTATTGATGAGGTAACTTCAATCCTTGCTAACTCATAACCAGCCTAGTCCTGGGAAGCTGCTGATCATCACTAAGGCAACAAGATCTGCCAGCTTCTGGGCATTAGGCCAACTCAATGTTGGCGAGGGCAGAATCAGCTGTAAGCTAAGGTGAGAGGAAACATTTTGTGGTGACACCAAAGAAGCTGAACATGGCAGTGGGGTGTTAACCCATTTTGTCAGTAGATCACTAGCTAACCTGTCCCAGTTCAACTGCTACCATCTGCACAGTGCACAACTTTTGTCAAAAAACATTGATTTGTAAATGGCTGCCACAGCAATGGCTTCTAAATCAGCTGAAAACAAGTCCATTTCCCTGGAATCTGACCTCTATTCCTACTCCTGCTCTCCCCAGCCACAATCTGAGGAGCACACCTATCTCCAGAAATTCCTTTTTTCAACAGGCTGGTGACAAACGCAAGATTGTGACCTGGAAATGAATCTACCTAATGCCTCCCATACCTTGGTAAAGAAATTACAGTCTCTGGTCTCAATGCATTTGGGCGAGCGTTCTAAATGTTCACAACTTCTGTGTGAAGAAGTATTTCCTGATATCAGCCTTGAATAATTGTCCTCAAACTTTAGTGCTTTTCTCTTGTTCTGGACAAAAGATGTGCAGGTCAGGTGAATTGGCCATGCTAAAATGCCCGTAGTGTTAGGTTAGGGGTAGATGTAGGGGTATGGGTGGGTTGCGCTTCGGCGGGGCGGTGTGGACTTGTTGGGCCGAAGGGCCTGTTTCCACACTGTAAGTAATCTAATCTAATCTAATCTCAAAGAGAGCTGTTTGACTCTGTCAGCTATATCAATTCCTTTAATCATTTTAAGCAACTCAATTAGATCATCTACTAGTCACCTATACTTAAGGAAAGACAAGTTTATTTTATATTGGCTATCTTCATAAATTAACACTTTTAACGCCTACAATATTCTGGTGAATTTGCTCTGCACTCTCTCCACCTGCAAAATGCTATTCTTGAGGCGTAGTGCTCAACTGAATGCAATACTCTACTGTAGTCTAACGCAGTTTTATATATCTCTTCACATTTAATTTGAGCAAATCCAGAGTAATTAATTAGCCTGGAAACAATACACAACGCTTGCCTTTCCTTATGATTTCTGGCATTCTCCAGTACTTCACTTATTCAGAATTGATAACTTTTAGGGTGTAATGGAAAAGTAGTCAATGTTTTCTTTCATGATTGTTTTAATTAAAAAGTGAGGTGGAAAATAGGTGTCAAAAAATTATATGATCTGAGATGACGAGAGAAAAAAATGTGTTTTCTGGTAAAGGTATAACCGATATCAAAGAAGAAAGTGATTTTTTGTAATAAAAGATAGTACAGCAGGCAATAGAACATCTTGGTGGAACAGTTACTGACTTTGGTAATGACACATTCAGAATGAGGAGTTGAAAATGGAAGTGCACACAAATAAGATGTTGATATTTTAATATCTGCTTTTAAACTTATTTTACTCCTTTCATTCAAATAGGCAGTTAAGCTACTAGCAACTTTGTACCTCATTCTATTTTTACCATTTGTCTACATTGTCAGCCTGAACTTGCAATAGACTGTAACACTATTATTTGCAAACAAGTTGTGTGAACTTGTAGTTCTGTAGTCAGTGAGTCCTATTTATATTGATGCATGATCTTCAGCACAGCTGATGCCCTGCAGCCGGCCAAGCTCCATTGACAGCCATCTCCTCACAGATTTCCACTGAACTTTGGTGCATCTGAAAATAACTAGCCCCACAGATCAGCCTCAGAGAGCAGCACTTTTTAGGTAGGGTTCTATGCATTATTCAGTTTGGTCGTTATTCTTTATTACATTATAATATCCTTCAAAATTTCCTTGGAATAATCTCCCTAAACAATCTCAGATCCCAAGATCTCTGAACCTGAAGGTTGTGGACTTGAACACACTTCAGAGACTTGACCATAGATTTTAAGTGGACACTTCAATGCGGTACTGAGGGAAGTGCTGAAGTGCTGTCTTTCAAATGAGAATTAAGCTGAAATCCTGACTGTCACCTCAGATGAAGTTAAAATATCTGTTAACACTAAGAAGAAGAGTACTGGAATTGTCTCTGGTATCCTGGCCAATATTTCTCACTTAGCATTATTAAAACAGGTTTATTTGGTAATTATCATAATGTTGTTTATGAGACCTGTCACTACACAGATAGTTTCATTTTCTTATTTTACAGCAGTGACTAGAGTTTAAGACTAGAATTCATTGCTTTTTGCATGCATTTAGAACATTCTGTGTTTGTGAATGGCATTATATAAAAGCAATTTTTTTAAAAAGACATATGAGAATATTCTATAGTCCAAGTAAACTACTACATGGTGTCTGACAGTTTTAAAGGAAGCTGACTTGTTATGAAATAGAACTGCAAGCTAAAGTTTATAAAATCAGGATAATTTTGGTCAAATCAATAAAGAATACTTTGAGCTTGTATGGATTTAAATACAAAAAAAGTTAAACTTTTTATTTCATTGATATTTTTCAACTTATACCAGGTCTTCACTTCACAGCAATAAATGGCATGAAATATGATTATGATTGAAACTACCTGCAGCATCAATGTAGATCAGTGCAGTGAGCAGCAAAACTGTCCTCAGTCTCATGTCTGTAAATTTCCTTTCTTGTGCCTAGAAAGAGAGAAAGTTTTAAATTTTAATGCCAAAGTAATGTTACTTTCCTGAAGCAAAGCAAGAACTGTCCACTATGATTCTGGTTCTTCAGTAAGAGCATTTCATTTGTGGTAATTATATATGTGGCAAACACAGCAATTTTTTGGAACTGCGAGAACCAGATACAATTGGTTCGGTTCATACTGAGGTCAAAATCACAGCTAGCCAATAAATCACTGACATGTTCTGATTGGCGCAGAAATGCCAGGTGGGGTTGGTGAAATTCTCCTAGAAAGTATTACAACTGAAAGGCTCAGTGCATAATCCAAGAAAAATTACATTATTTCTTCACCTAAAACTGTCAGTCAATTAATTTTGGATGCATGAGAAAAAGCCAAAAGTTTATGTTCTGATGAACATTGAGCTCTGATAAAGATCTCTAAGTAAAGGGAAATATAAATCAATAAACTTGTTTAAATCCATACTGATTGTCAGTGCTCTCTAGTGATAAGTAACTCATGAAATGATATTGCTTGTAAACTGAAAATCTCAATTTTAAAAAAAATTCCAGAACAAACTGTTTTGTTCAGCATGAAAACCATTGAAAGTACATTGTGAAACAATTAACATTGATTGTTTTTAATGTCTGTCATTGTTACATTACTTATAAAGTAAACACCAAAAGCAAAATCTGGCAGGTGCTGTAAATCTGCAATTAAAAATGGATTTTGTGGAATTGCTCAGCAGATCCAGCAGCAACTATAACGAGGCATTTATTATTTGTCAGGATTGATCTGAAATCTTAACTCTTTGACTTTAATGAGATGCTCCCAGATTTACTGAGTGTTTTGAACATTTATATTTATGGTTTATATTTTGTTTCTAAAATTCTTTGGATTGAGGCCAGAATTTCAAGCCAACTGCAATATGATTCTACGTACAGAAGTGTAGAGATTCTAATGTGGGAAAAAAATCTGAGGTCCACTCCAAACTGTACCAAAATTATACAAGCTTTGAAAAGTAGTTTGCTTTTTTTTAGAAGAACCCTGACAGGATGGAAACATGCCCTTCGGCCCAACAAGTCCACACCAACCCTCTGAAGAGTACCCCACCCAAAACCATTTCCCTACCCTATTACTCCAGATTTACCCTTGACTAATGCACCTAACCTACACACCCCTGAACACTATGGGCAATTTAGAATGGCCGATCCATATAACCTGTACATCTTTGGATTGTGGGAGAAAACCCACTCTGTCACAGGGAGAATGCAAAGCTCCATACAGACAGTTGTCTGAGGCTGGAATCAAACCCAGGTCTGTGGCGCTGTGAGGCAGTAGTGCTAACCACTAAGCCATGGTGCCACCCCCATTTCCTGCCAGCTTCAGCTCAAACCCACTTGTATGTCAATTAATGTAAAATTTGCCAGGAAGCATGTTGCTATAAAAGTGATTAAAGATTGGTGAGTTAGCACAGTTTGATTAAAGCAATGAGTTTATCAAAACAAAACACTTAAATCATAGTATCAATCCATCACTTGAAATCAGCCCACTTTCAAATGACTTCAAAAAAACTATACCAAAGCATTTGGTCTTGATATTGGTTTACAGTTTTCAGTTTCTTAATAAAATAAATATCAAAGATTTTTAAAACCTCCTTATTAGCATCATTGTATCTAAACAAATCCTTTTAATCTTACAACCCATAAGCGGGTGCAATCAGGTGAATCTTGCGATGTTGAATAATTCAAACTGGAAGTTTAGCCTTTTCTTTTGGCCAGAATGATAACTTAGTACATTTTGTTTTAAAAAGTATAGTTCAAATGATTGAAGAGACCCATTTTGAGCCTAAACCCAATTGTGCTTAAAATTCCACAATCGATTCTGTTGAGTCAGCTTCAGGTGCATTCTGCTGAAGAAAACAGCATAAGCCAACAGAAATGCTAGACTGGAAGGTGTATAATGCTGGTGAATAGTTCTGGTAAAGTACAAAATAATGTTCATTCCCATCTGCATGCTGCACGGCTGCACAGCAGAACTGTAAGATCCCACACAGATCTTGTCCTGCAATAGATAACTAGCGTGTACAGGTACATTAAAAACTTTTAAAGGATCATGTACTGAAAAGGACTGGGCTATACATCGCGACCACATTTTCAGGAAAACTTCACAGGTGATATTGGCAGTACTACCAAACAGCCTTCACTCATCAATAATTTACTTATCACTGCTCAGTTTTGATTTCACCAGAGAGGCACAGTCACAATGGGCAGAATGATCTCCTTCTATTCCATAAATTTTCTTTGATTTTACGCCCACATTTCGGCAGACCTAATTATAGCATTGTTCAAACTCAGACAAATGAGCTCCTTCACATCCACTGACCCACTTGTCCTCACCCTTCCCCATCCTTACTTTCCAATCCCTCACTGTCCTCACTCTACCCTCACTCCACCACCATTTTCATGCTCATCCTCATACCAACCCTTTCTCACTCCCTATTGTCCACACTCCCATTTAAAACCGCCCATTGTTTGCAGTTCTTCAGTCATTTCTGTGCCCACATTTCTTGAATGTGTTAAAATTGGTATGCTAACAATGGCTCAGTGGTTAGCAGTGTTATCTTATAGCACCAGGACCCAAGTTTTATTCCAGCCTTGCACAACTGTGTGTACGGAGTTTACACATTCCCCCCTGTGTCTGCGTGGGTTTCCTCCCACAGTCCAAAGATATGCAGGTTAGGTGGATTGGCCATGGGAAATGCAGACTTACAGGGATAGGGTAGTGGGGTGGGTCTGGGTGGGATGCTCGTTAGAGGACCAATGTGGACTTGATGGACTAAATCGTCTGCTTCCACACTGTCGGGATTCAATGATTCTAACACATCTTATATTGAGAATATTATATATTATTATTTTCATAAAAACATGGTCATGTTAAAAGGATCCCGCAATTACACTTTTCAGTGACTATTCCCATGTGAGTGGTACATAAGAATCCCAGCAGTGTAGTAAAGTGCTGGCTAATCTCCAGCAAACACTGAAAACTGCTTGAACTACAAAGTCTAGCCACTGAATGTCACTGTTTTGTCACTGTTACATGATTCATTGTGGGAAGTTACCATATTCAAAGTTCCCCTTTGCTTTTGGGTTTCTAACTAATCTGTTATTGATTTTACAATTTATCACTTGTAATTGCTCAAAATGACTTCTGAAAACATTAACCAGGATTACAACAGAAATTTTCCATCTCATTTCTTGAATTGCCAATTTCCACCATTTGATCTGATGATGGAAAACCCAATCATGTGATTACATGATTTCTAAAACTATTTATATATTTATTCTATAAATGTAGCTTATCACTTCACTTCCCAGTTTCATGTCAGCAGCTGTTGTACTACCTGTGCTGAGAACTAGGAAACAACACAAAAACAGAGAATGATGAGAGAGGGATCAGACGTTGGGAAGGAAGGGAATTGGAGGGTTGGGACAGAGCAAATGGAGAAGGGGGCTCAGGGAATGTAGGTTGGATATGAGGAGAATTTGGCATAGGGATGAGGGAGGATGGAGGATGGGTGAGATGGGAAATGGTGTGTGAGGGATGGGGAGTCAGATAGCAACAAACAGCAGATTGAGAGAGTTGGGAACAAGTGAATGAGAAAATAGGGACACAGAGGAAATGGAACGCTGAGAGTTTGGATATAGACAGTGATTCACAGAGAGAAAACCAAAGATTGTAAGGAAAATTGATTCCACTAATAACTAAACCAGCTCACTGGAAGTGCAGGAGAACGTGAGGTCTGCAGATGCTGGAGATCAGAGCCGTGAGTGTGGTGCTGGAAAAGCACAGCAGGTCAGGCAGCATCTGAGGAGCAGGAAAATCCAAAGAATTGACGATTCAGGCATAAGCCCTTATCAGGAATGGGGCTTGTGGGCCAGGGGGATGAGAGATAAATGAGAAGGGGGTGGGGCTGTGGAGAAGGTAGCTGGGAATGCAATAGGTAGATGAAGGTGGAGGGGGCAGTAATAAGTCGAAGAGGAGGGTGGAGTGGATAGATGGGAAGATAAAGAGAGATGTGCCAAGTTGGAGGCTTGGGACTGTGATAAGATTGAGGAAGGGGAAATGAGGAAACTGATGAAATCTACATTAATTCCGTATGGGCTGCAGGGTCCCAAGGTGGACGATGAGGTGTTCTTCCTCCAGGCGTTGGGTGGTTAGGGTTTGGCGAAGGAGGAGACCTGGGACCTGCATGTGCTTGGCAGAATGGGAGGGGGAGTTGAAGTGTTCAGCCACGGGGCAGTGGGGTTGGTTGATGTGGGTGTCCTAGAAAAGTGCTCTGAAATGATCCGCAAATTGGTATCCTGTGTCCCCGATATAGAGGAGACCCACATCGGGTGCAATGGATGCATTAGATGACATTGGTGGAGGTACAGGTAAATTTCTGTTGAATGTGGAAGGATCCTTTGGGGCCTTGGACAGTGGTGAGAGGAGATGTGTGGACACAGGTTTTACACTTTTTGCGGTGGCGGGGGAAGGTGCCGGGAATGGGGTGTGGGCTGGTGGTCGATCTGACAAGAAAGTCGCAGGCAGAGTAGTCTCTCAGAAGCACTGATGGGGTGGGGAGGGAAATATATCCCTAGTGGTGGAGTCTGTTTGTAGGAGGCAGAAGTGGCAGAGGATGATGTGATGTATTCCAGAAGATGGTGAGATGGAAGGAAAGGACTGGGGGATTCTGTCTTTGTTGCATTGGGAGGGGTGGGTTCAAGGGCGGAAGTGTGGGATATGGAGGAGATGTGCTGGAGGGCATTGCTGACCACATGGGAGGGGAAATTTACATCTTTGCAGAAGGAGGCCATCTGGGATGGTCTATGGTGGAACTGGTCATCCTGGGAACAGATGTGTCGGAGGCAAAGGAATTGGGAATTAGGGATGGCATTTTTACAGGAGGTAGGATGGGAGGAGGTGTAGTCCAGGTAGTTGTGGGATTCAGTGGGTTTGTAGTAGATGTTCAAGTTAGTCGGTTGCCGGAGATGGAGATGGGGAGGTCCAGGAAGGGGAAGGAGGTGTCCAAGAATTGAAAATGGTCCAGATAAATTTGAGGTCAGGGTGAAAGGTGTTAGTGAAGTTGATGAACTGCTGAACCTCTTTGTGGGAACATGAGGTAGAGCCGATACAGTCATCAATGTAGCAGAGGAAAAGGTGGGGGATGGTGCCGGTGTAGCTGCGAAAGTTGGACTGTTTCACATACCTGAACAAGAGGCAGACATAGATGGGATCTATGGCTACCCTTTTGATTTGGAGGAAGTGGGACGATTGGAAGGAGACATTAAGGGTGAGGACCAGTTCAGCCAAGTGGATGAGGGCGACAGTAGAAGGGTACTGGTTTGGAAGGCATGAGAGGAAGAAACGGAGGGCTTGGAGGCCTTCGTCATGGTGGATCGATGTGTACAGGGACTGGATGTCCATGGAAAAGATAAGGCATAGTGGACAGGGAAATGAAAGTCTTGGAGGAAGTGAGAGGTGTGGGTGGTGTCCTGAATGTAGGTGGATAGTTCCTGGACAAAGGGGGACAGGACGGTGTCAAGGTATGTGGAGATGAGTTTGGTGGGAGAGGAACAGGCTGAGACAGTGGGTCAGCAGGTGAAGTCAGAACTCTGCACTGCCCGATTATCCCTCCTACCAAAGATTCACAAGCCTGACTACCCCAGTCAACCCATTGCCTCAGCCTACTCCTGTGCCACTGAACTCATCTCTACCTACCTTGACACCATCCTGTCCCCCTTTGTCCAGGAACAATGTTGTGTGGAATTCTGGTCTCCTTCCTATTGGAAAGATGTTGTGAATCTTGAAAGAGTTCAGAAAAGATTTATAAAGATGTTGCCAGGGTTGGAGGATTTGAGCTATAGGGAGAGGCTGAACAGGCTGGGGCTGTTTTCCCTGGAGCATCAGAGGCTGAGGGGTGACCTTATAGAGGTTTACAAAATTATGAGGTGCTAGGATAGGATAAATAGACAAAATCTTTTCCCTGGGCTGGGGGAGTCCAGAACTAGAGGGCATAGGTTTAGGGTGAGAGGGGAAAGATATAAAAGAGACCTAAGGGGCAACTTTTTCACAGAGGGTGATACATGTATGGAATGGGTTGTCAGAGGAAATGGTGGAGGTTAGTACAATTTCAACATTTAAGAGGCATTTGGATGGGTATATGAATAGGAAGGGTTTGGAGGGATATGGGTCAGGTACTGGCAGGTGGGACTAGATTGGGTTGGGATATCTGGTCGGCGTGGACAAGTTGGACCGAAGGGTCTATTTCCATGCTGTACATCTCTATGACTCTATGACTCTAATTGAGTTAGTTCCAGGTAATGCATTCTAATCCTAACCTCTTGTTGAATAAAAAGAGTTTCCTCATTTCACCCTTACTTCTTTTTCAGATTACTTTAAATGTCTGCCTCCAATCTAAACCTATTATCTGTATCTGTATGTATAAACCTAAATCAAACTATTAATAACAGGTGCACTACCAAAGGAAGTGCTAAATTTCCTGAGAGGGGGGTCCAATCCTTTTATAATGTCAATATTGACATGGATTCAATCTGCAAAAGCTCGGATTTATCACGCAGTCCAAAAAAATCATGTCATTTGTCCACTCAAGCACAAATGAAGGCTAAGTCCTGAGGACCGGCAGCAATTTAGAAACAGGGCTAGTTGTGAAGCTGAAAACATCAGAAGTTTTTTCCTCAAAATTCCTGCTTGCAAAATGCCTTCAATATCATCAAAGAATTCCAAAAAGAACCTTTGATTGTAAGCTTTGCCGTTTTTATACATAGTTCATGTTTCATTTGTAGATGCCTTTAATGTTTCATATTTTTCTATAGTGGATTTTTTGTAAAAGTAAGTTTTCTTTTTGACAATGCCCAAGTAGATGCAATGCTTTCAAAATCATATCAAGTTCCCAGAGATATCTTAATAAAAGGAAATTCAGGTGAAAATCTCAGATCTCTCAGATGTTTTCTTTGTAACTGACTTGGGTCTACAAAACAGAAGCCTAAGTCAAGAGAACCAGGCAACAATTAATGTAGATGTGCCCTAGTCTTTTCAAAATTAGGTCTTCTAATTATCATAGTTCATGAACCCAATTTCTCAATTCCTTGAAAGCTTTGCCTGCTATCTCCAAAGTTTTATTTTGGAAGGTGGCTGACAACATACATTAAGCTGTTGACTTTATTTCTTGATAAATCGATTTTGTAAACAATTTCCAATACAAAATAAATGTTCATGCTGTTCCATATCTTCCAATTTTTCAATCCCAAGGCTACTTGCTGAATTGAAAGTGAGGATATTTGTTATTTCTGATCTCACTACTCCTGAAGTACCTTGCTTACCACTATTGCTGGACATTACCGGCTACTTTTGGTGAAATTTTGTAATCATTTTGTTGAATAGACTTCGACAACAATATAGAACACTGACATCATTAATTGACAGATAAGGTCTCCTGATTCTTAAAAAAAAAATCATGGGTTGTTGGTTTTGCTGCCAAGATTAGCAGTTATTTCCCATCCTAATTGAAATCACAAATCATAGAAGTACTGATTTACTCCAGCACACAGGGAAGCCATTTGGCTTGCTTTGTCTGTGGTGTTCTTCAAATGAGCAATTTACAGAATGCTACAGCTTGACTTTTACCCTGCACAATTTTCCTTTTCAGAGAATAATTCAACTTCATTTGGAATGCCTCAATCAAACCAGTCTCCACCATACTCTCAGATGGCATGTTCCAGATTTTAGCTAATACAGTATTCGCCCATTTGAAACTGAGAGAAATTGGTGCTGGGCACCATTTTGCTAGGTACACCATTAACACGAGTAAGGAAAGAGCAAATTTTGAAAATTACTGTAAGTGCTGAGGTTTATTTCTTAAATTTCAGATAGAGTTAGGTTGCAAACAAATACTGTAACCAAACCCTTCCTAGAAAACTTAATGGAAAATGCAAACACCAGAATATCATTTAAAAAGTGCAGGTTTCACACTTGATTCTCAAGTCAACATTGAAACTATTGATAAGCTGACAATGACACACATGCAGCAAACATACCTATATTGAGAATACAGCTTACAGCATACTAAATGAAAGTTGATCAGAAAGCAATGTTCCAATAATTCCAGTGTGCAACTGATTAAAAATGAACGTTGCTCATTAATTGTCATTATTGGCACTTCCTACCTTTGCTCCTCACATTCCACACCCTCAGATGAGATGAATCATGTAAGAGCTCTACCTTCTTTTTCTATGACCTTTGCCCTGATTGCTAACTGTTGGCTCCTTATGGCATCTGCCTCCACTGCCAGTATGTGGCAGGGGGTATCAGTTGTTGATATTGTTCACTACCAGAAATCTTCCTTTCTCTATATTGTGTATAGGATCACTTGAAACAGTGGTAAAGGATAGGCTTTTGCTAAGAAGTATGAGTCTTAGATAACAAGATAGTTTATTACTTGCTAGCAATAATCACAAGTTACACTACTAGCCATGAATAATTATTAAGGACTCATGAGGGCTGTACAGAATACACTAGGATGGAAGAATAGTTAGAAATAAAATTGGAAGCCACAGGCCAATTTGATCAGCATCTTTTATTGTGAAGATGTTAGAAGCATTATCAAAGATGGTACAGCAGGTAAGCTGACATTCAAGTTAATCAGGCAGAGACAACATTTCTTGTGAAAGGAAAATCATACTGAAATAATTTATTGGAGTTCTTTGAAAACAAATCTGCTAAGGACCACGGGAACTAGTGGATACACTGCACTTGGATTTCCAGTGGTTGTTTATAGGTTGTTAGATTATTGCTAAAAACAAAAGCTCAAGGGAATGAGTAATGTATTAGCATTGGCAGAAGTATGGCTAACTAAGGAAACAGAGTGTAGGCAAAAATGAATCATTTTCTTGTTAATAAGATGTAACGAGTGGTGCAACATATGGATTGATTTGGGCACCTTAAAACTTACAATTTATGTAAATAACTTGGATGAAGGGGGCCAACAATATGGCAGCTATATTTACTAATGACACTCGGCTAGATACTTGAGTAAATTGTGAAGATTACATAAGGAGATTACAAGTAGGTTAACTGTCCATTTCAGCAGGAATAATAAAAAAGGAATCATATCCTGTAAATGATGAGAGATTTCAGTGTTCCAAGATGCAGAAGGTGGGTGTCCTAGTGCACGAATTACAAATGTCAGTATGCTGGTACAGCAAGTAATTACAAAAGCTAATAGAATATTTCATTTATCATGAGAGGAACTGAATACAAGTTTAGGGAGGTTATGTTTCAATCTTATAGAATGTTGGTGAGAACACATCTGGAATATGATTTGTAGTATTGGACTCCTTATTTATGGAAGCATATAAGTGCCTTGGAAACAGTTCAGGAACATTTGGAATAAATGGGTTGTCTTTTAAGAAAGGATTAAACAGACTAGGCTTGAATCTGCTGGAGTTTAAAAGAGTAAGAGGAAACTTGATTGAACCATAAGACCATAAGCCCATAAGACATAGGAGTGGAAGTAAGGCCATTCGGCCCATCGAGTCCACTCCACCATTCAATCATGGCTAATGGGCATTTCAACTCCACTTACCCGCATTCTCCCCGTAGCCCTTAATTCCTTGTGACATCAAGAATTTATCAATTTCTGCCTTGAAGACATTTAGCGTCCCAGCCTCCACTGCACTCTGTGGCAATGAATTCCACAGGCCCACCACTCTCTGGCTGAAGAAATGTCTCCGCATTTCTGTTCTGAATTTACCCCCTCTAATTCTAAGGCTGTGTCCACTGGTCCTAGTCTCCTCGCCTAACAGAAACAATTGCCTAGCGTCCACCCTCTCCAAGCCATGTATTATCTTGTAAGTTTCTATTAGATCTCCCCTTAATCTTCTAAACTCCAATGAATACAATCCCAGGATCCTCAGCCGTTCCTCATATGTTAGACCTATTATTTCAGGGATCATCCGTGTGAATCTCCGCTGGACATGCTCCAGTGCCAGTATGTCCTTCCTGAGGTGTGGGGACCAAAACTGGACACAGTACTCCAAATGGGGCCTAACCAGAGCTTTATAAAGTCTCAGTAGCAGAACAGTGCTTTTATATTCCAACCCTCTTGAGATAATTGACAACATTGCATTCGCTTTCTTAATCACAGACTCAACCTGCATGTTTACTTTTAGAGAATCCTCGACTAGCACTCTCAGATCCCTCTGTACTTTGGCTTTACGAATTTTCGCACCGTTTAGAAAGTAGTCCATGCTTGTATTCTTTTTTCCAAAGTGCAAGACCTTGCACTTGCTCACATTGAATTCCATCAGCCATTTCCTGGACCACTCTTCCAAACTGTCTAGATCCTTCTGCAGCCTCCCCACTTCCTCAGTACTACCTGCCTGTCCATCTAACTTTGTATCATCGGCAAACTTCGCTAGAATGCCCCTAGTCCCTTCATCCAGATCATTAATATATAACGTGAACAGCTGCGGCCCCAACACTGAACACTGCGGGACACCGCTTGTCACCGGCTGCCATTCCGAAAAAGAACCTTTTATCCCAACTCTCTGCCTTCTGTCAGACAGCCAATCCTCAATCCATCCCAGTAGCTCACCTCGAACACCATGGGCCCTCACCTTACTCAGCAGCCTTCCGTGTGGTACCTTATCAAAGGCCTTTTGGAAGTCTAGGTAGATAACATCCACTGGGTTTCCCTGGTCTAACCTACTTGTCACCTCTTCAAAGAACTCCAACAGGTTTGTCAGGCACGACCTTTCCTTACTAAATCCATGTTGACTTGTTCTAATCCGACCCTGCTCTTCCAAGAATTTAGAAACCTCATCCTTAATGATGGATTCTAGAATTTTGCCAACAACCGAGGTTAGGCTAATTGGCCTATAATTTTCACCTTTTGCCTTGACCCTTTCTTGAACAAGAGGGTTACAACAGCGATCTTCCAATCATCCGGGACTTTCCTTGACTCCAGTGAATTTTGAAAGATCTCAACCAACGCCTCTGCTATTTCCTCAGCCACCTCCCTCAGAACTCTAGGATGTAGCCCATCTGAGCCAGGAGATTTATCAATTTTAAGACCTTTTAGCTTTTCTAGCACATTCTCTTTTGTAATGGCAACCATACACAACTCAGCCCCCTGATTCCCTTTAATTGTTGGGATATTACTCATGTCTTCCACTGTGAAGACTGATGCAAAGTACTTATTAAGTTCTCCTGCTATTTCCTTATCTCCCATCACTAGGCTTCCAGCATCAGTTTGAAGTGGCCCAATGTCTACTCTTGCCTGTCATTTGTTTCTTATGTATTGAAAGAAACTTTTACTATCATTTCTAATATTACTGGCTAGCCTACCTTCATATTTGATCCTCTCCTTCCTTATTTCTTTCTTTGTTATCCTCTGTTTGTTTTTGTAGCTTTCCCAATCTTCTGATTTCCCAGTGCTCTTGGCACTTTATAGAATCTCTCTTTTTCTTTGATAGATTTCCTGACTTCCTTTGTCAGCCATGGCTGTCTAATCCCTCCCCGGATAATCTTTCTCTTCTTGGGGATGAACCTCTGTACAGTGTCCTCAATTTTACCCACAAACTCCTGCCATTTTTGCTCTACTGTCTTCCCTGCTAGGCTCAGCTTCCAATCTATTTTCATCAGTTCATCTCTCATGCCCTTATAATTACCTTTATTTAACTGTAACACCATTACATCCAATTTTGCCTTCTCTCTTTCAAGATGTAAGATCAACATGTAAGATCTTGAGGAGTCTTGACTAACTCGACATGGAAATTTCTGTGGGTGAATCTAGAACTAACTATTTAAAAAACAAGAGGTCAACCATCTAATACAGAGTTGAGAAGATTTTTTGCTCACATAGAGGGTCATGAGCTTTTTTCTCCTCAAAAGATGGTAGAAACAGTGTCTTCAAATGTCTTTCATGTGGTTGTAAATTGATTGTTGATAAGCAAGGTGCTGAAATGTTATTGTGGGTGGGTTGGTATATGGAGTATCAGATCAGCAGGATCTTATTGAATGGCTCAAGGGCCTCAAGACCCTGTTCCTAACTGATATGCACACCTGCTCCCTACAAAATCTATTATAAAATTTGTCTCCACCAAAAGGCATCAAATTATATGGAGTTATTTCAATCAACATTAGTTATTTCAGAAATATTACCTTCCACAAAATCATCTTCCCTCAAGTCTTCTTCCCTCATAGTTAACCCATTACACACCATGATAATTTCACTTCTTTCATGTATATTCTAACAGACGAAAGGCTTAACAGACAATCAATTTTTCAATGTATAATTTCAGTTACATTACACTATTAAATTTTGGCTATAAATTCTGTGTGTTAGGATTGAGCCCTCCACTACCACCTGATGAAGGAGCGATACTTTGAAAGCTAGTGTGCTTCCAATTAAACCTGTTGGACTATAACCTGGTGTTGTGTGATTTTTAACTTTGTACACCCCAGTCCAACACCAGCATCTCCAAATCAGTCCATTACTGTTTGCCTTACAATCTTGGTGTAAACACACACATTTCTTCAGTTAACGCAAGCACTTTTAAAACCCACAACCTCTTCCTTATCATGAGCTTTCTCCTTCTCATTTTATTCCAACTTCAATTCATTTAACTTCATTTCAGCTAAACCAGCAAAGTTTGGGTTAATATATACATATTTAAGTGACAAATACATTGCTGTCAGCCTGGTGACCAGGTGAGGACACCAGAATTCATTTCCTAAAGAAGCCTAAAACAAAATGTTACCTTTGCCATGAAAGTACTGAAAGCACATTCTGAAGTAATGATGGCAATAATTAACTACAAGCCAATGTATTTTCACTGTAGACTGCATTTATGTGAACAGGCGAAATACTTAGACTTCAATAGGCTTGGACATTGAGTTGGATGGACCCAGAATTTCACGCTGTTGGCTGGCTGTGGGTTCCCCAGCTCCATCCTATCCATGGAGCATTTTCCCTGATGTCGGATGAGGATAGGTCAGGGGACAGACGTAGAATGACTGTGGGTTAGAAGACAGATGTGGGATGAGGGTGGGGTCAGGGGACAGATGTGGATGAGGGAGTCAGGAGGCAGATGTGGGATGAGAGTGGGTTGGGGAAAGATGTGGGATGAGGGGGTCAGGGGGCAGATGTGGGATGAGGTTGGGTCATGGAAAGATGTGGCATGAGGGTGGATCAGAGGACAGATGTGTTGGGATATTCTTCTGAAGTGGCAGGAAGCCAGCTGAAAAGTACAAAGACATGTTGAGGTTGATTTCCCAGTAATGTTCCAGGCTCCCATAAATGCTAGGAAACAGCATAGCTACCTAGAGACCCTGAGGGGTCAGAGCTTCAGGCTAGCTTAAAGATCCTCACTGTCTGTTAGTTTTCAGGTATACAATATGTAGAAGCTGACTGCTAAACCAGCTGAAGGAAAGGTGCTTTGTATCCAGTACATTTTCCCTCAATTGTCCATAGGACCCTCCTGCTACTGCTGCTGCTTCCAAGCTGGCTGCCACTGTTGAGCATGCCAAACGGATATTAATTGCCCTGTTTGGAGAAAACCAGAACTGTGTGAATGATCGTTCCCCTCACAGTGCAATCACGTCTTGGACCCTGTGTGAATCTGCTGGTGGATTCCTCTCAGCAAGTTGGAGAAATCAGGTACTGGGCTTTCATTCTGGAGTGAAAAACCTGACACCCATTTCATTTCAATGTCCCAATATTGTGCACACCAACTTCGGTGTTGGGACATGACTTTCCAATGCATTGGCCCTACATTCAGCAATTGGTCAATGACACTGGGCAGCTTCTGAAACTAGAATCTCCTCTCCAGGTTGGATTGCAAAGGCAGATAAAGACTGGAGCAGACAGCAGAGAATAGAGAAAGCATTATAGTCTGAACAAGTCCCCAAATGATCACTTGTAAGATACCTAATCTGTGTACTCAAGCGATAACAAACTTCTGCTCGCACTGAACTCCTCAGATTGGCTATCCTTTCTCGAAACAGATTTTCATCAACAACCAGGATGAAGAATGGATAACCGCTATCCGTTATACTCCTGACATCAGTGCATTCAAATGCCTCAGATGTTCACTCTTGTTAGAAATTTTGAAAATTTGATTGTTTCTCTTCCACCAATTAATGAGTTTTTCAACAAGTGTAACACATATCAATGCGATAAATGGAGTCTATAATTAGGTGATTTAGTGTTCCATCTGAGAGATGATGCCTGACCCAGCCTCCTCATAAATGCACCATTCACATTCAAACAAAGCTCAAATTGACACTGCATTACCCCGAAAGTCAAATATCGCTCTGATGAGTGTTTTGAAGAAAGATTGCACTGTTGTATTCTTACATCTAAGAAATGCCCACACACGACTCCTACCTGAGAAGAACTAAATCCCAAATTCCCAAATGCCAAGATTTTTCCAAGCTTGGTGTCAGCAATTAGTATTGATCCATGCATCATTTCCCAAAGTCACAGTATCAGGCAAGTTTAAGAATGCTTCTTAATACATATTGTATCCTCAGATTAATTTATGGATTATCATTCAGCCAGGATATATTCCAACAATGCATGGATGTATCATCAAGGAGCTACTAGGTTGACGCTGTACCACAGAAGGAATTGCAGCTCTCAGGATAACTCAATATGAGCATGGCACAAACCTACATTGACATTTGACAGTTGGAAAGAAACATGGTTTATTTTCAACGGAACTATGCATTAAATCAGCCTGAGCTAACCAATTTCTTTTTGTTTTAATCTATTTGTCAATTATCTGATCCTCTCATGCAGAGGGTCCTTTCAGTGCAAGGCAAATATAAGTTATAAAATGACTCAGGTTCTTTAACTTTTCATTCCCATAGATTGCAAATTTTGTGACCAAGGCACCTCCGCTTTGAGATCTTTACCACAAATACACAGGAGAAAGTGAGGACTGCAGATGCTGGAGATCAGAGCTAAAAATGTGTTGCTGGAAACGCACAGCAGGTCAGGCAGCATACAAGAGCAGGAGAATCGATGTTTCGGGCATGAGCCCTTCTTCAAGAATGAGGAAAGTGTGTCCAGCAGGCTAAGATAAAAGGTAGGGAGGAGAGACTTGGGGGAGGGGCATTGGAAATGCGATAGGTGGAAGGAGGTCAAGGTGAGGGTGATAGGCTGGAATGGGGGTGGGGGTGGAGAGGTCAGGAAGAAGATTGCAGGTTAGGAAGGCGGTGCTGAGTTCGAGGGATTTGACTGAGACAAGGTGGGAAGAGGGGAAATGAGGAAACTGGAGAAATCTGAGTTCATCCCTTGTGGTTGGAGGGTTCCTAGGCAGAAGATGAGGCGTTCTTCCTCCAACTATCGTGTTGCTATGGTCTGGCGATGGAGGAGTCCAAGGACCTGCATGTCCTTGGTGCAGTGGGAGGGGGAGTTGAAGTGTTGAGCCACGGGGTGGTTATACACAGCATACATTTGGTCAGAGAATCACCAGCATATTTTTCATTCTGTCATAAATGCTTCATCATCCAGTGAGTGTGTACTTCAGCATTATGATTTCTCTAAGATTATCACAGTGGAAATTGATGCATCTGGAAAGACCTCAGAATATGTCTACTACAGTAAAATAAACTTGTTGTGTTTGGCTCTAAGATTCTTGTGACCGTTCAGGTTAACTACTCTAACATGAAAAGAGAGACACTTGCTCTAGTTTTTGGGATACAACTGTTTAGTATGTATCTATTCGGTAAGCACTTTGTTGTTCTTCCCAACCATGATCTATCTGAACTGGAAGATAGTCTTAACATTCATCACATGCATTTGGTCACTGCTGAGCACAGCAAGATTCATCTGATGATGAAAAACTATAAAAGGTATCTACAAGATCATCATTAGCAGGTGGCCTACACTCATTTAAAAGGTCCCTGAGCCAATATGCTCTTTCTAGTCATTCAGAGGTAAACTAAAGGAATAATTCTGCAAGTTCTACCTCAGGACATGCTAGGCAATATTCACTTAATTCAAATAAGTGTGGAGAAAATCAAGTTTATGGCATGTCATTCCCTATGCTGGCCCACCACGTTAAAGATTGCACTACAACACTTGTTGACACTGACTTGTTGACACTTGTTGACACTTCAATATGTTCAGTGTACCTCAATAAATTGCATCTGATAATAGTCCACAGTATACAAATGCTTTCTTCCAAGGCATGTGCAGGAAATGGAGTATTTGATATATCACCTCTGCTCCTCAATACCTTCAGTTAAATGGTCTCACTGAATTCACTGTAATATGTATTATTAAAGTTAAAGCACCTTGCTAAATTTTCAGATTGTTATGTCAAATCTGCATGCTACTGATCTAGGCAACAGTGTACCCTTACCAGCAGCTGTCAATTTTAGGAGGCAGAACCACCCAGTTCTTCTCTCCCAGCACCTTCATCACCCAAACCTATGTGCACAATATTGCTGGAAAGAATGGAGAATATACTACAAAAGGATAATTAGTGAGCTTGCAAACAGTTATCCCTCATTGAAGCAGAAAATTAAACAGTTGAGAGTTTCATTTGAACTCCTGAGTTCATGCTAAGAAAAGACATTGAAATTGTCCAATCTAAGTCATATAATGTTGTAATGAGCAATGGTCAAGTCCTGCATAGAAATCAATGACACATCCAAACTGTCTATCATCATTTACCCTTCACAGGCTGATGACTTTGATACTGAAGGTATCATGCCAGACAACCCCAACACATCTACCACAAATAATACACATTCATCCATGATGACAGAGGGCACACCACAGAGTGAAGCTATGTAGCCAAGACATGATAGTTGCGTAATAACTAGAACCAGTTGTGACACTTGTTCATCAGGGCATTATCTGAGTGTCTAAAGACAATTTATCAATATAAATGTTGTCAAAAAATGGTTCCTATCCTTTGAAGAAAAAAGAGGGAGATATTTATTATTGCACAAATTCCAAACAGGCCTGTATCTATAAGGCAGTTACAAGACAGAACAACATATGATAATGATTCAGTATAAATGAACCTGCCTCACCTTTCGGCACTTTCTCTTTGGTATAAGTCAGTCTCTTCAATCAGTCAGCTAAGAAATGTGCAATGTAATCAGTGTATAAGTCTATGATATTGTAGCCATGTAAATATTTAGTGTTGTTAATAAACTTCAAGATATCTAACTCAACAAATATTTTCCAAGTCTTTTTTTGAGAGATAGATATAACGCTTTGACTTTGTGTCTTCTTTTAGCAATGTTTAAGTTCCATACAATAAAGAGTTAATTGCCTTTTGGTGGAATTATCGTTTTGGCTGTGAGTTTTTTTATGTAATGTAGTTGAAATCCAACAATAGCTTCCTACACCGTACAAAAGAATAGTGACAAAAGTTATAGGTTAATATTTCACTCTGCTGAAACTTACCTAAAGAGGACAAAATGTACAATGAAACAAAAGAAATTTAGTTAACATTTAATGCAATATTCTAGAAAATATGACTTAGATTTAATCGTCACAATTTTCAAAATTAGGACTGTGATCAATGGACACATACATCAATGTGTCAATTCTCACATAGCTGAAATTCTCAGCAGCCTTTACAAACCAAAGGGAAGAGTAATTTATCCAAAGAACAAATTATTGTAACTAGCATAGGCATAACAAGATGAAATTCATTGTATAAGTGTCAAGGTAGTATATTGACAACAAATTAATTATATATTTATGATATTGAAGTACAAAACTAAGACAAAAACTTTGTATTTCTGACCTCTCCTTATTGAAATAATGAATCCATTACGTGATACCAATTATAATGTTGTTTTGCATAGTTCTAAAGAAGGGTATGAAGCTGACTAATCTAATAAGTCACTGATAATGTGAAATGTTTTTGAACAGTGTTCTTGCCAAAATTTATCCTTCAACCAACTCATAAAATGGATGACCTGGCTATTTATTTTATTGTTATTTGTGGGACCTTGCTATGTGTATATTAGCTATCACATTTTCTACATTGCAATAGTGACCACATTTCAAACGTAATTCATTGGCTGTAAGACTCTTTGGGAAATCCTGGGTCATGAACAGCACTGTATAAATGCAAGCCTAGGTTTTCTTAAAAATTCTTCTGTAGAGTTCTGCAGCTGTTTTTTTTTCTGTAAATACCATGAGGATAAGTTGAGACTTGTTCATTTCTTGATTGAAAAAGATGTGTGGCAACAGATGGAGCAGCACAGTTATTAGATATGACTCAGAAATATTTATTTCGCCTTTGGGCTTGAGTGTCTCCTGGCTCCACATCAAGGTAAGAAAGTTCCAAGATTTGCTGATCAAATCTGAAAAACTGAATGGAAATTAGGTGATGGGCATTTAGCACTTAATGAAGGCACTACTGACAAAGGGGTATGCAGGCCATAAAGTTACTATCGGTTCCTAGATTAATGCACATAGTGACTAACGTCTCCACTGTTTCTCTTGCTTTGTGCTCCAATTCAGTTGCTTTGCCTTTTCTCCAATACACCCTATGTTGCTCTTTCCCACAAAGCTCTTTGTAGCTGATATTGCTGCATTGGTAAAATTGTGGAATTATGCTTATATTGTACACAAACAGTCCAATGTTAAAAACTGGTGCTGACAGAAATGTAACATATGATTTTTAATTTGTTAATTATGCATATGTCTTCTCATTAGCTAGTTGAAGTTGATCTCTACTCTCCTTTAAGTGGTGCCATGAAATAACTTGCATCCACTTGAAGTGGTAGATATTGCCCTCTGTTTAACCTTTTATCTGAAATGTCATTTTTGACATATCCGTATCCTCTCAGTAGTGTACTGAAATGTCAGTCTAGATTAGGCGTTCAGACTCTGCAGTAAGCTTGAGATTCAGCCTATCGCATTCTAACTCAGAGGCACAAATGATAACATTGAGTCAAAGAGATAATTCGGGAAGGAATATTCCTGAACTTGGAGAAGTGCATTTAAGTCAAATTATTTGTCTCATGATATTAAATTTCTAATGTAAAGGTATCTACAAAACTGAGTTTCCTGAGAGTAAAAATGTAGAAGAATAATGAGGAGTGCTCATTGCAAAATACAATAATCCACTTACACATTTTAGTGTGCTTTGTGATACTTTATCATGTGGTGGTTGAACTTTGTGATATTGAGGCTAAGGTACAGTGATAGGATAAGGGAATTTTATAGAGCATTGCATCAATATACATCCACTGCAAGAATGAGTGCTCTCAAGCAATCATTATGTTGCTGTTCTGATTGATTTATGTGAGCTTATTTAATCAGTATGTTTTCTCATTTGAGCTCAAATTCCTCCACTTTCTCAATCTTTTAGAGATTAACATCTTTAAACTAAACTTATCTGCCTTTCCTTCCTCGGGCCTCAATAATAATTCATCCAAAGTGCTGAAACCTGTTCATTTATACGGATTCTCTGAAACTTCACTAGCTCCCTGTGCTCGAAAGCCTCTCCACCTTCTTCTTCAGTCGCCCAGCTTGGCCTTTCCCATTTAGTCTCCCTTTGTTGATTTCTCCAGTTTATCTCTTCAGTCACCCTTCTTCATTTAGCCACTATGCTCTCCTCCTCCAGAATTCTTTACCCATTCTTTCCACCACTTTCATCTCTACTTGTAGGTTCCTTCTCACAATCGTAACCCTCAAAAATCAAATGGTTATGTATCCTCTCCACTTTTGTCATTTTATGTTTCGTATCCACTGTATTCTTTCCCTACTTATTTTATAAAGACATCTTTTTGCATTTGAGAAATGTTATAAGTTGTTGCTGTACCTCTCTGCAAGCTCCTTATAAACAGTTGTTTAGCTTTATATACATCGCCGTGAATGATGTTATAATAAAGGTTATATATTTTTGGCTAATTTAAAATAGTGACTGCTTTAAATCTTGTCATTGAATATCATTAATTTAAAATCTACTGTTGTTCAGATGCCTTTACCATGCTTTCTTTGATATATTTATTGCAATGTTGAATCAAAACAAATGCCCTGGATGGGAGAACTTCATTAACTTTTAATCAAAATACACTGTTCATGATTTAATTCTTTATATACATGATGGGCAATTACATCGAATAATTATTATAATAATTATCCTCAGTTACATATAATTCAACCAAGCCAAAACAACCAGTGAAAGGATATTTAAGTGGCTAAATTTGTTTACTGAGGTCTCACTGGACCTAACACGTTAATTGTGATTTCTTTTCATAGATGCTGCCAGACCTGCTGAGCTTTTCCAGCAATTTCTGCTTTTGTTTTTGTTTATTGAATTATCAGAGAGGAGCTGACCAGTTGTAAACTGTAAGGAAAAGATAAGTTAGTCAGAAAGTATTGTTGATTAAAAAAAACTTCAAACATATAAGTTATTATGTTAAAGAAATTTCTGGAAATACTCAGCCAGTTTGATAGCTGTTGTGGATGAAAGGTCATTGACTTGTAAAGTCAACTTTATTTCTTTCTCCATAGATTTTGACAAATTAGCTGACTATTTCCAATATTTCTATATTGCTTCAGCTTTTCAACTTCCACATTATGTTGCTTTCATATTAACTATCAAATCACAACCAACAAGGTCCTGAATTGACTAGTTTATCATGTTTGCGGACCCAGACTATTATTTAAACTTTTCAGTTCCCTGTTCATATTAGTCAATGTATAGCTGTAACTTTCTGAAACATTTATCAATCTATAACACATGATGAATAAATGAGCTTGTGGATTGTACAACTAATGTGGGCCTTATAGTAGATTATAGCTCTGAACAGATGCCACTTGTCAGGTTGAGAGGAAGTGTTGGGAAATGGATGAGATGCAACTTTTAAAATCAGACTGAAAATATCAATTATAGTGAAATCAGTACTATCTGAACATCCCCTCTCCACAGAAATGTTGGTGGAAGATCAACAAAGCACTTATCTAATTTTGGAGATAATGACAGGCTAAGGTGAGAGATGGGGGTGATCAAAGCTCTCAAATCTGTTTGAGTTATGTCACTGCCAAGTGAACACAACAGAAAGAAGAATAATGACCTGAGCAGTGAAGGTAGGGTAAACATTCTCAGAGGTTCGATTCAGAACTCAGGTTTTCATTAGAAGTATTAATAAGCTAAACTGTCTAGACCATTCTGCAATTGTTCTTGTAAAAATTACTTTTGATACAAAGGAAATGCTTTTTTAAAATCTCCTGCTTGTAGCTACTCCAGCCAGGAGATCTGTCTTCATGGTATGCCAAGCTCCTGTGTCTTGCATCATCTTCATTGATCCACTGTAACGCATCTGGATCCAGCCTGTGACACCCATCATCTTTTAATCTACTTCTTTTCAAATTGAGATCTGACTCTAATTAAACTATCATTTCCACTCACACTAGATTCATTCATTGCTATAATACCCATTAATTCATTTTCTCATAATTTTCTCTTTTGCATCACTTTCTAATTTAACACCTCAGTTAGACTAAGCCCTTCCCCTTTTAAGGAATACAACCTGTTTGTTCTTACTTTAACCCTTTAAACTCCTGTAACATTCTAGTTAACTTGTACTGCACGCCTTGCATGGGCACCATATTGTGGTACTATGAGGCTGTGGTTATGTTGTGGGATTGGTATAAATGAGAACTGGACTAATAATCGCAAAATGAGAGCTTAAATCTTATCATAATGTTTAATACTTTGAATGTAGCTCTAAAAAATTTTGAAAATACAAGCTTATATCAACAAAAGTGATCGTCTGCTCGATGTTGTAAATTTGCCATTAGTTCACAAATTCCCTTGACGGAATGAGACCCACACTTTTAACTTGCTCTCAAATGATAAGTGAGTCCTGTCCCACACCAACATGGTTGACCCTTTGAGGAAACTAAGCAAATCATTACATTGTATTACACTGGTGCCTACTATTGTCTGTTTTGAACTTTTGTTTATTTTTAACACCTCTACCACTTTGTTAGATTTCCTTGCATGACTGTTAGCTTTTACTTTTACCCTGACCCTCTGTTGTACTTCATAATTAAGATAGTAACTTCACTGCTAATGTGAACTATTTGTTTTTTAGGTGCATGTACTGGTTTTGTATTTCATTATATTCCTGGATATGTTCCACTATTTGTAGATTCACTCATTAACATTTCAGTCCAGTTGACTAGAGTAAATTTACTTCTTATCCCTTCTACATTTGCCTTACTTGTATTTAATACTTTGCATTGTGGCTCTCCTATCCCAATCTGAAATCTAATATCAAATTCAAGAGAAAAAGCTGGTCTTCATTCCTGAGGTCACAGAGAAGGTGTGCGACTTACTTACCCTTGTTCTGGACCTTACATCACTAGAAGAACTCAATTGCCATTATCAGCGAAAGTCAGACAGTCCTCCATTTCTATGCTTACAACACTTGTCAGGTAAAGGAAGGTGACATAGCAGCATGAGCTAATTGATAGTCCACTGATATATCCAGCTGGTGAGAGATGTGTTATTCACATAAACTGCACAGTCCATAACCTCCTCAATGGGCATTGTACATTAACATGAGATAGCAATAAATCTTTACTAGGATTTCACAGGTGCAAGGAGCAGTCAACTGCATCCATCCGTGCTCTTGTCGAGAACATAATCAACTTTCTGAACAGCAAAGTGCATTTAATGATATCAACCACATATTCATGCTTCCAATACATGCTATCCAACCAGCTGCAACAGAATAGTTGCTGTGCAGCTGAATGTCCAGGCCATACCTTTGCCTACCAGTTCGTTCTTGTTTAGTTTTCCATTACCTTGCTTGTGTTTGGAAAAAGGCCATCAAGTTAAAATGCTAACTTTAACTTCACAGGTACTGTCTGATATGGCAAGATTTTAGCATTTTCTGTTTTTATTTACCATTTTATTTTCTTCTTGATCTTTGGAAATACCAATATTGAGATTGTTTTCTTCTCCTCAGCATAACTTCAGTCATGTCGTGATAATGGCAATCACCATAAAAAAACAGCAATAATTAACGATATAAAATCAGCTATATATTCTGTCTGTATATTACTCTCCTTACATGTTACAATTTTATTTCAGAATATCTTGATGTTTTACCAACCACAGTTATACAAATGTTTTATCTTCCTCAACCTCCTTTAATATTCAGGTTACCTTTTTTAAAAAATAACCAGTTTCACATGGAGTTACACATTGGCTTAAAATCTAAAATCTAAAAAATAGATGCTTTGTCCTACATCCTGAAAACGCCTCAATCATTTGCAAAGTTATTCCCAGAAAATTCATATTCTCACTTGAAGTCATGGAGATTTTCCCTCACTCTTGCATCCAACAGTCTATGCACCAAATACAAAATAAAACTTCAGCAGAGATGTTTGACTCCCCAAGATGATTGACTTGAACAGAGTTAAAACTGAGCTCAATAATTTGACATTGGAGAATATATAGTTGTTCATACCTTGATTGTATAATGGAATTTTTAATGTTACTTTCCAAGCCAGTTTTCCAATGCTATTCTGATGAAAAGGATAAGAGAAACAATGGGCATAACTGGAAAGCTGTCAAGAGAAATAGGTGTAAGAAATTTGGACCAGATTGATTATGCAAGTCAAATAGAGAGAGTCAATGGCTGCCTATATGTATCGTTGTGCAGTTCCTGCTGAAATATCTGAAAGCGAGTGTGTGGCCTTTAGTCTACCATTCAAATAGTCCTTAGAATGGAGAATATGCCACAGGTTTGATAAGTGACAACAGTAACAACATGTTACATTCCTTGATGGTTGTGAGGATGTGTCCAAATGAGTTTGCATATGAAAAGAGGATTATCTCTTTCTTCAGTTGAACCAAGAGCTCTACCAGAGCATTTCCAACCTGCCACCTGGAAACCTTCAAAAATTCTGCAATAAGACTTTGTGTACTACTTACCTAGTTAATCAGGAAAAAATGGTGGAGTTAAAAGCTTGTCGAATGCCTTGCCAGCTATAAAACTGCCAAACACCTAAATTACACTGATACCTACCAATCCCAAACATCTAACCAGACCCGCCACGACAGATACTTGACCATTCCAAAGCATACCTGATCCACAGCCCCTACTCCTAGACACCTGGCTCCATGCACAACCCCCTGTCACCCCCAATTCCTGATCATTCAGCCAGCACAGAAGTAAACTTACCCTCTATACCATGCCTCACAATGGACATATGACTAACCTGAGTCTCTGACCTAGCCCCAAGACACCAAATCCCTCACCATCTGAACAATCCTACCCTCTCACCTGACACCTAGACTCCCTTATCCTCCAGTCGTCCTTGTCCTACTGTTACCCTACCTGCTCACTCATCTGCCTACCCACTCCCCTCCTTCACCAATCAACCTAGGTACCTTCCATCCTAAGCTTCAGTCACCCACTTGGAACAACACCCTGTCATTCACATGGCATCCTAACACCTCACCCATATATCTACCATCTTATTCACTTACTTGGCACTGTAACATTTTAGCCACAGTGGAGGCCTAGCATTCTGCCATTTCACCCACTTAGTACTTTACCTCGTTATCTATGTGCCATCCTTCACCCTTACCTACCCATGAGCCACTCTTACCACCACCAACCCCCCCATTCCACCACCCCGCACCCCCCCCCCCCACCTCCTTTTATGGAACTTACCATCTCTCAGTAGCTCAAAATGGTTTTGGGACTTTTAAATATTTTGCTTTCTGTAATAAGCTAGCTATTGCCTTAAAAAGAGGGTGCGGTTTCTTTGACAATTCACTCTGATGCTACCCACATGGCCTACAGATCTGAATTGGCCATCGATGTAGAAAAGCCATGGGAAATAAAATGGGCAATCGTTGTCTGTTCTAGATCAGGAATAGGATTTCCAAACCTAGATCAGATGATTCAAACTGTTAATAGTTTATTTGAGATATATTTTACTGCGGCTTCATCTTGTCACAGGCTGTATTGATCACATCACATTTCATCACAACATGTGATCATTCTTTTTATGCATTCATGATAAATGGCCTTCACGAGCTGGACCAGTATTTAGTGTCCATCCTAATCACAGATTAACCCCTCAAACTGCATTCTCATTTGTTAACTACAGATGTTCCTCTGTGTGTTTTTTAATCATTGATTTTCTTCATTTTTCGAATAATAAGATTGTGCCAGCATAGTGTGCATAGTATCCTCAGATGGTTTTTTGCACCTTTTTGAATCCAGGGACTCTAGTTGGCCACTTGCAACCTATTTTTCTAGTGTTGATTGAAATGTTTGAAATCAGTGAGAATTAGATTTAGTTAGATTTATGCAATACATTTTCTGACCTCATTCCACAGTGCTTCACCATAAATGTGATATTTCTTTGGTGTCATTACTGTTATAAGGCAGAGACATAATTTAGTGAGGGCCCTCAAACAACAGCTGGTAAGTGACCAGATCATCTGTACTGCTGGTGTTATGTGGAAGATTGACTAGGGAACTAGAAGGATTACTCCTGCGCATTCTCAATTAGTGTCAGTGAAACTTGAGGAGTCAAAACTCTACATTTATAAAATGCTCCTTTTGTAGTGAAGCACTGTAAAGTATTGAAATCATGAGCTCAAGTTTCTAAAGTTTAGTTTCTAAACTAATGACCCCAAAGTCAGAGGCAAATAAGAGTGGTAGTATTATGTCAAAGCTAAGAATTAACACAACAGCTTGAGAAATAGATTTTAAAATTGAGTCTGTATGGGGAGCTTTATTGTAAGAATTGAAACTAATGTTATTTTTCAAAAGATCAAGTGAATTACTCTGGGGATAGCTTTTTGACCTGTTGACCACGTGTAAAACAACTGCAGCAGATCAATTCCCCATCATGGGAATGAATGGAATGAAAATTGGACAATCCTATAGCTGGACAGTTCACCCACAACGCTATCTTTAACAGTTGAAATGTAATTTTTCTTTCCCCAAAGAAATGTAATTTATATTTATACTCTTCTGAAACTTAAGTGCAAATTTTGCTTGTTTTACTTTACTGCAAGTTGACAATGATCTAATTGATTGCAGAGTTTGTCTTAATCTGTTAGAATCTTTGTCAAAGAAAGACAAAGAAATGTTAAAAAAAAGTATTTGAAAACTTTATATTATCTACCATTTATTTTCTAATGGCACACCCAAATGTGGGTGTAAAAGAATATTGGAGAAACAAAGAGGGATTATGAGAAAAGATTGGTAGCCAATGTAAAGGTGAATCCTGAAGTCTTTTGTAAGTACAGCAGTAGTAAAATGGTGGTAAAAAGATGGGTAGGGACAATTAAAGATGAAGAATAAGATTTAAAACATGGAGGCAAGAGGCATTGCTGAAGTGTTAAAGCTAAGAAGGGATCTGCGAGATATAATAAAATTACAAAAGGTCTGGGCTAAGTAGATCGTGAGGAACTGTTACCATTCATAAAAGATCAAGAATGTGAAGACTTAGATTTGAAATGATTTTCAAATATAGAAAATATGACGTGAGAAAAACCTTTACAGTGGTGTGGTCTGGAACGGAATGCCTGTGGTGGAGATGGGTTTAATTGAGGCATTCAAGAGGATATAGGATGATTACCTGAATAGAAACAATGTGCAAAGGTATGGAGAAAAGGTAGACAAATTGCACTATATTACAACACTCATTGGAGAGCTGATGCAGACACAATGGACTCAAGTGCCTCTTTCTGTTCCATAACACTTCTGTGAATCTCCGAAATAGTAAAATGTGAAAATGACACACTGCTCCAACTAAAGTTGTATATCTGAAATTGGAACTGAGTATACATGTTTAATCAATGATGGTGGAAATAAGACAAAAGGAGATGAAGAGAAACCTATTCCTCGGGATCTGACAATGCTGCAGCAATTTGTGAATGATGGTCTTCTATAGCTTAGCACTCAGTAACACAGTAACAAGCAGAGAATATGCTGGTGAAACTCAGCAGTTCTGGCAGTATCTGTGGTATCTTAATTATGACTGGGTTAAATACATTAATATCTGTAGTGATTGGAACCAGGTGGACCTCATTGACTATGAGATCCTTGATTGGGGTTGCTAACCTGGGCCAGTAAGAAAACCCTGGCTGACCAATTAGTATCTCCTCAGTTCAGGGGACTGACTTTAAGCTGGCTGGGCTACAGTTAGTGTACTGTGCACAAGTAAATAAAGGATGAATTGGTGATGGGATACCAGCCTCTGTGCAATTATTTCCATATCAAATCAATTTCATACAACTGATTCGTACTTAGCGATTCTTTGTAGTGTCATGTTATTGTCATGTGGCATATGTTAATTGTCATTGCAATATTTTATTGTGACTTATTACCTTTAAAAATAACTGCCCCAAGTTTTGTTCCCAGGTTGGGTGCACAGAGTCGGGAAAATTCCAGCTTCATGAACCCAACCTTCTAAATTTGGATTTCCAGTTTCGCGGTGCAGACTTGGTAACCCGGCAAGACGTTAAGGGCTTCAGCATTGTATACAACATTTTAAAATACAAGTTAAAAAAGAAACCATCCCTCCACTCTCAATTCCCCATTCTGTCAACCTATGCCCTGCACCCATCCCATGCCTCCCCTCCAGCAAATCTTCGGTGCCACCCAATTGCCCATCACTCATGGCCCCTCATGTCTCAAATATCCCCAGTGTTCCATATGACCCTTATAACCCCTTTGTCAGGTTAGTGCTTGCTCATATCTCTCACCCGCTACACTTTACCCTTCCCTTTCCATGTCAGCTCACCTATTATATAGCTTGGGCATTAATCCAGTCTACTGATTATGTCACTATTGCAAAAATGCGCATTCTCACTGAAACAATAATTCAAAACAGTGAACTTTCAAGTTCAAATCACTTATGAAAACAATATTTTACTTAAGAATTCAAAAACTTGTGTAAACAAATAGGTAATTCAAATGGTTAATTCCTTGTGTCAGTAAACATCTCACTTAAGCACTTAAAAATGCAATAAGTATTTCAATTCAGTAAGAATTGTCCTTTAACAAGTAACCCATTACGAAAAAGGGTGTTCTGTGATCAATGGGGTACCTTAGCTCTTCAAAGAGATACCCTGGCTTCTCATAACACAACACACTGAAAACTGACCTACCCTTGGTGGTATAATCTCCACACATCCTAGTTCCAGACACCAGAAACTCCACAATCCCAATTCTCTGGAGCCAGCTGGTTAGTTGAATTGCCAGCTATCTCTGGGAAACACACATGTGTGATTCATAGCCCACCCTCTGAAACTGCCCTTAGGAAATGAGAGAGGCCAGGTTTGGTGGCGGAACCTGCTATTCTGAACAAATTTCAGCACTTATGCCATGGAAGTACTGCTCCCTGTCCTGGCAAAAATTGAAGCCAATATTTTCTTTTCTTTAGTGAGGTGAACACCCACAGAAAACGCTCTAAGCTGCTAAACCTCAGTTAGAATTTAACAAGTTGGGTATGTTCCATATGAATAATGTTTAATTAAGATAAAATGGCTCATACCTTGCAGATGTCTAAACAGTAGTAGATATTTTAATTTACAAACTCTGGTGTGTTCCATTTTGAGACTTTTTAGCAACTGACTGGCTTGTTAGACTCTGTAAGAGGGTGGTTAAGAGTTAATCACATTGCTATGCGTCTGGAGTCACATGTCAGCCAAACCCAGTAAAGACTACAGCTTTCCTTCTCGAAAGGGCGTTGATGAACCAGATGACACTTTCCTGACAATCAACAATTATTTCATGGTCATCATTAGACTTTTAATTACAGACATTTACTGAATTCAAATTTACCACGTGTTGGGATTAATATCCTGTTTTGCATTACTAGTCCAGCAACAATACCATTAAACCACCTTCTTTCTTAATTGAAGCATTTAAATTTGATGAGTTTAGGGCAGTAATTACTAATGGAAGAGTTCATTGCAATACATTACATTGCACCATGTGTGATGCAAAGAATTGGCAATTTTATTAACTAACTGTTGTACAGAATAAAATAAAGGTGAAGACAGAAGAAGACATAACTTTTAGATGCCACTAAACGTACTTTAATATGTTGTGTACTGCAGGAGGGTATAGAGATAAAAGGTCATGAAAAAGGTTTTTAAAATTCCCAAGGGTAGATTAAAAATTGAGTTGGAACACCTACAATTTTTAAAGTGCGATGTGCAATCACAGAATATAAGGATTGTGCCATTTTTCAGATTTCCTAGAAGAAGAATATTCAAGATTTAGCCATGGGCCATCAATACTTAAACAATAGCAAAATACTGCATTTGCCAGGAAGTTGAAATAAAAGCAGAAAATGCTGGAATTACATAGCAGATTTGGCAATATCCGTGGAGGAAAGCAGAGTTAAAGTTTCCGATCCTGTGACTATTCTTTAGAATGCAAGATTATGGATTTACCCTGCAGTTCAACTCATTTTGAGCTCATTTCCCTCGGGGACTAACTGCAGTCCCAGCAATGATCACTGTTCTCACACAGCTGGTGGGCAAAAGAACTACCAGCTGTTTGATTGGCCAATAGTTCTCTAATAGAGGTGGAAGGCTCACCTCAAGTCATTTAAATATCTGTGGCTCAAATGGCCAACCAGGACCAGACTCACCTTTGACCTCTATGACAGAAGTGTATCACTCTCCCTGTCTGTGTAGAATCCAGTCTGCGATTTAGAAAGCACACTGGTACCACCAAGTGTTTGAGGTCTGAAACTGCAACCCAAACACTTCATTTTACAGCTGGCAAGAGATTTTAGCTACAGGAGCTGCTTTGTATTCTACTGTATCACTGATCTATTATTGTAATGGTTGTAAGCTAACAAACCAAAACTCCTGCACAACTTCTGGAAAAGACATGCATCTGTATTAACATAGTACCAGCTGCTTAATATGATAGCCATTAGAGAGGTGCCCCTGTGAAAAGACTTATTAAGCAAACAGTTAAGTAAACTTTCTTCTCTTCTTATCCTGAATGGATATCATGATAAGTCTTTAAAGGTAACCAATAATATCTCAGATTGACATACCTTGGCACTCTCACATCTGTGTGTGACATCGTCTTCTACCTTCATATTCTGGCTTGTACCTCATGTGGGTAAAAGCCACAATGGTTTCATTCAAGTTCCATTTCAACTAACAGGTGACATATCATTTTTGCCTCTGTAGCCCCTTGAATATTGGGTTCTTCAAGATAAATTTCAACATTTAGCTCTGATTTCTCACCACAGATGCTGACAGACCTGGAATCATTGAATCCCTACATTGTGGAAACGGGCCATTTGGCCCAACAAGTCCACATCGACCTTCCAAAGAGTAATCTCTCCAGACCTATTCCCCTGCCTTATTACTCTACATTTCCCCTGACCAATGCACCTCTAAGTTCATACGTTCCTATCAATGTGCTCTCTATTTCTCCCACAGAGTCTATGACCATAGTGTAAAGCAACTTGGTCAGGTTTTCAGGTAGCTGTTAAATCTGCATGCTACTCCTTTAAGCAACAGTTCACCCTCACTAATAGCTGTCATGTCTGGAAGATAGATCCACACAGTTCTCCCCTCCTAGATTCTCACCACCCATCCATGTGCATGACACATTGTTGGAAGGAAAGGAGAACATGGTACAACAGCATGATCAACAAACATGCTTATAGTTGTCTCAACATGAATCAGGACAACGCATATGAATTTAAGGTTTTCATATGATCACCTGGGTTTGTGGAAAGATATTGTGTCAGTGTGTCTCCACTCCAGGCCACATGTTGGTGTAATGAGCAATGGTCAAATCCTGCAAAAAAGAGCTGATCTCATATTCAATCTGCATTTCATCAGTCACCCATCAGACATGATAACAACTTAGATACAGAAGGAATTGTGCCAGACAACAACCACGCATCTTTAACAAATGATACATATCTTTCCACAACAACAGCACACCAAACAGAAGATACACCAAGTTGTGATAAATGTATAGGGATTAGATTTGGTTGTGTTGTGCATCCATCAAGATGTTATCCGTATATATAGAACAATATATTTATGTACGTCCTTGTACATGTTATTGTGAAAGCATTTCAGTTCTTTTAAGGGAAAATAAGTGACATTGTATTATGGCATAGATGCTAGACCAGACAGCCCTGTACCTTTGAGACATTTACATGACATCACAACATTTGGCATTCTGGTATAAATGTTCCTGCTCACCTTCAGTTACTTCTTCTGTGTAATGGAGTCCATGTCAGTTTACCATCAGGAAGTACAGAGCCCAGACAAGTGGGTCAGGTTGTGATATTATGGCCATGTAAATAGTTAGTGTTGTAAATAAATTTCAAGATATCTAACCAAGCACAACAAGAAGTATATGTCACATGGGCTGACATGCAGAAAACTATACAGTGCATCAATAATTACCATTCCTTCACTGTAATTGATTCAAAATCCTGGAACTCCCTTTCTCATAGCATTATCGATATACCTACACTGCACAAACTGCAGTAGTTCAGGAGACAGTTCAACGCATATTGTCTCTATACACCACTACCTTCTCGTGGTTAATTAAGGATGGGCACTAAATGCTGGTGCAACTAGTGATGCCCAAATCCAAACAAATGAAAAAAAGGCTATTAGTGCCCAACAAGTGGATAATATCTTGAGACTATTTCCAAAAGTAGCAATGTTACATCCTATCTACAAAACTAGGACACAATCTCAGCAACAATACCTAAAACAGCTGAATGATCATTCTCACATTCTTGTTATGATTTTTCTCTCAGTATGTATCATTACAGAATATTCCAGATTGGTCCCTACTGGGATTGGTATGGCACCAGAGGCTGAAGAAGAAGAAGCAAAACTACCTCTGTTCCACTCACCCAGCCCACACACATCTCCTCTGGAAATGTTGGAATGGAGGATGGAGTTGGCAATGCAGTGGCAAGTCATTAAACAGAGGTGGAAAAGAGCAAGAGCAATGTTTTTGAAAGAATGTGTCATAGGACCGCATTCTATTGACTGACCTGATCCACTTTCTCTCCTTTGTGCCTTACAACTAAGTGTCTTTGTTTGCAGCGGAGACTTAAATGAACCTTAATCTCCCCAAGAACTGTCTCAAAACAAATCAACCACATTAAGAAAGCTAAAACTCAAAAGACATCAGTTTCAAAAGGCACTACTTATCTGATCATTGTTTGTGGGAAGCAAAGGCAACCCCTACGAAGCTGTAAAGCTTCAATATAATTTGGATCGTCTAGTGACCTTGGAAACATCCTCATTTCTACTGTAGGAGCATAGACTATTTGCAAATTGCTGACATACACAACAGTAGTGCGTGATTGATGTATAGCACACTCTTAGGATTTTCAATTCCTGCCTTTGTACTGATAATGTACATATGCAAATATGCATATAAAATTACACATATCAAACAAAATCATAATTTGACACAGACACTATGGGCTAAATTGGTTAAGTGGGAAGCTATTTTGGAAGACCCATTTAAAAAGACAGTATAGAAGGTGTCAGCAGTCAGTTGGGTGAATATTGGGAGTGGATAGAGGTTTCATAATATTGTAAGAAGGTAGCGAGTGGAATTTGTTTTTTAAAAGCAATTTGCTTTTATCCCTTTCCAAAAATTCATGTGTTTTGCAATTTTTTTTCATGTCCAAAGAGGCTGATGCTTTCAAACTGATTGTTAGCCTTGTTTTATTGTACCCTTTATTCTCTCCTTTTTGTATCACTATCCATTGGATGTTAAGCCCTTCACAGTACCTTAGATATAATACCCAAAAATCTAAATGTGATTTCTTATCATTTTGCAGCACTTCACAGCACATTGGAATTCTACCATTATCTTTGTGGCTATTTCCCTTTGTTGGCAACCACTTGTGAGCTTGATTGTAAACACACAGAAGTGAAAATGTGGTGACCACTGACAGTGGTCATGAAATCAAAAATGTGCTTACATTAAGGTTAATTATTACCTTCCTTTGTTTCATGTTGTGCTTCTCAATGGCTTCCATGGCAAATAGAAACAGTTTGTTCTGGAATTCTGGTCACATAGTGTTTCAAGCTATTAAATAGTTAACTAGCCACTGATGCCTAAAATGGGAAGAGACATAATAATCAGAGTGAATTTAAAAGCATTTGTTGGGCTATGCTGCCCTTTTGTTTCAGGTCTTGTTCCCAGCTTCATGTTACCAGAGACAAAGCATTCAAATTGATCCCATTTAAAAATGCAATGATTAATGTTCTGATTAAAAAGTTTGGGAACCATTGTGAATCTTTGCATTACTGATTGTGCATTACAGTGCTATTTTTTGGAATCTCTAAAAGCCCCACCTCCTCTTTCTGTCAGTTCCAATAAGAAGCAAATCCTAGCTTGCAATACTTTGACATCAATGTGAATCAACCAATTGTATCAGATTTCTGTTGTTCCAAATATGCTGAAGAACTGGGGTATATATATAATTACCAATGTAAACTGTCACACTCTGCAACTGGAAGAAAGATCTAGAATGTGATTTGAAATTCTCTCCCTTTATATTAATTACATTTTAAATTATATTCTTATAAAGTGTTTTTCTTTCAGGCTACAAGAAAAGAGCTTCATGATATAAACATGACATTGTGGATTATTTTTCTAATCAGCACAAGGCTTGTCATCGATGTTACAGGTAATTTAGTGACACATCCAGGATATTTTCTTCATTGTTGATTATTGATGAAGAATAATGTATACTTAGAAGCAAGTAATAGGAAACGCTAATATACTATTTTGATCCTTTCAACTATTACATTATGTTGTTTATTCACATCATAAAATCATTTCATGCAAATTGTTCAAGCCAAAATGGGTAACTATGAGAAACTTGTGCAGGCATGGGAGAAAGTTGGTACAAAATAGATGCAAGTTAAAAGCTACTTTTGAAATCTAAGGCTACACAGTTCCCTGCGATGTGATATCAGTATTTTCAGGGTCACTGGGAAATTACCTAACCTGCACAGAATAGACAATCACAAGTGCCACAGTGTCTCACGTGCATGTTCACAGTTTGAGGTGGCATTTTCAAGTTATTTTCATGCCCATTTCCTGTACAATTCTGTTAGAGCTGGAGAGGTGGACGGGTGTTAGAGGTGGACAGTGAATGGAGGTGTTGGAATTTGCCATTTTGTAAACAAAAAAAAGGATGTTTTCTTTTCTGGCTTCTTACAGTGAGTGTTACACTCACCCATACAGAAGCCAGTACATTTTAACTCATGTATCATAGCAGTCACTAAAACTGTGTTGGTTGCAACTAAACTACCAACCTGGAAAATCTCTGTGTGGGAAGCATCCATCCCTGACAGCAATTATCTTATAAGCAGTGGGCAGAACTCCTGAACAATATTCCCTCCTAACTGAGTGGGTATGACAGTATAAACAGAACCTGCACAAGCAAATGTTCAGATGTGAAATTGCATGGTAGTACTTTGATCTTAAAAGTACCATTCAATGTGACTAAACAGAGGTGTTCTGCAGGCAGAAGTGAACATTGTAAAGCCAATTAGAGATTTCTTGAAGTGACAGGATCTTAAGATATTGGGTTTTCCATTATGGGTCACCCTGTCTCTTACTTATTGGTCATAGCATTCTGCTACTGTTTTTTTAAATGATTGTCCATCTTCAATAACTTGCTCACTGTACTTAATTGAACAGTAATTGCTCTTTGATCACTAATCAGCCAATTAGGGGAAAATATGTGCTGAGTAATTGGCTCTTACACAGTGGAGGCTTCTGATTGTCATCTAAGATGGGCAGCAGTGTTCAGAAGCCACAAAGGGAATCCTGCTGCAATATCATATGTTAGGCCAAAAACTCTACAATGTAACACAATTCCAAAAGAATTCAAGGTATTATGTAAACTACTCTTCTTTTGTCTTCATCCAGATATAGTGAAGACTGTATGCTTCTGCAAATGAATATTACAGTACAGAATACCAATGATAATGTTTGGACTGTGATTTCCTTGGCAGAGTAACTGCATGTCTGATGAGTCAGTTTCAAATGTGCCATAACACCTTGCAAATTTTACTTGTTTGTTTAATATAACTTATAGGTTGAACTTTTCTACAATGTACTTAGGAGCTCTTGAATTTCAGACTATCCTTGTTATGGATCAGATATTGTAGTTTATCCCTTAAGATGCATAAAACTCCAGTTATATCTGATAGCACTGTAATGCAGCTAGTTAATATTTTGGAGAAATTAAAAAGTCAGTCAGTCAGAGAAATTGTTAAATCCAGAGAGACAGAAAGCTTGATGCTTCCGTGCAATGTTACAGAACCCTGGCTTGCTTGATTTCCACAGTATTCCAATTGCTGAAAGCACTTTAAATTCTCATTTGACTGGAGGTACGACAAGGGACAAATCTTACATCCATTCCTACTATATCAAGGAACCATGATTGAGGACTTTAACAGAGTTCTTGAGGAATTCTGCTCTTTTACCGCATGAAAGGCCAAACAGAACTTCCATTTACTGAGAACAGATGGTTCAAATTATATTTTTAGTTGTTACAACATGGCAGTGAACCCCTTTGTTAATTAAACCAAACACCCAGAAAGGCTCTCTTCGCCTCATAATCTGTTGGAATATGAGCGACAGAGAGCTCCCAAATTCCACTATTTAAAGAAAATAATATCAATTTATTCTTTAACTCTAAAAGTGAACATTAAATAACAACTATTGACAACTCAAGCCCTACTTTCTCTTTACTGCTTATTATCTGCCTCCAACTCTGTAACAATATACTGTTCCAATGAAACACTCATTAAAATTACATCACTTAATTTCATTGTTGGTGTCTCTCTCCTTCCAGCTGAAGATCCCCCGGGTTGTCTTCTTTCCTTTTCTGTGAATATGTTTCATATAAAAAGGTACCTTTGACAGAGAGTGTTTGGGTCTGTCTCAATGGCAATTACTCTATCGCTGGCAATTACTCTGTCTGACGTTCAAAATGCCTGCCTTTTTTTATCCCCTCAACATCAGATCATCTCATTGGTTTGGTGTTGGCAAAATAATAAATTCGAATTCAATTGGGTTTTAGTATCCTGGGCATAATTTAAACTGATTGGTTAGATGCAACTTTTTGTCAAACTAGCAACCAACTCAGTTTTTTTTTAGGTTTGATTAGATTAGCTATCTATTTCACAGCCAAATGTTACATTTCTTTAATTTTCCAGGACACTCTGAGACTGCTAGTTAGTCACATGACAGGTGCTTGTAAGCTCTCAGTGCAAAACGGCATTCACTCTCTGATAAAGGTACAGTACACACCTTCAACTTCATAGCGTAATGAAGTTCCAAAATCTTTGTTAACTAAGATACTCAATTACAAAACAGATTCTGAAGGGCTAAAGACTCTAAATCAAACTGAGATGTTTTTGGTGGGAGGGGCATTTCTTCAAGTCAGAAGAGCATAGCAACACTTAAAGGTAGAGTGTCTGTGGGCTATTTTATTTTCTAATGTGGCAGGGCTACAGCTTTGGACCAAGACAAACAGGAGTTCTATTCCAAGCCCGTTGAAAAGCAAAACAAATACCCAGGTGTTGCTGAACCGTGATATTATGTTTTTCAGTATCTATTTATTTTCAGACCAAGTTTATGACTACATCCAGGACTATTTGCATTTTATTTTAAATGAACCTCTAAAATGCAATAATTATATCCTCCACAATTGGATTACTCATTCCTTCTGCCTTTGAAATCATTTAAATAGCTATTCAGCTTGAGAAATATTGTGGATCTTTAGTGGAGGTGAGTTATAATTGATTAATGTTCAGGTAAATGTTTTGGAAATGTTGAAATTTCATTACTATAAATTACTATTCAGTTCCTAGCTCATAATAAATATATTTTTGATATATTCTATCTATTGTGGAAAAAGTGAAATGTGGTTGCTAGTATTTCAGAGTTGTAAAATGAAGGACATAATCAACATGACTGTTGCTGGCAAACATCAATTACAATTACAAGATTTATTTAAAGTTGCTCAAACACAGAATGTTCTTCATGTAGCACGAGGCAGGTCTGATTGTTTGATGTAGGTGAGACAGTGAACCACACTGTTCGCTGAAGTACTATGCTTCAGTTGAGACCATAAAGAGAGTATCTGTTTACCTGTTCACATATATGTAACTATTTGGATAAGATCTGATGGCTGTTGCATAGTCTGGGCTAATGTTTATTGCTCAGCTTCATCTTGAGATTGGGCTTTCTCTCTCTCTCTCTAGAGCATGATGGTGGGCATCAATTGGCAGACTATGTTGCCAGTGCATCTGGCAGGCATCAGGCTCTCCTTACCTACCAAGATAGGGGGTGGGGGTGGTGAGGTTAAGTCAAAGGCAGCCCCATGGAGGCGCTCTGCCTTAAGTGGTGGTTTCACTGTTTTTGTGCTTTTGATGAAAGCTTTGAAAAGTCTCTGAAAGGCCACCCTCTTGATGGGCCATTTTCCAAGTTGTTACCTTGTTGCCCAGCAGGGTGAACCTCCAAGGCCTCTGATTGCCTCCCCTGTTTTCTAGCATTGACAGGCTGTCCATCACCTTCACTTGGACAGTGAACCATTCTCCATGGCAATTATCTTTTAAATTTGTCAATTTCCAAAGGATGAACTATTTGGGACCAGGAGATGTTCCTTTCTTCACTTCCCTGGGGAAAGATCAGCCACCTATCTCACTGTGCTCATCACCATAGTACTTAGTTAAACACTAAATATGCCTTATATAACTTGCTATAATGTGACACCTATTTCCTGTAGCAGTAGATTCCTAATATTACATTTCTATCATCATATTAATTATAAAGTAGCTGAACAGGAAATAGGATATGGTTAAAGGAAGAAGAAGTGAGAGATGCACTACCAGGCCAATCAATGAAAAAATACCAATTATGAAATTCTGAATGGTGATTTATAAAAACCTATTGATAACTCAAAGAAACTGCTCAAAAACTTTTTTTAAAAAACGCCGGCTTAACTAATTTGTTTTATCAGCAACTGAAATTTCAGAGGAGGAATATTTTTCATAATAATCACATCTGGTTAATGGTGGGTTTTTAGCAGAAATGGTTGGAAATAGGGTACTCAGACTCACAGACATCTCCCCTCCCTCACCGAGACGAAACATTTCCTCTGTAACTTCTTTGCTGCTCACATCTCTGTTGTGAACAAAATGGATAAAGAGCACCCAATGGACATAGCAGATTTAGATTTTCAGAAAGCTTTTGATAAAGTCCTCCAAATGAAGCTGGTTAGAAAAAAGGAAGAGAGAGGAGGTGATGTAATGGCATAGACTAAAGACAGATTAATTGCACACAGAAGGTAGAGAGTAGGAATAAATGGGTCATTCCCACATTGCTAGGTGGGTTACTGCAAAGACTCTAGTATATCAATGATTTGACATGGAAGGAAAAAAAGGAAGGAGAAATTAGAGTACAAAACATAGTTAGTTATATTAAAACAGACAGTAAGCATAGCGAGATTTGAGATTTGTGGATCAGGTTGAGGTTTTAGATGTAGGTTTGCTTGCTGAGCTGGAAGGTTCATTTCCAGACGTTTCATTACCCTACTAAGTAACATCTTCAATGCTGAAAATTCCAGCTTTCTATTTATATGTTTGGGTTTCTTTGGGTTGGTGATGTTATTTCCTGTGATGATATTATTTCCGGTGGTGAAGTCACTTCCTCTTCCTTTTCTCAGGGCGTGGTAGATGGGGTCTAACTCGATGTGTTTGTTGATAGAGTTCCGGTTGGAATGCCATGCTTCTAGGAATCCTCGTGCGTGTCTTTGTTTGGCATATCCTAGGATGGATGTGTTGTCCTAATCGAAGTGGTGGTCTTTCCTCATCCGTAAGTGAGGATACTAGTGAGAGAGGGTCATGTCTTTTAGAGGCTAGTTGGTGTTCATATATCCTGGTGGCTAGTTTTCTGCCTGTTTGTCCAATGTAGTATTTGTTACAGTCCTTGCACGGTATTTTGTAAGTGACACTGGTTTTGCTCATTGTCTGTATATGGTCTTTCAAGTTCATTAGCTGCTGTTTTAGTGTGTTGGTGGGTTTGGTGGGTTTGTGGGCTACCAAAGGGAGAGTGGCTAAGGAAGTGTTATGGCTGCTTGTTTGGGTTTGTTACTGAGAATTCAGTGGACTGTCTTCATTGGGTACCCATTCTTTTTGAATAGACGGTATACGTGATTTTCCTCTGCTCTACATAGTTCCTCTGTGCTGCAGTGTGTGTTGGCTCATTGAAATAATGTTCTGATGCAGCTTTGTTTGTGGGTGTTGGGATGATTGCTTCTGTAGTTCAGTATTTGGTCCGTATGTGTTGTTTTCCTGTAGACACTGATTTGAAGTTCCCCATTGGCTGTTCGCTCTACTGCGACATCTAGGAATGGCAGTTTGTTGTTGCTTTCCTCCTCTTTAGTGAATTTTATGCCATTAAAGGGTATTAGTGATGGTCTTGATGGTCTTCTGTAAATTGTTTCGTTTAGTGATGACAAAGGTGTCATCCACATAGCAGACCCAAAGTTTGGATTGGATGGTTGGCAGAGTTGTTTGTTCAAGTCTCTGCATTATTGCCTCTGCTAAGAACCCTGATATTGGAGATCCCATGGGTGTTTCATTGGTTTGTCTGTAGATTTTGTTGTTGAAGGTGAAGTGTGTGGTAAGGCATAGGTCCACTAGCTTGATGATACTGTTGATGAAGTTAGTGGTGTTTGGTGTATGTGTTTTTGGGTCTTCTAATAGTGTAGTCATTGTTTCTTTGGCCAGGTCAATGTTGATTGATGTAAACAGGGCTGTTACATCAAAGTAGACCATTACTTCATCCTCTTCTATCTTAGTATCTTTGATGGTCTTCAGGAATTCTTGGGTGGAGTGGGTGGGTGTTGCCAATTTCTCAGCAACAAACCCAAACAAGCAGACAAAACATGTCCAGAAACCCTAGCCGCTCTCCCCTATATCAAAGACATCTCGGAAATGACTGCCAGGCTACTCAGACCCCTTAGCATCATGGTAGCCCACAAACCCACCAACACACTAAAACAGCAGCTAATGAAGTTGAAAGACTCTATACAGACAACGAGCAAAACTAATGTCATTTACAAAATACTGTGCAAGGACTGTAACAAACGCTACATTGAACAAACAGGCAGAAAACTAGCCACCAGTTTACATGAACAACACCTAGCCACAAAAAGACATGACCCTCTCTTACTAGTATCCTCACATACGGATGAGGAAGGAACCACTTCAACTGGAACAACATATCCATCATAGGACAGGCCAAACAAAGACACGCATGAGAATTCTCCGAAGCATGGCATTCCAACTGGAACTCTATCAACAAACACATCGAGTTAGACCCCATCTACCACCCCCTGAGAAAAGGAACAGGAAGTGACTTCACCACAGGAAATAACATCACCAGTCCAAAGAAACTCAAACATATAATAGAAAGTAGGAATTTTCAGCATTGCTTTGCCTGAGGCCCACTAAAGATGTTACCTAGTAAGGTAACGAAATGTCAGGAAATGAACCTTCCAGATCAGCGAGCAAACCTACATACAGACAGTAAGCATTTCTGAATGCATTTATAAAGAATAAAGAGTAAGCAAGTATTGGTTCTATAAAGAGTGAGGCGAGAGGATTAGTAATAAAAAATATATTAATTGCAGTTGAATTGAACAGAAAGTTTGCAGCTGTATCTGCTGTGGAGGACATCCAGAACTAATTGTGAATCAAAGATGTCGAGAGGAACTTAAGCATAGTAGTATTCATCTAGAAAAGGGTACTGCAGAAATTCCTGAAAATAGGCCATTTTGTTAAATTTTTCTTTCTTGTTCTCAATAGGCAAATTCATGGGAAATAACAATGTAAAACAGAAAAACAACATTTTGTGCTATGCAAAATCAGAACTCATGGAGTCAGATAACATATTAACATGCTTAGAAGGATGATTAGGCAGCAGAAAATAGCTATAGGAAAATATGGATCATTTCTCAGTTTACTCAAATATGATGAGTGGAGTACCACAGGAATCAATGTCCTCACAATACCTATTCTGATTTGAATGAAGGAACCAAATGTATGATTGTAAAATTTGCTGATGACACAAAGAGTTAAGAAAGTAAGTTTTGAAGAGAATATAATGAGTCTGCAAATGAATATGTGAAGGTTAAGCAAGTGATCGAAAAATTGGCACATAGAGTGAAATATGAAGTGTACACTTTGACAGGAAGTTTAGAACAGCATCATAATATTGAAATTGAAAGAGATTTCACAGGTCTGATGTACAAAGAGGTCTGTATGTCCTTATACTTGAATCATATAAGGTTAGTATGTGCAGGTACAACAAGTGATTATGAGGAGAAATTAAATTTATTGTTTATTGCAAGGGGTACAGAATGTAATAGTAGAGATACTTGGCCACAGTTTTATAGCACCCTGATAAGACCATATCTGCGGTTTTGGTCTCCTTTTTTTAAGAAAGGATGTGGTTGTGTTGGAGGCAGTTTAGAAAAGCATTCAAATGGTTGAGAGGAAATTGTCTTATGAGGAAAGATGGTTCATCCTAGACATCCTCAACATGACCTCCCAACCCCTACACTCAATACTCTGACAAATAAAGGAAAGCATACCAAACACCACCCCTTTGCTATCCTATCTAGCTGTAACTCCACTTTCAAGAAACTATGAACCTGCACTCCCAGGTCTCTTTGTTCAGCAACACTCTCCAGTTTCTTATCATTAAGTGTAAGTCCTGCACTGATTTGCCTTTCCAAAATGCAGCACTTTACATTTATCCAAATTGAACTCCATCTGATACTCCTCAGCCTATTGGCCCATCTGATCAAGATCCGTTGTACTCTCAGGTAATCTTCTTCATTATCCACTACATCTCCAATTTTGGTGTCATCTGCAAACTTACTAACTATACCTCTTATGTTCACATCATCCAAGTTATGTGCAGCAAAATATTGACAGAGGAATATCCAAATGTTACAACATCTTTTACAGGGCAACTGTATATTTATGTATTTTTTTCTCTAAAATTCCACAACAATCTTTGAAATCTGAAGATATAAGACTTCACAATTGTCGAAGTTAATTTTTCGATGAAGATCAATTGTTTGGCAATAATTAAGACTTACTATGTCACTAAAAAGACATCAAGACGACAATGATCACTTTGTTAAAATTCCAGCTTTAGTCCATATCTATCAAATTGGTTTGGAAACTTTACACCATTCAATATATTTGAAGGGGAGCTGGGTGGCTAGATGCCATTTTCATGTAGCTCACAGAGTAATGTTGTATCTCAGACAGTGGTCTGGATTTAGTGATGGTGATGGGGTTCTGACTCATCATTTGTAGAACAATGAAAAACATGTTTTTAAGTAAAAGGCATATTTAAGTTAGACATTTAACTACCCAGTATCAGGCTTTCTTGGGGATTTATGAGCCTGGCAGCAGTAATACTGTCTCAGCAACTTTCAGTCAATCAAAGCTGCAGCTCTCCATTATTAGCAATGTCAGTGTTGTTGCTTGGGGTAGTGGTCCACAGACTGTCGGTCTGTGGATTCAGATGTGTAAATCTGGAATAGGGGTGATGAGGAGGCGATACAGGAGAGGGAAAGGTAGGTAAGAGGTAAGGGCTTCAGCCTTCTCTTCTCTGTGCTGGGTCATTCAATTGACAACTAATTAGCTATGAACATGGACACTTCCAGTGGACTACTGGCCTCTGAGAGGCACTGGAAAGTCAATCTTGGAAGTCACCAGGAAATTCCAGCGGGCTCAGTAATGAGTCAAATTGACATCCTGCTGTGAACTGTGAGTTTCTTGCATCGGTTACTTCCTACCTCTGACTTACTCGTAGAACTAGATTAGAAACTGATACATGACCTCTCCCACTATTAAGTGGGCTGACCAACATGTTTCCTGCCCCAATGAGGTGGCTTAAGTGCCACCTATTTGCTCCTGCAATATCCTGTTTAATTGCGTATATGCTCTTGTCATAAGTTTTAATGCACTTTAAACATCAGTAACAACAAATGCTGATAGCCTCACCATTATTTTCACAGCATGATACAACCTGTTAGTGTTCTTGGGCTTGACACTGGTTATGGGGGAAAATTAGCTACTGAGTAATTTTGATTTAAATATTTTGTAAAAAAAAGTATTAGAATATCCACTATTTTATGTCCATTCCTCAGCAGGTCTGACAGCATTGTTATTCAGTACAACCGAGTTACTGGGTAAGACACAGTCCACACAAGTTCTAGGTATAGAGGTGAGCAGATGCTAAAATTAGCACCAGCTGCCAGCGCACCAATTCCCTGTCAGCATACTATGGCAGAATATCTTGCAGGCATGAGTGGGGCAAGTGACAAGGCCCCATTGACCCCCTGCCCACTAACAGTTGAAACAGTTCATGAAATAAAAACAGAAATTGCTGAAGAAACTCATCATGTCTGACAACATCTGCTGAGAGAAAACACAGTTAACGTTTTGAGTCCAGTGACCTTTCAGATCTTCAGCATCTGCAGTACTTTGATTCATTGAATTTGTTAATGACCAGTTAACACCAATTATTGGTGGCTGCCTGAGATTTTTCACTCAGTCTAAAGGTCTCAGCATGTGGCAGGGACTCTTGAACTGCCTGGAGGCAGGCCTCTGGTAGCAGGCCAGAGTTGGGGTGAGGGGCAGTGTACCAACAGATTTACACCCAAATTCTCTGGTCTCCAGATCATCAAAGATGTGGTGTATGACAAAAGATGTGCATCAGGAATCTGCAGAAGTCATGATGTCCAGACATATGTGGAAATTATGTTGGAATTATTGGGAATATCCCCTGTCCAATCACCGGCCACACAATTGGCCGGTAAGCCCTTTGACCACCCAAGTACTCCCTCCACCCAACTCAACCTAAATACACCACAACCTGTCGACTATCTCCTGACCAGCTGACTACCCATTAGACCACCCATGCAGCATTATCCCAAGACACAACCCAACTACCATTGACCCCCTGAACCAGCTGACTATTCTTCTAACACCCAACTACCCCAACCCAACCTAACTGCTCCCCTAATCGCACTATATCCCCAACCACTGCATTGACCTAACCTGAACAACTGGTTACCCTATCTCAAACATCCAACCACTCCCCATCCTCTCCCAAGTGGGACCAGAGATAACAGGGAAGGAAGTTGTTAGAATTTAGATAGGTTTAAGTGAATGACCAAGAATTTAGCAAAATTTGAAGCTATCTACTTTTGTACATGAAACACAAAACATTATTATGCTGGTATAAGAAGTAAGGCAAATGGAATTTTGACTTTTATTGCAAGTGGAAGTGAGTACATAAGTAAGGAATATTAGGGTTGCATAAGGCATTGGTAAGACTGAAGCAGGTCATAGTCCAACAGGTTTGTTTGGAAGTACAAGCTTTCAAAGCGCTGCTCCTACCTAATGAAGGAGCAGCACTCCTAAAGCTTGTACTTCCAAATAAACCTGTCGGACTACAATCTGGTGTTGTGTGATTTTTAACTTTGTCCAGCCCAGTCCAACACAGGCACCTCCACATCATTGGTAAGACTATGCCTGGTGCATTGTGTAGTATTTTGTTCCCTTACTTCAGAAGGGATTTAGCCATCAAAATCAATTATTTTTGTGACATCAACTAGAGTTTTTTTGGGCATTGATAAATATTGAGATTTTTGCTAGCTGAACACATCAGAGTTCTCTGAAAGTCTTGATCTGTGCACATGGGTGGTAGTGCATGGGAAGTGTCCACTTTTAATGGGCTGATTTGCATTGCTCAGACACCTGGTCTCCCTGAGATTCTTTCCTTTCAATTAGCGTGTTGTACAAGAATTTTTTTAACAAACACTCATCAGACAATCTGCAAATTTCCTGCCATCTTATCTCAACACTCTTCTACAGAATGTCCATGTCAGTCAGTCTCCACAACCACCTGATGAAGGACCAGCACTCCGAAAGCTATTGCTTCCAAATAAACCTGTTGAACTATAACCTGGCGTTGTGTGATTTTTAACCATATCAGTCGGAGAATCTTAGTTACCTTGCTATCTGATTTTGAGTAGTCTCTAAAAACAGATAATGTGAAAGTGTGTGGCTTGTTTTCTTGTCTAGAGTAAACTGTCCATGTCTCATTATTGTTGAGAAACAAATTCCTCTTCAATATCAGTTAGTTATTCATCGAGACCAAACAGCAACACTGTCCTTTACCATACTAGCTTTGACTTCATCATCAATATAAATATTCTGGCGATATTACTACCAAGGTTGATGTTTTGTCAACTGCTTCAAATCTTTGACAATTCTCTGTAATGGTTGCTTACACCTATCCATCGGAAGCAGAGAAGGCTCCCTATATTGATTCTTGGAACAAATGAATTTCCTTCAAAGGAAAGGTTGAGCAGGTTGGAAGAATGGTTTTTCGAATTTTTTTTGGAAGAATGAAGGATCTTACTGAAATATATCAAATTCTGGGATGTTTGATGGTGTGATACTGAGAATAAGTTTCCCTTTCAAGAGAAATTTAGAAGTGGTGGCATTATTGCCAACAACAGTTTATGAATTTAAGACAAGAAGTGAGGAGCAATTTTGATCTACTAGGGAGCCAAGAGAAATGTCGGGTCAGGCAGGAAAGGGGAGTTAAGACCACAATCATATCAGCAGTGAACCTACTGAAAGACATAGTGAGGCTCTGGGCGCCAAATGGTCTATTTCTGTTTCTGTTTCTTATGTTTCTATGTCCTCTGATACCTAACACAGTCATTTTGGGCATAAGCTCTTCATCAGAAATGAAGGCTTCTCATCCTGATGAAGGGCTTATGCCTGAAACATCGATTCTCTTGCTCCTTGGACGCTACTGTGCTTTTCCAGCACCAAAATCTCGACTCTGATCTCCAGTATCTGCAGTCTTGACTTTCTTCTGTATGTAAAACACAGATGCATACATGTCTAATTTTATGATGTTATTCTAATGCCCATTTCATCAAAATGAAAACCGTGTCCTTTTCCAGGTATGACTGTACACGGGCATATTAAGAATTAAACATCCCACCAAGTAAAAAACAGTTTATTTTCAAATTATTGAATTGAACTTCTTTTACTCAATTAGACTTGAGACACTGATAACAAATAAATACTTTGCCTATGTATGTATAAATATTACTTTATATAGTGATGTGAAATGTGCTCCCACCTTAAATTTAAATGTTCAATTATGGATGTTTAATCATGAATTAATCAGAAACTTATATGAATTACCAATAAGTTCTCTTGCACCTATCATTTTGATTCCCCTCCTGATTTGTCAGGTCAGTGACAGGCATTCTGCAGATGTTTCACAATGGCATTAAGTCACATTAATCTAACCATAAACATAAGTGATGGTATTGAAGAGAATTCATTGTGCACTTGTTTCAGCTTGTTTATCTAATTTAACCTCAGCTTCCAATATTCAGAACTTATTGGGTGTGTTGAAGAAGCGGCAAACGTTAGAACAACTTTATTCAGAAAACAAGAAAGGTATGAATCCTTACTATAATCTTGAACAGACACAACCTCCATTCCATGAGGTATCGCCAAATCCTTCTGAAGTAGTATTTTATCGTGAGTATGCTGATAACCAACGAAGTTACCTTCACCCTTACACAGATGGAGTATCTTATCCTGAGAATGATAAACTAAAGGAATACCATGCTTCTCCTGAAGTTACAAAACCTCTTAACCGCATGGTGGAACCTCTTCCTGATCCCAAGGTCATCAACACTGCTGGTCCTTCATTAAATCTCACCAGTAATGATGAAATAGAGCAACAGTATTATTCTGAGGTTCTAGCACAGCCTTCTACTGAGATGACACATTCACCTTATCCTGATGATGTATCTCTAACAAATGGTGAAGTGGCACCACCACTGAATTCCAAAATGACACTCTTACCAACTCCTGATGGGTCTCCAGCGTCACCTCCTGAAATGAAACCAGTGCCTGTTCCTGAAGTACTACCACCATCTTCACCCAAAGCGGCAGCTCAACCTTATGGTTCACCCCAAATGGCACCTCATTCAGTGCCTGTTGCAATACTTCCAAATGCACCTGAAGTGGCACCACCTCAATCACCTGAAGTGGCACCACCTCAGTCACCTGAAGGGGCACCACCCCAATCACTTGGATTGGCACTGCCAGTTTCACATGAATTGCCATTGCCAGCTTTGCATGAAGATGCACCACCACAATCACCTGGATTTGCACTTTCACCCATTATGGCTTTACCACAAACACAAGACATCGCAGTGTCAGCTTCACCTGATGTGGCATCACCACAATCACCTGAATTGACACCATCCTCACTGGAATTGGCATCTTCATCATCTGAATTGGCATTGCCATCTTCATCTAAATTGGCAGCAACTTCACTCGAGGTTGCATCACCTCAATCACCTGAAATGGTACTACCATCTTCACCTGATATAACATCACCACGTTCACCTGAAGTGGTACCTTCATCTTCATCTGAGAAGACAACACCAAAAGCACCCAACACTGCACTGCCATCGTCACCTGAATTGGCACCACCACGACCACCTGAACTAACACCAAGCTCACCAGAATTGACACCACTGTCTTCAGCTGATGTGGCACCACAAAGATCATCTGAACTGGTAACACCATCTTCACCTGAACTGGCACCACCACAATTACCTGATGTGGCACCACCACGATCACCTGAACTGGCACAGCCACCTTCATTTGATGTGGGACCACCACGTTCACCTGATGTGGCACGACAATCACCTGATGTGGCACCACCTCTTTTGCCTGAACCACCACCACCACCTTCACCTGATATGGCACCACTACAATCACCTCATGTGGCACCACCACAATCACCTGATGTGGCATCACCTCGATCACCTGATGTAGCAGCACCACCTTCACCTGATGTGGCACCACCACTTTCAGCTGGTTTGGCACAGTCTTCACCAGATGTGGCACCACCTCGTTCACCTGATGTGGCACCACCTCGATCACCTGATGCAGCACTACCACAATCACCTGATGTGGCACCACAATCTTCACCTGATGTAGCACCACCACTTTCAGCTGGTTTGGCACAATCTTCACCTGATGTGGCACCACCACAATCACCTGATGTGGCATCACCTCGTTCACCTGATGTAGCACCACCACCTTCACCTGATGTAGCAGCACCTCAATCACCTGATGTGGCACCACCTCGTTCACCTGATGTGGCACCACAACCTTCACCTGATGCAGCACCACCACAATCATCTTATGCGGCACCACCTCGATCATTTGATGTGGCAGCACTATGGTCACCTGATGTGGCACCACAACCTTCACCTGATGTGGCACCATCTCGATCACCTGATGCAGCACCACCACAATCACCTGATGTAGCACCACCTCGATCACCTGATGTGGCACCACAACCTTCACCTGATGTGGCACCACCTCAATCATTTGATGTGGCAGCACTATGGTCACCTGATGTATCACCACAACCTTCACCTAATGTGGGACCACCACCTTCACCTGATGTGGCACCACCTCGATCACCCGATGTGGCACCACCACAATCATCTGATGTGGCACCACCTCGATCACCTGATGTATCACCACAACCTTCACCTAATGTGGGACCACCACCTTCACCTGATGTGGCACCACAACCTTCACCTGATGCAGCACCACCTCGATCACCTGATGTGGCACCACCTCGATCGCCTGATGTGGCACCACCTCAATCATCTGATGCAGCACCACCTCGATCACCTGATGTGGCACCACCACAATCACCTGATGTGGCACCACCTCAATCATCTGATGTGGCAGCACTATGGTCACCTGATGTGGCGCCACCACCTTCACCTGATATAACACCACCTCGATCTCCTGAATTGGCAGTTCCATCTTCATTTGATGTGGGACCACCTCAATCACCTAATGTAGCACCACCACCTTCACCTGGTGTGGCACCACCACCTTCAACTGATATTGCACCACCTCGATCACCTGATATGGCACCACAACCTTCACCTGATGCAGCACCACCACAATCATCTGATGTGGCACCACCTCGATCACCTGAAGTATCACCACAACCTTCACCTAATGTGGGACCACCACCTTCACCTGATGTGGCACCACAACCTTCACCTGATGTGGCACCACCTCGATCACCTGATGTGGCACCACCTCGATCATTTGATGTGGCAGCACTATGGTCACCTGATGTATCACCACAACCTTCACCTAATGTGGGACCACCACCTTCACCTGATGTGGCACCACAACCTTCACCTGATGCAGCACCACCACAATCATCTGATGTGGCACCACCTCGATCACCTGATGTGGCACCACCACAATCATTTGATGTGGCACCACCTCGATCACCTGAAGTATCACCACAACCTTCACCTAATGTGGGACCACCACCTTCACCTGATGTGGCACCACAACCTTCACCTGATGTGGCACCACCTCGATCACCTGATGTGGCACCACCTCGATCATTTGATGTGGCAGCACTATGGTCACCTGATGTATCACCACAACCTTCACCTAATGTGGGATCACCACCTTCACCTGATGTGGCACCACAACCTTCACCTGATGCAGCACCACCACAATCACCTGATGTGGCACCACCTCAATCATCTGATGCAGCACCACCTCGATCACCTGATGTGGCACCACCTCAATCATCTGATGTATCACCACAACCTTCACCTAATGTGGGACCACCACCTTCACCTGATGTGGCACCACAACCTTCACCTGATGCAGCACCACCACAATCACCTGATGTGGCACCACCTCAATCATCTGATGCAGCACCACCTCGATCACCTGATGTGGCACCACCACAATCACCTGATGTGGCACCACCTCAATCATCTGATGTGGCAGCACTATGGTCACCTGATGTGGCGCCACCACCTTCACCTGATATAACACCACCTCGATCTCCTGAATTGGCAGTTCCATCTTCATTTGATGTGGAACCACCTCAATCACCTAATGTAGCACCACCACCTTCACCTGGTGTGGCACCACCACCTTCAACTGATATTGCACCACCTCGATCACCTGATGTGGTACCGCAATCTTCACCTAATGTGGGACCACCACCTTCAACTGATGTGGGACCACTACAATCACCTAATATGGCACCACCTCGATCACCTGGTGTGGCACCACAACCTTCATCTGATGTGACACCACTGCAATCACATGGACTGGCACCATCTCTTTCATCTGATGTGGCACCACGAACACCCAATGTGGCAGCACCAGGATCACCAAATGTGGCACCACCACCTTCACCTGAGGTGGCACCACCACTTTCACCTGGTGTGGCATCACAATCTTCACCTGATGTGGCACCACCACGATCACCTGAGGTGGCACCACAACCTTCACCTGATGTGGCACCACTACAATCACCTGGATTGGCACCACCATCTTCATCAGATGTGGCACCACCGCAATCAACCAATGTGGCACCACCTCGATCACCTGAACTGGCACCCCCACTTTCACCTGAAGTGGCACCACCACCTTCATCTGAGGTGGCAGCACCACGATCACCTGAATTCAAACCATCATCTTCCCCTGATGTGGCACCACCACGAGCACCTGAATTAGCACCACCACAATCACCACAATCACCTGAACTAGCATCGGCATCTTCACCTGATATGACATCACCACATTCACCTGAATTAGCATCACAGCAATCACCTGAATTCAATATACCATCTTCACCTGCAGTGGCAGCACCACGACCACCTGAATTGGCATCACCACAATCACCTGATGCGGCAGTGCCACGAGCACCTGATGTGGCAGCACCACAATCACCTGAGTTAACATTACCACAATCACCTCAATTTATGCTGCCAGCTTCACCTGACGTGGCACCACCACGATCGCCTGGACTGGCATCACCACAATCACCCGAAATGGCACCACCATCTTCACCTGATGTGCCATCACCACAACCACTTAATGTGGCACTACCAAGATCACCTGAACTGGCTCCTCCTTCACATGAAAGGGTACTAGCACAATCACCTGAAATAGTGTTAGTACCTTCACCTGAACTGACACCTCCATCTTTACCTAACATGGCAGCCCCTCGATCACCAGAACTAGGACCATCACCTTCCCCTGAAGTGGCACCTTCTTCACTTGAAGTTGCACCACCACAATCATCTGAATTGGCACTACTGCAATCAGCTGAAGTAGCATCATCACAAATACCTGAATCAGCACCATCCTCTTTACCTGTTATAGTAGCCCCACATTCCCCTGAATTAGTACCATCATTGTCATCACCTGAAATGGTATCACTATCTTCACCTAATGTGGCATTACCACAGTCATCTGAATTGGCATTATCTTCTTCACCTGAAGTGATGCCACCATTGTCACCTGAATTAGCAGCACCAACTTTTCCTATTATCGCAGCACTACAATCACCTGACATGGTACTAGGTCTTTCACCTGAATTGGCACCTCAGTTTTCTGCTGAGATAGCAAAACCATGGTCAACTGAATCGGGACCATCATCTTCACTTGATGTGGCTCCACAACAATCACCTGAATTGGCTTCACAGTCTTCACCTGAAGTTGCACCATTCCAATCACCTAAAGTAGCAACATTGTTTTCACCTGAATTGATGCCACCACGAGCACCTGAATTCAAATCCCTATCTTCACTTGAAGTGGCAGCACCAAGATCACCTGATGTGGCACCACTTGAACGAACAGTATCTTCACCATTTTCAACTGAGATGGCACAATCATCATCACCTGAAGTGGCATCACTATTTTCACCTGAAGCAGCATCAGTATCTTCATTTGACATGGCGTCGCCATTTCCACTGGAAGTGATATCACCATTTTCACCGGAATTTGCACCGCCATTTTCATCTGAATTGGTACCTCGATCTTCACCTGAAGTGGAATTACTGCAATTACCTGGATTGGCATCTTCATTATCAGCTGATGGGGTAATTCTGACAACCTCTGATATGGTGTCATCTCCTGACTTGGCACTTCCACCTTCACCTGGCAAGACATCTTCATTATCACCTGAATTAACACGTGTTCCATCCTATCTGCCTTCACATGATCGAGCTCCTCCATCCTCATTTGATATGGCCTCTCTGTCCTCACCTGGCATGCTATCTTCATTTTCCCCTTACTCACATGATATGAGTTCCCCATCACTTGTCATGAGATCCCCACCATCACCTGAAGTAGCCCATCCAACTTATTCTGAAACGGTATTGATGCATCCTCCTGAAATGAGGACTCCTGCTTATCTTGAAGTAGCACGTAAACCTTTTGCTAAAGCGGCTTCTTCAGCATTTCCTCAAATGATGTCCCCACATCATCCTGAGCTGAAGTCTCTACCTTATGAAAAAATGATATCCCAACCTAAGCCTGAAATAATATCTCCAAGTTATCTTAAACTAAAAACTTCATCATATCCGAAAGTAATAGCTTCACCTTATGCTAAAGTGAAGTCCTCAGCTCATCCTAAACAGCTACCTCTAACCTATCCTGATGTGGGACATTCTAATTATCAAGAAGTGATGTCACCACCTAATCCACAAATGGCATTTCATCCTTATCCTGAAGTTATGACCTCATCACATCTTGAAACACCATCCCAACTTCGTTCTGAAAGGGGATCTCTGCCTTATTCTAAAAAGGCACAACCATCTCGTCCCAAAATGAAACCTTTGCTTGAACCATCCCCGTACCTTAGTTTAGACCCTCACCCTTATACTGGAATGGAATCTTTCCATAATCCTAGAATGAAATCACCACCTTACCCTGAAGTTGGAGCTCATTCTGCAGCAAATCCTGAAGAACCACTTTCTGTTTTACAAAGAGAAGTAACTTCATCAGGACTTGCAACGCTACTGCATCGTAAAAAAACTTATCCACAACATTCTACTGAGAAGCAAAAATTGGATGAATCTCACCCTTATGTTGAGATAAAGTCTGAAGCACCCGTTCAGAACTCTAAACATTCCTGCCGCCCTGGGTGGACTTATCACAAATACATATCATCCTGCTATCAATTTTTCCCTAAGTTGAAAAAAACCTGGATAGAAGCCGAGGTAAGACAAAAAACTTTATTTTTTCTTTAAATATTCGTTGTTGAGATGTGTGCTTCGGTGCTGAGAATGGTGGGCGGGATGGTGGCACAGTGGTTAGCCCTGCTGCCTCACAGCGCCAGAGACCCAGGTTCAATTCCCGCCTCAGGCGACTGACTGTGTGGAGTTTGCACGTTCTCCCCAGGACTGCGTGGGTTTCCTCCGGGTGCTCCGGTTTCCTCCCACAGTCCAAAGCTGTGCAGGCCAGGTGAATTGGCCATGCTAAATTGCCCGTAGTGTTAGGTAAGGGGTAAATGTAGGGGTATGGGTGGGTTGTGCTTCGGTGGGTCGGTGTGGACTTGTTGGGCCGAAGGGCCTGTTTCCATACTGTAATGTAATCTAAAAAAACAGTTGTTAAGGCGCTTATGACAAACCTCTATAACCATCCAGACTGTATACTGTAAAAATGAAGTCACCAATTCCCAGAGGACCATACAGCTGCTTTCTCACCTGAGAGTCACTAATCCTCAGGTGAAGGGAGAGGTTGAGAATGTAGGACATTTATGCTGACCTCAGCCAGTACAGGAATTGAACCTGTGCTGTTGGCATCACTTTGCATCTCAATTACCACCCAAGACTGAGGTCAGATAGGGAGTTCCAAGATTTTTGACAGAAACAATACGAAGTAACAGTGACACAGGCCAAAGTCAGAATATTGAAATGAAAACTGAAACTGCTGGAGAAATTCAGTAAGTCTGATAGTATCTGTTTATAGAGAAAAAGTTAACATTTTGAGTCGAATGTACTGAAGTTCTGAAGAAGAGTCACATTGGACTCTCTCCAAAGATGCTGCTGGATCTACTGGGTTTTTTCAGCGCTTTCTATTTTAATTTTGGATTTCTAGCATCAATAATACTTTGCTTTTATTGGCCATGGAATGTTGTTGGAAACTTGGAGGGTATGGTGTTCACCAGTCCCTGATTCTTTTGTTCTTTCAGGAAGGGGAAGGGCAAGAATCTGGAAGGTAAGGCTGAAGAAGTCTTCAAGTTATTGCCAACCATTTCCAGTTAAGACACATTGCAGCTATATTTTGCCAACGATGGAGGGGTTCAATATTCACAGTAGAGATGTTAATCAATTGTGTTAGATGGTGTTGGGCTTTTCAGTGCTATATCCAATCATACTCCTGACTTGTGACTTATTGGCTGTATTACCTTTTGGGAATCAATAGATATGCCACTTAAAATAGAATCAACAACCTTAATTTCTGCTTATTCAAATACATTAACATCACCACATTATCCTCCACCCCCCTCTACATAACCAATGATCTGGGATTTAAAAGTTTAACTAGACCAGCAGTAGAAATACGACAAGAGTTAACCAGTGGCTTGGAATTCTATGGAGAGTAACAACTCTTGAAGCACCAAATCTCCCCCTACACCTATGAGGCACAAATTAGGAGTCTGATGAAATACTCTCTACTTGCCCCTCAATAAGCACAGCTGTGACAACACTTAGCAAGTTGATACCATTCGAGCCAAGGTAGCTTGCTTGATCATCATACCATCCAGCAAGCGAAACATCTGCTCCCTCCACCGTTGACACGCTGTGACAGAAGTCTGTATAACAAGATGTATTGCAGCACCATGTCAAGACTCCTTTGGCAGCACCTTGCAAATTCTCAAGCTGTACCATCTAGTAGGACAATGAATTGAAATCTCACCTGTAAATTCCCCTCCAAGCTAAATTTAGAACTGTCTCACTATTTATTCACTGTTGTTGAAATAGAATCCTGGAACCCTTTCCGAGCAGCATACGAATTACTACGGTTCAATAAGCTGGCTTACCACCACCTTCTTCGTAGTAGCACAGTACTACATATGCATGCAGCATAAGCAGCAAGTGATAAACAAAGCTAAGAGACTCCACAACCAACAGAGCCCATCTAAGCTTTACAGTCCTGTTGCATCCAATTGTCAAGTGTGGTGGATAACTAAATAGTTCACTTGAGGAGACTCTGCAAATATTCCTAACCTCAATGATGGGGGAGCCCAGAACATTGGTACGAAAGATGAGACTGAAGCATTTGCAATATTGTCAGCCAGAAGTGCTGCGAGAATGGAGAGATTCACAGCATCACGGATACCAGTCTTCAACTAATTTGATTCACTCCATGTGGTATCAAGAAATGATTGGCGGTACTGGATACCTCAAAAATTATAGTTCCTGACGACATACTGCTATAACATTGAAGACATACACTCGAGAACTTGCTGTTCCCCTAACCAAACTCTTCCAGTACAGGTTTGACCTGTATCAACCTGACAAAAGTGTAAATTTACCCAGATAGCTCCAATACACAGAAAGCAGAACAAGTCCAACCTGGCCTATTATCATCCCGTCAGTGTAGAGTCAGTCATCAGTACAGTAATGGGAGGGGTCAACAACACTACCATCAAACAGCACTTGCTTGGCACTAACCTGATTACTGATGCTCAGTTTGGGTTCTACCAGTGCCACTAGGTTTCTGATCTCATTTCAGCCTTGGTTCAAACATGGTCAAAAGAATTAAGCTCTAGAAAAAAAGATGAGAGTGACTGCCCTTACCATCAAGGCCATATTTGACCAAGTGTGGCATCAAGGAGCTCTGGCAAAACTAATGTCAATGGGAATTAAAGGGGAAAAAATAGCCTCTTGGTTGGAGTCAAATCTGGCATGAAGAAAAATGGCTGTGACTGTAGGAGGTCAGTCACTTCATCTCCAGGACATAGAAATAACAGAAGGAGGAGGCAATTTGGCTCTTCAAGACTGCTCATTCATTCAATATAAACATGATAACAATCCAACTAAATCTCCTGTTCCAATTTTCTCCCCATACCCTTTAACCCTAACAATTGGATGTAACTCCTTCTTGAAAACTTCAATTTTTTTGTGATCAACCACTTTCTGTGGCAGAGAATTCCTCAGGATCACTTGGGAGAAGACAATCCTCCTCATCTCACTGTTAAATGACCTACCGCATATCCTTAAACCGTAATCCCTCATTCTAGACTGCCGAGTTATTAGGAACAAACTTCCTGTGTTTATCATGTCTAGTGATAGAATCTTATAGTTTTCTGTGTCATTTCCCCCCATTCTTCTAATATGGTTCTAACTGATCCAGACTCTCTTCATATGTCAGTCCTGCCGCCCAGGAATTAGGCTGGTACACCTTCATTGCACTCACTCCATAGCCAGAACACCCTTCCTCAGGTCAGGAGACCAACTGTACACATCACCCACACACAGACATTTCTGTTGGAATTCTTAAGGGTAGTGTCCTTGGCCCAACCATCTTCAACGACTTCATCACTGATGGGGTGCACGGTGGCTCAGTGGTTAGCACTGCTGCCTCACAGCACCAGGATCCCAGGTTTGATTCCAGCCTCGGGTGACTCTCTGTGTTGAGTTTGCACATTCTCCCTGTGTCTGTGAGGGTTTGCTCCGGTTTCCTTTCAATATCCAAAGATTGCAGACCAGGTGAATTTGCCATGCTAAATTGCCCAGAGTGTTAGGTGCATTAGTCAGAGAGAAATGGGTCTGGGTGGGTTACTTTTCGGTGGGTCAGTGTGGACAGGTTGGGCCGAAAGGGCCCGTTTCCACGCTGTAGCGAATCTAAAAAAAATTCTACCCTCCATCATGAGGTCAGAACATAGAACATAGAAAAGTACAGCACAGAACAGACCCTTTGGCCCATGATGTTGTGCCGAAGGCTAATCCTAATGTAAAATAAAATAACTTAACCTACACACCCCTCAACTCACTGATATTCATATACATGTTCAGCAATCACTTAAATGTCCCTAATGACTCTGCTTCCACCACCACCGCTGGCAACGCATTCCATGCATTCACAACTCACTGTGTAAAGAACCTACCTCTCACGTCCTCTCTATAGCTTTCTCCTAATACCTTAAAACTATAATGCCTCATGCCAGTGAATCCTGCCCTGGGGAAAAGTCTCTGGCTATTGACACTATCTGTTCCTCTCATTATCTTGTATATCTTAATCATGTCTCCTCTCTTCCTCCTTCTCTCCAGAGAGAGAAATCCGAGCCTATTCAACCTTTCTTCACAAGACAAGCCCTCCAGTCCAGGCAGCATCCTGGGAAACCTTCTTTCCGCCCTCTCCAAAGCCTCTGTATCTTACCTATTGTAAGGTGACCAGAACTGGACGCAATATTCCAAGTGTGGTCTCACCAGGAACTTGTACAGCTGTAGCAAAACCTCACGGCTCTTAAACTCGATCCCCCTGTTAATGAAAGCCAAAACACCATATGCTTTCTTAACAACCCTATCCACTTGAGAAGCAACTTTGAGGGATCTATGTACTTGCACACCCAGATCCCTTTGTTCCTCCACACTGCCAAGAATCCTGTCTTTAATCCTTTATTCAGCATTCAAGTTCGACCTTCCAAAATGCATCACTTTGCATTTATCCAGGTTGAACTCCATCTGCCATTTCTCAGCCCAGCTCTGCATCCTGTCTATGATGCACTGCAGCCTGCAATAGCCCTCGATACTATCAATGGCACCTCCAACCTTAGCGTCATTTGCAAATTTACTCACCCATCCCTCAGCCTCCTCATCCAAGTAATTTATAAAAACTACAAAGAGCAGAGGCCCAAGAACAGAGCTTTGTAGGACCCCACTCAACACTGACCTCCAGGCAGAATACTTTCCATCTGCAACTACTCTCTGCCTTCTGTCAGCCAACTAATTCTGAATTCAGATAGCCAACTCTCCCAGTATCCCATACGTCCTGACTTTATGAATGAACATATCATGGGGAACCTTATCAAATACTTTGCTGAAGTCCACATACACCACATCCACTGCTCGACCTTTGTCGACCTGTCTTGTCACCTCCTCAAAGACCTCAATAAGATTTGTGAAGCATGACCTGCCCCTCACAAAGCCATGCTGACTGCCTTTAATCACACTATGCTTTGCCAAATAGTCATAAATCCTATCCGTCAGAATTCTTTCCAAAACTTTGCTGACCACAGACGTAAGACTGACTGGTCTACAATTGCCAGCGATTTCCCTATTCCCTTTCTTGAAAAGAGGAACAACATTCACCTCCCTCCAATTCTCCAGTATGACTCCCGTAGAGAGTAAGGAGGCAAAGATCTTCACCAGTGGCTTAAAACCTCCTTTCTCGCTTCCCGGAGCAGCCTAAGATAAATCTGGTCTGGCCCTGGGGAATTATCAATCTTAATGTTTTCCAAACTTTCCAGCACATCAACTTCATCAATCTTGATCTGGTCAAGCCTGTATCCCAGCTTCTATAAGTTCTCATTCACAACAAGGTCCCAAAGCAAAAAATTCATTTAGGGATTCCCCTATCTCCTTAGACTCCATGCACAAGTTCCCTACGCTATCCCTGATTGGCCCTACCTTCTCCCTAATCATTCTCTTATTCCTCACGTATGAGTAAAATGCCTTTGGGTTTTCCCTAATCCTTCTTGCCAAGTCTTTTTACTTCCCCCTCCTGGCTCTCCTCAGTCCATTTCTGAGCTCCTTTCTAGCAAGCCTGTAATCCTCTAAGGCTGTGCTAGATCTTTGCTTCCTCCCCCTTACATAAGCTGCCTTCTTCCTTTTGACAAGAAGCTCCTTTGTTCTTGTCATCCAAGGCTCCTTAATCTTACCCCTTCTTACCTGTCTCAGAGGAACAAATTCATGCATCACTCGCAACAACTGCTTCTTAAATAGTCTCCACATGTCTGCTGTGCCCTTTCTGTGGAACAATTGCTCCCAATCTGTACTTGCCAACTCCTACCTGATAGCATCATAATTTCCTTCTCCCCGATTAAATATCTTCCCTTGGTAACTGCTCCTTTTCCTCTCCAAGACTATGGTAAATGTGAGGCAGTTGTGATCACTGTCACCAAAGTGTTCTCCCAACCAGAGATCTGATACCTGTCTGGCTCATTGCTGAGCACCAAATCCAAAATGGCTTCTCCCCTCGTCGGTCTGTCTACAGACTGAGTCAGGAAACCCTCCTGAACACACCTAACAAAAATGTTTCCAATCCAAACCATCTGCACTTAGGAGGTTCCAGTCCATATTGGGAAAATTGAAATCACCCATAACAACAACCCTGCTACATCTGCATTTTTCTAGAATCTGTCCACCTATGAGTTCTTCAATCTCTCTACTGCTATTAGGGGATCTGTAGAAAACCCCCAGTGAGATGGCTGCATCCTTGCTGTTCCTAACTTCTACCTGTACTGACTCAGTATGCAAACCTTCCTCAACAATGTTCATTTCTGTAGCTGTGATGCACTCTCTGATTAGCAATGCTGCACCCCCTCCTCTTTTTCCACCTTCCCTGTTCTTTATAAATGTTCTAAACCATGGAAGCAACCATTCCTGCCCCTGTAAAACCCACATCTCCATTATGGCCACAACATCGTAGCCCCAAGTACTGATCCATGCTCTAAGTTCGTCACTCTTATTTCTGGCACTTCTTGTGTTAAAGCAGATACACTTTAACTGATTCCTTTGTTTCATCGTGTGAGAATGTTTCCTGATAGATTCACTACATCCTGTCACTGCCCCATCTGCAACTGCCCCCCTCTCAGATATGCAGCTCTGATTCCCACCCCTCTGGACTTGGAATATTTGATGAAGACTACACAACATTCAGTGTCTTTTGTGACTCCTCAGATTTTGAAACATCCTGATTCCATATACAAGCAAAACCTGGACAATATCAGACTTGGCTGATAAGTGAAAATGTCAGGAACCTACCATCCAACAAGACAAAATCTAGCCAGGTCTCCTTGATGTCCAATTACATTACATTTTGAATTGAACTGTCATCACTTCATGGGATTTTCTATCTCAACTCCCCTCTGCAGTCCCCATAACCACAGATGATTGTTTTTAACAAGTTTGATTCAATCCATGTGATACCATACAACAGCTGAAGATACAAGATACCGCAAAGGCTATGGGCCCTGACAACATCTTGGCTCTAGTCTTGAAAACATGTTGAACTCTAGCCTAACAGTCCCACTGCAACTACAATACTAAACACTTAATCGACTTTTTAAATAATTGTCCAGTATTGTCCTCTCTATAAAGACAAGGATAAATATAATTTGTCATTGTGTACCCATTCACTTTCTCTTGATCATCAGTAAAGTAGTGGAGAGTGTCATTGACTACTAACTGGCACTCAAATGACAATTAAGTGCTCAGCAATGCTCAGTTTGTGCTCTGTCAGGAATACTTAGCTCCTAACTTTATTATAGGCTTGGTCCACATGTGGAAAGTAAGATGTGAAATGACAGTGATTGTTCTTGACTTCAAGGAAACATTTGACTGATTTTGACGTCATGCAAAACTCACAATTTGAATCAGGAGGAACTACTTTATTTACTTAGAGTCATACTTAGCACAAAGGTAAATGGTTGTTGTTATTGGAAGTCAGTCACCTCTGGAGAAGGTAGGACTGGAACCCAGACCTCCTGGCTCAGAGATAGAGACATTGCCATTGTACCACAAGAGCCCCATGAGTTCCATCGTAATAGCCTATATACAAAACTGTTTCATTAATTGTCTACCCTCCAATACAAGATTAGAAATGAAGATATTCACTGGTGATGGAATAGTGTTCAGAACCATACTGATATGGTCCATGTCCATATGTAGCAGGACCTAAACAACATTCCACTTGGCCTACATGGCAAGTAATGTTTCCACCAGACAGTGCAAGGCAGTGAATATCTCCAACAAGAGAGAATTTAGTTTTTTACAGTTCATAGTCAATAGCATTACGAGCACTGAATCATTCATTATTAATATGCTATGTGTTACTTAACTGAACCAGCCATGTAAACTGCATACTGACAACAGCAGGTCAGAGAAATGCAATGAATAACTCATTTCCTGGATCCCCACAGCTTCTCCAAACTCTGCAAGCCACTAGTCAGGATTGCAGTGGAATACACTCTTTTCGACTTTAGAGGGGGATACAGCTCCAACAACACCCAAAATCTTACCCCTTCCAAGACAATTGGTACCTCTTCTACCACTTTCAATATTACTTCCTTCCAATATCAATGCATACTGGCAGCAGTGTGTACTCTTTACAAGATGCAATAAAGGAAATCATCAAAGTCGCTCTAATACTACTTCCCAAACTTTGCAATTAAGGAGAGTGTTTACATGGGAACAGCATCACCTAAAAGCTCTCCTGCATGTGACACACCATCCTGACTTGGAATCAAAGACCTTTTGGAATGAAAAGCAAATGTTTAGCCTAGTTAGGAAAGGCAGGAGACAAACAACAGGAGCATATTCTAATCTGCAGGATGTGACAAGGAGTGTCTGGCAATTATCCTTCTTGAAGCTTCAGCAATTCAGCAATAATGACAGATGACAAGAGAGAAAACCATGTGAAAATTTGTTAATGACACAAAGATAGGCAGCATTATAAGCAGTGTAGATGGAAGCATAAAATTGATCACTCATAGAATGTGGTAACACTGGCTGGGCCAACATTTATTGCCTATCTCTACTTGTTCTTGGGAAGATAGTGGTGAGCTGTCCTTTTGAACCACTGCAGTCCACATCCTGTAGATAGATCCACAATGCTGTTAGGGAGGGAATCCCAGGATTTTGACCAATATTAACCAGATGAAGTAAATAGAAAAAGCCATGGCAATATTGCTTCAATACAGGCAAATGTGAAGTCATCCACTTTGGGCCTAAAAGAAGACTAGAGCAGGATATATCCTACATGGTGAAAAGTTAATATGTGGAAGAACAAAGAGACTTGGAAGTGGGAGTTGAAGGGTGGGTGAGGGGTGTCCATGTATATATATTCAAAATGTTATGAAAAGGTGCAGAAAATAATTAAAAGATCAAGCAAAATGTTGGCCTTTATAACTAGTAGATAACAGTGTAAGTGGATAGAAGCTTTGCTACAAAGTCTCGTATTGTGACTCGCTCTGGACAAAATAACTAATTGAGGATACATTGGAATGACAGACTGAATGTCGGGGTGAAATTTCCAAAAAAAGCTGGGGCTGGATTAGTGGATATTTTGGAGGTTAAATATTTAATTAAATTTTTGAGGATATTAAGAGGAGTTTAGAGGATAGAAACTATTTCTGTTCATAGGGAAGAGAGGACAAGAGGATTTAATCTGAAAATTAGAGGGAACAATTTGAGGAATCATTTCAGAAAATAAGTTAATAAACACTTCCATTTGCAAAGGGTAGTAGAAATTTGTAACTCTTGCACAAATGGCAACTGATGTCAATTTTAAGTTTAGAAATGTGACTGATAGATATATTCTTCTCTTGGGTATTCAGGGATATGGGCAAAATGGCATCCTCCTGTTTCTCTGTTCCAGGGATGTAACTTGTCCTGAATGAGAAATGGGAAATACATGAAGCCAGACAAAGCAGAGGGACAGAAGGACAAGGAAGGCAACCAACCATGCTACTCCCCATGTTGTAGATAAATAAATTATTTGCATGGGTATCTCCGAGAAATCTTTCAGCCTTTCCTTTGTTCCCTGAGCAATCCTGGAATGTACTACTCTGAGTCAGTCAGTGCACACTACACCTTCACAATAAAAAATTCCGTCTCCCCAAGAAGCCTGCTGTAAAAACTCTACTAGTCTATACTATAGCCCTAGTCTATAACCCCTTCCCAGTTTCTCTGTCCTCCCAATTAGAAGATGCACAAAAATGCTCACCTCCTCTCCCCAGCCCACTTAAAATCTGCCTGGCCTCTGATAAAAATAGGCTATAACATTTCTGCCTGCTTCTATTTGCATCCATTGGAAGTTAGTTTTCGACCACATAATCCAGATGAGACTTGGATTTGTACAGAAGCAATTTTGTACGTTAAAAGAATCATTTAGGGGCCAGGAACCGTATGGTTCATTTCTGCCCCATTTCTAATTGACCTTCAGAAAGAATCAATGAACTGCTGCATTGAACATCTGCTGTTCATCTAGAATAAATACATGCACAGTGCAGTTAGAAATTGCAAATCGTAACTGTTAATTGTTTTATCAAAGCACCCTAACAATTATTTACCTTTTTATTTGCCTGTAAAAATGATTCTGAGTCTAATAGCATTGAATTATGAGGACTGGCTGGATAGACTAGGCTTATATTCTAAACACAGATTCATAGGATGATCAGATTGAAATGTTAGGTCATTTTTGAAATTGATAGAATTGATGGAAGGAAAATATAAATTGATTTCGATTCCACAACTAAAAGCAAAACGTTAAAATTAAAGTTCAGCCTTTCAGGGATGATGTCAGGAAGCACCTCTTCAATGTTGTGGAATTCTGAAGCTACCATGCCAAGTTTGAAGACCAGAGCTCCCTAATGCCAGGAACAGTGGCATTGAATGGAAACCCAATCAATTTCCTGAACATCAAGGAGTATGATTCCAATAATGTATAGGTAATATGCAATGCTCGTTCCATAACTCTCCATGTATACTGGTGTAAGCTGGAAACTGCCAGCAATCATGTGTACCTAAGTAGAAAGCAATGCTTGCATTGCTGATTATGTTATGACTCCCACAGCACCAAGATAAACAGTGAAGAATAGATATAATGAGAACTTATCACCCTAGGCTTGTAAATAGAAGAGAAAGGTCTGAACGGCAAGATCCATTTTTGGAGAAATCGAGGGAAGAGCTTCACAAATTAACATAGCTCACTATATGTCTTTAGAATGGGGCTTTCCTTCTATCAGTATACAAGGAAGGAACAAACGTCCCATCATTTAATCATGCGTAGGTTAATGAGGAAGGAGATGAAGTCACTCTGAGATCTAAGGTCACTCCAGGAAAGCTACTGCCAGTAACTCATTATCGATACTTGTTTACAATAAATTGGATTCATTATGTTTACAAAATGCATTTTCCTCTGCTTATGCTTTCTGTTTTCCAGTATTGCCCCACTGACTACTACACCTCAAATCAAGAAATGTTTGACCATTTTAGGGAGAGATGTGCCTGTAAACTTGTAATCAAAAATACAAGAGTTCAGATGCTCCCAATAGAAAATGCAAGGCTACTCAAATAATTTTCCAATTTATTTACATTCAAGTCTCAGAACTACCTTCTTTTATATCATAGAATGTCAGAATTATAGAAATGTTACAGTGCAGAAGGAGACCACTTGGCCCATCACACCAGTACTGGCTCTCCATCATGACTTAGTGCCATTCTCCTGCCTTTTTGCCATACCCTTGTACTTCTTACCACAGTCTTTATGCCTTGCGTTTGAAATATTGTTTTCTTGAGATTGTGTCTTGCTTACTTCAATGTGGCACTCACTATGTTGGAAGTTAAAAGTTTGAAATTGATTTTTTTTAGCTGGAGATGTATAGCATTGAGGTGACATTAAATTCAGTGAAGTTGATGCCTTTGAAGCTTATAATTGGCTTGGTGACTTGATAATTGTCCAATCATCCCTCATAAATGGGGAACACTTGGGTCACTCATCCAAGAGAGCACAGTGTCCATAAATAACATGCTTGCAACCCCATAATTCTGGCCAATCATTCAATGGGTAACAAGCAGGAGGAAAAATTAACTCTAAAAAACCCTGGAACTGTAAATGTATCATACAAGAACAAAACAGAAGTAATTGTGACTCCCATTCCAATGGCTACAACTGCGCTAGATCTGTATCCTGGAAACCTTATATCTGTAGCTCTCAATTAGATGGCCTCACATGAGTAAAAGTCTTCACAGCCCCACAACTTTCCTTCATTTGCAAATTATGGGTAGTGAATGGAAATACAGGGGAACCATCTCCACTGGCTATGTTGCTGCTGTATCATTTGCATTTACAGATAATATTCCTGAGATCCAGATACCTTGCTATGAATGATAGGTGTTGGATGTAGATTTGCTCACTGAGCTGGAAGGTTCGGTTTCAGCTGTTTCGTCACCATACTAGGTAACATTATCAGTGAGCCTCCGGATGAAGCACTGGTGGTATGCCCCACTTTATCTTTGTGTTTAGGTTTCCCTGGGTTGGTGACATCATTTTCTGTGTCATTTCCTGTTCTTTTTCTCAGGAGTGGTAAATGGGATACAAGTCAATGTGTTTGTGATCAAGTTCTGGTTGGAATGCCATGCTTCTAGGAATTCTTGCGCATGTCTCTGTTTGGCTTGATCTAGAATGGACGTGTTGGGCCAGTTGAAGTGGTGTCCTTCCTCATCTGTATGTAAAGATACTAGTAAGAGTGGGTCATGTCTTTTTGTGGCTAGTTGAGGTTCATGTATCCTGGTGGCTAGTTTTCTGCCTGTTTGTCCAATGTAGTGTTTGTTACAGTTCTTGCAAGATATTTTGTAAATGGCAATTTAAATGTTTTGCTTGTTGTCTGTATAGGGTCCTTCAATTTCATTAGCTGCTGTTTTAGTGTGTTGGTGGGTTTGTGGGCTACCTATGATGCCAAGAGGTCTGAGTCAGTGATATCACTGAGTCTTCCTGAGTGAATGTATTACAGTAAGTTCACAAGATATGAATCAAGATGGTTCAAATGAAGCAGGTACCATGGCTGAAGAGATGAAGGTGCCAATTTGCTATTTGGACAATGTCCCAGTTACCCCTGCGAATTATTTAAAAGATATCAAAGAAATTAAATGGGAAAATGGGGAACACTCAATATCGAAATTAACAACAGTTATAATGTCTGAAACTATGGTCGGGAATTTTCTTACACTTTCTGCTGCTGTGCAGTAGCCTCTTAAGTGTCACTGAATCCTTCAGCTCCAGTGTTGTTTAGTAAAATGGAGGATGTCATTCTGAAAGTCAGACTGTACTGACCCATGAGACTGAAAGGAAATATTTAGACGCTGGTGCAGAGAAGAGCTGGTCTCCAGCATTGCAGATCGACTTTGTTGAAAAGAAGAAGGAAACCTGGCTGCCGCAGTAATAGGTGGGAATTGTGGAGAGTATTAAATACATTCAACTGGCATGGGAAAAGATAAATTCAGGCATTGCCTCAAAGTAAACTTTGGTAGGAGGATAAGGGTACATAGATTCAAATCTACCTGAAGTCAGGAACATCTTATAGAAAGTGTGGCCAACCTTTAGGGTGGCACAGTGGTTAGCACTGCTGCCTCACAGCGCCAGGGTGCCAGGTTTGATTCCAGCCTCAGGCAAGTGTCGGTGTGGAGTTTGCACATTCTCCTCGTGTCTGTGTGGGTTTCCTCCCACAGTCTAAAGATGTGCAGGTCAGGTGAATTGACCATGTTAAGTTTCGCATAGTGTTAGGTGCATTAGTCTGAGGGAAATGGGTCTGGCTGGATTACTCTTTGGAGGTCAGGTTGGGTTGAAGGGTCTGTTTCCGCACTGTAGGAAATCTAATCTAATTTTAGAAAGAATATCAGACAGAACACTTCAGGGTGGAAGCATTTAAATCAAGGACCATCGTTGTGATAGAAAGCTATGAGTTTTCTTAAAATGTATTTATCTTAATATCATGTAGTCAACTGGCTAAAAATTCACCCCTTTAAGAAAGTTCTTTTTTAAATCAAAGGGTCAATATTTTTGACAAGTATCTAGTCAAGAAAGTAGGAAGCTAAGTGATAGCCCCAACAGTCAGCTCAGCCAAAGGTCTCTGAAAATATCTAGGCTAATATTATAATTGAAAAAATGTTACAAATTTAAAACAAAAGGGAGAAAATTAAGTTTAGAGAATGAAGCCAAGATGTGAAAGTTGCTTAGTTTTCATTTTAGCTATTAAGATTAATTATTTGAATTGCATTTTTATTGCTTTATTAATATAACATCATGTCATATTCTCTGAGCTATTTCCTTAATTGGTTAACACAGTTAGATTGGAGTTCCCTGAAACTTTCACCACTTCAAATGTAAACTGTATAACAAGATGACAGAAAATGAACATGTTAATTGAGATGAATAAAAGATAAGAATCTAAAACTATTCTCTTTTCTATTGAAGCTGCTATGCCAACAATACGGGCCACGTGGTCACCTTGCTTCCATTCATGGGAATGAATACAACCAGTTTATTCAAAATCTAATTAAGACGAAGGACCAAACACAACCTGAAACCTGGATTGGTCTCAGTGATTGCTATCAGGTAAAGTTACCTTATGTCTTTCAGGGCAGAATTTTTAAGGGTCTGAGCAATGTGGAGATGTTGAGATTTGTGGCAGTATCCGATGAGAAATCTGTGAGGTCCGTCTAATGTTGGGAGCATCTCACTCCATCTTTTATGAATTTGACAAGCAGTGTGATGAGTTTCTCACTTGGCAGCAGCAAGTTGTCAGTTCAGAGAGAATACTGCTCATTAAATGCCTTATTATCAGCCCAAATCACCTCATTAAGTTTTCTAACTCACCAAACATGTCTAACAAGCTAGACTTTGAGAAAACTCAGCATGGAAATCAGAGCACGTATCTAGCAGCTTCAGCTCGCCACTTACCCCAAATGGCCTCCATACAACCAAACATCATTGCAGGGCATGATCCATGGGCACCAGCAGTTTCATTGGCATTGGCACGCAGTTAGCTCTGCCAGACCGTGCTGGTACCTCTCCAATCCACTGGCAGGTTGCTTAGAAAGTATAGAGTTAAGTTGCAGGGCACACCAGTAATTAGCATTGAAAAGCTGCAGCAGAGACACTACCTGTGTAGTGAACTGGACAAAACTGCATCTCAGACTGCTTGCTTGATCGCTTAGCACTTGCAGAATTAGCACCTGCCTGCATGCTTGCAGCATCTCTGCCATGCCATGCCATGACTTTCCTTTCCTGTTAGCACATTGGGCTTCCGGCAGAGCCAAAGGCTATCAGTGCTCCCATATTGAGATGCCCTTTAGCCTAGATGCACAGAAAGGCTGCTTGTCTGTAAGAGTGGAGTGGGGTTTGGGTGGGACAACACCTTGATGTATATAGCACATGGAGTCATCAATCGAACACATGTGCTAGCTGCCTGCTTGACAAACACACTGCATATTTTCCAACCAAATTTACATATTGAGAAGTAATGTGTGCTCGTCTTCATTATAGCCAACTGGTGAGATGGGTGCATTGATGGAAAGGGTATCCTAGCACCATTGGTCAGGGAGATAATTGCACATCATCCAAGGACTTGGCCACCATCAATGGCCCAGTTAGGATGGGCAGATTCAGGGGTAGATCTTGTCTCCCACTAACCAGTAAGGTACCTGGACCCTCAAACGCACTAGGTAACATTGCTGGGATTTCTGGGATTGGGCAGCAATAGCTGTCAGTGGAATTGTATATCATCAGTTAGGGAACTGCAAAGACAGTGGTCTGGCTCTGATCAGCCATGCCTAGGGACTGCTTCTTGAAGTTGGTCAGAAGTCTGAGGTGAATACAATCCTGGGAATCTATTTGTTGTTTGCTCAGGAATGTAAAAATGGGGTCTGTAGGAGCAGGAAAGGGGTCATTGCCAAAAGGAATCAAAGTTGAGGCATTAGTGGAGGTGGGGACATGGATGGTGTTGGGGATGGAGGTGATAGTGAGGATATGCTGAAATGGGACCTGAGGGCCACAGTAGTGAGAGACCTCTGGCTGTGACAGCCATGTTGAACTTCTATGTTATTGGCTCCTTCCAGGGACAGACAGGTGACCTGTGTGATCTCCCAGTTGGGTACCCACAAATACATCAGGACAATGTCTGATGTGATCAGCGCACGGAAAGACTATATCACAACACTGCAGAATTCATCAACAGGAAGGGGCTTTACTCCAATAATGTGTTGATAATCTGTGTTCACCATTCCCACTTCCTTGGGAATATGTGCCCACTACCCTGGCAGCTGCCATGACACATAAATCCTGAAGCTGGTGCATTTGAGGGTCCAGGTACCTTACAAGAATAGTTATGGGGAGACAAGAGCTACCTGCTGTGATCTTGGCTCATGATACTATTGTGTAGAACTGTGATGCAGAGGAGCATTTGGCTGGTGATGATATGCTTCCACTGTCTGGTGTGGGGGCATATTCCAGACAGAGTTTGATGAACCATTGTAGCGTGCTATTTTCTGCTCAACTGGAGCAGTCAAAAAGTTGATATGCTGGGTGCTGAGGAACAGTCTTCTGAGAAGGAGGTATGAGAACACTGGGGAAGAGCAAGTTGTTATTGTCCATGACAGAGTTCAGCTGTAAGCATCACAAGCCAGACAGAGCCCCATTGACACCCACTTTCAGTAGAAGAAAACTGGAGGACAGCAGGTAATCACAAAATGTACAATATTTATTGTTCATGATGCCAGAATTTGGTTTACATTGTTGGTATCATCGTCAGCATCTATAAGTTTTGTTTGTGTCATTTTGCTGTCATAGAGTCATACAGCACAGAAACAGACTCTTCTCTCCAACCAGTCCATGCTGAACATAATCCCAAACTAAACTAGTCTCACCTGCCTGCACCTGGCCCACATTCCTCCTAACCTTTCCTATTCATGTATCTATTCAAATGTCCTTTGAATGTTGTAATTGTACTCACACCCACCACTTTCTAGGGAAGTTAATTCTGCATGTGAACCACCCTCTGTGTAAAACTTTTGTCTGTTATGTCCTTTTTAAATCTCTCTCGATTCACCTTAAAAACTCACCCCCTAGTTCAAATCTCCCATCCTAGGGAAAGACAACTACCTGCAATTCTATCTGTACCTCTCATGATTTTATAAACTTCTGGCAGATCGTCTCTCAACCTTCTATGCTCCAGTGAAAAATGTCCCAGCCCATCCAACCTTTCTTGATAACTCAAACTTCCTATATGCGGCAATATCCTGGTAAAGGACATCTGACTAATGGGAGATGTTCAAGAATGTGATGATGAGAGTTCAAAAGAATTTTGTTCCTGTTAAAGTGAAGGGTAAAGCTGATAAGATTAAGGAACAATGGATGAATAAAGATATTGAGGTTCTAGTCAAGAATAAAATAGAATCTTATTTATAATATGGATAATTTGGTTCAATTGAACCTCTTAATATTTATAAACAGTCTCGGGGCATTCTTAAGAGATAAATCAGGAAGGCAAAGAGGGAGTATGAGATAGCATTGGCAGATAAGGTTCAGCATAATCCAGAGAAATTCTATAAATACCTTAACAGCAAGGGGGTAACTAGATAGTGGGTAAGGCCTCTTAAAGATCAAGGAGGTTGTCTTTGTGTTGAATCTCAGGAGATGGGAGAGATATTAAATAAATATTTTGCCTTAGGTTTTACTGAGGGGAAAGAACTGGAGTCCAGAGAATGCAGAGAAATGAACTTTGATGTTTGAAAAATAGTTCACATTACAGAAGAGGAAGTTCTGGAGGTCTTAAAGATTATAAAGGTGGATAGATCTCCAGGACTTGGTCTAATGTATCCCAGAATGGTGTGGGAACTAAGGCAGGAAGTTAAGAGACCCCCTTGCTGTCTCTAAACAAAAGCTTATGCGTGGACAGTGACAAGCTGCAGGTTGAAACTGCACAGTGGGTCAGAGTAGTGCTGAATTAGAGGACCCTGTGCTGTACCTGTCCTGATGTTTTCATTTTAAAAGTGCAAAGGAGGCTTTATTTTCAATTCAAAAGAGTAGAGCAAGCTTTACTTTCAGTTGAAAAGAGTAGCGGCTGTGCAGAAGGGGTATAGCTATGAATGAGAAAAGAGAGTGGTGTGGTGGTTGAACAGTGACAAGGGTGAAAGAAAAGGGATGTTTGTGTGAGGGAATGACAGTCATATGCCATGGGCAGTGTGACTTTGTGGTTGCTGTGTCATGAGGTTGCTAGTTGTGGGGGGTGGGGAAGGGACAACAACACTTGCTGACATTTGTCCAGGTGCACAATGACCTTAGGGGGTACGTGGGACGTGGGTCTTTTGGTGGATAGCTGCTGATTGTTGTGTTGTTCTGGGAATGGTGACTAATAAGATGAAATCAGATGTGATGGATGCCACAAGAGTGGGCTAGGTAAGGCGCGGTTGGTAAGTTACAGCAAAAACCTTACTAGGCATTATAGCAGAAATTTGTCCAAGAAACTCAACATAACTTGGATTTAGCTAAAAGCAAGTAAGATCAGCAAATAGACCATAGACTTTTTGAATCAACACCATCATAAAGAACACTTAATAGCTTCACCTCAAATTCTGTTTTTTTTTAACCAAGGCTTTCACCCATTTAAAATAAACTTTTCAAGTTGCAAGCTTCTTTCCTGGATACATAGAAATTAAAGTAATAATGAAATTTCTCATACAGGAGGGTCTTTTCATGTGGAGTGATGGGTCGCTATCAGATTTCACACAATGGAAGGAAGGCCAGCCTGACAATTTGGAAGAAAATGAGGACTGTGTGCACATCAATTCTAAAGGTATGCTGGCATTTTAAGTTGCATTTCAAATATACCATCATGCAAATAAATTTCAGATACAATGAGAAACTGACTGTAACACTGAAACAATGGGGCCATGTTTTATTGTGTGATGGCAGACTTATATTCAGAAATAACTCTGTTGGATAGGTTGACTTTATGTCTATTGGGATAGAGGTTATGTGTTTCCAATAACTATTTATAAGTCTAAAATAGGTGACTGAAACGCCATGTTGCAGGTTTCTCATCCATAATAAGTTAGGATGTAATTACATTTGGTTGGAATCCCACCTGGCACAAAGGGAGATGGTTGTGGCTGTTGAGCGTTGGTCATCGCAGTTCCAAGATATCTCTGCAGGTGTTCCTCAGGGTAGAGTCCAACCATCTTACGCCTCTTCATCAATGACCTTACCTCCTTCATAAGGTCAGAAGTGGCATTGTTTGCTGATGATTGGACAATGATCTGCACATTCATGACTCCACAGATGCTGCAGCAGTCCATATCTGTGTAATGGACAGCGAAGAGGGTTACCTCAGATTATAACAAGATCTGGACCAGATGGGCCAATGGGCTGAGAAGTGGTAGATGGAGTTTAATTCAGATAAATGTGAGGTGCTGAATTTTGGGAAAGCAAATCTTAGCAGGACTTATACACTTAATGGTAAGGTCCTAGGGAGTGTTGCTGAACAAAGAGACCTTGGAGTGCAGGTTCATAGCTCCTTGAAAGTGGAGTCGCAGGTAGATAGGATAGTGAAGAAGGTGTTTGGTATGATTTCCTTTATTGGTCAGAGTATTGAGTACAGGAGTTGGGAGGTCATGTTGCGGCTGTACAGGATATTGGTTAGCCCTGGGGTTGGGGAGTCCAGGACTAGAGGGCATAGATTTAGGGTGAAAGAAGAAAGATATAAAAGAGACCTAAGTGGCAACTTTTTCACTCAAGGAGTGGTGCGTGTGTGAAATGAGCTGCCAGAGGATGTGGTGGAGGCTGGTACAATTGCAACATTTAAGAGGCATTTGGATGGGTATATGAATAGGAAGGGTTTAGAGGGATATGGGCCGGGTGCTGACAGGTGGGACTAGATTGGGTTGGGATATCTGGTCGGCATGGACAGGTTGGAACGAAGGGTCTGTTTCCATGCTGTACATCTCTATGACTCTATGATTCTATCTATATGCAGCACTCTGGACAATATCCAGGCTTGTGCTTACAAGTAACAAGTAACATTTGAGCCATACCAATGCTAGGCAATCACCATTTCCAACAAGAGAGAATCAAACTATCACCTTGGCATTCAATGGCATTACCAACACTGAATTCCCTTCAGTCATCATCCTGGGAGTTACAATTCCTGGAAACTGAACTAGATTATCTATGTAGATACTATAGCTACAAAAGTAGGTCATAAGCTAGGAATCTTGTTGGGAGTCATGTCCTCACTCCCTAGGACCTTTCTACAATCTACAAAGCACAAGTGAGGATTGTGATGGAAGACTCCCCACTTGTCTGGTTGAATGCCGCTCTAACACCACTCAAGAAGTTTGACACCATCCAAGAAACAACTATTCACTTGAGAGGCACCACATCCACAAAAATCCATTCCCTCCACCCCAGTCGCAGCAATTTGTACCATTTGCAACAATTCACTGAGGCTCCTTAGACAGCAATATCCAACCCCACAACTACTTCCCCTAGAAGGACAAGGTCAGAAGATATGCCACCACCTACAAGTTCTACTTCAAGTCACTCAGCATCCAGACTTGAAATGAAGCACTGTTCCTTCAATTTACTGGGTCAAAATCATGGAACACCTCCCTAATGGCATTGCTTAATGGCATTGTGGATTGTATTGGTTCAGGAAGGCAGCTCACCCTAACCTTCTTGAAAACAACTAGGGACCAGTAATAATTGTTGGCCAGCCAGTGATGCCCACATCCTATGAATGAATGATGAATTAATTAATTTAACAAATCCCTGTAGACCCAACTCGGACTGGTGCTAAATAATCTTATCTTCATCAATCCCAGGAACACCATGGCAACACTGCAATTCAATCCAGTTGCAGTTTTTAGATGTGTGAAAGAAAGCGAGATGGTAGACCACTGAGGCATCTACTGTTTGAGATAATTCCAGGTTATCCATGCTAACTCACATAGTTTGCAGCTAAAACCAGCGCAACCCAAATGTAATATTAGATCATGGTGTTCATATACAAATTATTGGAGTGGGGTCAGGGCATTCACCCTTAAAGCTTGTTTTGGCATTCAGTAAGGACAAGGCTAATTTGATTGTGGCCTCAATTTGACTTTCTTTCCTATCCCCAATATCCTTTGACTCCTTTGTTATTCAAGGATTAAAAATGGTGCTTTCCTCCAGTGTTACTTTCTTACAACTTGCAGCAGCAGCTAATGCCAGACTAAACATCCCAGCTGTCTGCTCATTACCTGTTGATAGCTGTCTGGTTGGAACAGACATTCTAGTTTTCTTTTATTAATTTCATTTTTCTACTTTTCCAAAAATGGTACTCTTTTTAGGGATCAGGAGGCTCACGAAGGGACAAACCTGTGGTAATTTGTATTATGTTATGTGACTGGTTCAAAACTATTTATGAAACTCAATGAATATTAAATATTGTGATATCTCCTATGCATGGAGTTATCAGCAGCTTGAATGTGTATAAGTTTTAAAAATTTCTTTTATCCATTCTTGGGATAGAGGCAATAAAGGCTATCATTTCTTGGTCATTCTCTCATTGCCCTTGAGAAAGTAATGGCGAGCTTTTGTTTGAATATGTGATGAAGATGCACCCACATGCATGTATGTTTGGGGAGTTCCAGGATTTTATCAAAACATGGAATGGTTATAGCATAGGTCATTTGGTCTATCATATATGTGCCAGCTCTCTGCAATGAACAGCTCACCTAGTCCCATTCCACTGCCCTTTTCCATGGCCTTGCAAATAATTTTAATCTGCACGTGCTTCTCCAATTCTACTTTGAAAGGCAGGATTTATTCTGTCTGTCACAGTTTCAGGTAATAGATTCTAGATCTTAAACACTCTCTGAGTAAAAAAACATTTTTTTCCCCAGATTACCAATGGCTGTTTTGCCCATCAGCTTAAATCTGTGACTCTGGCTCTCAACCCTTCTGTAAATGGGCACAAATACTTTAACTCCTTTAGTTAAACTCCCACATGCTTTTTAAAACCTACATAAAATCTCTTCATTGTCCATTGTCTCAGTGCCAGTTTCTCCAATCTAACCTCATAGCTGAAGTCCCTCATACCCGAAAACCATTCTCATGAATGTTTCAATATCGTCTCTAATGACTTCACATCCTTAATAAAAGGCCATGCCCAGAATTTGACACAATACTTCAATTATGAATCAAATATGCTGAGTTATAAATGTGCAGCAAATCTTCCTTACTTTTAAACTCTATGCCTTCATTCATAAAGCCTAAGATCCCTTATGCCCTTTTAGCCACTTTCACAACATGGACTGCTAGCTTCAAGAACTTGAGCGTCTACAAGGTAAATCTCTCTGTTTCTTCACCCCTTATCGTAACCTTCCTTTTATATTGTCTTTTAATTTTCTCACCAAAATTCATCACTTCATACTTCTTTGTCACATGCTGTCCATTCTCTAGTCTACTGAACTCTAACAACCACTGACATCACAGGACCCATTGAGGATGAAGCTAATAAATATTTCAGGTAGTTGGTCAAAGTACAAACAACCAGAAACAGAGTTGAAGTTACAGTAGCATCCTAACAGAGCTTTACTTTAGTTCTCAAGTTCTATCCTTTAGCGCCCAATGCTTTCTGGGTAGATTTTCTATATTTGTATGACCTCAACCAGACAAAATCACTTACAATTACCAGTCACACAAGTTATAATACATTATTGTTTTGGAATGAACAAGAATGAAATATTTTGTAAGTACACCAGGATTTTAAGATCATAACACCATAAGACACAAGAGCAGAAATTAGGCCATTCAGCTCATCAAGTCTGCTCCACCATTCAATCATGGCTGATATGTTTCTCAACCTCATTCTCCTGCTTTCTCCCCACTGGTCCCATTGATTCTCAAGAGCCTATCCATCTCAGTCTTAAATACACTCAATGACCTGGCCTCCTCAGCTATCTTTGGCAATGAATTCCACAGATTCACCACTCTCTGGCTGAAGAAGTTTCTCCTTATCTCCATCTAAAAGGTCTTCCCTTTACTTTAAGACTATGCTCCCGGTCCTAGTCTCTCCTACCAATGGAAACATCTACCCAAAACCCACTCCCTGTCCAGGCCATTTAGTATTCTGTAAGTTTCAATTAGATTCCCCTATCATCCTTCTAAACTCCATTGAAAATAGAACCAGAATCCTCAAATGTTCCTCATATGCTAAGCTTTTCATTCCCCATTCTCAAGAATAGTCTGAGGAATTTTGTTTTAAACAGTTATCTCATGTTCATATCTAAAGGTATTTTTCAATAGAAAAATACCTATTCTGTACAAAAGGGCATGCAGGACAATTTCAAATAGTTGAGAAGAAAGAGCAGCTGACTGTGCTTCATTTTCAAATGAATGATTCATCCTTCCCTTTGTGCAAACAGTCCAAATCTTTTTTTTGTGGGTCTAATCTGTCCTTTAAATGATGGACATGCCTCATAATAGATTTGTCGTATGATGTAGGTAAGTGTTTATCTCTTCTTGGGAAGTGCAAAAAAATAGCAATTGTTCACTTAAATATAAAGTCTAAAGTAAATTCGTGTACAATATCAAATAAATATTTATATTAAAAGAGGAAAAATAAATCAAACCATTTCACATACAATGATATGATTCACTGATCAAATGTTTTTATAAAAGGTGATTCTATCTAAACTGTAGCATTTTTTCCAGGCCTTGGAGGTAAATGGAGTGATAAAAGCTGTACGGAAGAACTACCTTTTGTTTGTAGTTACAAGCTTATCTAAAGTCAGAAACATGTGATAATACTTTGTGCACCCTTCTGAACATGGATTCATCGCATTGCATTGAATTGTCTTGAAGTGGTAATGTTGTTGTATTTGTGCTGATTGTAACTATTTTAGTCCAGCATTAAATAATCAAATCAATTGCACAACAACTTGGTTGGTATTTTCTAAAACACTCAAAATATTTAACATTCTTCAAATCACAGATAACCCTACAGGATAGAAAAAGGCTACATAGCTCTTTGAAAGAAATCTCATTTAATACCATTTCTCTTCAACGAGCACATTATGTAAATTAGGAACTATCCATTTGAGAAGTCTATAATGTCGTAACTAATCTTTGTCTCTCATGTCAGGTATTGAACAGTCTTACTTTCTTCTTGATTTTTAATGAGAGTACCTCAAAGCACCTTCATCCTGTTAATCCTAATGTCATATCATTCAGAGAATGCCTAGAGACATTCATTAACAGACCTTACTGTGACATGACCATATTCCTGCACCCAATAAAGAGCACACCATTAAATAAATTGCATTGTTCTCCCGTTGCACAAGGTATATAAGATAGTTACAAAAGCAAATAATTTGAATGCTGGAAATCAGAAATAAAAACAGAAAATACATAGTCAAGGTTTGGCAGTATCTGTGGAGAGAGAAACTGAGCCCTGGATTTGCCACATTTTTCCAGCATTTTCTGTTTTAGATTGAGCGTTTACCATGTTACACCTTTTTTCTGAAGTGGGTTTGTAAATTGTTGGGTAAGTCTTTCATCACTTCAACAGATCCATAAAAATGGAAACAATCATAGTTCTGACAATTCACTTCATCCATTTAAAGTTCAAGAAAAAGGTAGAATGTAGTCGACAGTTACAATCACTGTTGACACTCTGTCAGATGCTGGGTGGAGAGAAATATTTAGCATTTCTGTAATGTTAAGAGCCTATTAAGCACCAGTATATTTTTCCCAATTTAAATTGGAATTTCACAAACCCCTAGTCCCCAGAACTGGGCAAACAGCAGGTCAATAATAAACCCAAATGGTTTGGTGTGGGCTGCTGTGCCTTTTCAAATGCATTCTGATGCTGCTATTTTACTAGTGACCCAGAGTGCCTGCATTATACTGGTGAGGCTACCTGGGGTATCCCACAGATTCAGGATGGTAAGAGCTTTGTGTCTGAGTACCCTGTGTGAAAAACGAGGTGATCTTCCTGAGCTTTTAGTCTAGCCACCATCACTGCTCCTCATCAGGAACTGACTGCTGTCTCGGTGGGGGTTACTAATCTCATTAACACTATTGTTGCACTCAATTATCCTCCAGCAGAATAGTTGCAGGCAATTCCATTTTAAGGGGTGGAAGCGAACTTTTAAGAATCATAAACTAGAATAATATTCTGACATTGGATCAATCAAATAAAACTTTCCTTGAAAACACACTGCCGGAGAACATGAAAATATAACAGAATCGATGCAGCAAAGAAGACCATGAGAGAGGCACAATACAATAATTTGGAGAAGCCAGTGTTGGACTGGGATGTACAAAGTTAAAAATCACACAACACCAGGTTGTAGTCCAACAGGTTTATTTGGAAGCACTAGCTTTCGATGCACTGCTCTTTCATCAGGTGGTTGTGGAGAATAAGATTGTAAGACACAGAATTTATAGCAAAAGTTTACAGTGGGATATAACTGAAATTTTATATTGAAAAAGACTTGGATTGTTTGTTAAGTCTGTCTTTTAGAATGACCATGTTGGTATCAGTTCTTTCTTATGTAAATCGCAAAACTCTTTTTAAAAGTTACATTCTCAAGTGAGAATAAACTTCCAAATGAACCTGTTGGACTGTAACCTGGTGTTGTGTGACTTTTAACAATATAATAAGTGAGAGAATTTGGTACAATGAAATTGCATGATCACTCAGCAGTTTAATGTGATCCAGAATATCCGGAGAAGTAGATTGTGAAATCATTTAAAATAATTTCATTAATTATTAATTCCAAATCATACTAATGGTTAAATAAGTAAATATATGTAACATATATTTTTATAAAGATTAAAAAGACTGGATGCAGAATGCTTTGATATTCAAAAATGCTAGAAAACAAGAAACCAAGAGGAGAATGCCTGCCCAACTGATCTCTCCAATTTCTGAAAAACTCTTGCTGAGTTCAGGCTGAAGCTTACCTGCTCTTCTGGGGGAGTGATAGAGAATTTCTCCTGACTATATTTCTTGACATCAGAGACAACTGTGTGATTAGTGACTTGGACTGCATCATGCTAGAACTCCAACCAACAGACTTCAGAACATTTTGTACCTCTTTTTTTCAGTCCAAGGTGATCAGAAAGTGTTTTTTAATTAAACCTGGGGAGACATTTTTTTTTCCTTGTCTGTATTTGTGTTTGAGTGTGCTGTTGTTTGATTTGGGGATAAATATTTATACATTTCTAATATTGGCTATGCAAATTAATCAGTTATTGCAACTTAATTGAATCAGTTTTGTTTTGATTGCTGTGTTTGTTAAAGAAACCTGGTTGATAGAGCTTTTCATTTAAAACCTGATATAGATAAATTATTTAACTGGCCAACTCAGTTACTGTGAAATATATTTTTACTTTATGTTGTGACCATGCAGTAATATGATTAGAGTGATGATACACTCCTCTAGTTTTATCCATTACATTACACAGAAATAATAACTGCTTGATTAAATCTAATGAGATAAGTTACACAACATAGTACAGTAATTACTAATGCTAAAGGGATAGGAAATATCACTAAATAAGAAACTGGCAAATACATGAATAATAAATATATGTTAACAGGTTTATAAAACATACATTTATAAAATAAGAAGTATATACAGGTAGACTTTAATAGAATACAAGGACAGCTGAAACACATAACCTGCAACTCCTACACCATCTGAAAAGTCAAGGATGCTTTGTACATTCTGGATAACGGCAAAGCTTTTGGAAGAATCCAGAGATACTAATTTTCAGTAAATCAGAGATTGCTGATTGCTCAGGCTCATGTTTTCTGAGTTTAAGGTGCAAATTGAATCACTGCCGGGTAAATGGGAGGCTAGAAATTTCCTGGATTGTGCAATCCAGGAAGTGTCTACCCAAAAGCCAGAGAAAATATAGGGCAGTATAGCTCAGTACAGAGTAGAAAGAAACAAGCAGTGCAGAAATGCCCCATGATTCAGGCATTGTCAAACTAGCTTGCAGTACAGTGAAGGTGATCCCTCTGCAGACTGGAACATGTTGCTGTGGGGCAAAGGACCGCACAGCAAGTTACAGAAAAGTGTGAGACTACAGCAATTGTAGGAGATTCACAGTCTGGGAATAGATAGGAACCCACTGCCTCCCTGTTGTCAGGGTTAAGGATATTATCAGCAGGGCAAAGAACATTTTGAAAAGGAAAAAGGAACAAACAGAATTCATGGCCCATGTATGTGCCAATGACATAAGATGCAAAATGATTGAGGCCCTTCAGTCAGTGGTTTAGAAACTAATCAGAAAGTTAAAAACAGGACTGCAATTATGTAATCTTTGAATTATTTTGTGCACTGGTAAGAAAAGGGTGAGCTGGATAAAATAGTGATATGCGTGGTTGATGAAATAGGACATGAAACAGGGCTTTAAATGCCTTGGACATGAAGCATCAGTTCTAGGACAGGAGGAATTTATTCACAATAAACAGGATGCTACTTAACTGACCAGGGCCAGCAGCTGTATGGAGAGGTTAGCCACTCCTCTGGGGAATAGTGTAACCGAATGTGTCAGGGTGACAGGCACCAGAATGAAACAGTTAAGAAGAGAAACAGACAAGGTGGAGAGACAAATAGCCCCAGTTTTAAAAGGTTCAAAGATATGTGTACTCAGACATTGGACAATCATGAGGCTGTCTAATATGTATTTGAAGTATATGTGTTTTGTGGTAAATAAGACAAGTGGTCCAGGTGGATTGGCATTGAAGATTGGCTGGCAAAACAATCATCTAGGACAAAACAAATTGTCACTTGAAAAATTATGGGCATTTAAATGAAAGTCACCATGAACTGGCTCAACACAGTATTTCTAGTATTTCTAGTGAAAGAGGGATCCAGAAATTACAAGTTTACCAGATTGTATTAGGCAGAATTCTCACAGATGCATAGAATCGTGGAATCACAGAATCCCTACAGTATGAGAAAAGTTTATTCGGCTAATTGAGGCTACACTAACCCTCCAAAGAAATGGCACCCAGACTGAGCCGGTGACCCTATCTCTGTAACCCTACAGTTACCATAGCTAATTCACCTAGCCTGCACATCCCTAGACACTACTGGACAATTTACCATGGCCTATCCACCTAACCTGCACACCTTTGGACCATCATTTGATGGGGCCTCATTGGCAGATTTGCAGGTGGAAGGGTTGAGTCAATGCACACTGTTCCCCATGTATTCTGCATCCACTCTCCCGCTTGCCCTCACCCCATTTCAAGCTCTCATGTGCTTGGTCACTAATTATTGGTCACTTAAGGGAAGTCTCTCACTTGGCCTCAATTGGAGAATTTCTCCTATTGGTGGATGTTTGGCAGATTATCCTGTTTGGATCATGAGCAGAAGGCAGTTTGTTTCCATACTGGTCCCCTTGTCAGATGACCCTACCACGAAGGTGTTGGCCCTCTCAAGTATTACTTCCTCGTGTGCCCTTCATCCCACATAATTCCCCTCCTCTGCACAAGACTCTCAATATTTAGATTCTGGGTTATGGGCCCAGCAGTGACCTTTTTGGCCAGTAGTTGTTTGAAGCAGGAATTCTGAAATGGAACATATTAGTATACAGAATAGGAGCAAATGTAGACCTATCAGCTCCTCAAACCTGTTCCATTATTCAATAAGATCTTGGCTGATCTGTTTGGATTTAATTTCACATTCCCATCTACCCTTATTAACTTTTGCCTAACAAGTATATGAGAAATAAATTTGTTTTAAACCAGTGCCCAGTGGAGGCTGGGTGACTGAATTTATTCAAGGCTGAATTAGACAGATTTTTAATCAGTAAGGAACTGAAGGGTTATAGAGGAAGCCAAGAAAGAGCCCATAGCCAGATCAACCATGATCTTATTGAATAGGGACACAGGATCAAGGGTTGGAATGGCTTATTCTGTTCCTAGTTTTTTGTTCCAAGGGCTTCAGTTAAAATTAGATTGGGGCCCTTGACATACCTGAACACTTTGTAAAAGAAATAGAGTAAGTAACCTTTCTTTTGAAAAATTAACGAAGTATGACTTGACCCTTTGGTGATTGATTATCTGAAGCAACTGGTGGCATTTAGATATACATTAACATCTTCAATGCTTTCGCTACGTGGATCAGCAGTGTGCTGATAGATTATGAGCTGTCTTGGTCAGATAGTGTGTCACAATTGTGTGTGAAAATTGCAGAGTGAATCCAGTTTTACAGAATGCCAAGGTAGATAAATTCTATTTGGTTATGTACCAAAACAAACGTGATCGCTTTCTTGCCTGCCAGATGCAGTATATTATTTCTAACACAAGATGGCAACAGTAACTCATCTAACTAGATAAATGAGTCGACTAAGATGCAGTGGTTTGGTAACAACATCACCATTGTGAAATTCACCTGACACTCTGGTTACTGTCACAACTATGAAGTTCATGATCTTTCACTAATAACTTCTGCAAGATTCAAACCAAATGGTTTATTTAACAAGATGTTCATATGCAACAAAGAGATCTAGGACCTAAATATGCAGGTCTCTAAAAATTAAGATGCAAGGAGAGGAAAACCAGTAAGTAATCAATAATGCTTGGAAATGCACATACTAGTAATACTGATCACCATTTTGGAGTATACAAAATGAGTAAAACCAGCAGGTTTCTTTTGCCAGTTTTACTGGTTTACCAGTTTTTCCTTCATATGGCCATTACAAAAGCAAAACAAGCACAAAGGTTTACTTCTAGTGGATTGATTTGACAAGTTATGCTAAAATTGGATCAATTTTTACATGGGCCATACATGGAGGCCTGTGTGCAGCTTTGGTGGCCAGGTTATGAATAGTTCTGCAGGTACTTGAAAAATGCACAAAATATATTCAGGGATGACAACATAACAGCAAGGTTATAATCTTTAGGATCAGATGCATAACGTGTTGTTTTTATTGCATGGATATCAGACAGGCACGAGACCTTTAAAATTACTGCATTACATCATAACATGTATGCATTAGTATGAAATGTACCCATAGTACTTTCCATTCATTCAGTCAGCCTTAAGTCAGCAGGCAGACACCCAGCTGTAACCTAGTCATTTTGTTGATGTAAATGTACAATATAACTGTAACCAAAGTAAGAATGACACTCAGACTGTACGTGTATGGATGAAATGTTATATAAGTCTACGTAACTCATTGCCAATAAATTTCCAGATATCTGACTTAACACAGATCCAACACGTTGTGGCATATAATACATGAGCTAACACATAGCAAACCATAAGAAACACATTCTGTTAGCGGTGAATTATTACATCATATGGTGGGTCTCTTCTCTTGAATGGAGGAGGTTAAGGAACGACTTTATATTTAAATAATGAAAGGTTTTGATAGAATAGAGACAGAGAGCATATTTACACTTGTGAACAAGGGCAAAACCATTGGCCATCAACGCTAGATAGTCAACAAGAAATCAAGTATGGAATTCATAATAAACCTTTTACCCAAAGAGTGATTAGAATGCAGTGCTCACTACCATGGTGAGTGATTGAGACAAATAGTCCAGGGATGCTAGATAAGCAGACAAGAGAGAAAAGGATATTATTTTCTGTTGATTGAGTTAGACAGCGGGGATGGAAGGTGGCTTGACTGGAATCTAAACATTGAAATTTTTTATCCACTATATTTTACATAATTCTATGGAATTGACTCAACAATGGTGCAGGACAGTTGCCTTTAAAAATACATTAAATAACAAACAATTCATATAATGTATTCCTTAGGTCTTTCATGGGGAAATCTGGAACATGAATGACAGAATTACAGAATTTAAGCCACCAAACATGGCTTTACATAAAATAAACTTGAAAAAAAAATTAAAGCACTTTTGCAAAGAAGCAAGCTCAGGAGAAAGCTAATTAGTTCAAAAGCAATGGTGTTTGGAGCAGTGGGAAAAAAGAAGAGTATTTTTATTAAAAGATAGTGGAGCACTAGTTAACAAAGTAATGATATATTCTCTTTGGATGAATCACCTAATCCAAATCCTATGTTCTCCAATCACAGAAGATTCATCAATCTGTAGAGAAACTTGCACCACTTTTATATTAATCTAAAGACTTAAAGTATTCTATGAACTACATTGTATTGGTTAAAATTTGCTTCCTTTATGCCCTTGCAACGCTGTAATGATGAAAACTTTACCAATCCTCCCATTCTCAACTACTTTGTTTTATTCATAGGGCTCAGTGATCTTGACCCCCCTGTGCCATGGGGAAGGACAAGGCTTAAGTATCTTAAACTCCTCCTGGCAGGAAGCCTTGGAAAATTACAAAAAACAATCTTATCTGGGCATCTAATATCCTGGATTGGGGGTGGGGGATGGGTGAGATTGTGTCACCTTTAGTTTGATTAACGATTATATCATCAGAATGCGTGTTTGTCAATTGTAGAACTTACATTGCTCCACTGGATGAGAGGAGCACAAGTTAATGATTGAGTTTGAGCGATCAGTCTCTCTATTTGAACATACCTAACTCTCTGCACTTCATAATTTTAACTGGTTTGAAAAGATAAAATTGTTACATTTAAATCTGTCACATTCATTTGGTGTACAATAAGGTTGTGGGCTGAACCTTCCATTTTTTGGCCAGCTGTTTCATTGAGTATCAGGGACAGTTTCTATTGGTGAGGCCTAGCAAAATCTTCTGCCATGTCTTACAACCTTGCCTCATTAACCAGAAGCCAACAACAATGGGTGCTTCTCTTTCCTGAGTCTAACCCAATTCTACCTCTCTCTGTATCTGGATCAACTCACCATTGCTGAGGTAGCCTCGAATTGACTGGCGTCAATGTTCCAGGTATCTCACTATGGCCTGCAACATCTTCCCTCACTGGCTGTCACTCACTCCAACCCCCAACAGCACTTACCCTGCTTACCAGCACTTACCCTCTCACTGCCTGCGCACTTGCTTGGGAAACCTCCCCATTATTGTTCTTAATCCCTGCCTCTCTCATTCCAGGAGGAAAGCATCTCACAAGAGAGCAGCAAGACTCAAGGTGGATAATGAGCTGTCCAACTATTGACTGCTCACCCCTTACATGGAGTGATCCTGGCTCTGACCACCCTAGTAGCTTACTGACCATGTCTAAGCCCCTGAACTAATATCAAAAGTTGCCCTTCATATACTGCCCTTCAGACCCACTGACTGAAGACTATCACTCTTACTTGACAGATGACTGCTGATAACCATAACAAGCTTCCTAGTTTTGTATCTACATGATACGGTAAAGCAAGACAGCAGTCCTTTGAGCTTTATATCTGTGGCCCAGAGGCAGGGTGCAAAGACACAAAGCAGGCAAGGGGTGCTGTGAGCATCCAGGTAGGCTTAAAGTGAGTGAGTGCTAAGAAAGCAAGCAAACAGCTGTGTGTGTATGTGTTTCTGAACACACTGTATCCTTGCTGCAGCATTGTAATAATAGTTGCTAGTGCAGCCCAAAGAGCAGTATTGAAGAGCAGAAATGTTCTATATGTGGATAGGAGGTGTGCTATGAGGGTTCTTAGATGCTGGCACACATAAGTTGCCAATGTCCATGGATGTGCAATGCTTGTGGCCAGTGACCATGGACTGTACTCTGAGATGGTGGTGTCTGATGTCCAACATTGAGGTCCTTTGGAGCAAGTGCTGTGTTGCAGTCTCCAGGTACCCACTCTGGTTTCCATGTGGAGAATTCTGTGTCTCGCAGCAGATAGGAAAACATATTATTGGGGTGAGATGTTCAATTAAAGAGATTGTTAACATGCAATAATCCCTTTTAATAGGCAACTTGCCACTGCTGAGGAAGACTCTAACTTTGTCGCCCAGAATTTTGTCGAAATGCAGTGAATTACACCCACCCTGCTCCATGTCTAGCCAAGCTTTGCTGGATTTCCTGCATGATTCTGTCACATTTTCCACCACAACACATCTTTCAGGACCCTATAAGATTCTATCATATGCATCAGCACATACACACTTAGAGATAGAAAGAAAATAGCAGGAAGCAAATAGAATGGGCTGTATTGTAAATATCCCAATAACGAAATGGTCAGAACTCAAGCGAAAGTTAAGGTTTTGGAAATATTTAACCAAAGCATTCTATATTTATGAAGTTAAAAATCACACACCAGGTTATAGTCCAACAGGTTTAACTGGAAACACACTAGCTTTCGGAGCGTCGCTCTTTCATCAGGTGATTGTGATGAAAGAGCGATGCTCCGAAAGCTAGTGTGTTTCCAATTAAACCTGTTGGACTATAACCTGGTGTTGTGTGATTTTTAACTTTGTACACCCCTGTCCAACACCGGCATCTCCAAATCATGACTACTATATTTATGAAGTATATAATGAATGATTCAGTAAATAAAGAGAAATGGTAGCCAGCATAAGCAAGATCACTAACTGGTGGAGACACATTTCATATAAAGAAACAGGAAAAGAGAAAGAGTTTTCTACAGGGTGTCACTAAAATCTGAAATCTACTGTCTGAAAACAGAGTGGAAAAGATTTAATAATAACTTAATAGAAGAAAAATGGAAACATACTTAAAAAGATAAGCAGGGTTAATGGGAAAATAACAAAACTGTAGGAACAGTGAGAGGGGTCTGAAGCCTCACACATCTGCATTGCATTTTTCTGTACTATATGACCCTACAGTATCTACTAAGTCCACTCGCTGGGAAGAAATCCTTGGTATCCTAGTGGTTTCCTGTGTCAACAGGTTAGGTATCAGAACAAAGACCCCACTGAACTGCCTCTTCAGCATTCCCAAGTGGGCCCCATTTACATCTCAACTGCCAAAGTATGTCTGCTGCAACTGTGCAGGTGGCAAATATGGGCCAACATGCAGAAACTCTGCAGTCTGGACCTGCACCCTGTGGTTGGTAGGGCAAGTGGAAAATACAGTCCAGGAAACCGTTTTGGAAATGTTGGCGTAAAATCAGGACATGTTTTATTCAGGATGCAACCAGGTTTGTGGCCATTTTGCTAGACTCCATCAGCTATGACAGTACTCTTCCTACATGGTTCCAGATGATCATGCCTTTGGAAATTGAGAAACTGAAATCACAACTTCAAGCCCTGTATTTTTCCATATCTGAGGTGTCAATTTCAACATTGTGTTTTAATTACATGCTGTTCTGTCCAAATTATGACTTATGCTGAGTGATAATTAATGTTCAACATGTATAATCAAACAACAGATCTTAAAACATCGCTTTTCAGTTTATATTTTATTGAAACATAAATATTTCACTTGAATAAAGCAAATGTCTAACAAGTTGAATAAAAGCCATAAAGGGAAAAGCCTTCACAAACCATTAGTTCCTATATTTAGTGGGCACACGATGGGAGGAGCAGTGTTTTTGTCACTTAATATTTCAAACAATGCCAATTCTCATGACTCAGTTGCTGTGATGTAACTGTGTAGGAAAGAACCAGGTGCTAAGTGAATATTTTCCAAATATCAACACCAAGTCAATACTCCACGCCATTTTAAATCCCAAAGTGATTAGAAAAAGCATCCTCTCATTTGCATTGACAGGCTTTTTTGTGCATGTGGTGGATAAACATGGAGCAATACTCCAACACTCTGATTCGGTGCTCCATTTAAGCATTGTGTGCTGGGTCAGGAATTTTCCACCAACAATCTTGATAGCAATTAGCCAGGGATACACAGCTTTCTGGGTCTCCCTTGACTCTTGGCTCAATTCACAGGACACAGAGATCCCATTGTTTCCACTCACAAGCACCATAAAGTGAACCACAATCATCCATTTTGTGGCATTAGACACATATGGGCCTTTGGCCTTCTGTAAAATCCAATTATTATTTGAAATTTCCCAGCAATTTCAATTAGTTGGGATGGAGCAGTGGACACACAGTAGCAGAACAATCTGTGCTCTGCTCGTCTTCTTTATTGGTGTTCATTAAGGTAATGGCTGTACTGTGTTTTCCATGAATCCAAATGTGTTTTTTTTTCTGCTTTTGTACATTTGCCCCTAGGATAATACTGTCTAAACAATGTTGTTAATGTAATACATAATGGTAACATTCTAATGAATTACAAATAACCATAAGGTTCAGGCAGCAGCAATTCATTTTAATTGGGTCCTTAAGGCTAGCAAAGAGACTTTCATTCCATCAGTGTAGGCGGATTCAAAATCCAGAAGCAGATGTGAAAGAACGCTTTTGGCGTCTGCTGCTCAAAAAAACTATACAAGCTTTTGAATGAACCCAATTAAGCTAAGACAATTTTCAGAGATGATTGCATTGACACTTAATATACTTTGACAATGCTCTTTGCCCTTCCATGTCTCGAATTCTGTGGTTGGCAGAAACCCAACAAGGTTGGTGGGGGCAGGGGGTTTGAACCTGTGGATCTGTGGATTTAAACCATGTAATTTGAAGACTGGCTTTAAAGCTTGAAAGTCTATGCAATGAATAATGTTTAATTTGAATTAGATCAGCTATTTAAGCAGAAATAAATGCAAGATGTATAGTAACTTGGAGTTAGCTGCTTTAAGCAAAAGTGATATAATTAATCTCCAATGCTGGCTTTCCCATTGCCTTCTCAACAAAATGGTTCAACTAAAGTTGCAAGAAGACCACAGGACCAGTCTAAAGAAATATAAGCCAGTTTCCAATTTCAGAAAAAAATGTTGAATTATTGTCGATTATCAAAATGTAATTGATACATGGCTCTGGTCTAGATTTTCCAAGCTGGATTGAGTGAATATATTGACCTTCAATGATGGGAAGGAAAGTTTCCTACTGGCAGCAAGTTTAAACAAACAGATTACACTATCCAGGACAAAATAGGCAAAGTGCAGAGAGAGCAGCCATCATTTGTGATGGAGCAACAATGGGGCCAGGTTCTGAATTTTCATCAATTTCCTATCTCAACTCATTATATGAGGTGTATCTCTGTTCACATATAAACTCATATTTCTGCTTTCTGCTGTTAAAACAATTTGTTGACACAGTTGCTCATGACTATTGTTGAGAGGAATCTGTGATAATCACTAAAGGTTTGGCTGCATTTCTCAGTGTTCTTTGATCATGCTGTGTCCCTTGTAAACCTGTTGTAAGACAGAACATGCCTCAGAAGGATTTTTTAATCTTTTTTTTAAACACACACTTTCTTTAAAAATATATGAACAACTGCATACTTTATAGAAGCTGAATGTGATTCTGTGCTTTTTTTCTCTTTCAGGAAGATATTCACTAATTACTATAGCAATAAATCATCTATTATGAATACAGCTATTCTATTTTACATCTTCACTTTACACAATTCCTGTAAACAATGCACTCAAAAACTTTTCCATAAAAGTGCTTTCAATTGCAAGACTCTGCTTCTCAAAAAAGAGACCATTTGAAAACTTACAGAAAAAACTATAACCATGCTGAAGTTGGGACTTCAATTACATGACTTCTTCAGTATTTAATATTAACAGGGTATGACGACCTTTGGGGTCTTAGTAGATTGTTGGAAATGTGCATAAATTCTCTGGAGTCTCACAGTAGTCCTGCATACACAGGCAGTCAGTTCATCAAAATTGTCATTAAATCCCAAATGTTGCCAAGAGAAACAGAAAATGAAACAGTGAAGATCTCTTAATCCTGCCTCGTTACCCTTTCATAATGCCATGAGACTGTTGATCAAAGTCATACTGAAGCAGGACAAATTAGATATAGTTTGTATCACAGTAACATTGTGGACTATTCCATAAATGAAAATATTGCATTCATACTTGTCATAACTTTCATATATAATGAAGAATATTACTGAAAGAAGACACACCTAGAATCACAGTTAACATTGGACATTTTGTTGCAAGGTTTGCAAGTACAGGTTGATTGAACACAGTCAGTACTTTCCTGCAAACTGTCAAAGGGAAATGTTGTTTGATATGACATGTCATCTTTGGAACATAATAGCCTACATTACTGGCAGCACACCAGGACTAAAATTTATTGCAAAGAATTACATGATAACCAGCTTAGGATTGTCAGTAAACTTGCAGTGTGGTTCACTTGTTTTTTTTTACTGGAAGCTCCATATATTAATATGCAGGGCCAGGTTCCTTGCAAGGCAGAAGGAACGTGTACTCACGGTGCTTGTTTCAATCAATAAAACAGATGCCAGTATTCACAAGTTCATTTTGTAGTGAAGTGCCTTGAACAATCTATTTGGTATAAAATTTAAATAACACCTGGCAGTTATCTGTCAGCATTTTTAACTGATGCATTCTCCATAGCAACATCTCTACCAATCAAAGTCTACTTGCCAACCAACCAGGATTCTCCTCTTACACAGTATATATTTTTTCCTAAATTGGTATTCCTACAAATTATTCTAAGGAGGTTAAGGTAAGAAGCTTTGACAGAACATGCCTTTTTTGAGCTATTCTTGAGCTCTGTACTCCAAATTACATATATTATAATGATTCATGTTTTTTCTTTGTTTGGCAATTTTGAAGAAAGTCATGAATACCAGATACTTAACATTTCTTTAGACTTTGTCATTGTTATTTGATATAATTTGCTGACTTTGTGCTGGTGGTAGGAAGCCCATTTACAAGTAAGTGCATTAATAAGTGCATTAATGCACTTTCAAATTTCTGATGTGAATTGTCAATGTGCTCCCCGTTGACAAATATTCAGAAGATATCTGCTGTTAACTCATGAACTAGATGGCTCACAAAGGTAATGGATGTTGTCTCAGCATGAAGAAAGGAATGAAATAATATCTGATTAATGGAAGAGTATGTCTGGTCATTAAATGAGGCATGAAATGCTCTGATCATTTGCAGAAATAGTGCCTGGATGATGTAGCAAACTGGATTGGCTTTTTTATACATTAATATATCCTTTTGCTTCAAAGCTTGAGAAAAATAAAAGAGAGTATAGAGTGCTACCTTCCCAAAAAGTAATAAATCAAATCCAAAGTCAGTGATGGAGAAGGAGTAAAAACATAAGGCAGAGAAAAACCATTTGAACCATTAAGTCTATAATCTGAAGCTCACAGAAACATCCAAAGCAAAAGAAACCTTTTAACCCAAAGACTATCCAAAGATTACCTCTACATTGGCATTCCTTGCATTATATACTTACCCTTTTCTTTGGGAAACATTAATTACTTCTTACTTCTCCAAGAAAAATAAAACAATGCATTATCATCTCTAAAACTCTGAATCTTTGTTTTTGACAAGCATTGATCCCATTGAAATATGGATAGATGTCAAATGAACGACTTTCATGAGAAACCAGTTCCACATGTTCACCGCGCATGAGAAGAAAACCTATTTCATTTTCTCCAGGACATCTGACAATAATCTAAAAAAAAGACCAAAGACCACTCTGTACAATTTAACAACAGGGTAATTTAACTGCGGTATCAACACAACTGAAGCCATAATGTTCTACTGAATATTTGATCATTCTTAAGCCTTACACCACAAAGTTAACCAGGCATTCCATCCTGCTAATTCATTCCTTGAAATAGTCATCAATATTTGGAGGAGATTGGCTATAATTCCAAATAATGATGGATTAACAAAAGTAACACAGAACCCGAGTACTATTTTTAAACCATTTACAGGAAAACTATGGAAGTACAATAGCAGTAACAACAACACCAACAGCTTGTAGTTATACCACACCTTTATGCAACTAAAACATCCCAAGGTGCTTCACAGGAATGTCATCAAACAAAATGAGGACAGGTGACCCTAAAGCTTGGTCAAAGAGGTAGGTTTAATGAAGGGTTGTGAAGGAACAGAGATGGACAAAGATGTTCTGAGAGGGCCTTTCAGAGTTCAGGTTATTAGTAAGCAAAGACATGGCCACCTATGCTGGTTTATTCAAATGGGTGATGCCCAAGAAACCCAAATTTGAGGAAGACAGATATCCTGGTGGTTGTTGGGCTGGAGGAAATTACAGAGACAAGAAGAGGCTAGGCCACAAGAGATCAAAAAAAGGATTAAATTTTAAAATCAATATATTGCTTTAGTAGAAACCTATGTATGTCATTGAGTGCAGGTTAATTAAGTGAATGTAACTTGGTGTGTATTAGGTACTAGAATTGTTTGTTTGATCATTTGCAGATGACCTCAAGTTTATAGAGGCAAGAATATTAAAGGTCAGGCAGGCATGGAATTGAGAAGATTAGAACTTTTGTAGGCATTAATCGGGGTTTTGTCAGATGATGATGAAGGGAAAGGGTGGAAAGTTTGTGGTGGGGTGGAAATTGGGACATCTTACTGATCACATGGATATGTAGTCAGAAGTACATAGTGGAGTAAAATTTGACACAAAGGTTGTGAAAAGTCTAGTTTAGCCTCTGAAAATTTGTCAGGGAGGTGGATGGAATTAATGGCTAAGGAGCTGAATTTGTAGCAGGGGTTGATGACAATGAATCATAACAAAACAATAAAAGGAAGTCATTTGGCTCATTTGCTGATAGATAAAAACATAGGGGCCTAATGTCACTATCCAGCTCTTAATTCTACACTTTGTAAACAGAGGCACTTTGGATGCATGTTTGAGTGCTTTTTAAATTGATAAGGATTCTGCTTTTACCATCCTTTCAGCCAGTATGGTGCAGCCTTTTATCACCCTGAAAACTCTCCTCCATTCTGCTTTAATACTTTAACTAATTATCTGAAATAATTATTGGCATCTTTACTTAGTGAAATCAGTTGCTTGCATTCAATTCAACTTGGCCCCTCATGATCGTATGCATTTCAATTTTTTTTTCTCAAATTGATCCTTGATCAATGAAAAATATAACCTGTTAAATCTTCCCTTATAGTTAAACCTTTGCCATCCTGGCAATGTCCCTATAAGTCTTCACTGTATACTCCAGAGCAATGACATTCATCTTGTAATATGGTGGCTAGAACACAGTAGTCTAGTTGTGGTTTAACTAGTGCTTTGTACAGTTGGAACATAATGTCATAGTTCTTGTATCAATGCCTCAGCTAAAAGATATGCTTTATATATCTTCTCAACATGTTATTGACCTTTCCTGCTGACTTCAGGGAAGTATGCCAAAGTCCTTCTGTTCATTTACGTTTCTCAGTATGCTAGTATTTATTGTATGCTCCCTTGGTTTGTTTACTTTACCCAAAGGCATTATCTCATACTTCTCTGGATTGAATTCTATTTATCAATTTTCTGCCCATCTAACCCTTCTATTTGTAGCTTCCTAAATCTATAACTTTCATTTTTTGTTATGAATCACAAAGCCAATTTTTTTTGTACCATCTGCAAACTCCTTAATTATACTGACCGTGTTTAGACCCAGCCATAAACAGCCTTTTAGTCACAAAAGCACAAATTGACTATGACAATTTTTGGTGCAGCTGCCTCTTTCCCTTGAATCTTATGGGTATATACTTTTCTAACCAGTCTGTCATGTCAGATGCATCAGAAACCTTTTTAAAAATCATTACAGACATGGATCAAATGTGCTACCTTTAACACCCTTCTTGCCATCAATTTGAAACATTCAATCAAGTTATTTAGGTGTAATTTTCCCTGAACAAATTTATGTTGACTGTTTCCTTAATTAATGCATAACATTTAAAATAATGATTTAGAATAACAATGGTTTTGGTTTTCCCAATATTTAACTTGAAGAAATTACTGCTCATCCAATGCTGGATGTAACCATCTAACAATTTAGAGATAGTAGAAGGTTTGAGAGAAATGATAGTGAACTAGAGTAAAGTGTTCTCAGTGTAGCTGTGGAAAATTATGCAAGGTTTTGTTTGATATTTTCGATGATGGCCACGTAGCTGAGAAATAGGAAGAGGTCATGGATTGATTGATGGAAACGTAAGAAGTAACTGTGCAGGAATAAAGAGAAAAGTTACAACAATACTATAGTCATAAGGGTACAAAGCTATGGACCAAGTGCTGGAAAATGGGATTAGAATAGTTAGGGGATGGCTTTTGACTTGTGCAAGTTTGCCAGGCAAAACAGCCTTTTCCTGAGCTGTGGATCTCTTTCACTCTATGCAAATGAGACAGATGAAATCAGTCCCACTCACTGGATCTCACTGGAGTTGCACTGAAGGAGAATCCTGTGGTCAACTACTTCAAAAGCTGCACATTAGTCAAGAAGAACAATGAAGGATAGTTTACCAATTACAATAGGAGATATTTCATGGCTGTGATAGGGGCAAAAGTCACAGATTTAAACACAGAGTTCTGAGAAATGGATACTGATTTAGGGGGTGAACACACATTCATGGACTCTGGTGAGGAAAGCAAGATTGGAAATTGTGAAGTGAGTTGCACAAATGGAGGAGTCTGCTTTTTGGGGAGAGGGTTGATCACAGAGGATTTGAAGGTGAGGGGGACTGTACTGGACAGAAAATGTCAACAATGTCAGTTGACATGGAAGCCATTGTAGTCAGCAGTTCAGTTGAAATAGGACCAAGGGAACAGAATGGGGGCTTGTGGTCAAGATGCATTCAGAGGGACACAAAGGGAAACAGGAGAGAAGCTAGAGAAAGACTCATGTTTAAGGCTGGGGTGGATGTTGGGTGAAGGCACAATTGTTTAATTTGATGCTGTGGATGAGGGAAAGAGAGGGAAACAGCAGAGGAAACTGATCACGTAATCTTAACCTGAGGGACAAAGAAGTTTGGCAACTCTTTATGCTTGTTGCGGGACACACAGGTGGAGCAGAGAGGGGTTTTAAAACCATCTTTGCATTAGTGAAATAAAGCCAGAAATTACATTTGACTTGCAGGATTACTGTGTCAGTTCTTTTCAAATGACAGCAAAAATCGATAGTGCTTTATGGTCAGTTTGGTGGTGAATTGCTAAACCAATTGCTTGTAATATCTGCTCAAATTATATCCCTTGGATCTAAGTGAGAAGAAATGAGGCCCCATATCCACAGTACTTGGTCAGGCAGAGAAAGAAAGAGTAGTGGTTGTTATGGGGATTAAACCATCAAATACTGAAGCGAGGTGGAGTTGAGCAGATCACTAGCTTCAAAGTGGTAAATTGTGAATCAAAGTCCAGATAATTAGGATTTTTAAATCGAGTTGTAAATGAATCGAGAGTTTCCCAGAGGGTCAGACATAGAAGGAATTAGGGCACTTGGGGAAGAAAGTAATACAGGAAAATGATTCCAGAGGGCCCATGTCTGTAATTGGTACAATGAGAGTAGTAAGGTCACTTGTGATGACACCGTGAATGAACTGGCTATGAATGTGGGTTGAGGAGTTTACAAGTTGGGAGAGATCTTGGGAGGATAAGAGGGCAGTGAACTCAGAACAATGACAGTGTTATGAGTTCAGATAAATGTTTAAAACATTGAGAATGAGAAGTCCCTGACTTAGGAAGAAATCAGTGAAACACAACAAGAAATTCCTATTGCACTTGGAAGAATGGTGGAGAACAGTATTTTTGAAAGAGAGGTGAGGGGTGAAATAAGGTGAAATGTGAAATGTTCCAGGGCAGTAGTAGGTCAGGCCAAGATGTGGCCCGATTATAGGCTTCATATTGCCATGACGATGGTCTTTGTTGAAAATCATCAATGAAGTCATCGGGTAGGGCGGCTTCATTAAGTAACAAGGTGTAATTGATTCTCATACAAGTTTCCATTAAGGCCTTGGTATCAATTTGGTCATTCACAATAAGCTCGCGGATGGCGGGACCTTGTTTACAAGTGAAGGAACATTCTACTGTTGCAAACGTCTACCTCATGGTTCTTGAGTTTGAGAAAGTAACTTTTCATTTTGTGAGAAAGTTTTGACTGTGGAGAATGGGGCTTCTGACTTTGCTAAAATACTGAAAATGTCAGATTTGCTGTTATTCTGGTAATGGAGATGTTATTCACATAGTTTCCCCCATATAAGGAAAATTTTGGAATGAAGAGATAATTAACTTACATTCCTCCTGGGAATTTACTAGTATGGTGACATTGCCATGGAAATGAGTGGAGCACAGTGAAATTCTCTGTTTTGAGTTTATCTCAGTTAATGCATAATAAACAAGAAATGGTTACTGTGTTAGTGGATGAACAGCAAAGTGACTCAGTCAGTTTTGGATCATAGATAACTTGGAATTCCTTGGGAGGTAAGAGATAAAGTTAGGCCTACAGCGTAATAGAGTAAATGCTAAATTTATCACCAATGATGGAGGCTGAGAGTGAGAGCTGATATTCAGTACAGTGTAAGGCTAAATTGGAAAAGTGCAAAATTTTGGAAGAGTTGTTTCACTGAAAGATTAAGTAAGAAATTAGCAGAAAATACCTCAATAAAAGAGAGTTAGCCTCACTACAGTTGGAGTTCTGAAAGTAATCAGCTTTGTTGTAGTTTGAAACCAAAGTAGTGAACTGTCAGAAACGAAGATTCTTTTCTGATGTTTTAAGCCCCTGTCGCAGGACTCTCAGGGAGGCATGTGTTGCTTCCACTGCTGTGGAATCCAGGAATGTGAGGACAGTAAATAAATTGTAAGGTCTTTTAGTCAAAAGCTAATGGAAGGTTCCTCATGAAATTTTGTACCTTGGAAAACAGTTATAAGAGAAATCACAATGAATTACAGAGACCATTGGGTTTTGATTTGGATCCCAGGAAAAGTGAATGAACCTTAAACATTTTGTAAGACAAGGGAGGAACCAAAAATAAGAACTGAATTTATAGCACAAATCTGCATGATTTAAAGTGTTAATAGTGATCACTGTTTAATTCCTTTTGATAAATAATAAAGACAATCTTATTTTGCAGTGATAGCATCCTTGCCTCTGAGCCATAAGTTCCCGTTTCTCACTCCAGGATTGGATGGTGTACTCATGATGTTGCCAAAAATGTTAAGCATCAACTTGTAAATCCTTCTAACATACTGCAGTTGCAGTGGCAATCGTGCAAACGATTTCAGGTCAGCTACATGATGGAAACAAAATTGCAGCTTCGATTGTCACTGTACATACTCTGAAATACAATCTTCATGTAAAAGTATACATTGTTCCTTACTGCATGCCCAAACCTCCTGCTTCAACTGCTGGCTCAGTTGTTCTCAATGTTAAACATCATTTGGAGGAAACACTGAGGATGAACACAATATACTCTGCATGGCAGAAACAGCACTGACTGAGCTCGTCAAGACGTAAAGCTGCTAGACTGACCTGCAGCAGGTGGTGAGGGTATCCAACCTGAAGGAAAAACACCACGGACTTCATCTTCACCAAGCTGCCTGCTGCAGGTGTATCTATCCACAACAGTATCGGTAAGAGACAACTGCACAGTCCTTCTGCAGAAGTGGCTGTCTTCACACTTAGGATACCCTCCATCGTGTTGTGTGGCACTACCAACATACTAAATAAGATTGATATCCACTAGATTTAGCAATTCAAAACCTGGTATTCAAGAGGCAGTGTGGGCCATCGGTAACAACAGAAATGTAATCAAATATAATCTCCAACCTCTGTTAAGTAATTCCATAATCCCTGGATCAGATTCAAGCTCTGCAGTCCTGACACATCCAAATATGAATGGTGATGGACAATTAAACAACACACTGGAGATGAAGGCTCCACAAATATTCCCATCCTCGATAATGAGGTAGCCCAGCACTTAGTGCTGAAGTTAAGGATGAAGCTTTAGCAATAATCTTCAGCCAGAAGTGCTGAATGGATGGTCCATCTTGGCCTCCTTCAGAGGTTCCCAGCATCACAGCTGCTCATCTTCAGCCAACTAAATTCATTCCACTTGCGAATTGGTAGAAGGTACTGGTATAGGCTAAGGCTATGGGCCCTGGTAACATTCCACCAATAGTATGAAAGACCTTTACACCAGAACTTGCCATACCACACACCATGCTGTTCCAGCACAATGGAACTCAATGTATAAAATTGCCCAGATATGTCCCGTACAAAAAAAAGTAGGGCAAATCTAACTTGCCAATTATCATGGGTCTACCGTTGATCATCAGGATAGTGCTGGAAGGGGTCATCAACAGTGATATCAAGCGGCATTTATTTAGCAATAAATTGCTCACTGACACTCAGTTTTGACTCCTTCAGGGCCACTCAGCTCCAGAGCACAACACATCCAGGTCGTTTATAAAATGATGAACAGCAGTGGCCCCAAAACAGATCCTTGTGGCACACCACTAATAACTGAGCTCCGTGATGAACATTTCTCATCAACCATCACCTTGTCTTCTTACAGCTAACCAATTTCTGATCCAAACTGCTAAATCACCCTGAATTCTATGCCTTTGTATTTTCTGCAATAGCCTACCTTGGGAATCTTATCAAACGCTTTACTGAAATCCATATACACCACATAAACTGCTTTACCCTCATCTACTTGTTTTGTCACCTTCTCAAAGAACTCAATAAGGTTTGTGAGGCACGACCTACACTTCACAAAACTGTGTTGACTACCCCTAATCAAATTATTCCTATCTAGATGATTATAAATCCTATTTCTTATATCTTTGTCCACAACACAAGTAAGGCTCACTGGTCTATAATTACCAGGATAATCTTTACTCCCCTTCTTGAACAAGGGAACCACATTTGCTACCCTCCAGTCTTCTGGCACTATTCCTGTAGACAATGATGATATAAGGATCAAAACCAAAGGTTTTGCAATCTGCTCCCTAGCTTCCCAGAGAAACTTAGGAAAAATCCCATCTGGCCCAGGGGACTTATCTATTTTCACATATTCCAGAATTGCTATCACCTTGTCCTAATGAACCTCAATCCCATCTAGTCCAATAGCCTGTATCTTAGTATTCTCTTTGACAACATTGTCCATTTTGTTTGTAAATACTGATGAAAAATATTTATTTGGCACCTCTCCTATCTCTTCAGACTCCACACACAACTTCCCACTACTGTCCTTGACTGGCCCTAATCTTACCCGAGTCATTTTTGTATTCCTGACATACCTATAGAAAGCTGTAGGGTTTTCCTTGATCATATCTGCCAATGACTTCTCAAGTCCCCTCCTGGCTCTTCTTGGCTGTCTTTTTACGTGAGTGATGGCTGTTGACATCAAGGCCCTGCACTGGACCAAGTGTGGCCAATTGAATAAAACAAGTGAATGGGAATTGGGGGAAAACTCTCTGCTGATTGGCATTATACCTGCCACAAAGGAGATAGTTTTTGTTGATGGAGGTCAGTCAGCTCAGCTACAGGACATCTTTCTGGAATTTCTCAGGGTGGTGCCCTATATCCAACAGAAGTGGGGCTGTTTACTGATGATTGCATAATATTTATTTTCATTTGCCATTCCTCTGATACCGAAGCAGTCAATGTCCAAATGCAGCAACGTTTAGGATATTCACGTCACACAATTGTCAGACAATGAAAATCTCCAAGAAAAGAGAAACTAACAATTGCCTCCTGACATTCAATAGTTTTATAGTTTCTGAATCCCCTAATATCTCTTTCCTGGGGATTACCACTGAATGGAAACTGATCTGGACTAGCCATATAAATACCGTGACTACTAACTAAAGTCAAACGGTAGAAACGTTGCAGTGAGGAACTCACCTCCTCATTCCCCAGAACCTGTCTACCATCTACAAAGCAGAAGTCAGGAATGTCAGGGAATAGTCTCTATTTGCCTAGGTGAATACAGCTCCAACAACACTCAAGAAGCTTGAAATCATCCAGGACAAAGTAGGCCACTTGATTGGCACCAGATCCAGTAATACTCACTCCCTCTATCACCAGCAGTCAGTAATGGCAGCACATACCATCTATGAGAAGCACTGCACTTATTATTAGAAACTAATCAAGGTACCTTAGCACACCTACCAAACCCATAATCACTAACATTTGAAGGGACCAGGACAGCAGATACATGGAGACCTTTGAAGGTTTGGCTTCAAGCCATTCACTATCCTGACTTGTAAAGAAATTGCTGTTCCTCCCCTTTTGCCGGGTCAAATTCCTTGAACTCTCTTTCAACAGAATGTGAGTGATTAGATTTTTTTTTAGATTACATTACAGTGTGGAAACAGGCCCTTCAGCCCAACAAGCCCACACCGACCCGCCAAAGCGCAACCCACCCATACCCCTACATTTACCCCTTACCTAACACTACGGGCAATTTAGCATGGCCAATTCACCTGACCGGCACATTTTTGGACTGTGGGAGGAAACCGGAGCACCCGGAGGAAACCCACACAGACACGGGGAGAATGTGCAAACTCCACACAGAGAGTCGCCCGAGGCGGGAATTGAACCCGGGTCTCCAGTGCTGTGAGGCAGCAGTGCTAACCACTGTCCCACCATGCTTCTGCACCAAGTGCCTGCAACAGTTCAATAAAGCAGCTCACCTCCAACTTCTCAAGGTCAGTTAGGGAATTGTAATAAGTTCTGGCCCACCCAATGACATTCACAGCTAATTAATGAATTTGTTAAAAAGGAGCATGACAGAAGTTAAGCAGGCTGAGAGGGAGTCAAGCCTGCAACAGCAGCAGAAGTGTAGAAAGATTCAGTTAGAAAGTTGGAAGGGCATCTTATCTGAAGAGGGAGAAATAAAAAGGATGCATGCAAAGAAACAAAATAGGAGCCTTGGAGAGGTTAGTGAAGTTGAAGTTAAAAAGGAATAAAAATAAAGTGGAAGTCGAAGTGATGGTCTCAGGTCTGGAGCAGTAGCCGAAGCACACACATTAATGGATACAGTGAAAAATCAGGCTACATTAGCTACTTTGATAACAATTACGAGGGTATACAAAGTTACCTGGCAGTCAATTGGGAATAAATAGGATACAATATGAAATGTTCAAAATTATGTAGTATTCCACAAAAATAGTTGTAATTATCTTTCTGTTCCTATACATATTACACACGCTACAACTGTCTAAATGCAGGTCAGTTGCACTGAAGGTGATTTTCAAGCACATAGTCTATCCTATCACACACTGAACCATGAACTGAAAAATACTCCAAATAAGCTGTATTAATTATATTAGAAACTGTTTACTTGTCATTTGTGGAGTGACTGAATTTTGATTCAATGAAAAGTGTGCATTATTGGACCAAATATTACACTTCTTTCAAAGCTATCTATACTTCAAACCACTTAACAGAGACCTTGGAGGAGTTTCATCCAAGTGCTTTTTTACTTACAACATTATTGTATGATTTGTAAAGTCAAATCTGACCAGTGATAGTTTAAGAAAAATATACACCGCAAGATTATTGGACACAACAAGAAACAATAAATACTTTAAAAGGAGCATCATGATGTCTCATCATGTTAAGGGCATTCACTTCTCAATCTATTGGCATATCTTTATGAAAAATACATATAATACATAGTTCCTGACCTCTCTTGGAGAATCTATATTTCCATCACTTTGCTTCATCCTGCTGTTCTTCAAAACACAGTGCAACTGTTTAAATCTTTTAACCTTTCCATCATGTGTTGCTCTACTATTGTATTACCTATAGTACTAATGTGATGAGATAAACTAAACAATGAAAATGGTGGTAAATGACAAAAGAAAATATAAAATTCCTGAAGATCTACTCTAAATTGAAGTGATCTATAAATTCAGATACATTTAAAAAGAGCTGTGCATGAAAACTCAATATAAAAACTTACTCTGCTTTCTTTAACCTACCAAAAGCTTATTAACAGCAATGTTCATGATTATCAATGTAATCTGTGAATCTGGATTATGTACAGTAAAGTGGGAATGCTTCCATTAAGCAGCTTTTACATTTGGTGGATTTTACAGTCTAAAAGTTATTAAAGCTGTGCCCTTGTCCAAAGATACACAAATTTCATCAAATATTCACCAAATCACTAGTTGCGCTAGAAAATTAGTAATCAGTACTTGGGAAATTGTCTTGTGTATATATTTTTTTCAAGCCAGAGCAAGTCTATTTCTGATTTCTGAAGTACATAGCTACTCTGCTGAAGGATGACTAGTAAGTCCTACGATCTTATTCTCTAATTTTCCTGTACAACAACAGCATGAATTCACACACAGACTGATAATGAGACATTTATAATCTGCAGGATCATTCGTTAATCAGTTTGTTGAATATCAAATGAAGTCTGAAATGTTGAAGGGGAGTAACAAGTCCAGAACATTGGACTTTGGAAAAGGCAGTCCAGATCAAACTGACTCAGGCTTCAGCAAGTTTCCCAGTGTCAGGAAAACTACCTTGTGAACAGAGGATGAAAAGTGAAGAAGCACTCTACACAATATTCAATGCATCTCTGATGGATCAAACAAGTAATGGCATTGAAGATAGCTACTGAATTAATCATGGGCATCAACTATACCTGCCTTTTTGATTAACACACCCAAAACAAACTTTGGGCATTTAGAATTGATGTTAGAGTAGAGATAACCTGGTGTGGAGAACATTAAAAAATAAAACATTATTTACATAATATTTACAATGTGACAGCCCACCAGATATCTGAGTCGTTAAGCTGCCACTGAATGATGCAGTCATAGGGAAAGGGCAGATGGAGATTTCATTGGAGAATTATGTAGATATGAGCCTTTGAAACAGAAACAGACTTAATCTGGCTTTATCATTGCTTTGTGTAAGGCTGACTACACTAAGCTTCGTGATCCACTGGAATATCTGCGCCTACGTACAAAAGGGTTAGGAGGGCAATACTGGTGTGGGTGGTTGTAGGGTGGGGGTGGAGGTGGAAGAGGTGGCTGATGAGTGTTTTTTACAGGTGTTCCTTGAAGCCCATCTTCCTTTAATTTGCGAGGCGTGGAGCTAGTGGAGTTGTTGTCTGTTCCCACTTGGTGAATAGGTGTCTCATTCTGAGCGGTGTCGGATTTGTCTGGTTTCACAGGGACTACTATGACATTCACAATCTGCTGGCATTGGAGTAGCGTTTCAGGGAGATGATCCATGGCTCCTGATACAGCTGAGTTTTCTTGCTTGAAGTTAAGAAGGGTGCTTTGCTGGACTGCGCACTCTTGGTTCCCCTCTGAGCTGTGCTGATAGGCTTGAAGCCTATTGTGAATTGATACCTAGGTTAGAAACAATCAACACATTGTGCATTAATATATAAATATTATATATTCAGTGAGCAAGCTGTTCCTGCTTTTTGTGACTAATGATCAGAAGACAAAGGGCATTGATTAGCTCAAGAGATTTTATCATACTGTGCTTTGTTTCAGAAGAGATGATCTGACTTTCATGAATTCACATATACTAATACATGAACAAATTTTGTGTTAGAATATAAACCTTTATAATTTTGGGGTTATTTTCAAAGCACTTGGAGTGAAATCTCTTCATTGTGTGCAATCTGCAGTGCTGTCTCCTTTGTTCCCAAAATTGCACTCAGTTTTAAAGTCTCCCCTAAGTTTGCACCTCACTTGCATATCCCTGATTGAAAATCTGTCAAAGTCCAACCACAACAAGCAGTATTTTAAAATGCAGTTTCTTTAAGAATACAATTGCTATTATTATTTACTTGGCAAAATTTGATTAATACACTGAAAATAGGTTTATCGCAAAAGCAACATTTTATTCACAATTGCAATCACATCTGAGTAGCAGTAGCTTCCTTGTTAATGATGTTGACTGAAATGAGGCAGTAGGGTTTTCCCAGCAAAGCTTATGACAAATGGTCTTATTTGCAACCAGCAGGCCCACTGAAAATCTTCCCTGTATCTCTTACATTGTGAGAGTGAAGAGTCAGTATACAGTTGGTGTCTTAGAAATGATGTGCAAATGCCACATTTACAGCAACAAATTATAAAACTGCTATTTGCAAGCATGAAACTTCTGCACTCTCCAAATTATTCAAAATGGTCACTGTAATCATGGAGTTTAAAGGGGTAGAGATAAGTTCACCATTTGGAACCTACAAATGTTGAATATAAAGCACAGAAATGAATATTCATACAGGAGAAGCTGGTGCTGTTCTTTTATAGTGGTATAAATCAGGTCTCACTGAGTCTCCTTTAGCTTTAGTGTTCGTCTCTAGTCATAACCAGCAGCAGGACTGTAATTTATGACACTTAAATTGTTCTTCAGAACTGCTCAACATAGTCAATCACATCAGTTAGTGTATTGGAGACTTCTAAACCTCTATTGGAAGATCTGCTCAGATAGCAGAACTAGTCACAATTTTGTTACGCTACAACAAATGGCTTGCAGTTTTAGTTAAATAACGGCAGTGTTAATAGTGCTCACAGCAACACTAAATTAAGGTAGATACATGATTTTAAGTCAAATTTGAGAAACTGATGTTGGAAAAATATTTTTTCACTGTTAGCATCCCAAGAATGGAAGTCGCTGTCAGTCTCTCCATTCAAACACGTTGATTAATATAATGTTGCTGTATTTACTTATTGTTATGAACTAAATATGTTATAAAAACTTAGAAAGCTGCCCTTTGGTTACATCAGCCAAAATCATTTGCTTCCATGTATATGCTGACAACAGCCAGATCTACCTCATCGCCAACTTTACTGCTCCACTGTTGCTAAAGTATGTACTGCTTATCTTATATCCAGTATTGATGAGCAGGATTTTCCTCCAATTATAAATGGCAAAATTGAGTGACTGTGTTTGGTCTCTGTTCCAAACAATGTTCCTAAAGTGAACCATTTGTCTCCATTGCATCAGTCTAGGATTAAAGTCATCTGTTCAGAACCTTGGTGTTTTGACTTTGAGATGGGTTTCCAAACACATATGTATTTGCTTAACATTGACCAAGTTTGCCCCTTACTTCAGATCATATGCTTTTGAAATCAGCAAAAATGCCTTCATTACCTCTTGACTTGAGCCTTTTGCACACTATGCACTGCTCTTCCACATTCTACACGCCATAAACTTAAAGTCAAATTCCTGCTGTTTGTGATTAGCTTATGACAAGACCTGTTTACCTCCCAAGCCTGTGATCGCTGACCCATATTGATTTTAAAATTCTCATCCTCACTTCCAAATTTCTCCAAGGCCTCACCCTTCCAAATCTCTATAATCTTCTCCATCCCCACCGTCACCTTCCAAAATAACTGTGTTCATTGAAATCTGAGCTGTTGAACATTGTTAATGCTAACCATCCAACTCTAGTAGCAGTGCTGTCAGTTGCCTAGGACCTAAATTCTGGAATTAATTTAAAATTTATCTCTTGACCAAGTTTTTGGACTCTGGATTTTGTTTTATAATATTCCTGAGAAATGCTTTAGAATGTTTGATTATGTCAAAAGTAATTGTTAGTGTTCTTGTGGCTAAAGGTTAAATCAAATCAATTCAAGTCTACATTTGGAAATATTAAAAAAAACTAGGAGCAGGCCATTAGGCCTCTCAAGTCATCTCTGCCATATTTCCATAACATGTTAATCTTCTATTTCAACACCATTTCCATTTCACTCCCGCTCCCATATTTCCTGATATCTTTAAGAACAAGTTAAGTGTTAATTACAGTCAATCAACTGCACTCACACCAAACATGAACTACTAGAAATGTGAAGGCTCACTCTTTCAGGTCTTCAGTGTTGGACTTTTAAAAAAGAACCCAATCTTTATTTTTGTTCTTTTGGTTAATTTTCATATTTTTCCTTCTGTAATAGATTTGACATCAAATTAACAATTCCTGATTCAGACTCTTTTATCTGATTGATTAAGAGAAATAGATCTTGGATGCCCTATTGAGTATCTCCAGATCTGTATCTGTGTACAGATGTATCTGTAGGGCAAACTTTCATGGAAATTAACTGACAAGATCTAACTAATTTTGGGTTCCATTCATTACCCCACCACAACAATGTGTGGCCAGTTGTGACCTTTTATTTTCTTTTGTAAAATAAGCCTCGACTTGATTCAAAAGAGTAATGCTTTACCAGAGTGCAATATCTCAGTCAGAATCACTGAACTGTTAATCTCACTTCACTTAAGAAAAGATTTAAACTTATGAAAAATTATGCAGAATGTCTGGGAGAACAGGTAAAGTGGACTCTCTCAATTTCTCATCTTATTTCAGCAAAATCTTAGAAAACTGGCGTAAGCTATAATTTGTGCCATCGCTCTGGGATTTCTAGCAAGAAATTGAGAAAATCTCTATTGAAACTGTACCTGATAGCATCTACTATTGAGCAATCTTTCCAATGCTCTAATACTAGAACTCAAGGATCTTTTTCCCTCCAAATGTTTAGTATAATGACTCAGAAACACTGCAAGATATAAGAAGGATGGCTACAAACATAAGCATTCAGTGGGGAAGGAACTGTGCTCAAAAGCGGGACAGATCGGACAATCAGAATTCCACTTTACCATCCTGATTGGATTGGCAATTTCCCTAAGTGTGCAACTTGAGGATAAGATAATGCAAAATTAGCCTTTTGCAACATTACTTCAACATAATAACTTTGTGATGAAAACTGCTAAGATCTCTTAAAAATGTCCTCTTGCTCTAAACCAAAAATACTAGAAAATATTTGACACAATGTATGCCATTCTGATCATCATGTGATGGGAAAAATATTGTTACGTTTAGAAGAGTGAAAGGACAGATCAATGACAACACCCCAATATTAACACAAGCCAGTAATAGGGTGTAGGATGCAAAAAGGCCTGAACACAACAGTGTAATGCCCAAGACTTTTCCTCTTCAGGGGCCCATCTGAGCAGCTAGCTGAGAGTGGCAGCTGGTTGATGGACAGTAGGAGAAGGCTGCCTAGCACTCAATAAGTGTTGAGGATTAGCATCACAATCAGAGTGCAGGAAAACTGGGAAGGCCAAATTTTCTTCATAGATCCTGGAAAAATCAAAACCTCTTGCTTCTCCTGACCACATAACGTAAGTAAAAAGATTAGCTATTTTAGCCTCTTCTAGCTTGTCTGTTCTTCCCAATCAGACATAGGGAGGACAGCACATATGTGGTGAACAGTTGGACATTGGAGATGAGTATGAGGATTCATACATCAGTGACATGGAGTCAGGCATCATGAAGGGGTTGTACTTCAGAAGAGGAGGCATACATGGAGGGATAGAAACATTAGGAGAGTGTGTGGGAATCAGGTGAGAGTTGGAGAGGTGGGAGGCAGATTTTGGTGGAGGGAATAGATAGCGAGATAATGGAGTGGGGGTTGAATTGCAAGTTGAGAGAAGTCAAATATTGATGGGTGGCTGCACACGGAGCAAGAAGGAGACTGCATCCCACTATGTAAGTGTGTGATAGTGTATGGGCAGCCTGATCACAGGGTTGTATGTGGATTAGCTTGAAGGGCTGGTGGGAAGTACACATGCTCTTCCTGACCCACAGCAGGGCTGGAAACACACTTACCAGCTCTCACCTTGCTTCAGCTGCCAGGTTTCCTGAGGCATGGGAAATCCAAACAGCCAGTGTTAAATCTAGAACAAAACTAAAATCTTGGATGTATAACCTTATAAAAATGTTTTGATGATTGGCCAGCTTCAGAGAACAGGTTGGTCATCTGTCCATTAATGTGCCTCCATTAAAGAGAAATTGGCATAGTGGAGGTAGGCAGAGTCAGGTTCCCATTTTATTTTTAACCCAGTTAAAATGTATGAAACCATTTCAACAAAAATGGTGCATGTTTGTCACTGTCAAATTGCAATATGAATATTTTGCTTCTGTCTGATAAGTGCATTTGTGGCCATGCATACAGGAAGTGCTTTCTCTGCTTCCAGCAGGAAATCAATAGCATCAGTACTAGACCTCAAATTGCCAATATAATCATGTGATCATTTTAATAAAGAACTTATAGGCCTCACTTTTTTTTTTGCTAAATTTTATTAATATTTGCTTCATTTCACCTCCATCAATTGATAAGCTCGGCAATGATAATATAGGTTATTTCAAATAAAAAGGAATATCACAATGGCAGAGTGGTTAGCACTGCTGCCTCCTAGCACCAGGGTCCCAGGTTCAATTCCAGCCTTGGGCGACAGTCTGTGTGGAGTTAGCACGGTCTGCGCGGGTTTCCTCCAGGTGCTCCGGTTTCCTCCCACAGTCCAAAGATGTGCAGGTCAGGTGAATTGGCCATGTTAAATTGCCCATAGTGTTAGGTGCATTAGTCAGAGGGAAATGGGTCTGGGTGGGTTACTCTTCAGAGGATTGGTGTGGACTGGTTGGGCCGAAGGGCCTGTTTCCACACTGTATGTAATCTAATCAGCAACATCATTCACAGAGCTTTATTTTATCAGAAAACTGAAATGAAGCTTTTAGAATTTGAGATGTTTGTGAGGCTACCAATGGTATGAAAATGTTGTATTTCAAATATTTTATTTTATATTTATTATCAGTATTTGCCTTGATAATCAATTTGGATAGATCTCTTGTTACTTTGATCCACTTTAGATACAGTCCTCAGGTTTTATTTATTGGCTGGAATCCAATCATCTCTCTATGGCCAGTCACTCTGCACCATGTTGTAGAGAATTGATTCAATCACACGTACAAAGTTTCATGTTTAAAGATTTAAAGTTAACAGCGATCACCATTTGACAAGAACTTGAAATGATCACCTGTCAATTCATTTTTTAAATGTCAATGAATAATGACTTACTTTATCTTTTGATCTGTATATCTTTTACATTGTTAATCTTGCTGAGATCATCGGGGGACTATTTTGGAAGAGATACAATATCAAACACTACAAGAGTTTGACTATCACAAACGCGATGGGTCCAGATTTTTCAATAGTCAGATAACCATTTCTAAAGGTGAATGGGAGCTGTTCATGAAGGCTTTGAGGACTTCCCAGTGTAGCACACTGCAAAGAAATTGTCCACAAAATTGAAGGCAATTCTGAAACAGTTTGGACCCTCCAAACTTTCTCCTTTTAAATCAGAGAATCAAAGGTTACACTCCAATTAAGTAAATAGTTACTCAGGGAAAGGTAAACTTTTAAATACTCAGTCTAACTACTGGGAAGCTATTAAACTGACACCCAACTTTCCTTACACACCCTCAACTACACCTTTCCCAAGATTCCCCTTTACCCTCACCCTAGCTTGACATCCCATGGCCGCAACCTCACACTCCCATACCCCATCACATGACCCCACCCTCCCCCACTCAATCCCTCCTTCCCCTACTAAGGGATAGTTTCTTCAGCATCCAAAAGCTGGCCCCTGCTGTCAAACCCGCCCTTCTTCACCTGCATACAACTCAATGTCCCAACTCTCCTGGTACCCAATACCTGCCTGAGATCTTCACTCCACCACCCTCAGCCAACCTGGCACCATATGTCCTATACATCTGGTACCCTAACCTCCCCCATTTTGCAGGAACTGTCGAAGTGGCTGTATGTAGTCCTGGCATTATTTCAGAATATGATGACTGCTTTGGAACAGGAAGATGGTTTGCCTGCTCCTGATTTAATAACATACCGGATCTGCTTGAATAAGAGTACAGCTCCACACTTCTAAAGGAATGTCAATTGGAATCTCCTCAGAAATGAGGAGCCCTTTCATTTAAAGAAAAAGGAGCAGAGTGACAATTTTCACGTGATTGTCACTTCCCAGAAAACCTGGCGCAATGGAAATGGTGTCTGCTGAAGCATTTGAACAGTATTTATACTTCTGTTGATAATTGAACATGATCCCTTCACAACATTCTGGCTGGTTCAATTTTCTCCAAAAGATCTCCTTCTTCCAAACAATTTCAATAGTATGTATTGTTGCAGCTAAAATGGTCATATAAGAACATATTACAAACTTTTGCAATCATTTTTCAGAAATGATGAACAATAAGAGGGAACCCAATAGTACTACTCACTTTGTTCTGCAAGAGTAGAAATACATTGAAAAAGTTAAACTACAAAATTATTCCAAATTAAATATTGAATTCAAAGCAACAAATGGATGCCAGTGGAATGTAGCCTTAAAACAGTATTGAGGAAGTTCTTTATACAAGGACTGATCAATGCTTTGAACAGACTGGGACATATAGTTGGGAGCAGGGAGATTCACATGGTTTCCGAACAGATTCACCTGGGTAAGTTAATTGGTCATCCTCATCTGCATTCATTTGTGCTCACAGAATATTTATCTAATGCATATTTTATTAATCTCTAATGGATTTGCATTACTGGTCTAGGAATTTTTGTGGCATTTTCAGACAGTTCCTGTAATTCAGGGCTCCTCTGTATCTGATTCAAACACTGGCCAAATCATCTCTGCAGATGATGTCACAGAATTCTACAAGTACTTTTGTCTTTTGAGTGGCCAACATCAATACTGAAATAATTGCACACGTTTCTTTTTAAGACAGCACTGAAGTGCACAAAAAAGTGAGAAAAGATTCCATTCAAATAATTCTTGGCAGACTTCATTTTTGTTCCAGTGACCACAGAAATAATGTGTAAACCTTCATGTACTAACTCATCAAATTAGTTTTGAAATGGCAAAATTTCCTACCCCAGTGTTCTGTGGATCAATTATTGAGTTTATTTAGAATTTAGATCAATAGATATTTAGATGCCAAGGAATAAAGGGAAACTGGAATAAGTCGAAAATAATGTTGTAGTTGAAGATCAGCCATCTACTGACAGAATGGAGAAGTGGACTCGAGGAGTCATTTGATCTACTCTTGCTCTTAGGTTTAATGTTCTAAGAGGGACAATAGCCCTAGCCTTACTAATGGTATGTCTGAAATGAACTGGATCAAGGTATACAAAAGACAAAAAGTATTGATACGATCCACAACAAGGCAAGTCCATATTGCAAATATTTTTACCATTCATCTGTACAGGCAATCACAGACTTACATATGCCCTGTTTTCCCCAAACAAACTCTTTCTCTGTAAGGATTGTGAACCATTAGGCTAACAAAATGCTAAATATTTGACTCAGCATAAAATTCAGCAGGATACAGCAGCTTTAAAAAATGTTTATTAATATTTTTTCTTGCTTTCTCAAACATAATTTCTTACTCCTCAGATCCAAATTGAAAATTTGAGGCACTCATTACACTTGGGCACAATTTCCAAACTGGACAATGAAGGGGAGTGCTGCACTATTGTTTTGAATTCAGGAGAAGAATGTTTCTATGAGGAGAAACATAGCAGTAGTGAGGAGGAGAGAAAGAAGGCGACTGAGAGAGAGAATCTTAAAATGGGGTTTGTGAATACTGGAGTAGTGGGGAAAGAAATTAGGACCAGAAATAGATTACTGTGTTTCTAAAAACTGCACGTTAATCAAATAACTGTATGTTTCAGCAAAGAAAATCACAATATAGTTGAGATCATTGACAAAGAAAGGTCAGTCAAGAGGGAAAGGAGACTATTAATCAATAAAAAAAAAGCAAGATAGAGTCTGGAGAACATTGGGAAAGACACAAATAAACCAGCAGAGAGTTGGCACGAATTATCAAGGAGAAAGTAGACTGAGTAAGAAAGGAAAACATCCAAAGACAGAGAATTTAGCTAATAGATCGATATTAGGTACAGTTGAGTGACCCAAATGATAGAAAGGAGATGATCAAATTGAGCTAAGAGAAACAAAAATCAGAAAAATACTGACTTGAAGATTATGAATATAAAAGGGCTAAAGAATGTTGAGCAATAAAAATATGGAAACAAGGAAACTAATTGTGTTAAGACAGTAAGAGGGCATGCACAATATAGGGACAAAGTAAATGATTGACAGATTTGTGAAAAATTATAATTAAGGAAGATAAGAAATATAATGTGACAGATGGTAAGATTGAGGACGAGAATAATATTGTATTTAAGCAAATTATAAAAAAATGATGAGGTAGAAGGCATTTGAATACCATTGACAGGATGATAAAATTAAGTTAACCTGTGATTGGACAGCACTGCAAAGAAATTAAAGAATGGTAATGAGAGGGCAAAAAAAGTGAAGATCTCAGTGCAGGTGTAGCAAAACTTGAGGTTAATTATAGACAAGGGGTTTCTTTTAATTCTTTCATAGGATGTGTGCATTACCATCTAGGTCAGCATTCCATCACTAATTACCGTGAAGAAGGTGCCACCTTCTTGAGTTGCTGCAGTCCATGTGCTGTGGGGACATCCACAATACTATTAGGAAGGCAATTATAGGATTTTGACCCAGCGACAATAAAGGAATGGAGATATAGCTCCAAGTCGGGATGGTGTGTGATTGAGAGTGAAAGTTGCAAATGGTGATGTTCCCGTATATCAGTTGCCCTTATTCTTATCCTAAATGGTAAAGGTCACAAGTTTGGAAGGTGCTGTTGAAGAGGCCTCAGTGTATTAGTGCAATGCATCATGTAGATCGTACAAACTGCTGTGACTGTGTGTTCGTGATGATGAAAAGTGAATATTTCAGATGGTGAATGTGGTGCTAATCAAGCAGGATGCTTGGGTCTGGTTGGCTTCAAGCTTCTTCAATGTTTCTGGAGCTACACTCATTTAGGTAAGGGTCATGTACTTCATCATATGCCCGACTTGTGCCTTGTTGATAGTGGATGGGCTTTGGCAGTTAGAAGGTGAGTTATTTAGCATAGACGTTCAAGCTTCTGAGCTGCTCTTGTGTACTTGGATAATCATATTCAAGTTCTGGTCAATGGAAGCCCCCAGAAGGTTGATGGTGGGGAACTTGGCAACTGGTAATGCCATTGAACATCAAGGGAGTGGGTATTTGACATAGCCCCAGATGATAAGAAGGAGGATTTTGCAGAATTGCAGTGATTGTTTTCTGTGCCTAGCTCAATGCTAGGTGATCCATTTGGTTTCATTCCCCATTGACTTTTCTGCAGTGATTCAATACAATTCAGTAGCATGCCAGGCCATTTAAGAGCCTGGAGTTACATGTAGGCCCAACCCAGTAAGGTTGGCAGATTTCCTTCCCTAAAGGACAATAGTGAACAGGATGGGAGCTTTAAAAGCAGATTAGATTTTAAATCCAAATTTGTTACTTGATCTTAGATTTCACCAGCTGTCATTTGAACCCATATCCCCGGAACATTAGCCTAGGCCTCTAGATTGGTAGACCAGTGAGATTAAAACTACACCAATACTTCCCTATAGAAAAAAAAAGGCTGATGGAATGATTTAGAAATATAAAATGAAGAAGACACAGCAAGACAATTAAGCTAATTCCCAACCTACTCCCCAACCTCATGTATTAATATCCATTCTTATAACTCAAGTGCAGTCTGACATTTTCTGTCTCTCAGCCTACTCCTTTGTTCCCAACACACTATCTTCAGCACATACCACTATTTCCTAGCTACTATTATTTCTGAAAAGTGTCACCAGACCCGAAACTTTAACTCTGCTTTCTTTCCAGAGTGAGTTTCTCCTACAATTTATTTTTTACAGTCTGATTGGTTCTGTTGCTTTTCCCTTGGCTAGTTTGCATTGGTGATTATTTCAAACACTGTTCACTCATAAATAAACATCACCAGTATTCATTTTACTTTTAACTTCATTTTAATCACTGGTAAAATTACATATTCTGTTCACTGGTAAAATTACATATTCTGTTTTCTAGCTTAGTTTAAAGTAGAAAAAGGAACAAAATGCTTGAGAAGAATAAAGTAACTTATGAAAGGGATTGGGTACTGCTGTCAAAGCTATAACAAGCTATCAAAGATTACAAACATTATAAAGACAGAAAATGCTCAGAAATTTGATGGTTCACTAAAGCACACATTTTAGATGGTACACAAAATGATTTGTGATTGACAAAGGAGACCTTTGATGAAACTTTGATGACCTTTGATGAAAAGAGTGAAGAAGTTCAAGAAGAGATTAATAACTTTGAAAAGGAAACAAATAAGTTATGAGGAAGAAACAACAAAGGTGAAAAAATGAAACTGAGGGAAAATATTGATCATAGACAGCAAGACTAAGCTGAGAGAGAAACACATGTAGAGCTCGCAGACTCTTGAGTATGGGAGAAATAATTTGGGGTGAAAATAAAGGATAAATCACAGAAAAGGTAGAAGATAGAGGGTGGTGGTGGAGGGTTGTTTTTCAGACTGGAGGCCTGTTACCAGTGGAGTGCCACAAGGAGTGGTGCTGAGTCCACTACTTTTCATCATTTACATAAATGATTTGGATGTGAGCATAAGAGGTATAGTTAGTAAGTTTGCTGATGACACCAAAATTGGAGATGTGGTGGACAGCAAAGAGGGTTACCTCAGATTAGAACAGGATCTTGACCAGATGGGCCAGTGGGCTGAGAAATGGCAGATGGCATTCAATTTAAATAAATGTGAGGTGCTGCATTTTGGGAAAGCAAATCTTAACAGGACTTATACACTTAATGGTAAGGACCTAGAGAGTGTTGCTGAACTAAGAGACCTTGGAGTCCAGGTTCATAGTTCCTTGAAAGTGGAGTAGCAGGTAGATAGGATAGTGAAAAAGGTGTTTGGTATGCTTTCCTTTGTTGGTCAGAGTATTGAGTATTGGAGTTGGGAGGTCATGTTGTGACTATACAGAACATTGGTTAGGCCACTGTTGGAATATTGCGTGCAATTCTGGTCTCCTTCCTATCGGAAAGATGTTGTGAAACTTGAAAGGGTTCAGAAAAGATTTACAAGGATGTTGCCAGGTTTGGAGGATTTGAGCTATAGGGAGAGGTTGAATAGGCTAGGGCTGTTTTCCCTGGAACATTGGAGTCTGAGGGATGACCTTATAGAGGTTTACAAAATAATGAGGGGCATGGATAGTCTTTTCTCCAAGGTTGGGGAGTCCAGAACTAGAGGGCAAAGGTTTGGGGTGAGAGTGGAAAGATATAAAAGAGACCTAAGAAGCAACTTTTTCACTCAGAGGGTGGTATGTGTATGGAACGAGCTGCCAGAGGAATGGTGGAGGGTGGTACAATTGCAACATTTAAAAGACATCTGGATGGGTATATGAATAGGAAGGGTTTGGAGGGATATGGGCCGGGTGCTGGCACATTGGGATGGGATATCTGGTCGGCATTGACGAGTTGAACCGAAGAGTCTGTTTCCGTGCTGTACATCTCTATGACGCTATGACTCAATGAGATCAGCAAGGACCAAATCAAAATGAGTGATATTCAGAGTATAATGGCAACAGGCAACAAAATTGAGGGAGATAAACATGTCCAAGAGACAAGGAGAAGGCAGAAGTATTGGTAAGGCCACTAGGTATTAGAAGGGAAATTAAACTAACATTCCAGACCTTTTGGGCTTTTTATTTGAGAAAAGCGGTGAAACTGAGAATACAGTATTATTATTGGGGAGAAGGACAGTTGGGTGAGATACAAACCATTCAGGAGAAAGCAAGCCATGTACTTACAGGGATAGAGAGTATTAAGAAACAAAACTATGTTGTAGAAAAGATGTCCATTTCAAAGAATAGTAATGAAACACAAAGAAAGCATCGAGGAAGTAGATAATATACACTTGGATAGAGCAGAAAAGTGCTGTGTAAGAGATCAGCAAACTGGCAGGGAACAAAATTATTGAAATGGACAGACTGGGAGAGAATGCAATTTCAAGAAAATTAAACTTGGTTAAATAAAATGCACAGGGAAAACTGAATCGATCTGGAACAGTTACAAGCTGAGGTAAAGAATCTGAGAAGGAGTATTACAAGCAAATAATAAAAAGAATGACTTTGTGTGGAGACAAACTAGGAAAGATTTGTTTTAAAGTTTATTCATAGGATGCGAGCATCATTGGCAAGGACACCATTTACTGGTCATCTCTATTTGGCCTTGCCTTCTTGAACTGCTGCAGTCTCGATAGTGTAGACCCAACCACAATGCTGTTTCTGACTTTGCGAAAGAATACAAATTGACGGAAGGCATAAAAGGATAAGGAAAAATATAAAAACCATTGAGAAAATGTGTTGGGAGGAGATAAACTTAGAGAGGAGGGAGATAAAGAGAAAGCTGTGAAGGAGATAGGCCACCTTGGGGGATGATGACAATGTGTTGGGAAGAAAAATAAATTGAAACACAGCTTGGAGACTGAAAGGTTCATTTATCAATATTTTGAGATGACAGAAAGAGAATGAGAAATTGTCTCAGAAGAAAACCACGGTCAGAAAGAACTGCAACATAATGGAGGTACTGAACTCAAAAAAAAAATAGGGAAAAAGACAAGAAGCTGAGAAAAGGAAACACCAATCTCCAAAAGAATTTGAACTTCAGTGTTTTTTTTTCAGTCAGACCATCTCTCCTGATTGTTTATCAGCTCTCATTGTTCAAAAATATTAGTAGAAAATAAATGAACAAAGGATGCCAACATCACTGCAAATTATTTGTTAGATGCTGACACTCCTTGCTTTTATGATCTCAGATTGTCAAACTGTACAAACCATATCCAGGTATGTGTCAATGGAGTTAAAGGGCAATGCCAGGTCAGGGTGGTTTATATTAAACTTTAGGCAACTATGAAGCAAAAAACACAGGCCTGTTCCAAAGTAGGAGCTTCTTACCTCCACAGTGTTGTTTGTGGTCTTGTTTTCTCCAGACTCTTTTTTGCCTTTAAAACAAAGAATACATTTTTTGACATGAGTTGGGCTGTAGCTGTCTGTAGTGCTGAATTCTGGCTGAGCTGTGGTAATTCAGTCTTTGTCAATCTGTACCCCTAAATACAAAAGATGTTGCCTTATGATTCTTCAATGGTTTTGAGGGGAAAAATCTGTAAACTCGCTTGAAGCTTTCATTCACGCTGTCCTGGCATTTCATTATTCAATTTCAGTGACATCATGAATAAGAATATTTGTTCACAGCCTGTATTCTACCTCATTATACTACTGGAATATTGCTTCATAATATCACAGCACAGCAGTCCTACACAAAATGTCTTGTCTCAGGTTACTTCTAAGTTTCAATTGGAAAGACTAAAGAATGATAACAAAGACTAAGTGATTGAGTAGTGTACATATAACACCGAAGCCCCCATCATTTGATTGAACGATCATGGCCATTTCAGAAACATAGCCGTGCCTGCAAAACATTAACAGTTCTTCTACGGCAAGCTGTGCATTTTAAACATGGAAACCCAGTCAACAGTAATGGAACCTAAAAGATGTATAGTTTCAAAGTTACAGGCACCCATTTAACATTCTAGGTGTGGCATCTATTTTTAAAATGTTCGATTGGAAAAAACAAAAGAGAATTCCAGTGCTGAGTTGAGTGGCAAAATCATAAGCTGGTATGTCCAGTTTCAATTCAGGGGTCTGTGGACAGATTGTCAAAGTTGAGAGCAACCCCATTATTCTGCCACATGTCTGAGTGATTAAATATATAGTGGAAGCGACCTGAATACCTAATATATCAGCCAATGAATACGGAAAAAGAGCAGAACTAAGAATAGATGCCAATGGGCACAGTTTATAGCTAATGCTAGAACAAAAAATAACTATACATAATAATATTGACCTAACTGCCTATTATCCCTTTAGTGTCCTGTTTTTGGAATTTAAGTTGTACAACATCTAAATGATGAAGCAAGTCACGAAGTAAAGTGTCTAAGCAATTGTCATATTATAAATGAGAGAAACAAAGTGTAATAATTCAGTGCTAAGAAATACATTTGTACTGTAGCCATTGTTGTAATATAAGGAAATTTAGCAGCTAAGTTGTGCACAGCAATGAGAAATGGTGAGATAATCTGACAAAGTACTGGATAAATGATAAATATTGTTGAGGACTCTGAGAGAATTCTCTATTCATTTACAAATCTTGTAAGGTCAGATGAGGGCCATATTTTTATTGGCATGTGGGGGTCCTGATGGTGGACCTGAAAATTGCAGACAACCCTACTTCAACCATTGTTAGACAGTTGGCAAGATTTTCTATTTACTGTTGGGGCTGCTGTTCTTTTAAAGGATGGCCATCTGTCCTCAGGAGTTGTATCTGGAGAGTTTTCAGCTCTGCAATCTCAGCAAAACCATTTGGAGGAGTGGAAACCACTGGATTGTTACCTAAAAGAGAGTGCTCCATGGAAGTGGGCAGTGCTCTCAGTTAAGCAAGTGATATCTCAATTGCCATGCCAGGCCAGCCAGCCAGACACTGCTAAGAGACAGAGGAGGTTCTGTAGGGCTGCTATTGTAACTGGGAGGCTCCTTCACAAGCTGACTGAATAAGAGGGGTCACCCCAAAAGTCAAACCTACAATGAGGGGACCAGGATTACCATGTGGTTTCCCCTCTTTGTGGAAGGCCCATTTGCTGCTGGTAAAATATCAGCAGTGGCAGGAAGAGGCCCTTAATTACTCACTTACATGGCTGAATTGGCCTCTGCTGGTTGACCTTCATGGTGTTGTGTTAAATGGCATGGCTTTTTTTAATCATTCATGGGATATGAGCATAACTGGCTAGGCCAGCAATTATTGTCCATCCCTAATTATCCAGAGGGAAGTTAAGAAGTAACCACATTGCTGTGGGTCTGGACTTGCATGTGGTCCAGACCAGGTGATGATGACAGTTTCTTTCCCTAAAGGACATTAGTAAACCAGGCATTTTTTTCTGACTTTCGACAATAGATTCATCTACTTGTAATTCTAAATATTTATTGAATTCAAATTCCATCATCGGCTGTGGCAGGATGTGAACCCAGAGCCTTACCTGCCTCTCTTGGATTAACAGTCCAGCATGAATACAACTAGGCTATTGCTTCCCCCATTTACTTCAGGAAGGTGAGAAGTACGGCAGGTCCAACTTACCACAACCACCCCCCAACCCCCACCCCCACCACACGTCTATTTTATATGCCCTCCCTCTGTGTCACCAAATCTGTCCTTAGGGTCAAACAGGCCATCATTATATCACATCCCTCGGTGTGGCACTGACATTTCTGCCTGGATTACATGCTCATATACCTGGAATGGAGTTTCTAATATGGCGTTTTGACTCAGACAGAAGTTAATAATGGGACAGCAGTGCAAAGCTGGTAATTTTATCTTGACTATTTCATCTTCTTAAACCATGATTAACTCATATGAAATTATAATGACTAGCACTGCAATTACAATCTCTACATTCATTCTTATGCCTTTGAGAGTCAAAGTTGTAAATGCGATGACTGTTCATGACATTATTAGAATTTCTTTACTTTCAAAAATCATGCTCTCATTATTTAACTATGAATAGAATCTATATGTATAGAAGTATTTATATTCATATCTTTTTATTGTTCAAAGGACAGGAAATACTGAATAGACGCTATATGGAATCAATAGAAAGTGCTCTCAAGCAAACTGTGGCAGGATCACAGCACAATTTCTGCAGAGACTTTATGGTATTAAAGTTTCTAACCTCAAATGCAATATAGAAGAAATTGCCATTTAACTTGAGACATTAAAAATACCTCACAATATATACTGCCCTGCAACAAGGATGTTTAGAGGGCACAAAGTTTTACCCTTTTCCCCACCAAACTAGTACAGCTCCTGGTGGCCTCCAACATTTCAATACTGGATAGCACCAGGGAAGAGTTAGGTATTTATTCTCTCTCTAGTAGAGATCTATCGCTTAGAAACTAAAGAATGGAAAATTAAACAGTACTACATGTCGAACAAAACCATAACAAGTGAACATAGTTTTGAAATGTGCACATTCAGCTCAGGACTCTTCAAAGTACCATAATCAGAAATGTGTGGAAAGTTTAAAAAAAAGATATAATGTAGGAAAACCATGGAAATGTGTTTTCATTGTGAGTAAAGAGAAAAACTGAAGATTGGAGGTAAGATGAGAACAATTAATTAACAAGATGGAAATTTTTTTTAGAAATATCTGAAAAGTGAATTCTTCCTAGTCATTAACGGAGTAGAACAAAGCGGTAGTAAGATGGAAGATGCTTTTGTTTTTAATTCATTCATGGGATATTGCCATTTTGGTGGCCAGCATTTATTGCCCATTTGTAATTGCCCAAAGGACAGTTAAAAGTTAACTACATTGCTGTGGGTCTGCAACCACACAAAGGTTAGACCAGGTAAGGACGGCAGATTCCCTTCCCTAAAAAACATCAGTGAACCTGAGGGGTTTTTATGACAATGAACAGTGGCCACATGGTTGCGAATAGACTAGCCTTTTGTTTCCTCCTCCCCCACTTCCAGATTTTTGTTGAATTCAAATTGCCTTATTGGGATTTGAACCCATCGTCCCAAAACATTACCCTGTGCTTCGGGATTACTAGTCTAGGAATATTACGACTTCACCTCCACCTCTTCTCCAGCTCCTCCGTTGTCCTTGGAAATCACATGTATACTCAAGCAAAATACAGGGAGAAGGCAGATTAAAACAAAGTATTATGGAATCTTTGCTTTCTTTACTATGCTGAGGACAATGAACTTGGACCTTGTTTATTTTGGGATATCACCTAGAAGATATAATCAGGCTATTTAACTATTCAGGACTCAAACTGTTGTACTGAAGTGGATCCCATACACATGCTCCATAATGTGAAAAACATCTAGGAAACAGTATAATTTCATGAGTGTAAAAATTCAATTCACTAACATGTCTTAATAGTTTAGCATAATGAACTCTGATCACTCTGTTCCTCCTGACTGAATACTCAACGGTGCCTCATGCCAAACAAGCTAATTATGCCAATTAACTGTTCATATTTGCATTGCTTTAGGTCTCCCATCTTCTATTCCTGCTTGTAAGAAGCATTTTACTTGAGTGCCATGTGGGTTCCTGTTACTAATTGTCAATAAGCCCAAAGATGGGGATCACTGTATTGATATATCACCAAGTACATCCTCCCCTTCTCTGTATGTATCAACAGTAAGAATGTTGCTATTTGAGTGAAGGAAATGTACTTGACTTTAGCTACTGAACAATTATACAGTCATAGAGATGTACAGCATGGAAACAGACCCTTCAGTCCAACTCATCCATGCCAACCAGATATTCCAACCCAATCTAGTCCCACCTGCCAGCATCCAGCCCATATCCCTCCAAACCCTTCTTATTCATATACCCATCCAAATACCTCTTAAATTTTGCAATTGTACCAGCCTCCACCACTTCCTCTGGCAGCTCATTCCATACCCGTACCACCCTCTGTGTGAAAAAGTTAGGTCTCTTTTATATCTTTCCCCTCTCACCCTATACCTATGTCCTCTAGGTCTGGACTCCCCGACCCCAGGGAAAAGTTCATACGTTTTCTGTTGCTAAGAAAGAATATCACCATAATTGTTTCTTTTCAAAATCATTTACAGAGAACTAAAGTGAACTTCAGAATCGTGGAAACATCTTCCTGAAACATTTCTCTGGCAATACTATACAATCAGAATATTGAGAAAGAGCTGGTAGCTTCCAATAAGCACAAAACATAATGCAGAGCAAAAATAATGCCAGAGTTATAGTGTGAGAGGTAGAGAATTATTGGTGAACTGAATAAGCAACTGTCAGATTCTGCAGAATTCTAATACAACTACAAGTTTGTAATCCAGTTGGTAATGTTGGATATTGCTCAAGTAGTTTGTGTATATCATGAAAACTTCACAGTTTAGTTCTTATTTGAATTTGTTCTTTTTATGTATGATTGATTATTTTGCATGTTACAGGCTATATCAAAGTATTGTCACAATGTTGACTTAATGAAACATATGCAAAAAGCAGTCTATTAATTCTCTAGCAGGCATTTATCAATTTTCTTTAAAGGAGGAGCTTGCATTTATGTAAGGGGAGGCTAGAGACAGACTTCAAAGAGAGACAGGCTTTGAAATAATCAGAAACATGACAGAGGAAATTTAATTCAGAGAATGATGATATAATGCATGTTTGCAGGAAGCATGAGGAGAGCCAATGCAAAATAAAGGAGACAATTTTAATCAAGCACAGAAACAGAGAATGCAAGAGGCATGAGCACAAAATATTGAAGATGGTGAAAGTGGTTACATTGGCAAAAGAAATCCTTGGCTTGGCATAATGTGGAAGCAAGTATTACGAGCAGTTGTAAAACTCTGCTTCTGGTTCAGCCTCACCTGCAGTATTTTGTATAGCTCTGAGCATTACACTTCAGGAAAGATGTGTAGGCTTTAGAGAGATTGCAGAAAATATTAATGATAATGGAACCAAGAATCGATTGGAGAAGTTTGAATTGCTCTTCTTAAGAGAGGGTTGAAAAGAGATTTGTTAGAGATGTTCAAAATCATGAGAAGTTGAGACAGAACAGATAGAGAGAAATTGTTCACATTGGAAGAAAAGTTGAGAACCAGAGGACACTTATTTAAGATGATTAGCCAAAAATCTAAATGTGGAAAATGTATTTTACATAGCGAGTGCTAAGGATCTGGAATCCACTGCCTAAGAGATGGTGGGAGCAGATTCAATCATGGTTTTCAATGTCATCATGAAACCACAAACAGAATTCTTTTCCTCCCAAGAATAAAATAATAAAAGTGAAAATACATAAGTTGATGTTTCTGTTTTGCATATGACCATTTAATTTCATGCATATCATTAGCACAGATTTCAAACCATGTCACAAGTTACAACTTGTATCATTGCACCAGTTACCACTCTGTGCCCTTTGCCATGTTTGTCAAAATAAACTAAAGAATCTAAAGTTATAACCTGTGCTCCAAGAACAGAACTTCATCCACCAGGAATACCATTGCAATTTCAGCATACATTTTCCAAAAATTTCTCTCCATTAAAAACAAAACATGAGAAAATGTCATGAGAGTTATTACCATGAATCACCGTATTTTCACATCTCTTCTTTCTAACATCTGAAAGGAACATAGGTCATTGCTAAGAATTTCCACTTTGATTTTGAGTAGGGTGAGGAAGCGAGGAATATGGATAGAGATGGATGCAGTGCAGACAGCTCCATGATTGAGGTGGAATATTAATTCAGACACAGCAGAACAACTTATGATTTGACTTCTGGATGTGTATAGAAATGGAACATTAAAATTGAGGACTATGTCCCATGCCATGGTAATAGTAAAATGACCATGTTCATCTTAATTACTGTCCAGTGAATGTAGAAAATTACAATCTGTTCTTCCTGATGAAAAGTAAGGATAGCATCTGGCTTGGGTTCTGACATCCACCATAATCAAATAAGGTCTTCATGCTTAGTTACTGGGCTTGCACACAGGAATGACCTGAAGACAGATCTGGTTATTGCATTTCCATAAACATGTGATTGCACTAGAGAGGGTATAGAATTACGAGGCGGCTGTATGATTAGAGAATTTTAGCTATGAAGATTGGCTAAGGTTGTTTTACTTGGTACAAAGGATACTAAAGACAAGTTTGACTGAGGTGTAATATAATGTGGGGCCTAGACAGAATGAATAAGAAGGATCGATATTCCTGTATCAGGGAGGTTAAGACAAAATAGGAAACGAAATGTAAAAACTGGAAAGAAGATGGAAATAGATGTGTCCAGCAAGACATTTTACCTTTACTGGGATGCCGGATTTACAAATGCATGACTTAGGAAAGCTCGTACTTACGAATGTGATCGCATACAGGGGTATAATTTTAAAGATCCAACATTGGAATGCTTCCTGTACTTATGAACAGCTCTTTCATATTGTCCTGCATTGCATTCTGACTTGTATAAAAAGTGACTTGCGACTCCAGCACGGAACCTGTTCACAACCGAGGCACAGCCTGCATTTGGGTACGGAAGTGGAAAATTCTAAAGAAAGCCTTCTTCCAAATACTTACAGACGTAGAATTTTGATAGCAACAAAATAGGTCATACAGTCTGGCTGCTGTTTGTGTTGCATATAAGCTTCCACCTAACTTATTTCATCTATTCAATATATTATTTTCTTCCTTTATTTCCCTCATGTACTTATTTAGCTTCCCATTTAATCCAACTATGTTATTTACCCCAACCACGTCTTATGATTCATAATGGTTAGTTTTTTCATTACCCAAGGCAGTTAATACAGTAATGAGGTTGTGTTAGAAAAGCACAAAACACTAGTTATAGCCACAGTTAAAAATACTGGATACAGATCTGGTTACTGCATTACCATAAATATGGGATCACACTAGAGAGGCTACAGAACTTATGAAGATGCTGTACGATTAGAAAATTGCAGCTATGAAAATAGGCCGAAGTTGTTTTGTTTGGAACAACGGAGGCTAAAGGTAGATTTAACTGAGGCGTAACATTGAGGAGCCTAGACAGAGTGAATAAGAAGGATCTATATTCCAGTATCAAAGGGGTCAATAATTGATGGCGGGGGTGGGGGGGGGGAACTGATTTAATGCAATTAATAAGATTAAAGCATGCTTTTCACCAGGATGTGGTGGTTTTGTGGAGCAGCAGTCTCACACTCTAAGCCAGAAGCTCTGGATTCATAAAAATTTTAAAAATAGGAGCTGAAATAGGCCATTCAGCCCAAAGGGCCTGCTCTGCCATTCATTATAATCACAACCGATCATCCACTTCAGTTATCTGTTCCTGCTTTTCCACTATATCCTGTGGCCCTTTAGCCTCAAGTGCTATATTCAAATCCTTCTTAAAATCATTGAACACTGCTTTTTAAGGTAGCGAATCCCACTGACTCATTACTCTCTAGATATATCTAAGATACCTGGTTGGCGTGGATGAGTTGAACCAAAGGGTCTGTTTCCATGCTGGATGTCTATATGACCCTATGACTCTGGATAAAGAAATTTCTCCTCATCTTAGTCCTAAATGGTTTATCCCATTTCTGTAGACTGTGAGCCTTGGTTCTAACCTCTACTACCATTGGGAATATTATTCTTGCATCTAGCCTGTCTAATCCTATCAGAACTTTTATAGATTTCTATGAGACCCCACTCCTCATTTTTCTGAACTCTAGCAAATATAATCCTAACTAATTCAACCTTTCCTCATACATCAGTCCAGCCACTCCAGAAATCAGTGTGGTAAATCTTCTCTGCGCTCTCTCTATAGCCAGAACATCTTTCCATAGATAAGGAAACCAAAGCCGCACACAATATTCCAGGCGTGGTCTCACCAAAGCCTTGTACAATTGCAGCAAGACAGCCCTATCCCTGTCCTCGAATTCCCTCACTATGAAGGCCAAAGTTCCATTGCTTTCTTTAGTTCTTGCTTCATCAGCATGCTTACTTTATTGGTGTATGAGGATTGGTAGATCTTGTTGCAGTTTATAGTTATTCAGATAATAATCTGCCTTCCAATTTTTGCTACCAAAGTAGATAATCCACATTTATCTACATTATACTGTATTTGTCATACATTTGCCCATTCACTCAGCTTCCAAATCACACTGATGCATCTCTGCGTTCTCCACACAGTTCACTTCCCCAATGCCCCTCCACCAGCCCACCCTGCTTTGTATCATCTGTAAATTTGGAGATATTACACTTATTCCCTTCATCAAAATCATCAATATAGAATTGTAAGTAGCTGGGTTCCAAGCACTAATCCTTCCAGTACCCCAAAAGTCACTGCCTGTCATTTGGAAAACATCCCATTTATTGCTACTCTTTGTTCTCTTACCAGTTAACCAGTTTTTTATCCATGTCATTACTCACTACCAATCCCACGTGTTTTAATTTGACCCTAATCTCTTTTCTGGGACTTTGTCAAGAGCCCCTGAAATTCCAGATAAAACAGTGTCTTCCCTCATCATTTCTACCAGTTACATTCGTGAAGAATTACATTTGATTTGTCAAGCATGATTTCCTTTTCACCAATCCAAGTTGACTCTGTTTGTGCCACTGTTTTCAACATGTTTAGACTCAAGCATTGTTGCCCACCACCGATATCAGGCCGACTAATCTCTCGTTCCTATTTTCTCTCTGTGTCTCTTCTTGAATAGAAGGGTTACAGTAGCTACTCTTCAATCTATAGGAAGTGTTCCAGAGTCTATTTCTAGGGCCACTTCCTTAAGTACGCTGAATGTAGATTATCAGGCTCTGGGGGTGTATCAGACTGCCTTTTCATCAATTTCCCCAACACCATTTTCCTACTAATACTAATTTCCTTTAGTTCCTCACTTTCACCACACCCTGTGTACCCCAACATTTCTCACATATTGTTTGTGTCCTCCTTTATGAAGATAGAACCAAAGTATGTATTTAGTTGATCATCTATTTCTTTGTCCCATTATAAATTCCACTGTTTCTGACTATAAGGAAGCTGCATTTGTCTACACCAATCTTTTTCTTTTCACATGCCAATAGAAACTTTTATAATCAGATTTTTTGTTCCTTGCAAAGTTACTCTTGCATTCTATTTTCCCTTCCTTAATCAATTCCTTTGTTGAATTTTAAATTGCTCCCAATCCTCAGGTCCGTATTGCTGGCCAATTTCTGTGTTTATTCCTATGTCTAATTTCCTATGATTTTGCCACCTTTTCCATTTGAGTTTTACACAAGGCAGGAGGGAGCAGTTGCTGCAGTTCACCCATGCACTCTTTGAATGTTAGCCATTCCCTTTCCAGCATCATTCCTTTCAGCAACTTTCTCCAAGCTATCATAACCAACTACCATCATAGTTTCATTGGTTTAGATTCAGGACCATTGTCTCAGAATCAGCTACACCACTCTATACCTTGATGAGGATTTGCATAATATTACGGTGACTGACACATAAATCTCACTCCAGAATTTAATGGCCAAATAAAGTTTGCAAATTGAGTATCAAGTTATTAGTCTTTCCAAGAGAAATGGATGTACCTACTAGAGAAGGTGCAAAACTTGACCTACTCTTGGGAAATAAGGCAGGGCAGGTGACTGAGGTGTCAGTGGGGGAGCACTTTGGGGCCAGCGACCATAATTCTATTCGTTTTAAAAGAGTGATGGAAAAGGATAGACCAGATCTAAAAGTTGAAGTTCTAAATTGGAGAAAGGCCAAGTTTGATGGTATTAGGCGAGAACATTCAAAAGCTGATTGAAGGCAGATGTTCGCAGTTAAAGGGACGCCTGGAAAATGGGAAGCCTTCAGAAATGAGATAACAAGAATCCAGAGAAAGTATATTCCTGTTAGGGTGAAAGGGAAGGCTGGTAGATATAGGGAATGTTGGATGACTAAAGAAATTGAGGGTTTGGTTAAGAAAAAGAAGGAAGCATATGTCAGGTATAGACAGGATAGATCGAGTGAATCCTTAGAAGAGTATGAAGAAAGTAGGAATATACTTAAGAGGGAAATCAGGAGGGCAAAAAGGGGACATGAGCTAGCTTTGGCAAATAGAATTAAGGAGAATCCAAAATGTTTTTACAAATATATTAAGGACAAAAGGGTAACTAGGGAGAGAATAGGGCCCCTCAAAGATCAGCAAGGCGGCCTTCGTGTGGAGCCACAGAAAATGGGGGAGATACTAAATGAATATTTTGCATCAGTATTTACTGTGGAAAAGAATATGGAAGATTATAGACTGTAGGGAAATAGATGGTGACATCTTGCAAAATGTCCAGATTACAGAGGAGGAAGTGCTGGATGCCTTGAAATGGTTAAAGGTAGATAAATCCCCAGGACCTGATCAGGTGTACCCGAGAACTCTGTAGGAAGTAAAGAAGTGATTGCTGGGCCTCTTGCTGAGATATTTGTATCATCGATAGTCACAGGTGAGGTGCCGGAGGACTGGAGGTTGGCAAACATGGTGCCACTGTTTAAGAAGTGCAGTAAAGACAAGCCAGGGAATTATAGACCAGTGAGCCTGACCTCAGTGGTGGGCAAGTTGTTGGAGGGAATCCTGAGGGACAGGATGTACATGTATTTGGAAAGGCAAGGACTGATTAGGGATAGTCAACATGGCTTTGTGCGTGGGAAATCATGTCTCACAAACTTGATTGAGTTTTCTGAAGAAGTAACAAAGAGGATTAATGAGGGCCGAGCAGTAGATGTGATCTATATGGACTTCAGTAAGGCATTCGACAAGGTTCCCCATGGGAGACATATTAGCAAGGTTAGATCTCATGGAACAAAGGGAGAACTAGCCATCTGGATACAGAACTGGCTCAAAGGTAGAAGACAGAGGGTGGTGGTGGAGGGTTGTTTTTCAGACTGGAGCCCTGTGACCAGTGGAGTGCCACAAGAATCGGTGCTGGGTCCTCTACGTTTTGTCATTTACATAAATGATTTGGATGCGAGCATAAGGGGTACAGTTAGTAAGTTTGCAGATGACACCAAAATTGGAGATGTAGTGGACAGCGAAGAGGGTTACCTCAGATTACAACAGGATCTGGACCAGATGGGCCAATGGGCTGAGAAGTAGCAGATGGAATTTAATTCAGATAAATGCGAGGTGCTGCATTTTGGGAAAGCAAATTTTAGCAGGACTTATACACTTAATGGTAATGTCCTAGGGAGTGTTGCTGAACAAAGAGACCTTGGAGTGCAGGTTCATAGTGCCTTGAAAGTGGAGTCAGAGGTAGATAGGATAGTGAAGGAGGTGTTTGGTATGCTTTCCTTTATTGGTCAGAGTATTGAGTACAGGAGTTGGGAGGTCATGTTGCAGCTGTACAGGACATTGGTTAGGCTACTTTTGGAATATTGCATGCAATTCTAGTCTCCTTCCTATCGGAAAGATGTTGTGAAACTTGAAAGAGTTCAGAAAAGATTTACAAGGATGTTGCCAGGGTTGGAGGATTTGAGCTATAGGGAGAGGTTGAACAGGCTGGTGCTGTTTTCCCTGGAGCGTCGGAGGCTGAGGGGTGACCATATAGAGGTGTACAAAATTATGAGGGGCATGGATAGGATAAATAGACAGTTTTTTCCCTGGGGTCGGGGAGTCCAGAACTAGAGGGCATAGGTTTAAGGTGAGAGGGGAAAGATATAAAAGAGACCTAAGGGGCAACTTTTCACGCAGAGGATGGTACGTGTATGGAATGAGCTGCTAGGCGATGTGGTGGAGGCTGGTACAATTGCAACATTTAAGAGGTATTTGGATGTGTATATGAATAGGAAGAGTTTGGAGGGATATGGGCCGAGTGCTGGCAGGTGTGACGAGATTGGGTTGGGATATCTGGTCGACATGGACAGGTTGGACCAAAGAGCCTGTTTCCATGCTGTACATCTCTATGACTCTATGACTCTAAGTGCAGAATCCTGATCAGCCACGTAATGGAAAGGAACCTGGGCTCTGCACCATTGCCAGTCATAAGTTGAGAGTATAACATGAATGTGGCCATAGCAACTTGGACTCCTTGAGGGGTCAGTTTAAGTATTAGGAAGACCAAAGCAATTGTCTTCCCAATAGTTCATGGAAGGAAATTGCTCTTCAGTCATTCTCTTCAGTCTCTACTGCAAACTATGTTCCTTAGCCAGCAACTCCAACATCAACTCTCTGCCTGGAAATTAGGGTGAAACAGATTGTTCACAACATTGACATCATTTCTGACTCAGAAATGAGCTTAAATACATTCAATCCTGTCATTCAGACCATTGGGTTGTGGGCACCTCCTCGGTTGGCTCTCCTTTCAAGACTGGGAAATTCTCTAGATGCTGTCTCCCAAACTGGTCTTACCATCATGGGTCCTCATTCACCAGCACCCCTCCCAACCCACAGACCTCCCAGTCCCTTTATTAGATATTAAGTTTATCGGGTGATATGGGTTACAGCATTCAGTCTTGTGGGACTGTTTGTAGCACCAGCGGTGCCCGTGTCTCCCAGTTGTGTTACTGGGACTAAAGACCTACCGAGGCAGAATTTCCACTAAAGTGAGGGTCAGAAGTTCCATCTCCAAGTCAATTAAAATTCCTGAGTTGAATAACTGAAGGGCAGCTGATACCCAGAATGCATATGACAATACACATGGAGAGATACATTTCCCACCTGACTGTTTGGTTGGCAAAACATGAAACCCAACCACATGTTAAATTCTAAGTGGTCGAACAAGAGTTTTCTATATTTGCAACATGATCTGTATCCCTTTATATTCTGGTCCTTAAGATGCAAAAGCCAACATTCCATTAGTGTTTCTTGATTGTTCCCTGCAATTGTTATTGGCAGTTTAATGACGTAGGATGTGTAGACCTGCCTGGTTTCCTACATTCTACCCTCCATTAATCTGAGCTCATTCATATTCTTCTACTACACCACCCATCACCCCTGAGATAACAGACCCCCCAAGTAATGTCGCAATTTTAACATATCCATCCTGTTTTCAAAACACTCCATGCCAATTTTGGTAGGAATAATAGTAAAAAGGACTATGATTTGAGGGTGTTTCCACTGGCAGGTGAAACTCGGACAAGAGGGCATAGCCTCAAGATTAGGGAGAGCAGATTTAGGACTGAATTGAGAGGGCACGTCTTCACCCAGAGGGTTGTGAATCTGTAAAATTCTCTGCCCAATGAAGTAGTTGAGGCTTCCTGAGTAATGTTTTTAAAGCTAAGACTGATAATTTTTTGAACAGTAAAGGAATTAAGAGTTATGGTGAGAGAGCGGGTAAGTGGAGCTGAGGCCATGAAAAGATCAGCCATGATTTTATTGAATGGTGGAGCAAGCTCAAAAGGTCAGACAGCCTACTCCTGCTCCTAGTTCTTAAGTTCTTATGCCTCACCTCCTATTGCTGCGGCCTCACAATCCTCTGAGATATCTAACTCAGACTTCTAGAACATCTTTGATCTTATTTCCTTCATTGGTAGCCATATCTTCAGCTGGAACTGGTGTGGCACTAAACTTGTGAGATTCACAAAGCCCTATGCTCAAGAATTCTCCCTTTAAATATTTCTGTCTTTCTATCTTCCTTTCCTCCTTAGGGAAGTCCTTAAAACCTCTGACCTAATGTCACCTTAGTTTGCTCGGTCAAATTTTTTTTACAACTTTTCTGTGAAGCAGTGTGTAATACCTTATTATGTTAAAGGTATTACATAATGGAACTTGTTGGTTTGTGAAGGGATTTATTTTGCATTCCTTACTGAGTTATTAGTCATGTCTAATATTACTGACTCCTCTCTACTGTCTACTGAAATTGATCAATACTATAATGATTAAATGTGGCAGACTAAAACAGATTGATTAATATTTCACTGTTATTTCACAGCACGTAAGCCAGTGGCTTACTGAGCCAAGAAAATGGAGGTTTATATCAATAATCTTGACTGAGCTATGACTTTCCAAAAGGTGTGGAAAGAGGCCATCTGGCCCATTGACTATGCATCAACCCTCCAAAGAGCATCGCACCATACATTTACTATGGCTAACCCATCTTGTCTAAACATACCTGGTCACTGCAGAGTAAGCACGGCCAATCCACCTATTTGAACTGTGGGAGGAAACCAGAGCACCTGACAGAAAACCATGTACACACAACTGAGAATGTGCAAACTCCACACAGAGAGTCACCCAAGGCTAGAATCGAACCTGGTTCCCTGATGTTGTAAGGCAGCACTGCTGACCACTGAGCCACCTTACTATCCATTTCATTTCTTATTTATTTACTCATTTTCAGGATCTGTGCATAACTGGCTAAACCAGCATTTATTACCTATGTCTAACTTCCCTCAAGAAGGTGACAATGAGCAGTCTTCCTGAATGGCTGTAGTTTATGTGGCATATGTAAATCCAAATGCCTATTAAGATGGGAGTTCCAGGAATATAACTCAAATATGAATTAACAGTAGCATATATGTTTGAGTCAAACTTGTGTGCATCTTGAAGGAAACTTCCATGCAGCTGCTGCCTTTACTTTTCTAGGTGGTACAGGTAATGATTTTGGGAAATTCTGTCTAAAAAGTGTTGGTGGTTTACTACAATGCATTTTGAGAATGGTACACACTGAAGGAATTTAAGGTGGTGAAGAGAATGATGATCAAGCAGGCTTCTTTGTCAACCTTCTTGAGCATTCTTGGAATTGGGCTCATGCAGACAAGCATTCCATTATACTCAGGATATGTCATGTAGGTGGGTTTGGGGAAGGTTTCAGAGAGACTTTCACCACAAAATTCCCAGCTTGTGACTTCCTCATGTAGCTTCGCTAATTATTTGTTTATCCATTTAAGTTTTTGGTCATTAATAATATCTATGATATTGAGGATTGAGAATTCGTGATGGCAATGCCATTGAATGACTCAGTAAGATTATTTTGAATGTCCCTTAATGGAGAAGGTCATGCTTGGTTCTTGCACAGAACAAATTTTAATTGCCATTTAGCAGCTCAAGCCTGGATACTGCTCAAGTTTTGCTGCTAGCAGGCAATGGCTGCTTCAATTTCTGAGGATTTACAAATTGACTTGGAGACTGTGTAATCATTACCGAACATTCCCCATTTCCAACCTCGGGAGAAAGATCATTTATAAAGCTGCTGGGAATGGTTGGGCCAAAGACACCATCTTGAATAACACCTTGAGTGAAGTTCTGCAGTTGAAATGATTGGCCTCCAATAATCACAACCACCTTCACTCGTTTATTAAAGCGAGCTTATACCAGTAATCTGAGACAACTGTCAATTGAGTTTTTTTTATAATCTAGGACCACATTATAATTTTAAAGTTCTTGACTAATGGAAATGAATGACCACAATCCTCACAACTGTAGCTTTCCCAGAATCATTGAGCTCAAAACATATGCAGAATTTGACAGTTTTATAAAATTATCTAAATCAAAAAGGGTGATCCATAAGTAGAGATTAAATTATCAAAACTAAAGTTGGAATAGAAAGGGGCTGAATCAAATTACAGTTAAGATACTAAATAAGTTAACTATGCAGCCGTGGGAAATACATTAAATGTGGACGACAGACAAGAGATTTTCAGATATACTGAGCTCATACGCCCAACTCTTAAATGGCAAAGGTTCAGCACAGATGATTCTATCCATAACTGGTAAACACTCATCTCTCAAATGCTATTGCCTTTACTGAGGGAACTAAGTTAAATGCTAGTTTAATAATTGATGGCTACCCTAGATAAAATATATTACTGAAACAATAATTGAAATTTAAAACTGGATTCTATAAATAAGCATGTATTTCCTCTCTTTTGCCTGGCACCTATTTGTGATCGACAATTCCCACCTGATATGCAATTGCATGTTTTGATTTTTAATATATTTAGATATATTTCAGAATTTATATTTTCTCACATAACATTCTATAATGCTAACTTGAGAAACCAACTTTGTATTCTCTGGTCAGGGAGTTCATTACTGAGGACCAGCCCAGACCCTAAAAGTATTCAGGATATTATATTCTGGTTTAAACTTGTTAAAAATGTTCTCTGGAGAATGCCAAAATACTTGGCTGGTTCCTTTTAATTTGGGAAAGATTCATTTTAGATGCATTTAGAGTGCTAACAATCTATCTTTCTCAAGCTAAGGTTGGAAAGAATTGAGGTACTCCTGATCTGGGATGGTCTTAAAAGGGAGCTAGGAATTATAACTCACCACATTAATGCTCTCAGTTAATCTCATCTCTTCAACGGAACTCAAACGTTATTCCAGGAGAGGATCTGGGTGAAACCTTATACCATATTTTGTACAAAAATAAACTGATGGAGTGGTCTTTGTTTGGAGAGTTGTCCTTTTTTTTGTGGACTGAACATGAATGGACAATATTCCACATGGTTGGGTAGATGTTAATGTTGTAACAATACTGGGACAGCTTGGCTAGCTGCTCTGATATTTATGGAACTCAGATGTTCAGCACCACAACCAGAATATTGTACAAGTCTTTAGCCTTTGCAGTCTACAGTGCTTTCAGCCATTTCTTGATGTCATGTGGAGTGGATTGGATTGGCGGATGACTGGTATCTATGATATTGGGGGATTCAGAAAGAGGCCAAGATAGATCATCCACTCAGCATCTCTTTCTGAAGGTGGTTCCAATGCTTCAGTCTTGTCTTTTGCACTGTAATGCAATGGCCTCTGCCATAACTGGGAACAAGGATGTCATGGAGCCATCTCTTCTGATTAGTTATCCATTTGTAACTGGATGTGGCAGGACAGCAGAAATTTGATCTGAAATTGGAAAAAGAGTAAAGCACAATTTACACCTGACATGATCAGCATTTATTTCAATGCACTTGACAAGCTTTAATTGGGAGTTCACCCATTTGCAGCTAGGAAATAACATTGGCTGGAGGATTTCAAAGGAAGAATATGGTTTACAATGAAAGTCATTCTTTCAATGAATGTCTAAGAACACAGAATTTGCAGGATTGCAGAGGGCCACAGATTTATGGATGAGGCAAAAAAAGACTGTAAAAAACTAAGGTTTACCAAAATAGTCACTGTCTTTTCATTCTAATCTCTGCAAATTCTAAAGGAAAATTATCCAATGTTAATGGAGGAGATTTCCAGGACAAGCAACATCAGGAGAAAATTAATGATCAGGTGAGTCTAAATGAACCATAAAAACAACAAGATATCGGAGTAGAATTAGGCTATTTGGCCCATTGCGTCCCTTGTGCGCTGTGGTAGTGTCCCTACTTCAGAGGCTGGAGGCTCAGGTTCAAGTCTCTTCTGCTCGAGCAGTGTACCATAGCATCTCTGAGCAGACCGATTAGGAAAATATCTTTGTGCCAACAATGGAGAGGGGATCTTGTGGTATGATGGTCATGTCCCTACCTCAAGTCCTCAAGTCACACCTGACCCAGAAGTCCAGAATATCTCTGAACAAAACGACTGGAAAATATACGAGCCAAGAATGACATCTGCTAGTGTTGGCAACTTGCAATGTCTATCCACTCACACTCTGAGTATATTAATAGCTCATTATTCACATTAATGAGATTACACAATATCCATCCACTGGCCATCCACTGCCAGCTATAACATAAGCTTCCTGTGGTGGCTGAGGTATCCACCTAAAGAATGTTAAACAGCCTGACCCCATCCAAATAGCTTGTGTCAGCTAAGGTAGGAGCACTGGCATATGAAGAACTACAGCACAAAACCAAGCATGCCAGAAATCTGGAAAAGGATAAAACTCATAATTGGAAGCTGCAATTAATCCCTGATCCATCCTTGTTGAAGTGCAAACTGTTTTAATACTATTTTCATATGCTTACCATATGTTTTAACTAAAGTAAGGAATGGCACAATCATATCATCACACTTTCATCGTAATATTGAAAGGTGTCTTATTTTATTCCTGTGTTAATGTTCCTTTAGCTGCACTGTAGTCCCTGTTGTTTATGTGTACTAGCTATATTTCAAAACTGTCTAAAAGTCATTTTTTGGTACACCATGCTCTCTAATATGTTTTGATTTTGTGACTGGCTTCCACTCAATTTCCTCAGTAATTAAATTGTTCAGAGTGCTTTAAGAGAAAAAAAAAAGTCAGTCATTTCAGTTAAAGTTGCTGTCAGTGTGAAAATGAACTCACAACTTGAATAGTTTATCAATTCTGTAAACTAAAAGGACCTGCCAGCCAGGTGATAAATCTTTCTGAACCCCCACAGGTTGCACTGACATAATGGGCATTAGTGGAGTATCCACTGCAATCCACTAGTGAGATAGATCAGCTGTTTCTTTGGCATTATTTAATATATTCTAGTCAATCCTTCAATAACCACAGCTAAAACTAATTAACTGCTTATTTAACTCTTTATTATACACAGGAGCTCACCGCATACAAATAAGCAACTACATTTGTGCATAAATGACGGTGGCCAGTTGATTATTGCAAGCTAGTGAGTGTTCTGAATGAGTTTAACAATGGAAGTTCTTTCTTTTCCTCCTTCTACATTTCCTACTCTCTGGAAGAGCTGGTCAACATTGAGCTACAGTTTCATGAATGACTTCAAGGAGCTGTTTCTCATGTCTGTGACCAAGTCACTGAACCTGAATCAGCATTCGTGCAGAGGAACTTTTGAGCATGTGCACAGATAACAATCATGTTTTCCCTCCAATCCAAGAATATTAATCTCCACCATAGCTCCAACTGAGATCTGCTACCTTAGCCAAAACCAGGACTTGCACCAGGGACCTTCCCAGTGTTATACTGCAGCTCCACACCAGTTGGTACATTTAGTCACTGAATAGCTTGAAGTACAGAATTTATAAAAAAATCTTGTACATGTTTCAACAATGCCTCTTAGTTAATTTAAACAAGCACTAGTTCAAATATCAGACAGTCCATTATCAATTAGCAATTTTCTCACGTATCTAGAGATGACTAACTGCCAACTTTTGAAAATAAAAAACGGATAATCATTAAATTGTGTCAGATTAGTCTTGCCTCTCACCTCAATAAGTTAGGAGCTCTTATGAGTATTGAGTCTGGAACCATTTATAAATGACAGTGAAAAGCACTCAGTACTGCAAGTGTATAGCTGCAGAGGGACAGTCACAGTTATGAACTGATGCTCACATTTTATTCATACACAAGCAAGGAAATCATTGGTATTACCTCATGGCAATTCACTTTCCAGGAGAAGAATGTCAATGCATGAATTAGCATTCTTTTCCTTGCTGTGATGTGGTTCGCAATAAACACCCCAAAGTAAAGTTACTTCTTGATTTCCATTCAAGTAAAAAGTGAGCATTCTTCCATTTCTTTAGTAAAAGAAGAATTCACCTTTCACATGCCTTATCTTCAACTTCAAAAATGTATTGATTCCCTGCTTTTATTACCTAGCACTGTTTAGTCACACAAAAGTATGCTGTTTGAGTCCACGGTGCTTTCTGTAAGAACAATTTATTTAGAGCTTGCTGTACGTACACATGGGCCTGGATTTTCCATTGGCCAGTCAGTCAGTATTTCTGTGTAGATGGGAATTCTATGTGGGGACCCTGCAGAATCCCCACTGCAGCAGACACTGAAGGAACTTCTCAGGAAAGTGAAGATCCTGCTGTGTAATTCCTTCATGCCTGGAACCCTCCAAACGTTTCCATTTAAATTGAAGAAATTAACTGAATAATTAATTATTCAGGAAAAGTTAGACTACTAAATAACTACCCTAATTCTTGAGCAACTACTGAACTGACTCCACACTTAACTCATAGACCCTCAACTACATCTCCACCATGCAGCTTAGAACTCAAGAACCTGACATGACATTCCCCTCTCTACCTCCCCACTGACATTTCTGTCTCACTGTGGACCAAACACCCACTTCCCCTGCTCTAGACACATCCTCCCTTACTGCATCTCCCTTCCTCACTGTGAAGCCGCCAACCTCTGCCCTACACACACACACAGACACACACACACACACACACACACACACACACACACACACACACACACACACACACACACACCTTGATGTGGATCTGTCCCATCACTCCCCTTTCTCCATTACCATCACCACCCATACTATTGTTCCCCACCTGAGGTTATCAACACCTCTTTTGCTGCTCTGGACCTGACTTACTCCCTACCTACTTGGCAAACATCTGGCATCCTACTCACCTGGCACCCTACCTCCTGCCTACTCTATCTTTACTTATTGGGCACACTATTGCCACAGCACCCTAATGTCACACTAACCTTAGGATCTTACCATTGGACAATAGCTTTCAAAGTAGCTGATTCTGCACCTTTAAATTTCAGAATACATCAGCTTCCCACGTCTGAAACTGAGACTTCCATAAGGTACTTGATAAGATGCTACATCAAAGATAATTACAGAAAATAAAAGCTCATGGTATTGTGGATAGCATATTGTCATGGAAAGAAGATTAGCTAGCTAACAAGAAATAGGGAGTAGACATAAATAGGCCTTTCCCTGGTGTAACAAAAAGTGGGGGCTTTAATTCTTTTAAATAAATGGTTTCAATGAAGAGAGAGAAGGTATTCCAGCTAAATTTGCTGATGAGACAAAAATTGGGAGGAAAGTGAATTGTGAAAGGGATATAATGAAGTTACAAAGGGAAAATAATGAGTGAACTAAGCTTTGGCAAATCAAGTATAACATGGGAATATGTGAAATTGTTCATTTTGGCAGGAAAAAAAACATGTTACCTGTAGTGATTGTAATGAGGTCAGCCAGCTGGATCTCATAGAATATGCCCTCCCTGATTGGGGCTGTTAATCTGATCCAATCAGGGAGCCCTGGCTGACAGATAAAAAGGATGAGTGCATGGGGTGGACTGAGAGCCGGAAGGTGGATAGGGGCGGGCTGCCTTAGAGTGGTCGGAAGGTGGGAGGGACAGGGGCTTGCTGGGTCTGTATTGTCTGCACATTTGTATGTAACAGTATTGTCTAATGTACAAATGTCATTGTCACTGTCTTGTCATAAGTGGAACTGGGATTTGAGGTTTGTCCTCATCTCCCTGTAAAATGGTTGGACGGTCGGGTTTGGGGCCTAGCTTTGCTGCTGCTCTCCCTTGTAAAATTGCTGTCTCTTGTGTACAGCATTAAATGTTTTTTGTAAACTGTTTTGTAATTTGTTTAATAAAATTATATTTCAGAGGAAAACAAAAGGATGAGTGTCGGCGATATTGCCACTTTGGTGCCTGATTCTATTTGAGGCGGAACTATAGTCAAGGACTGTTCATGTGTAAATAAAGGAATGACTAGGTGATGGCATATCAACCTCCATGGAGTTATTTCATTACCTAAATTCTACAAGATTGCAGGTCTCTGAGATGCAAAAGGAGGTGTATAAATCACAAAACAATAGTGTAAAAATAAAGTAATTATGAGAAAAGTTAAGAGAATGTTATTGATTATTCCTAGGGAAATCAAATGCAAAAGCAGGAAGATTATGTTTCTGGAATATACCTGGAATAGGCATATTGTCTTCTGAGGAAAGGTTGGACATATTAGGCTCAGTGCGGCAAGGTGGCACAGTGATTTGCACTGCTGCCTCATAGCACCAAAGACCCGGATTCAATTCCCACCTCAGGCAACTGTCTGTGTGGAGTTTGCACATTCTCCCGTGTCTGCGTGGGTTTCCTCTGGGTGCTCTGGTTTCTTCCCACAGTCCAAAAATGTGCAGGTTAGGTGAATTGGCCATGCTAAATTGCTTGTAGTGTTAGGTGAAGGGGTTAATGTAGGGGAATGGGTCTGGATGGGTTGTTCTTTGGAGGGTCGGTGTGGACTTGTTGGTCCGAAGGGCCTGTTTCCACACTATAAGTAATCTAAATCAATCCTTTGTGGGCGGCACAGTGGTTAGCATTGCTGCCTCACAGTGCCAGAGACCCGGGTTCAATTCCCGCCTCAGGTGACTGTGTGGAGTTTGCACATTCTCCCCGTGTCTGCGTGGGTTTCCTCTGGGTGCTCCGGTTTCCTCCCACAGTCCAAAAATGTGCAGGTTAGGTGAATTGGCTATGCTAAATTGCCCGTAGTGTTAGGTGAAGGGGTAACTGTAGGGGAATGGGTCTGGGTGGGTTGCGCTTCGGCGGGATGGTGTGAACTTGTTGGGCCGAAGGGCCTGATTCCACACTGTAAGTAATCTAATCTAATCATATCTGCTGAAAAGTTGAAGAGGAAGCGGGCAACTTAATTGAAGCATACAAAATACTGATAAGGATATGAAAAGATTCCTCTTCTGGGAGATTCTAGAACAATGTTTAAAAATCATCCATTTAAATCTGAGACAAAGCAAAATAAGTTTCTCACAGAGGGTTTAGAATCCTTGGAACTCTCCTGCAAAAGGTGTAGAAGTAGAGACTTCACATATTTTTAAGGCAGAAGTAGACAGATTATTGATAAGCAATAAAGAAAGGTTATGGGGGTAAAACAAAATATGAAGTAATCAGATCAGCCATGCTCTTGTTGAAAGGCAGGGCCATCTTCAAAGTCCAAATGGCCTACTCTTCCTCTTAATTTGTGCTTATTTGTTCGAGAACAGGTGAAATAAACTGGTAATCTGCAAATCTGACCACACTCATTTGCTTGACTGCTACGCCAATATTCAAATCCTATGGATCAAGTAGATTTGAGTGATTTTATAAGAACATCAATAAACACTGGCCTCACTGTTCGAAGAACCAAGGACAGAAACACGTGGTGTCACCAACTCCACCAGCAAAGACAGTATCCTCAAACTACTAGACATGTGCCTCACAATCCATTTCATCTTCAATGATAACACCTACAAACAAATAAACGGGATGCCTATCGGATCAGCAATATCAGGACTTTTAGCAGAAGCAGTTACACAATGGTTAGAATGAACAGCCTTTCCTACTTAGAAGAAGCCTTTGAATTTCATTTTACTTACTGAGGGGTGACCTTATAGAGGTTTATAAAATCACGGATAGTGTAAATAGACAAAGTTTATCCCCTTGGGTGGTGGAGTCCATAACCAGAAGGCATAGCTATAAGGTGAGACAGAAAAGATTTAAAAGATACCGAAGGAGTAATTTTTACATGCAGAGTGTGGTGCGTGTATGAAACGAGCTGCCAAAGGTGGTGGTGGAGGCTGGTACAATTACAACATTTAAAAGGCTTCTGGATGGGTACGTGAAGAAGAAGGGTTTAGAGGGATAAGGGCCAAATGCTGGCAAATGGGACTAGATCAGTTTAGGATATCTGGTCTGCACGAACATGTTGGACTGAAAGGTCTATTTCCGTGCCGTACAACTCTATCTCTACGACTCTAATTGTGCTCTTGTACAACACATTGTAATTTCCAAATGTCTTTGGTGAAGAATCTCAAGTTGAAGAGCTCTTGGTATTACTAATCTCTCATTGAAGACAAACAAATCATCCATGACAAAGAAGTGCTTGTGTAATTTTATATGGACTGTTTTTTACTCGATGTTGGCGAGCCTTCCAAATAATAGTTCTGACTTTGAAGTCACTCTTCATCATGTGCCTGGGCCTCTCTGATATCCTGCACTTCCTTTCAATAACTGCAAAGTGCTTCGTAAGTTCTGAAATATAGGCTGAAAACTCCTCAATGAAGGGCAAAACCCCATCATTTGTTCCAATCATTGGTATCCTTGAGAGGGCGTTGGTTGTTGTTTGGTATTTCCCCTGGACATACTCAATAAATGATTCATATCTGTGTTCCAATATGGGGCAAATCCTCCTGCTTAATTTAAACCAGCAACACAGAAAAGATTCAACTCAAGCAGTAATCTGTGAAAATTCGAGAGGCCAAGAACTATTTAAAGTAAAATTTAACTTTATTTCTTTAAGTATAGCAGAGAATAATTAACTAACAACTATTTACAACTCTTTCCTCTAACCTATTATTTATTTTTCCTTTTATAATACTGGTCCGATAAAACCCCCGATTAAGGTTTACTGAAAAATTCAAATTTCAAAAACCAGCCAGCGGTCAAAACTTCTCTGCACAGTTACTTTCCAGGTCTGTGTTGATATTTTTCTCTGTTTAAACTCCTTCTTTAAACCGCTCAGAGAGTTCTGACTAGCAGCCTACATCTGTTGGTCTTTCGGCAGTTCTCTCGCAACTGTTCAATTTTCCCCGGTCTTATACCCCCAAAGATTATGTCATTGGCTTTTAATATTGTCAATATTCTCAATTCAAACTGATTGTGTCATTGGCTTTTAATATTGTCAATATTCTAAATTCAAACTTGATTTGAGTTTTTTTGGGGCTATAATTTAAATCAATTGGCCTCATTCAAAATTGTTTCAGTCTTCAGGTAACAAGCCATCCTAGCTGCTGGACCACATGTTTTACATTATATCTTGTTCCAAACACTTGGTGCTGTCAGGTAGTTCTGCTAGCTTTTAACTCTCTTAAAGATACAGTACATCCACATCTTCATAACACCTGACTAGACTCAATCTGAACCACTGAATCCTGGATTGCATTTTAATAATATCGTTCATGCCCAGAAGACGACCCGTGATTTATGGTCAGGTTCAATTTTGAAAGGTAATCCTATCACATAATCTGAAATATTTTCACATTCCCGCTGTACTGTTGAAACATCTTTCTAAAACATGGCATATCGCTATCTATTTCTGTGAGCTATCATGGTAGACTGATATTGGTCTACAGTTCCATCTTTTTATATCCAAAAGTCCCAAAAATATAAATGATGTAACTGTCATTACTGTAATCAGTAAATGTTGACCATAATCAGGTAACATTTCTGAAGAGATCAGGAACTATTTGATTTCTTTCAAAAGCATTTTGAATGGTTGTTGATCCAGGACCTTTCTTGAATCTTCCTTACAAGTTGTCTCAAGGCTTGTTAAATTCCATAAAGTATGGTAGAAATGAGCTCACTTGATTGAGCATAACAAGGAACAGCTGAGATTCTGTGACATTTCCTCAAGGCAGAAATTCTCTTATAATTTTCATTTTTTGTGGATCAACTGTGATTCAATTAGCTAGAGTGATGTGCCTGCCCAAAAAGTCTATCTTAGATTTTGCAAACTGGAGCTTCCCATTAAATATTAGACGTGCATTCTGTAGGACTGCATCACTGTTCTTACTCATTGATCACGTTACTCCTTTGTGAATTCATGTTTCAGTATGTCAACCATGTGGCATACTATACATTACTTTCATCTGAAATCTCAGATATTATCAGGACTCTGGGAAGCATGAAGAATCAGAGGGACCTTCATGTACATATTCACCAGTTCCTTTGCAGGACAGCTAGATTAAGTGGTTAAGAAGCCATATAGGATATTTGCCTTAATTATCCGAGGCATAACGATAAAAGAGCAAGGAGATTATACTGGAACTGTATAAAATGTTGGATAGGCCACAGCTAAATTATTGTGTGCAGTTCTGGAATCCACATTACAGGAGGGATATGATTGCACTGGAGAGGAAGCGGAGGAAATTGATCAGGATGTTACTTGGGCTGGAGAATTTTAGTTATGAAGAGCAATTTGATAGACTGGGATTGTTTTCCTTGGAGTACAGAAGACTGAAGGAGTACACAATTCAGATGTATAAAATCGAGAGGCATAGATAGGGTAGACAGGAACAAACTTGTCCTCTTGATGAAGGGATCAGTGAGCATAGATTAAAGGTGAGGAGCAGGAGGTTAAGAGGGGATGTGTGGAAAAATGTTTTCATCCAGATTGTGGTGGGAATCTGGAACTCATTGATTGTAAAGGTGATGAAAGCAGAAATCCTCATAACATTTAAGTAGTATTTAGATGTGCACTTGCAATTCCAGGGCATACAAAACAATGGGCCAAGTGTGGGAAAATGGGTTCAGAATAGTTAGGTGCTTGTTTTTGACCAGAGCAGACTCAATGGGCTAAAGGGCCTTATTCTCTTCTGAAGGCCTCGAGGACTATGATTGTGTTGTTCCCTGAAAAAATATCTGGAGCAGAACACAATTCCAAAAGGTAATCTGCTAAAACAACACCATTCAAAAGGTAATAAATGTTGTAAACATTCTGGAATCTTCATCTAACTGTAATTGCCAAAACCCATTCTTAGCATCCAGTTTGGCAAATAGAGTGTTCTTAACTACTTTTACTGGACATTCATCCACTGAGGACATTAGGTAGATCTTGTATTCTACTGCTTGTTTAACTGATTGAAATCCACACAGATTCCTCCAGAACCATTTTAAATTTGAGTCTGTAACCATTCCTAAACACCATCTTCTTGTCATGTTAACTGTTGAAGTAACTCATTGTTGTAGCAAGTGTTCCATTTCTTCTTTAACTTTTTCCAAGAGTGAATGAGGCACTTTTTCATATGGTAATGTAACATTCAGGCTTTAAGTTTGTCAGTCCTGAGAACAATTTTAAAAAGTTATTTCAAAATGAATATGTTTGCTCAGAATTAGCAGTCTCAACCACTTTATAGATCAATCTCAGCTTTAAGTATACTCTCCTTTTTAGTCGACAATATACTTGATTCTAAATGACACTGAGATTCTGAGATTTTCTTTCTTTTATATCTGACCTTCTCCATGACCCCACCTTTTACTTTTAATAAAATTCCTTCTGGATCCTTCAATTCCATTAATGCTGGTTACAATTTAATTTGCTTTAGCCATTTAATTTAATCTAATAATACTGAAACTCCTGCTTCGCTATCTAGTTTAAATCCTGTGGAGTGCCTATTTACTCCTCGTTTGACACTTCAGTATTTGTTCTTTTTATCATTAATTTCTCCCAAAAAGTGTTCTTTTGTTTGTGCGGTTTTACAACCTCTTAATGTGGCATTGGCTTAAGGACTTTCCCCTTTAACTGAATGTGATCTTATCTTGGAATGATGGGCTGCTTTAAAAAATTTTGCCACACTTGTGACCCTTTGTCCCCCTGCTGGACAACCTTCACATTTCTGTGTTGAGATCCTGCCACACTTTAAGATGATGGTTGGCAGATTTTCTTTGTCCATTTAGCAGGCTGAGGCTTTTGCATGTTTTCTCCTTTTGCAGCCTATGAATTTAATGGGCTTGCTTGATTTTTTTTTCCCCATAGCCTATCTGTGGCCGCTCAAATGAACAACCAGTTCTGGTTCAAGAATTCAGTTTGCCTAATGACACATATTACATATTAAAGTGCTAATCCTTCCCTGGCTTACACTAAGAATGATCAGGTCTTGTCTGCCACTCTGTCTTGAATCTGGTCACAAATCAATTCTGCTTTCAGCCATTCCATAAGCACACTTCTCTGCTAGCCAATAAAGATTTTTAACAAACAAATCTATGCTTTCCCCTGGCTCTTGCTTCCTTCATAAAAACTTTGCCCATTCAATAATTAAATTTCAGTGAACACTGAATTGTGTGTCAAATGTCTGCAGTGGCTTTTTGTACAATGCTGTATTATATTGATGCTGCACCCTGCTAGTATGTTATCAATTTTGATAAAGCAATACACTGACATGGTTCTTTTTGGCCTTTCTCGTGTAATCCTGGTGTAGTTCCATACCTGGTGAATCATTTCTTCCAATTCTCTTATTACTGGGCTTGATGTGGTCCCTCAGTGGCCTGGAATGTTTCTATGAAGGGTAGGTTGGCTTCCATGCCTCTCCTGAACTCTGGAGCTTCTACAACAACCACTACTCTGACCTTTGCTCCTGGCTGCAGATCAATACTCCCAATTGAATCAGTCGCTGGGTCAGTTTTCCAGCTTTCTGCTGCTCCAACAGTGTTCCTAACATCTTAGTGGGTCTCAACAAAATATTTTTGGCCCTTCTTCATTCAATCATTAACTTTGCTGCTTTAATTTTAAAATGTGCCATCATGTTTTGTTGTGCTTGGAATCTAGCACTGTTTTATCTCCCACAAGTATATTACTTTCTGTAAGAACTCTTTATTTACAGCTCGATCTCTATACACATTTAATCTTCCCAGGAGTTTAAAGCTTCTATTCCCTTCCAAGTCTCCCTACTCAGTCATGTGACTGTGACATTACTATATCGTTATGGTGTACGTTTCCATTAGTCTACATTAGTCTACGTATCCCACTGTGTCAGTATAAAATTACATTTGTGAAAAAGAAATCCACTCACTTTTGTATTAAATTGCGAATTTTAAAGAGAATCAGACCTAACCAAGCTGTGTGGCTGAAATCTGTAATATTTCTCAGGTTGAGCCATTCTAGTGATGGATATTTTTCAAATGATAGTTGTTCATATCTAAATGGACTTAAGAGGCAACAATTGTTGCTAAGTGCACGAGTATTGAGAAAATCCGAATATAGATAGTCGCCTCTAACATACCATAACTAAATGAAAAATAGTAAATGGTTTGAGTGTTGTACAGAGAAGCACTACAATACAGAAAATGTTTTCTCAGGAAGAATGATTTCATTTCCATCAAGCCTTATCGATCTTTTCTTGTCCCCTATATCAAATGTGTCAGTGCTTGTAAGGTTTTCGTGTGAAAAAAAATTCCTTAATGTTGATTAATCTTGACAGAGTTCATCTTGCACAGCTCTATTCAATACCAAATTAATACCATTTTCCCTGATTCGAATTAAACTTTTTATTATTCTAAAACTGTAACAAAGAATGGGAATGAACTTCCTGGCACTCTTGCACAATAACAGGTTTCTTTTTCTTCAAATTTCAGCAAAGAATAAGTCGTATAAGCACAAGGGACAGGTTCATTTTCATGTTTGGAGTACCTTATCTTAGCCTTATTATTAAACTAATAGAATCTTGCCTCTAAACACAGTTAAAAGACCACAGTTAAATATTTCCCCATAGCACAAAAAATATGTTTCAGCACTTCTTTAACAGTTCGAATCCTTTACAAATAAAATTGAGAAATTTCTGCACTGAGACTTCACAATAATCTCCTAATATTAATTAAACGCACTGACTTGAACCAATAGTCTGAAAATATTTAACCTCCCAGGAGTAATTCTTGTTTGCAATGTCCTTACTTGCAGCATACACCAAAAGAACTGAAGCAGCAAGTAATTACCCTAAGTAAAATTAAAAAGTTTCATATGTCAACATACTCGATACTGCAAGGTGTTAGGGCCTGACAACATCCTGACTGCGGTATTGAAGTCCTGTACTCTAGATCTGACCGTGCCCATGTAGCATACAGCTGACATCTACCACAATTTGAAAAATCGCCTCGGTGTTTCCAGACCAAACAAAACAGGATGAAACCAATCCAGCTAATTACTACTCCGTATTCATCACCAGAAAAATGATGATAGACTATGTCATCAAGTATGCACACAATAATACCCTGCATAGTGATGCTCTGTTGCTGCAAGGACCACACAGCTCCAGATGGCATTATAGCCTAGGTCCAAACATGTACAAAAGAACTAACGTCAGACTGATGTGAAAGTGATTGCTTTTGACATCGAGGTATAATTTGGCCAAGTATCAAGAAGCCCTGTGTCAATGAGAATCAGGGAGAAAGCTCTAGGTAGACTGGGAGTTCATAATGACATGACCATCACTGAATTCCCCACCATCAACCTCTTTGGAGAGAAACTTGACTGGACAAATCACAAATTTTATCTACAAAAAGAGGTAAGAGGCTTAGAATTTTGTGGAAAGTAACTCACCTCTGGACTTTCCAAAGCCTGTCCACCAAATACAAGGCACAACCAGGATTGTGATGGAACATTCTATATCTACATGTTTGGATGCAGTTCCAACAACATGCAAGTACCTCAAGTACCATTCAAACAATGCCATGTGCTTGACTGGCAGCCATATCCACCATCTAAAACGTCACTCCCTCCATCACTGACACACAGTAGCATCAGCGTGTGCTATCTATAAATGCAATGCAGCAATTCATCAAGACTCCTTCAAGAGCATTAATCAAACCTTCAACTTCTACCACTGGAAAGGGGCAGAACTTTCACAGGAACAGCACTATTTGAAAGTCACTCTCAGAACCACACATTATTTTGAGTTGGGACTAAAGAACTGTTCCTTCTCTGTCTCAGGATTAAAACCCGGAAATACCCTTCCCAATTGTACAGTGGATGTACTGCCACCATGTGAACTGCAGTGATTAAAGCAAGTTGCTCCCCAATGACTTTTCAAGGGGATTAGTCATGAGCAACAAATGCTGACCTTTTCAGCAATGCTCACATCCCTTGAATGAAGTAAAAAATTAACTTAATCCTTAGTTTTTTAGTATTGCTTTAGAAACTGGGCAGTGAATTCTAGAGGCCATGAGCAGCATAAACTAATGAATTTCACCAACTACATAGATTAAGATCAGCATATAAATATTTAGATAAATCTAACAGTAAAGAATGAAGAACAATACAGCACAGGAACAGGACCTTTGGCTCACCAAGCCTCCAACACATTTTACTCTTCCATGTTAGAAGTGTCTTCACTTACAGGATCCGTGTTTCCTTCTTATTCATGTTTTCATCCAGGTGCTTCTTGAATGCTGCTACTGTGTCTGCTTCCACCACCTCCTCTGGCAGCATGTTTCAGACACTCCTCATCCTTTGTGTGAAAAACTTGCCTCGCACATCTCTTCTCTGCACCTTAAACCGTGGCCCCTAGTAATTGACCCCTCCATCCTGGGAAAAAGCCTCATACTTTCCACTCTATGCATGTCATTCACAATCTTATAAATCTCTATTAGATCTCCCCTCAACCTCCTTTGTTCCAGTGAAAACAAACCCAGTCTAGCCAGCTAAAATCCCTCATACCTGGTAAACCTTTTCTATACCCTCTCCAAAGCTTCCTGTCATTCTGGTAGTGTGGAGACCTGAACTGTACACCATGTTCCAAGTGTGGCCTAACTAAAGTTCTATGACCTTCAGCACAACTTGCCTATCATTATACTCCAAACCCCTTCCAATGAAGGCAAGAAATAAACCTTTTTTTACTACTGCTCCTGCCCTCAATGATTTGTGGACACCCATATCCCTCTGCACATCAATACTCTTAAGGATTCTGCCATTCATAATATAATTTCCGCCTAAACTTGACCTTCCAAAATATATCATCTCACATTAATATAAATTTACCAACTTCACTCTCTATACAGATTCCATAACCAGTAAAGCTTACTAGCAACACAATGTAACTCTGCACCTCATGTAGCAATCATTCCACAGACCTGACAGACTCTACAGAATTCACAGGCTCTTGTTTCTAGCAGTACAAAGGGTTGATTATTTAAGATCAATCAACTGCATTGATGAAGTATTTCACAATCTAGGATAATCTATTTATGGATCTGATAGGACAGAAACAATAATCAATACCTTCCTGGTGTTGATTGTAGAAACACATGATATTCATGTGGATTTGTGAGGGACAGGTTGGCATTGACTGATCCAATTGATTTTTTTGAGAAGGTCATGGTTACGGGAGGGCCTATGGATGCTATTTTGGACTTTCAGAAAGTGTTTAATAAGATTTCATGCAGATTAACTACAGGGACAATTACTTGGAATTGAAGATCGTCCAAGATCTTCAATTGAAGATGGGCTTAAATTTAGAAACCAGAATGCACTTTGATTGATGAGATGTGACAAATGATGCTCTGCAGGTATCTCTACTGAACAGCAGCTTGCCTTCATATATATTACCAACTTGCATGAAGGAATAGAGAAGTTGCAGTTAGAAGGTGTGATAGGTTGTTAAATGCATGTAGAAATTCACATGGAAATAGAATATAGATGAACAAGTGGGCAAAACTAAGGCACTGTGGACTTAAATGTAATAAATTGTGAGGTTGTCTACTCCAGACCTGAGAAAGACAAACTGATATATTGTAATGGCACAAGTCAAGGAACTGTGCAGGTACCAAAGGATTTAGATGTTCATGTTTACTTGACAATGAATCATAGTTATGAGTCACCCACAGAGATAGTGTGCTTTTCGTTACATGTTTTTTTTTAATGAGAGGACATACAGCCAAAGAAAAAACTCACTGAAGAAGTAAATTCTGAGCAATGAAATTCAAAGTCTGCCTCAAAGGCTTCTCTGGATAATCTCCAGCCTTGAGAGAGATCATGGAATGTCACACTTGACCATCTGTGACAATGAAGATTCAAAGGGAAGGACTTCAAAATGAGAAAGATACTGCAATGTCTTGTGAGATACCTCAAGCTATGAACATGATGGGAATAAAAACAGCTGCCTGGGCAAAAGATACGCTTGTGTTTCTCCCTGGAGAATACACAAGAATGGGGGTTAAAGGCCAATTTCCACACTGGTCTATGTGCACTAATGGATGAAGGTGAGAAAACGCCTTGTCATCCCTGTGCTGTGGGTAAGAAGAAAGGAATGCTCTCTCTGTGCTGGAAATCAGGAAGCAAATGTAACTGCAGTTGAAAGGAAACAAGATGAAACCTTTCAGCTGACGTGAAAAGCCAAGAATCTCAAAATCAACTGCTTGCATGCCAACATCACCGTTATCAGTATCATCCATAACCACCATAGTATCTACAATGTCTACTCTTCATGGAACTCAGAAACTGATTATATGTCTTTTTTTAACTTGTATCCTTTTTGGACTTACCTCTCAGTTCTAATTTATATTTATGCATGTTGTGCTGTTATCTCTTCTTGACTTAGTAACTGATCAACTCAATCTTTTGTTAAGTCAAGAAGACTTGGTTAAATTGGTTCCTTTTAAAACAGTCATTTGATTTAAAAGTAAGGCATCCACAAGTAATGGGATCCTTTTTAAATTAGCCTTGTTGTGACGAACCAAGGACATGGGGTAAGTAAAGAAGGGGAGTGAGTTCATTCCTTCTCAGCTGGGGGCTTGGCAATTGGTGGTATCCCATCTAGTGCAGTAATTAAGTTGGAAACCTTGCCCAGAGACTGGTTGTAATATAATATATTTAAAAAGGAAACAAATAAAACAGGTGAATAAAGGCCAGTTAGCTTAATATGTTATTGGGATAATGTTAGAGCCTATTTAAAGTACATATTAGCAGAGGATTTAGAAATTCAAGCAGATTCAACATGACTTCATGAAGGGAAATCACGGCTTACAATTTTACTCATATTCTTTGAGGAGGTAACAAGCAAGATAGATAAAATGGAAGCAATGTAATATATTGGGATTTTCAGAGGGTTATTATTAAGATAACACAGGTTAAACTACTTAATAAGAGCCCAGTGGTATTAGAGGTAGTAAATTAATATGGCTACAGGATTGACTATCGAACAGAGACAGAAATTAGGGATAGAAGCGGACAACCTGGAACTAGTGCTGTGCTACAGGGACCAGTGTTGGGCTCCAACTAAATACAATATATTGACTTGGATAAGGAAAGTGAATATATCATAGCCAAAATTGTGGATGAAATAAGAATAGGTGGGAAGGTAAATGGTGAGGATGATACAAAGAGTCCGCAGATGGATATCAACAGGTTGAAGCAGGTACAGCAGAGATTTGCCAGAATGATATTGGGGTCAAATTATGAGGATCCATCTTCTGGGACAGACGTAGAAAATTGTTCCTGTTGAGGAAACCTCAAAGGGGCATAATCTTAAACTGAGAGCTCAGTCATTTAGATTTAGAAAGCAGTTTTTCACAAAAAGCGTAGTGGAAACACAGAACTCCCAAAACAATACAAATACTGAGTCAACGGAAAGTTTCATCATTGAAATCAATGAAGTTATAAAATAGGCTGGATAGGCCGGAACTTTTTCACTGGAGCTTAGGAGGTTGAGGGGTGACTACCACTTCCTCTGACAGTTCACTCCACACATGGACCATTCCCTATGGACATTTATAATATCATGAGAAGCATAGATAAAGTGAATAGCAAGGGTCTTTTCCCTTAGCAAGGGTGGGAGAGTTCAAAACTAGGGGGCATGTTGTTAAGGTGAGAGCAGTAAGTTCTAAACAGAACATGAGGAACAACTTCTTCACACAGAGAATAATTCGTATGTGGAATGAACTGCCAGATGAAATGACAGATGCAGGTGCAGTTACAACATTTAAAAGACATTTGGATAGGTACATGATAAGGAAAGCTTTAGAGGGATATGGACCAAATACAGGCAAATGGGACTAGTTTAGTTTAGGAACATGGTCGGCATATTCTAGTTGGACCGAAGGTCTGTTTCCATGCTGTATGACTTTATGACCCCATAAGAGGCTTTTTTATGGTGGGTATATAGAAAAATGTAACATTTTACTGTCACAGTGTGTGTCTTTTAGCCCTAACAATGTCCCAGCCTGAGGTCATCCTGATTCATTGGCTTGGCCTTCAGTCAAGTAAATCTTCACTAACATATTCAAATGCATCCTGCCTCCTCAAAGCTTGCAGGGCAGTTTCCATGATTGGGGAAGTCCAGTAATAGGAGTCACACTGGAATAAAGGATTGGCTGTTTATAATTGAGATAAAGAAAGATGTATTCAGTAATGAAAGTTGTGAATGTTTGGTAATGTCTATCCAGAGAGGTTAGGATGCTCAATCATTAATGATTTACACAGATAAATTTACTTGTGCTCATTGGAGAAATCTAGTGCTGAGGGGTTGGTTTAGAAACTTGGAATTGAGGTATGAGTCAGCAATGATCTTATTGAACAGTGGAATAGGCTTGAGAGGTCGAATGGCCTCCTTTTGTTCCTGTAGCATTAATATGGATGAGCGCATGGCATTGGGAGCAGGTGAGGAATTAAATCAGAAAATATCCTGAATGTGTCAGAATGCTGATTCTAATGTGCCAACTTGTAATTTTCATGGAGTTGGGGGAGTGGTGAGCAGGCAACCCGCTTTGAGGAGGCAGGATGCATTTTAACATGTTAGTGAAGATAGTACCCTCTGACCTAGTCTGCTTTACTTGGCTGAAGGCCAAGCCAATGAATCAGGATGACCTCAGGCTGGGACATTGTTAGGGCTAAAAGACATACACTGTGACAATAAAACTCTCAGAGAAAGTTTCTGTATATTACATCTAAACTCTGTTATCCTGCCTAGGAATTTCCCTTATTGGTTTTCAGACTTACCTTTTAATATATCTATCAATGTAATCAATGTTATTTCATGTTTTTAATTTTACATTCATATGGAACTATTTGAACTAAGTGAATTTAAACCCACTTTGTCCCTTGATTTCCACAGTAGCATCCATTCCTTTTTAGATGTTTGTAACTCTGGTTGCATGCTGCACATTTGTTCGTGCAGTCAAACTGCATATTAATACCATTAAGTTTATGTTGGAAGGATAATAAAGAAATTTGTTCTCTCAATAGAAATGTTTAAAATCAATTTCAAGGTAATTTCTGAGAGCTGAAAGTGTAATTTACAAATTCTAGTAACTAATAAATCCCCCTATTGTAATGAACAGTTCAAAGCTTTAATGAGAGCTTAGCTCACTTCACAAGTAGCTAACCTGTTTGGACCAAGAGAGCATTCCCAATTTCTGCTCTCTTCTTGCTGGGTGGTTCTGGTGAAAACAGCATCTGACATTTTTAACACCTCACTGAATCATCTACTTGCTACACAGGTACAAGGAGAAGGTTGTTTCTAAGCCATTGGAATAGGGTCAGGGTAAGAAGAGTTAAAAAGTCTTGGAGATAGCTTTCAGTTTTCTTGGAGATAGTTTTCAGGTAAGGGTTTGTGTTGAAAAGATGGAAGGTCAAAATGTTTGGAGGGTGTTTGTGAAGTATGAGTGCACAAGGGCAATAGGGAGATGGTGAATGTGAGTTTTGAATGTTTGAACAAGGAAGCTGCAGAAGGAGGAATGAGTGGTTCTGCAATGTATGTTGATGTGAACCCTACTGTGCTGGGGAATGCTGGACAAGCCAATGAATGGGGCTTTGGCATCTCAAAATCTTCTGCCATTCACCACAATCATTCTTATCCTTAGTGCACTCTTTCCAGGTTGGAGGCACCATAATCTTGCTGCTGATATCCTCAATAATTCCATCTACACCTGTTCGGTCAGAAAGCTTCTCATCTTCCTCTAGTCCTTCGCAAATATCATACTCCAATCCATCAGCTCTATAATAAGACCTCCAGCTTTCTGTGGTTTCAGCTGCCTGAAATATCCAAGTGCAGATGAACTTTTCTTAGCCATGCCATAACCCCTTAAATTAGACATTTTCCTTCGATAAAAGGGATGTTTCATTTCTGATAGTTTGAGAGTTGGGCAGTGATGATTGGAATGTTCTGGTAAACAGCAGCCAGTGGGCTATCTGCTCAGAGTTAGGTTACAAGCCTGATGAAGCTACCAACATACAGCAAAGAATCTCACCAGCAATTGACCAAGATTTTCAAATTGATTTCTCAGACAAACTGTTCTCATTAAAAGAAAGAACCTGTTAAAGCTCTGAGTGGTTCTGTGATGAGATTTGTCACTGAATTGGACCACTGTGGCCGCTACAAAGGTAAAGGAGCTGAGTGGTTATTATTCAGGTGTAGTGACAAGGGTCAGGGGGGCAGTGACCCTTGCACAGAAAATGCAGCATTTTAGCATGAGTACTGCAATGTCTGTATTCATAACAACATTGACAGTCAGAGTAGCCGCACTCATGGAGAATCACTCAAGGTAGACAAGGTAGTGCATGCTGCCCTATACTGACATCACTGCCAGTTGCATCAGCATTGATTGAAGCCTCAGCTTGTGGCTGAATGGTACACTACAATGCAGCCATTTGTTTTCCTGCTTTTGGTGAGAATGAACAGTTGGAGATTAAGCTCATGATTGGTCTCCACATGCAGGGGGGTTGGGAATGAGCTATCAGATACTTTGAGGTAAAGGCTCTTGGAGGGCATAAGGCTTGCAGGAGGGGTTGGGCACTGACTAGGGAGAGAAAAGGGCACCTCAAAGATCAGCAAAGCAGCCCATGTGGGGAGTCGCAGGAGATTGGGAAGATATTAAACGAGTATTTTGTATCAGTGTTGACTGTACAGAAGGACATGGAAGATATGGAATATGGCGAAAGAGATGGTGACATCTTGAAAAATGTCCATATTGCAGAGGAGGAGGTGCTGTTTGTCTTGAAACACATAAAAGTTGACAAATCACCAGGACCTGATCAGGTGTACCGTAGAACTCTGTAAGAAGGTAGGGAAGTGATGACTGGGCATCTTGCTGAGATACTTATGTCATCGATAGTTACAGGAGAGGTGCTGGAAGACTGGAGGTTGGCTAACGTGGTGCCACTGTTTAAAAGATGGTAAGGAAAAGCCAGGTAACTATAGACCGGTGAGCCTGACATCAGTGGTGGGCAAGTTGTTGGAGGGAATCCTGAGGGACAGGGTGTACCTGTATTTGGAAAGGCAAGGACTGATTAGGGATCGTTCACATGACTTTGTGCGTAGGAAATTATGTCTCACAAACTTGATTGAGTTTTTTGAAGAAGCAACAGAGGATTGCTGAAAGCAGATCAGTAAATATGATCTATATGGACTTCATATAAGGCGTTTAATATGGTTCCTTGCGGTAGACTGGTTAGCAAGTTTACATCCCATGGAATATAAGAAGGACTAGCCATTTGGATACAGAACTGGCTCAAAGCTGGACGACAGGGTGGTGGTGGAGGGTTGCCTTTCAAGTGGAGGCCTGGGACCAATGGTGTGTCACCAGGAACAGTGCTGGATCCACTGTTTTTCATCATTTATATAAATGATTTGGATGTGAACATAGGAATTATAGTTAGTAAGTTTGGAGGTGACACTAAAATTGGAGGGAATAGTGGACAGCAAAGAAGGTTACCTCAGAGTACAAAGGGATCTTAATCAGATGGGACAATGTGCTAAGGACTGGCAGATGGAGTTTAAATTAGATAAATACAAGGTGCTACATTTTGGAAAAGCTAATCAGATCAGGACTTATACTCTGAACTATAAGGTCCTGGGGAGTTTTGCTGAACAAAGAGATCTTGGAGTGTTGGTTCATAATTCCCTGAAAGTAGAGTCACAGGTAGATAGGATAATGAAGAATCTGGATTAGTGGTACTGGAAGAGCACAGCAGTTCAGGCAGCATCCAAGTAGCTTCGAAATCAACTTTTTGGGCAAAATAATGAAGAAGGCATTTGGTATGCTTTCCTGTATTGGTCAGAGTATTGGGTATAGGAGTTGGGAGGTCATATTGCAGCTGTACAGGACTTTGGTTAGGCCACTTTTGGAATACTGCATGCAATTCTGGTCTCCTTCCTATCGGAAGGATGTTGTGAAACTTGAAAGGGTTCAGAAAGATTTATAAGGATGTTGCCAGGGTTGGAGGATTTGAGCTATAGGGAGAGGCTGAATAGGCTGGGGCCTTTTTTCCTGATGCATTGGAGGCTGAAAGGTCACTTTATAGAGGTTTATAAAATCTTGGATGGGCATGGATAGGGTAAATAGACAAGGTCTTTTCCCTGGGTTGGGAGAGTCCAGAACTTGAGGGCATAGGTTTAGGGTGAGAGAGAAAGATATAAAAGGAACCCAAGGGGCAACATTTTCACAAAGATAATGGTACATGTATGGAATGAGCTGTCAGAGGAACTGGTGGAGGCTGGTACAATTGCAGCATTTAAAAGGCTTTTGAGGAAGCATTTCGAGGGATATGGGCCAAGTGCTGGTAAATGGAACTAGATTGGATTGGAATATCTGGTCGGCATGGACAAGTTGGACGGAAGGGTCTGTTTCCATGCTGTACATCTCTATGACTCTAAGACTCTACCTGCTGCCAAATGATACATTGCTAGTTACATACATTCTGTATGTACATACACATGTTCCTGACACTTTTTCTATTAATACAACACTCTCCGCCTTCCTCTTCCACTAACAACAGTCGGTTTTATAATGCAATGCCTGAGATATTGGATAAATTCACCCTGAATCGAAAAATCTCCCATGAGGTATCATTCGCAGTGAAGAGCAATCAGAGAAAGGTTGCCTCTGGAAATAGAATGGTGAGGAGCTGTTCCTTCAAGCACAGGCTGGTCTTCTAGTGTGTTTGCTGCTGATTGGCTCCCTAAGAGGGAGGGGTAGGGATTGTACAAAGTGGGAAGTGAAGCTGCCAGGTCAGGATGCATAGTGCTGGGAACCGGGGAGCGTGGCTTGGTGGCTGAAGTAAAATTGAAGCTGCAAAGTTGCAGCGAAGATTTGCAAAGGGTGCAGTGGAGAGAGAGGAACTGCAAAGGGAGGAGCTGTAAAGGTTGGGTGAGGGAGACTGAAAATATAGAAGAGGTGCTATAAGGGGAATTGAGGATCTACAGAAAACAGGGTCTACAAAGGGAGAAAAAACATCTTAAACTTTCAGTAGAGCAATATTCAGCTAACTGGAAGTGCAAAAACTGCACTAAGGAAATCCTTGCAAATTAATGTGAAGTCTTAGTTTAAAACTGCTGGAGTGCGGGGAGTACTATACGAATGGAAAATGTAGTGGATGCTATTGAAATGAACACTTATATAATATTTCAATTTCTTAAATTTAAGGTTGATCAGTTTTATTTAGTAAAGGTTTGTATTTATGTGTTATTTCACCTCAAATCTTCTTACATAGTATGAATTATTTTAAGTACTGTGGCTGTGTTTCAGGCAAACATAAATCCATTTAACAATGACCTTACCCATCTATGGAACATGTTTAGTGCAATAGCTATTTGTGCATAGAACTGTGTTAGTCATAGATTTGAACATAAAGCATTTGTTGCTATCTTATGTCTGTCGTCTTGTGCCTATTTAAATGCTGTTGTGTCAAGGAAATTAACACATTTCTGTGTTTTGTCGCTTAAACTTAACAGAGTGGTGATGGTTATTGGGGATATTAATGAGTTTTTCTAATTTGGCTTCTCTGTGAGCTTGAACTCCCCATGTATAAGCACGAATATAGAAGACTATAGAGTCCCAGAGTTTTACAACATGGAAGAAGTCCTTCAGCTCATCGTATTCATTGAGCAAATTGTATCCATTTTCCAGTACTTGGCTCATAGCTTCAAATACAATGATGTTTCAAGTGTTCATCTTGATACATCTAAAATGTTACGATAAATTCTGCTTCCAGTGAGTTCCAGATACCTGTTATCTACTGGATGAAAGATTCTTCCTCAAATCCCCTCTCAAACTCTTGCTCCTTACCATAAACCTGGTTAAGAATCCTCTACTAATGGGAAAATTTCTTTCTATTGATACTACTTAATACCCATCATAATCTTTATACCTCAATCAAGCGGCACAGTACCTCAGTGTTTAGCACTGCTGGCTCACAAACAGGTAATGGACCCAGCACTGAATGCAGGCTTCATGTCACAAAAGAAATGTTTCACCATCACTCCCTGTTTCCTGCTATTAAGTCAATTTTGGATTCACTTTGCCAAATTCCCCCGGATCTCATAGCTGTCACCTTCTTGACCAGTCCCACACTCAAAATCTTGTCAAAAGCCCAATGCATCCCCTTGCCTACAGATCAAGTCACCTCCACAAAAAGTTCAATCAAACCTGTTAGATATGATCGCCCTCTGACAAAGTCATGTTGATTGTTCTTGATCAATTCATGTCTCTCCCAAGTGGAGATTCATTCTGTACTTCAGAACATTTTGTGAAATTTCCCTATCACTGATGTTCAACTCAATCACATGTCATTCCTTGATTTATCAACACTACCCTTCTTGCATAATGATACCGCATTTGTTGTCCTCCAGTCCTCTTGCACTTCTCCTGTAGCCAGACAGGACTGAAAAATTAATGTCAGGGCCCTTGCAATCTCACTCCTTACTTCTCCACAGCAACTTGGGATAAATCGCATTTGGACCTGAGGAGTTATTAAGTTTTAAGCCTGCCAAAACTAACAATCCCTCCTCCAACTCAACTATAACTCAGTATATCTCACTCTTCTTTTGATTTCTATACCTACATCTTGCTTCATACAGTGAACAGAGATGCAAAGTATTCATTCAAAATCTCATCTACATCTTCTGGCTGCACACAATTTGCCACATTGGTCTACAATGGGACCAACCCTATCCCTGGTTACCCTCTTGTTCCTAATATACTTATAAAAAGTCTTTGAATTTTCTTTTACCTGCTGAGGGGTGACCTTATCAAGGTTTATAAAATCATGAGGGGCATGGATAGGGTGAATAGACAAGGTCAATTCCCTGGGGGGAAGGGGGTGGGAGTCCAGAACTAGAGTGCATAAGTTTAGGGTGAGAGGGGAAAGATATAAAAGGGACCTAAGGGGCAACTTTTTCATGCAGAAGGTGGTGCCAGAGGAAGTGGGGGAGGCTGGTACAATTACAGCATTTAAAAGGCAGCATTTAAAACTGAATGAGTATATGAATAGGAAGGGTTTACAGCGATATGGGCCAAGTGCTGGCAAATGGGACTAGATTAATTTAGGATATTTGATTGGCATGGACGAGTTGGACCGAAGGGTCTGTTTCGTGCTATAGATCTCTATAACTATGTTTCTTCATAGCCCTTCTTCACTTTCCTAGTTTCTTTTTTTAAGTAACCCCTAGCAATTTCAATGGGCCACTAGGGCTTCTGATGTTCTGAGCCCTCAGTATATATCATAAACTACTTTATTTTTCCTTATTTCCTTATATATTCCTCACTGTTCAGGATTCTTTGGAATTGTTAGTTCCATTTCATCTTTACCAGAATATGTTGGCCCTACAGTTTTGTTTTGAAAGACTTCACTGCCTCACGTAGATTTTCCTACAGATAGATGCTCCCAGTCCATTCAGCCCAGATCATATCGCACCATATTAAAATCAGCCTGCTCCCAATTCAGAATCTTTACTTCCAGTCCACATTACCTTAAATCTTACCCATTTATTATAACTGTATGGTTACTCAAGTGGCTACATCATCATATGAAGAAGTGAGTGAAGCTGAAAAAAGGAGCCCCTGAAAATCAAAAAGTAGCCTTTGAGAAATTGTAAGAGGACTACAAGGAAATTTTAAAAAGTAAGAGTTTAAGCCCTGCTACATCCATGTTGTGAAGGACACAGTGAATCATTATTATCTGGGAGATCCTTGCTGGGCCAGAGAGAAGTGAATTTTCAGGTATTTACAGGCAGTGGACCCTTATGATCAGGAAGCCAACAGCTTGCTTTATTGTTGCCCCAATGGTGACATGGCCCTTTTGTAGCTCTCTTGTGTCCCTGTGGCAGGATTCCTCACTGGAATCATCAATCACGTGTTCACTGAGTGTTCATTTTCTACCCAGAGCCAACCACTGAGGCTATTTAGTGGGAGACAGGAGTTGCACAACCTGAGACTGCCAAGGTATGATTGATGATTTATTGTCTCCTGTATTTTACAGTGAATAATTCAGTAAAACACAGTGAAAAGCTTCAACAGTTGCCACAATCCAGCACCATTTCAAATAGTTCAACAATAACACTGATAAAAGATATAATTGAAAGAGGGTCCTGAGCCACCTCGCACCCCTCGTCCACTGTCTCCCCACCGCCTGTGTGGACCCATCAAAGTAGATGTTGCCACTCTTTAGGTGCCATCTCTTTACCGCTGGGCCCACCACCGATGCCAGGTCCTGTGCTGAACTTACACTCACCCTGCAATAAGGAGTCCCCAGTTCTGCTGCCATCAAAATGATGCCTGGAGTCCCAGCTTTGGGACTATAAAACCTGTGTCAAGAACCTCCTTCGAACTGCAGCCCTGGCCAGTTGCATTTGGCTGTAGAGAAAGCAGCTGTGTGCTGTAGTTACTGAGCTGGAGCAAGTTGCTGCTTCTCCTCTGAGGCCCAACCAACTTCAAGGGAAGTAGACCTCATGTCACAGGGAAGTTTTGCAGGCAGTAATGAGAGACGACTCTTGGATATATCCAGGGTACTTGCAATAAATTGAACAGATTTGCTATTCACAGCAAAATCAATGATTTCAGGCTGAAGAAAACACTCCTGTCAGTGCAAGCCTTTTTTCAAGGTTGACTACAGATCTGAAAAGTTAGATTGGAAGCGGAAGAACAGGATGACTACAGATCTGTCAATTTCACCTTATATAATGCTAATATCATGCGAATTTCATGCGACAGTTGCTTGTTACGATGCCCTTGCTTTTTATGACCTTGCAAGTTGTATACACAGCATGTAAAGCAGGCACTCTCATAAAGAGGAATTCCAGGCTTAAAAAGGGTGCATAAGGGTGACATTTCCAACCCAACATCTTGTCCCAAAGATTTCCCATCCATTCATCCCAAATCCACTTCCAAAAACATGGGAAATTCTGCCAATCATAACCATACTGCTAAAGATGAAAAATGAGCCCTAAGCCACATATACTTTATATGTATAAATATAAGATGTTAAAACTGTATACCTACTACAAACACCATCAAAGGCCAAGATTATAACTGCCAGGAGCTTGTGTGGGGATGTTATTTTCCCAATGGTGTAATGATAGGCGGCGAGTTAAATCCTGCCAACAGGCACAATACCAGTTTCAGGCAGGAACACAATGCTCAGATACCTTCCACTACAACTTTGGCACATCTTGAGATGTGGATGATATTTGATCACTTAATTTAAGGAATTAAGATTGTGCTACAGCTTTATAGTAAAGAACAACTGAGTCTGTGCATTCTGGATAAATTTAAAGAGAAGGACAGAACAGATTAAAGCATGAGACATTGAATAATATAGAGAGAAAAATACTAATACAAAGAACCAAGTTTAAGAATCCGAGATGTGGAATCAGAAAAATGCAAAGAAATGAGAATAAAATTAAAATAATGGAAGACTGAATGAATGATTATGCAAAAGACTGATGCATCCTTTACTACATCATGTGAATAGACCTAAGCAAAAATGCGTAGGGAAAAATACGACAATGTTCTGCTTTAACCAAGCACAAGACTGGTCAATAGAATTTAGTGGTGGTTTATATTCAGTACAAAATCCGGAAAATCTGTGACCTAGCAGATTTCAGTCTGTTGGAGAGACAGGTTTTTAAGATGAAGTTTCTATCCATTTATTTCATTTTATCTTCTCATATTGCTACCCTGTAGCTTTACCACAAACTAGATAGACTAATTCAATTCACTAACTAATGAGTTGACCATTGTACCTGAATTTGTGTCCCTCAAGTAGAAAATAAAGCAGCCTGACCTGCTGGAGATCCTGGTTTGGTTCGGATGTCAAGCTGAGCTCCATTATTCTTTGAGGAAGGGGTTTTTGCCCCCTGTTGTTTTTCCAGCTCCCCTGTAGTAGGAATTTAAAATGAACCATGAATTTGTTATGAATTTAAATACAACTATTTTACTTGTAGATTTTCAAATAAATTATAACCTACAACTTCTTAAATTACTTGCTAGATATGCAAAGCCACTGAAAAAAAAATCCACAACAACATTTTCCCCTCTGATTTTTTTAAAAATTGAAAACAGAATTGTCCTCTAGGTTAAAAGTGATGGGTTAAATCTGGCCTGCCAACCTGCTGGCAATTTATTCCCTTCTTCTAGATTCTATGCAGCAGATGAAAATAACTTTGAACTAAGATTTTGATTATAACCTTATACCAAGTAAAATGAAAACACAGTCAAGTGATAAATAAAGGCCATATTCCAATAAGTGCAATCTGTTCGAATCCTCCATCAGGCTGTCCCTTGAACTATTGCCCATTACCAGTTAAACAAGACGGACATCCTGACCTAATGGAGACAGAACAGCAGCTATGTGGGAGATTACATAGAAGCAGAGTGAACAAAATAATCAGATGTTTTTTTTCAAGAATGGAAAATTGAATGAGTGTCAACTGTGATTGTGCTTTGCTACTTGCACCTAACAATTTATTTTCAACTCTACAAAAATAGTATTAAAATTGGAACAGTTTGAATAAGAAATGTTGATTGAACCAGTTTTTTTGTGTCAGGATGAAAAAAAACTTAGTGTCTTTTCAATTATAATCATTGCACATGTAAGCACTAGTAACTCAATGCATTTTAAAATGACTTACAGCAGTTTCTCACAGTTGTAAAAACTAACTAATAAAGCTTGCATGGGAAATAAATTATTCAAACAGAGCCCTTCATTTCTTTGATTTTTGTAAGAAAGACCTGGTAATATTTGGCAATGCAATCCATGCAAAAAATAGAGGGTATTCCATCTGTGCATTATGGTCTAGGAGAAAGGACTGGATCAGATCCTGGAGATCAGAGTCGAGAGTGTGGTGCTGGAAAAGCACAGCCAATCAGGCAGCATCCAAGGAGCAGGAGAATCAACGTTTTGGGCATAAGCCCTTCATCAGGAATGATCAAGGGCTTATGCCCAAAATGTAGATTCTCCTGTTCCTCAGATGCTGCCTGACCTTTCCCAGCACCACACTCACGACTGCGTGTTATGAACTCTCAGGACAATGGCCTTTTCTGAACTGTGCCTTCATTGAAACTGGCTGCAAGATGACAGACCCAATCAGCACCTCATAGTAGAGGTCACATGACTACAGTAAGCCAGCAGACACATTGGTACAGGTAACATTTCCAGCTCAAGTATATTACTTTTCATACAAAGAAAAACAAGACATGCATTACTATGTAGACTGCAAGTTATGCAATATACACAGGACTTGTCTGATTCATTAGCAGTCATTCTTATCTGTTTCTGCATATACATTGCATGGAGAGCTTTTAAATCATGTTTGTCTGTTAATGATACAATGTGGATTGTCACTAGCTGCTCATCTGGGTGATCTTTCCTCTCCAGGGAATGCCATTCACGTGTGATGGTACCTGTTGTTGGGGTGCTATAGACCTTGGGGTCTGATGGTTGATCTGTGGATTGTGCTGGTGGTCAGTTCACACCATCCTGATCAGTTGTCTGCAGTTAGAGAACAGCTTCTCCAGTTATGCACATGTGCCTATGGTTGTGATGCTACATATGATCAAGGTGAGAACTGATATACACAGGCCCCAAGTTGTGACTTGGGTTCATTCTTGTTGACAGCATTGAGGGTTTGAATCTTGACTGGCTCTTCAATGCTCATCTCTAGAAATGGTTTAGCAGGTCTTATGTGGCTCAATATCAAAAATGCTCCTCTGAAGTGTCTTGGGCCATTTTACTACATGAACAGTTCAATGGAAACAGCCCTTCAAGATCAACGCCAATGCCATCATTTTTTTTTTCATTTCTGTGTGTAATCTTCTCACAAATTTATTAAAAACAGGAAAGTTTGGTTCCACTCGGACGATACTCACGAGTCAGACACAAATTATTCACTGGCTTGTTTCTGAAGTAAAATCCTTTTTAACATGAAATTGCCTGATTTCCCTGGTAGGACAACTATTAAGTATTCTCTCTTGGCATTTTGTTCACTTCTCTGATAATGATGTACAGTAACAGTGACATGTTGATAATGACTCTTGTTCCTGCCTGGAAGTATCCACAAGCATTGAAATGGAGGGCCACATTGATCATCATAGGAACTGGCAGCACAATCCTTGCCCCACTGAGCAATTGAAATAGGAGATGGAACACTGCTCCTAGCTTTGTTTGGACAAGTTGTCAAAGGAGCCTTAGCAGGTTGCTGCTGTGCCTCTTGCAGATGCTAGGTATTGCGGCCATTTTGTGACATGGGTGAATGTTGAAGAAGGTGGATGGAGTATCAATAAAGTGAGTTTGCTTCCCCTGGATGATGTTCAGGGGATGATATCTTGGGGTTGCACACATTTGGGCGAATAGACAGTATTCTATCAAACTCCTCACTTGTGGCTTGTAGCTACTAAGGGTGTCCAGTACGTGAGTTATTCAATGCAGAATTCCCATCATCTGCACTGCTCTTGTAGCCACAGCATTTATATGTGTGGTCTAGTTAAGTTTCCAAAGCTTCAAATTCTGCCATCTAAAAGGACAAGAGCAGAGGGAAGCAGGTGCACAGGAATGTCTCTCCCTGCAAATTCCTCTCCAAATGGTGAGGTGTTTGGGCAGAAAACAGTAGGGAAATGACCCTCATGCAGCAAAATGTACGTGTAGCTAGAATGTTTAAGAGGCAGCATTGACAGAAGCTGTGAGGTCCAGAATAACGGGTTTGTACACAAAATTGGCATGAGACGCTTCTAGCATGCTTGATAGATTCCAGTGCCAGCATCTTATAACGATGAGATGCCAGCATCTTTTACAGGCCAGGTGCAGTTCCACCATCATTTGACAAACTCTGAACCTCTGCTGTATTTACACCAACAGTGTGTCAAACCAAATGCTACAGTTGATGACTTTTAATAAATTCTCAATACCATTTATTGACCCTTAAGTGTCTTTTGTATGACCCATACATCTGGTAGTTTGGAGATAAAGACTAACAGAAGTCAGCAAATATAACGATGCTTCCATTTTCATTCTGCCAAATTTCTGTGGTTTAAAATGTATCATAAGAGATTGTTTGGCTGAAATGTAGGCATACATTGGTACATGGGCTTGCACAGTTTATGGTGAGAAATTGTTTGAAATGTTAAAACCACACCTCTCCACACACTTGTGCAAACAATTCTGGTGTCAAACATTTAGACAAGTTTCACCGTAACTATGTGACAGTCACAGCTTGCTGTCTTTAATCACATTTCTGTTTTTGACATGAGATGACACCTCAGGTACATTGCTGACTCACAGCTGAAAATTTGTCCAATTTCTCAGTCTATGATTCATTGGTACTGTAAATAGTATAAAGTTCCAAATATACTTTACAGACATCAAAACATTACCACAAAACAGTGATAACAAACAGGTCTCACATCAAAACAATCTTGTGAATGTTGAACATGGCAGTGACTAACATCCAGAAGGAATTAAAAATAATCTCTCAGTGATAAATTAGGAGAATTAAAATTCAATCTGTATCTTCTTTCAGGAGTAAGTGGGAACATTACATAATTTTATTTTTATTTATGAGGAAGTTTTGATACAATATCTATACAAGCAGATCTTTTAAATATCAAACAGCTAAATAAAGGTTCATGCACTTTGGTACAAACATTTATTAACTCCATCTCATAATAAAAAACTTCAGATCATGAATCCCTCAAGCCTGTTCTGCCAGTCTATCAGATCAGGCTGAGCTATATCTTGATTCTGTTAATCTCTCTTTGCTCCATATCCCTTGATGCCCTTAAGTAAACGAAGATTTATCCATCTCACTATAAAAAATGTCTATTGACACAGCTGAAACTTTTCCCAATTTCTCAGTCTATAATTTATTGGTACTGTAGTATAAAACTGCAAACATAATTTACAGACAAAACAATACCACAAATTCTGAATTTGTTCCAGATTTACACTACCCTTTTTGTGAATAGGTTCTTAATCAATCACTTGACTTGTAAATGGATAAGATGTAATTTTTATGATAATGCCCACTTCTTTCAAATTCCCCACCAGAGGAAATACCTACTTTATAATTTTAGACATCTCAATTTGATCATTCCTCAACAATTTAAGTATAAAGAAAACAAGTTTATGCAACCTGTCATCATAATTTAGTTCCATTCTAATAAATCTGCACTGTATCCTCTCCAATGCCAATATATCTTTTCTGAGGATTGGTGTCCAAAACTGATGCACCAGGTACAACTAATGTCATCATTCAACTTTTTTTATTCCATCTGCCTCAAACATAAAGATTAAATTTCCCTTAGCTATTTTTGATTACATTTTGTATGCATGCACCAGCTTTAAGTGACCTCAACAGATTGGGGCTTCAGCTTTTCACGGTATTGATAAATGACTGAGACATAGGAATAAAGAACTATAAATCCAAATTTGATGGAGGCACTAAGTTAAATGGCAGAGTAGATGAGAGAACGTTGCAAAGAGGACGGTCAAAGATTAGATGGGGAAACTGTGGGCGATGAAGTTCAATGTGGAGCAATGCAAGGCCATTCAACATGAACGTGAGAAAGAGAGATCAGGGCATTTTCTGAAGGGCAAGAAGCTAGGAACTATGGAGGAGCAATGAAACTAAGGGGCACAAATACAGAACCACAAATCTAGTGAACAGGTATATTAAACAAAAGACTAGTGAAATATTAGCTTTTATTCCAAGAGGACAGGAATAGAAAGGGGAGTCATCTGCAACTATAATGTACAATTTGCCTGCAGCAGGGTATTTGTATCTAATGCATCGATGCAATGCCTATGTTAGTTGTTAGCTCATCGAACATAAAAACTAGACATGGTTAATGTGGTCTTGAAAGATTCAAAGTCATTTATTACAGCTCCTGACATATACACATATGACAGGCACATGCACTTCAGATCTGGGCTAACTTTAAGTTATGCAGTTAGTAACAGTAGCAAAATTTTATCAGCATGTCTTCAAGTTGCATCAAGTGGCCCTGGTTAAGATGAAGTGTGAAACCTTGTAAATTTCAAGTCGTGTATAATGATGATATCATGAGCATATCTTTTAAAAGTGTACTGCATATGAACTGTGAGGCATCACACAACAGGGAGGAAGAATAGCAATAGTTGTAACCAGTCTGGTTGGTCCCCATTTAGAATTCTGCAATAATTTCTGGTCAATGCACCTTAGAAAGAATATATTGCCTTCTTAGAAGTGCAATGCAGATTCATCAGAGTGATACTAGGGATAGAAGCCTCAAGGGCTACATATCAGAACAGGTTACATTTTGTGTAGGTCTATATTCCCTCAGCAGATCAAGACTAGGGAGTGATGTGATGCAGGTGGTTAAAGGAGATGATAGAGTGGGTAGAGAGAAACCATCATTTTTTTTTGGGGGGGGTGGACTGTAGAACAAGGTGGCTTCACCTAAAGAGCTAGGTAGTGAGGTGTACTGTCAGAAGGCAATCCCTTATATAAAGAACAGTGGAAATTTTGAACTCTTTCATTAACAGGCTGCCGAGGCTGGTGATCAGTTAAAGGTTTAATTCCTGAGGTTCTTCTATTTTTATGAGGCATTAAGTATTAAGGTTCCAGAACTAGGATGGGTGAATGGAGTTAAGATACATCTCAGCACTATTTGGCCTGTTGGAACATGCTTGAGGGACTGATTGACCTACTACTATTCCTGTCATCCTTTGGGAAGTATAGAGGATATATACAATATATCACACTACATGCAGTTTAATTTCTATTTAGTTTTACCATGGGAGAAAATTGTAAACTCTATGATATATACTTTTAAAGGAAATAAGAAAGAGTAACTTTTAAAATACTGGTAGAATATTCTGATATAAATTTTCCTTGAGCAGTAGCAAAATTTTATCAGCAGGTCTTCAAGTTACATCAAGTGACTCTTGTTAAGATGAAGTGTGAGACCTCACAACTTTCAGATCACGTGTAATAATGATATCATTGTTTTACCTGATGCGGCAATGCATATGCGATATCCTGCAGCATAAGAAACTGGGCATGGATATCATGCCATTGATGATCCCAACTGACATTTGTTACAGCCAGCTATTATATACAAACATTACATTCACCGGTACATTGACGTCTGGGCTAGTATTAAGCTATGCAGAGGGGCATGCTTTCAGTGATCCCAGGGAATGATAAGAGTCAAGATCGTTATACCCTCAGGTCACATGCTCTAATATCGTAATGGTATCATGACCATATCTCGTAAAGGTTTACTGAGATGGATATGGAACACAGCATATTCCATTTATCACACATCAGTTAAAAATATTTGTATTCTATAAAATAATGTGACAGTACAATGTTGTCAAAAGATACTGCATTTGTTAAAAATGTTTTGTGAGCAGATGGCTTTTATAATGCTGTGATGTGAGTATTAAAAGTAGCATTGAACTTTGAATGTAACGTGCTGTATACAATGTGCTTATTGCTTTTTTGTATTTCTTAGCTTTGAATAATTCTACCAGACAACCTGCTTCTCCTGCACTATGTGTGTTCCACACTCTCCTCCAGCATTCTATCCATCTGTACTAATGGACTAGAACAGAAATTGCTGGAAAAGCTCAGCAGGTCAGGCAGCATCTGTGGAGAGAAATTAGAGCTAGCATTTCAGATCTAGTGACCCTTCCTCTGAACTTAATTCTGAGCTATTTTCAGTACAGTCAAAAAACCCTTACAAATATTGCAATTTTGAAACCAAACTATGGTTTGGTTTCAAAATGGTAAATACACACTCAATGAATTTTTAATAACTAAAGAAATATAACCTCACACAATTTTCTGCAGTATTATGGAACTTCAGGAACAAAGAAGTTGTGAGTCCAAAATCAATCATTACACAGCTGAAGAACAAAAGCTTTCTGTTTACCAACTGCACCCAGTTGACAGATCAATGTATTTGCAGCAGAAACAATCAGAGGAAATGTGGCTACTCACAATCAATTCGTATTTGTTCCATCTCTGTCACCTCTGCTATTGATTCCTTCAGCTCCTCCACAAACTTCTGTAGTTCCTCTGAACTCTGTGCACAGAAACTCAGTGCCTGCTTCTTCTCCGAGCCAGAAGCAGATGATATAAGAGTGATCCCATGAGGATAAACTAACAGAGAAAAATTACATCCATTAGCACAAGTAAATAACCTTATCAGATTCTTATGATTAGCTTGCTCTGTGCATCTTCTGAGTAGATGAGTGCATCAGAAACAATTAATCTTGACTTGCACAACATGAAACGTGATGTAAAATTAAACATACCTAAAAGGGTATGCCTACAGAAGTACATTTTCTATAACTTGAGAGAGTGTCACTTTAAGAGTCCAATCTGATGACATCATCATTAGGTCATCAGCCATTTTGGGTGGGGGACAGTTTAGTGAAACCTTGTTGTTTAACAAGTCAGCCCCCCCAGCCCTTCTTGAATGTAACAAAGATGAAATCTTAATCTTCAGGTGATGTGTGATTACAGCATAGTGGGTAAATGTGCCCTGGATTGTGGAGATTGTTCAGACCCCATTATCATCTGTATTTGTTAATTTTGGGGGAAATCATGATCACAGTTACCTAATATAGGCAATCAACAATTTGTAGCAATTTTCTGCCAATTTTTGTTGTATTTAAAAAGCAGCAGTTCAGATATGACACATTAATCTGCTAGAAACAGAAAGTATACGACAGTGACAAATGGGAACATCTCACTAATTCTGAAGCTGCTCTGAAGAATGGAGGAGTAGGCACAACTGTTTTGGAGTGATGGAGTGTTTGATCAAGTCTATCTTTCCACCCCTTGATTTCCGTAATATCTAAAACTCTATCAAGCTTAGTCTTCAATGTACGTGATTACTAAACACCCACAGTATTATAATTTATAAAATGCCAAAAATGTACATCCATCCAAAGATCAATTAATCCTTTAACTAATCCTCAATCCAAAGGGGTCTTGTGGTGCAATGATATTGTACCAACCTCAGACCTAGAAGTTCCATGTTTAAGTCCCACCTAAGAATGTGATGGCCCTTAGACATCCAAATATGTTAATTAAAAAAGGAATCCTCAGCCCAGGCGAATATGTTACCTCAAATGCCTTGAGCTGTAGAGGTGATAATGACTGTGACTGATCCCCCTAAACTTTGTAAGAGTGTTCCAAGATGAAAAATGTCCAATGAGTCAAAGTTAAAAGTAATAGTAACACTGAATTAATGAAGTGTTATCCAGAAGAAAAGTTTCTAAAACTTGGAAATGTTTGTACTGGTCCTCCAGGTTGAGATATGGATGACAAAATAGACCCGTACATATCATTCACAATTTTTACTGATTTTTCTTTCCGATAGAAGAGATAGTATTGATTTAAGGACACCAGGGCTAGCTCCTGTACTCTTCTTTAAAATAATCTCATGGGATCTTTTACCTCCATCCAAAGAATGGCATTTCTGGCTGTGTAATTCCCACTCAATTCTGTATTGGAGATTTTGACTTGATTTTTGGACGCATGTCCTAGAGTGGGACTTGATACCATAAGTTTCAGACTTACGAGTGACACCACTACTAACTGCTGTTTCCCACAAGTGAACTGATGGGCATAATCTCAGGATAATGAGTTGTGGTGAGTCAAAATGTCTTCATTCAAAGGGCTGGAAATGTTAGAAAATTTCTAACCCAGTACACTGTGGAATCTCAGTTGTTGAATATATTGGAGGCTGAGATCAATAGATTTTTGGACTTCAAGGGATGCAAGGATTGGGCAGAAAATAGAGTTGAGGCTGACAGTCAGTTTATGGATTTATAGAAAAGACTCAAGGGGTCTACGTTTCATCCACTTGAAATAGAATGAATTGCGACAAGCTGCATTGTGGAAGTACAACACATTTTTTTGGGAACATTTTTCATGTGAATTTTCATTTGATTTTGCAGTCAAAGTTCAGAATTAGCTAATGATTGTAATAATCAAAAAGTGTTAAGTTTTATTGTAACAGTCTCCAATAATGAATTCATAAGTGCAAGTGAATTGTTTTGGGAACATGTGCACTTATTAAAGCCTTGATTTAACAGATTGCAGTGTAAAGTCAATGAAACTGGCAATAGTACTGCCACTTCGTCCCTGACTTCATGACAGCCTTGGTTCAAATATAGACCAAAAAGCTGGCAAAATTGAAGTTAATAGAAATCAGGGAAATATTCTTTTTATCATACCTGGCACAAAGGAAGATGGATTTGGCTGTTAGAGGCCAAACTAAGTCTAAGGACATTGCTACAGGAACTCCTTGGGGCAATGTCTTCAGTCCAATCGTCTTCAGTGCTTCATTAATTACTTTCCTTCCCTCATCAGGTCAGAACTGAGGATATCACTGAGGGTTGCAAAATGTTCAATACTATTTGCGGCTCCTCAGATACTGAAGTAAGACCTAGGCAACCTTCGGGCTCAGCTGGTAAGTGGCAAGTAAAACTTGTGCCAAGTACCAGCTAATGATTGACACATATACAGGAGAATCTAACCACCTCTGCTTGTTACTCAGTGGCATTATTGTAGAATCTCCCTTATCAACATCCTGAGTGTCACTATTTACCAGCTATATAAATACTGTCTGTGTTAATGCTAAGTGAGAAGAAGGAATTGGCTGGCCTCATCTTAACCCTTTCTGTTCAGTCACAACAAATATTTTTACTTGACTTTTAGCATTCAGCTACCATGTTTAAATTAAAATGTAATTCACTAGAAGGTGACACAGCTCGTTACCACAGCTAATTAAAGAGTGAGAGGAGGGGGGATGGGGTAGAGAGAGAGAGACAGACAGACAGACAGACAGACAGACAGACAAAGAGACACAGATAGTATTTTGGTTCTCTTGTTATGAATCCATGTATTTCTCTCTGCTGTGCTGTTTGGATGTAGTTGTTGAAATATAGTTAAGTGTGTATTCCAGAGTCTATCTCCCTTGTCTTCTTGAGCTGGCTAAGTGGCAGGTGAGTCTTTTTATCTCCCAATAAGTGAAGTTATCATGCAGATGTGAATGAAACAAGACACACAAATTTAAAGCGGACTCAGTTTACCTGCTTCTGTTTTAGAGGAGACAAATTATCTTATTCCTTATCAGTATCATGCTACTTGCCCCAATCTCTGGTCAGGTGAACATTGCTGCCATTTTAGGTACATGCTTCTTTCTTTTCAAGGCTATTTTAATCCAAGGAAGGTCGCAGTTATAACAATCAGATGATTTGATTAGTTTGTATCCGTATCCATCATCATTGTAACGATTGTGGGTTCAACAGCAGGTCGGATCTTGGATATTCGTGTTACATAACTCATCTCAATGCTCCCTAAAGCCTGTCCATCATTTACAAGGCAGAAGTCAGGAGTGTTAAGGAATATTCTCCACTTACCTGAATGAATGCAGCTCCAACAACAGTCAAAAATCTCAGACCATCCAGACCAAAGCAGCCCCTTGACTGGCACCCTACCCACCAAGTTAAACATTCACGTCCTCCACCATTAACACACAGTAACAGCAGTGTGTACTATATACAAGAGTAACTGCAGTTTATCAATATTGTTACACCAGTTCTTTCCAAACCCATGTCCTCTGTCACCTACAAAGAGCAAAAACCAAAGATCTGGGGATGGGCCACAACCTACAAGTTCCCCACCAAGCCACACACAATCCTAATTTGGGATTGTACCCCAATCCTTCATATCACTACTACAAAATCCAGGAATTCCACTTTGAGTTTACCTGCATCTCTTGTACTGCAGCAGTTCAAGAAGATGGCTTACCAACACCTCCTCAAAGGTAATTTGGGATCAACGATAATTATGGTGGTCTTTCCGGGAATACCTTCATCCCATTAAAGAATAAAAGATTTGCCAACTATGCTCTTCTCCTGAATTTGTTTTCTAAAGTTCCTGTAAAGACTTTATTACATTACAGACTCTATATAATTACAAGTTGTGATTGTTTTCATTTCCAATGAGCAGGGGTTTATAAAGGCAGTTGAACTGATTCCATCTGTTTCAGACTGTAAAGAGTCACAAATAACCTTAATTCATTAATTACATCCATACAGACTGGGAACCACAACCGTGCTTTAACCGAACAAGAAGTAATATAAGCTAAAAATATTTACATTCAGTCTCAAACAGATGAATCTGCATTCCTAGAAGGCCAACAGACTTGTAGAAAGTGTACGTAGCAGAACTTCTCTTCTTTGCACACAGTTTAAGTATCTGTAAGCAATAGATTACAAGATTAAATAAATTCTTTGAATGGAGTCATGTGTAATGATATATCACAAAGGCCTTAACATTCAAAAGCAGTTGCCATCCCACATACTGTAATAAAGAATTAGAAGGACTTACATTGAATGAGTTGCCAAACATAGGTGAACAAGAGCAACAGCCAGTGGAGAAAACAGGGATCAGCTCTCCAGGAGGTGTGTATCACACACTGACTGTGATGGAATCCCCAGCCTAGCCTGAAGCAGACTGACAAGCATGCATTAGCAATTGCTCCGTAGTTGCACTGTCAGTGAGCTTCCATATTATATTGGGCAAGGTAGAGGAGTTCACTTGCCCATTTACATGAGATCATCTTGATGACTCAGTCACTCAATGTTCGCAGCTCTATACAGCTGCAGTGTGGCCTTCAATCATGAGCCTGTGCTGAAATCTCACACACTGTCATTGCTGCTATTTGAGGTCAGGATTCCAAGATCTCTAGAAACTTGTTTCAGGATATCACTAGTGTGCTCTATCAGGAGGCAAGATTTCGATTCGACTTACTGTGAGGAAGATGCAAAACAGCAACTGGAGGAGCTTCTGGCTTGGTGAGTAGACAGAAACTTGGAATATAATGTGGAAAAATGTGAGGTTATCCACTTTAGTACAAAGAACAGATATGCAGTGTATTTCTTAAATGGTAAGAGAGTGGCAAGTGTAAATGTACAAAGGGACCTAGGTGTCCTTGTTGAAAAGTCATTGAAACTAATATGTAGGTGTAGTAAGCTGTAAGGAACACTAACGGAATGTTAGCCTTTATTGCAAGAGGATTTGATACCAGAAGTAGAGAAATCTTGCTTCAATTTTCTAACGGCTTGGTTAGACTGCATCTAGAGTTTTGGTCTCCTTTCCTCAGGAAGGATATTACTGCCATAGACAGAGTGCAACAAAAGTTCATCACATTTCTTCCTGGGATAGAAGGACTGTCCTATGAAGAGAGATTATGCAAACTGGATCCGTATTCTCAGAGTTTTGAATAACGAACGGTGATCTCATTGAGACTTAGTAAATACTTCAATGGATAGACAAGTTAGATGCAGATGAGACATTTCCTCTAGTGGGGGATTCTAGAACCAGGAGACAACAATAAAGGGGATATCATTAAATCCAAGATAAAAGGGACTTTTATTTATTGAGAGGGTTGTGAATCTTTGGAATTCTCTACCCCAGAGAGCTGTGGAATCTCAGTCTTTGGAGTTGTTTAAAATAGAGATGGAGAGATTTCTGAACCACTGGTACACAGGGTTTTGGAATTGGGTGGATAAAAAGCATTGCAGAGTTGGATCAGCCTTGAATGTATTAAATCAAGAGTAGGTGTGACAAGTTGAATGGCCTACATCTGTTCCTATGTTTCTATCTTAGTTCAGCATCTGTACAAGGTTTCTTAATATACAAGATGAGCAATGATTATTGGAAACAGCTCTTGTTCCCGAACAGTCAGCCTCTGACCCATTTTGAGATCTATGTTGGAGACTAGAAATGTGCAGTAAATGATGCCCAGTGCTACTACTTGATTCAGTAATGCTTAGCAGGTTATCTAATGGTGCTAGTGACATTGACATCAGTTTGGAAAAAGCCTGAGATATTAAAGTATGATTTTTTTTTTCATTTTTGGTGCCATTCCTAGATCTAAGCTCAAATGTAAGGTACAGCTATTTGGACAAAGAACATTGGTTTACACAGAAATGTATCAAACTCCAAAAGAAGGACTGAGTCTAATGATACCATTTCATGCACTGGTTATAGCAATCCCTTTAGGTTTTAACCAATGTTTAACACACACTGTCAAAACTGTATTGAATAGCTGGAGTATTTTCATGTATGCAATATTTGTTTATTCAGGCCTGTAGTTATTACCATTCATTGCCATACACTAAAGGAGAAATTCTTACCACAACAAGGTCATTAAACAGAAAAACTTCTCGCTGATGTGCTGCCTGCTTCTGTGCTTTGTTGACATCCATGATCTCAAAGAGCCGACTGCAGCAAACCAAGCGCCGGTGGGGAACTGAAAGAGCCTAAGAAAACCACCAATGAGTTAGCGCTGGAAGCTGGGAAGAGGATTCTCACAGCTCACTTTAGGAACCAGTAACTGAGTAGCTCTTTCGCAGGTAATCAGTCAATAGGCTGGAGTTTTACTGGCACATTATGCATTGTGAACCCATGCATGTGGTAAGTGAACCATGGTAATGCGTTACCCAACCACAGACAATTAACATGCTGTCAGAATCTCTATATCATTTAAAGTGGCTGCCCACCTCTCTAAGCTGCTGTAGCCTAGCAGCCTCAGCAGAACCATGAATACAGACGGTTGTCTGTTCTGAATAGCAACTACTGACGATTTATGGTTGGTCTCGTTCTGACACCAATTAAGTCTTAACAAGAAGAGGGTCTTGTTTTCATCACAATGTAGGTTACTGCAGGTACAAGTTAGATTAGTAAGATAAATATTTTATGGGGGTGCCCATTTAAAACAAATATGAGGAACGTTTTTTTCTTTCAGAGGCTTGAATCTTTGAAATTCCCTTCCTCAAAAAACAGTGGATGCAGGACTTTAAATAATTTTAAGTCAGAGGTAGAGAGATACTTGATTACCAAGGGGATGAAAGATTATTGGCAAAATGCAGGAATGTGGAATTGAGGGAAAATCTGATTAGCCATGATCTTATTGAATGGCACAGCAGGCTTGAAGGACCAAGTGACCTGATTTTGTCTCTTAGTTGGCTGTATGTACCACTGAGGACTTAGGATCTAAGTCTTCATTCCACAAGATCCGCCGCTTCACTCCAAGAGATTTTAAAGGTTATCCCTATTTAAACCAGTATGATATCATTAGATTAGGTGGAACTGCATTCAGTTTCAAACATTAATCCTTGCAGAACCATTACCTTCTGAAACAAGCTTCATTACTTATAATCTCCTCGTAGCTTCAGACTGACTGCTAACTTGCAATATACTACATTGTGTTTTAGACAAGAGCCTCTTCTCATTAAGATTCTCATGATGGCAGTAAGTCACACCAACTATAAGTTGGTAGTGGTTGGTATCCCACATCAAATACACCGACTCTCTCTGTATAGAGGTGGCTGCTTGGGAAGGAGAGGGTGCCTCATAGCAAGGTACCTTCAAAGGGTCATCAGAGAATGACTTGTGCCAGGGTCAAACAGACAGGTTCTAGAGATAGGAGATGAAGCTTCCAGTGTCATTTTCAGGCCCACAGGAGTGGTCACTGCCCCTGATGGGTTCTGCCATGTGCCATGGAATCTCATTAAACTCTCTGTAACCATGGGAAGCCACTGGGAGGCGGACTTTGATGAATCCAGGGGACTTTTCACTGGATAAGGGGTGTGGTGGATGACCATCAATAGTTTAATTACGTACCTAATTATGTGCCTTTGCCATCTCACCTTTGGTAATATTACATGGTGATGGAAGGGCTTCCTTTCTGAAATCTTTGACCATCATTTTCCCATCCATCTCACTCCACAGTCCATCTCAAAAGGGCTGGTAAAATTTTATTAAGCATGCCTGGTCATAATGTTCCTTTTTCAACATTTTTATGTGAAATATTGAAGCTTTAGCTAACTATTGAAGCCATAAATTTCTGTTTAAAAAATGAAACTGTCGGAAGACATCCTTGTAAATAGCTCATTCCAGCATTGAAAGAATCTCAAATTAAAAAGTATTAAATGTTGCCTCAATTTCACCCTAATTCCCAGTCCATATCAGAAAATTGTGGTTTGCAGATCCTTTCAAGATTATCACTATGTGAAGTTGATTTCCATTAACTTGACATTTCAAGCAGAATTTTGATTCAAAATGGAATTCTCAAAGACCAAATTACTTCCAGTACACACCTGTAAATTTAGCACAAATTCCCAATTACTTACCTTGTATTGAGTTCCAGTGGATACAACTCAATAACCTTTTAACAGACCAAACTAATCTCATTCCCAATGCACAGGTTTGAGGAAATGGGATTGGATAAAAGCAATTTCTGCTTTCAAAGTTGAAGGGAATTCAGTTGGTAGAAAATAACTTCCATTTACTTTTCACTGTATTGAGTTCCATTGAATCAAATCACTTCTCATGTTCTACATTATATAGGATTTCAGTAGGATAAATTAGCTGACATAAACTTTTATGTCTCAAGCTGTGCAAAATAAACAATATTCATTAAACAACTGGTCATACTTCAGCATCAGTGATGAGCTATTGAACAACTGGTGCTAGCCTCAGCTCAGTTGTTGCACTCCTGTTACTTAGAGGGAAGGCTGTGGTTTTATGATCTATATCATAGATAAGCCCAAAATCAGATACTTTAGTGCAAAAGAGAGAGCTGCATTGTTGAAGATTCTAACTTTTTTAATGAGAATTTTACAAATACAAGATTTTTATATTTTAAACTGATTGATTCATTTATGGTAAAAGGGAGGGATGAAGGTTGTGCGATTTGTTTTGAATTCTGCTGACCAGCCTGGTGGCTAGGTGTTAAAGATTAAGATTAGATTCCTTACAGTGTGGAAACAGGTCCTTCAGCCCAACCAGTCCACACCAACCCTCCGAAGAGTAACCCACCCAGACCCATTTCTTTCTGACTAATACACCTAACACTATGGGCAATTTAGCATGGCCAGTGCACCTGACCTGCACATGTTTGGACTGTGGGAGGAAACCAGAGCACCCAGAGGAAATCCACACAGACACAGGGAGAATGTGCAAACTCCATACAGACAGTCACCCGAGGCTGGAGTCGAACCTGGGTCCCTGGTGCTGTGAGGCAGCAGTGCTAACCACTGAGCCACCGTGCCGCCCCACGGTGTACGAGGATGTTTACATGGAAGAATGTGCAAAATATTCACATCCATAAACAATGGCCAAAAAAGCTGTGTCAATGGTGGGTAAACTTCATTTCCAAGATCCACTGTGATATTAAGAATGCTAGTCTTTGTAAATGGTTATACTTTAATTTGTTGATTTAATTCCAAGCTACAATGAAGTAGGGGGTTCCAAGAATGGCTAATTAGCATTTCCACATGGCTAAAAGAACTATATGATTCATATTCCCGAGAAGATAGGCTTTCAGGTGTGGGAGTCCATAGGAAGGCATTATAAAATGTAGATTTTCCTAAATCTCACTGAATATTTCAGACAGAGTGAATTGGCAAGAATCAGAGGGCAGAGTTGGAGACAGCAGAAGGATTGAGGTAGCAAGGATTGAGGTATACAAACTTGAAGTGGAAACTCATGCTTGGATTGAAAAGACCAAGCTCTTAAATGTAGCTGGAAGGATCACATAGCTTTAGCTAAATGGAGGAATTTCAATTTCACCTATTATAGTAGATGTCAATTCTTGGAGTGGTAGTTATTTGGAAGAGAAATGAATAAAGGACCTAAGAATAGCTTTGGATTAGTTCCTGGATAACAAATTGTCCATTTAAGAGTAAAGCTTAACCTATAGGCAACAATTTGGACATAGCCTACTTAATTTTTGTCAATCTTTTCTGTAGTTTAGAGAATAGGTTGTTGACTTAAATAATGTATACTCCATGTTAATTTAGCTGGGGTGATATAGTAAAAGTCTTAAACCTTGAAATATTGTTTATGATCCATTTATTTATTCATTGGAAGTTCAAATTAAAAATTTTCAATCTCTACAGGGATTATTACAGACATGTTTACTTTCTCAAGGTTAGGTAAAATATCATATGGCATTATTCCAGTGTACCAGCCAATATTTATCCTACAAGTACAAACATCAAAACAAGTTCATCATGGGAAAGTGGAAGGTTCTGAAAAGCAAGTTCTTCCAAATCTTAATCCAAATATAATTCAGATTTAATTACAAATTAATTTATTTGACTTCAAATGTAAATATTACTTATACAACCTACTTTCTGCAATATTCTATATGTTATTTAGTACAAAATTCAATGCTCATGCATTTTGCCATATTAGATTGGTGACAACACTAAACACATAGCAACTTTACCATAAATATTTCTGTTTGCCAACACAACAAACAATCTATAATTCTACCAGAAAATAATTCTACAACACACTTACAATGTTTTGTCAATTTGGTAACATGTACAAGGGCAAGTGTTTTTATTTTCCATTATTTTGTTTCTGCCTGTAAATAAGATACACTGAAGTTCATAAAAGTTGAAAGACTGCTTTATTGGCCACGAAGCAAGTAGAATGTGTTGGATATCTTAAATGGGTCATAAAATGTTTTGAATAGTTGATACTTTAGATTTTTAACCTGGATTGCATTGGTCTGAAGCAAATCCCACAGGCTGGATTTGATTCATGAGCATTAAAAGAGCAATGATCTCAACTGTTTTGTATTGCATTAGATTAAGAAGCTTGTAAATCCAGTGGCAGGTTGGGGTAGTCAAAACTACGAAATGAAATTGTGTTCAGGTTTATGGAATCGCAATACTTATTTCTTTCAGATCACAAATATCTTGACAACTAAAAGAAAACTCCATTCTGTATTTTAAATCTTCCACAAAAACATGCGCTGCCAATTTTGATAAATCTCTTTTGGTCTCCAATTAATGAACGTTTTAGGGAAAAATGTGGTGAGGTTTTGAGATAGGCAGAGAGCCCTGCCACATGTAAATACAGGTAAGAATTACAATTACAATCTAGTACCACAACACACAGTTAGTGGACCATGATAATTTCATATCCTCTAGTGTCAGGATCACACACTTTGGACCAGGTGAGTGCAAATCACAATGTCATCTACTCTAACTTACATAAAACATTTAACTGATACAAATATAATAATTGAATACCAAAACATCCTTACAGCCCTCTTGGATGATAATAACTGGGAACTCATGCCGAGAAGTTAGGTAGAAATTATTTTGAATTAAGCTGTTAGGATATTTTATGACATATCTCCAGGACAGGTGAGACTTGAACCTATACCTTCTGGCCCAGGGAATATAGATTGATATTTAGAATCTTTATCATCATTCAGGTGATCATAAAAATAATGTGAGATATAGCTGAGCAAGATAAAGACTCTGGAGAAAATGCAGGAGCAAGTAGGCAATTTTGTTCTGGGATCAGGAGTTTTAATTATGTGGAGAAACTAGAAAACTGATATTGTTTGCATTAAAGCAGAGAATGTTAATGGATGATTGAATATAAGGAGAAATATATATGTGTGTGTGTGTGTGTATGTGTGCGTGACAATGTCACTCTGAATCATGGGAAAGCTTTCAATCCTCACAAAATCGAAGCCCACTCTGCCTACTTTTCTAAGAGAAAGGGAGATATATTCAGCTTCCTTGAAACACACATTCTCAACAAACGTTAGTTCCCCCACCTAGCCCATACCCTGCCTAAAGCAACAGTGACTGGCAAACTGGAACATTTTGTAAATACTTCCAGATCTGAGCTGGAAAGTGTCAGAAACAGAGCAGAATTTTTCCCTTCCTGCTAAGGTATGAGTGATGGCGAAAAAGATAGTAAAACATGGTGACAATGAAAAATCCAAATTCTCAATGTTGAAAAATAATTTCCTAATGCTCTCCTCAGGCTTTAAATGATGATTTCAAAATCTCATTGCTGAGACGTGACCCCATTGTTTCCAACTATTTGCATCTTTTAAAGTCCCAAATCACCTTTTGTATGTGCCACTTCCCATTCTCCTCTTCTCCATCAAGAACCTAGATGGCATGTTCCATGGCCCCTATCTCCTCAACCCTTCATTTCATCCGAGTGCAGTGGAGACATCAGTCAGTTGTGGTCAGTTGCAACTGTCCCAGCAAGTCAATATGGAGGATCTGCCATAGTGAGTCCTGAGGCTTACGGCTAAGGAACTTATTAGAGGGCCATCCATGGAGTTCTGCAGAAAGTAGGCAGCTCATGTCTTGGGATAGATTTCATTCTATTGAGTAACTGTAATGGGGGAAATTAGAAAGCATAGGGAACAACCTCATAGAATCATCGCCCCACCCCCCCACAGTATGGAAAGAGATCATTCAGCCTTTGAATCTGCACTGACTCTTTAACAGTACCCCATCCAGACACAGCCCCAGCCCCCTAACCTATCCATGTGACTGAACATTTCATCTAGCCTCCACACTATGGGGCAATTTAACATGGCTAATCCACCTAACCTGCACATATTTGCACTTCATAGTGAATGGGAGGGGACCGGGAGCTCTGGAAAGGGGTTGGTACAAGTTACGGTAGCTCTGGCCTCTACAAGACAAGGTGCTAGGCCAACAAGAGCATGGGAATTTCCAATGTCATGTTCTCTGGACATAAAGTGGGTACATTAATGATTATACAAAGGGGTTCAACTGAAATGGGGGTGGTAAAAGGTTCATTGGAACTACAAGGGAAGCAACAGAAAGGAGAACATGAAGAGTCTGAGGGAATCTGTGTTTCATATGCAGAACCTGCAAATCACTCATGGAAACACAATGTTGGAACCTTGCCATTTTGGATCAAAACTCAACTGCACAATAAATGGCTGCCATTATGTACAAAGTGGATGAGTAACATTGTGTTCTTTCTTTGAGGATTGAATAAATATCTTGGAATTGAGATCCTGCTCAGGTCATTTGCATTAAATGTGTCACCACTAATTCAGTAATGCTCCCTATTTGGCTTCAAGTTGCACTTCATCAGGAGGGCATTCATTGTCCAAAAACATGAAATGAATATTATGGCCTCAAGCAAGCATGAGCATTATATTGCCTCCATGTTAAATGAGTTAAGCAGCCATGATAAAACAACTGAAGGTCCCATTTACCAGTCACATCCACAGCTGGCAGTGGAAGAAAATGTTTCACAAGTACCAGGTTCTTGAACTGAAATGGAACAAGAGGTCATGGATATTGAGTGAGAGGGGATAGATTCAAAACTGAGATGAAGAGAAACTACTTCTGTCAGAGGGTTATGAATCTGTGGAACTCACAGCCCCAGAGTGCAATCAGGGCAGAATCCATCAACAGATTCAAGAAAGAAACAGATATGTTCCTGATGAAAAGCCAGATAAAGGGCTATGGGGAGCAGGCAGGAAAGTGGAGTTGAGACTAGGATAAGATCAGCCATATCATGTTAAATGGCGGAGTGGGGCTCAAAGGACTGGATTGCCTACTCCTGCTCCTAATTCCTATGTTCCTATGTATAGGAGCAAAGATATGGCCTGTGAAGTTGAAGGAAGCCTTCTCTTTTGGGGGTGATGGGGAGGCACTATCATGTTTCCATACTGGGAGTGCAGGCAGTATTATAGTGGCAGGAGAAAGTGAGGACCGCAGATGCTGGAGATCAGTGCTGAAAGTGTGTTGCTGGAAAAGCGCAGGTCAGGCAGCATCCAAGGAGCAGGAGAATCGACGTTTCGGGCATAAGCCCTTCTTCGATTCTCCTGTTCCTTGGATGCCGCCTGACCTGCTGCGCTTTTCCAGCAACACATTTTCAGTATTATAGTGGCACCCTGATAGAACATTTCTCCCAATGTAGCTTTGACGATGTAAAGTATAATGTAATAAAATTACATTCCTTAGAGCTCCTTCTGGAAGTATGGCAATGACTTCCTTTGGAAGAGTACATTCCTCATTGTGTGAGGGTACACATTTTTTTTCCCAAAGGCAAAATCTATCTAAACCTTTGCCATCAGTTGGATGTGTTCCTTCAGCTCTCACCCAGACCACTGGAAGAATTGACACAGAGAGGTCAGATATTTCACCTTGAGAGTTAAAGGGAAAACTCTCATCCAGCTGCAAAGCAGGGGACTTGAGAAAAGCCAGTAACCAAATCATTGTTATTATAGATGATACATGACAACAAGTTGATTGTTAAGGGCATGAAAAGAAAAAATAAAATCTGGAAGAAGTAAACTTCAGCTTACTACTATTATTCCTCTCAAGTTATAACAGAGACACAAGTAGTCAATAAAATTCAGTGAACTTACTGCTTTCATCCCCACGATTGATTTTTCTACCTTGGTAACATATGTCACATGATCTTCATTGGACTTCAATTCTTTCTGTTGAATTCGCTCATAAATACCAACAACCATCTCACGAGGAATGTCCACTCCATCATCCACACCTCATTAGTGAATGGAAAAGGATGAGAAGACAGGAATATTATGTAAATTCAAGGAAGTTGGATTCAATTTTAAGATAAATTATCCACTTTTGCAGTCTGTATATTTAAACATGTTGATAGTTGAAAATAAATGTTGGACATGCACAGACATGAAAAATAGTTTTTTTAAAACTAATCTTGCTGGAAGGATCCTCATTCTCAGCTATTCAGGCAGTGATTCAAAGTACAGGGTTTTTTTACAGTTAAATATAGTATTATACTTACTAGTCACTTCTTCTGCTTGAGGTAAGAGTGGAGGGAGAGGGCTGAGGTCAGGTAATTATGATTCTAAACAACAAATGGTAATGATCCAATTCCTGTTGATTGGTTAGGGCATTTTCCAATGGCATTTTCACTTTAATTTTGAGCACTCACTCAAGTGGAACGAATCCCAAGTTAAAATTAATTCCATTTCATAAAAATCCAATTAAAATTGCACTGTTGCAATTGTGTTATATCCAAATCTGTCAGCCAGAATTCTCGTGTGGGTGGTTTTATTGCTGTGTTGTCCTTCTGCTCATTAATGTCAAATGATCTTTAACTTGCTGTAACTTGCTTCCAGACTCATCATTAGCCTGGAGAGCAGTTTGGAAACAAGAAAACCACCTTTCATTGGCTGGTCATCATCAAAAAAGATGGAGCCACATTCTGGTGTAACGTTTAAATTCCAGCAGCTAGTTAGAGGGGAACAGCATTTGCAACAGGATGGCTGTAAGAGCATGGGCCTCAAAATACCAACAGGTAATAGGGTCCTCAGATTTCCCAATAAATCAGGTCCTCCTGTGCAAATATGTTAACTTTTTAAAATAATTTGTGAACTCATTTTCAGTCCTCCACAATTGGTGACACTGTTATCAGCTGGCATCTCTTCTGGAATTTCAGAATGTTCTTCCCTACAACACCACAATTTCACCCAGAACCCTCTCTGCTTGTCTCCTTAAAACTTATCACTTTGGCAAAGCTTTTGGTTATCTAACCTTTTTAGCTCACCAAATCATTCAGGGACAAAATTTGTTTCATATCCTAGAAAACTTTCAGGGTGGGTTACCATCTCAAAGACATTAATAAATGAGGTTGTTGTTGGCAGCATGAAGTATAGGTACAGATAACAAGTAAAAGCCCAGTGAGAGGGAGAGATTGATGCGGGCCACTTGGAACACTCACAACCCAAAGGCAGTTAGTTCACCTTGGTACACACTAAAGATTCTCAGGCAATGCAGAAAGAACTGAAATGACCAAGGTTAAGTCAAGGCTCTAGTGTTAATCCAGATTATTGACAATTTGTACAGCTTCACTCGTTTCATTCCCTATTACATATCTTCTGATTAAGATGCCAATGTTTCAACCCGTATAGCAACTTCTTCATGTAAAAGCACAATGACGTAAGAAGAAAGAGCAAGAGTGAGCCATTCAGCTCTATAATCTGTCATTCAATAACATTATGGCTGATCTTCCATATCAATTCCAGTTTCCTGCCTAATCCCATATCCTTTAATTTTCCGAGTATTTAAAACTATGTCAAGAACATGTTCAATGATTGAACATATACAGTCCCTTGGAATAGAGAACTCCAGATCATCACAACACTTTGAGCAACAAAATGTCTCCTCATCACAGTCCTCAGGCTAGCTCCTTATTCCAAGAACATAACCCAATGTACTAGATTCCTGATGAAGGGCTCATGCTCGAAAAGTAATTCTCTTCCTCCATGGAAGCTGACTGACCTGCTGTGCTTTTCCAGCACCACACTCTCGACTCTGGTCTCCAGCATCTGCAGGCCTCACTTTCTTCTAGGTGATTTTAAACTTAGTGCAAAGCCTCTTCCAAGGACTTGAAGAAGTTCTCCTCCTCCCTCTCCTAGGATGTTGGTGAGTGTCTCTCTCTCTCTCTCTCTCTCTGACTGCACACGCTCCCCCCCCATCCCCACCCAGGTCATCTTCTCTGCCCTGAACCTCTTCAGCTTCATCCTGAAGCAGACTCGTGACCATAGCCACATCTCCTTCCTCAGTGCCTGCCTATGGTACCAATTGATCTCACATGGACTCCAGACTACATTCAGACTAGCACAAGTTGGACCTGAATAGGACAACCAGTACCTACAATAAATCCAAAACCTCTAGAAACGGTTCTCCTTCCAGATCCTCCGCTCCACATTTGCAGCCATGCGCTGCCACTACTCTCTCTACAGTCAGCCTTGCCACAGCTCAGGAACGCACTCTCCCAGACTTGCAAAGAACCTCTGCTGTTTTACGTCCTCAGGAGAATTCACACACTCAACAAATGCTTTTTCCCCACCACATCGGATGTAAATGAATGTAAGTACAACAAACTTTCAATTACTTAACTCAGCACTCAGGTTTCCTCGACCATTTCAGAACTTTCTCCAGAACTACTCAGATACATGAGCCATGCAGCCACTCCAGCCACCACCACCGCAGCGAGCAATGACATCACTTCTGTCCCCATCGCTCCATACACCACAATCACTACCAACCACGCTGCCTCTGTGATTGCCATCCAGACAACCACCTCCGCGATAACCAGGAAGCTGAATGCCTCCGTGACCGCTACAGGATCCTCCATTACTACGAAGGCCACAAGATCCATCACCGCCGGAACCGACACGATATCTAACCTGCACATCACTTCCGCTTCCACAGTTGCAAATGCCATCACTTCTGTCCCCAGTAACGTCACTCACCGGAACATTGATGATGACATTGCCAATGTCACTTCTGCATCCAGTAATGTCGTGCACCAGAACACAACCAACAGCATCGCTGATGTCAACATCACTTCCACCCCTTAGTACCACTGTGGGCCCCACATCCGCCTCCACATTGAGCATCATTTCCGTGTGTGACATCACTCCTGATCCCTTAACCACGCCCACTCCAGTGGCCATCTCCGCCCTCACTCCCAGCTCCAGCCCCACACCAGGTCCAAGCTCCCAGCCCTGCAATGTATTTACCATACCCCCACACCTCCCACTCACTGAGGATGAGCAATCAGCCCGATTCCCGATCAAGGACTTATGCCCGAAATGCCGATTCTCCTGCTCCTCGCGTGCTGCCTGACCTGCTGTGCTTTTCCAGTGCCACACTCTCAACTCTGATCTCCAGCATCTGCAGTCCTCACCTTCTCCTAGTTGATTTCCTCGCCAGGGAAACTCTCCTTTCAGCATCTCTTCTGTCAAACCAATTAAGAATTTTATAATTTTCAATTCAATCATCCCTCATACATCTAAACTACACAGAATAAGGGCCAATCCACTCTGCCACTTGTAACTTCTAAGAATTTGGGCTTGTACCTGATATGTACAGCCTCACCCTCACACACTTGTGAATGCTACAAGCTTTTCTTTCATATCCCACAGCTTCCACCTAATTGCAGATATTCAGCTCTAGCTTACAACCTAAATACACTGCAGCACACCCACTGACATTCTTGCCTTTCTTTTGGGACAAGGACAGGAGGTGACAGCACAGAAACAGTTGATATGGGTACATCTGCAATTCCACAGTCCCCACTAATAATTATGTTATGAATTATTCAGAGTGCAGAGACTGCAGCTTTTGCCACCAGAGTTGTCATGAACACATAGGATGATGGTATGTTCCTAATGTATGCCCATTCTCAATTCTTATTTCATCCTTTTCCCAAATTCTGGCAGGAATTACACACTACAGATGTTAAAAATCACAAAACACCAGGTTATAGTCCAATAGGCTTACTTGTTGTGTGATTTTTAACCTTGTCCATCAAATCTGCAGATGGTATGACCATAGACATTTTGTATCCATCACTATACTGTTGCCCCTTTTCCCTCAGTCCAGCCTTCCCCTTCTGCATTTATGTTTACTGATACCCAAGATCTGTCCTCTGGTCATCCTCATGACGAAGGATGAGACAGGAGTAGAAAACTGTGGAAGAAGAACCCATACATGATACTCACAGGGCCCAGTTCAGATGTTGGAATTGCACAGACCTCAGAGGGTAATACAGTGATGAGAATGCTATTCGGTCCAAATAGACTGTCCTTGTGTTTATCCGGACCCTCTTCGTTCTATTTACATCATCTCTGCCAAATAGCATGTCTTCTTAATCCTTATTTCTCTCATGTACTTGTCTACTTTCCCTTTGAGAACAACTTAACTACTGTATTTGCCTCAAGCATCCCATTCAACAGCAAATTCTACATGGCATCCTCTCACTGATGGAAGAAATGTCTACTTCTTTCTCTCCTGAATTTGTTAGCAATTATGCATTCATAACCCTTACTTTTGATTTGCTCACAAGCGGAAACAAACAATCCATCTCTCTCTGTTCAATCCATTTATAGAGGTTTTAGTTTTAAATTAACATATCTCCCCGAGGTCTTTACTCAAGAAAAAAAGTTTGCCCAATATTTCTGCTAGTTGTAATTTCTCAGTTCTTCCAAATCTTTTCAGTCCTTACTCTAGTGCTTCTCGTGGAGAAAGTGAGGACTGCACATGCTGGAGATCAGAGCTGAAAATGTGTTGCTGGAAAAGCGCAGCAGGTCAGGCAGCATCCAAGGAACAGGAGAATCCACATTTCAGGCATTCCTGAAGAAGGGCTGATACCCGAAACGTCGATTCTCCTGTTCCTTGGATTCTGCCTGACCTGCTGCGCTTTTCCAGCAACACATTTTCAGCTCTAGTGCTTCTCATGTCTTTTATCATATTGAAATTAAAATCATGCACAATATTCAATGCAGTAAATTCAATGCATAAGATTAATTTCACCATCTTTGAGGTTTATATTCCGAAATAAAGATAGTCACCATCGGCAAACCGGCCCATATGGTTGCTCTGTCATTAGACAGAGATGGCTGGTGGTGGTCTCACCTGAGGATCACCACACCTCAGACGAGGGGCAAAGTTGAGAAGGCTAGTCCTTCATGGCAACCTCAGCTGGCACTGGAGTTGAACCTACACTTCAGCACTCTAGAAATAAATCTCAATGTTCTTTGACATTTTTAATTGCTATGCTGACCTGTAATGTTACTTTTAATGATTTCTTCAGGTCTCTCTTGATCCCTTTGCACTTTTACCCCATTCAGTTTCTTATTTTCCGAGGTGTACATTATGTTTTTATATTTCCTACCAAAGAACATCACCCCACATTTATTAGTGTTAAAGTTAATTTGTCACTTTACTGCCTACACTGAGGATTTCAAACAACATTTAACGTGACCTACTCTTGGGAAATAAGGCAGGGCAGGTGACTGAGGTGACAGCGGGGGAGCACTTTGGGGCCAGTGACCATAATTCTATTCGTTTAAAAATAGTAATGGAAAAGGATAGACCAGATCGAAAAGTTGAAGTTCTAAATTGTAGAAAGGCCAATTCTGACGGTATTAGGCGAGAATTTTTGAAAGCTGATTGGAGGCAGATGTTTGCAGGTAAAGGGACGGCTGGAAAATGGGAAGCTTTCAGAAATGAGATAACAAGAATCCAGAGAAAGTATATTCCTGTCAGGGTGAAAGGGAAGGCTGGTAGATATAGGCAATGCTGGATGACTAAAGAAATTGAGGGTTTGGTTAAGAAAAAGAAGGAAGCATATGTCAGGTATACACAGGATAGATTGAGTGAATCCTTAGAAGAGTATAAAGGAAGTAGGAGTATACTTAAGAGGGAAATCAGGAGGGCAAAACGGGGACATGAGATAGCTTTGGCAAATAGAATTTAGGAGAATCCAAAGGGTTTTTACAAATACATTAAGGACAAAAGGGTAACCAGGGAGAGAACAGGGCCCCTCAAAGATCAGCAAGGCGGCCTTTATGTGGAGCCACAGAAAATGGGGGAGATACTAAATGAATATTTTGCATCAGTATTTACTGTGGAAAAGGATATGGAAGATATAAACAGTAGGGAAATAGATGGTGACATCTTGCAAAATGTCCAGATTACAGAGGAGGAAGTGCTGGATGTCTTGAAACGGTTAAAAGTAGATAAATCCCCAGGACCTGATCAGGTGTACCCGAGAACTCTGTAGGAAGCTAGAGAAGTGATTGCTGGGACTCTTGCTGAGATATTTGTATCATCGATAGTCACAGGTGAGGTGCTGGAAGACTGGAGGTCGGCAAACGTGGTGCCAATGTTTAAGAAGGGCGGTAAAGACAAGCCAGGGAACTATAGACCAGTGAGCCTGACCTTAGTGGTGGGCAAGTTGTTGGATGGAATCCTGAGGGACAGGATGTACATGTATTTGGAAAGTCAAGGAATGATTCGGGATAGTCAACATGGCTTTGTGCATGGGAAATCATGTCTCACAAACTTGATTGAGTTTTTTGAAGAAGTAACAATGATGATTGATGAGGGCAGAGCAGTAGATGTGATCTATATGGACTAGTAGGTACATCCACATACTGAATCAGAAAGTTGTCTTGTACACACTTAAGAAATTCCTCTCCATCTAAACCTTTAACACGATGACAGTCCCAGTCGATGTTTGGAAAGTTAAAATCCCCTACCATAACTACCCTATTATTCTTATAGATAGCTGAGATCTCCTTACAAGTTTGTTTCTCAATTTCCCTCTGACTATTAGGGGGTCTATAATACAATTCCAATAAGGTGATCATCCCTTTCTTATTTCTCAGTTCCACCCAAATAACTTCCCTGGATGTATTTCCAGGAATATCCTCCCTCAGCACAGCTGTAATGCTATCCCTTATCAAAAATGCCACCCCCCCCCACCCCCCCCACCTCCTACTCTCTTGCCTCCTTTTCTATCCTTCCTGTAGCATTTGTGTCCTGGAACATTAAGCTGCCAGTCCTGCCCATCCCTGAGCCATGTTTCCGTAATTGCTACGATATCCCAGTCCCATGTTCCTAACCATGCCCTGAGTTCATCTGCCTTCCCTGTTAGTTCCCTTACATTGAAATAAATGCAGTTTAATTTATTAGTCTTACCTTGTACTTATACACTTAATGATAAGGTCCTAGGGAGTGTTGCTGAACAAAGAGACCTTGGAGTGCAGCTTCATAGCTCCTTGAAAGTGGAGTCACAGGTAGATAGGATAGTGAAGAAGGTGTTTGTTATGCTTTCCTTTATTGGTCAGAGTATTGAGTACAGGAGTTGGGAGGTCATGTTGCGGCTGTGCAGGACATTGGTTAGGCCACAGTTGGAATATTGCGTGCAATTCCGGTCTCCTTCCTATCGGAAAGATGTTGTGAAACTTGAAAGGGTTCAGAAAAGATTTACAAGGATGTTGCCAGGGTTGGAGGATTTGAGCTGTAGGGAGAGGCTGAACAGGCTGGTGCTGTTTTCCCTGGAGCGTCGGAGACTGAGGGGTGACCTTATAGAGGTTTACAAAATTATGAGGGGCATGGATAGGATAAATAGGAAAAGTCTTTTCCCTGGGGTCGGGGAGTCCAGAACTAGAGGGCATAGGTTTAGGGTGAGAGGGAAAGATATAAAAGAGACCTAAGGGGCACTTTTTCATGCAGAGGGTGGTACGTGAATGGAATGAGCTGCCAGAGGATGTGGTGGAGGCTGGTACAACTGCAACATTTAAGAGGCTTTTGGATGGGTATGTGAATAGGAAGTGTTTGGAGGGATATGGGCCGGGTGCTGGCAGGTGGGACTAGATTGGGTTGGATTATTTGGTCGGCATGGGCGGGTTGGACCGAAGAGTCTGTTTCCATGCTGTACATCTCTATGACTCTATGTCTCGCAGTCTTCCCCAGTTTAGCTGCATTATTTTCACATTTTGAAACAAAGTTTCTTGTTTCTGCATCCAAATTATTAATACAAATTCTAAATAACAATGGTCCCAGCAGAAATCCTTCAGCCTTTCTCTTTATTTTCTCTAGTTTTAGCCAATCTGCTAACCTTTCAGCGAATTGTCCCAGATTTCATGTGGTCTGGCCTTTTGAAAATACAATTATATAACATCTATTGTATTACTCCTGTCTCCCTTTAGTTTTGCTAGTGTATTCCTCATTTTCTCCCTTTTATGCCAATGTGCTCATGTTGTTTTTAGGATCATCATCCAATTAAAAGCTTTGTTCACTTCAGTAAAAACTGAGGTGAAGTAGTTAATCAATACTTCTACCATTTCACTGAATCACAGACGTATTATGGTGCAGAAGGAGGCCAGTCAGCCCATTGTGCCTGTACTGGCTCATTAAGTCAGCATCATTACTTGTTGTCAATCCCATTGTTTTGTCTCCATTCCCCAGCAAATTGTTTTTATCCAATTTTTTGGTCATTGCCTGCTCAACCTTCAGTGCCCCTATTCTAATGTTAATTTTCTTTCAGTTATGCATGTCAATACCCCTTTGATTTCCTTGAATTATGATTATTGAATGGCCCTCATCAGAAATGGAGTTACCTAAACTGAACTCAAAGAGGCAGGGCACAATACTTAAAGCGGGTAACACTGGAAAGCTGGCAAGAGTCCCTACCAGGTTGCAGCACTCATCAGGTATTCAAGTGGCCAGCAGTGACTCAGAGGCAGGTGTGTTACCAGTTGAACCACAAGACCTCTATTCATTTGTCTCAGTAAAAAATTTGCTGAATGCCAGTGTTTCTAAATGTTAGGTAACTACACTCACCTCGTAAATTACGGATGAAGTCTTCCAGCATCATTTTTCGATCGGGTTTGATGTTGGGGCTATACATGTCTGTGTTAAGTAAAATGATAGCAAAGGCTAAGATGAAGATGGTGTCTGGGTTGTGAAACTGCTGAACCACATCTGGGTTGCACATGCAATAACGTTGACTGAAAGAAACAGACAGAATAGTTAGTAATAATTGGAATCATACATTGATGAGTGATTTATTGACTCAAGTCTTTACCACTATTCACATTGGAGCAGAAGCCTGTAAAATCTAAAACATATTTTGTCGGAAAATTGACAGGACCGAATAAGTCAATCTTCCCCTAAAGGGTACACCAAAGTAATGAGCTGACTTTTCTTGTGCTTGATTTAGTCAAAATCTTAATCATCTGCCCAGTGGGTCAATGAAGCTCCAGTTGTATAGAACATAAGGAGACAGGAGATCAGTCATTGGCTTTGTTGACATTAATCCAAGAAATCCTCCTTCCAATGACTATTATCATTTTAATATAAGTACCCATGGACTGTTAATACCACAGAGCTAGTTGTACAGCTTAGTGCTGCTACATGCAGATGTTTTATGGACAGATTCACTTGTCAGCAAAATGCATTATCAAGCTTCTTACATTAGCCAAAAACAAGTTGGTCTGTTGTAAGCTTTCTGCTCGTGTGGGAAGTTAATCTTAAAACTTGTGAAATGCTGCTGCAGTTCAGAGCCAAGGGGACCATCAGCCAATTTTACCTAGAGCTCTGTGGAATTTAGACTAAAAGAAATCTATCTCCTGTGGTCTTGTGCATATTGGCAGGACTTTTATTTAATTGAGAGAGTAGGAACAGGGGAATGGGTCTGGGTGGGTTGCGCTTCGGCAGGTCGGTGTGGACTTGTTGGGCCGAAGGGCCTGTTTCCACACTGTAAGTAATCTAATCTGAAAAAACAGGGATGGGATCATTTTGGATCAGTATGCTGATTTCCAGGCACAAAACTGTCTGCTGACAGCCAGAGGAAGCAACCCACCAGAAGTGGATGAATGACCAGCTAAACTCTGAATGCGTACAAAGGTTAGTGGCTCCTTTTGAGTTCATTTTGGGAGACACAGGATGCATTTGGGATGTCAACTATGAAATGGAGTAGGCAGCGCAAAGATATTGGGAAGCAGATCAGAGGTGGCAGCACAACAGAAAGAGACAGCATTGAGGAAATGCTGAGAAAAGTCTCTCATTCAGAATGAGTTGTACAGCATCAAAAAATTATTGGCATCTCCTCAATCTTGCAAAGAGAAGGGGTGGGTGTGTAGATTAGATTAGATTAGATTCCCCACAGTTTAGAAACTGGCCCTTCAGCCAACCAATCCATACCGACCCTCTGAAGAGAAGAGTAGTGTAGCTGGGTTCCTCTGTTAACAAACGTTATGGGTTCATAATGTGAAAGAGGAGGGGTCATGAAGTCTACATATTTCAATGGAAAAAGGGAAGGACATAGCAGGAAATTGGATTCAGTTACACTAAGATCGGGCCAACTAGTGATGAAAAGCAGCATCTGCAGGTGCTGAGGTAGACTCTTAGAAAAGAGGAGCGTGGGGGTGAAGAACAAGAGGGAGGAGGACAATGAAGGTGATAGCAAGGTGTCCTGCCAAATGAGAAACTACCTGGACATGTTAAAGTATCAATGCCACAGAATGCTGTGCCTATCAAACCTTACTCCTTGCATGTCCTCGCTGAGAATGGTCCAAACATTTGAGGAGGTCACCATGGTTAGGTCAGGAGACAGAGCATTCAACACAATGGCAGGAGTACTCAAGTGACTGTGGTCTACCCAAGGGATATCCATTCTGCAGGACGTTTGGAGAGCTTCCTGAGTGAGAGCAACCTTCCAACAGCACAAACATGGCAAGGCTGCAGAGTCTGTATCTGACATATTCCTTTGTCAGGTAGAACATGAACACCTAAATATTGCACAAGATGACATTAATGCATGAAAGCCTGTGTGGAAAGCTTCCTGGATTTGATGTGGATGAATTAAGATAGACTGCGGACTGCTCTCTCGGCAAGGGGGTCTGGGACAATGGGGAAGTCTGAAAGGCTACAGCAGTGACATTACAGTATGGTAGCTCTGTTAGAGGATGTGGTGCTACAAATCCCTCACTGGGGAGAGAGAAGATGATGGAGTCCAATGAGGCATGGATTTTCATCACTATCCTCAGTCCTTTCATAGAATTCTTGATCACTAGGGAACCAGCTGGTATCACTCTATGCTTCCTTACACCACTTGTATTACTGACTGTTTAGTGTTACAATCTGCAACATGCATTCTACACATAGCAGTGCTTTGGCCCTGCATTGACTCAGAGTAATGCTGAACATGGGTCTCCATGAGATTTGTAGAATCATCGAGTCATAGTGATGTAAAACACAGAAACAGGACCCTTCGGTCCAACTCGTCCATGCCAACCAGATATCAGAACCTAATCTAGACCCATTTGTCAGGTATAAATATTTTGCATCAGTGTTGACTGTGGAGAAGGACATGGAAGATGTAGAAAGTGGAGAAACAGATCGTGACATCTTGAAAAATGTCCATATTACAGACGAGGTGGTACTGGATGTCTTGAAATGCAGAAAAGTGGATAAATCCCCAGGACCTGATCAGGTGTACCCTAGAACTCTGTGGGAATCTAGGGAAGTGATTGCTGGGCCTCTTGTTGAGATATTTGTAACATCGATAGTCCCTGGTGAGGTGCCAGAAGACTGGAGGTTGGCAAACGTGGTGCCACTATTTAAGAAAGGTGGTAAGGAAAAGCCAGGGAACTATGGACCGGTGAGCCTGAAATTGAAGGTGGGCAAGTTGTTGGAGAGAATCCTGAAGGACAGGATTTACATGTATTTGGAAAGGCAAGGACTTACTCGGGATAGTCAGCATGGCTTTGTGCATAGGAAATCATGTCTCATGAACTTGATTAAGTTTTTTGAAGAAGTAACAAAGAGGATTGTTGAGGGCAGAGTGGTAGATGTGATCTACGTAGGCTTCAGTAAGACATTCGACAAGATTCCTCATGGGAGACTGACCACTCAGTGGAGGTGCTCATGCAGTCAAGGCATTGAGATATTTTGGATCACAACAGATAAATGGACTGTCATCTCATAACAGCACAGTGCCTCAGATAATTCCAACAATGCAGACACACATCTCTCTTTCGTTCTGCAGGCATAGCCATCTGTTTCATGATTCTTGAGGCTCTGCATCTCTGTTGTATCAAGCTATGCCATATAGCGAGGTGGCCACGGAAGCGGGTGAATGCTGAGGCAGGCTTGTTTGAATAATATGCACCTTGATTCTCTGAGATTTTGGCAAATTGTGTACCTCCATGCACTCTCCTTTCTCCTTCCTAACTCCAATGTCTCTCCCTTCCCTAATCACTCCATTGCCCTCTCCAAGTCCCCTCATTCTCCCAATCCTTCCATGCCCAATCTACATCCTTGCCCATTCAATCAGCATGTAGTATGTAAGAAACCAACAAGCCATATAATAACTTTGCCAAGTATTTGAAACACCTATGAAAAGTAAGTAAGAAATTTCCCTTGAAAATTTGTTGCTCCTACAAGCTGAGAAAAGTGTTGATCCAAGCTATTCATAGTATCAATAGCAGAAGCTTTGTCCATTCCACAATTCAAAACTGTCTAAATAAATAAAGAACATTGACAACCATGCTTATTATAAACTCAAAAGATTTTAAACAATCAAAGTAATCCTCCCTTGAGTAGTCTAAATGGCCCCCAACTGATGCAATTTCATTAAATGAGTCTCGGAGCTCAGCCAATCATTCAGAAAGTGGTCATCTGGTGAAACCAATGACAGACCAATTATCTCTACTGATAACTCCTGGATGGAGGTATTAGGAAACATGAAGGTGAATGGGCAGCATGAGCATGCATCAAGGTATGGGGGCATAAATGGATATGAGGAGGAAGATCTTTTAAGTTCATGTGTCAAAAGGTTCCTAATCAAAAGTATGGTTCATGATGCTTTGAAGAAGCCGTGAAATATGAGTTCTGGCAAAGCTGGCCTGACTCCAAGAAAATTGTGGGCATTAGAAGAAGCCTATCTTGTAATGGAGAAGGATAGGTTTACAGTCCTGGATGTGAGGTCACAACCCACACCGATATCCAGCACCAGTGAAAATACTGGAAGTGAAATTGGGGCAGGGGATTTGGAACTGAGACATATTCACCATTTTAATGGTCTCTAAACTTGGCTCAGATCCCCAAAATCTGAGCCAATATCTATAAAGTTGCCAAATCTAATTGGATGTATTCTTGGAGACTTTATCACAGAACCACCTGCCCAGACTCCCAACCTCCCTACTGATCATCCAACATATCCATCCTTACCATTCGTCCATCTTTATTATCTTATGTAAGCCCTCAGGGTACAGAATGAGTTTCTTCCATTCCAGTTCAATGGGTTCTATGCTGGGTTGCTAGGTCCAATGCATTACATACAGATTCCTATGCAATGAGTGGTGTTTGGAGATTCAGATAGACAAGTTGCTAAAAGGTTTGTGTTCTATCTCTGACTCCATGCTTCTAATGTGGTCTCTCAAAGTGTTTTGTGCCTTCTGGAATGAATCTTCTCCATTTTGTTCAGTTACAAGCCAAAGACTCCTACAAATTCTTCCTCAATTAAGACTGGCGTGAAACAAGACTGGATCAATGCAACAATCCACTTCTCCATCTTCCTCACTGTAATACTGGATCTCACTTCCAGTAAATTACCCACATGCATGCAGATAATTCATAGAATAAATGAAAAACTGTTCAATCAATTCCACTTGCAATCCAAAACTAAAATTCCTAACTTCAGGCATTTAGCTCCAGTATGCAGATGACTATTGCATGTGCCCTCACTCAGAAACTAACCTCCAAATCATTGCCTGTTCCTTATTCAAAATTAAATGAGAAATGAATCTTTCATTGAACAATTGGAAAGCTAAGGTTCTCTTATCAACCAGTTCCCACAACACAACACCTCAAATACGATCAATGGTGAGATCCAGGAAGATGTTGGCCATTTTCCATATTCCCCTTGATGAAGGCAGACAGAGATACTGGAAGTTCTTATCACCTTCAGTGTGGCAGTTCAGCCTTCAGCCAGTTGAGGAAAAGAGTATTTGAGGAGTAGGATCTCAAAACCCAACACGACAGTTTACTGGGCAGTACTGATCGAAGTGCTCTTACATGTTTTGAAGACTTGGACAATCCATTGGTCGAAAATCCCAGAGAACCAAGAGGTATCATCACCTGCCCAAGCCAATTGGTAAGTGAGCAAATCTGCTTCAACCTATTGAATGATTTGTGAATGTCAGATATAGAGCCTTTGTTCTCCATGCACTATATTGTTATGACCATTGAAAATGTTCAAACAAAAATAAATTATTTAAAATGCACTCTGAAAGATTGTTCATAGCACTGTCCTGGAGATTAAACTTTAAATCCAAATGACTTAAAAGCAATGTTGGACGATTGACAACTCGGTGTGGACTTGTTGGGCCAAAAGGCCTGTTTCCACACTGTAAGTAATCTAATCTAATAAATGAAGGAATAAGGGTTACAGCTTTCTGCAATAATTTCCAAAGCTAAAAGAATATTTGTTGTTCAAAATTCTACAATTTGTTTGATGAGAATTAAGAGCAGACTATCCCTTTAAAATAGTTGGCATCTAAATAGTATCTCAGAAGTTAGTCGCAGCTGTTTTCCGTGAGAACTGTTTGCTGTGAACTGGATCCAATATGAGAGCACTGGAGTACGTTGGTCTCCGATGCTCAGCGGCATTTACTTTGTATTGCTGCATCCTCTCCAGGTGCGGAGACATGCAACCAGCTGGAAAACCAAACAGCAAAGCAGCACTGCTCTTCAGCTGCAAAACTCAGACAACAATGAAAATCCATTTTTATTCTCATATTGCTCGTTTTCCAAGTGCTGTTCAAATGCTAACCCCAGTGAAATTAACTCCATTGTGTTAAGCACAGAAAGACCATGCAAGCAATGGCATATCACTTCCATGCTCAGATTACTTCCAGTGCTTTAGGATTCATTACCTCAGAGAGATGTGGGTTTCAATACTGCCTATATTGTTGACTTAGATTGATAGATTCTTGGGCAATGCAAGAATCAAGGGGAATGTCAAATGTAGAATCAATGTCGAAGTTTGGCCTTAATCTTACTAAGTAAATAAGCTTCAAAGGGTAAATGTCAGATTTGGGGTATACAGTGAATAGGATAATACAGTATAGGAGCAATTTACTGCAGATGTAAGTCATTTCAATTCAAATTGTTGGCTTGCTCTCTCTCCATGGATGCTGCCTGACTCACTGTGATCTCTAACATTTGTTGTTTTCAGGATAAAACAATAATTTTCTATCAATATCAATTCAACTGACCAAGAATCACGCCAGTAAAATAGGCAATGAATTGTGCCTTCAGATTTGACTCTCTGTGAAATGTTACATTCACAGAACATGCACGTTGCATAAGCACATTCAATTCTGCTCTGTGATAGGGGCAGGCCTAATTGCAAGGTTTCTAATAAGTCTCACAAGGCAATTCTGTTGGCATGAAAGACCAATTCAAAAGATTACAGATTGGCACCAAAAAAACAATAAATTGGAGAAAGAGACAGTGACTGTGCTGACCTCTAGCTGTACTGCATAGAAAGTAGTTGAAGTACACTGAGTGTGTAGTAGGCATTCTCAACAAAACACAGAAGTAGTTGAATAGTTTTGCAAATCTGGGGCTCAAAGAAGTCCTAGGTATAAGAAGACACTCTCAGTATATAGAAATTAGCTGTTGAGCTGTATTGCTTAAAGGGCAATGGAACTGAAGACCCAGTGAAAACTCAAGGGTAATTGCATATCTCTGTGCTGTGAGAACTCAGACCAAGTTATAGGAATTAGTAGTCAGCTAGGGGTTGGAGTCAGAGCTTAGAAAAAGTCCTGGAAATTTTGGTGGCTCATAAGAAATAAAGTTCCCCTAATCAGTACAGCTAAGATTGGCAGTTTGATGCAGTTGAGCAAGGTGGGAACTGAGTGAAAAGCACCAGGAATGATCTAGCTTGGTAAAGCTATCTGTCAGCAAAAACCTGGAGTTATGCCGGTAAGTAAGTACTAGAATGTACTTTGCATAGTCACGGGGAATTGTGGACCAAGAAAAAGTGTTATCAAGCAAAATAGTACAGTCACTGAGGTAGTCCATTACAGAGCGACATGAGAGAGAAAATTTCAAGGCCAGTTCAGCAAGCCGTAAAGAATTGTAATCATTTGGAATAATGATTTAATGATGATGATTCATCATGTTGTTAAAATCTAGGGGGAATTCCTAAGAAATCTATGTCTTAGGAATTTGCAATTTGGTGTGCACTATGTCATTAATTATGGGCATTAGATATAAAGTTGTACAGATATTGTTGTTTGTTGCTTTTTATTCAAACCCATAAATTATTATGGCTTTATTATCTCAGCAAGTCCCCTGAATCTTTCATTTTGTCCACTTTGAAGGACATTGGATCTTAACCAAACCATTAGAATAAATTTGATGATTTTGCTGGGAGTTGCAAATGCTAAGGCTGGTTAAGATTTTCATTGTGAATTTTACTCCACATATTGGAAATCAAAATGGCTTGAGTTTTCTGGAAAGAGCAGATGCTTCCCTGAGTGAATTGGAATCATTGACCAAGCCTCGGTTACTGGCCTTAGCAAAAAAAGAGAGTTAGAATTGTGAGCTAGGTTTAGGAAAGCAAATATAGTGAGGTAATATCAAAGCATCTAGAATCAGAAGAAGAAACATCTCTAACAGCTGAAACAAAGTTTGAGTTAGCTAGAATTCAACTGCAGATGAAACAGCCTTGGACAAAAAAAACATCCAGACTTGGAAATACATCACCGTTCCCTCAATGTGCTCGGTTAAATTCTTAGAACTCCCTTCCTAGTGGCGTGGCGTATATATCTACACCCAACAGACTGCAGCAAGTTCAAGAAAACAGCTCAGCACTACCTGCTCAAGGTCAACTAGGGATAGGCAAATAAATGCCGTAAACAGAATGTTTATGTTTGAACTTGAAGTTCAAAGAGAAAAAGAAATTTGAAAACATGAACTGAATAAAGAAAGGCTTGGGTTATGGTCAATAAGAGATGTTATTTGTTCAAATGAGGAGAAAAGTTGCATTCAGAAGTTACATTTTATCAAAAACCTTCCTTTCGTGGCTAAATTGACAAAGGGACAGAGATACATTTCCCTTCAATTGAGAAAGTTTGCGAATAGTTTGAAGTTACCTAAGGAGTTGATTCGCAGGTAGGTAGGATAGTGAAGAAAGTGTTTGGTATGCTTTCCGTTATTAGACAGAGCATTGAGTACAGGAGTTGGGAAGTCATGTTACGGCTGTACAGGACATTGGTTAGGTCTCTTTTGGAATATTGCGTGCATTTCTGGTCTCCTTCCTATCAGAAGGATGTTGGGAAACTTGAAAGTGTTCAGAAAAGATTTACAAGGAGGTTGCCAGGGTTGGAGGGTTTGAGCTACAGGGAGAGGCTGAATAGACTAGGGTTCTTTTCCCTGGAGCATTGGAGGCTGATGAATGATCTTATAGAGGTTTATAAAATCATGAGGTGCATGGATAGGGTAAACAGAAAAGGTCTTTTCCCTGGGGTGGGGGTGTCCAGAACTAGAAAGCACAGGTTTAGGGTGAGAGGAAAAAAATTTAAGAGAGACCTAAGGGGCAACTTTTTCACACAACGGGTAGGGCATGTATGGAATGACCTGCCATTGGAAGTTGTGGAGGCTGGTACAAATTACAGCATTTAAAAGGCATCTGGATGGGTAAATGAATAAGAAGGGTTCAGAGAGATATTTGCCAAGTGCTGACAAATGGGATTAGATTAGAGTAGGATATCTGGGCGGCATGGATGAGTTGGACCGAAGGGTCTGTTTCCGTGCTGTACATCTCTATGATTCATAGATTCCTAACTGATAAAGCAATGGATGTTTACTCTAGTTTTTCAGATGAATTATCATCAGATTATAAAATAGTTAAAATTGTGATACTTAATACCAATAAACTTGTTCCTGGAGCTTACTATTTGGGTCAGAACACCTGAAGTATTTACCTGAAAAAGAAACTTATTATTGTTGCTGCAGCACTGATATTCACTGAGCTGGCCATTGCTGCTGTATGGAAGAAAATCAGTTCTACAAAATGCTTGTAACAAAGAAGGTAACTAACTTTTCTGAATGCGGATAGGCAGAAACAACAGTGTTCCTCTAAAACTTGCAATAGAGAACTGCCTCAAGCCTTCATATCCAACTTCCATCCATCACCCCAATCTCCCTCTTACCATCCCCCCACCAACCCCCACCCTGGATTGATCTCCAGTTACAAACTCCTGACATTGATTCAGCATTGCAAACTCAAGGTTCCTCAACAGCCAATCATGAACACTAGATCCACAAGGTAGACCCATATACCCACGTAACTGAAGATCAGTGCAATATCAGCAGTGGCCAGAATTTACTTTGCACTTGAGGTCCAAGGCCAAACATCTCAGGAGTTTGGATATGAACATTCTGTCTCAGAAGTGCTGAGCCTCCACCTCTCAATAGCCATTTGGACACACTAATTTCTACTGCACTGCCCATGTATACCATCTGTGTATCAGCACAGTCCATCTCCTCAGTATTGAAAAATGTCTCACCAAAATGCCAGAAGTCAGTATTTTATGTTGGAGAAATTTTGTTTAAGATTTAAATGAAATATCTTCATTTTAATTGGCAGGATCTATAAATATATTTTCTTTTCCAATATGTAATTTTAAAATATGGGTGTAGGCTTGCTCACTGAGCTGGAAAGTTCATTTTTAAATATAGATATGCATTTCCAATACATTTAGTTTTAAGTATATAAATGATTATTAAGATTTAAAAAGAGGTATGAGTTACACATTTTGTGTATATATCAATGATGAAGAAATCGCAAATTCAAGTAAGTAAAGTGAATCAGCTGACAGATAGTCTACAAATCCAAGATGGTCATTATCTGGTTGGAAGAGCGGAAACATTAATGACTTGCCAGACTAAGCAATTCCAAATGAAAGCATTGAAAACGGAATCTACTTTTACTATTATACTAAAAGGTTCCAAGTCATTTCAACTGTAATCACTCTTCGAAGAAGATTCACTTTCATTACCTGAATGCTTCGATAAGTCGCTCAACCTTCTGTGCCTCCCCCTGCACTCGAATATGAGCCTGGAACTTTCGCAGAGCTTCATCCAACTCCATGTTAGAAAAATCCATCTCATCAACAACACAGCTAGAACAAAGTGTAAGAAATACAGTCAATTGATTCCTCCTTTTGGGGAGTAAATTCCATATTATATACTTAAATAGACCATGGGTCTTGGGTAGCAAGATCAAGCAACTTTACCTCATCAATCATATCTTAAATATTTTTGCAGTAAATTTTTATCTTCATCATGAAAATCATCCATTGTTTCAGACCCATCCACTTTTCAATCCATTGTAATCAATAAAGCCACGTTTTACTGCAGCCTTTAAATCAGATGTGATTTTGAGGGATTCCAGGAAGGTAGCATATCCAGCATACCATGTTTCCAAGGTGAAAACGATGAGAAATATGCCACATAACATTTCTCATATTTTATGTCTCACTATGGTGTTTGAATGGAATTATTGTATACTTCAGGATATGTCAAGTGGCAAAATTGCTAAAGGTGACATTGACTGGCAGTTACCAATGTATTGCCACACCATTGGATATTCTAATGTCGAAGAGGAAGCACAGACCTTCTGACGATTAGTTGCATGGGTATCCTTGGGTTCCTCTCCTAAGTAGCCATTCTTCTACTATCATTCTAAGCCAAGTTTGGAAAGGTTGTTTAACAATTCACAGCCAAGATCTGTTCCCACTCAACATGCAGACACCATCAGGAGATCTGCTAGATGGTAATCATGAGGTGGAATCATGAAGAGGAGTCACATCAAATGCTCATCAACTCATCAGTATTGAGATTAGTTGTTCAACAGGTTTCACCAATTTCACCTGATGAAGGCGCAGCGCAGTGAAAGTTTGTGATTTCAAATAAACCTGTTGGACTGTAACCTGGTGTCCTGTGGCTTTTGACCTTGCCCAGCTCAATCTAACACCGGCATCTCCACACCAAGGTTACTGTAGTATCCTATTGCTACCCAGGTTGAGACTAATCAATTGGCAGAGTTCTGAAATCACAGCACCTTGTTGGTTGTGTGGCTCAGTTACTCAGTACCAAACTAGTTGAGCTTACAGGCAACTTGTTACTTCATCTTCAAAACAATAAATGTATCAAACAAAGCCACTGTTAACTAAAAGAGAAGACAAACCAACATGTTGCAAAATGTTCATTGTCCACATTGTATTACAAATAATGTTAAGCATAAGATGAAGAGCTGAATTGAATTATTTTAGTTTGGTCCTCTTTGGTCTATAAGCAGTTGGTGTTTTCAATTTCTCTTCCTTCATTTCATAGGCTGCAGTCTAACACCTGAAGCTCTCTGTTTACTCCCAATTTTTAAATGACCCATAACAAACTCTCTTCAGGATTTAAAATGGAAGCATGATTTATTATGCATTCAAACCCTAGTACATGTTGTTGCAATACATATAGAAGCATTCAGGAAGAAAGGAATAAAACAAAAAAGGGATCAAATTTGTCGCGACTTGCCAGGGTAACTCACTAGAAATCAAGCCCTGCTATTGCCAGAGTCATCACAAAACTGTAAGCTGTGTTTTAAAAAGAATGAAAAATTCTCAAACTGCCTGATTTTCAGACTGAAGTTTGACAGAATTAATGGACCAGGTTTTTGTAACAGCAATCACTATTCATTACAGGTCATTAGATTTTTGTCACAGGTCAACAGTTAAACTAAATTAAACAGTAAATAACTCTACAAATTGATTAGTAAGCTTGTGGAAGATACAAGAATTGAAAAACAGTGAAGCTGTCATCCTTAGACTACAGGAAGATAAAGATGGGCTGGTTATTGTGGAATTCAATCCTGGTAAGTGTGAGATGATGCACTTTGGCAGGACAAACAACATAAGGGAATACATGAGCAACAGTTAGATGCCACGGAGCACCAAGGATCCAAGAGATTCTCATGTACATGTTAGATGAAATAGTTAAGAAGGCATGTGAAATACTTGTATTTATAGGTCTAGGCATAGAGCTTAAGAGCTGGGAGATTGTGCTGGAATTTTCTAAAATGCTGGTGAGGCCACAGCCAGACTATTACATGCAGTCCTGGAATCAACATTAAAGGAGGGAGGTGATTTCACTGGAGAGAGTGCTGAGGAGATTTGTCAATTGACCTGGAGGGTTTTTGTTGTAAAGAGACACTAGGTAGACTGGGATTATTTTCCTTGGAGCAGTGGAGACTAAGGGACTGATGATGGAGATGTATAAAATTATAAAGGACATAGATCGGGTAGACAGGAAGGAACATTCCCCCTTGATGGAGGGATTGATGACTAGAAGGGCAGAGATTTAACATAAGGCACCAGACACTTAGAGGGCATGTGAGAAAAACCTAGAAAGTGGTGGAAATATGATTGCCACCTTTACAGGAGGTGGGTTAGGCAGAAACCCTATTACATGTAAGAAGTATTTCAATGTGCACTTGTGATGCTAAGGCATACAAGGCTATGGGCCAAGTGCTGGAAAATGGGATTAGAATAGTTAGGTGTTTCTTGTTAGACTCAATAAGCCAAAGGGCCTTTGTGCTGTAGATCTCTAGGACTCAGAATTAAAACTTAAGTGTGAAAAATTAAATATAAAAATTGATTTTTTTTAATTTAAAAATTAAACCCCATATAAATACCACCTTACACAAACACAAACAGAAAGATAAATAGGAAAAAACAATGAGGGCAGAGGGAAAAACATGGAAAACATATTCATAGATTTTGTACACATGATCTGTGAGGCTAGTTTTTGCTAATCAAAAGGTTTCTCCTTGACTTTCCCTTTCCTTACTGGTTTGTAAGAGGCATTCACAACTTACAGCATTCTACTGAAGAAAAACAAGTTGGTTTTCTTCAGGTTTAAAATGCAGGGAACTGAGGCAGAATTTTCTTTTGACTGCTGCAGACATGTTGGTTTCTTATCTGGTATGCCTAGCATCACTCTGCCTTGTTCACAGCCCAAGCTGTTCAGCTACCTGACAAACAATGACCTGTTGTTGGCAGGAAGAGGACCTTTCTCCTTAAGAACTAGTCCCTAGTCCACAAACTTATCAGCTTCACTTGTAAACAACTCCTCAGATGCAGTTCACTTCCACATTGCTAGAACCCACAGCTTCATCAACAAAGTTCACAATAGATGTTAAATTCCTTACTTTCAAAACATGTAGCCACCTTTGTAAATTCTGGTTTAAAACAGTTCCTTCACATTTAAGTCCAGTTTTTAGGAAGTTTTTAAAAAATCATTTTTTATAATACTAGAATAAAGAATAATATCTATACATTTGATTTAGAAATTATGTGATTTTTCTCCAAGCCCAGAGGGACAGTATCCAGGGGAGGCTCTTGCAGTTGGTCGAACTTGCAGGATCCATTTATCATTATGGCTGAAGGCATAGCAATATGAGATTGGTCCAGTTTTCAGGTGAATATAAGAATTGCTCTGGAAACTAAATGTCAAAAGGGATTTAGGCTAGAGAAAGGCTTACCACAGCTTCTAGCCTGGTTGAGGTATCACCTGTTAGATGTGTAGCAGACTGATTCGATGTTAAGAGCAAATTGCCTCTTACCAAGCTGAAGTGACTATAGTGCACCTCTGGAATCCAGTGGTGGGGTGTTCTGTTCATGTGGCATATTGATTTAGGAATAATTCTCAATTCAATAATTAACTTCTATCTCACTGACCAAGAGATTGAACAATTATATTCATTCCACTATAGAAAGAATACAACTGGAAAAACTGCAGAAAAGATCTACTAGGATGTTACCTGGACTGGAAGGTTTGAGTTATAAGGAGATTTTGGATAGGCTGGTGATTTCTTTTTTTTTCCCTGGAGCATTGAAGACTGACAGATGACCTTATAGAAGTCTGTAAAATCATGACAGGCATATGTAAGGTAGGTAGCAAACAGCATATCCAAATGGTATTGGAGTCTAAAACTAGTGGGCTCTATCCCTACCTATCGCTTAATCCTTACCCCCTCCCCCATTCTAACTTCTGCATGTAAACCAACATTTTCCTAGCTACCATCTGGAAGGGTCACCAGATCTGAAACGTTAACTTAGATTTCTCTTCACAAATGCTGCCAGCCATGCTGAGCTTTTCCAGCAATTTTTGTTTTTGTTTCTAAAACAAATGGGCATAGGTTTAAGGTGAGAGGGGAGAGATAGAAAAGAATCTTGAGGGGCAACTTTTTTTCACACAGAGGGTGGTAAGTGTCTGGAATGAACTGCCAGAGGTAGTGGTGGAGACAAGTACAATTTTGTCATTTAAGAAACATTTGGATGGGTATATGGATGGGAGAGGTATGGAGGGACATGGACCAAATGCAGGCAAATGGGACTAGATTAATTGTGAAACCAAGTTGGGATGAAGGGCCATTTTCCATGCTGTAGAGTCATAGAGCCATACAGCACAGAAACTGACCCTTCAGTCCAACCAGTCCATGCCAAAAATAATCCCAAACTAAACTGGTCTTTCTGTGTTTGTAGACTAAACGGTCCACCTGGTAACTATTGATTTGAATCCTTCCAAAAATTGTGGCAACTTCACAAGATTGTTTGGTGTCACATTTTATTCCAGAGAAGTTAATTTTAAAAACATTGAACAAAAATTGCAAACTTTTCAATGATTTATGGTCTCTCTTCATGATTCATAAATGTGACAGTAATATATAATACCTGTCAGTAATGTATATAAATCGTCAGTTAGTAATAAAGAACTTGGCTATTGTTGACTAAGACATATTGAAGATTTCATCTTGCACTAATGACATAGAGAATGCATCAATTAGATCATGACTGTCAGTTAACTACCAAGTTTTGTTTCAATTTAAACCTCATAAGTTGAAAGCATATCTTTTTCGGTAATATTCAAGTTTCATTAAGATACACAATAATTCAACCTCAAGGTTAAGATGATACACAAAGTGATCATATTGCATTTTCTGTTGTTTACAATGCCTCTAAAGCTCCATGGAACACTTCTAATGCCTGCATTCCAAGTTGACTGCTGTTTAATGCTAAAAGTTGGACTACATTTCAGGAGCAGGAACACAGACTGAATTCATTTCTTATGTGTTGCTTGAGAAAGAATCTTTGGCAGCGTGATTCCTGAGCGCAAAAGTACAGCAGCTTTCTGACTCAGAATGTATAGTGATATCACCAACGGTTGGCCAGGGCACATCATGAGCATGGATGATGGTCACCAGCCAAAAGATGCACTAAATGGAGAGTCATTAGACTAGTCAGCTAACCAAAACAAGGACTCATACAAGCTAGACATTATTTCATGTAGGATTAACTGTAATAATTGAAAACACTCTGTACATCAAAGGTCAAAGTAATTTTCTTATTTCAAGAACTTTTTTTTGAGAATTTCTTGAGGCTCCATTTTGATTTTTCATGCTTCTTTTTAACTTTCAGGGTTTTTTTTTTCATTCTCACTCACTCCTTTATTAATTGATGTAGTAGTGTAGTAACTTTAACTTTTGTATTTTGTTGGTTTATGAATATTTGGACTCAGAAGCAGATTTAGAAGAATTCATAAATATCCTTAATTATCATAATATCTTCATTATGCTTATAGCGACAACACATAAGAAATTAATTCATTTCTATAGTATTCAAATTGCCTCAAGATGACAGGATAAGTTGGCAGAATGATTTTTTTTAAATAACTGACAAATAATAATAAATAGCTATACACAAAAAGCTATCACCCTAAATGAGGAGTTGTGAGGCCATGGTTAAACAGCAAGTTTCCAAGCCCATGTTTGGTCTGATACCATGACACTACATGAAGACTCTCAGGGTATTCTCTTCTAACTGTACACCACTGTGCCACCACCTCTGATGGTCTTGTTCTGTAGGAGGAACAGAACACATCCAGGGCAGGTGATGATGTCTGGGATTTTGCCTGTAAGATATTAGAATGGCTCCTAGTTTTGACAGCACTGTCAAGATGTTAATAAGGAGGACTTTGCATTTGTTTCTTATGTCTAAGTCAATGCCCGATGGTCCATCTAGTTTCACTCCTTTTCTCAGGTTGAGTGGCTTGCTGATGGATTTCAGACAGCAGTCAAGAGTTAATCACATGGCTGTTGGTCTGGAGTCAAATGTAGGCCAGACCAGGTAAGGATGACAGAATCTTTCCCTAAGCAGCATTGGTGAACCAAATGTCTTTTTACAATTGACAATTCACAATTGCATTTCAGATTTATTAACTGACTTAAACTTTTACCATCTATTGTGTTGGGAATCAAACCTATAGTCACACAACATTAGCTTGGGGGTCTATATTCCTAGTCCAGTGGCATAACCATTTCACCATTGCCCTCCCAATATACAGCAAAGTCACTTTAAAAATACTGAATCCAGATCTTAGATATGACACAATACCATTTCAATATCATGTACGATTCAATGCCAACTGGGTGGCTTGGAAAGGCTTCTCTTCCAATCACTATTCTATTGCATTTCTGTTGACCTATTCTCCATGACACTGTTCACAACATTTGTTCAAAGATATAGTTGATCAATTGACCAATCCCATTAGCACCCATTTTGTGGCCCTGCTGATGAAGACTTTTCTTCACTTCACAAAGCTGCCCATTGTCATCAATATTCTTTTTTGTTAAATTTTAGGAAAATATATCGACTTAACAGCTTGAAAGGACAATGTTCATGGCTGCCACCATCCACATAAAAACAAAATCCATATTGAAAATGATTAATTATTAAGAAATGTCAAGATAGTTGCATCCACCTCTGTAATGATTGAAGACACGAAAAAATCTAAGTTGCTGCATACTCATTTAGATATCATGCAAAGCCTGGATATAATCTTTGCTGAACTTACAAAAAAAAAAGCAATTCTGATGAGGATCACAGAACCCTTTCTAAAGCAACTCCAACTTCAGATTAAATAAGTATTGTTATAATTGATTGCACACATATTGCTTTGCCATTCTTTTGCATAGGAAAGAAGACGTGCTGAATGTAGTAACATTTTAAGGAATAGGTTTGGACCCTTTTTGGCTCAAGATTCTTCCATTAAGGTGGCAATGCAGTGGGGCTTCTGAGCCCAGGGGTTGTCCACTCCATCCACTTTTCTTATTGTTTCTTTTCTTCTTCTTCTTTCTTCACTCGTTTTTTTTTCCTCATTTAATTTATTTTACTTACCTCTTGGTGAAGAGCTCTGTCATAGTGGTGGTGGGTGGGCCCCAGATGGGGGAATTGGAGTGGGGCCCAGCAGGGGGGATTTGGAGTGGGATCCAGCAGGGGGTATTGGAATGGGGCCCAACAGGGTGGAATTGGAGTGGCACCCAACAAGGGGTATTGGTGTAGGACCCAGCAGATGGAGCTGGAGTGGGCCACAGCAAGGGGGGAAATTGGAATGGGTCCCAGCAGAGGGTATCAGGGTAGGCCCCAGCAGAGGAAATTGGAATCAGCCCCAGCAGGAAGCAATTGGAATGGGGCCCAGCAGGGGAAATGAGTGGAGCCCAGCAGGGGGGATTGGAGTGGGCCCCAGCAGGGGGGATTGGAGTTGGACCTAGGTGGGGGGGATTGGGGGGGGGGGGGGGGAACTGGAGTGAACCCCACCAGAGGGTATCAGAGTGGGCCTCAGCAGGGGGAATTGGAATCAGCCCCAGCTGGAAGCAATTGGAATGAAGCCCAGCAGGGGGGATTGGAGTGGGCCTTAGCAGGGGATATTGGAGTAGGCCCCAGAGGGAAATGGAGTGGGCCCTAGCAGGGGGCAATTGGAGTGGGGCCCAGAAGGGTGGAATTGGAGTGGCACCCAACAGGGGGTATTGGTTTAGGACCCAGCAGAGGGAGCTGGAGTGGGCCACAGCAGGGGGGCAAATTGGAATGGGTCCCAGCAGAGGGTATCAGAGTGAGCCCCAGCAGAGGGAATTGGAATCAGCCCCAGCAGGAAGCAATTGGAATGGGGCCCAGCAGGAGAAATGAGTGGGGCCCAGCAGGGGGGATTGGAGTGGGCCCCAGCAGGGGGGATTGGAGTTGTACCCAGATGGGGGGATTGGAGTGGGCAGCATGTGATGTTGGAGTGGGGTCCAAGCAAGGGGAATTGGAGTAGGCCCCAGCAGGGGGGAATTGGAATGGGACCCAGCAGGGGAATTGGAGTAGGCCCCAGCAGGGGGGAATTGGAATGGGACCCAGCAGGGGAATTGGAATGGGCCCCAGCAGGGTGGAATTGGAGTGGCACCCAACAGGGGGTATTGGTGTAGGACCCAGCAGAGGGAGCTGGAGTGGGCCACAGCAGGGGGAGGCAGGGGGGGATTGGAGTGGACCCCACCAGAGGGTATCAGAGTGGGCCCCAGCAGAGGGAATTGGAATCAGTACCCAGCAGAGAGGAATTGGAATCAGCCCCAGCAGGAAGCAATTGGAATGGAGCCCAGCAGGGGGGATTGGAGTGGGCCTTAGCAGGGGGCAACTGGAGTGGGGCCCAGCAGGGTGGAATTGGAGTGGCACCCAACAGGGGGTATTGGTGTAGGACCCAGCAGATGGAGCTGGAGTGGGCCACAGCAAGGGGGGAAATTGGAATGGGTCCCAGCAGAGGGTATCAGGGTAGGCCCCAGCAGAGGAAATTGGAATCAGCCCCAGCAGGAAGCAATTGGAATGGGGCCCAGCAGGGGAAATGAGTGGAGCCCAGCAGGGGGGATTGGAGTGGGCCCCAGCAGGGGGGATTGGAGTTGGACCTAGGTGGGGGGGATTGGGGGGGGGGGGGGGGAACTGGAGTGAACCCCACCAGAGGGTATCAGAGTGGGCCTCAGCAGGGGGAATTGGAATCAGCCCCAGCTGGAAGCAATTGGAATGAAGCCCAGCAGGGGGGATTGGAGTGGGCCTTAGCAGGGGATATTGGAGTAGGCCCCAGAGGGAAATGGAGTGGGCCCTAGCAGGGGGCAATTGGAGTGGGGCCCAGAAGGGTGGAATTGGAGTGGCACCCAACAGGGGGTATTGGTTTAGGACCCAGCAGAGGGAGCTGGAGTGGGCCACAGCAGGGGGGCAAATTGGAATGGGTCCCAGCAGAGGGTATCAGAGTGAGCCCCAGCAGAGGGAATTGGAATCAGCCCCAGCAGGAAGCAATTGGAATGGGGCCCAGCAGGAGAAATGAGTGGGGCCCAGCAGGGGGGATTGGAGTGGGCCCCAGCAGGGGGGATTGGAGTTGTACCCAGATGGGGGGATTGGAGTGGGCAGCATGTGATGCTGGAGTGGGGTCCAAGCAAGGGGAATTGGAGTAGGCCCCAGCAGGGGGGAATTGGAATGGGACCCAGCAGGGGAATTGGAATGGGCCCCAGCAGGGTGGAATTGGAGTGGCACCCAACAGGGGGTATTGGTGTAGGACCCAGCAGAGGGAGCTGGAGTGGGCCACAGCAGGGGGAGGCAGGGGGGGATTGGAGTGGACCCCACCAGAGGGTATCAGAGTGGGCCCCAGCAGAGGGAATTGGAATCAGTACCCAGCAGAGGGAATTGGAATCAGCCCCAGCAGGAAGCAATTGGAATGGAGCCCAGCAGGGGGGATTGGAGTGGGCCTTAGCAGGGGGCAACTGGAGTGGGGCCCAGCAGGGTGGAATTGGAGTGGCACCCAACAGGGGGTATTGGTGTAGGACCCAGCAGAGGGAGCTGGAGTGGGCCACAGCGGGAGGGGGGAATTGGAGTGGACCCCACCAGAGGGTATCAGAGTGGGCCCCAGCAGAGGGAATTGGAATCAGCCCCAGCAGGAAGCAATTGGAATGGAGCCCAGCAGGGGGGATTGGAGTAGGCCCCAGAGGGAATTGGAGTGGGCCCTAGCAGGGGGCAACTGGAGTGGGGCCCAGCAGGGGGCAATTGGAGTTGGGTCCCAACAGCAAGCACTCGTGGCAGCGGTGTTGTCGGGTTTGATTTCCCGTGGCTTCTGTGTTACAGAGGCGGTCCTAGCACCGACTGATGACTGTTGCTGTTGGGGGGATTTGGATTCCCAGCCATCAGTGCATCCAGCGCAGCTTCGTGGAGACCATGGCAAGGCAAGTTTGGGCCCAGGACGAGACCTGGTAGCATCAGCTGCAGCTGCCTCGGCAAGATGGACCCAAAGCAGACTCCTGGTGGCAATAGAGTCGTGGTTAGGCCAGTGTGGTACCCGGCAGCATGAGTGGAGTCTGCATTGGCAAGGTCTAGTGAGAACTCAGCAGCAAGGGCAAGATGCCGCCAAAGTGTAGCGACGTTTGTTTCAGAGGCAGCGGTGTGATGAATGGGACTCGTGCCTGGTCACCAGGCCCTTGGCCCATTATGGTGCACTTTACAAGGAGAACTGTAAAGGTGGACACTTACTTTATTTCTCTATTTTTCTGCCTTTATCTCTGTTTTGATTTATTTTGCTGTGTTTTGAGATGGTGCCGGAGAGTGGCGACACGATACAACACTTTTTCACCGTATTTTGTGGCAAGATACACGTGACAATAAATAAATCAAATCAATGAATTCATGGAAAAAATTGGCAAGAATAAGTTCAGAACCGTGCTGCTAGCCATTATTCTACGCTTATTGTTATCCTGCTCAAATTAAATCACAGTGTTTGATCCTGCAATTTAGGAGGAAATTTGAAACTAGACCACCATTGGTGAAGCTGACAGAATTCAGGGAAATGTTGCCTTCATAACCTGCCAATTTTATTCTCAATTGAGTGTTGAGTTACAAATTATATATTTTCCTGCAATTGTAATTCCTGAGTCGACTGTTTGGAGGGTAAAGGAGAGGTGAGGGAATGGAGGTTGAAACTGAGTAAACGGCAGATCAATTGTTCTGCTCTCACTCTATGTTAAACCACTCCAGTACTTACTTGCACTGCCTGGGGTGAAATATTTACATCTGCATCATAGAAGAGCATAGCTCAGTCAGAAAGATAAACCCGCAACCTTATCAGCTCCAAACAAAATAAAATCAAATGTTATCCTTCAGATCACTTTGACTTAACCCAGTGTGTGTGACCTATTTCTCTCCATCTGCAGGATTTCTGTGGTTCACTGGGACCTCAGCTTAGAGCAAAAAGCTTGCTGTAATGAGTTGCTGATTCCAACTCATGAAAAACATAGTAAATGAGAAAAGGCAGTGATATGAAAAACACTAAAAGCTTGAAAAGACAAGAACAGCAGACAACTAAAGGACAGAAGTCTTGGTTTTTAAGTTCATAAAAAATATTAATTTTAGCTTCCCTTCATTATTTAGACAGAATTTTAGATGTAAGGCAATTTTTATTTCAGCATTTCTAAGCTCTAGTCGTGTGTTATTCTGTAAATGATTCATGTTGATGCCTCACTACTAAAACCTGCCTGAAATGCTGATGCGAAAACTTATTGTTTTGAAGTCCTGTGTCATTAAATCTATGGGGATTTGATTTCCTCTGGCAGCAGATTAAACTGTGTTTGAATGAAATTCCTTTTGTTCACTTTTAATGCAGTTGGCAACCTATTTAAATTCATCACATCTAAACATCACATCAATGGCTGGGTTAGCATCAAGCTTCAAGACTTTCCCTACAATTTCCTACAACTTTTAGACTCTTGGATCAGAAATATATCTGAGTCCTGATGAGAGTGAACTGTGGGAGGAAACATATCAGTTGCACAAAGGTTGAGAATATTATGAAATGTGTGTGCCTGGTCATCTATCCACTGCACTTTTTGCCTCTAAATGATCTTACCAGAGGCCGATTGAGAGATGCATCAGTTATTAAGTATCCACTCAAAAGCAATTTTAGGTACCACCAGGATCTTACCAACATGCACCCACACCCCCCACTAAAACTTGAAGCTTGAAAGAGGTTTGAAAGTGGCAGGCTGAGGAGCAGACAAGAGTGGGGTAAAGATGGAGTAAGAGTGCTCTTTTCAATTTTCCAGAGCCATAGCTCTGCTTAAAGGTCTTTAGCCAGTGTCCTTCTAGAGTGGCACTGTCCATTTCTCCCAATGAGTCTGCCTGCTGCCCAGAGCTTCAGATATTTATACTAGCCCTCCTGCCTGTGCAGTGCACTTAATGTCCTTAATTGGATGGCATTCCCAATGGCAGCTAGTTAACATGCTGCCTCCAGGCTGGTTACACAAGCCACCAGACCACATAAACTGCAGAAATACAAACTGGTGTTGTTGTTGCCATAACGATCTCAAAATGAAAAGAGAAACAAAACAATGACCATCCCTTTCCATTATGATAGATGAAAAAAGGCAAATCAAGCACTGTAATTACAGTCAACATTAATCTGTGTATTCTGTAAATATCCTTACAGGCGTTGAAAAAATATTTTCATTTTAGCTCCTTATAACTAATGACACATTCATTCTACGAACCTGAGATATATTCTAACCAAAGTTGAAAAGGTGTTGAACAGCCTGCTAATCAATTCTTCCATTAATATCACTACTGCGTAAATTTAAATGTAGTTCTCTAAGTTCTGTGCAAAAGACTGGAAGAAAGCAGTTCCTGCAAGCTTATACCACAGCTTCAACTTTTAATAGTTGATGCCAAAAATGTCACTGTTTCAGCAGTAAACCAGCATATGAATGCTCATGAGTTTGCATGCTTTGAGTTCTGATCTTACACATGTTTATCTGAGAAGACAGGAAAAAAGGTAGATTGGTCATTCTTATTTATCGGTAATTGTGGCACAAACAAGGAGTTATGGCACAAGATGGAGGTAAACAGATTAAATCGAAGTGGACAAATAAAAGTCTCTACCCCTGAAACTCTCCAAAGATGTTGCTGTGTTAAAAATAGAAGCAGGCTTGCTTTTCTTTTCCTGTCTTTGATAATGCAGACTGGCAGCTCTATTTGAAACAAAGTCACAATCTCCTGGAGGCAACAGCACCTTTGAACAGCCAGTGCTAATCCAGAACATATTATTGTGCTTTGGTGAGTTTTAGTAACCTTTAAACTGAGAGGATTGACTAAATCAAAGTTGACATTTCTTCAACTTGTTCATTAATCAGTATTAACTGTGGCAAACAGATTATTAAGGACTTAGTTAGGCCCCAAACTACTCAGATGACAGTGATAAACAGTCCTCTTGGTCTATTTTATGATTTAAAATTTGATTAGAATGAATCATTAATTAATTTTAAACTTTTGGCTTTGAAATTCTGTGGTGGCTGTGCCAGTCTTCAACTGTAACTCTGGTGACAGACCCAAAGAAATCCTCCTTTGATTAGTTAAATGAGTCCTTGCATTCAGACTTGAATGTGTTGTCGTAATGCCTTGAACAAAAGTCATTATCCCGGCCACGCACAAAGATCATATTCGTGGTTTCTTCACATTCAATGTGCTCACGCTTGGCTTCTCTCAGAGTATTTATGTTGTTTGCTCATGAACTCTTTCCAAAAAGATCCTGACTGTCTTTCTACTAGAGTCAGAACCTTCTCCTTTGAAATCGAGTCATGTCTGTGGATATGCCCTTCATACAAATCTCCAGATTATGATATAATGCCTGCTTCTCTCATCCTAAAGAACAGTCCACATCCTTACTATTTAACCGTAAATTTCCCGCTATGGTTCTTTAGCCCTCTTCCAGCTTAATGAGGACCATGATGAGAGAAACCTAAAATGGCTGGCACAGAGAATGATTTGAGAATAGTACAAAAAGGCAGGTTCTATCAGAGAATCAGACTGAGATACCTACTAGGCAGAAGTGGGAACAGCAGATGCTGGAAATTAGAGTCAAGATTAGAGTGGTGCTGGAAAAGCACAGCAGGTCAGGCAGCTTCCAAGGAGCAGGAAAATCTACCTACTACTTAGCCACTGAGTATGTCCAGCAACTATGAAAGGAGGGGTGGCCAGGGTGAGTGGCCTCGGATCAGGTATACTAGGGGAGAGTTAGGTACAGTGCAGGATACAATCTGTATCAGTTTCAGGTTGAGGCAGGAGGGGTTGCCGTTCAGTCAGGTGGAGGGAGGTATTGGATTAGGATTAGGGGGTGTCAAGGTCAGGTTTGTGGAAATGACAGGTTGGATCAGGCTGTTTTTCATTTCGGGAACTCCATTAGGTCCTCCGTTTGCAGGGGCTGATAGGTAGAATGTCAGGTTTTATTGGCGGGGTGGAGGGGTTGTCGGGTCAGGCGTGTGTCAAGTTTTATCGGGGGCATGTTGGGTCGGGGTGTCTGTCAGGTTTTATCGGGGGGGTGATGTCAGGTTGGGGGGGGGAGCTGTATCAGGTTTTATCTGATGGGGAATGTTGAGTCGGGAGGATGTCAGGTTTCATCAGGGGGGTGGATGTCAGGTCAGGGATATCAGGTTTTATCGGTGAGGGGTGTGTCAGGTTAGGGGGAGGTGAGAGGTATGTTTGAGTTCGGGGCTTGGTCAACTTTGGTAGGTTGAGCCAGGGAGTAGGGTGAAAGGATTTGTCTGTTTCTCTTGGACACAGTTAGTGTTGGGAAGCTCTCCTGTGTGAAGCTGTCCAGGCTCCAGTTTGTATTTTCTGCTTAAAAGACAGACTTTGCTAAAATTTTAAATAACATCAACAAGATGGCCCAATATTCAAAGGTACTTCAAGCACTGCAACTGGCTGTCATCATTCAAGAGAAATGATTCTTTTTATTGCTCTGATCTTTGATAATTCACCTTTACCATACAGCTTATATTACAATCTAATGCTTAGGTGAAGCTTCACAGTACCAGGATCTGAGTTCGATTCCTGTCTCAGGCGACTGTGTGGAGTTTGCACATTCTCTTGGACTTGTTGGGCTGAAGGGCCTGTTTCCACACTGTAGGGTATCTATCTAATCAAACTCTGTTCCTAAACACAGGAAGATCATCCCTTTGATAGATAAGGTTAGAAGTCACACAATATCATCGCAAACTTTCAGAGTGTTGTTCCTTCATCAGTGCTCTAAAAGCTTGTGATTTCAAATAAACCTGTCGGACTACAACTTGGTGTCATGTGATTCTGACCTTGTCCACCCCAGTCCAACACCAGAACCTTCACATCATGTCTATGATGGATACTCATTTTAAAGAATACATGCTCCCTTTAAGTACGTGATGTTTAAGTGGAACTGTTTTCTGTATTGTTCCAATACAGGTTTTTCAGAATGCCCCATCCCCACATTCCAGAAACCTATGTAAGTGCTGTGACTGGTATGTTGCTTTTCTTCCAGCAGCAATTTTTCTGCTATTAAATTTTTATTTAAAAGCCTCTTGTGCCTCTCCCCGGAACAGCTCATCTGTCACATTGCACTTTGGATGGCTTTTGCTTTGCTGCGGCTGCACCTATCGAAATACTCATATCGGCATGAGGCATTGTAAAAGCAATTTTAACTATTTATGAAGATTGCAATATTTCCTGGATTATGAAACAGATGATCTGTTTCACCAAGGCTTTACTTGTTTAATTTTCTACTGGATCTGTGGGGGTCATATTGAATTATTGGTCTCTTGGTCTGTGAGCTGTTAAAAAGAACGTGGGGTGATGGGTGCGTGAGGAACATGTTATCACTACTCACTCCAAAACATCCCTATTGAATTGCTTTTTGCTGTTGCCCAGAAACTCTCCAATCATCTGCCGGCTCAATCCTTTTCGCTGCAGTAGGAAGTGGGCAACTCCAATCGCTGTGTCAGGGATGAATCCACGGGCGATCAGGAACTGAATTCCTTTGTCAGGATTTCTGAAAAATAAAAGAAAATGGAAAATGAAATAATTTTGAAGGAAACTAACAGAAGGCAACATACAAGGATTCAAAGATACACTAATGTGATGGCTGATTTTCTGAATGCACACCAGAAACAGGAAATCACACCTCTGCTGGTCAAACATATCAAGAAATCAAACATGAGCATTTATAACGTGCCTTTAACATAGCAAAGGCATCCCAAGGATCTTCACAGGATTGCTATCGGACAAGGCTTGACATTGAATCACAGAGATATTAAACAGGTGACCAAAAGCTTAGATAAAGAGGTACATATTAAAAAGTGTTTTAATGTCAGAAATAAAGAGAAAGAGATGTGGAAAAGGTTTAGGGAGGGAAGTCCAGAACCTGAGCCCCAGCAGCTCACCATACAGCCACCAGTATCAAAATGGAAGTCAGCATGCACAAGAAGTCAGATTTGCAGGTGATCTTGAACAGTTGTAGATTGTGAAAAGGAGAAGAGGCTGCATGGAAGCTATATTTAAAAAATGAGAATTTTAAGATCAAAGCACTGTCAGGTTGGAAACCAAAGTTGCCCACTGTCAGGGGACATGAGTGAATGGAACTTGGTCTGACTTAAGATTTTTCATCCATTGAAATCAACACATGAAAGGTTGTGCACGTCTGATGTGCAATTTCAGCTGCAGTGTGAGCCTAAAATCCTCAGTAGCTTGAGATGGTAGTGGACCGGTTATAATCCTGGACTAGTGGTCCAGAATCCAGGAGTAATGACCCAGAGACTTAAGTTTAAATCCTACCGTGGCAACTTGAGAATTTTATTTCAGTTAATTAAATAATTCTGGAATAAAAAGCTAGATCAAGTAACTAGCAGATTGTCATAAAACTCCAGCTGGATTACTAATACTCCTCTGCCATCACTACCCGGTCTGGTTTACATGTGACTCCCATCCGCTTATTCCTAACTGCCCTTTGAAATTCCCCAAAGGCAAAAGGATGAATAGTAAATGCAGATATTGCAAGCAATGCCCATATCCTGTGAAGGGATGAAGACCTGAACAGATAGAAATGTGTTAAGTTTCAGAAAATAAATAATTATTTTGCTGCAACACTACAACAGTTGATAATAAGGTTGTTGCAATGTACACCAGTAAAAGTATTTAACAGTATACAGCCACTCATGCCTAAAGACCCCCTCCACAATTTTTACCACTGCCTTCAGTAGAGGCCATTTTTAGCTCTTCTCTCTTCGGTCCTGGTCCACAGCTGGAAAGCACTAATGCAAAATGTTACTTTTCCTCAAAAGGTTTGGCGATGCTATAACATTCACTATATTATTTAATTGTTGATTTAATTTACAAAATATAACACCAAACTAAGTCTATACAAATGAGCTAACACAAGAATAAATTAAAATGAAGAAACCATTTGTAACGTTTGTTATTCTGTTATGTGCTGCTAAAGCTTTAACAAGATACAATTCCAAATCCTGGGCCAATAAGGACCCAGGGTGATAGTGAAGAAAGAGATCAATCTGCAGCTGGTACAGTTGAGAACAGAAGCGAGTCAAACAGTCAGGGCAGGCAGGGACAATTAAACTGCATTTATTTCAATGCAAAGGGCCTAACAGGGAAGGCAATTGAATTCAGAGCATGGTTAGGAACATGGGACTGGGATATCATAGCAATTATAGAAACATGGCTCAAGGATGGGCAGGACTGGCAGTTTAATGTTCCAGGATACAAATGCTACAGGAAGGATGGAAAGGGAGGCAAGAGAGGAGGGGGAGTGGCATTTTTTTGATAAGGGATAGCATTACAGCTGTGCTGAGGGAGGATATTCCTGGAAATACATCCAGGGAAGTTATTTGGGTAGAACCGAGAAATAAAAAAGAGATAATCACCTTATTGAGATTGTATTATAGACCCCCTAATAGTCAGAGGGAAATTAAGAAACAAACTTGTAAGATCTCAGCTATCTGTAAGAATAATTGGGTGGTTATGGTAGGGGATTTTAACCAATGGGCTGAGAAGTGGCAGATGGAGTTTAATTCAGATAAGTGTGAGGTGCTGCATTTTGGGAAAGCAAATCTTAGCAGAACTTATACACTTAATGCTTGTTATTCTGTCATGTGCTGCTAAACAAAGACCTTGGAGTGTAGGTTCATAGCCCCTTGAAAGTGGAGTTGCAGGTAGATAGGATAGTGAAGAAGGTGTTTGGTATGCTTTCCTTTACTGGTCAGAGTACTGAGTACAGGAGTTGGGAGGTCATGTTGCGGCTGTACAGGACATTGGTTAGGCCATTGTTGGAATATTGCGTGCAATTCTGGTCTTCTTTCTATTGCAAATATGTTGTGAAACTTGAAAGGGTTCAGAAAAGATTTACAAGAATGTTGCCAGGGTTGGAGGATTTGAGCTATAGGGAGAGGCTGAACAGGCTGGGGCTGTTTTCCCTGGAGCATCGGAGGCTGAGGGGTGACCTTATAGAATTTTACAAAATTATGAGGGACATGGATAGGATAAATAGACAAAGTCTTTTCCCTGGGGTCGGGGAGTCCAGAACTAGAGGGAATAGATTTAGGGTGAGAGGGGAAAGATATATGAGGCAACCTTTTCATACAGAGAGTGGTACGAGTATGCCAGAGAAAGTGGTGGAGGCTGGTACTATTGCAACATTTAAGAGGCATTTGGATGGGTATATGAATAGGAGGACTTTGGAGGGATATGGGTGGTGCTGGAAAAGCCCAGCAGTTCAGGCAGCATCCAAGGAGCAGGAAAATCGACGTTACGGGCAAAAGCCCTTCATCATTCCTGGTGAAGGGCTTTTGCCCGAAACGTCAATTTTCCTGCTCCTTGGATGCTGCCTGAACTGTTATGCTTTTCCAGCACTATTCTAATCTAGAATCTGGTTTCCAGCATCTGCAGTCCTTGTTTTTACCTTGGAGGGATATGGGCCGGTTGCTGGCCGGTGGGACTAGATTGGGTTGTGATATCTGGTCGGCATGGACAGGTTGGACCGCAGGGTCTGTTTCCATGTTGTACATCTCTATGGCTCTAATAATACTCTTCTGGAGCACACGTTTGATTTATTTCATTCCAGGTTCTATGCAAGGTCTGCAAAGGGTTGATTGTCTCTGAATTCAGTCAGGGAGAAGTGGAAGCTATCCAGCACAAAGCTGGTCAGAGAAGAATCATACTGCTTCAACCAAAGAGATACAAAGAGTAAGGAGCCAGAGTAATAAGTACTAACAGCACCACATGAGGCAGAGCAAGTTAATAGCACAAAAGATTAAATAGTCTTACAAGGGCAGTTTAGGATAACAGCAGTAAGTGTACTATACAGTACACTAAATTCTCAGCCATTTGCAGTCAGATGCCCTTAATCCATGTTTAAATAATTAAATAGGTCAGGATTACAGGAATAGGAAATTTAACCATGGCTGATCTGTATCTCAACTGCATTTATTCATCTTGGTTTTGTATTTCTAGAATAATAGAGATGTACAGCACAGAAACAGACCTTTTGGTCCAACTCGTCCATACCGACCAGATATCCTAAATTAATCTAGTCCTATTTGTCAGCATTTGGATAACCCTTCCTATTCATGTACCCACCCAAACGCCTTTTAAATGCTGTAATTACACCAGCTTCCACCACCTCCTCTGGCAACTCGTTCCACACACACAATACACTCTGTGTACAAATGTTCACTTTTGGGCCCTTTAAAATCATTCCCTTCTCACCTGAAACTTATGCCCTCTAGTTTTGGACTCCCCTATCCTGGGAAAAATATCTTGTTTACTCATCCTATCCATATCCCTAATGATTTTATAAAACTCTTTAAGGTCACCTCTCAGCCTCCGATGCTCCAGGGAAAACAGCCTCAGCCTATTCAGCCTCTCCCTATAAGCTCAAACCTGCCCCAACCCTTGCACCATCCTTGTAAATCTTTTCTGAATCTTTTCAAGTTTAGCAACATCTTTCCTATAGCAGGGAGACAAAAATTTAATGCAGTATTCCAAAATGGCCTAACTAATGTCTGATAGAGTCGCAACATGACCTCCCAACTCCTATACTCAATGCACTGACCAATAAAGACAAGCATACCAAACACCTTCAACACTATCATGTCACCTGTGACTCCACGTTCAAGGAAGTATGAACTTGCACTCCAAGGTCACTTTGATCAGCAACACTCCCCAGGACCTTACCATAAAGTGCATAAGGCTTGCCCCGATTTGCCTTTCCAAAATGCAGCACCACACATTTATCTAAATTAAACTCCATCTGCGACTCCTTGCCTATTTGGTCAAGATCCTGTTGTACTCGAAGGTGACCATCTTTGCTGTCCACTACATCACTAATTTAGGTGTCATCTGCTAACATGCTAACCATACCTCCTATATTCATGTCCAAATCATTTATATAAATGACAAAAAGCAATGGACCCAGCACTGATCCTTGCTGGCACACCACTGGTCACAGGCCTCCAGTCCAAAAAGCAACCGTCTCCCACCACCCTGTCTCCTACCTTTGAGCGGGTTTTGTATCCAAATGGCTAGTTCCCCCTCTATTCCATGTAATCTAAACTTGCTAATCAGTCTACAATGCAGAACCCTGTCAAATGTCTTGTACTGAAGTCCAAAGAGACAATGTCCACAGCTCTTCCTTCATCACTTCTTCAAAAAACTCAATCAAGTTAGTGAGACATAATTTCCCACATTCAAAGCCATGCTGACTATCCCTAATCAGTCCTTGCCTTTCCAAATACATGTACATCCTGTGCCTCAGAATCCATTCCAACAACTTAACCACCATTGATAAAAGGGTCACCATTCTATAGTTCCCTGGCTTTTCCTTACTGCCTTCCTTAAATAAAGACACAACATGTCTTCTGGCACCTCACCTGTGGCTATCTATGATACAATGAACTGACATAACCTATTAGGTTTGAACGGACAGAATTCTGGATTCTTACCATTCAACATGAAGAAGGGCTTCTGAGACCACCCTCCTGACAGCCTTATTATAACTTTACCGAAATAAATACTTTTTCTCCATCCATTCTATCAAATCCTTTAATCATCTTCAATCATCCTCTCATCCTTTATTCTCAAGATAAGACTGAACTATAGACAATGTCCTCATTGTTTGTCCATTTTAGTCATGGAATGTTCCCAGACAATTTCTGCTACATCCCTCCGGTGTTAATATGTCCAGCCTGATGTGCATTGTCCAGAATGGATCCAGGAACTCTATATTAGATATAAGTGCAGCAAACACAGGAAGTGTAACATCTGCCCATTTTCTTCCTGAGCAAAGCTCAGTGCAAGCTGTAAGAACAGCATTTCACTTTCCCCTGGGGACACTGCAGCCTTTGGGATTCAATATTGTGTTCAATAATTTTAGGGACCTCTCTGTCACCATAAGAATGGCATATTAAGGTATCCTATTTGCTGGTTGGTTAAATCCCTGAGTCTGTTACTGGCAAAGATATGGTACCTATTCAGGAAACAGTTGGAAACGTGGGGCTTCAGTCAAATTCTGCTGTCCATTGTTGGGTAGGTTCTGCGAAGCAGCTGGAAGGCATCATAGATCCGCCTTTTAACTGGAAGACTACACTTTAGTCTGTCGTTCAACAGTAGCTAGGAAATCAGCTTGTCTATATTTGACAAGTCCAGCACATCAGTTGGTGTACTATACATCTGCTTCGTAGACTGTTTCATAATATATTTGTATGCAAAATATATTTGTGTTCTCATGGGGAGTACAGAAATGTAAAACAAAATTAAAATTACCCTGTTACTTTGAATTAGACAATTAAATATGAATTCTCATGAGAATTATTATGAGAATTTTGCAGCATTAAATTTAACCTCTATTTTTGAAATTAAAAACAAGTATTAAAAGGTACAAGTTGAATTTTATACAGGATTCAATGAGTAACCATTACTAAACAGGTACTCCACACAATAAGTTAATTTTGCCTGCTAGCTAAATTGGATAGTTGCTGAAAATGAGGGTAGATATCTTTTACATCCATTTAATGCAATGTGAGTAGCATGCCAACTTTGTATGCTGTTCATTTGAAAGATTTTTGCAGCCACTGCTAACCATGCTGTTAATTCACTGCACACATCAGCAGGGAACTTAGTGTCATTAGGAACTTGCATTACTACTTAAAGCTAGGCTGCACCTCTTAAAGGGGAGATAATTTGTAGATGGTGCAGGACCTGGGAGTCATTCTGCAACTGATCTAGAAAAGATTGAATAATGGCCAGCCAAAAAGATGAACTCACATGAATGGTCAAGGTCAGTAAATGAATTTTCAAATGCCATTATCCTATCAAATACATTATTAGACTCAGACACAGCTCAAAGCAAACCATCACTTACCTTTTACAGCACTTTCCAAATCTGCAAGCTCCACCACCTAAAAGAAAAATGACTCAAAGGAACACCACCACCTGCAAGTCTCCCACATTATCTTGAATTGGAACTATATTGCCCTTTCTACAGTGTCAGAAAGGCAGAAACCTGGAACTTCCTTCTAATGTGGGTGACAGCTGTGCCAAATGGAATGTGGTGACCCATGACAGCAGCTCAGCACCACCTCCTCAGGGGAAATTAAGGATGAATGTGATTTGTCTTATCATCAATGCCCAGGTCCCATGGACTGAAGAATACTTAGTATTCCGAAGATTCATTCACCCTAACAACACGCAGCATTACTGCACCTGCACATTCACACTTCGCAGCTTTCACATACTGCCATCCATTCAACTGAAAGTCTCATTGGCCAAACAGATTGCATGAACCTCACACTAGGTGGCAGTTCACATCTTTATTCTAACTTTTGTGGAGGAGATGAATGACGGTCCTAATGAGAAAGGCCTTTGTTTAGACTGTGAACATTGCTGGGGCTGAATCTATTGAAGATGATTGTATCCTTATATATACACACAAATATGTATAATATATTCACACCTATCCCCCATCCCATGATCTCTTTTGGCAGAGAAACTGTGGATAGTACAAGCATGCATAATTTATTTACCCCTCTTTCTTTATCATAGTCCTACCCTTATCCATGTTCTTCTTAGATAGGATTACGAGATAACCTGCATTCAACTTCTGAAACAGCAGGAACCTGCCACAATTCATCAGTCTTCCAAATCCAATAATCCATGCAGAGCTACCACCCAATAAACACTAGTGCAGTGAGCACATAATAGCATGTTATCGACCTTCACTGACAGGCATCTTGATGCCAACTCTCTGTCCTTCTGGAAATAGGTCATAAGGTAATCCTGTTTGCTTGCAATATTGGTAAACTTATGGAAAGTATATAATAGATAAGTGCTCAAAGCATGATTAATGCAAAGAATTAACAAAATTGGCCAAATCTGTACACACTGTTCAATGTTATGGACTTACAACATCCAGGATGTGGATTAAAACTGTGTAAGGTTAACCTTTTTGATGCAAACCTTTCAGCCTGCAGACCTTTTGAGATTGGACAAAAGTTGGAAATCATGCTTCAATCATTTATTCAGTAACGCACTTGAACCTTTAAAGACCCTCCTAGATATTGCAGCTACTGTTGTGAAAAGAGGCTCTTTCATTGTTTTTCATGTGCTGCTGTCCTCCTGGTGAGGTTGCACTGAGCGTTTGGATGCTGGAAATCTGAAACGAAGCAGAAATTGCTGGCGAAGCTCAGCAGGTCCGGCAGCATCCGTGGACAGAAAGCAGAGTCAATGTTTTGGTCCAGTGACTCTTCATCAGAACGTTGATTTTGCTTTCTCTCCAGAGATGCTGCCAGACCTGCTACGTTTTTCCAGCAACTTCTTTACTTGAAATGGGATTTGAATATATGGTTGAAAGTGTCAGAATAGTAAAGGTCAGAGTTGGTGGCTCAAAGAAACCCTCATGATTCCTACAGACCACTAGTTTCTTTCACATATGTGCCCAGCCAGCTAAGTGAAGATGCCAAAATGACTACCAGTAACTATTTTGGATTTGTCCATGCGGTGCTGCGTAGTACAGGCATTGGAGGTGATTCCCTCAAATTCCAGGAGAAGCAACATGTTGCATTGTTTTCAAACTTTGGAGAAAGAAAAGTCAAAACAACAGCACTTTTAAAAGGGAGAGGGACAGACAAAGGCAGCACATGGTCAGGTCAATGCAGGAGAGAGAGCGAGAGCACAGCAGTGAACCTGCACATTTACTGCCTTTGCTGTGAATTCATGTATCGCTGGACATCGGAGTGCATCTAGGAAAATTAACAAACACTAAAATTCGCAACTAATCTTGGAGGAACCTGTTTAGGAGAAGTCACAGCAGAAAAACAGATAAGTAAATAGTTTTAAGTGTGGCCTTGCTGTAAGTCTGCAGTAGTGACTAGAGTTTTCTTTTCTTTATTATATGTTTATTTGAGATATGTCTCTTGATTAAACTTAAAAATTGAAGCCATAAGTATTAAGTTAGCCTGGAGCAGTGTTTTGTAGAGGAACAAGATGGTGCTATTTTCTGGGTCTGGAGTTTGGAAGAAGCAATAATGGCCCTTAGTAGAATGATATGCTTTTTCTTGTCAGATGTAAGAATTTACGGACCAGTTTACATGTTATTGAGGATCATTTCTGCAATAAATGCCAGTGGGTGTGAATCCTATCAGATCGAATGGATTGGTTAGAGAGACAGTTAGAGGCAATTAGGAATTTGCAAGAGCAAGGGTATGTGATGGATGACAGTTATCGGAAGGGGGAAAAGTTGCAGATCGGGTCACAGAGATGGGTTAACTCCAGGAAAGGTAGGAGAGTTGGCAGTTATTGCAGGAGTCTTCTGTGGCTATCCCCATCTCAAACTAGTATGCTGTTTTGGAAAATGTAGGGAGAGATGGATTCTCAGGGGAATGTGGCATGAACAGCCAAGTTTCTGATATTGAGACTGGCTCTAATGCAATGAGGGGTATGTTGGATTCCAAGAAATTGATTGTGATAGGGGATTCTCCAGTCCAAGGCACAGACAGACGTTTTTGTGGCCAGCAGTGAAAAATCAGAACAGTGTGTTGGCTCCCTGGTGCCAGGATCAAGGATGTCTCAGAGAGGGTGCAGAATGTTCTCAAGGGCGAGAGGGCCCAGCAGGGGATCATTGTACACAGTGGAACCAATGACATAGGAAGGGAAAAGGATGAGATTCTGAAGGGTGACTGTAGAGATTTAGGCAGGAATTTAAAAAGGAGAATCCTTGAGAATAATAATATCTGGATTACTCCTGGTGTTACGAGCTAGTGAGAGGAGGAATAGGAGGTAGAGCAGATGAATGCATGGTTGAGGAGCTGGTGTATGGGAGAAGGACTGACATTTTTGGATCATTGGAATGTCTTCTGGGGTAGAAGAGACCTGTACAAGAAGGATGATTTGCACCGGAATTGGAAGGGGACTAATATACTGGCAGGGAGATTTGCTAGAGCTGCTCAGAGGGATTTAAACAAGTAAGTGGGGGGGAGGGGGGAAATGCAGGGAGATAATGAGGAAAGGGATCAATCTGAGACTGGTACAGTTGGGGAAGAGAGTGAGTCAAATAATCAGGACTGATAAATTAAACTGCATTTGCTTCAATGTAAGAGTCCTAACAGGGAATGCAGATGAACTCAAGGCATGGTTAGGAACATGGGACTGGGATATCATAGCAATTACAGAAATGTGGCTCAGGGATGGACAGGACTGGCAGCTTAAATGTTCCAGGATACAAATGCTACAGGAAAAATAGAAAACGAGGCAAGAGAGGAGCGGCAGTGGTGTGTTTGAAAAGAGATAGCTTTACAGCTGTAATGAGGATGGATATTCCCGGAAATACATCCAGGGAAGTTATTTGGGTGGATATGAGAGATAAGAAAGGGATCGTCACATTATTAGGATTGTATTATAGACCCCTTAATAGTCAGTGGGAAATTGAGAAACAAATTAGTAAGGAGATTTCAGTTATCTATAAAGAATAATAGGGTGGTTATGGTAGGAGATTTTAACTTTTCAAGCTCAGACTGGGACTGCCATAGTGTTAAGGATTTAGGTGGAGAGGAATTTGTTAAGTGTGTACAAGAAACTTATCTGATTCAGTATGTGGATGTACCAACTAGAGAAGGTGCAAAACCTGACCTACTCTTGGGAAATGAGACAGTGCAGATGACGGATGTGTCAGTGGGGGAAGCACTTTGGAGCCAGCAACCATAATTCTATTAATTTAAAACAGTGATGGAAACGGATAGACCAAATCTAAAAGTTGAAGTTCTAAATTGGAGGAAGACTAATTTTAATGGTATTAGGCAAGGATTTTCAAAAGCAGATTGAGGGAAGATGTTCGCAGGTAAAGTGGCGGCTGGAAAATGGGAAGCCTTCAGGAATGAGATAACCTGAGTCCAGAGACAGTATATTCCTGTCAGGGTGAAGGGAAAGGCTGGTAGGTGTAGGAAATGCTGAATGACTAGAGAAATTGAGGTTTTGGTTAAGAAAAAGAATGAAGCATTTGTCATGTATAGACAGGATATATCGAGTGAATCCTTAGAAGGGGATAAAGGCAGTAGGAGTATACTTAAGAGGGAAATCAGGAGGGCAAAAAGGGGACACGAGATAGCTTTGGCAAATAGGGTTAAGGAGAATCCAAAGGGGTTTTTACAAATACATTAAGATCAAAAGGGTAACTAGAGAGAGAATAGGGCCCCTCAAAGATCAGCAATGCAGCTTTTGTGTAGAGCCACAGGAGATGGAGAAGATACTGAACAAGTATTTTGCTTCAGCGTTTACTGTGAAAAAGACATGGAAGATATAGAATGTAGGGAAATAGATGCTGACATCTTGAAAAATGTCCATATCACAGAGGAGGAAGTGCTAGGTGTCTTGAAACGCATAAAAGTGGATAAGTCCCCAGGACCTGATCAGATGTACCCTAGAACTCCGTGGGAAGATAGGGAAGTGATTGCTGGGCCCCTTGCTGAGTTATTTGTATTATAATAGTCACAGCTGAGGTGCCAGAAGACTTTTGTGGTGCCTTTGTTTAAGAAATGTGGTAAGGAGGGAGCCAGGGAACTATAGACCAGTGAGCCTGACCTCGGTGGAGGGCAAGTTGTTGGAGGGAATCCTGAGGGACAGGATTTACATGTGTTTGGAAAGGCAAGGTCTGATTAGGGATAGTCAGCATGGATTTGTACATAGGAAATTATATCTCACAAAGTTAATTGAGTTTTTTGAAGAAATAACAAAGAGATTTGATGAGGGCAGAGCAGTAGATGTGATCTATATGGACTTCAGTAAGGTTTGACAAGGTTCCCCATGGGACACTGGTTAGCAAGGTTAGATCTCATGGAATAAAGGGAGAACTAGCCATTTGGATACAGAACTGGCTCGAAAGTTGGAGACAGAGGGTGGTGGTGGAGGGTTGTTTTTCAGACTGGAGGCCTGTGACCAGTGGAGTGCCACAAGGATCAGTGCTGGGCCCACTACTTTTCGTAATTTACATAAACAATTTGAATATGAGCATAAGAGGTATAGTTAGTACATTTGTAGATGACACCAAAATTGGAGGTGTAGTGGATAGTGAAGAAGGTTACCTCAAATTGCAACAGGATCTTGATCAGATGGGCCAATGGGCTGAGGAGTGGCAGATGGAGTTTAATGGAGATAAATGCGAGGTGCCACATTTTGGGAAAGTAAATCTTAGCAGGACTTATACACTTAATGGTAAGATCTGAGGGAGTGTTGCTGAACAAAGAGACCTTGGAGTGCAGGTTCATAACTCCTTGAAAGTGAAGTCGCAGATAGATAGGATAGTGAAAAGGCATTTGGTATGCTTTCTTTTATTGGTCAGAGTATTGAGTACGGGGTTGGGAGGTCATGTTGCAGCTGTACAGCTGATTAGGCCACTGTTGGAATATTGCATGCAATTCTGGTCTCTTTCCAATCGGAAGGATGTTGTGATACTTGAATGGGTTCAGAAAAGACTTACAAGGATGTTGCCAGGGTTGGAGGATTTGAGCTACAGGGAGAGGTTGAATAGCCTGGGGCTGTTTTCCTTAGAGCAGGGGAGGCTTGTGGTGGTGTTAGGGGAGGGTGGGGCTGACGGAGGTCTACAAACTTATGAGGGATATAGATAAGAAGAAACGTTTTCCTCTTAGTAGAGGGATTAATAACCAGAGAGCATAGATTTAAGCTAACGGAATGAAGGTTTCAAGGAGATTTGAGGAAGGATGTTTTACCCAGTGTTTGTTGCTGATCAAAATTCATTGCCTGAAAGATAGAGATGAGAACCATCACAACATTTAAGAAGGTTTTGGATGAACACTTGAGATGACATAGCATTCAAGGCTATGGGCAAGGGCTTTTGAGATACGTTGTTATTGTCTCTACCTCTTGACAAAAGGTCTGCATTCAAGTCCCACCTGCTCTAAAGGTATGTCACAATATATCTTAAGAGGTTAACTAAAATATCTCAAAGGTTATTTTCTGGAAAATGGGACTAGAGTAGAATGGTGCTTCATGACTAGCACCATGTGGGCCCCCTGCGCTGTAAAACTGTCTGTAAACATGGCCAAGTTCCGAAACAACTGAGCAGTTACTTACACCACTGATATGCCCAGCTCTGTTGCAGATTATTTTTCAAAGATGCACAGCTGTGTGTCAGAGAAAGCTGTTAAATATATTCATTGAAATCAGCAGAATTCAATTGACCTTTAAGACACTATTTTACAGCCTGGACTGTGGTGTTCTCCTATCACATCAGCAAATTCAACTATATATATGTTCATTTCTAATCAATTGTACATGTGAGGGTCAATTCATTTAGATCGAAACTCCTAGGCTGTTTTGTTAGTGCTGATTGTTAAAAACTGGTATTGGTGTCCCTTGTACAGTACTGCTGACAAAAAAATACAGAGCTAGTCTTCACCTCAGAGAGCTGCTGCAGCATCCTAGGCTGTCTGAATGAGAAGCAGTTGTTTTCTACCTACAGCATCAAGTTACCACACAACTTGATGGCTTGCCCTCAATTACATAGAGTTGACTTGAGTCACATTGAGTCACTTTGACCCTTTATCCCAATTCAAATACCTGTGAATTTCAGTGACTAGCTCTCCCTTTGTTCTGTATGTCTCTTCACAATGATATGTTTCCCTTCCTGTTGGAAGTCCTTCTACACCACAGACCTACCGTCCCAACTCATGGAATTTTCCAATCTGCAAGTTTCCCATTAACTTCCTCTAATCCCATGAAATTAAGTGCAGTCATTATAGTATGTCACTGAAACATTTAAGCTCTCTGCAACACATATTTTTTATAAAAGTTTTACATTCGTTCCTCTTGTAAAAAGAAAAAAAAAATTGGATCGTAATATGGTTTTGTTTCTGCACAGTAAGCAATAATTAAATGCAGCATTTAATTGAAAAATGTGGCATAAAGCATTATCCTTCAGTTAAATGGCATGCCCTTAATTATAACCCCCACGCAATTATTACTGCTTAAATGTTTTGCTCAATTAAAGTGGCCTTAAAGCAGAATGTCTCTCTTCAAATTGACTTCAGAAGCTGAAGCTGTCATCATAGCTTTCATGTTAAAATTTCTAAACAGTCCAATACCCTGTTGCAGAACAAGCAGCAATTCCAACGAGTCACTCTCACACTTGAGTCCGGTTAATGTTATTATGCTCTGTGCTGGGTCAGGGTCTCCACAGTTGCAGTCAGGTGATGTTTTGAGGTGCCACTTGTACAGCACTGGTCTGATCAGCAATGTCCAGTTTATTGAGGGTTGTTCACATGGTCCAGAGGATTAATGTCTGGTTGTCAGCAGGTTGAGTCAGAGACAACGGCTGGGATTTTCCCACCTTCACATTAATTTAGAAAGCTGCAGCATTTCCAGGAGGGAAACTCCTTCTGAGGAAGTTGAGCTCACTGGATCTTCTGGCAATCAAGGAGTAGATTGAATGAAGGTAGGCCCCTGGAGTAGAAAACCACACCCATTGGAGGCCGGGAGCTCTGGCACTCAGCAATGCCGTGGCACAGAGTGTGGCTATTGCCAGGAAAGCAACATCTGGATGAAGGATCACTGACAGGAAAAGTATGTGTTATTTGGAGCATTTTGGGATCATGGGAACAGAGGACAGGGGGCTCAGAAGCCTGGACAAGGGGGTAGCTCTCAGGGACTCTTATAACTCTATCATTGCTCAATTTGGAGCATCACATGTTAGAAAGCCTTCAAATATTTGAAAGGGTTAACTTTTATGGTCAACAGAAAAAGCAAAGAAAAACAAAATGAAATAATCTGTAGTTGCTTCTGGGAACAAACTGAGGCTGATTTGCCTTTTGAGCAAGAACAAACGTACAGTGAATGAATAATGACCTCAGTCAGCTCACATCTATTAGAACTGTGTGTCAATTAAGTCCTGTTTGGTTTGTTGCACCCGGCACTGCAGCTGTTTATCATATAAAAAGTAATGTTCCTCTTGCTCAATGTCCTCACCTTCTTCCTCGGAAGATTGCTGCTGCTGCTGCTGCTCTCTCAGTTCTTCAGCATCCATCACATTCTCTCTTTGCCTGCTCCGTTTGTGGGAAGAGTAGCACATACGGATTATGCAAAATATTTTGTCTGGATTGGACTGCAAACCTCCTCCAAACTGATGCAAATATCAGATCCACTTCTCCAGCAGACATCTCTTCTGCTCCATTCCAGCCTTGATGGAAAATGGGCTGCATTGTATCTACTATTGGCCTTGGTCAGTGATTGTGGAATGGAGTTGTCAGTCACAGATGCAGAGGTTAACTCTTGTGCCCCAGATACTATCCTTGCAGATTATCTGGCTCTAACCTAATGCAATACTGTATCCCACCCCTGTTGAGTTGCCTCGTTCACAATTATTGTTCTCTCTATATTCCTGCATGCTGTTTCCCCACAAATAACTTCCCCAGCATCCCTGCCACTGTGATGGTCCCTGACAACTCACTTTCACTTTCAGTGATCAGATGCTCCAGGACTGATGGTTATAACTTCTGACAGAAATGGAAAGACAGCCTCAACTGTTGGTGACCATACCCCTGACTCATCTCTGTGTAGCTCTCAAACTGACATATGACTAATCTCCAGACTGGGTGAACTGGACCGGCAGAATGACCATGGCCTACTCCTCGAACTGCAGAGATACAGAAACCCTGACCACTCCAAGCAACTGACTGGCTGTAATCAAGCTGTTAGACTGAGATCAGACACTGCCCTTGATTGACTGTGCCATTAGTCTCTGATTATAGACAGTTCTTCTTGACTTAACTGAACCTAACTCCTCTTAAGTTTAGACATGGCCATGTAAGCTGGTAAAACATGCTGCTAGTGTGACAGTAACATAGCACACTGCCATATAGCAACATGACCACCACCACTATCCCCCCCACCCCCAACTGCTTAGTGCTGGCAACAATGACCATCTGACTCAGTTTGCATCCTCGTGAAACTATAAGCCAAGATATGGTGTCCTAGGCCTAGCCATTTTCAGCTGATTCAATAATGACCTTTCCTTCATTATAAGGTTAGAATTGGGAATGAGCATTGACAGTTCGCTGTGCTCAGTACCATTTGCAACTCCTCAGATACCGAAGCAATCCAAGTCCAAAGTATTGGACAGTATTCCCAGTATTCCAGTTTGGGGTGACAAAAGCAAGTGACATTCACACCACACAAGTGACACACAACATAGAATTTAACAATTGTTCCAGTCAGTCCATGGCATTACTATCACTGAGTCCCCGACTCTTAACATCCTGTGGGTTACCATTACCAGAAACCGAACTGGACTAGCCATATAAATACTATGATATCAAGAGCAGGTCAGAGGCTAAGTACCCTGCAGTGATTAACTCATCTCCTGACTCCCCAAAGTCTACCTACCATCTACAAGTTACAAATCAGGAGTGTGTTGGAATACCCGCCACTTACCTGAAAGAGTGAAGCAGCAATAACACCAAAGAAGCTTGATACCATCCAGGACAAAGCAGCCCCTTTATTGGCACCCCACACTGAAATATTCAGTTCCTCTACCACCGATGCTCAGTCGCAGCAGTGTATACCTGTGTACTGTAGAAATTTACTAACGTTCTTTAGAAATACCTTCCAAATCCACAACTGCTATCATCTAGAAGGACAAGGGCAGCAGATACATGGGAATACTACCACCTACATTTTCCCCTCCAAGCCACTAACCATTGTGACTTGGAAATATATTGCAATGCCTTCAGTGTTGCTGGGTCAAAATTCTGGAATTCCCTTCCTAATGACATTATAGGTCTAGCTATACCAATGGTTAGGAATGGTTCAAGAAGGCAACTCACCATCACCTTCAAGGGCATCTAGGGATGGGCATTAAATGCTGACCCAGCCAACATCCCATGGATGAATAAAACAAAACTGTGAGTCTTTAAGTTCTGACTTAGCTAGCAAAACACAAAAAAGCAAGGCAAAGTATATATGGGGGAATCCAAGTAGGGACAAAGTGAGTGTGCTAAGACAGCAGGCAAGCACCCGAGGTTTACCCAGCTCTGATGTATGAGATGGGTGCCTGTCCTTGGGTGCAAAGTGGCCTGGCAGCAGCATTGTAATGTAAGATGTTGGTGTCTTCCAATGTGCAGCATTGACGGGGAGAATCGTATTCCAAGTTAGTCTCCAAGTGCTGTGATAGTGTGTTGTGGTCATGAGTGTCTGACACTGACTTTTGTGGATGGTTGGTGCAGGCATTTGCTACGTATGGAATGTACCTGGAGATGGTGGGGACTGCTGGTCAAGTGGAAGTCTGGAGGAGCAAGGGGCAAGCTGGAGCTCTTGGTGAGTTGTTCTGGCTTTCATTCTGGGAGTTGGTGGCATCTACATTTTCTCTGCTGCATGTGAAAGTAGCAAACTGCATATAAATCAGGGGTGACATTAGGTACAAGTGAGATAGAAATGCAAATAGGCCTCTTGCCATTCGCTAGTGAGATTCTCATTTTGCCATTCAAGTCTTGGGTTGAAAATCATTTTCTCTTTCTCGATATTAAGAATCTAATTTTTTTTCCAATTTCATCATATGTTCCCAACTGACCCACTATTGCCCATATTTCCTAAAGGCTGGGAAAGTTTAGGCTAAGGTGTTTATTTGTAAGCGTTACTTTCTCCCCAAGCATTCCTCCAGGTTTCACCATAGTTCAATATGTTCAAGGGCGTTTATGTTGCCATATGGTGAGTTGGAGGTCTCTAGACCATGTAAATCTCTAATCTGGCAAAAATAGCCGAACATTTCTGTAATTGGAGATTGTAACCAAACCCAGATAAACCCATCAACTCCTCATTTCACCTTAAAATTTTAAGGCACACAAGTCACCCATATGGACCTCAAATCATCACAGCAAACTCACTGACACACATTTCTTAGCTAGGAGAAAGTGAGGACTGCAGATGCTGGAGATCACAGTCAAAAAGTCTGGTGCGGAAAAGCACAACAGGTCAGGCAGCATCTGAGGAACAGGACAGTTGACGTTTTGAGCATTAACTCTTCATTTTGATGAAGAACTTATGCTCGAAATGTCAACCGTTCTGCTCCTCAGATGCTGCCTGACCTGCTATGCTTTTCCAGTGTCATACGTTTTGATATATTTCTTTGCAATCAAAATAATTTCTGAAATTTAGGAGTTTATCAAAAGGAAATTCAAGAAATATATTGAAAACATGAGAACCCAGGGCATCTTCTCAAGGGCAGCTAGGGATGGGCAATAAATACTGGCCCAGTCAGCGATGTCCACACTTCACAAGTGAATTTAAAAAAGGAAAAATGGGCACATTTTTCACTTTAAAGGTTTGGCACTAATTTTAGTTATAGACAAACTACTACATTCATAACCTACTGATCACATCTGAGTTGCTTCGTTTCCAAAATATTAGCATTTGTTCCAGTGTCACAGCCCTTCAACTGAGAACAAAATATTGTTGAAACTCATTTTGATCTGTCAATGATCAATAAAAAAATTCAATTGTCAGAAATCCTTCAAACTCATTCCACGGAATAACATGTTAATTAGTCCATTTACTGCTGGATAGATGACAAAAAATACATTATTAAACAGGCCATTAAGAAGGATGCACTGACAAATCACGGTAGGAACTAAAAAAAATTATAGAGATCTATTACTGGAAACCCAATAATGGCCAAGTACTGTCAATTAGTTTATCACTTTACCCTCTTTCTAAGGCAATTCGGGATTGTTGGACAAGAAGTCTTGAGAAGAAAGTAACCAAGAAGAAGTCATGATGTTATTTAAGAGACAGATGCTTAGGAGATATCCAAAAGTGACAAAATACATATTCAAACTCACGTTTTTTAAAAATCTCTTCCCTCTTGACAAGAACCACCAGAACGTGTTAAGACTGTGTGAAAAAGGTGTTAACAGACTTAGAAAGTAGCTAGAGTAGATAATCAGCCACAATTAATCTTAGCGAGGGAGAGACAGAGTTGTAATCTGACATAAAAACAATCTAGAAGGGCTGTATGCAATGTACCCTAGGCCCTTTGTCATGTGAAGCACAAGTAGGTTCATTTACCTACACTATTAATGTGTAGGTCATGCAGATCACTTCACAGGTTAGACTGCTAACATTGGGCATTTAAATTCCACCAAAGCTTAGATTAGTTGTTATTGTGGAATATTAAAGATCATATGAAACATATAGCAAGAAAAAGACCAAGTAAACTGCAGCATTACACAAGTAATATATAGTAGATGGAAAACATTCAGCCTGGAGCTCAGCGACCAGTGGTGTTCTGTAGGGATCAGTTGTGGGACCTTTGCTCTTTGTGATTTTTATGATTGACTTGGATAAGGTAGTGGAAGGGTGAGTTAGTAAGTTTGCCAATGCCACAAAGGTTGGTGGAGTAGTGGATAGTGTGGAAGGCTGTTGGTTGCAACAGGACATTGACAGGATGCAGGGCTGGGCTGAGAAGTGGCAGATGGAGTTCAACCTGGAAAAGTCTGAAGTCATTCACTTTGGAAGGTCAAATTTGAATGCAGAATACAGGGTAAAAGGCAGGAATCTTGGCAGTGTGGAGGAACAGAGGGATCTTGGGGTCCATGTCCATAGATCCCACAAAGTTGCTACCCAGGTTGACAGGGTAAGAAGGCTTATGGTGTGTTGGCTTTCATGAGCAGGAGGACTTAGTTTAAGAGCTGTGAGGTTATGCTGGAACTCTCTATAGAGTCCTGGTTAGACCACACGTGGAATATTGCATCCAGTTCTGGTTGCCTCATTACAGGAAAAAAGTGGAAGCTTTGGAGAGATTGCAGAGGAGGTTTACCAGGATGCTGCCTGGACTGGAAGGCATGTCTTATGAAGAAAAGTTGAGGAAAGGTACATAAGTTAGCTCACTGAGCTTGAGGATTTGTTTTCAGATGTTTCGTCAACATAATAGGTAACATCATCAGTGAGAATCTCCGGTGGAGCGCTGGTGGTATGTTCCACTGTTCATATATATATAGATCTTGGTTTCTTAAGATGGGTGGTCATTTCCTGTTTATTTTTTCTCAAGGCAAGGTAGATAGCATCTAAATTAATGTGTTCATTGATAGAGTTCTGGTTAGAATGCCATGCCTCTAAGAATTCTCATGCATGTCTTTGTTTCACCTGTCCTAGGATGTGTATGTTATCCCAGTCGAAGTGGTGTCCTTCTTTGTTTGTATATATAGAAACTAGTGAAAGTGGGTCATGTTTATCGGTGGCCAGTTGGTGTTCATGTAACCTGGTGGCAAGTTTCCTGCTACTCTGTCCAATGTAGTGTTTTTTACAGTTCTTACATGGTATCTTATAAACGACGTTCGTATTTAGTAGATTCTTTAGGTTCATTAGTTGCAGTTTAATGTATTAGTAGATTTGTGGGCTATCATGATGCCAAGGGGTTTGAGTAGTCTGGAAATTATTTCTGATATGTCTTTGATGTAAGGTAATGTGGCTATAGTTTTTGGTTGCATTGTGTCTGCTTGTTTGGGTTTGTTTCCAAGGAAAAGTTCCAAACCCAGTTCAACTTACTTTTGACAAAACAAAGTCATTCGTGCCATTCAGTCAACATGCATTCAAATCCAGTTCCCAGAGTCTGAACTTATAACCCACATCAAAGATTGGTTCTAGATGGAAAGCCTAATGACAATATTGACCACAGGTATAAGTAATGTGAAGGTATCTATTACAGCAGAACATATAGAAAATACTCCCTGTGTAAGGTAAAGTACAATGTATTACTGAGCGTAACTATAAGCACAACATAATTTCAAAGAAGAGTCATTTTTGACTCAAGATATTAACTTTGTTTCTTTCTCCACAGATGTTGCAAGAGCTGCTGTGTTTCTCTGGCACTTTCTGTTTGCATATCTAATTGAGGGGATCAGGGACTTCTGTAAAGGATAATGGATCCATAAGTTAATTCAAGATTTGGCTTTAATTGAGAGATACAGGTGGTTTATTATAGACAACATTCATACTGGTCATCTTTCTTTCCTTATTATATCTGACTGTTGTTGCACTGACTATTATATCTGCTGAAAGAGGAGTATAAAGGAGAAATTCCATTTTGGTTGATATGTATGATGAGGCAATAAATGAGTTACGTGGCCAATTTGTTTGAATGAAATTGTAAATACATTCAATGAGAATGTGATTATGAATTTCATGAGAATAGCCCATTAGTGTTATTTTTCTTCAATGGAAGTTCAAATTGCATTACGAGGTTGAGTAAAACATTTTGATCAGCTACAAAACAAAAAAACAACATGAAAGACGATACCCAGATTTTCTTGAGCAGACCAAATAAAATTGATATGTAGAGAAGTTTGCTTCATTTCTCTGATATTTTCATTTTTAGAAAAGGAAGAAAAGGAAAATAATCAGACATTGTGACTTTACAGACAAAACTATATTTACAAGCACGTTTATCAAAATAAGCCATCAACATCATAGCTGCTTAATAATGATGGTTTTGTATATTCACCAAGTAATGCTTTGTCAAACTGATTGCATTAGACAGGTCTATTTGTTGCTTATTTCTTGTATTAACTTGCTTTCTATTTCAGCAGTACTGCTGTGCCAAGACTCTGCATATGTTATTAACACAATGCACTTGCTTGCCAAATGAATCTTTTCATTTGCACTGTACTCTGGCAACCATTTGCATGTTGAGCAGGTGGTAAGGGAGTTTTAATAGGTGAACTGAAACAAGGTCCAAATAGATGGTGACGTCTATTTGCAATGAATAACAAAGGCTTAGTATGATGCAAGATAAAACCAAGTTGGGGCTAGTTTCCAAGTATGTGCCAACAGATAGGACTCTCAGTTACCCCAGGATCATCAGCGCAATTCTCAATTATTTCCCCTGCTGACTTCAATGAATGGAACATGGTGCGAAATACAATTATAATTTTCTAACTTGCAATTCTGTTTTAAATTATTATGATTTTCCTTACAATCAAGTTACCACAGACCTTCTGTGTGGCCACTTTGAAGAAGGATAGAATCTGATAAAGTCCAGTAGGTGCTATCTTCAATCGGGACATAATGCTGATATTCCACATTTAATGTCCACTTCAGAATCTACAATCAATATTTGATGCTGAAGTCAATTTTATTTTCCTTTTACAACCACTTAATTAAAAACTGAGCACTAGTTTACGTTAACTCTTTCAAAGTCATATATATATATATATATCCTGCTGGGAGTACTTAGCATTTTGAAATGGTGACATGTCTTGTGGTACAACATGGGAACCTCTATGATTACAACTGACACCATAAGATTGGCCAAAACTGGTAATTTAAAATGAACCTTTTCTGACTTCTTGTGTTCAACGTTCTAATGGAAAAGTGTGAGGATATTTGACTATCAGGCATACAGGTCGTTTTGCTATAATGCGCGTTTTGTTAATGCGAATTCACCATAACATGTTCAATGAACTGGGGACACTGTTTCTAAAGCGTGTATTGGTTATGATGTGATTTCGGCCTCATTAGCTTAAATGGTGCTGCTATTACACAATTTTCTTAGAACATGGGATTGCACAAGAAAGGAATTACCGCGTTATTGCAGAATGGTCTGTAGTTTACTTGCAATAAGAATGCCACAAATGCATCAGAGAGATATATCTAGAGGTTCATATTAGGAGTTATTTTGTGGAATACTTACTTGAAGCAGAGATGTAGTCTACCAGATTTTGTATAATGCTTTGATATTACAAGGGGAATTCATGATATACTTATTGGTGTCTTTCAAAACTTATTAGCATGGTATCATAATACAGAATACTAAAACAAAGTATCCTTACATTTGTTAACAGCTGTAAATTATAAACAGTAAAAAGAAACAACTGAGAAGATCAAATAGAACTATGTCTTAAACATTTTCAATTAAAGGGGGGGTTCAAAGGTCTATCATTCCATGTGAAATATTCATCTTGGGAACCATCAGAAAATTATGCTAAATTAAAAGAGGGAAAGGAAAATAAAGCAGTTTTCTGGCAGTAAACTGAAAACAGTAAATCTAACTGAAAATGTTTGAATTTATATAAGAAAGTGTCCAATGGGTCAGAACACAAAGCCTATTGAAAGGATTACAAAGATAACAATTCATTTAATGTTTTGCAACTGCACCAAAAAATGGAAAATGAATAAGTTTGAAAGAAGGAAGGAAAAAAACAGAAATAGATCAGGGGACTAAATCATTAGGCTGAAAATGCAGTGTGAATATTCACTATAAAACGTGTCATTTGACCCCCACTAGTATATAAGATCAATGGGAGCTAAGCCAATCTCAGGCACCTGCCAGAGCAGAGGACTGGAAATAGGAGGAAAATTCCAGATCAATCAGAGATTATCTGGGTCCTCCAGCCTTTTGATTAGGAGTTACTGTTGGACTACAGCAGGTCTCAGATTAATTCCTATGCTTTCTACCACACTCATGTCTGACAACTGAGGTGTGCCAGAAGATTTCAGGACCATAAATTGCAGTAACATGAGAGTTTCTAGCAAAGTGCAATCATAACCTAAAGCTTGCTTCTTTATGCAGCATTCCAGTTTCGGGAGATTGTTAATAAACTTTCCCCAACAGGACTTTCTCAAATTGGATTAACATTATTACTCATTTGCTTCTCTACATAAAAGCTTGAATTCTGCTGCTGCTGTTTACTTACACATTGAAAAGATTGAGGCCGATACGATACAAGCGTTTGCGGATGATGTCAGTAGACAGCGTTGGTGACTTGCAGCTGCTTGGATTCTCACAGTGGTATCTGGGCATGCTCAATATCATGGCATGCAATGCCTCCTTCGAAGAGACTTCAGATGGTGACTTAGCAGAGATGGAGGTTGTACTGCTGCTGCTGAGTTGTTCTGCATTGTCCAAACGATTAGATTCCAACTGAGGATCTGGCATTATTCCATTGTTATGGTCAATTTGAATATTCTGCATTGCCAATTGGTTCTGCCCCACCAAATCCCCTCCTAGTCCATTGGAGTTGATATTAACATTCAGTTCTGTGAAAGGATGATTATTTTGAATGATCATCTGTTCTTGTTCTGAAGAAGAACTTTGGGAACCTTTCTCTCTCTCTTCCCTTGGACTCTGCTCATCTTTAGCAACTACAACATTCTGCTCAGACTCTGGTGGAGCACTCTCACAGTTTGCCATGGCAACTGAAGCTGATTCCATGAGGGAAGAAACGGACATGTTTTTGTTTTCGATATGGAAGGTGACATCCCTGAAGGCCATCATAAGCGTACTCCCACTTTGTGCAAGGCCATCTTCCAGTTTGTCATCACTGCCTTCTTGTCCTGTTTTCCCCATCTCACCTCCTGACCTGTCCTGCATCGATGCACTGCTGAAAGTCTCTGTGAATTGATAACTACTGCCATCTTGCAGCGAACACATTGTCTTCAAGCTCCAGGAGCTGAGAGCATCATCAATTGACTTTGCTAGTGATTTAACTTGCTCTGTGAAGGAGTCCTCAAGTTCAGTCAGAGCCCCACTGATACTTGCAGGTAAAGATGGTGACCGCACCAGAGGGATTCCTGCAAAATTATACCCTTCCATTAAACTCTCTGCATTCTGTAACCTGACCTTTCGTAGAGAAATGCGTCTGGGCATGCGGCTTTCCAGCAAGGAATTCCGAATCTTTTCAAAGTTCTTGCTGAGTTGGTACTGACGGAAGGCTGTTTGGATGGTACAGGCAGCCCGGCGAGATACCAAATGGCCTCCATATTTGTGTTCCAGCATTTCAATCTGAAACAGGAGAGATACGGGATATCAAACACCATTCTGAACATAGCTCTCAACATAGAAAACCTCAAATAATGATACTGCTCATTTGTATATAAGTACATATACTGTATGAATGGGAAATGTCTAAGAATTCCCACCTTAAGGTTTCATCTTTTTCAGACTTTCATTCACCTTACCTGGTTAGAGGGAGATTACTTCTTCACAGAAAAAAAAACCTTACCACAAAACTCTATAAATGAGTTGCTGTAATGTCATCACACTAGAACACTACTTAACTGCACTGCAACTTCTCATATTGAAAATTCAACACAACAGCATATGGAACATGTTAAGACTCCTCACAGTTGTTGAGCGTATCAACTCATCCACATGAGGAATTGCAAACTCCGGCCTAGTTTAAGTATTGTGATTTCCTGTCTGCAGGGATCACTGTCAGAGGGCACTTGTACTGCGCAGCATTATCAACTTAGAAAAGCAGGAGGCTGAAGATCACAGCAAGCCAGCCAGCATCAGGAGGTGGAGAAATCAACATTTTGGGTGTAACCCTCCTACTTTGCCATCTCCTGATGCTGCCTGGCTAGCTGTTCTCTTCCAGCCTCCTGAATGTCTCCCTTGGATTCCAGCATCTGCAGTTTTTTTGTCTCTGGTTACTTTCAACAGCTTAATGAAAGGCAAGCAGTGAAGTGAAAAACAGAAACAGAAGGATGGAGACATTGAAAAATAAATGGGAGGTTTGCGTGGGGGGAGGGTGGATTTAAAAGCAGGGAAGAGAGGAGAGAAGAATACAATGTTTTGTAAAATACATTCAGTGTTAGTTTTGCTCCATGGCAACATTCGGTCTTAGGCTCAGAGCCCATTCTGGGAATTCAGTCTAAATCTCAGATGAAATCTCAGTACCTGTATAGTGAAGTAGTGCTATTGCTTCCAGGCTACAGTCTTTGAAGGGAGATGCTAAGCTGATGCTTCAGTTCAGTTGGTTGTAAAGTTATCTCATGGCATTCTCCAATATTATGACCAACTCGTGTTGAATTCCTCAAATTCCTCAAACCAGCGCATCTCAACATATGTACTGATCGTCCATCTCATTGCCATTGTGAGCCCTTGTGTACAAGGTAGTTGCCATAATTTGAACTCCAATGTCTGAACTCCAAAATGTATTCATTAAACCAGTTTACATCAGCCCAATCTTGAAAGGAGCAACATAAATGCAAGTCCTTTTGCTTGAATGCTAAGGTCATGTGATCACATCTTGTTTCTTACAAAACATTCTTGGGATTTTTGTTCGCTGTTGTAATTGCTCAATTAAGATGAACTGGCTTTCCAAATTATAATTAAATAAAAGCTGGGATTGTGGGGTGATGAAAATTTATTTTACTCAACAAGTCTGGGTATGTATTGCCTAAAATATTGGTGAAAACTGATTCACTAGCTACTTTGAAGGGAGAAGGCAATTTTGCAAAGTTGATGGATTGATAGCCTGTCCAGTCAGAGACAATGTGCTGAAAGGTCACTTTCTGTACTATATAATTCCATGAGGTAAAAACAATGACTGCAGATGCTGGAAACCAGATTCTGGATTAGTGGTGCTGGAAAAGCACAGCAGTTCAGGCAGCATCCAAGGAGCTTCGAAATTGACCTTTCGGACAAAAGCTCTTCATCAGGAATAAAGGCAGTGAGCCTGAAGTGTGGAGAGATAAGCTAGAGGAGGGTGGGGGTGGGGAGAAAATAGCATAGAGTACAATGGGTGAGTGGGGGACTTGTCCTACCTGCCTGTCTCCTTTTCCACCTATCCACTCCACCCTCTCCTCCCTGACCTATCACCTTCATCCCCTTAATGTTTCGGATCGAGTGATCCTTCTTCAGAACAGAAACGTTAACTCAGATTTCTCACCACAGATGCTGCCTGACCTGCTGAGTTTTTTCAGTAATTTCTGTTTTTGTTTCTTAAGTGCTACAGGCCTTTCATTCTGACATAATAAAAGCAAAATACTGTGCATGCTGTAAATCTGAAATAAAAGTAGAAAAATTGGAGAAACTCATCAGGTCTGGCAGTGGAGAAAGAAGCAGAATTAGTGATTCTGGTTGAGCCTTCTTCAGAAATGAAATGTGTTAAAAAAAGCTGTGGGTTTTATGCTGCTGACAAAGGGGGAGAAGCAGTGAGAGGATCAGATGGTGAGGGTGCTCAGAGCACCAAAGAGATTTGCTCATGGTGGTAAAGGAGCGATTGAGATGTAAAGTAAGTCTTAACAATAAGATTGAATAGGAGAAAATAGGTCGCCTATTTAAACAAAGCCCCAAGGACAATGTTGCAGTTTCTAACACTTGCCCCTTTAATTCTTCCTCTTCATTCTCCTAACTGCTGAAATGACTCAGCATTGAATTCAACTTCAGAGAATAAACACTTTTCTCCATTTTGATTATCCGCATCCCCCCATCACTTCTTGTTTGTGTATTGTTGGCTTTGTCTCAGAGAGCTGACCTATTTTCTCCTATTCAAACCTACCATTAACACCAATTTTCAATCATTTCCTTTACAACCATTAGCATTCCCTTTGTCTCTTCCTCTGGGCACCCTCACCATCTATTCCACTCACTGCATGCCCCCTACTTTTGTCAACAGCATAAAACCCTTCATTTTCCAGACCCTTTCAGTCTTTACACTCAAAATGTCAACTTTGTTTTTCTTCCCACAGTTACTGCCAGACCTGCTGCTCCAGCATTTCCTTTTTTGATTGTAGAATGTGCACTGTTGCTGGAGTATTCAGGTTCAGGACCAGTTTCTTCAGTTCAAAATGCTATTGGGCACCTGTGCCAATATTGGTTCATGTTGGGCACCCACCAGAGCAAGAAAACACAACAGAGTCGTGCTGACCAACTACTGGCAAATGTGCTGCAAGGCTGCAATCTTCCCATGCTGCTAGCTGAGCTCTTTCCAATCTAAGCCAAGCTAACGTCTGCTGGTCAGGAGGTCAGTTTACGTCTTCTCACCTATTATTATACTGGTTAACAATCAGATTCTTGGCCAAAGCCAAAACATCTCCCAGCTAAGGAGCCTGCTCACCAGCCATTGTCTGATCCAGGGTATCATATTTTAAAGTTGAAGGAGGTCCTACTTCAAACAAAAGTCAGCAAAAATTAGGAGTAAAGCAAAAAATTGGCACATCAGGATTCTAGCCTAATTTGTGAGCTTTAAAGCACACTTGTCCTACTTGCCAACCTGCAGCAAGGTGTCAAAATCAGAAATCAGTGTGATTTTTTTAACAATCAAAGAGAAAGAAAAAAAGTGTTCATTGCAGCTGGTTTAGTTTAGCAAATTTGTTAGAGGTAAAAACAATGACTGCAGATGCTGGAAACCAGATTCTGGATTAGTGGTGCTGGAAGAGCACAGCAGTTCAGGCAGCATCCAAGGAGCAGCAAAATCGATGTTTCGGGCAAAAGCCCTTCATCAGGAATAAAAGGCAGAGAGCCTGAAGCGTGGAGAGATAAGCTAGAGGAGGGTGGGGGTGGGGAGAAAGTAGCATAGAGTAAAATAGGTGAGTGGGGGAGGGGATGAAGGTGATAGGTCAGGGAGGAGAGGGTGGAGTGGATAGGTGGAAAAGGAGATAGGCAGGTAGGACAAGTCCAGACAAGTCATGGGGACAGCGCTGAGCTGGAAGTTTGGAACTAGGGGGAGGTGGGGGAAGGGGAAAATGAGGAAACTGTTGAAGTCCACATTGATGCCCTGGGGTCCGAGGCGGAAGATGAGGCATTCTTCCTCCAGGCGTCTGGCGGTGAAGGAGGCCCAGGACCTCCATGTCCTCGGCAGAATGGGAGGGGGAGTTGAAATGTTGGTCCACGGGGCGGTGTGGTTGATTGGTGTGGGTGTCCCGGAGATGTTCCCTAAAGCGCTCTGCTAGGAGGCGCCCAGTCTCCCCAATCTAGAGGAAACCGCATCGGGAGCAACGGATACAATAAATGATATTAGTGGATGTGCAAGTAAAACTTTGATGGATGTGGAAGGCTCCTTTAGGGCCTTGGATAGAGGTGAGGGAGGAGGTGTGGGCGCTGGTTCCTGTGGTGGCAGGGGAAGGTGCCAGGATGGGAGGGTGGGTCGTAGGGGGGAATGGACCTGACCAGGTAGTCACGGAGGGAACGGTCTTTGCGGAAGGCGGAAAGGGGCGGGGAAGGAAATATATCCCTGGTGGTGGGGTAATTTTGGAGGTGGCGGAAATGTCGGCGGATGATTTGGTTTATGCGAAGATTGGTAGGGTGGAAGGTGAGCACCAGGGGCGTTCTGTCCTTGTTATGGTTGGAGAGATGGGGTCTGAGGGCGGAGGTGCGGGATGTGGACGAGATGCATTGGAGGGTATCTTTAACTAAGTGGGAAGGGAAATTGCGGTCTCTAAAGAAGGAGACCATCTGGTGTGTTCTGTGGTGAAGCTGGTCCTCCTGGGAGCAGATACGGCGGAGGCAAATTTGTTGTCAGCAGGGGCTATTGCCAAACAATGTTTTTGATAAAGAAGAGGATGAAACTGTAAAAGTATTCTAGAAGATAATACAGTAACCTTAGTTGAGGCATATCTCATTATACCATGATTTCCTAGTGCTTCTGTACAATAACACAGGCAGTTTCTACATAGATGAGCTATTACAATGATATAACTCTCCAAATTCTGAGCCAATGTTTTTGTCGCATGGACATTACTATCACAGGGGAAACAACAATGCTAGAATCAAAAAGTCACAGATCAGTGGTGTCCTTCAAATGAATTACCATGTTTCTTCAAAGTACAGTCAATGAGAGAAGGTTTCCTGAAGTTTTGATGAGATTAGATTAGATTAGATTCCCTACAGTGTGGAAACAGGCCTTTCGGCCCAACAAGTCCACACTAACCCTCTGAAGAGTGACCCACCCAGACCCATTTCCCTCTGACTAATACGCCTAACACTATGGGCAATTTAGCATGGCTAATTCACCTGACCTGCACATCTTTGGACTGTGGGAGGAAACCGGAGCACCTGGGGGAAACCCACACAGACACGGGGAGAATGTGCAAACACCACATTGTGCATCCTTTCTATTCCTGCTTAACAATATTCATCACTGAACGTTCATCATCATTCCAGAACATGAAAATCATTCAAATCTTGATGGTTAAAAATGACAGCAATTCCCACGATATTCCTCATCAGAATAATTGCTAAACTGTATAAAATCCCCAGGAGAAAGAAGATGCAAATTGCCGTGTCATTATGATTAATTACCATGAAAGAAACAGCTTAGCATCTCTCTAAACATCCTCACCTTGTATTACCTTCAATGTTCTTCAAAAAACAATTATCTCTTCAGTTAGACCTTTGGCCACCTCCCACCATTTCCCTACTACTTGGGTCTGATTACAAACCGTCATGTATGTTTGGAAGTTCTGTCACATTAGAAAAGCTATAACATTGCAGGTTGTTATTATTGAGTGGCACTGAAACAACAGTCTGATCAACAGATTCAGATGAACTCCAACCAGGAGATTGAAGCTTGTCTGGTTTATCAGCTTCATATGAACCAGTAATTGCACTATGGATTTTACTTGAGGCTTCGTAACCTTATAATGTTATGGTCACGTTTCAAGTTAGAAGTCTTGCCTGCATGTGCAATATTCCAAATCTCCCAACATTCTGAAAATGTACCTTATCTTTCATCTCCCTCCTCCCTACACTGCCTCTCAGATCAGTCTGCAAGCAAAATGTAATGAATGTTTACAAAGCCAACAGGATGATATATAGTGTTAGAATCGGAGCAGTTCAATAGGCTCACAACTCTTGCATGAAGAAAGAGCATGTTATTGTGAATGCACAAAGAATGTTTCACCTGTACATTTTGCCCATGGAAAAATGTTAGAGCTGCAATTGAAATAACAATGATCAAATTATTTGATAAGGCCCACTTTGGATGGTGGGGGTGGGGGGGGAGGGTTGCAATTCATGATCTGACTTCATCTGTTCCTTTTGAGGCAGACAACATTCAAATTTCCTGATGCTCAAAACATTTAAATAAGAGAGCAAGTATGGCTGACACTGTTGCTACCTGAGCATTCAGCAGAGCTCCCAGCATCATGCACTACTAGCAATTGCTACAGCAATGCCTTTTCTCAATTAAGTCCACAGCTCTTATATTCATTCGGAGGAAACTGCTGCTGCTGATTGGCTGCAAGCAGGAGCTGCATAAATGGAGCACCAGGATAGTATGACATCTCCCAGGTTCTTCAATTTAATACTGAGTTATAACTGGAGGAGAATAAGATGGAGGAAAGTCTGAAGTTCACAAGGTTTTGGAGGGGAGATGACAGGAAGCTCTCAAAGATAACCTCTGCATCACCATTCTCTCACTCTGCTCAATTTACCACATTTAGTCGTCCACATTTCATAGCAAACAGATTCAGACTTTAATATCACATCGTGAAGTTAACACTGTCCAGTAAAATTAACCTCCTCCTCACCTTCTATTGTTTAAAGAGTCTGTCACATTGTGTTGAATCATGCACCTGCCATAGTTGAATAGCTGCAGATTTGTGGAAACAATGGAACTATTTTCTAATCAACCAGCGCAGAGCTGTTATTGCACACCTTTGGGCCAAATGGGACTTAAAGCCAGGAGGGCTGCTATGTGGGTATGTGCCAGAATATGGTATTGTGCTAGCATGGACCAGTGTGATTCCAAAGGCCTTTGACTTCCATAGAATGAACTCTAGTACACAACAGAGCTAGTTTCCTCATTCACCGAGCCCAAAAATATCTCAGCTTGAAAGAGGAGCAACTTCACAGTTTACTTTCTCGATAAAACTGCTACCAAGGGGTTTAATTGATTTGTATTATATGTCACAAGATTAAGACACCTGATCATTTAAAGGATGCCATGCAAGAGTTCAGTGGCCTTTCGCTGTATGACTTGAGTTCAAACCAGCCTTATGTATAACAGGAATGTTTTTCTTTGCATTAATAACAGCAAATCAGTTTTGTAGTGTTTCACCCTAGGTCTCAGGAAATGGCTGTTTCATTTCACAATGCTTTGATAAGGTTAGAATCAAGATACTTTGGGGTAATAATTTTAAGTTTTGCTAAGTCAACACTTTTTGTTTTGCCTTCATAAGTCTAGGACGCAAGAAATGAGATATAAAAAAAAGGGAACACCAATCTACACAGCATGAGAAGAACTGTTGATTGGTTGAGCCACCGTCACCTCAGAGATGACAATAGTAGCCCAATCATTCAGCACCTTCTTCTCATGATGTATAAATTGGTGTCCTATTGTTTAAGTCTATTTCTTGCATCTCAGTCCTTGTAAATGCAAGACAAAAAAGGTTCAACTTTGTATCTCCTTTTATAATGTTTAAGTATGGTAAAGATTTTCCAGCTTTCAAGTGAAATCCATGTAAAAACTCAAAAATATGTTCTACAAGGAACACTATACAGAGGAAATCTTGCCAAATATACTTCCAATATTAATGCAAGAGTTAACAAGATCACAATAGTATAGCAAGAAATGTATTATCCCATTCCTGGAGCACAGATTTAGTCTTCCAGAGACCTGGAAGAGTCTGGGAACCCTTTATAATTAACTAATGTGATACTGTGACTTGTCTGATAGAACAACCCTTCTGAAGCAAGATGAGATTGATTGCCAAACATTTGTTCACCATCCTGACCAATCATTCAAGTTCAGGCTCATTACCTCTACAGCCACCAAAAAGGAAAATGCAGGTGATGCTGCAGTGGGAGAAGAGAAGGGAACAGGTTAAAACAAGGCAGGAAAGCCCCAAAGATTCTAGAATGATGAATGTCTAATCGCCTTGGTTCAGAATAAGATCCAAATATTTAGTTTTTGGGGACTAAAGAGAGGAAAATGTGGTCACCCATACTTCCCACCCTCGAGAAGGCCGCTTGGCAGTGTATTTCTTTCGGATTGCCCACTGGTCTACCTTCTTCTAGTGGGATCATCAATATAACAAAGAATTGGTTAGGTTTGCAGTCTGTTGTCATCGATTGTATGACATCTTGCCCTCCTCATGTTTGTGAGCATTGTTGAGTGGTGCAGCTATTGCGTTTGAATAGTTGACAGTGTGTGCAATCTATGAGATGTGGGTAAGAAGCCAAGTATCTGAGGGTGAAGTGAAGCTATGGATGTCAAATCCAAATCATGAATGACAGAGATTGCTGATAGGTTGAGTGAATGAGGTATAGTGGGATGAACAGAATGTGAGACTGGAGTGCAGTGTGTAATATTTGATGATGCATTCACCAACCTTGACATGCTTGTAAGATCATTGTTCTTGTCATACTACAGCCATGTTATCAGGGCTATACTGTTGGCGTATGTGACCAGAGACCGTCCTTGACCAATGTTGCAGAGACCATCTCTCAACCATGACACTTCCAGCACCAAGGCCTCTAGTGAAAGCTTTGAGAAACCTGAAGATTGAACCTTCTCTTTAAGTGATGCTAGGCATAGGCATTTCTGGGTTCAGACTGCGTGCAGCAACTCAATAGTAAGTGTTAGTGTTGGGTTACACACTGCAATCAATAAAATTAAAAGGTAGCTTTGCAAACAAAGGGTGCAGGCTAATATCATGTCATAATTTTAAGGGTTATTCAGTTTTGTCCACTAAATTCACTTCAGTCATATTTATTACCTCTTAAAATGACTCATGTATCAATCAGGTATATTGCAGCAATACTGGGGAAGCAAAGAAGTAAAGTAAATTGAACTACAATAGCTACGTCAGCCAAAAGTTATGTTGTAAGGGCATCAACAACTCCGAGTGTTATTGATGTTTTACAAGAACAGCAGAGTCGGAAAATAATGAGAAATTCACCTTGTATGTGCCAGCATTCTAGGTTGCACTATAGTTTGTTCATTTTGCCTCCAGGCCATTTTATTTCTGTTTTATTTCTGTTTCCCAGATTTTTCTGATTTCTGCATATATATTAATTACCCAATATGAGTGACAATAGTGCTAGGAAAGTAATACTTTAAAATGACAGGCTCCCAGTGGTAAACAACATTAGTGTTGACTGTGCTGTATCGAGCCTAAGAATGCACTGGGAGTTTGTCATTTCAAAGTATCCCTTCCCCAACGCCATAGCCCCTTGCACTCGGCCAATCTCTGGGTTTTAGGAATGTACATGATGGGGAGCATTGCCCAGTTGTGTATGTCCATTTTTTTTTGAGAGGATGAAATAACTGCGCAGAAGGTGTGTGTTCATTAAGCAAGTGATTGTGGGTAATTGATTGATTAAACACCTAAGTAGACATGAAAGGGGGACAGAATGAACCAATGTGTGGAAACAGCTGGAAGACTGAGCAGTTAATAAACTCTATCCAAAAGAAATTGCTCTTGGTTTCTTTCTCACCAACTGGCTTGGATCTGAATTGATTGTAGAACACTGCTTGGGATGGCAATTATAAAACAGGATAACAACCTGTTCAGCTAAATCCCTGCATTCATCAAACTAAAGTTTGAAGATCAACAGAAGAGTGGATTTTGTTGATGTGCTGTATGAGTGGTGAGATAGATACGGGGGAGGGTTTATTGTGGAGGGAAAAAGGAAGTATGCTTGAAAATACTCACTGTTCACCTGTCAGTTAGAAATAAATCTGGCCCTGTAGATGACCTAGGGACACTAACATCAACCCTCTGCCCTCTTCCCCCTCCCACTAAGCATGACTTAGAAATTCTAGATCTATAGATGAAAAGAGATCTCCTGCTCTGGCAGAGAAGGGAATTGGGAAGAAAAAGGGAAATAATTTCAATTCACATTTCTAACCTTTACAGAGAAAAATATTGTGCAACAACCCACACCCCACAGTGCCTCTGAGCAAGTTTCCTTACCTTTACATCCACCCCAAGCTTCACCCTCACCACCAATCTTTATTTTGCACCTCCCTTTTTTATGAAACTCTATTTAGCCTCAATTAAAAGGTTGGGGGTCCTCATGAAATAGGAAGGCAACTTAATTTTGAGGGGTTGTAGCCATCCAGAACCATGACACCTTTCCATTTAATTTAATAGAACATAGAACATAGAACATAGAACAATACAGCACAGAACAGGCCCTTCGGCCCACGATGTTGTGCCGAACTTCTAACCTAGATTAAGCACCCATCCATGTACCTATCCAAATGCCGCTTAAAGGTCGCCAATGAATCTGACTCTACCACTCCCACGGGCAGCGCATTCCATGCCCCCACCACTCTCTGGGTAAAGAACCCACCCCTGACATCTCCCCTATACCTTCCACCCTTCACCTTAAATTTATGTCCCCTTGTAACACTCTGTTGTACCCGGGGAAAAAGTTTCTGACTGTCTACTCTATCTATTCCTCTGATCATCTTATAAACCTCTATCAAGTCACCCCTCATCCTTCGCCGTTCCAACGAGAAAAGGCCGAGAACTCTCAACCTATCCTCGTACGACCTACTCTCCATTCCAGGCAACATCCTGGTAAATCTTCTCTGCACCCTCTCCAAAACTTACACATCTTTCCTAAAGTGAGGCGACCAGAACTGCACACAGTACTCCAAATGTGGCCTAACCAAAGTCCTGTACAGCTGCAACATCACTTCACGACTCTTGAATTCAATCCCTCTGCTAATGAATGCTAATACTCCATAGGCCTTCTTACAAACTCTATCCACCTGAGTGGCAACCTTCAAAGATCTATGTACATAGACCCCAAGATCCCTCTGTTCCTCCACCTGACCAAGAACCCTACCATTAACCCTGTATTCCGCATTCTTATTTGTTCTTCCAAAATGGACAACCTCACACTTGGCAGGGTTGAACTCCATCTGCCACTCCTCAGCCCAGCTCTGAATCATATCTAAGTCCCTCTGCAGCTGACAACAGCCCTCCTCACTGTCCACAACTCCACCTATCTTTGTATCATCTGCAAATTTACTGACCCACCCTTCGACTCCCTCATCTAAGTCATTAATAAAAATTACAAACAGCAGAGGACCCAGAACTGATCCCTGCGGAACTCCACTTGTAACTGGACTCCATGCTGAATATTTACCATCTACCACCACTCTCTGACTTCGACCGGTTAGCCAGTTTTCTATCCAATTGGCCAAATTTCCCTCTATCCCATGCCTCCTGACTTTCCGCATAAGCCTACCATGGGGAACCTTATCAAATGCCTTACTAAAATCCATGTACACTACATCCACTGCTCTACCCTCATCCACATGCTTGGTCACCTCCTCGAAGAATTCAATAAGACTTGTAAGGCAAGACCTACCCTTCACAAATCCGTGCTGGCTGTCCCTAATCAAGCAGTGTCTTTCCAGATACTCGTAAATCCTATCCCTCAGTACCCTTTCCATTACTTTGCCTACCACAGAAGTAAGACTAACTGGCCTGTAATTCCCGGGGTTATCCCTATTCCCTTTTTTGAACAGGGGCACAACATTCGCTACTCTCCAGTCCCCTGGTACCACCCCCGTTGCCAGTGAAGACGAGAAGATCATTGCCAACGGTACTGCAATTTCCTCTCTTGCTTCCCACATAATCCTAGGATATATCCCGTCAGGCCCGGGGGACTTGTCTATCCTCAAGTTGTTCAAAATGTCCAACACATCTTCCTTCCTAACAGGTATCTCTTCTAGCTTATCAGTCCGTTTCACACTCTCCTCTTCAACAATACGGTCCCTCTCGTTCGTAAATACTGAAGAGAAGTACTTGTTCAAGACCTCTCCTATCTCTTCCGACTCAATACACAGTCTCCCACCACTGTCCTTGATCGGACCTACCCTCGTTCTCGTCATTCTCAGGTTTCTCACATACGCATAGAATGCCTTGGGGTTATCCTTGATCCTATCCGCCAAGGATTTTTCATGCCCTCTCTTAGCTCTCCTAATCCCTTTCTTCAGGTCCCTTCTGGCTATCCTGTATCCCTCCACTGCTCTGTCTGAACCCTGTTTCCTCAACCTTATGTAAGCCTCCTTCTTCCTCTTTACTAGACATTCAACCTCCCTCGTCAACCAAGGCTCCCTCACACGACCATTTCTTTCCTGCCTGATCGGTACATACATATCAAGGACACGTCGTATCTGCTCCTTGAAAAAGTTCCACATTTCCACCACATCCTTCCCTGACAGCCTATGCTCCCAACGTATGCTCCTCAAATCCTGTCTTACAGCATCGTAATTTCCCTTCCCCCAATTGTAAAAACTTCCTTGTTGTGCGCACCTATCTCTCTCCATAACCAAGGTGAAAGTCACAGAATTGTGGTCACCATCACCAAAATGTTCACCCACTAACAAGCCCACCATTTGTCCCGGCTCATTACCGAGTACCAAATCCAATATAGCCTCCCCTCTGGTTGGACAATCTACATACTGCGTTAGAAAAGCTTCCTGGACACACTGCACAAACACCGCCCCATCCAATCTACTTGATCTAAAGAGCTTCCAATCAATATTTGGGAAGTTGAAGTCGCCCATGACTACGACCCTGTGGCTTCTGCACCTTTCCAAAATCTGTTTCCCAATCTGTTTCTCCACATCTCTGCTGCTATTGGGGGGCCTATAATAAAAACCCAACAGGGTGATTGCACCTTTCCTATTTCTGACTTTAGCCCATACTACCTCCAGAGGCAGATCCCCCTCAAACTTCCTTTCTGCAGCCGTTATACCATTTCTAATTAGCAATGCCAACCCCCTCCTTTTTTACCACCCTCCCTAATCTTACTGAAACATCTGTAACCAGGAACCTCCAACAGCCATTCCTGTCCCTCATCTATCCATGTTTCCGTGATGGCCACAACATCGTAGTCCCAGGTACCGATCCACGCCTTAAGTTCACCCACCTTATTTCTGATACTCCTTGCATTGAAGTATACGCACTTGAGCCCATCTCTGTGTCCGCAAGTAGTCCCTGTCAGTGCTACCTTCTCCACAGCCTCCCTACAGTCTTGGACATCCTGAAACAATTCCAGGAAACAAGACACAAACTTGATTCTGCTCAGCCAACAACTGAGTCAATTAATGACCAACTAAGGGCCTAATTCTGCCTTGACTGCAATTATCACAGGTCGAGCTGGGACAAGTAAGAATCAACCAATCAGAGACCTCATTGTACCATGATTGTTTGGGGGTTGGGGGTTGGGGGTTGGGGGTTGGGGGTTGGGGGGAGGGGGGGGTGGAGTGGAGGCAGGTCCCTCAATTTTCAATAGTTTACTCTTGATCTCATGCCCCCTTTCCCCATGAAATCCAAGCCCAGACACCACACAAACAAAAGCACTTGCCTGACACTTTGCTCTTCACAATATTTCTCCTCATTCCAAACGGCAGCCACAATCTCCTCAGTGGCATGGCCGAGTGCAAAACTGATTGCCTCTGATTGGCCAGCAGCTCTCGCTGGCCTGGACATCAAGCCCAAAGGTCTTGACTTCAAAGGAAAGTCCGCCACTGTTCTCTAAACCACCTGATTGCAAGAATATATGACAGCCCTTGCTCTCTGAAGAGTCAGCTTCAGGTACTTTGCAATCTTTTGAGCAAATGGGTGAGACCCTGACAGAAACAGAAAGTTTCACCTGTTGTGAATAATTCTGGGCACCGCATTTTAAGAAGGCTTCAGAGGGGACGCAGAAAACATCTGGCAAAATGGTTCCTGAGATGAGGGATTTTAGTCACAAGGATAGATTCAAGAAGCTGGCGTTATTCTCTTTAGAGAGAAGATTGAGGGGTGTACTGGTAACACATTCAAAATCATGAGTAATCTGGGCAGAGTAGACTGATGAAACATTGGCTGAATAATAATATCTTTTCATCAATGGTGGTGCTGTGCTACACCAGTCTTACATCACTCAGGCATTAAATATTATTAAACGTATTAAATTATTATTCTTATTTAATGCTTATGCTCCAACCAATTTAACTTCTCAGTTTTGTACTTCCATTGAATTTTACCTCAGTTAAAAACAACAACAAAAGTGGAAAGAATCACAAAGAAAAAAAAAATCGGATGAGAAATGACAATAGAATTGGCCTGGCCAACAATGCACACATCCCATGAATAAATGAAAATGTCTTTAAAATAATACCTGAATTACTTTAGTACACCTTCATCCAATTATCCTGATATTATATTTGAGCTTGATTTCAAGCCACCAACATGAAAATTTCTACTAATTGTGAAGTATAAAGATTTTATAATTAACTAAAATGCACAGTTTACAATGGAGAGACTCAAAATCAAATTCTGCCTCAAGCTACCATGTCCCTGTTTAAGTAATTTGTATCTTCAGCACTTACTGCTGTTGCTACAAGCTATTGTATATTCATGTTTTGTTTTAATGTCAGTGAAGAAACATTAGGTACATCTTCAACATGTGTTCAAAAGCCAGGGTAACTATTTGGTTTTGCATGGCTTGAAATTCACAGCTGTTCTTGAATATCAGCTTTTTGAAACTATTGACATTTTCCTCGATTGATATATATGTGCAGAGCAAACCCAGATTTTCAAATGAATTGAAACATTTAATTGAAGGAACTTGCAGATAAGCCTTACTGGGGACATGGGAAGACCGTTTCTGACTTCATAATGTATTTTTCATTAAAATTAATTGGCACAGCTCTTATCATTTGTTCTTTACCAGACCAAATCCAGCTTCTCACTGAATGCAACATATCTTCTGGGAATATGGTTGAAAAATTCAAAGAAGTTTTATCAAAGTTTTTATGCCATCAGTTTATTTGCTTCACTTTAGACTGAACTGAGAAGCTGTGGCTTTTATGGACAAATGATAGATAAAGAACAATGTCAGAAATTTTAACAAGAATATGAGTAATTCTATTATTGAAAGGGGAATCCCAAGGGAAAAAAACGTAGCCAGTCACATGAAAGGGATGCTCAGACATAAGGGTCAATTCACTGACCCCCCCCCGGTTTCTAGTTTGGAGCTGTGCTCAAAGAGGTAAGGGTTAGAGCAATAGAGCTTCCTCTGAGAAGTACTCCTTATTCAGAGTGCAGTGTTAGTTCACTTCCCCTTCAAAGGACAGGCAGCAATATGGACAAAGAAATGAGAAAATATGATGAGTGAAACAGATATTTTTAATCAGTAAGACTGACAGCCATTTGGACAGCCACTGTGAACAATGGATATTTAGACAGTAAGATGATATAGAGAAGCATAGACATTTAGACAGGTTTTACCACAAAATCCACTTTCCCTCAAGGTTTGTTGATCTAATGGATTTTCTTCAATTGGAGCACAGTCAATAGTTAATCTCATTCTGACCAGTTATTGAAAATTGTGGGAAAGTGTTTTTTTTACAACAAACCTTCCTCAAAATAGTGTCCTAAATCATTAAGAAGTAACCGGCAGTGGAACACCATTGTAATGCACAAATTTCAGAGTAAACATGTGAAGAACAACAATTTGATGGTCAGATCTTTAAGAGTTGGCTTCTTAAAATAATATACTAATTTTCAGTGTTACTTCCCTGGATTTTGATTAGTATAATTATTTTTGTTGCAGCTAAGTCCAAGGTTTTTGCATAGCAAGATGTACAATTTACTTAGGAGTTCCCCAACCACCTGCTTTAACTTCCACCGTAAATCAAAAGAAACTCCAACGAAAATGCAAAAATGCTCATTAATGCTGCTTCTGTGGAGTCTCCCCTGAAGCTAGAGTTCAAGAGAGCCTGTGTGGGAATTACTTGTAGGAGAAGTTTAATTACAGCTTCATTACCTGGAATAACTTTTCTTCCAGCTGGTGTTTCATTTCCAGCAAGCAATCTGGATAGGTTGAGAATTCCTTTGGGGCTTTCAATGAAAGGTAGCTTTTGGGAGATCAAGGACAATTACACCGCACACATTATACACATATCCATGCTTATATGAGAAGTTGAATTTATTGCTTTGCTTTATTTCCCAGAAGAAGATCCATCTTTGCCACCTCTATTTTACAAGGGAGGCAACCATGTAGCTTTCCACCCCTGGAAACTGGACTGGAGGTAACATATTTATGACTCTATAGCTACATATGAGTGCTGGAGGACTGAAGAACTGCTAATGGAGAAATAATAAGTCACTTAAAAATGAAGGAAGCAGTAGAAGGAAGTCAACCCATGGGTCATTGAGAAACATTCTGAGGAGCAATCTGCTATTTCGGGCAAGAAAGAGTGAAAAAAATCCCTCCAGTTCGAGGCACCCTTTTAGCAACTTTTGAAACTTTTAATTTTAAAATATGGGTCTAGTTTTGGGTGATCTTCAAGGAGGGTTAGAATTCTGCACAAAGTTAATCATTTAAAACTGAGATAAGTGGTTTAATTCCTTTACGTAGGGCTGCTTACTGCTTCAAAGCCTCTCAAGTTAATTTCAGTTCAGAGCTATTTCTGCAATTTAAGAAAAGAACTCTTTGATGTGTTTATGTTCCTTCTTCTGTTGGTAAGTGGTTGCCAAGCTGCTGCCTCCTTTATCACTTGTGTACTTGCCCTGATCTCCCAATCCAAGAAAATGCATGGACGTTACTGCTAAGTTGGTACATAGGAAAACAAACTTGGAAATATGCTTAACTAGATTCTTTACATTCTATAGTGTCTTATGACACCATGAACAATTCCTGACACAGCACCTTAAGAAGGACATATTTGGAGGGAGCACAATACACATTTATTGACTGATGCCTTGACTCCAAGTATTAAATTACAAGGCAAGGTCAGAGATCAGATAAACTAAAGATGTATTCACTGAAGTTTAGAAGACTAAAGGGTGATTTGATCCATGTTTACAAACAATTAATGGCACAGATAAGATAGTTCAATAGTCCAGGACAAGGTAGCATAAATAGTCTAAAAATTAGGGTCCAGCAATTCAGGAGTGAAGTTGGATAACATTTCAACATGGTGGAAGTTTGGAATCTCTTCCTGAAATGGAATTTGGTGTTTAATCAATTGATCATTTTAACTCTGAGATTGAGAGTTTTTTTTAAAACCCAAATGTGTTAAGGAAAATAAGACAAAAGAATTTGGAATTAGGTCACAGATCAACCAGGATCTTATTACATGGTTAAACAGACTCGAAGGGCTAAATGGCCTCCTTCTATTTGTTTTTTAATACAGTCTTACCAAGCAAATAAAGAAAACGTTACAAACATCAGATTGTGGTAAGATAGTTCAGGTAAGAAAGACAAATGAGGAAATATTGTTAAGCTGTAATGGGAGTTCAATAGGTAATTAAATTTTATTAGTAGTATTCAGTGGCTCTGAACATCAGATGGAATAAAAGGCATAATTAAATAGACATGAATTTATGTGGGATGAAAAATGCAGATGAACAAACATTATGAACAGTTATCTACAGTTGTCTTGTGGCACCACTCAAAGCCTTGCCTTGGGCTTTTCAACATTGTTAAATCAACAAACTTTATAAAAAGCCATATACCAAAAAATACAAAAACAAAGACCTCAGGCTGGATTTTCATCTCACAATACAAGTGGATTGGTTTAGGAAATGCTGAACTCAGTTTTCTTTGCTGGAGAAACAATTTTTTCTGCCTCTTGACCCACACCACTTTCATGTGGCCTTTTGGAGAAACAGGAAGGCATTGGGTGCTAAACACTTAACATACCTGAAATTGTGAAGGACCACAGGGAAAAAAAAAGTCTTCCTGCAAATTATTTTCATGTGTTGGCGTGGAATTTGGAAGCCCTAATGAAAATGCAATTCCTTGGAGAGTTTCTAATCAGTGTAGGAAGCCCACTAAGGAGTTGGCAACATTCTGAAAGGTAAGTGTAAATTATTCCACCCCTTCAATTATCAGTATTAGATACTATACTGTCAGAGAGATGTGTTTTGAAGTATTGAATCGTCACAGGCATCTGTCTTGCAAAAGTAAATTGACCCTTACTGTCAATATGCAAATAATCACTGGCATTATAAGAGATTTTTTTCTGGAAAAATTGCCAAAATGCATCTATAAAATAGAGAAAAATATGTTGGCAAATTCTCATCATCATGCTTGCTGCTGTACATTAAATAAACAGATAGCTTTGCCTGTATAAATTAATCCTCCTTTTCATTCAAAAGATAAAAATAAATCTGGGGCCCAGCAGCACTCCAATGATTGTTAGTCAAATCTCCTTTGAAATGAAGAGGACACTTTTTCTTCCAATTTTACACTAATTTAGATTAATTTCAATAATGTTTTGATAACTGTAACCATTATGAATACTAGATTAAGTTCCAAAAACCTTTAGAATACTCAGTTTTGTTTCTTTTACTCAGTTTAGTATACTAACACAGGTTTGTTTTTAATGACATTTCCAAATCATTTCAACTGCTATTGCAAGACTCCTAAGGACAGTCTGTGGTAAGAATGTAAATGGTCTATGGAGTATAGATAGGGACACAGGAAATACATTTTCTTGATCCAGCCAAGGGTGTGGGCTTCGCTAGCTGGGCCAGGATTTACTGCTTATCCCCAGTTGCCCTTGACCAAATGGTAATGAGCTGCCTTCCTGAATTCTTGCAGTCCATTTGGTGTAGATACATCCATAATGTTGTTAGGGAGGAAATTCAAGGATTTTCACTCAGCATGATGATCTGAGGGAAAATAGAGCAGAATTTCACAGAATCCCTACAGTGTGGAAACAGGCCATTTGAGTCTACACTGACCCTCTGAAGAGCATACCCTACCTATTCCTGTAACCTAGATTTCCTTTGGTTAGCCCATCTGTCCCTGGACATTATGGGTAATTTAGCATGGCCAATCCACCTGACCTGCACATCTTTGGATTGTGAGAGGAAACTGAAGCACCTGAAGGAAACCCATGCAGACACGAGGAGAATTGCCAACTCCTTACGGTCACCTGAGGTAGAATTAATCCCAAGCCCTGGCATTGTTTAGGGCTTGCATTTAATTCCCAACCCAAGGAGGAAGCAGTGCTAACCACAGTGCCTCCGTGCCACCCTACTGCATCACCCTGCCACCCAAAGTGTCTTGTCTTGCGAGGCCTAGAGGTTGCCGAGGGGATTGGGGAAAACATGGAGGTACCATAGTGAAATTGGGGGAGAGGTGGGTTATATTAGAGAAACTGCCATCAGAAGTTCAATGCAAAGAATTGTAAAATGGTCTATTTTAGTGGTACTCATGAAATGGAGAAAACACTGGAATTTCTGCATGAATACTATCCACCCTAATCTTGGTGGAAAATCTGCAGGACTCCTGCAGAGAGTGTAAGTGGCCAGTTAGACATTATTTCGGAGCTTTCAGATACTCCCTAGCCTAAGCTGGGACACAAAGAAGCATTTCAGCAACCACAATGAGGAAATGATATCCACCCGATCCTCTGAAATTCTGAAGTAAAACGTACACAGTCACAGAAACTTTTATGTCCGTAGTCACCATATAGCCATACAATATTCAGGACCTCTTACATGTCTCAGGTTTCTAACATTAATTTCAACTTCATTAAAACAAATACAACTGAATGATTGCACATAGGGGAAATTTTCAACAACCAGTTTAGCTTAAAAAAAGTTATTAAGCCACTTGAAGTCTGACCCTGATCTCAAACACCTGTTTTATCCATTATACTTTGCTGAAATCATTGGGCTCCCTTATTATGCATGACAAGACCAGTAAGTCCAAAACGGCACTGCACTGTTCCTGACACTTGACCTGGGCATGGCATACAGGGCACTCAGTGGCCTGCTTTATAGGCAAGGACTTGAAGGTCCTACTGGATAGGGAGATAGCAGTATAAGATTTCCTCCTCCCCCAAACCAACAGTGGAGGCCAGGACACCAGGTCATGCCAGCCTGGTCTGAGGTTGCCAGCTGAGTTACAGCACTCTCAGCTGCTCAGTAGAAAGCCCAGCGCTGTAGCAAGAAGGTCAACGTCCTTCACCAGTGTAAGTTATGCCATCTTTTCCTTGATACTTCACACTCATTCTGTTACTGCATCCAACTTCCACCAAGGCCTGGTTTCTATCACTTTCATTAATACCTACAACATCTCCCCTCCTTCCCTCACTCTGTCCTACTCCCAACACCACTTATCTTACATGCCCTCTGTGATACCTACTCAGGGTACCTACCCACCTGCATCAACTGAAATAGTTGTTTCATACCTGTCTCTCTCTCTCTCTCATTCCAGAAAGAAAACCGCCCAAAACAGGGCAGAACAGTTCAGGAATATGATGTGGTGTCCACCATTTGGCTCCCCGCCCATTATGTGGTGAGAATCCTGGATCTGACCATGCCAAAACAGGATTGGAATCATGAACTGGTATCAGAGGCTACCCTTGACTAACTGTGTCATCAATACCTAAGGGAAGGCTACTCCCCTTGGCTTGATTGAGACCTTTACAATATTCTTTACAAGCTTCACATTCTTTTGAAAATCCAAACACATTATACTAGCTCTTTTAATGACTTCTACCAACTTAGTTACTTCCTCAAGAACTCCGATTGATTAGTGAACACCATCTGGTGCTTTTCACTCCTTTAGATAAATATTTATATAATCCAAATAAATTCTGTTCTTCTATTTCTTTTTTAAATATATTTGTCTGTCTGCTATATGGTTGACTGATCTCATTTCATTGTTAAACATAAAGCTAAGAATTGTTACTCTCAAATTCCAGAGCCCATGGAACTCTGACAAATATTAAATTGAATATCATCTTTTTCATTTTTCATTTTCCTAAAGGTTTCCTAAAGATTAACAACTAGCTATTCTATACCCACATAATTCCTTGAGTTTTCTCTCAATGCATGCTTTGTTGAAGGTAATGTATTTTATAGATTTCTGTTCGAAGTGAGATGGATCTGGAGTTTGATTTTAAGCTCCAAACGTAACTCTGGGTGGAGAAAATGAGGGCATGGGTCAACTTGGATGGAAAACTATCCAGATCTGCGAGGGTGAAACTCATCAGCTTTCAAATCCTTTACCTCAGTCACCATTAGGCATCATCAGTTTCCCATACAAACGATTGGTTGATGGGTGCGACCAAAATATGAGGCAATGAGCGACATTACCTAGCCCACTGCCCATGACTTCAAGGGACAGATGATGCTGGCATATCCCAAGTGCCCTTCTGCCTAGTTTCTGTCTGAGAGGAAGTTTTACAGTCAGCTCCATAATCTTTATTTGCAAAAACTAAAGAGAAGAATTAATTTAATGCCAAGACCACTTGCCCTAACTTATAACTACATCTGTTACATTTGCATTCTGATCAAGGATGCTGTCTGATCATTTAGCCTGCAGATGCTTCAAAAATAAATGTTGCACTGGAAGAAAAATATATTCATTTAGAGGCATTTATGAAACAAATTTGATTAGAATGTGGCCTACTGGACAGAAGTAGATGGTGACCAGAAAGCACGAGGCAGATAGTGAGGGACTGGGGAGGAGAAATTCACTGTGTAGCCTGGTGAAATGTCTCCTCCGCCTATCCCATAAGCAGTTTGCCTCTTGGAGTTGGCCCTTCTCACTTCATTTCACCCACATGGTTTCCTGAGGCCTGGCAAAACCAGCACACAGAGTAAGAAATAATGATTCAAAAATAATGATGGCTAAACCAAGGGCAGACAGCCTAATTATAATATTCAAATTCCAACATTTATCAGCCCCACTTCTTCCCACCTCCTTTAAAATTACAACTGCATATGCTCAAGGTAGATCGGGTTATTATTGCAGATGGGCAATCATGCATCACCAGTTTTTTAGAAGTTATAATTGAGCCCTTTGAATCAAAATTGGGTAGTCAGCAAAATCAAACAATGAAAGGACAGAACGGTGTAAATCAAGCAAATTGCTCAAACAGTTCTTGAATATATCTTCAGTTGGAGCCTTCGACACTTGAGCAAATGGGAAACTCACAGCTAATAATGAATTTAAAAAGTCCAAGATCCGAACCTGAAATCGTGAAACCCTGCAAAAGTTGCTAGTGAAGCTGAGATACCAAGGGTACATCATTGAGATAAAAATAAGTGTGCAAATGAGGACGAAGAACAGAGTCCTTGTTCAACCTACACTTGATACGAACAGCAACAATATCACTAATAAATGAGGGAAGATCAACAGCAGCACCAACAAGCCATGCAGCATCAAGGATACCAACAAGTGACAGAATGCCAGCAACATCAGAACTCTTACAACACCAGGAGCAGCCTGCATTGCATTGCCAGTACAATATGTCAACTCACGCTTAACAGTGATGAATATTAGACCCAGGAGATGGGAGGCTCAACATCCTGACATCCAAATGATAATGTGAATAATGTTTTTGAGAAAAGAAAACAAGCCATAAGAGACTTTACAGGTAAATCATAAAGGGTGACTATTAACAAAAATGAGTCGAATATCAATCATGGGATGTAGGAATCACTGATTGGACCAGCATTTATTGCCCATCCCTAATTGCCCAGAGGGCAGTCAAGAGCCAAGTAAATTGCTGTGGGTCTAGAGTCACATATAGGCCAGACCAGGTAAGGATAACAGATTTCCTTCTCACAAGGACAATAGTAAACCAGATAGTTTTTTTTTGACAATCAACAACAGTTTCAAGGGCGTCATTACATTCTTAATTCCAGTATTGAATTCAAATGCGCCATCTACCATGGCAGATTTGAACCTGGATCTCCAGAACATTAGAGTCGAGAGTGTGGTGCTGGAAAAGCACAGCAGGTCAGGCAGTATCCGAGGAGCAGAAGATTCAACGTTTCAGGCAAAAGCCTTTCATCAGGAATGAGGTCTCTAGTCTCCAGCATCTGCAGTCCTCACTTTCTCCTCTCCAGAACATTACTAGAGTCTCTGGATTAATTGTCTAACAATAATACCACTAGACCATTGCCTTCTCCAGAAATATTATATCTATAATATATTTATATTGATTATATTGATATACAAATGAATTATCCTTTTTTTAACAAAAACAGTGATATTGTATTATCCCATATTGCTCTAGGAACTATATTGCCATTCCTTTGCTTGCATGTGTGTCTACAGTGTCCCATCATGAGCTCAGGAGAACATGTGCACACTCACCCCCACTATTTGTGTTTCAATATGTGACTATTTCCAACCTCTGAGAACATAAAGACATGACAGCTAAGTATCTATTCTCCAGAGATTATTACGGTCTTAATTTAAAACAGCATAAATCGAAAACCTGGAGGAGAACTCAATCCCCTAACTTCAATTACAGGTTAGTGAATATTTGGAAAGATTTCCAACTGCATCACAACACCTCAGTGCCATTGTTCTGTGACTCAATAGAAGTTCAGGGCAACAATTGGACAGCTTTGTACCTCTTAGCATCACAACACTGCAACCATTAAATACTAACATCAAACAAATAGAGTGCAGAGAAACTCAGCATGCATTGTAGCATCTGCAGAGAAACAGGGTTAACATTTTGAGTCCAGTAAGACTCTTCTCCAGAGGTAAAACATAGAAACTGAGGAAGCATTCTCAATGTTTGTTTCAGGTTCCCAGCATCTGCAGTATTTTCTTTTCATCACACTGATGTAGCACAGCTTTGTGAGCATGCAGCATTAGCAAACTCCTCTTGAGATTAACTGAGCAGTTCTAACATTATATAAATGATTTGGATGTGAGCATAAGAGGTAACAGTAAGTTTACAGATGACACCAAAATTGGAGGTGTAGCGGACAGCGAAGAAGGTTACCTCAAATTACAACAGGATCTTGATCAGATGGGCCAATGGGCTGAGAGGTGGCAGATGGAGTTTAATTTAGATAAATGTGAGGTGCTGCATTTTGGAAGAGCAAATCTTAGCAGGACTTATACACTTAATGGTAAGGTCCTAGGGAATGTTGCTAAACAAAAGAGACCTTGGAGTACAGGTTCATAGCTCCTTGAAAGTAGAGTCACAGATAAATAGGATAGTGAAGAAGGCGTTTGGTATGCTTTCCTTTATTGGTCGGAGTATTGAGTATAGGAGTTGGGAGGTCATGTTGCAACTGTACAGGACATTGGTTGGGCCACTTTTGGAATACTGCGTGCAATTCTGGTTTCCTTCCTATTGGAAGGATCTGAAACTTGAAAGGGTTCAGAAAAGATTTACAAGGATGTTGCCAGGGTTGGAGGATTTGAGCTACAGGGAGAGGTTGAATAGGTTAAGTCTGTTTCCCTTGGAGGCTGAGGGGTGACCTCATAGAGGTTTATAAAATCATGAGGGGCATGGATCAGGTAAATAGACAAGGTCTTTTCCCTGGGGTGGGGGGAGTCCAAAATAATAGGGCACAGGTTTAGCGTGAGAGGGGAAAGATATAAAAGAGACCTATGGGGCAACGTTTTCACACAGAGGATGGTGCGTATGTGGAATGGGCTGCCAGAGGAAGTGGGAGAGACTAGTACGATTGCAACATTTAAAAGGCATCTGGATGGGTATATGAATAGGAAGGGTTTGGAGGGATTTGGGCCGTGTGTTAGCAGGTGAGATTAGATTGGGTTGGGATATCTGGTTGGCGTGGACAAATTGGATCAATGGGTCTGTTCCTGTGCTGTACATCTCTATGACTCTATGATTCTATATAGCACTGTCATCACTACAGCAGTCTAACAGAGGCAGCATTTTTCACAGTAACTGAGATGATCTTGCTTTAACACAGTAACCAGGTAGTTGACCTCATTGTAGTTCAGGACAAATGGTTTCCTGAATGTTTCAAAAGTGCTTTATACATTTTGTCACTGTCAGGGCCCACTTTTGTACAGATGGGAAATTTGAGCTTCTTTTAGATGTATATGACTAAAATTTACAAAGTGAGTCATTTAATTTTTATCCGCCTTGTACATACAGAGGCAATATGGGATCAGTCACAGTGCATTTCTTTGCATTGACTGCTAACGAATTTGAACCCTTCAGTTAGCACTAGGTATATACAGTTTACAGACCTGAATTTTTAAATTTTTAATGTATCTATGTATCTACGCAAGATCCAAGTTATTATAAACAAAAACAAAACACTGGATCTGGAATAATGTTCAGTAGCTTGCACTAGCTGAATAGATTTCACTGTCATGAAACCAGTCTGAACATATCACAAACTGTGATAATTTTCAGTAATTGCAAATACGTATTTTCACACCTCACCAATGTTATCTTATTTCCCTAGATTGCTAATGAGGAATTTTCTAAAGATATTTACCATGAATTCTCCATATTGAATATTATTAGATCAAGAGTTTAACCATTAATCAATGTCAACTGCATTTTAAAGATATTTTTATGATTATCCAACAGACACTGAGGAACCGATTGTTTTTTTCTTCAATGCAGTGTTTTGTGCCCAATAAGGTGAGAGGTATCAATGAACCAAGATCAAAGTGTTTTCTCATTTTTCCATTCTGCCAAAGCAAACATCAGTTCATTGCAGAATAAAGTTCCCTGTCTTCTGGCCTGGCACATTCTTTCAACCCCTCAGGGATCCAACCTGCCCTTTTTTTATTGTTTGTTTACAGGATGTGGGCATCGTTGGCCAGGCCAGGATTTCTTTTTTTTTGTTCATAGCACATCGGTATTAGTTGCCAGCATTTCTTTCCCATCACTAATTGCTCTTGACCTAAATGGCTTGCTAGGTCACTTCAGACACCAATTAAGAGTTAATCTCATTGTTGTGAGTCTGCAGTCACAAAGGCGAGACCAGGTAAGAATGGCAGATTTCCTTCCTAAATGGCATTTAGAGTGGATGATTTTTTTTCAACAACTAACAACAGTTTACACACTTGTCATTAGGACTGTCTTTTCACCAATTGCTATGGTGGGATTTAAACACCCATTCCCAGAATATTACAATGGACTTCTAGATTACTAGCCCAGTGACATTACTATTATACCACTGTCTTCCTGTTTCTTAGTTGTTGACCATCCTTATTAAACCTGGGTATGCATTTCAATTCCTGCAGTCCATGCCAGGTGGATACACACACAGTACCCAGAAAGGAGTTTCAGAATTTCAACCCAGCAACAGAGGATTTCTGTAAATATAGCTCCAAGTCAGAATGCCGTGTGGCTTTGAGGGGGACATGTAAATGTATTTCTCCTTTTTAGGTGATGCAAGTCATGGATCTAGAAGGTTCAGTTTAAAAAAATGCTTCAATAAGTTTCTGAAGTGCATCTTGAAGTACACTATTGCCACTGTGCACTGGAAGCTGTGAATGTTTAAATTGATGGCTTGGGACTCGATCAACTAGGTGTCCTTGATCTGGATGGTGTTGAATGACTTCAGTATTTCTGCAATTGGGCTTATCTCGATAAATGGGAAACATTCCATTGTTTTCTGTGACCAGCAGTGTTCTACAAGCATCAATTCTGGGACTTCTGTTGTTCATAATATATATAAACAATTTGGCTGAAAATGAAGGTGGTCTGACTAAGTTTGCAGATGACATGAAAATTGGTGGAGCTGTGGATAGAGCAGGATATAGATCAGTTGGTAAATTGAGCAGAGAAATAGCAGATGCAGTTTAATTTGGACAAGTGCGAGGTGATGCATTTTAGGAGGTCAAATGCAAAACGAAAGTATACAATAAATGGCAGGATCCTTCGCATTGATGTATAGAAGGATCATGATATACAAGTCCATAGCTCCCTGAAAGCAGCAACACAAGTGGGTAAAGTAGGCACATGGCATTATTGCCTTCATTAATCAGGGCACTGCACATAAAAGTTGGCAAGCTATGTTGCAGCTGTATAAACCTTTACTTAGGCCACATTTGAGTATTGTGTGTAGCTCTGTTCATCATTCTAGAGAAATGATGCAGAGGCTTTGAAAAGGGTGCAAAAGAGGTGTACCAACATGCTGCCCAGATTGGAATGTATTAGATGTTGGACAAGCTTGGTTTGTTTTCGATACAGCGTTGAAGGCGGGAAATTCATCCCAAGAAGGAAGAAATATAATAAGGGGAGGATGAGGCAACGGTGGCTGACAAGGGAAGTTAAGGACAGCATAAAAACAAAATAAAAAACATACAATGTGGTGAAGATTAGTGGGATGACAGAGGATTGGGAAGCCTTTAAAAACCAGCAGAGGATAATTTAAAAAAAGCAATAATGAGGGAAAAGATGAAATATGAGGATAAGCTAGTTAGTAACATAAAGGAAGGTTGCATGATTATTTTTAGATATATAAAAGTTAGAGAGGCACAAGTAGACATTGGACTGCTGGAAAATGAGGCTGGAGAAGTAGTAATAGGGAACGATGAGATGGTGGAGGAACTGAAGAGGTATTCTTCATCAATTTTCATGGGGGAAGACACCAGCAGCATATCAGAACTAAGTCAGGAGACAGAGGTGAGTGACAGGGCCATCACTGAGGAGAAATTACTGAGGAACCTAAAAGATCTGAAGGTGGACTACACCCCATAGTTCTGAAGGAGATAGTTGACGATAATGTGGAGGCAGTGGTGATTATCTTTCAGGAATCACTGGAGTCAGGGAGGGTGCCAGAAGACTGAAAAGTGGCTAATGTAGCATCCCTGTTCAATAAGGGAGGGAGGCAGAAGTCAGGAAATTATAGGCCAGTTAACCTGACCTCAGTTATTGGTAAGATTTTGGAGTCCATTATTAAGGATGTAATTGCAGAGCATTTGGAAGTACACGGTAAAATAGGCTGAGTCAGTACAGCTTCATTATGCCTGACAAATCTGTTAGAATTCTTTGAAGAGGTAACCATCAGACCATAAGACAGAGGATCAGAAATTTAGCCTTTCAATCATGGCTGATAAGTTCCCATACCCATTGTCCCACTTTCTCTCATTAACCCTTGATCCCCTTGATACTCCAGGACCTATCTATCCCTGTCTGAAATATACTCAATGACCCAGCCTCCACAGCCTTCTGCGGCAATGAATTCCATAGATTTGCCACTCTCTGGCTGATGAAGTTTCTCCTTATTTCCATTCTAAAAGATCTTCCCTTTACTCTAAGGCTGTGCCTTGAGGTCCTAGTCTCTCCTATCAATGGAAACATCTTCCCAACATCTACTGTCCAGGCCATTCAGTATTCTGTAAATTTCAATTAGATCCCCCCTCATCCTTCTAAACCCAGAATCCTCAAACATTTCTCATATGTTAAGCTTTTCATTCCTGGGACCATTCTTGTGAACCTCCTCTGAACCTGCTCCAGGGTCAGTACATCCTTCCTGAGATATGGGACCCAAAACTGTGCACAATACTCCAAATGTGGTCTCACCAGAGCCTTATGGATCCTCAGAAGTACATCCCTGCTTTTATATTCAAATCAGCTCAAAATAAATGCCATTGTTGCATATGCCTTTCTAACTACTGACTCAACCTGCAAGTTTACCTTGAGAGAAAATCCTAGACCAGTACTCCCAAGACCCTTTGCACTTCAGACTTCTAAATTTTCTCCCCATTTAGAAATTAGTTCATGCTTCTATTCTTCTTACCAAAAATGTATGACCTCACACTTTCCCACATTGTACTCCATCAGCCACTTATTTGCCCACTCTCCTAGCCTATTCAAATCCTTCAGCAGCCTCCCCGCCTCCTCAACACTACCTATCCCTTTATCTATCTTTGTAACATCTGAAAACTTAGCTAGAATGCCCTCAGTTCCCTTATCTAGATTGTTAATGCATAAAGTGAAAAGCTGTGGTCCAAACAGTGAGCTTTGGGGAGCACCACTTGCCACCGGCTACCACCCTGCGAAGGTCCCTTTCTCTGCCAGAGAGCCAAACTTCTATCCATGTTAGCATCTTGCCTCTAACACCATGGGCCCTTATATTACTCAGTAAGGAGCAAGTTAGACAAAGGAGAGCCAGTAGATATGATCTATTTGATTTCCAGAAGGGTTTTGACAAAGTGTTCACCGGAGGCTGCTAAATAAGAAAATAGCCCATGGTGTTAGAGGCAAGGTACTGGCATGAATAGAGAATTGCCTGACTGGCAGAAGACAGAGATTACAGATTAAGGGGTCTTTTTCAAGATGGCAGCCAAATGGCTAGTGGAGTTCCGCAAGGGTTAGTGTTGGGACTGCAAATTTTCACATTATACATTAATGATCTGGACGAAGGAACTGAGTGCATTATTGCTTCATTTGCAGATGACACAAGGATAGATGGAGGGACAGGTAGTGTTGAGGAAGTGGGGAGACTGCAGAAGGACTTGGACAGGCTGAGAGAATGGGCAAAGAAGTTGCAGATTGAATACAATTTGGAAAAGTATGAGGCTATGCATTTTGGTAGGAAGAATAGAGGTGTAGTTTATTTTCGAAATGGGGCAAGATTTTAGAAACCTGAAGCACAAAGGGATTTAGGAGTTCTAGTTCAACATTCATTTAAGTTTAACATTCTTTTCAGTTGGCAGTGAGGAAGGCAAACACAATATTAGCTTTCATTTTGAAAGGGCTAGAACACAAGAGCAGAGATGTACTGCTGAGGCGGCATAAGGCTCTGGTCAGACCCCATTTGGAATATCATGAGCAGTTTTGGGCCCCATATCTAAGGAAGGATGTGCTAAGTTAAAAATCACACAATACCAGGTTATAGTCCAACAGGTTTATTTGGAAGCACAAGCTTCCAGAATGCTGCCCCTTTGTCAGGGAGCTAGTGGATCAGGATCACAGGACACAGAATTAATAGCAAAAGATCATAGTGTCATAAAACTGATGCAATATATTGAACAAACCTAGATTGCTGTTAAGTCGTGTATCTTTTAGAATGGGTTGCAGGTTTCAATTCATTAATATGTAAATCCCAGAAGGATGTGCTGGCATTGGAGAGGGTCCAGAGGAGCACGGTGGCTCAGTGGTTAGCACTGCTGCCTCACAGCACCAGAGACCCAGGTTCAATTCCCGCCTCAGGCAACTGTCTGTGTGGGGTTTGCACATTCTCCCCCATGTCTGCGTGGGTTTCCTTCAGGTGCTCCAGTTTCCTCCCACAGTCCAAAAATTGCAGGTTGAATGAATTGGCCATGCTAAATTGCCCGAAGTGTTAGGTGAAGAGGTAAATATAGGGGAATGGGTCTGGGTGGGTTGCTCTTCGGAGGGTCGGTGTGGACTTGTTGGGCCGAAGGGCCAGTTTCCGCACTGTAAGTAATCTAGTAATCTAATCTAAAAAAGAGGTTCAAAAGAATGATCCCAGGGATGAAGGGCTTGTCACATGAGGAGCAACTGAGGACTCTGGAGTTTAGAAGGATGATGGGGGAATCTCATTGAAACTCACAAAATACTAAGAGGTCTGGATAGATTGAATGAGAGAGTATTTCCGCTAGTAGAACCCAAGGGCACAGCCTCAGAGTGAGGGGACAACAGTTTAGAACTGAAATGAGGAAGAATTTCTTCAGCCAGAGTGTGGTTAATCTGTGGAGTTCATTGCCACAGAAAGCTCTGGAGGCCAAGTCATTGATTGTATTTAAGACAGAAATAGACATGTCCTTGATTGATAAGGGGATCAAGGCTTACTGGAAAAAGGCAAGAAAATGGGGATGAGAAGCATATCAGCCATGATCGAATGACAGTGCAGAGTCGATTGTCCAAATGCCCTAATTCTGTTCCTGTACCATAAAGTCAATGGTCATGGACAGGTGCATCTGCAATAGGTGGACTGCCGTGGAAAATGTCGAGTAGGATTTTCCCTGCTGATCTCTCTGTACCAGCAAAAGGGCCAATCTAAAATCTATGCCCTTCAGAATTTGATCACCTTGGTGAGAAATAGTGGCACTTGTGTCGGTGAAACTTGAAGTCACCCAATCAAACTATATTTTGTGCCTTTTTCACCTTCAGTACTTCTGCCAAGTGACATTCAACGTGGAGGACTAGGAGTCATCTGTTGAGGTAAGGCAGTAGCTGGCAACCAGCAGGAGTTTCTTTGCCTACTTTTGACCTGATGCAATGAGTCTTCATGAGGCCTAGAGTCATGGTTGTGGACTTCCAGACCATTCTCTCCCAAATGTATACCACTGTGCCACCATCCCTGCTGGGTCTGTCCTGCCAGTGGGACAGGACCTACTCTGGGATACTGGTGTAGGAGTCTGGGACATTGGTTGTGAACTATGAATCAGTAAGTATGAATATGTCAAGCTTTTTCTTGATAAGTCTGAGGATTCTAATTACTCACATAAGACTGCTGGTGTTAGTGAAAACTTGTCAGAATCAACTGAAAAAGGTGTGTTTTTGTCATGTCCAGTGCTTGGTTTAATATTACACAGCTCTAAGTTTAGTATTTGGACTTATGTTTGGTTTTTAGAACAGGATTTCTCATTTATCGAATTCTGCAAACCACAGGGAACTGCACAGCGCAGTAGAAAACAGACTGTGATTTGGAGCTTTACTCTGTAATTGGCAAACAAAGAACAGCCAATTGATAATACTTCCATCTGAATGTCTTTCGTTATGTTAGAGATTAAATAATGCTCTCTGATTTGGCAAAACCTCAGAAAAAAGGACACCAATTAAATTACAACTCTCAGTATAACTCTCGTCATTTCTTCACACTAATGGTGTGAGTGATGCAGTAATTTCTTTCCTGAACATGAAGGTACTTTGAGTGTTTAGCAATAACGGGAAGATATCTTTGCCAGGCACACAGTGATAAAGTGATGCCTTTTCTAAATGCTTTGTCTTTTTTGGTTTTCTAAAAATGTTTTTTTTCTGGGAAAAATCCCAAGTTAGTCACATGGTTTTTTTGTAATCAGTTATTTTTAAACTTTGTTATAATAAGCTTAATAGCTTAAACCTTCTAATCCTGGCACCATGCATGTTCATGTTTTATATTACAGAAATAATGTGCCAGATGTTCGCAATACCTGCTTATTTTTGAGATCCATTGACAACTCATAATCAGAGGTGGGTAAATGCGAGCATGTTGCTGTGCCTTTACTCCGCTGCATTCTCATTGGTGAGGCAGTGTGGTGCAGACTTGCTTTCTGTACCATTGTGTTGGACACAGGAATCATTCGGCATGGCTTTCCTTCCTTGACGTCAGCTGACGAGCATTTCACTTGATCCATGCCAGATCGATCTGAACTGTTGATTTCACATTCTCCTGGGATTTTCATAGGACCATCTGCCTCAGAGTTAATGGATTTGCCTCCAGGAGAGATTGTTTCATTACTGCAAAGCAAGGTGACATGCATGCTGTTAGTAACAGGCAACATTTAGTGGCAGGCTGCATCTCCTTTGCCATCTCCCTCAGTAATCCACATGAAAGTGCACATCAATTTATAACCACAACGTATAGTTGGAAAGCAGCAGCAGCAATAAATGAAATTACAAATAACAAGGGGTTAGATCCAAACTCAAACAGTAAGTTTGCATGTGATACTCGGAGTAATTTTAACTTGCTAGGCAGGAAACTGACTTCATTAAATTGATAATCTTGTCTAATACTGTCCAAACATTTTTTCCTACTATGTTAATAAAATGTAAAACTGGGCCAGACTAAAATAGTAAGCCAATCCCCTCTCACAATTCCTATTAGGTAAGCTAAGTTAAAATTACCCATAATATCTCAATTATGTCAATTATTGTTTCAAATTCTGCACAGCTAAAGAGGTTAGGGAAGTCACAGTATTTCTATTTACATTTTCTCACTTTCTGTCTCTTTCACTGAAATCTGGCTTCTTTGTCTTTCATTATAAATAAATAATTAAACTTCAGAACTTTGGTTCTCTCAGTTTTTACAAAAGATCAGGTCTGAGAATGTTCAGCACCTGTGAATTTGTGTATCAGGCACCAGCTATCTGCGTATATGATACCAGCTCAGGATGTGACCAGGATGTACATGTGCTACTCACAGTTAATGCAGGTTCATTCTTTGCAAAGGGCCAAATTCGATCCAGGCCCCAAAACAATAGAAAATACTTTGGGATTGAAATGTAAAAACAGGCTAGTGAGACTAACTAGATTATGTCAACATTTATATTTCATGTGACCAAGTAGTTCTAAGTGTTTTTCTCTTCCTTCTTCCATATCCTTTCAATTATTTTTATAATTTAAATGGGAGTATGATTTATGATACAAGCACTTCCTGTCATTGCAGACAGCATCCTATCCAAAGTCTAAAAATCCTTCATATAGGAGATATAGGAGCCCAATACTTCACACAATCTTTAACTGAGGTCAGATTAATGTTTGATGTTTGCACACAGAAAGTCTGAGTTGCACCTTGAAGAACCCTTCCATTATATTGGGATTTAGTTTCCTGAAGCAGCTGCATTATCTCAAATGTTTTTGAGGGAGCCGGGACATTTGGTTTAAACCTTTCATTGCTTTTTTTGCTATTTAGTGGCTTTATAAAAAGCATACATCTATGAGTTACTTGCTGAATCACTCTGATATACAAAACCTTTTCCCTAGAAAAGAAATATAAGATCTGTGTGTACTCCTTCTGGACAGCCCTCTCTAATTGAATGCTTTAGAAGATAACTGGAAAAAACATTCCAAATAAATTTCTGTAGGCCTTTGACAATACCGCTGAAGCATGTTGATGTTGTTACCCATATTTACAGGGTCAGGTAATCATTATCTGAGAGACCCAAAGGGACTTAAAGGAAGGGTTTCCCCATGGAAGCAGTAACAGGGTTTGACAGTCTCCTGCAACTAGAGTCAAGTCCAGGACCCAAACATCTTTGTCAGTGGCTTTGGTCCTTTACTGCTGATCCACTGTAAAAGGGTAAAGTTGTCATATCTCAGAGGACAACAGGGTCATAATAGCCACCGAGCTGCTCTCTCATTAGAGAGAGACCTGAAGGTCACCACACCTCAGGCAAGAGACAAGGACAAGAAGGTGGCCGAGACCTTCATGGTGACCTCAGCTGATGTGGGTATTGAATCTATGCTATTGGCATCACACTGTATCACAAACTAGCTGTCCACCAAACTGAACTAACCTCTCAGCAGAGAGCCACCTCTTGCAGACATTTATAGTATTTTGCCCTTCAGGATTATGCAAACAAAAGATGTTAAATACCAACTGCAACCGCAGTCTGGTTAGTGGGAGAAAGTGAGCAAGTGGAAGAAGGTATGGAAGGGAACTGTGGTACACATGTATTTGCCTCAATTTGTGTGTTGTGAAAGTCTCAGTCAAAGAATCATCCTTGCTTTACAGGTAAGAGACATCTTTCAATCTGAGTGCTAATAGCCAACCATCTAGCAAGTCAGTCAGTAGGAATCAAAGGATTTCAACTAACTGCAAAAGCCAAGAATCCTGAAAATGACTATTCAACTATCGATGTTGTGGTATCTATTCTTCACAAGATACCCAGAGTGACTATCCATATATCTTTTAACCTTTATCATTTCTTGGGCTCACGTCTTATTTCTAATTGGTGTATGTGTCTTGTGATATGAATTCTTTCATGTCCAGGAGTTAATACTCATTGTTTTGCTAGCGCAGTTAAATTGACTTCTTTTAAACCATAAATTCATTTAGTCTGGAGGAATACCTTATAAATTAACCTGTTGTGACCAACCAAGGGGGCAGATGAATAAAGAAAGGGAACTAGCTCATCCCTCCTCACCCTTGAGATTAATGATTTGGGCTATCCAACTGGAACCAGCACGGTGGCACAGTGGTTAGCACTGCGGCCTCACAGCGCCAGAGACCCGGATTCAATTCCCACCTCAGGCGACTCTCTGTGTGGAGTTTGCACATTCTCCCCGTGTCTGCGTGGGTTTCCTCCAGGTGCTCCGGTTTCCTCCCACAGTCCAAAAATGTGCAGGTTAGGTGAATTGGCCACACTAAATTGCCTGTAGTGTCAGGTAAGGAGTAAATTTAGGGGTATGGGTGGGTTGCGCTTCGGCGGGGCGGTGTGGACTGGTTGGGCCGAAGGGCCTGTTTCCACATTGTAAGTAATCTAATCTAAAAGTTGGGTAACCTCACTCAAGGTATTGTTGCAAGATGAGATACTCAAAAATATTAATGTAAGGTATATTCTGTCACAAGCAGGGTAGGATCTTAGTGAAGTAAAGTGATGTGATAAAATTCAGTGATGTAGTCAACCCACCACTGTTTAAACAGATGCTTTCTGTAAAGCAGCAAATAACAAATAGCAGAAGATCATGTTAGCTATTACATTTAACCATTAAATCACTAGAAATATATTCACATGCTGTCTAGAAGTGCCAGTTCTTACTGGGTTAGCAATAGATCAAAGAATGCGCCCTCTTTAGGTCAATGTATGAAACATCCAAAGGACAATAATCTTCCTAACTGGTTAATGCAGGTTCTTGTGCAACCTTGTGTCATAGAAAAATCATGCTTTAGAAACAGCGCTTAAAGTGTTGGCACTATTAATCATGTTACAGCAAACACACATTTTAAATATTCGCACTTTAGAAACAATGTCCCCATTTCACCAATTGCGAATTTGTGTGAACGAAACACATTATAGCAGAAAGACCTGTATCAATAATTGCTTGAACCATATATCTAAAACTGGGAGTGCTTTTCCAGCAAGCTTAATCACACCAAAAAATTACTGTTGTAAGACAATTATCACCATCTGTGGTGCTGGTGTCTCAATGTATTTTATCCTTTGTAAAGAACTGTATACAGTACACATATTCTAGTAATGTCTCCTTTCAAATATTCCCCCAGTATGTTGCAGAAAGTAAGGGCAGACTTTAGATATTGTGCACAGCCACAGACATTTTGTATAGTCTTTTCTAAGATGCATGACATAAATTTATTGAAAACAGAGATGGTAGTCAAACAGTGGATCCCACAATTACAGGTTAGAAATGGTGCAGAAGTTGCCAGTATATTAAGTTATTTAACTTGTGTATTATGAATTGAATGGGGAAACAGAATGAAATAATTGTGGCTTCCACAATTTTGCATTAATTGTAGTAAGATCAGGTCTACACTTAGGTGAGTGAACACTAAAAGACTTTATTAAATATAACAATATAAAAGGCATGATAAGAGAGGTGACCTTTTGGAACCTTACACACTTAGGCTCCAGTTCCATGTGGTCTGACATCATGATGGCATAACTCCTTACGCATATACACAGTAAGCTGCTCATAAAGTAAAGGTTAAAGTTAATTAGTGTACTACTGAAAAAAGACACATTTTGTGTAAACTTTTGATCTTGCAGTCCTCCTGTGAATTCTCAAGAATATTAATTTAAAGGGAAAACTAGAATTTAAACTGTATGGCAGAAGAATGGTGATATTGGCGAGTGGATTCTGATTGGTAGAGTTATTAGATAGATGATGAATGACGGTTAACTACCACAATTTGTCTAAACTTTAAACCAGGCAGCTTTGCTATGACTGATCAAGGCAATGCCTTGAGAAAGAAACCAATATTTATAAACCAATTGATATAACTGCAGATTCTGTACATGTTCTTACTCACTATTATGTGTTAATACAGTATATGTAGCTTCAGGGTCTCTTGTAGTGCAGTGGCAGTATCTCTACCTCTGGGCCAGAAGCCCCTGATTCAGGTCCCTTTTGCTGCAGATTTGTCTCATAAAATGTCTAAACAGATAGATATCTAGATTAGTTTGAAATACATAAAAGGTCACCATACTGTGAGTCCAAAAAGACAATCCTAAATTGGCTGCAGCGCAATTCAAGTTGAATCGTATACTCCACATCATCCATACAGCTCTTATCATTACCTTGCTACTGATAATCATTTCAGGAAACGCCTGTGTCATCTGTGAAAGTGTGGAAAGCTGACAATGCCTGGTTCCCCAACATAATAAGTGCCAGGGAAACAAATAACTGCAGTTTGGAGACGGACATGTTTTTTCTGTGAGCCTTGGACTCTACTAATTAAGAAAGCTATGTCTGATCAGAGAACTTGGTTAGAAAGCTGTGAGGAAAACACCATTGTGCAAGATTCCATGCTCTCTGTGGTTATGTACAGTTCAATGTAGCACTGTATAGATCTGTATTGTTAATTTTTCATACATGTCTGAAACTCTGCAGGTTGCCTGGCTTATTCTTTAAAGACAATCCTTAAATAACAAATTCTACCTTTGGTCTATAAACAAATTGTACTTTTAGTCTATAAACCCTCTGGAATCTGAAACTATGGACCAGCATTTCATAGAGCCCTTCCTTTGATTGCAATTTGCAATTCTCTAGTTCCATCTGCTACTCCTTTTCAGGTTAAGTACTTAACAAAGTAATTTTCCCTGCAACTTATTAAGTGATTCTCTCTCTGAAATGGATTTACTTATGTGGAAACTTGGCACCATGAAACTGGTGATGTAGGGTACTATAAGAAATGCATTGATGCTGTATGAGATGTATTGCCATATCTTCATCTTGCTGGAGAAACAGGTATTAAAGACAGGTATTAAAAACCTCTTCTCTATTCCTGATGAAGAGCTTTTGCCCAAAACATCAATTTTCCTGCTCCTCGGATGCTGCCTGACCTGCTGTGCTTTTCCAGCACCACTCCAATCTAGAATCTGGTTTCCTGCATCTGCAGTCCTTGTTTTTACCTTAAGACAAACCTTGAAAATGGATTTCCAGGGAAAGACATTTGAATGTCTCATGCTGCTGTGTTTGCCTATTTGAGGGAGTGAAGTGTATGAGGTTGAAAGAAAGGATGATATTAGCCACCATCATGTGGATACTATCCAATTCCCTTTGCCCATTCCCCTGTTGCTGCCAGACACAGGACTGGAGAACCCTCTCCCCTCAAGACGTCAGGGCTTTTCAGTTACTTGAACATTTTGGTTGGCATACTGGCTTTCTGGTGCAAGCAGGTAGAAAATCACTTATGCTGAAAGAGGGAAGATGCTTGCCATGGAAATTTCCATACTATGGCCACCTTAACTGTGTCTCTGATCAAACATCAGGTTGATCCCTGTACTGACAGCATCCTTGATATTCCCAACATGTCAAATGTGCCGGGCTTGAAGCAAGCATGTTGTCAAGGCGGCATTCAATAGTGTCTTGATAAAAGATGAACTTACCATACATATGTAAAGCATATGAATAATTACAAAGTGTTGTGCATTCTGCTTCTGTGCTGCCATGCAAACTTACACTGAAGTGCTGTCACATGCATTGTAGAAGCATTGATTTAAATTAAGTGAAATGTGAACAGAATGTAGCTTTGACAATCCAGCTAATACCAGCAAGTTTTCTCTATCAGCTTCTAGGTTCAGTATGTAGGTGAGACAACAAGTCACTCAGCCAGCTGCCTCAGGTTAACTCTGCTCTGCACTACAAATCAGCTGGTAAAAAACCACTATACTTTTCCCCCAAGGCCTTCTCCAATACCATATCCTACTACTTAATTAAATAAAGCTATTCTGTCACGTTAATTTGTTATATCAAATATATCACTTTTTGAGGAGCAAAACAGCTGTATGGGCAACAAAGAAGGTTTTTGTAGTTGTTGGCCATAGAAATAGTAGCCATTAATCCCTGGCTTTTCACAGCACATCATGCTGTCTACGTAAAGACTGTTAACTTAGGGAGTGAAGTGTATGAGGTTGAAAGAAAGGATGATATTGGTCTTCCATTTCTACACATATTATCATTACAAGGAGGGCAAAGAGTTATGACAGTAGCATGATCGTTATTGATGGCAGAGTGCTCGGTCCTATTTGTAGTACCCTGAGATACTGAAGCAGTCCTAGCCTGCATACAACAAGACCTAGACAATATTCAGACTTGAGCTAATTAATAGCACTTAATGTTGATATCACACAAGTTCTTGGCAACGATGACGTCCAACAAGCCAGAGTCTAACCTTCGTCCCTTGACATTCAATGGAATTGCCATAGCTAAATTTACCATTCAATCCTGGTGGTCGCTATTGACCAGAAACCTAACTAAATCACCTCAGAAATACCAGGGCTCTGAAAAACAAGTGAGACATCAATTATTCAGCAGCACTTAACCCAGATCACAATTCTCCAAAGTCAGCCCAATTTCAGTAAAATATTCTCCATGTGCCTGTATCAGTATAGTTCCAAGAATACTCATGAAGCTTGGGCTTATGCCCGAAACATCGATTCCCCTGTTCCTTGGATGCTGCCTGACCTGCTGCGCTTTTCTAGCAACACATTTTCAAGCTTGACATTATGCAAGGCATAGCAGTCTGATGTTACCTCATCTATTTGCTGATTCATTTCTTTCATATCAGTGCACAGTGGTAACAATAGGTACCATCTATAAGATTCACTGCAACAACTCATCAAGATCTCTTGAACAACATCTTCCAAAGCAGTGACCCCTAGAAAAGGAGGAATCTACCAACCATCTCTCCTCTGCCAGTAATGATATATCCTGGTTGTCAACAAGGAATAGAGAGGAGATCATAGGTGGGACTCCAGAGTTAAAGTTAGAGATTCTTACAGGGATAACAATCACATATGTTGGATGGAGTCAGCATGAGATATGGACAGTTGGTACGTAAAGCTGTTAAGGGTCGGTTCACCTTTGTTAAAGATTTATCCCACTTACTCTGTTATGAGCAACATAGTGCTGAAGGAACCAACATCTGCCCAGTTAAGAAGACATCTGGTTTTTGTAAGTGGGCTTAGATGTTGGCTGGAATCTAATACTGGCACAGCCAAAGGGATTGATGATAACTACGAGGACATTATAAGTTATTCTGTACAGTGACTGAGTAGGTGTAACTAGGGAGAGCTGTAAACCACTGCTGTGATGTACTACCTTGTCTTGATCTCTGTCATGTATCTCATAAAGACCTTCTATCACCATCTGGTGTCAGGTTGCACCCTCACATAAAATATTACAGTTGTCCAAGTTCAGAGAGGTGTGTGATGAGTGAGTGATATCCAGAAGCTGTTTGAATGAAAGATTCATTTCGTGTGAATTAACAAATGGATTGCATTCTCAGTCTAATGTGGAAATTATATTCAATTTGTGCTTTGCTTATTCAAGTCAATTTCTATTAACTGTGTGGTACTACAGTGCCAATGCTTTTAAGTGGTGTTGCGACATACAGCTGAGTATTTAAGCCTTTATGTAAATATACTTTATTTATATATTAGTGATACTTGTAGTCACTAGGAGAAAGTGAGGACTGCAGATGTTGGAGGTCAGAGTCAAGAATGTATTGCTGGAAAAGCACAGCAGATCAGGCAGCATCCGAGGAGCAGAAGAATTGACATTTCGGGCATAAGCCCTTCATCAGGAATCGTAGTAAAGAAAAGCAGTAGTCACTAGTTGGGTTTTACAGCATTTTCTTTCAAAAGATAAGAATTGTTTGTAAGGAATAGTCATACACTATGCATTTTAATAACTTAATTATTAAAATTAATTACTATTATAAAAGTGTCACCAGTGTTTGGATTCAGCCATTGCAAAAAAAATGGTGTGCTACTCTCCCCCTTTTACTACCAGAGACCAGACAGATTCCACAACAGAATTAGCCCTCTTCCTCACTGTACCCTTAGAAATCTAATTTTCACATTTTTAGATTTTTGATCATTTATTGGCAAAATGAATTAGGTTTTGAGTTATGTTTTAAGCGTTTAAAAACGTGAACACATTAATTTGTACAAATTTAAAAAGTGACCCACTGTCAATTTCATATGGAAAGGAGTTGGAGAGACTGGCAAATTCTCCTCAATGACTGAGGACAATAAGCAATTAATTTTTTCACTCCAGATGGCCAAATATTCACATCCACTCTGATTACAACAATTCTGTTCATCTGACATAAGATTTTAGCAGAGACAGAGAGGTAGCTGGTTTGCTTGAAAGACCTGCTGGCAAATCCCAAATACCAGAGTTTATAAAAGGGGCAAGTCTATAAATAAGCATAAGCCAGGATTTAAACCAAAACTGATGCTCCAAGTTTAGCTAAAATACAAAACATCAATTGAGAAGCATCCGGAGAAAATAGTAATGCCAACAATAAGCAAGTCAAGCTTTAAAGGTGACAATATGTGGGATTAGATCATTCCTATGCTTTTGAGGAAACATTGACATGAGTAAAGAGCCGTGTGCATTTTGGACTTGTATTTTCCTCCTGCCAGGTTCTCTCCCCAAAATATCGTCTAGTAGATCTATCACCCACCACTATCCAGGCTTATCAGTGGAAGACACAGATTAGATTGTTGGTATTACTATTATTTCCCACCCTCATTTACATGAAGTCGACCTTTGGTGTGGGCACGGACGTGAAGGCAAAGGGGGTTGGAACTGAGAACAAATTCATCAAGGGAGCCTGTGCAGTGGCAAAGTTTGGAGCAAGCTTCTGATAAAATCCATTCATGTCAACTTATTACAATTGTTTTTATATTCTATCCTAGGCATGAGAAAATCAAAACAGCCAGCACTTCTATTACTCTGTGTGCTACTTGACCTTATCGAACCGTGATCCCCAAATCACTTTTGGTTTAACAAATTTTAGTCAGATTTATAACAAATTGACTCTTTGTAACTGATTAAACAAGCAGTGGAAGCATTCTTTTCAGGTTTAGCTAAATACAACAAGTTTGTCAATGTAAACCACGTTACATTTTTCATTTAAAACAGCATGACTTACAATGATAAAGTTCATCTTGTGTTACACAAGTGGCCTCTATTGGTCAATGGATCTCCTTTAGTATGTCAATCTTGATGATGAACCATGTGTGTTCAATTTTTTCCAAAGTAGCCCTCCACTCTTGGAATACCATATGAGACTGCTTTAGTTACTGAATTGACTTTGTGAGAATGAATACAATATCTTTCAACCCATCCAATTTTTAGGACCCTCACAGTATGTGACCTCCAGCTACGATGACTTAGTGTAATAACGTCATTATCCATCATAAATTCAACATCTTCCCTCACTAGAGCTAATTTCTCTGGACTGAGTCTGTAAGGATGCCATTTTGTGGGTAACACATCCTCTATATTAACATAATGAACAGCCAAAGATATTTTCCTGACCTATTCACACAATTCAATTCATGATTTTGTACATCACTTTGATAGTTCCCTGGAAAATAAAATGTCATATTATCTTGCCCTTTTAAACACCTTTATATTATCCAACCTGGTAGATGGAGGATCCATTTTTGAATTTCAATTTCAGATACATTCTCAAATGTTTTGACACTTAATTTCATTCCTTATTCCTTTCCCAACCTTATATAAATACACTTTTCTCCTGATTATCCTGTATAAAATAATATATCTTTAACAGATCAATATGACACACATGCTGACATTTTTTCTCCTATCTTGAGTGCACACTACATTATTCACATTATTTAGTTTCTTTCTAATTTGATAGGGCCCAGTGAACCTTGCTTTTAATGGTTCCCCAATGACAGGTAATAATACATATATCTTGTTTCCAGCAACAAAACAGTTGAACTATGGTCTTTTTATCTGCTCTCATTTCTGTTTTTGATCACTCTTCAAATGTTTCTGGCTGCTTTGATTAATGTCCCTCAAACTCAAAATATTGGCAGGAAGTGTAAAATCTGAACCTTGATTTACAACATTTCTTTAATTATTTTAAGTGGTCCTTTCAATCCATTACCATAATCAATTCAAAAGAACTGAATCTTGTGAACTCATCAGGTGCATCCCCAAAAGCAAACAGTAATAAGGGAATTCCTTTTGCCCAATCATTAAGACATGCTTGAGAGTAAGATCTAATCATGGATTTGCAAGTCTGATGCTATCTTTCCAATGCACCTTGAGATTGTGGGTGATAAACAAAAGATGTTTATTGGTTTATACACAAACCAGAGATCGTTTTTGGTATATGTGATATCAAATTTGAAGCTCAATATGATTCTATTTCTTTAGGTAATCCATTCCCTGTAAAAACAACTAACATTTTTGCAAACAATTTTGCATTTATTTTTCCTAAATGCACAGCTTTGGGGAATCCTATTAATATATCCATTATTAGTAACAGATACTGCTTCCCAGTCCTGATTTTAGCTAATACCTCTCAATGTTTATTCTCTGTTTTAAACCCCATGCTATCAACAGTATTCCATTAACACGCCATTGGGCTTTTAGTCACTTACTCTCTGGCACATAATGGATAAGTCATTGTTTAGGAAAAACCTTGCTTGCTTTTAAATCATTCACAAAAAGTAGCCAATATCCATATGCCACTACTTGAAATCCAAATGTTAAAAATGATAGTTATATACGTAAATCATTTATTTGTTCACACTAATCCAAAGTAAGTACTTTCTCAACAGCGCATTTATGTGTCAGTTCAAATTATGGGCTCATATCTGGAAATGAAGTTTGAACTCTCAATTTTCTGACTGAGAAAGAAATTCTCCAAAACGATCTCAAGGTTTATCATTAGAGTCTGAGGTTGACCCATTTAGCAGGTAGATTTACCTGCAGTAACATAAGGGAGAGGAGGCTTTCAAACGATCAGTTAGGGTTGGATTAATGTTCAGATTCTCGAGTGTTCTCATTCACTGTGATATCCAATCTGCTCCCCCAAACTCCAAAATGATTAGTCTGTAGATTGCATGCAATGCTAAAACGAAGTGGCAGAGAAGAGAAATGAAGTTTTATTTGTTTCTAAATTAGGCACAGGTTTGTGCCCTGCAGCAAAGTACATCTTTCCAAAGTGGCAATGTGTATATATCATGAGGAAAATATGAAATAATTCAAACTGAAAAGGGACTTTGATTTATTCAGAGAAAGGATCTTTATAATGAATGTTAGGAGAATTAAAAGAAATTCAATATTGAAAAGCAAATTAATTTTAAAACCCTCCAACACTCTGCTGAATTCCATCCATGTGGGCGAATCACTGCAGCTGTTATCAGTATCTATCTGAGACCCAGTTACTCTCTGACAGATGGCTAGGAACATTCCAGCAGTAAGTCCTTTCAGTCTTTAATCAAAGTGCTCAGAGCATTGAACACTGTCAGAGATGATAACTTGAATGAAAGAAAAGGAATCTGTTCAACTAGTTCAATACAATGCTTTTATGAAACAGCCAGCATTAACTGAGGAGGTGTATATCCTGTAGGAACACCCTTAAATTGAAAGGCTGACTTCATTGAAATCTACTTCTTTTATTTCTGTTCAAGTAAATATATTCACCTCTATGTTAAAATTAGACACATTGGGAAGTTCAGATAAATTGGCAATATAATTGTTTCTAATAAACCACTAGACATATAACCACACTAAGAAAGAAAACAGACCTATTAGATTGACATCAGTGACGGAGAAAATGTTGGGAACTATTTTAAAGAATGTAATAACTGGAGATTTAGAAAATAATAGTACAATTAGATGGAATCAACATGAATTTATGAAAGAAATGTTCAGAATAACAAACCTGTTAGAGATTTTTTGAGGATGTTACAGCATAAATTAAGGAGAATCGGTAGATGGAATATCTTTAGACTTTCAGAAGGCTTTCAATAAGGTCCTACACAGGGGTGCATAAATAAAATTTGAGCACAGGGGATTGGTGACAATATTAGTATAGACTGAGAATTGGTCAACATAGAACATAAACAATTAATACATTCTCTAAGTGGAAGATAGTTTTTAGTGAGATACTAGAAGGATTAGTCGTAGACTACATCTGTTCACAATCTGTATAATTGGTTTCAATTTGGGGATTAAACGTAATATTTCCAGATTTGTTGATTCCACAACTCTGCGAATGTGGACTGTGAAGAGGAAGCAAGGACACTTCAACAGGATTTGGATAGGCTAAGTGAATGAGAAAGAATGTGGCATATTATGCTAATGTATGTGAAATTAGCCACTTCAAGTAGAAGAAATAACAAAGCAAAGTATTTCTTCGACCTTGAGGAGTTGGGAAATCTTCATATTTAAGGGGATCTTTATAGATGCCATGCACGTGCAACAAGCATTTAAGAAGATAGATAGTACACTGGCTTTCAAGGAAATTTAAGTACAGGAGCAGGGATGTCTTGCTGTAATAGTGAGACCACCCCTGGAATATTGTGTTTGAATTGGTCTTCTTATCGAAGGAGGGATTTACTTGCTAGAGAGGGAATATAATGGAGGTTCACATGATTAATCTTTGGGATGACAGGAAAAGAAACTGAATACACAGGGTCTGTACTCTCTAGAGTTTTGAAAGTAAGAGGTGATTTCATTGAAATTTACAAAATTCTTTTGGGACATGACAGGATAGATGTTGTTCAGATGTTTCTCCTGGTGGTGAGATTAAAACCAGGAAAGGCAGTCTTAGAATAAGGAGCAGGATATTTAAGACTGAGATGAGGAGGAATTTCTTCATTCAGAGGGTTGAAGATCTTTGGAAATCTCTCTTCAGGGGCTGTCGAAGTTCAATAGTTGAGCCTATTCAAGACAACTATCAACAGATTTATAGTTACAAATGACATCAAGGGATAGCAGATACTGGAGAACAATGGTATAAAGGTAGATGATCAGCCATGATCTATTTGAGTGGTGGAACAGGCTCAGTGGGTGGAATGGTCTACTCCTCCACCTATGCTCCCACGTAGTGTTAGATGATTTCCTTCCATCAATCCCTGAACCTTTTCTTCGCTCTAGTTCATTCATTCTATCACATTTTCCCTCTCCTAATTTTCATCGAATCATAGAATCCCTACAATGTGGAAACAGGCCATTTGGCCCAAAATGTCCACACCGACCCTCTGAACAGTATCCCACCCAGACCCATTCTCCTATCCTATTACTCTACACTTACCCCTGACTAATGTAGCTAAGCTATACATCTCTGAACACTACAGGCAATTTAACATGGCCAATTCCCTCTAACCTGCACATCTTTGGACTGTGAGAGAAATGAAGAGCACCCAGAGGAAATCCACGCAGACATGGGGAAAATGTGCAAACTCCACACAGACAGTCGCCCAAGGCTGCAATCAAACTTGGGTCACTGATGTTGTGAGGCAGCAGTGCTAACCACAAAGCCACTGTGCCGCCCATAACTTTTATTGCCTTTTCTATCAATTGAAATTATGAAGTCAATTTTAGCTCCTAATCTTGACCTGAGATCAACATTGATTTGATTTATTGTAGTCACATGTACCTAAGTATAATGAAAAGTTTTGTTTTGCGAGCAGTACAGGTCATAGTAAACAAGTACATACAGATCATTGGATGCTTAACAGAGTGAGGAATACAAAGTTACAGGAGATGTTCAAAGCAAGATCAACATTGTTTGACATTACAGAGTCCATTCAGCAGTCTAATAATGGCAGGGAAGAAGCTATTCTTGAACCTGTTGGTGCATGTGTTCAAGCTTCTGTATCTTCTGCCTGATGGCGTGGGAAGGGTTTTTGATGACATTGTCAGTCTTTCCACAGCAACAAGAAGTGTAACTTGTTGACTGGTATGCTTTAATGCTACACTCCCAGAACATTTACCAACCAAATAGGTTTGTAGGCTAAACTTCTTGATGCATTCAGCTCTAAACACAGCCTGTGAAAATATGAGACCTTTCAGTATGAGCTTAAAGAATGATTTATATATAGTAATAAGTAGTTATAAATCACCGAGTTGGTCAGAATAATGTCCCATCTGTTTCTTTATACTATTGTGTTGTGTGCCAGATGTGTTTGAGTATCATCTCAATCTAGTTCTAAAATGGTACAAATTTGCAGCCCAAAACATTCAATATTACAGTACAAACAGAGAACATCGATTTCAAAGGGTGCTTCAAGGGGAGATTAGTACATGCTTTTCTGAGTTCAAAATCAACCTGTATCAGGGAGAGTTGAAGAAGCTTGATTGACACTTGCACTAAAACATTTCAGATTTGACCTGACTGGTTCAGAACACAAACAGAAATGAAAGTTCCACTAACATCCCTAGGATTTGGAGATTCTTTAATTTATTCCTCTGTGAAGAACAAAGTCAAACTGCATATGTTCCCAAAGCTCTTAATCAGCACAAAATTCACAGAAGATTTTGATGCAACTGACATCAAGATGAACTATATTTATGAGGAAGACAGCACTACTAACTCTTGATATTTCTGACCAAATCTCTTTGATTAATTGCATTCTCCTGTGCAAACAAATATGTCCCTTCCATAAATGAAGTGTAATTCTGCTAAGGCACACAGGTCCACACACTACATTCAAATGCACATAGATCATAATGCATAAAGTAATAATTCTGAAGGAATTAGCATTTATTTTACATTAGCTGCACCCATTCTACTGATGTTATACACAGTCTATGGGTGCAGATACCTTCTACAGTCTTAGAGATGTACATCACAGAAACAGACCTTTTGGTCCAATTCATTCATGCCGACCAGATACCCTAAATTAACAGAGTCCCATTTGCCAGCAATTGGCCCATATTCCTCTAAATCCTTCCTATTCATATACCCATCCAGATGCCTTTTAAATGCTGTAATTGTCCAAGCCTCCAGCACTTCCTCTTGCAGCTCATGCTATGCACACACCATCCTCTGTGTGAAAGAGTTTCCCTTGGATCCCTTTTAAATCTTTCCCCTCTCACGCTGAACCTATGCCCTCCAGTTCTGCACTCCCCCGCCAGAGAAAAGACCTTGATTATTTACCCTATTCATGCCCCTCATGATTTTATAAACCTTTATAAGATCATCCCTCAGCCTCCGATGCTCCAGGGAAAACAGCCCCAGCCTATTCAGCCTCTCCCTATAGCTCAAATCATTCAACTGTGGCAAAGTCCTTGCAAATCTTTTTTGAATCTTTTCAAGTCTCACAACATCCTTTCTATAGGAGGGAGACCAGAACTGCACACAATATTCCAAAAGTGGCCATACCAATGTTCTGTACAGCCACAACATGATCTCCCAACTCCTATATTCAATGGTCTGACCAATAAAGGAAAGCATACCAAACACCTTCTTCATTCGGTAAAAGTGAGGACTGCAGATGCTGGAGATCAGAGTCAAGACTAGAGTGGTGCTAGAAACACACAGCAGGTCAGGCAGCATGCGAGGAGCAGGAAAATTAACGTTTTGGGCAAAAGTCCTCCATCAGGAATGAGGCAGTGAGCCTCCGAGGTGGGGGAGCGTGGGGCTGAGAAAAGGTAGCTAAGAGTACAATAGGTGTATGGAGGTGGGGATGAAGGTGAGAGGTCAGAGAAGAGGGTGGAGTGGATAGGTGGAAAGGAGGAGTGGATAGGTGGAAAGGAAGATTGGTAGGTACAACAGGTCATGATTGTGCTGAGCTGGCAGGCTGGAACTGGGGTAAGGTGAGGGGAGTGGGGATGAGGAAACTGGTGAAGTCCAAGTTGATGCCATGAGGTGGAAGTGTTCCAAGGCAGTAGATGAGGCGTTCTTCCTCCAGGTGTCAGGCGGTGAGGGAGTGGCGATGGAAGAGGCCCAGGGTCTGCATGTTCTCGGAGGGGAGTTGAAATGTTGGGCCACAGGGCAGTGTGGTTGATTGGTGCGGGAGTTCCGGAGATGTTCCCTAAAGCGCTCTGCGAGAAGGCGTCCAGTCTCCCCAGTGTAGAGGAGACCGCATCGGGAGCAATGGATACAATAAATAATGTTGGTGAATGTGCAAGTGAAACTTTGATGGATGTGGAAGGCTCCTTTGGGTCCTTGGATGAAGGTGAGGGGGGAGGTGTGGGCGCAGATTTTGCAATTCCTGCAGTGGCAGGCAAAGATGCCAGGAGGGGAGGGTAGGTTGTTGGGGGGCGTGGACCTGACCAGGTAGTCATGGAGGGAACGGTCTTTGCAGAAAGTGGATCGGGGTGGGGAGGAAAATAGATCCCTGGTGGTGGGGTCCCTTTGTAGGTGGCGGAAATGTCGACAGACGATGCGGTTTATGCGGAGGTTGGTAGGGTGGAAGGTGAGGACCGGGGTGGGGGGGGGGGGGGGGGAGTTCTGTCCTTTTTGTGGTTGGACCTCTCCATCTCCATCATTGACTACCAACTTAACACTGACATATTTTACAAACCCACCGACTCCTACAGCTACCTGGATTATACCTCTTCTCACCCTACCTCCTGCAAAAATGCCATCCCGTATTCCCAATTCCTCCGCCTCCGCCATATCTGCTCCCAGGAGGATCAGTTTCACCACAGAACACATCAGATGGCCTCTTTCTTTAAAGACTAATTTCCCTTCCCATGTAGTTGAAGATGCCCTCCAACGCATCTCATCCATGTCCCGCACCTCCACTCTCAAACCCCACTCCTCCAATCGCAAAAATGACAGAACCCCCCTGGTCCTCACCTTCCACCCCACCAACCTCCATATACATCACATCATCCTCTGCAATTTCCACCACCTACAAACAGACCCCACCACCAGGAATATATTTCCCTCCCACCTCTATGCACTTTCTGCAAAGACCATTCCCTCTGTGACTACCTGGTCAGGTCCACGCCCCCCAACAACCCAGCCTCCCCTCCTGGCACCTTCGCCTGCCACCGCAGGAATTGCAAAACCTGCATCCACACCTCCTCTCTCACCTCCATCCAAGGCCCTAAAGGAGCCTTCCGCATCCATCAAAGTTTCACTTGCACATCCTCCAATGTCATTTATTGTATCCGTTGCTCCTAATGCGGTCTCGCTTACATTGGGGAGACTGAACGCCTTCTCGCAGAGCGCTTTAGAGAACATCTCCGGGACACCTTCACCAATCAATCCCACCGCCCCGTGGTCCAACATTTCAACTCCCCCTTGCACTCTGCCGAGGACACGCAGTTCCTGGGCCTCCTCCATCGCCACCTGATGGCTGAAGAAAGAACGCCTCATCTACCACCTCAGAACACTTCAACCCCAGGGCATCAATATAGATTTCACCAGTTTCCTCATTTCCCCTCCCCCCACCTTACCCCAGTTCCAACCTGTCAGCTCAGCACCAATGTCATGACCTGTCCTACTACCAATCTTCCTTCCCACCTATCTGCTCCACCCTCCTCTCCAACCTATTACCTTCATCCCCACCTCCATCCACCTATTGAACTCTTAGCTACCTTTTCCCCAGCCCCACCCCCCTCCTATTTATCTCTCCACCCTGCCTCATTCCTGATGATAGGCTTTTGCCCAAAATGTCAATTGTCCTGCTCCTCAGATGCTGCCTGATCTGCTGTGCTTTTCCAGCACCACTCTAATCTTGACCTTCTTCACTATCCTATCTACCTGCGACTGTACTTTCAAGGAACTATGAACCGGCACTTCAAGGTCTCTTTGTTCAGCAACACACCACAGGATCTTACCATTAATTGTATGAGTCCTGCCCTGATTTGCCGTTCCAAAATGCAGCACGTCACACTTATCTAAATTAAACTCCTCTGCCCATTGGCCCATCTGATCAAGATCCCGTTGTACTCTGAGCTAACCTTCTTCGCTGTCCACTACATGTCCAATTTTAGTGTCAAATGCAAACGTACTAACTATACCTCTAGAACTGGAGGAAAGCTCTACCTGGTTTTTAGAGGGAGCAGATTATCTATCCTAGCTATCTAAGCTCCTGGTATTTCTGCCTGACCTAATGTAGTTATTCTAAGTGAGAACATGCAATAAACCTTCAAATTATTGGACAGTGGCTCGTCTATAGATCCTTTTCTTGTGGTGTAACCTCTGCCACTTTTCATGTGATAAATCAATGGCAAAGGAGAATTGGCTGCAAAGCAACTTTACTCAGTATTACAAATTGGTAGAGGTAGCAAATGCCACAAGGTACCAGGCTGGCCATCTGGGAAAATGCTACAAATTGTACAAAATAACCCAAAGATTCTTTAAAAATTTTGTTCATCTTCAGCTATAACTCCAGCAGGACATTACTTCTCTGTGCTCACCTGACCAAGAGTCATTTTTGTCAGAGTTCCTACAGAAATATAGAACAGGGAAGAGAGGTTCAGGATAATCATGTCACAGATACCGAGCATACTCACAGATAGAGAATTTAAAGGAAAATAAAGATTTGTAGATTTGACCTCTAAACTCAATACATATCATAGCCATGAATGAGATTTCCCTTGAGTAAACATTTAGCTTAATCATAAAAGCCAGATTCCCTGGACAAAACAGATTAGTTCCAGAGTGCGCCATGGAGAACACAATGACACAACACAAGAGAAGCAATTAATATGTAATTTCCATTCCTAAATCTCAGTGGAGCACTATCTGACTGTAAGCAGAGGATGATAATAACATACTTGAACTGTGGATTTGAACTTTCCAATCATGTTAATAACCTGAAACTGCTTGTGTGACATTTGAATATGAGAGAACTCAGATTGTTGGATTCTGACAGCAATATTGTCTCAGTGTAGAGTCAGTCTCATCACCAGAATATCTCAAAATCTAATCAGATGAAATTAAAATGAATCAACATGTTATATTACTTTTGAATGACCATGCACTGTACAGTGGTGACCCTGGAATCTGAATGCCCTATTGTTCGAACAAATTGGAATCCGAACAATTATTTCAAGAAAATTTTGCCGTTCAATCCGAACACGTTTTCAGAATCCAAACACCACGTACCGTTCACGTCGCACATTGTTTGTTCAGTTCGTCCAGGAAGTAGTCGTGAAAGCATCTCTCGTGTAGTTTACCGTGTGTTTTCACCTTGATGTGTGCTGTTTTATTTAATTATCACTCTTGTGCAATCACCATGGCACCCAAGAAGAGCAGGGAAGCAAATAAGTGCATTTACCATTAGCACTCCTCACGAAGATAAATGAAGTTATTTTCATGTTGGTATATTTATTTCTTGCTTTTATTATTATTACTTGGTATATAGGTCATTTACTCATCTTATTGTACCTTAACCATGTGTATTTGCAGTTAAAAGTGTCTTCAAAAATGTTTTGTTTTGGGTCCAGAAACAGACAAATTCACTTTCCATTATTTCTTATGGGGGAAATAGAGTCATAGAGTCATAGAGATGTAAAGCATGGAAACAGATCATTCGGTCCAACCTGTCCATGCCAACCAGATATTCCAACCCAATCCAGTCCCACCTGACAGCACCCGGCCCATATCCCTCCAAACCCTTCCTATTCATATACCCATCCAAATGCCTTTTAAATGTTGCAATTGTACTCGCCTCCACTACTTCCTCTGGCAGCTCATTGCATGCACGTACCACCCTCTGTGTGAAAATGTTGCCCTTTAGGTCTCTTTTATATCTTTCCCCTCTCAACCTAAACCTATGCCCTCTAGTTCTGGATTCCCCGATCCCAGGGAAAAGACTTTGTCTATTTATTCTATCCATGCCCCTCATAATTTTGTAAACCTCTATAAGGTCACCCCTCAGCCTCTGACCCTCCAGGGAAAACAGCACCAGCCTGTTCAGCCTCTCCCTATAGCTCAAATCCTCCAACCCTGGCAACATCCTTGTAAATCTTTTCTGACCCTTTCAAGTTTCACAACATCTTTCCGATAGGAAGGAGACCAGAATTGCATGCAATATTCCAACAGTGGCCTAACCAATGTTCTGTACAGCCACAACATGGCATCCCAACTCCTGTACTCAATACTCTGACCAATAAAAGAAAGCATACCAAATGCCTTCTTCACTCTCCTATCTACCTGCGACTCCACTTTCAAGGAGCTATGAACCTGCACTCCAAGGTCTCTTTGAACAGCAACGCACCCTAGGACCTTACCATTAAGTGTATAAGTCCTGCTAAGATTTGCTTTCCCAAAATGCAGCACCTCCCATTTATCTGAATTAAACTCCATCTGCCACTTCTCAGCCCATTGGCCCATCTGGTCAAGATCCCATTGTAATCTGAGGTAACCCTCTTCGCTGTCCACTACACCTCCAATTTTGGTGTCATCTGCAAACTTACTAACTGTACCTCTTATGCTCGCATCCAAATCATTTATGTAAATGACAAAAAGTAGAGGACCCAGCACCGATCCTGATGGCATTCCACTGGTCACAGGCCTCCAGTCTGAAAAACAACCCTCCACCACCACCCTCTGTCTTCTACCTTTGAGCCAGTTCTGTATCCAAATGGCTAGTTCTCCCTGTATTCCATGAGATCTAACCTTGCTATCAATCTCCCATAGGGAACCTTGTCGAACGCCTTACTGAAGTCCATATAGATCACATCTACTGCTCTGCCCTCATCAATCTTCTTTGTTACTTCTTCAAAACACTCAATCAAGTTTAGACCATAAGACCATAAGACATAGGAGTGGAAGTAAAGCCATTCGGCCCATTGAGTCCACTCCGCCATTCAATCATGGCTGATGCGCATTTCAGCTCCACTTACCAGCGTTCTCCCCGTAGCCCTTAATTCTTCTAGACAACAAGAATCTATCTATCTCGGCTTTGAAGACATTTAGCGTCCCGGCTTCCACTGCACTCCGTGGCAATGAATTCCACAGGCCCACCACTCTCTGGCTGAAGAATTGTCTCCGCATTTCTGTTCTGAAATGACCCTCTCTAATTCTAAGGCTGTGTCCACGGGTCCTAGTCTCCTCGTCTAACGGAAACAATTTCCTAGCATCCACCTTTTCCAAGCCATGTATTATTTTGTACGTCTCTATTAAGTCTCCCCTTAATCTTCTAAACTCCAACGAATACAATCTGCAAGTTTGTGAGACATGATTTCCCACGCACAAAGCCACGTTGACTATCCCGAATCAGTCCTTGCCTTTCCAAATACATGTACATCCTGTCCCTCAGGATTCCCTCCAACAAATTGCCCACCACCGAGGTCAGGCTCACCGGTCTATAATTCCCTGGCTTGCCTTTACCGCCCTTCTTAAACAGTGACACCACGTTTGCCAACCTCCAGTCTTCCAGCACCTCACCTATGACTATCGATGATACAAATATCTCAGCAAGAGGCCCAGCAATCACTTCCCTATCTTCCCACAGAGTTCTCGGGTACACCTGATCAGGTCCTGGGGATTTATCCACCTTTGACTGTTTCAAGACATCCAGCACTTCCTCCTCTGTAATCTGGACATTTTGCAAGATGTCACCATCTATTTCCCTACAGTCTATATCTTCCATAACCTTTTTCACAGTAAATACTGATGCAAAATATTCATTTAGTATCTCCCCCTATTGTCTCCCTAGTTACCCTTTTGTCCTTAATATATTTGTAAAAACCCTTTGGATTCTCCTTAATTCTATTTGCCAATGCTATCTCATGTCCCCTTTTTGCCCTCCTCATTTCCCTCTTAAGTATACTCCTACTTCCTTTACACTCTTCTATGGATTCACTCGATCTAGCCTGTCTATACCTGACACATGCTTCCTTCTTTTTCTCAACCAAACCCTCAATTTCTTTAGTCATCCAGCATTCCCTATACCTACCAGCCTTCCCTTTCACCCTAACAGGAATATACTTTCTCTGGATTCTTGTTATCTCATTTCTGAAGGCTTCCCATTTTCCAGCCGTCCCATTACCTGCGAACATCTGCCTCCAATCAGCTTACGAAAGTTCTTGCCTAATACTGTCAAAATTGGCCTTTCTCCAATTTAGAACTTCAACTTTTAGATCTGGTCTATCCTTTTCCATCACGATTTTAAAACTAATTGAATTATGGTTGCTGGCCCCAAAGTGCGCCCCTACTCACACCTCAGTCACCTACCCTGCCTTATTTCCCAAGAGTAGGTCAAGTTTTGCACCTTCTCTAGTAGGTACATCCACATACGGAATCAGAAAATGTCTTGTACGCACTTAAGAAATTCCTCTCCATCTAAACGTTTAACACTATGGCAGTCCCAGTCGATGTTTGGAAAGTTAAAATCCCCAACCATAACCACCCTATTATTCTTACAGATAGCTAAGATCTCCTTTCAAGTTTGTTTCTCAACTTCCCTCGGACTATTAGGGGGTCTATAATACGATTCCAATAAGGTGATCATCCCTTTCTTATTTCTCAGTTCCACCCAAATAACTTCCCTGTATGTATTTCCGGGAATATCCTCCCTCAGCACAGCTGTAATGCTATCCCTTATCAAAAATGCCACTCCCCCTCCTCTCTTGCCTCCCTTACTATCCTTCCTGTAGCATTTGTATCCTGGAACATTAAGCTGCCAGTCCTGCCCATCTCTGAGCCATGTTTCTGTAATTGCTATGATATCCCAGTCCCATGTTCCTAACCATGCCCTGAGTTCATCTGCCTTCCCTGTTTGACCCCCTTGCATTGAAATAAATGCAGGTTAATTTATTAGTCCTACCTTGTCCCTGCCTGCCCTGACTGTTTGATTCACTTCTGTTCTCAACTGTACCCGTCTCAGACCAATCTCTTTCCTCTCTATCTCCCTGGGTCCCACCCCCCCCCCCCCCCCCCCCCCCCCCCACCTTACTAGTTTAAATCCTCCCAAGCAGTTCTAGCAAATTGCCCTGCCAGTATATTAGTCCCCTTCCAATTTAGGTGCAATCCATCCTTCTTGTACAGGTTACCTCTACCCCAAAAGAGATTCCAATGATCCAAAAATGTGAATCCTTCTCCCATACACCAGCTCCTCAGCCATGCATTCATCTGCTCTATCCTCCTATTCCTGCCCTCACTAGCTCGTAGCCCTGGGAGTAATCCAGATATTACTACCCTTGAGGACCTCCTTTTTAAGTTTCTACCTAACTCTCTATAATCTCCCTTCAAAATCTCAGCCTTTTCCCTACCTATATCGTTGGTTCCAATGTGGACAATGACCTCCTGCTGGCCCCTCTTTACCGTGAGAATATTCTGCACCCTCTCTGAGACATCCTTGATCCTGTCACCAGGGAAACAACACACCATTCTGCTTTTTCTCTGCTGGCCACAGAAACGTCTGTCTATACCTCGGACTGCAGAATCCTCTAACACAATTGATCTCCTGTAAGCCAAAGTACCCCTCATTGCATTAGAGCCAGTCTCAATACCAGAAACTTGGCTGTTCATGCTACGTTCCCCTGAGAATCCATCACCCATCATTTTCCAAAACAGCATACCTGTTTGAAATGGGTATATCCACAAAAGACTCCTGCCCTAGGTGCCAACCTCTCTTATCCTTCCTGGAGTTAACCCATCTATGTGACTGTATCTGAGACTTTCCCCCCTTCCTATAACTGCTATCCATCGCATACTGTTGCTGTTGCAAATTCCTCATCGCTTCTATCTGTCTCTCCAACCAATCCACTCGATCTGATAAGATTTGCATCCAACAGCATTTATGGCAAATATGATCTGCAGTAACCCTTAAACTCTCTTTAACTCCCACATCTGACAAGAAGTACATATCACTGCAAAAGCCATTTTTGTTCCTTCACAATCTACAGACCCAGAAAATAACACCGTCTTATTCCTCTACAAAACACTGCACCAGGTTAAATTAAGAGCTACGGCTTATATTTTAAGGTTAATCAAGAGACTTATCTCCGAAAACATATAATCAAGAAAAAACCCACTGTACTCACTAATACAGCCTTTCTCTTGGACAGACTTAAAACAACAATTAACTTATCTGATTCTGTGCTGTGAACTTCGCCCAAACCGGTTCCTCCAAGATTAGTTGTGAATTTCACTCTTTGTTAATTTTCCCAGATGCACTCCGATGTCCAGCGATACATGTATTCAAACAGCAAAGACAGTAAATGTGCAGGTTCTCTCTCTCTCTCTCTATCTCTATCTCTCCTGCACTTATAGTTTCGGAATCCGAACTTTTCGCAATCCGAACAGCCTCCTGGAACGAATTAAAGTTGGATTCCGAGGCACCACTGTATTTGTTTTGTCGTCACTCTTGTAGTAATTTATATTGTACTGCATGTTTGAACTTCTTACCATGGTGGAAGTAGTAGAAATTCCATGGAGAAAATTTGCTATTCAATCCATAACAGCATGGAAATATTTTTCATAATGCTGCAAAAAGGCATTAAATGACATTTATTTACATGGCATCAATCCAGACCCTAGACATGACTGTGGAAAGCTTTGAGTGATCCCAAGCAATTTAGCATAGTTGTAAAGAAGAACATTCTGAGAGGCAGGGTAAACAGCCAAAGGTCACACTGTAAGTACCAGTCACTTATGTAGAATGTGGGATGACATCCTGCAAGCAGATTTCAGAGAGCTAGGAAAGGTAGGATCTCAAAGGTAGCACACTCGGGATTACTCTTGGTGCTACACATTACTGAGAACAGAAACCAGGTTATTGTGACTAGAAACATGAGGCAGGAGGAAAGGCTTTGAATTATTTGAGTATTGGGACTTAGGATTGAGTTAACTTAGCTTAGTCTCAGTTAGCAAAACTTCAAAGTACTACAAAATGGCTTATTATTGCATGCAGCTGGTGTCGAGTAGGGAGCATAGAATTTGATGAGTGAGGGAGGTTGGTAAAGAGAAGGAGGTGCTTCTTTCATTTGCGACCCTCCGTATTCAAGAGATTAGGAGTTGAAAAACAGCAGAAGAGCAAAGAAAAAACTAGCAGGAGTTTGACAGTGTAAATCCTAACTGCTTCTAAAGAAAAATAAAACGTGATGTCAAAGTGAAAGAGCAAAATGATTTTTGGTAAGCATTTTCTCAGTTATTTTGTAAAGAACAGATAATTTATTAGAATTTCAGGTTTTGCTTGTATCAGTAAAGTTTACTAGCTGTAATAATGTTTATTGGGAGTAATGAGGTGTATTAATTATAAATTAATTAAAATAAATTATCATGTAATAAAGATGGCAGGGCATGTGATTTCTTTTGTAAATGCAGGATACAGGAGTTCTTGAATACTAATACAAGACAGTGTAAAATGGCCTGTGGGAAGTGTTGGTTGTTCAAGAACCTTCAATTCAGAGCCATTGAGCTAGAGGCATCAAGGAAAGGGAAAGCTATCTGGCCATTATATTCCAGCAGTCAGTCACACAATTCAAACCCCTTAGAATAGACTCTCCAGATTTGGTCAGTAGTTAGGGTAGGAAGGATGCAACTGAGAATGAGGCAGTTATAATGGCCCAGAAGGTACAGATGGTGAAACTTCAGCCAATGCTATTGTTTAAAAAAACTGAAGTTTTAGAATATCTATTGATTTAAGTGGTGGTTGCAGGATGGATGAGCAGACTGACCATAACATTCTAGTACAAAAAGCCATTCAAGTGAGGCGAGTTAGTAGGAATGGAGTGGCAGTGGAGGATAGCATAGAAGTGGATAGACATGGCTCGCTGCAGCCAGGAGTGAGAATACAGATGGCTGTGTTGCTTGCCCATGCCAGGATTCAGGAAATCTGGACAGGAAATGGGAGGTGAAGGATCCAGTAGCTGTGCTTTACACAGACACCAACAACATTGTTCGAACTGCAAAAAAAAGGCTCTGAAGGAATATGGGCAGCAGAAGTAAAATTTTAGAAAGCAGAACCTCATATTTACTACCAGCCATTTGGCATCAGACAGATCAATGGCATGGTTCAAACATTGCTGGGGAAGAAACGGGTATTAATTCCTGGTGCACTAGCACCATTCACAGGTAAAGTGGGAGCCGTATCACTGGGTTGTCTTCATTTGAAGCATTATGGGACCAGAATTTTGTGAATCATATACAAGGCCAGCACAAAGAGCTTTAAATTCTATAACAGTTGAGAGCAGAAGCAAGCAATAACTACCTTTTGTTGTATCTCAGTAAACTATTGCTAATTGGAATAAAATGGCTCTAGTGAGCTGGAAGTTAAGTTTGGAATCCATTATTTCCTCTAAACTTTAGAAAGGCAAGTTATTAAACTTAAATTGTAACTGGAAAGTTAAGAACACAAAATAGATTAGATTTTTCACGTCTGGGTTTCAATTCAAGGGAACAGTGTAGAAATGACTAATTTGAAACTACCTCTGATGAGTAGTTTTAAATTGAGACCAAAGTGGTTTTAGGAGGGAGAAGACTGTGATAATGAACGTGTGGGAGAATGATGAGTTTTCCAAACATTCAGGGACACATTCTAATGTGCTTTGGACCTGAGAAAAAATGATACGCCAAACACATTTAAAAGCTATACACTATTTTGAAGCATCAAACATTAATTTGAACAAAGGGGGGAATTGAGAGAATTTTGAATTACAGAAACATTGAATTTTATAGTGCAGAAGGAGGCCATTTGACCCATTGTATTTGTACCAGCTCCTGAGACAGATACAGATTGTTCTCCTCTAACGCGTATTTGATCAACATGATTTGGCGATAACATGATTGGGTGATTAGGGAACGCTTTTTCTAAAATGCAAGATTTTAAGGTGTGTGTTGGTTATAACGTGATTACATCACCAACTCCTTAAGTGTATTTGTATTGTGCGATTTTTGTATAGCGCGGGGTTGCTCAGGAATGCATATTAGCAGAAGTACCTGTACCAAGTTGTCCCATTTATTGGCCCTATCTTTGCAGCCCTCTAAATGCATCACTTTCAAATAGATATCCAGCTCTATTCCTGTGGAATCTACCTCCATCACTCTCCCAGGCAGCAGTACGCAAATTCTAACAACACTCTGAGTAAAGAGGTTTCTCCTCATCTCACTGTTGGCTCTATTTTTTATTATTCATTAATGGGACATGGGCATCGTTGGCTAGCCAGCATTTATTGCCCATCCCTAATTGCCTTAGAGAAGGTAAGCTGCGTTGTAGAACCACAATGTGGAGGTGTCGTTGTTGGACTGGGATGGGCAAAGTTAAAAATCATACAACACCAGGTTATAGTTCAACAGGTTTATTTGGAAGTAGAAGCTTTTGGAGCACAGCTCCTTCATCAGGTAGTTAGTGGGACAGGATTATAGGACACAGATTTTATTGGAAAAGATCAAAGTGTCATACAACTGATGCGAGGTATTGAACAAACCTAGATTGCTGTTAAGTCTTTAATCACTTAGAATGGGGTTTCAGGTTTCAAGTGATTAATAAGTAAATCTAAGAACTTCTTTCAAGTCGCAGTCCCAAGATAACTTAAGGTTTTATTAAAAAAAGGTGATATCTCAGCTCGGCCAATGCATTAAAGGTGTGAGGTTAGAATCTGTCTGTATTCCAATATTGAGTCAGACTGGTTCTATTTCCAAAGTATGAATTTATAAAATGTAAATGCCTACAGATTTTGTGCTTTTTGAACAAAATAAAATGTATCTGCAAATGAAAATTCACCCCATAGACTTGCACGTGTGTGTATGTGGAGAGAGAAAGAGAGAGCAAGTGTGTGACAGAGAGAGAGTGTGTGTATGAGAGAGAGACAGTGAGAGAGAGAAAACGAGTGTGAGTGCATGTGAGAGAGTGTGTGTGTGTGTGTGTGTGTGTGTATACACTTGATATAATGTGTGCATGAGTGTGATTGAGTACATGCCTATGAGGGTGTGTGTGGCTGTGAGAGAGCATGTGCCTGAGAAGGTCTGTGTGAGTGTGATTGTATGTATGCATACGTGTGTTTGTGAGAGTGTACAGTTTCGTGGGGTCACCTGTAGTGTGGCATGAACCCAAGATCCCAGTTGAGGCCATCCTCATGGGTACCGAACTTGGCTAGCAGTGACTCTGTGTTGTTGTATATCCCAAAGTCTGCCTTGGAGGATGGTCTGGGGCCGAATGTCCCTGACCGCGGAAATGTTCCCCGACTGGGAGGGAACATCCCTGTCTGGCGATTGGTGTGCAGTGTTCATTCTTCCATTGTTGCAGCATCTGTTTGGTCTTGCCAGTGTACCATGCCTCAAGGCATAAGTTCCTGCAGCATATGAGACAGACAACATTGGCCAAGTCACGGGTACCTGCTGTGCACGTGGTGGGTGGTGTTCCCACGTGTAATGGTACACTCTGACATGTCTTGCAGTGGTTTCCATGACAGGGCTATGTGGCATTGAGATCGATGTTGTCCTGAAGGCTGGGCAGCTTGCAGTGAACAATGGTCTGTTTAAGGTTTGGCAGTTGTTTAAAGGTGAGAAGTGGAGGTGTAAAGAAGATCTTGGTGAGGTGCTCATCCCCATCGATAATGTGTTGCAGGCTGCAAAGAACTATAAACTCTGTGTCCTATGCTCCTGCTTCACTTGCTACCTGATAAGGAGCAGCACTCCGAAAGCTAGTACTTCCAAGTAAACCTGTTGGACTATAACCTGGTGTTGTGTGATTTCTAATTGCATCCATGTGTTGTAGGTTGACCCACAATGCTTTTAGTGTGGGAAATCAAGGATTTTGATGCAGGAATACTGAAGGAATTTCGATATATTTCCAAGTTAGGATAGTGATTATGTTAGACAGCAACTTGCAAATGAAAGTGTTCCCATGTATCTGCTGCCCTTGTCCTACTAGATGGGAGTGGTCATGGATTTGAATGGTTTTGTCTAAGGATCGTTGAATTTCTGCAACACCTTGTACACAGGTATACACCATGGCCACTGAGCGACCATGGTGGAGGGAACTGAATGTTTGCGGGCTGGGTGCCAATTAATGGGTCTGCTTTGTCCTGGATCAAGCTTGTTGAGTGTTGTTAGAGCTGCACCCATCCAGGAAAATGCCAGGTATTCCATTATGCTCTTGACTCCTGTAGATGGTGGACAGGCTTTGATGAGTCAGGAGGTTATTACTCATTTCAGGATTCCTAGCATTTGACCTGCTCTTGTAGCCACTGTGTTTATGCAAGAGTCCAATTGAGTTCCTGGTCAATGGTAACTCCAAGGTGGTTGGTAGTGGGGAATTCAATGATGGTGACACTATTCAACATCAAGGGGTAGTGGTTAGATTGTCTCTTATTAGAGATGATCTTGCCTAGCATTTGTGGCATGTAAATGTTACTTGCCACTTGTCAGCCCAGGGCTAGATATTGTCCCGATCTTGCTGCATTTGGACACAGACTGTTTCAAGTTTGCAAGTGGCGCTGAGCATTGTGCAATCATCAGCAAACATCTCCATTTCTGACCTTATGATGGAGGGAAGCTCATTGATGAGGCAGCTGAAGATGGTTAGGCTTCCGACACTATCATAAGGAACTCCTGTAGAGATGTCTCTTACTGAAAATCTTGAGATCGTGATCCCTAGTTATTGATATACCAAGTAGTGAAAACAGAATATCCTTCTTTACCCTGTCAAAATTGTTCATAATTTTGAACACCTCAATAAAATCACTTCTTAATCTCTGCTCTAAGGAGAAGAAGACTAATTCACAAATTTTTCTTCGTATCTAAAATTTATCATTCCTGGTATCATTCAAGTAAATCTCCTTTGATTTCTCTCTAGCGCTTTAACATCCTTTCTTAAATAAGGTACTCAGAACTTTAAAAAATACTCCAAATGTGGTCTGAGCAATGTTTTATGAGGTGTAGCATCACTTTCTTGTTTTTATACTCAATGCCTGTACTTATAAACCCAAAGATTCTATAAGATTCTAACCTTAACCATAAACCATGCCATGTTCACAGCATCATGAATTTCTTTACAAAGTTGACACTTAGGTGAATGGGCAACTCATAAAATTGAAACCATTACTGCACAAATTGAGGAGGAACAGCCTTTGCAGAAACAGCGGGAGTGGTGAGAGTGAGGACCAGAGGCTGCAGGGAAGGTAAATTAATTCTTTAATAACTTATCTCCTTATCAGAGCGCACAATGAGCAAGAGCGGACATGGGACTGCTGAGTAAGTGAGGTAATATATTTGGGCGTTGCTTTACCCAAAACACTACTTAGGTAATGTCTCCCATCCTCCTCCTCCTCCTCTAACCCAAACAAAAGGTTCTGTGCACCGATTCGGTAAGGTTACTAGTTTTTCAATAGTCTCTTTGGCAACTCAGAACAGTGGGAATGGATGTTAGGGCAGTTGCATGCTCCTCTTGTAGGATGTGGGAGGTAAGGATCACCATTAGTGTCCACACTGACTTCCTCTGCAGGAAGTGCACCCAACTCCAGCTCCTGAGAAACTGCATTAGGGAACTGGAGCGGGAGCTTGAAGAACCTTGGATCATTCGGAAAGCGGAGGGGGTAATTGAAAGGAGTTACAGGGAGGTAGTCTCACCTCAGGTACAGGATAAAGGTAGATGGGTTACAGTCAGGGAATGGAAAGGAACAGGTAGACAGTGCAGGGATTCCGAGTGGTCAATCCCATCAAATAATAAGTATACCATTCTAGATTCTGTTGAGGGAATGACCTACCAGGGGAAAGCCTTAGTGGTCTCTGGCACTGAGTCTATCAGGAAGGTAGACACAGTTGATATGGCAAAGGGATGATTTAAAGTGTGTCTGTTTCAGTGCATGGAGTGTCAGGAATAAGAGTGGTCAGTACTTGGAACTACGATGTTGTGACCATAAGAGATATATGCATTTCACAGGAGCAGGAGTGGTTGGTGGATGTTCCAGGGTTTAGATCTTGAAAAAAAAGCAGGGAGGAGGGTAAAAGAGGAGAGGGAAGTAGCATTGTTAATTAGAAACTACATCACAGATACAGAAAATAGTTTATTGAGGAGGGTTTGTCTACTGAGTCAGCATAGTTAGAAGTCAGTAACAGGAAAAGAGCAGTCACTTTATTGGCAGTTTTCTATAGAGCACCGCCCCCCCCCCCCACCCCATACCCCAATAGCAGCAGATTGGACAGCTCTTGCAAAGGTGCAGATGTAACAGAGTTGTTGTTATGGGTGACTTCAACTTCCTCAATATTGATTGGAACCTCCTGAGTGCAGATGGTCTGGATGGAGCCGATTTTGTCAGGTGTGTCCAGGAGAGATTCCTGACTCAATATGTAGATAGGCCGACTAGGAGGGAGGCCATATTGGATTTGGTGCTAGGCAACGAGCCAGGCCAGGTGTCAGATCTCTTGGTGGGAGAGCATTTTGGTCACAGTGACCACAACTGCCTCACCTTTACCATCGACATGGAGAGGGATAGGAACAGGTAGTATGGAAAGGTATTTAAGTGGAGGAGGGGAAATTATACTGCTATTGCAGTGGAGCTGTGGAAAATAAATTGGTAACAATTGTTGTACGGGAGATGCACAACAGAAATGTGGAGGCTGTTTAAGAAGCACTTGTTGCGAGTGTTGGATAACTTTGTCCCACTGAGATAGGCAAGAATTGGTAAGGTGAGGAGGCTTGGATGACAAGCGAAGAGGAGCTTCACATCAAGAGGAAGAAGGAAGCAAGGCTGAGGAAGCAAGGATCTGCCACAGCTTTAGAGAATTAGAGGGTAGCTAGGAAAGAATTCAAAAATGGAATGAGGAGAACTGGGAAGGGGCATGAAAAAGCCTTGGCAGGAAGGATTAGGGAAAACCCAAAGATGTTCTACACTTACGTGAGGAACAAGAGGATGATCAGAGAGAGGGTTGGACCAATCAGGGATAGTAGAGGGAAATTATGCTTGGAATCTGAAAAGTAAGGGGAGGACCTAAATAAGTTTTTTGTTTCAGTATTCACTTGAGAGAGGGACCTTGATGATATGAGGTTAATCAGCTTGGACAGATTGATACTAAGAAAGTGGATGTGCTGGAAATTCTGGGAAGTATCAAGATAGATAAGTCCCTAGGGCTGGACTAGATACATCCAAAGTTACTATGGGAATGAGGAATGAGATTGCTGCACCTCCAGCGATGATCTTTGCATCCTCACTCTCCACGGGACTAGTACCAGCTGATTGGAGGGAGGCAAATGTTGTTCCTCTGTTCAAGAAAGGGAATAAGGAATCCCAGAAAAGTCAGACTTACATCTGTGATAAGCAAGGTACTGGAAAAGATTCTGACAGATAGGATTTATGACTATTTGAAAAAACAGTTTGATTCCCAATAGTCAGCATGGCTTTGTGAGGGGCAGGTCATGCCTCGCAAGCCTTATTGAGTTGTTTGAGGATGTGACGAAACAAGCTGATGAAGGTCGAGCAGTGGATGCGGTGAATATGGATTTCTGTAAGGCATTTGATAAGGTTCCCCATGGTAGGCTCATTCAGAAAGTTAGGAGGTATGGGATACAGGGAAATTTGGCTGTCTGGATACAGAATTGGCTGGCTGAAGGAAGATAGCACGTGGTAGTGGATGGAAAATATTTCACCTGGAAGTCGGTGACCAGTGGTGTCCTGCAGGGCTCTGTTCTTGGGGCTCTGTTCTTTGTAGTTTTTATAAATGACTTAGATAAAGAAGAGGAAGGGTGGTTTAGTAAATTTGCTGATGACACAAAAGGTTGGTGGAGTTGTGGATAGTGTGGAGGGCTGCTATAGGTTGCAATAGGACATTGACAGGATGCAGAGTTGGGCTGAGAAGTGGCAGATGGAGTTCAATCTGGAAAAGTGTGAAGTAATTCACTTTGGAAGGTCAAATTTGAATGCAGAATACAGAGTTAATGACAGGAATCTTGACAGTGTGGAGGAACAGCGGGATCTTGGGTTCCATATACATGGATCTCTCAAAGTTGCTACCCCAGTTCATAGGGTTGTTAAGAAGGCTTATGGTATTTTGGCTTTCATTAGTAGGGGGAATTGAGTTTAAGAGCTACTAGGTTTTGCTGCAGCTCTATAAAACCTTGGTTAACCACACTTGGATAATTGTGTCCAGTTCTGGTTGCCTCATTATAAGAAGGACATAGATACTTTAGAGAGGGTGCAGAGGAGATTTATAAAAATGCTGCCTGGATTGGAGGGCTTGTTTTATGAAGAGAAGTTGAGTGAGCTAGGGCTTTTCACATTGCAGAGAAAAGGAAGACAGGTGAACAAGGTAATGAGAGGAACAGATAGAGTAGATTGTCAGAGACTTTTCCCCAAGGCAGAAATGGCTGTCACAAGGGGTCATAATTTTAAGGCGATTGGAGGAAGGTATGGGGGAGATGTTAAAGATAGATTCTTTGCACAGAGAGTGGTGGATGCATGGAATGCACTGCCAGCAGTGGTAGTAGAGTCAAAGACATTAGGGACATTTAAGCGACTGCTGGACAAGTACATGGACTGCAGTAAATTAAGGGGTATGGAGGTTAGTTTGATCTTAAGATAACTGCTCAGCACAACATCGTGGGCTGAAGGGCCTGTACTGTTTTATGTTCTATGCTCTAACAAACACAATCACTGTTAAGGCACAGCATCTTCTCACTTGTAGATGTTTTCACCTGTCCAGAGATGGACTAGGTGGGACATGAAACTGGGCCTCCTGGCTCAGAGGTAGGAACACTACCACTGCACCACAAGCAGCCTTGCTCTTCTTATTTGTATTCTCACAGTGATAACCTCCAGCAGCTGTGATGCTATAGTAGCCTTGGTTAAATATAATTCAATTAGATTTATTTAATTTTCAGCATGGACAATACCACAGATGGAAGTTTCAAAATCCTTTCAGAAATTTGCAAAAATTAGAAACAAAAGACTGAACATAATGAGCATAACCTTTGCTTAGACTTAAAATAAATATTGTTCATTCAGCTGCTGCGTCTGTATCCTCAGTTCCAATAACTTATGCCTAGTGACAGTTCACATAAAGTCACAGGTAACTGCCTCAGGAAGCTGTACTCCTTCATGGCCCAACAGGGGTAAATGCACCAGGTGACGTGTAACTCAAGAAGACCCTGAGTTCAACATTTGCTTCATGCCCTTAGTTAGCTGATTCCAAATTGGATTCTGTGATTGCTCTAAATGTGCTTTGGCTTGGAAGCATAAAAGTCAGTCAGGGGTTCCATGCTTTATTGCTGTCCTATAATCTTAGTTACAAAAGCACAAATGACCAGCAGGTGAAGAGGACACTCAGTTGTAATGGCCAGGGCAGCAGCCCAGTAACATTCACAATCCAGACTAATAATTAAAGAATAGATACCTCAACCTGTCAGAGGATTGGTGTCATCTCCATCAGGACAGAAGTGAGAAGAGAATAAATCAAGAAGAAAAGGGTGCAAAGTGAAATGTCAACAAAAAACAAAAATGTTTAAAATACATATTGCTCAGGCAGGAGGGTGGGGTGGGGATGGGGGAAGGGAAATCCCTCACTTCCAGGCATTCTGTACCAGATCACGGCTTCTGGATACTGAAGGTGACCACAGAACACCACTCACTCTTCCCATTCTGAGGAAGGGTCGCTCAACCCGAACCACGAACAATTGGTCAAACTACCAGGCTTGAAACTAAACACACTTTATTCATACACTATAATTAAAGTACAGACAAAATAAAAATGAAAAACTTAAAAGGGACCTAAGGAGCAACCTTTTCATGCAGCGAGTGGTGTGTGTGTGTAATGAGCTGCCAGAGGAAGTGGTGGAGGCATCTGAATGAGTATATGAATAGGAAGGGTTTGGAGGATATGGGCCAAATGCTGGCAAATGGAACTGGATTTATTTAGGATGTCTGGTAAGCATGGATGAGTTAGACCAAAGGGTGTCCATGCTCTATACCTCCTTGAATCTATGATTTCTCTCCACAGATGCTACTAAACCTGCTGAGCTGTTTTTGTTCCACTCCTCCAATGTTTGTTTCTGACTCTGCTTCTCAAAGGTGACACTATCCCTATGACTCACATCCCACTCACACTCATATTACTCTCCAGGGATCCAGTGGAGATTCTTGGTGAATGTCCCATAGTAGTGCCAGCCATGGTCACCCCTCTTGGTGCTGCTAGCGCTGAAGAGCTGCCAGTCAAGCTGTCCTCAGGGATTCCTATACAACAATGGGCTGAATCTGATGGGAGGCCTGACCAGCAAAATACTTGATTGAAATGTCATAGTTTCAAATTGCTCGGAAGGGAACAACGTGGGGCTCCCACACCCCAAACGATAGATGAGACTTCTCCAGCCTACATTAACTCTGACTCTGTTTCTCTCTCCACATGTACGACTTGGCATATTATCTCAGCATCTTTTGATTTTTAGAAAAATAAATAGGATTCTTACTTTAAAAAAAATAAAAGGGCCAATTATCATTGTCCTGTAAATCAGGAGGCCAGCCATTCAGATGACATTTATATGAGACCCAAACCATATTCACAGCGAGACCTTATTTCAATGTTCGGAGCCAACTGCACTAACAGCTTATCCATTGGGATGTTTGCTGGCAGTAATGTTGCTAGTTAAAACAGTCTTTCCTTTGTAACTACATCTCACTCTCCTCAATTCTATCGGAAGTCACAAATCAAACCACAGTAGCCTTTTCAAGTATAAGCTTAGAAACAGGCATCTCAGATATTGTTTGTTGTATATTTTCATTCTCTCTCCACCTCCCCCAGGAGAATGGTGTGGAGCTTAGGAAGGATTTCGCAGGCTAATTAACAACCAGTGAATACTTCTTCCATAGCCAGCAAGTGTTAAACTGGGATTTGAACACACAGCTGCCCAGTTCAGAGGCAGGAGGGTTATCATCTGAGCTATTCCAGTGCCCTGTCTCATGTTCTTTAAACTGATGATTTAGGGTCTTCACTGGATAAAGCAACAAGCATAAGTGAAAACTATCAAGTGATACAGAATGAGTGGCCTAGGAGATAGCTACAGGAGGGCAAATTCACACTTTAACTCTGCTAAAATAGACAGAAAGGAAGTAGCATATACAAGGAGGCGACTCCCTGCGCATCAACACTTGCAGGGATGGTATGGTAGCTCAGTGGTTAGCACTGCTGCCTCACAGCACCACAGCCCAAGTTCGATTCCAGCCTCGGGTGACTGTCTGTGTGGAGTTTACACATTCTTGCTGTATCTGTGTGGGTTTCCTCTGGGTGCTCTGGTTTCCTCCCACAGTCCAAAGATATGCAGGTTAGGTTATTTGGCCATGCTAAATTGCCCATAGTGTTCAGGGATGTGTAGGTTATGTGCCTTAGTCAGGGAACATGTAGAGTAGTAGGGGAATGGGTTGGTGTGGACTCGTTAAGCTGTCGTGATTTTTGTGGGTGGCAAAGTGGTTAGCACTGCTGCCTCACAGCACCAGAGACCCGGGTTCAATTCCCGCCTCAGGCGACTGACTGTGTGGAGTTTGCATGTTCTCCCCGTGTCTGCGTGGGTTTCCTCCGGGTGCTCCAGTTTCCTCCCACAGTTCAAAGATGTGCAGGTCAGGTGAATTGGCCATGCTAAATTGCCTGTAGTGTTAGGTAAGGGGTAAATGTAGGGGTATGGGTGGGTTGCGCTTCGGCAGGTTGGTGTGGACTTGTTGGGTCGAAGGGCCTGTTTCCACACTGTAATGTAATCTAAAAGCATAATGTAATGATAGCCTTTCAGTCAGCTTTTGAATTTTGTTGGAGAATGTGGAGGAGTCCACTACCAACATTTGTAGGATTCTGTTATGAAGCAATTGGCACCGTAGCAGGCACAGACCTTCAGGATGAAGAACAAGAATTACAAAAATCACAGTACTGTGTCCGGGTACTAAAAAAAGGTGCAAAATTAAACACCATGCATAAAGCTGTCTATAAAGTTGCTGAATAAGTGTCAATGAAATAATACTAAACACATCTGTTAATTCTCACTCACTATTGCTTGATATAATATTTCCACCTTCAAATACTTAAGACAATTTATAGGTTGTACAATCACAATTCAAATGTACAATTTCACAGGAACATAGTTTTGCAGATCACATCAGCCAATCTGAAAATTAAAAATGTCTCTGTTTCAAAATAAAATTCCATGTTCACTTTTAACTTAAAGAAATATTTATATAAACCCTCACTGGTCTAACATATTCTCCTTGTTCAATGCTGGGACCTCTGATATTTGGAATATATATATAAACAATTTGGAGGAGAGATAAGTGGCCCAATTAGTAAGTCTGTGGATGACATAAAGATTGGGGGAGCTGTGGATAGTGAGGAGGATTGACAGAGGACACAGTAGGATATAAATAGGCTGCAGATTTGGGCAGAGAAATGGCAGACTGAGTTTCATCTGGACAAATGGAAGTTCCATTGTAGGAGGGAAGTAAACAGTAAATGGTAGAACCCTTGGAAACTAATATATAGAAGGATCTAGGCATACAAGCCCACAATTCCCTGAAAATTCCAAGAGAAGTGAATAAGGCAGTCAAGAAAGCACACAGCATGCCTGCTTTCATCGATCAGGGCATCAAGTATAAAAATTGGCAAGTCATGTTGCAGCTGTGTAGAACTTTAGTTAGGTCACATTTGGAATATTATGGACAGTTCTGGTTGCCATACTACCAGAAGGTTGTGGAGGCTCGGGAGAGGGTACAGAAAAGGTTTACCAGGATGTTGTCTGGTTTGGAGGGCATTAGCTCTGAGGAGTGATTGGACAAACTTGGTTTGTCTTCACTTGAATGTTGGAGGCTGCAGAGCCAACTTATAGAAGTTTACAAAATTATGAGAGGTATGGATAGAATGGATAGTCGGGTGTTTTTCCCAGGGTAGAAATGTCAATTATTAGGAGATGTAGATTTAAGGTAAAAGGGGAAACATTTAAAGTAAACATGAGAGGAAGTTTTGTACACAGAGGGTGGTATGTGCCTGGCACGCATTGCCAGTGGTGGTGGTAGAAACAGAATCAATAGGAACATTTAAGTTGAATCTTAATGGACAGGCAAGGAATAGAGGGAGTTGAAAAGTGTGGTGATGGAAAAGCACAGCAGATCAGGCAGCACCCAAGGAGCAGGAGCATCAACATCTCGGGCATAAATCCTTCATCAGGAATATACAGACCACATAGAGGCAGAAGGCTTTAAGTTTAAAAAGATGTCATGGGTTAGCACAATCTTTGTGGGCCAAAGAGCCTATTCCTGCACTGGACTGTGTTTTATTCTTTGTACGAAATCAAAACACAAATTTTAAAAATTAATTAATTTCTGATGGCGAGTCTCACAGTAAGGTGATGAAGATTTTTTTCTGTTATGTACAGAATGGAAGTCAAAAGGTTCTTCCAAAAATTATACCACTCTGATCACCTCTGTGGTTAGAATCTAAAATTGCATAATAGTTGGTAAGCAAAATGGGGTGGGAAATGTTAAAACCGCTATATACAGCAGTAAATACGGACACAAAGACACAACTAGAAATCATGGCCACCAAGAGAGTAAGGTTTGGTGCCAAGAAAGAACATGGATTTTTAACAATAAATTAGTTGATCTCCCAAGGCATTGAACATGGGATATAAAAATCAAGTATTGTCTGCTTGGAAAAGGGGATAAGAGAGAGGGATGTGCACTAGGAAATAAAGATGTATTTCAACCTCTATTTTAAAGTTACACATTTTATCTTCTACCTTTGTTTTTTAATTTTTTTTACAAACGTGATGACTCAAAAACTAGGGTATAAAAATAAGCCAGTTAATAATAAACCCAATAAGGAATTTAGGAGAAACCTTTTCTTCCCTCCACGGTCAATTAGAATGTGCAATTTGCTATCATATGGAGCACTGAAGGTAAATGGCATATCTCCCTTAAAGAGGCAGTTTAATTATTCTGTGAGGGAAAAAATAAATGCTGAAGAGATTAGATGATCCTAAATCTATGTCCTAGCACCAACCGAGTGGGCCAAATGGCCTATTTTTGAGCTACAAATTCTGTGTAATTCCCCTGCAAAATCAACAGTCTTTTAATATTTACAATAATTACAAGGAAGTAAATATACTCAAGATGTTTAATCTTTTTTGAGAGTTCTATATCCAAGGGCAGGCCTTTGGCGATTAGTTACCAAAGCAAGATTTTATACGACAGGTAGGGTAAGGAAGCAGGCACTGTGACTATTTCAGGCCCAAAAGCGATCAAACCCTGTGCTGTGGGTGTAAATGATAATCCATGCACTAACCATCTTCTAACTAATCAGCCTTCATCCTCAAAATCAACACACAGTAAATCATCCTCAGTGTTTTTGTAAAAGAACTGGGATGTTGAGGATTAACAAAGTTGGGGACGAACAGAGGGTTGAATAGGCTCCTTAGTTTCTGTCTGCCCTGTGCTCGGTCCACCCTGATATCACCTGCACAGGAGCTTCGGCAAGATTGCACCAAGTTAGCACCAAGTTAGCCAGCAAGTCCTATCTAACAGGACCCCACATCTGCAGGAAGTGACAACAAACAATCAGGTCAAAAGTGATAGCTTGTCACATCTTGCAAATTCATTCGTAGCAGATTCACCTCTCAGGGAGGTGGAGAGATTTAAAATGAGGTCTGCTTTCTCAATGAACAAAAACAATCTCACAGCAATATTCAAAGCAACAGTAGAGTTTTCCCAATGTCCTGAGCAATACTTATTCTTCAATCAACATTATTATTAAAAACAGATTATCTGATTTTTATCACATTGTTGTTTGGGACTTTAACATATGCTACACTTGCAAGATTTCAGCAGTACTTTATCAGCTATAAAGTGCTTTGGGACATTGCAAGGTTATGGAAAGTGTTACATAACATCAAGTTTTTATTTATTTCTAACCATCTGTGGAGGTAGAGTGTTGATCAATTATAATTCCTTATTGCAGATTGAAATGGACCATATTGACCCCCTAAAAAAGTAGCCCATTTGAGTCCATGAAATTAAGCTGTTTTGACAAACTCAACACTGGTTTCTGCTGCTTTGAGCATTATGACAATATTCTGGTGACATCGTCATTCCACGCCCCACTGATTTCAACAGTATATGATGGACCTGTCCCTGAAATAACACTTATGCAATTCTCCAAGGCTAGCTTTTAGCTAAGAAAGAGGAATTATCTGCAGTCGACCGTGGGTAGTTCAGAATAAAGAAAAACCTTAAATTATATTCAATTAACTTAACTCTTCAGCTGTCAGCAGTTCCACAGAATTCCAAACTCCCTGATCCTTTCAGGCTTTTTAGTGTCCATGGAGGTGCAGACTAGGTGGATTAACCATGAGAAATGCAGAATTACAGGATACGATAAGGGGGTTGGTCTGGGTAAAATGCTCTTCAGAGGGTAGGTGAGGGCTTGATAGGCCGAATGGCCTGCTTCCACACCATAAGGACTCTATGATTCAGCTCCTGTCCTGTAACAGTTACAGACACTCTAAAATTACAATATGAACCAACTAACAGATCAGAGGCATCTTCATTACTTTGATATTAACCTTCCAAGTATTAAAATCAGCTGATTAATGATCATTATGAGAAAGATTGGCTCAGTCATATCACATTTATGATTTAGTTATCTATATATTCTATTACATATCATATTACAGATATAATATAATTTAATGATATTAGATACCGATGTTGAGGGCACTGAGTGACTTTCTCCTCATCCTAGTTAATATGCTCACGTTATTCTTACATAACAAAAAAATTATAAATCTTTGACTTGCTGAATAAAGAGGAATTCTAGACGGTAAGCACAACAAATACTATCACTAAAACTAAACCCTCACAGGACTTCATTTTAATTCCCAGGTTAAGCAACTCCTTAATTTTAAAATTCCCGTCCTTGTTTTCAAAGTCCTCCATACCCTTGCCCTTCTCTGTGTAATTCCAGCCAGTCCTTGGAGCTTTTGAAATTTCTGCACTCTCTGAATCTGAACTTCTGAACATTTTAAATGCTCCCCTATTGATAGTCATGCAGTTAGTTACTAAGGGTCTTAGCCCAGGAATTCCCTCCCTACATCTCCTTATCCCTATCCCTAAGTTTCTGACTCTCTTGTCTCTCTGTCCTCCTTTAAGATGCTCCTTAAAGCCAACTTCTTTGACCAAAGTTTTGATCATCAGCCCAAATATCTCTTTATGTTGTTTAGTGTCAGTTTTCTTTTGATAGCACATTATTTAAGGATAGTCTACAAATATAGGTTGCAGTTGTTAGACTCAGATAAATACTCAATATTATTTTCACAGACTGGATTGGTCAGTAACTAAAATTAAGACTAAAATTGGGCCCTTGAAGACAAAAACAGGGGAATATATTACAGGGAACAAAGAAATGGCAGAAGAATTGAATTGGTACTTCAGATCTGTGCTCACTGGGGAAGACACAAGCAATCTCCCTGAGGTAACAGTGGCTGAAGGACCTGAACTGAAGGGAATTTATATTTTCCAGGAATTGGTATTGGAGAGACTGTTAGGTCTGAATGTTGAAAGTCCCCAGGGCCAGGGTACTGAAGGAGGTGGCTCGAGAAATCGTGGATGCGTTGGTGATTATTTTCCAAAGTTCGATAGATTCGGGATCAGTTCCTGCGGATTGGAGGGTGGCTAATGTTGTACCACTTTTTAAGAAAGGTGGGAGAGAGAAAGCAGGAAATTACAGACCAGTTAGTCTGACCTCAGTGGTGGGAAAGATGCTGGAGTCTATTATAAAGGATGAAATTACGACACATCTGGATAGTATTAACAGGATAGGTCAGAGTCAGCATGAATTTATGAAGGGGAAATCATGCTTGACTAATTTTCTGGAATTTTTTGAGGATGTAACTCTGAAGATGGATGAGGGAGATCCAGTGGATGTAGTGTACCTGGACTTTCAGAAAGCTTTTGATAAAGTCCCACATTGGAGGTTAGTGAGCACAATTAGGGCGCATGGTATTGGGGGCAAAGTACTAACTTGGATTGAAAGTTGGTTGGCTGACAGGAAACAGAGTAGTGATAAACGGCTCCATTTTGGAATGGCAGGCAGTAACCAGTGGGGTACTGCAGGGATCAGTGCTGGGACCACAGACTTTTATAATATATATTAATGATATAGAAGATGGTATTAGTAATAACATTAGCAAATTTGCTGATGATACTAAGCTGGGTGGCAGGGTGAAATGCGAGGAGGATGTTAGGAGATTACAGGGTGACCTGGACAGGTTAGGTGAGTGGTCAGATGCATGGCAGATGCAGTTTAATGTGGATAAATGTATGGTTATCCACTTTGGTGGCAAGAACAAGAAAGTAGATTACTACCTAAATTGAATCAATTTAGGTAAAGGGACAGTACAAAGAGATCTGGGTGTTCTTGTACACCAGTCAATGAAGGTAAGCATGCAGGTACAGCAGGAGTGAAGAAGACTAATAGTATGCTGGCCTTCATAACAAGAGGGATTGAGTATAGAAACAAAGAGGTGCTTCTGCAGCTGTACAGAGCCCTGGTGAGACCACACCTAGAGTATTGTGTGCAGTTCTGGTCTCCAAATTTGAGGAAAGACATTCTGGCTATTGAGGGAGTGCAGCGTAGGTTCACGAGGTCAATTCCTGGAATGGCAGGACTACCTTACGCTGAAAGACTGGAGTGACTGGGCTTGTATACCCTTGAGTTTAGGAGACTGAGAGGGGATCTGATTGAGACATATAAGATTATTAAAGGATTGGACACTCTGGAGGCAGGAAACATGTTTCCGCTGATGGGTGAGTGCCAAACCAGAGGACACAGCTTAAAAATACAGGGTAGACCATTGAGGACAGAGATGAGGAGAAACTTCTTCACCCTTAGAGTGGTGGCTGTGTGGAATGCTCTTCCCCAGAGGGCAGTGGAGGCCCAGTCTCTGGATTCATTTAAGAAAGAGTTGGATAGAGCTCTCAAGGATAGTGGAATCGAGGGTTATGGAGATAAGGCAGGAACAGGATACTGATTAAGGATGATCAGCCATGATCATATTGAATGGTGGTGCAGGCTCGAAGGGCAGAATGGCCTACTCCTGCACCTATTGTCTATTATCTATTGTAACAATGCTGGACTCTGGCAGTATTTAATTCAATCATCTTTAGTTATTAGGTTCACAGTTCATACAAAATCACTTTGGATAATAGACCCTGGTCATAGGTTATAGCAATCATTACGTGTAAATGAGTGCAGATCAATCATTGTGTGCAACTGTGTTCATATTAATTACTATAATAATTGATTGCACTCTCAATTTCAATCACTATCAGTAATTTACTCCAGATTTCAAATCAAACAGTATCTGCAATTCACTCCATTCAGATTACGTGGAACAAAAACTGAGCAATTCCACTAGATTGAATCAGGTTAAAACACAATTGTGTTTATTGCTTTGAAACATAAAAAAAAGGCAAAACTGAAAAATTTTGGCAATAAAACAGTAAAGCCAAAGCAACAAGAATCACAACAGTGAATTGGTTCAAACAGTCTATTTCGTGTGCACTTATTGCTGCTTGCAACACTGGATTACTGAAACTTGGAAATATTTCCTCTCTGATAAACAACCTTTCTGGGGACAAAAAATAACCAGTCAGGAACATAGATTTAAAACTCCCTTCTGTGCTCCTACTTCTACATCAGGAGGGCTCTACCTGCTCCAGAGATGCATCACAACATGTCTGAGATTTTTGATTTTTTTCAAAAATCTGTTAAATGTTACAGCTCTGGGCTTTTATTAGAATATCCACTTGTGCATGTACTGGCTTCCTGGTATTCCCAAGCAGGCCAGCAGGCCTCTTCTGAAAGATATCATGTCTTCATGCTAATTTGTTTTGAGAGGTGTCTCTTTAGTCAACTACCTTATTTAATTTATGTAATAAAAACGCCACAAAGAGGGGTGCTATCAAAACAAAATGACACGAAACAATATAAGGAGATACTTGAGCTGATGATAAACAGACACTATTGAGGGGTGGATAGGAGTTGGTGTTCATTAGTTTTATTGCATATCAACTACACACTCCTGATGTTTGGCCACGTGGAACAGAGGGTGGAGGATCAGGCACATCAGATGACCTCCTCATTACTGCCCCTGGACCTGACCAAGTTGGTCATCACAAATCCAGGCAATGGGCTGCTGAGGGAGTCATTTCACCAGACGACCTGTCTCTCTTTCATCTCACCTGAGCATTCCAGCAGAGCAGCCTGTTGTATCCTTTGGCCCACCATTGGTCTCCTAAAGAGTACATCATCCTTCACCAGAATTTTTTGTTAATTTAAACTTTATATGTTTGTTTTGTAGAATCTGTTTAGCTCGGTTTGCTGGATGGCTGGTTTACGATGCAGAGTGATGCTAACAGTGTAGCTTCAATGCGTGCACCAGCTGAGGTTACCATGAAGGACTCTCCTCTGAACCTTTCCCCTCCCCGGAGGGTAAGGTTATGACCACATTCTATTTTATTTACAGTATTCCTTTAAAGGATTGTTAATGAGCTTATTTATTTACCTGTTCAATTGTTTTGCTCAAAAAAGCAAAAGGGATATTCAAACAGGTCTCACTCTACCTTTAAAGAACTGGGAGAGGAACAAGCAAGTGCTTTACCCCTGCTAGCTGTCCCATCAGCCTCTTGGACCTCTGGAGGGCTTGTATTCTGCAGTGGAAAACAAGTACATGTGACCAGAGGGGTGAGCTTTGACCAAGCAGTTCAGTCGGAAAAAGTGAGAAAATAGTATGATGGAAGCACAAGAAATGGTGGTGGAGAACCTGTACATGACTGAGTCATCCCTGAGTAAGGAGCCGTACCTGAAGAGAATTCGGTACCACATCCAAGGGATGTTTGGGAACCACGAACAGAGTCCACTGCCAAGACTCAGTCAAGCTGGTAGAAGACAGCCCCCAGTGGAGAAGAGGACCAAAGTTTTTGACAAGCCAATAAGCATATACAGGGAATAAACATTGCCCAACAGCACTTATTATTCACTCCTGGTGGGGAACAGGGAGGGGGAGTGTGAGATAGAATGCATCACCATTACCAGAGATGGCATTTTAATTTAATTATTTCGACTAAAAGTTTTTTTTCTTCTCACAGAAAGTTAATAGTGCCCCTTCACATGGAGCACTTGGTTCGTTTACTGGTGCCAAAAAAGGTATAATGAGATGTGTATTTACACTGATTGTAGGGATAAACGTTAGCACAAATGCATAGCTCCTATCGTGTTTTGTGAATAAATCAAAAAGTCAGTAATGGTTGACTTCTGGCCTCTCTGGGGAAGTGATGACCTAATGGTATTATCACTGGACTATTAACCCAGAGAGCCAGATAATGTTCCAGGGAGCTGAGTCTGAATCCTGCCAATTCAATGATCAAATAAATATCTGGAATTAAGTGTCTAATGATGACCATGAATTAATTGTTGGAAAAACGCCACCCAGTTCATTAATATCCTTTAGGGAAGGAAATTACCATCCTTACCTAGTCTGGCAATGTAGTTGACTCTTAACTGCCCTCTGGGCAATTTGGGATGGGCAATAAATGCTACCTAACCAGCGATGCCCTTGACCCATGAACAAATAAAGGAAAAGAAAACACAAAGTGGCTGACATGAGTTCAAATCTGAGATTCGATAAATCTCTGGAAAGTAACTGACCAACCAATGATACTTGTTCAATGAGAGCTAGGTCCTCAATAGCATAAAACATACCTTTAATACATCTAAAAGTCAAAGGTTTTTTTCTAAATAAGGCTTCAAAAGGATAAGCATGATGTCAATGGGACTCATGAGTAGAATCCTAAAGGAGATCCAGCTGTGTCAGGTTTAAAATCACACAATACCAGGTTATAGTCCAACAGGTTTAATTGGAAGCACTAGCTTTCGGAGCGCCGCTCCTTCATCAGCTGTGTCAGAACACAGTTGCACGGAGCCAGAAATCATGCTGCTCCCAGAGTTTAAAGTGCTGCTGTTTCTTCTGGCCCAATGCATCATCAGAGAACTTCCTTGAAAGTTAGTAGCTGCAGATGAATGCACAAACATATCGAACAGGAGCAGACGTAGGTCATTTGGTCCTCAAGCCTGCTCCACCATTCAATTATATCCTGGCTGATTTGTTTGCATTTGGAATTCCACATTCCATCTCTCCTCAATACCATTTCATTCCCCTTCCGAACAATAATCTCTCCATATCTACCTTAAAAGTATTCAATAAACCCACCTCCACCACCTTCAGAGGAAACAGGTTCCAGAAATTGTGTCAGAGAAAAAGAAAAATCCTCATCTGTATCCTGAATGGGTAAATTTAATTTTAAAACCCTAATTCTAGATTGATCCACATCCTTTCCACATCCACCTTGTCAAGTCTATTCAGGATCTTGTACCCTTCAATTAAGTCTCCTCTCGTTCTTTGAAATACCAGTGGATACAAACCCACTTGTTCCAGCATTTGATCCGTTAAACATCTTCCAAATCACCTTGAAGGCATTTACTTCTTCTCTTAAATAACGGCACCAAAAATGCACACAGCATTTGAGGTGTGGTCTCATCAATGTCCTGTATAACTGAAGTATAACATCCTTACTTATATGTTCAATTCCTCTGGTAATAAAGGGCAGCATCCCAGTATAGGATGGTGGTCTAGTAGTAAATTCTGCAATATAAAGTTAAAAATCACACAACACCAGGTTATAGTCCAACTGTTTATTTGTTGTCAACCACCTGGTGAAGGAGCGGCACTCCAAAACCGAGTGCCTCCGAATAAAGCAGTTGGACTATAACCTGGTGTTGTGTGATTTTTAACTTTGTACACCCCAGTCCAACACCGGCTCCTCCAAATCTGGAATATAAAAGAATCTTGGTTAATGGCAATCTTGAATCCAATGCTGATTGTCATTTTAAAACACACAACTGCTTCACAGATATCCTGGAGGGAAGGAAATCTGAAATCCTTACCTGTTCTAGCCATGTGACTCCAGATCCACAAAAAAATGGATTGGCTCTTAACTGTTAACAATTGGCAGTGGGTAATAAATGCTGGGCTACATAATGACATGATACCATGAATATTATTTTTTTTTAATTAGCCATGTCTTTATGCTGACAGGCTTCCTACCATTTTGTGGCTCATGCACTAGAACAACTAGATATTTCTGTACCTCCGAATTCTACAGTGGTTCTCCACTTAAGTGACTGAGTCCCCTGACTGACCAAAAATGTTCATGTTGCACAAATGGAATGCTCTGCACATGTACATTTTGTGAAATGACAGTAAAAGTAAAGGAATTGGTACCACCCAAATAATCACAGTAAATATGAGTAAATGGAATGGATGTCACTCGTACGACTGGGAGGGATACTGTGCACATGCATTTTGTATGTGTACAGAGAGCAATTTGGGGGGTGTCAGCAGAAGTGAACAAAGTGAACAACTTCACATTTTCCCACATTATACACATGTGCCGTATTTTGACACTTAACCTATAAGTACATGCAAAAATTCTATTTTTAATTAACAATGCAACCCCCCCATCTTTAATAGCATCCTATTTTTCCTGAATGTCACATAGCCCTCAAGATTCAGGGAACAATCCTTGTCATCCTGCAGCCACATCTATGTAAAGGCTGCATCAGATTTATTTACTTTAATGTGTGCTATCACTTTACTGATAGCCAGATGGCCTCCTTCTTCAAAATCCCAGATGGCCTCCTTCTTCAAAGACCGCAATTTCCCCACAGACGTGATCAATGATGCCCTCCATCGCATCTCCTCCACTTCCCGCTCCTCCACCCTTGAGCCCCGCCCCTCCAAACGCCACCAGGACAGAACCCCACTGGTCCTCATCTACCACCCCACCAACCGTATACATCGTATCATCTGTCGTCATTTCCGCCACCTCCAAACGGACCCCACCACCAGGGATATATTTCCCTCCCCTCCCCTATCAGCATTCCGAAAAGACCACTCCCTCTGTGACTCCCTCGTCAGGTCCACACCCCCCACCAACCCAACCTCCACTCCTGGCACCTTCCCCTGCAACCGCAAGAAATGCAAAACTTGCGCCCACACCTCCCCCCTTACTTCCCTCCAAGGCCCCAAGGGATACTTCCATATCCGTCACAAATTCACTTGCACCTCCACACACATCATTTACTGCATCCGCTGCACCCAATGTGGCCGCCTCTATATTGGGGAGACAGGCCGCCTACTTGCGGAACGTTTCAGAGAACACCTCTGGGACACCCAGACCAACCAACCCAACCACCCCGTGGCTCAACACTTCAACTCCCCCTGCCACTCCACCAAGGACATGCAGGTCCTTGGACTCCTCCATCGCCAGACCATAGCAACACGACGGCTGGAGGAAGAGCGCCTCATCTTCCGCCTAGGAACCCTCCAACCACAAGGGATGAATGCAGACTTCTCCAGTTTCCTCAATTACCCTCCCCCCATCTTGTCTCAGTCCCAACCCTCGAACTCAGCACCACCTTCCTAACCTGCAATCTTCTTCCTGACCTCTCCGCCCCCTCCCCCACTCCAGCCTATCACCCTCACCTTATCACCCTCACCTTAACCTCCTTCCACCTCTCGCATTTCCAACGCCCCTCCTCCAAGTCTCTCCTCCCTACCTTTTATCTTAGCCTGCTGGACACTTTCCTCATTCCTGAAGAAGGGCTCAAGCCTGAAACGTCGATTCTCCTGCTCCTTGGATGCTGCCTGACCTGCTGCACTTTTCCAGCAACACATTTTCAGCTATCACTTTACTTACTTCATTAGAAATGCTACCTGTCCCTCATTTCCCATATTACTCATTTTCCCCCTCATACCCTGACTCTTCTCTTTAATGTAATACATTCGATTCCACTTATTTAATTTAAAACCATCTCTATTTCCCTGGTTATGCAGTTCTCAAGAACACTGTTCCCAGCACAGTTCAGGTACAGACTGTCCTAACTATACAGCCCCCACATTCCCCTACAATCATGGCAGTGGCCCACAAACGGGAACCCACTTCTGCCACACCAGTTTTTGAATGATGTACATATATAATGCACATATTCATCTCTCTAATTTTATGTAGCCTATGCCAAGTTGCATGCAGTTTAGGTAAGAATCCAGAGAATATAACCCTTGAGGTTCTGCTTTTGAATTATGAGTCTAGCTTCTCATACTATGTGTGCAGAAACTTCAATCCTACTTCCAACTGTGTCATTAGTACCTCCATGGACCACACCCACTGGATCCTCCCCTTCCAGCTGCAAGTTCATTCCCAGCCTGAGCAGATATCCTGGGTCCTAACAACACAACCATCTGTTCTCTCCCTCTCTTTGCTGCAAAGAACAACATTGATTCCCCTCACTATAATATCACCTGAATTAGAAAAAAAAGATTAAAAAATGGAGGCAGAAACATAATTAGACTGTAATAGGCAGGAATTCAAGGCACAATCTGGGGAAAAGGAACAAATTAGAAAAATATTGGAAGCTTTTAAGGAATGTTGTCGAAGACTTAAATGGAGTTTTACTTAGCTAATTTCATTGGTGAGAATCTGGAAATGCACCTTTAGAAAATCAGGGAGTAGATCGGGAGTCCCTCTATGAAGGAATATGAAAGTGCCTCCTTATTTCTCATCTACATACTGCTACTAAGTGACTTAGTGGGCAGTACCGTGGTTCAGTGGTTAGCACTACTGCCTCACAGCGCCAGGGACCCAGGTTCAATTCCAGCCTCAGGTGACTGTCTGTGTGGAGCTTGCACATTCTCCCAGTGTCTGTGTGGGTTTCCTCCGGGTGCTCCAGTTTCCTCCCACAATCCAAAGATGTGCAGGTTAGGTGAACTGGCCATGCTAAATTGCCCATAGTATTCAGGGATGTGTAGGTTAGGTGCATAAGTCAGGGGTAAATATAGGATAGTAGAGGAATGGGTTTGGATGGATTACTCTTCAGACGGTCAGTGTAGACTTGTTGGGCTGAATGGTCTGTTTCCACACTGTAGGGATTCTATGATTCTGAGAAAAACTGTTTATTTTTCACACACAGGCTGATAATACTTAGGGCCAGCTCATTGCCGGTTCTCTCAATTTCTCCAAAGTTGTGTCAGACTGCTTTCCTGTTATCCAGTGCTGGATTCACAGAAATTTCATCCAAATAAAGAGGAGACCAGTCCCCACAGAAACTCCATTAGTTACAGACTTCATCACTCTGCTTGGCAACCAAGACTAAACCAGATTGCTTAGTTATATTTCATACCAAGATGTGCTTCAGAACACGTATCCACATGATCACGAAGACAGCCTATTTTTACCTCTGATCATCACCTGCCTTTGCCCCATCTCAGCCTATCTGCTACTGAAATGCTCACCTGTGTTGCCTCTAGATTTGAATTACCCAACTCAATCCCATGTTTGTAAAGTCAAGCTCATCCAGTACTCTGTTGACCATGTAGTTACTCACACCAAATCCCATTCATCAGTCACCCCTCATTGCGCTCAGTATATTACATGAGTTAAGCAACACCTTAATTTTAAAATTGGCATCTTTGTTTTAAAATATATCCAAGGCCTCACTCCACCCTATATCTGTAATTGCCTCCAATCCCACAACACTCCAAGTTATCTGCACTTCTACAATTCTTGGTCTCCTGAGCAATCCCAACTTTAATTGCTTCATCATTGGTTTCACTATTTCGGCCCTCATCTCCAGAATTCCCTCCAAGGAGCTCTCCATCTCTCCTTTTCCTTTTAAGATGTACATAAAAATCTACCTCTTTGATCAAGCTTTTGTTTCTTTGTCCAGATTTTGTTTCATGTGGCTCTCTATCAAATTTGCTTTCTAACAATTTTGTTAGAGCAGTTATTACATTAAAGCTGCTCTATAAATATAGCTTGGTGTTGTTAATGGTTCACTTAAATAATTAACATGTCCAACATTAAAGTACTTAGTCAAATAGAATACTATTATGTCTCTCATACTTCCGACAATGCCTAAACAAAAAAACGCATACAGAAAGTTCAAAGAGGCTATGGCAGGGGTTGGGTTTGGGTTAGGTGAGTGAATCTACAGGTCTAAACACCTTTATCTGCTTCCCAACCTCATCAGGAAGAAATTATAGGAACACTCCAAAAACAAAAGTAGTTGAAAGTAAAGGAGTCAGCGAAGTGGAAGCATAAGTGCAAACTGAAGGATTGCCAAGTAATTCCCAGCCTTTCCATTATTCGCTTTATACCGAGAAACAAAAAGCAAACATCACTGTAGCATCAGGCTGTAATGGACATCACAATCTCGTAGGTTACCTTCACATCATCTTCTACTTTGCTCATGTTACACAGAGTCATAAGAGTTGGCAAAGAGGAAGAGGGGATGATATAATAAGCTGGGAACATGAATAATTTTTCCTGCAAAAATCACAATTATCAGCACCATCATGAGCCTAGAGCCTTGATTTCAGGTCCTGGTAGTCACTGAGAGGTGTGGTAGGTATTGACTGTCAGGAGGAAGGTGACATGAAGGGGAAAAAAACGCAGTTGCTCAAGTAGTTCCCATATTAGGAATCCAAGATAGTATAGCTCTATTTAAACAGGTGTACATGCAAACCTACGCTTATCATTCACAGTCAGTCATTTACCATGAGATTCAGCAAGTCCTGGGTTAGCCTGAGGAGCCCACTGTAGGTACAGGTTTGAGATCATTAGCAATGTCAGACATTGCTCAAACACGTGGCTGCATCTAATATTCTTCCAAGGATTGCTTCTACATTATAGGTACAGGACGCACAGCAGAATATTGGGTTGCAAAATTTACTGCTGCAATTGGATACCAAACTGAATAAGAATTCTTGCTGCAGTTGGCCAGGACTCTGGTACGACTATTAGTAGTGTATTGTGTGCAGTTTTGGTCTCTGTCTGAGAGAAAGTGTGCTGGCTTTGAAGGAAATGCAACAAAGGTTTATCAGACTAATTCCTGGAATGGCAGAACTGGCATTTGAAGGGAGATTGGACCAGTTAGGGCTACATTCACTGGAGTTTACAAAAACGGACGGGGATTTCATAGAAAACTATAAAATTCTAACAGGATTAGGCAGATTAAATGCAGGGGAAATGATTCTGGTGATCAGGGAGTACAGAACCAGGACTCAAAGTCAAAGGATATTGGTAAGTCATTTAGAACTAGGAGGAAGAGAGATTTCTTCACACAGAGAGTGGTGAGCTGCAGAATTCACTGTCACAGAAAACAGATAAAGCCAAAATACTGAATGTTTTCAAGAAAGAATTAGGCATTGTTCTTCAGGCTAAAGGGATCAAAGGATATGAGGAGAAAGTGGAAATAGAGCAATGTGTTGGATGATCAGCCACGATCATGTTGAATGGCCGAGCAGGCTTGCAGGGCTGAACTGATTACCCTATCCCTATTTGCTACATTTCAATGTTTCTAAAACTGTGGATTGCTTCAGGAGGATTTTGGTAAAAACAATGACTGCAGATGCTGGAAACCAGATTCTGGATTAGTGGTGCTGGAAGAGCACAGTAGTTCAGGCAGCGTCCAAGGAGCTTCAAAATCGACGTTTTGGGCAATAGTCCTTCATCAGGAATAAAGGCAGTGAGCCTGGAGCGTGGAGAGATAGGCTAGAGGAGGGTGGGGGTGGGGAGAAAGTAGCATAGAGTACAATGGGTGAGTGGGGGAGGGGATGAAGGTGATAGGTAAGGGAGGAGAGGGTGGAGTGGATAGGTGGAAAAGGAGATCCTACCTGCCTATTTCCTTTTCCACCTATCCACTCCACCCTCTCCTCCCTGATCTATCGCCTTCATCCCCTCCCCCACTCACCCATTGCTACTTTTTTCCCCCCCACCACCCTCCTCTAGCTTATCTCTCCACGCTCCAGGCTCACTGCCTTTATTCCTGATGAAGGGCTTTTGCCCGAAACGTCGATTTCGAAGCTCCTTGGACGCTGCCTGAACTGCTGTGCTCTTCCAGCACCACTAATCCAGAATCAGGAGGATTTTGGATGGTTAGTAAACTGGGGAGTCAGCTAGTAATAATGATTTAATGCTGAACAATATGGATTCTTGTGGAAGCAAAATAAAGATTGCAAAACATTCTATGAAATGAAAAAAAGACCGGGAAGGTTAAATAGAAAACAGTTGTTTTCGAGTATATGTGATGACGTAAAATAGTGCATTTGAAGCTCTTATCATATTATTCAAATGTTTATTTTCATTGACTTTCAGTGCTGATTTGCTATCGCCCTATTTTAAAGTACTAGAACAGAATAAACATTCTCCTATAATAACCTGACAATTGTAATTAGCTAAATAAAGATATAAAAATTACCATTTGAATTTTGAATTATCAAAATAATTACAGAAGAATAAAGAAGCAATGTACAAGGGAATAATCAGTTTAGAGTATTACACTTTGAATATTGTTTGCAAGTTTGGACAACCTACTGTGACACAAAGTTATTAATATCACAGATATCTTATAACATGGATTTACTAGATTGATGGCAAGAAGAAATGGGAAGCATTGGTTAGGCAGAGAAACTTGAGACATTAGGACTATTTTCATGAGAATCGAGAAGCCCAAGAGGAAAGGTAGCAGTTCATTATTTTTAAATGATAAAGGGTATAGTGAATTCTAGGAGCAGGCCCAATGATGCTATGTCATCAATTTAAATTAGTTTCAGTGAAGAGACAGGGATTAGAAGAACTGTCTTTGTACAGAGGTATGCTGGAGAATGGAACACTGTGTGGTTGTAGCACAACTGATTGCATCTTTTAAGGGAGACCTGGATATTAAGTGTAGAATCATAGAATTTCTACAATGCAGATATAGGCCATTCAGTCTGCACTGACCATCCAAACAGCGTTAATGTTGTCTTATTCCAGCAGAGTCAGCACATACACAACTGACCATATTGTCTTTCTAATCAGCAAAGTAGCTTTCCATCCATTGACTCCACCTATTCTTCCCACTGCCTCAGGAACATAATCAAAGTCCCCTCCCACCCCGGTTCTACTCTTTTCCACCCTCTTCTGTTAAGCAGAAGATATAAAAGGTTGAATACACATACAAACAGTTTCAAGAATAGCTTTGTCCCTAATGTTATTAGACTTTTGAATGGACCTCTCAAATGTTAATCCTGAACTCTCTCTCTCTCTCTCTCCCTCTCTGCACCTTCTCTGCAGCTGTATTCTGCACTCTGTCTGCTATACTGATGCATTTTGTATGATATGATCTGCCTGTCAGCATGCAAAATAACTTTTCACTATATCTTGATATGTGACACCAATAAATCAAACTCAAACTATATGACAATCGCTGATTGCTCATCTATAAAATCAAAAGCTGCAAGCACTACTTTGTGCATGGCATTGAAACAGTCTGCTATAGGCTGCCTTCAGTGGTAGAAATTCAACATATATCTCTCCAGTATAGGCGTACTGCCAATAACCAATACAAATAGCTGTTAATCCACCCTTCAAAAGATAATGACGCACAACCTCAAACTGGTTCATGTCTATTATTCACGTCATTGAGCCAGCAGTACAAAGCGTCTTTCATTTTGTCTGAGTTTTGGGTGAAAGTAAAAGATTGTCTCCACTTTCTTTTCTTTCAACCTTCCCAATTCATATTGTTGGATTTTCACTTCTCAATTTAATTGATCCAACCAAGCCTAAATTAATATTTTCTTTCCAGTCCAGCGGATTGGGCATTTTACCTGATGAGGCAATGTTAATGTTGTATCTCATAACAAAAGAAGTTGGGCATATTTGCTGTTTATCACACACAAACATTACATTTCACAGACATTAAAGAGTTTGGGTTAATATTAAGCTAATTGATTAAAGCAGTGCAGCATGCTTTTGAGGCGATTATTATACTTCAAGTGATCCAAGGTAAGATGGAGTACATGGCCTTTACACCTTCAGGTCATAAGCTGTGGTGCAATGATGATATCATATGTCATATAGAGTCAGAGAGTCATAGAGATGTACAGCACGGAAACAGACCCTTTGGTCCAACTCTTCCATGCTGACCAGATATCCTCACCCAATCTCGTCCCACTTGCTAGCACCAGGCCCATATCCCTTCAAAACCTTCCTATTCACATACACATCTAGATGTCTTTTAGATGCTGCAATTGTACCAGCCTCCACCACTTCCTGGTAGCTCATTCCATACACGTACCACCCTCTGCAGGAAAACATTGCCCCTTAGGTCTCTTTTATATCTTTACCCTCACACCCCAAACCTATACCCTCTAGTTCTGGACTCACCCACCCCAGGGAAGAGATTTTGTCTATTTATCCTATCCATGTCCCTCATGATTTTATAAAACTTTATAAGGTCACCCCTCAGCCTACAAAGCTCCAGTCAAAACATTACCAGCCTATTCAACCTCTCCCTATAGCAAAAGCCCTCCAATCCTGGCAAGATCCTTGTAAATCTTTTCTGAACCCTTTCAAGTTTCACAATATCCTTCTGATAGGAAGGGCACCAGAACTGCACACAATATTCCAAAAGTGGCCTAACCAATGTCCTGTACAGCCACAACATGACCTCCCAACTCCTGTACTCAATACTCTGACCAATAAAGGAAAGCATAACAAACGCCTTCTTCACTCTCCTATCTACCTGTGAATCTACTTTCAAAGAACTATGAACCTGCATTCCAAGGTATCTTTGTTCAGCAACACTCCCTTGGACCTTACCATTAAGTGCATAAGTCCTGCTAAGATTTGCTTTCCCAAAATGCAACACCTCACATTTGCCTAAATTAAACTCCATCTGCCACTTCTCAGACCATTGGCCCATCTGATCAAGATCCCATTGTAATCTGAGGTAACATTCTTCGTTGTCCACTACACCTCCAATTTTTGTGTCATCTGCAAACTTGCTAACTATACTCTTATGCTCACATCCAAATCATTTATATAAATGACGAAAAGCAGTGGACCCAGTACCGATCCTTGTGGCATTCCACTGGTCACAGGCCTCCAATCAGAAAAACAACCCTCCACCACCACCCTTTGTCTTCAACCTTTGAGCCGGTTCTGTATCCAAATGGCTAGTTCTCCTTGTATTCCATGAGATCTAGCCTTGCAAAAACAGTCTCCCGTGGGGAACCTTGCTGAATGCCTTACTGAAATCCATATAGATGGTGTCAACCCAAATGCCTTCATCAATCCTCTTTGTTACTTCTTCAAAAAACTCAATCAAGTTTGTGAGACATGATTTCCCATGCACAGAGCCCTGTTGACTATTCCTAATCAGTCCTTGTCTTTCCTAATACATGTACATCCTGTCCCTCAGCATTCCCTGCAACAACTTGCCCACCACCAAAGTCAGGCTCACTGGTCTATGGTTCCCTGGTTTGTCTTAAACAGAGGCACCATGTTTGCCAATCTCCAGGTTTCCGGCACCTCACCTGTGACTGTCGATGATGCAAATGTCTCAGTGAGGGGCCTAGCAATCACTTCCCTCACTTCCCACAGAGTTCTAGGGTACATCTGATCAGGTCCTGGGGATTTATCCACCTTTATGCATTTCAAGACATCCAGCACTTCCTCCTCTGTAATATGAAGATTTTGCAAGGTGCCACCATATATTTCGCTACTTTCTATATCTTCCATATCCTTTTCCACAGTAAATACTAATGCAAAATACTCGTTTAGTATCTTCCTCATCTCCTGTGGCTCCACACAAAGGCTGCCTTGCTGATTTTTGAGGGGTCCTATTCTCTCCCTAGTTACCTTTTTGTCCTTAATGTATTTGTAAAAACTCTTTGGATTCTCTTACATATATTTGCGAAAGGTATCTCATGTCCCCTTTTTGCCCTCCTGATTTCCCTTTTAAGTATACTCCTAATTCCTTTATACTCTTCTAAGGTTTCATTCAATCTATCTTGTCTATGCCTGACATATGTTTCCTTCTTTTTCTTAAACAATCCCTCAGTTTCTTTAGTCATCCAGCATTCCCTACATCTACCAGCCTTTCCTTCCACTTTATAGGAATATACTGTCTCTGGATTCTTGTTATCTCATTTCTGAAGGCTTCCCATTTTCCAGCCGTCCCTTTACCTGCAAACACCTGCCCCCAATCAGCTTTTGAAAGTTCTTGCCTAATACCGTCAAAATTAGCCTTTCTCCAACTTAGAACTTCAACTTTTAGATCTGGTCTATCCTTTTCCATCACTATTTTAAAACGAATAGAATTATGGTCACTGGCCCCAACATGCCCTCCCACTGACACCTCAGTCACCTGCCCTGCGTTATTTCCCAAGAGTAGGTCAAGTTTTGCTCTTCTCTAGCAGGTACATCCACTTATTGAATCAGAAAGTTTTCTTGTACACACTTAACAAATTCACTTCCATCCAAACGCTTAACACTATGGCAGACCCAGTCTATGTTTGGCAAGTTAAAATCCCCTACCATAACCACCCTATTATTCAGATAATTGAGATCTCCTCACAAATTTGTTTTTCAATTTCCCTCTGACTATTAGGGGGTCTATAATACAATCCCAATAAGGTGATCATCCCTTTCTTCTCAGTCCAACCAAATAACTTCCCTGGATGTATTCCCAGGAATATCCATCCTCAGAACAGTTGCAATGCTATCCCTTATCAAAGACACCATTCCCCTCCTCTCTTTCCTCCCTTTCTGTCCTTTCTGTACTACTTGTATCTTGGAACATTAAGCTGCCAGTCCTGCCCATCCCTGAACAATGTTTCAGTAATTGCTATGATATCTCACTCCCATGTTCCTAACCATGCCCTGAGTTCATCTGCCTTCCCTGTTAGGCCTCTTGCATTGAAATAAATGCAGTTTAATTTATCAGTCCTACCTTGTTCTCTGCTTTGTCCCTGCCTGCCCTGACTGTTTGACTCGCTTCTTTTCTCAACTGTACCAGTCTCAGATTGATCTCTTTCCTCACTATCTCCCTGGGTCCCACTCCCCCCACCTTAATAGTTTAAATCCTCCCGAGCAGCTCAAGCAAATCTCCCTGCCTATACATTAGTCCCCTTCCAATTCAGGTGCAATCCGTCTTTCTTGTACAGGTCACTTCTACCCCAGAAGAGATTCCAATAATCTGAAAATGTGAATCTTTCTCCCATACACCAGGTCCTCAGCCATACATTCACCTGCTCTATCCTTCTATTGCTGCCCTCACTAGTTCGCAGCTCCGGGAGTAATCCATATATTTCTACTCTCGAAGATCTCCTGCCTAACTCTCTCTATTCTCCCTTCAGAATCTCATCCTTTCCCCTTCTTATGTTGTTGGTTACAATGTGTACAGTGACCTCCTGCTCATCCCTCTTCCCCTGAGAACATTCTGCACCCTCTGAGACATCTTTGATCCTGGCCCCACGGAAACAACACGCCATTCTGTTTCTTCACTGCCGGCCACAGAAATGTTTGTCTGTACCTCGGACTAGAGAGTCCCCTAACACAATCGATCTCATGGAATCTAACATACCCCTCATTGCATTAGAACCAGTCTCGATACCAGAAACTTGGATGCTACATTCCTCTGAGAATCCATCACCCCTATATTTTCCAAAACAGTGTACTTGTTTGAAGTGGGGATAGTCACAGAAGATGCCTGCACGAGGTGCCTACCTCTCTTTCCTTTCCTGGTGTTAACCCATCTACATGAATGTATCTGCAACTTTTCTCCTTTCTTGTAACTGCCATCCATCACATGCCCTTGCTCTTGTAAATTCCTCATTGCATCTAACTGTCTCTCCAACTGGTCCGTTTGATATGATATAATTCACAACCAACAGCATTTATTGCAGATATAATCCTCAGTAACCTGTAAACTCTCCCTAAACTCCCACATCCGACAAGAAGAGCATATCACTCTACTAAAGGCTATTTTTGTTCTTTCAATCTACAGACCCAGAACATTTTATTCCTCGATGAAACATTGCTCCAGGCTAACTTATAGCATGAAAAGAAATGCTTACCAGCCATGAGACATGCTCAGTCAGCTACACTGTGAGGTGCAGAAGAACTACATTTCTGGCAGGGATCTTCAACCATCACTCCCAGCTCTTTTTCAATGGATTCACAATTTGAGGAGAGGCGTTGTAAAATCCAGATTTTAGATCATGGATTGAAATAGACAATACCTCAACGAAGCCAAGCTTCAATTCGAAGCCCACATGATATAATTGGTGCACTTGGAAATACTAAGATTGCTTTCCTAATTCACAGGGTGTGGGTATTGCTATTAACAAACTTTTAATGCCCATTGTTAGTTGTCCCTAAGGAGGTAGAAGTAAGCTGACCTTGTTAAAGTCCTTGAGGCTGCAGCTACAAATCTGTTAGTAAAGGAATTCCAGGACTTTCACTTCATGACAGGGAAGGAATGGTGATATAGTTTGCAGTCAGAATGGTATATGGCTTGGAGTGGAACTTGCAGGTGATTACACCCCCACGGATCTGCTGCCTTTGTCCTTCTCGGTGGAAATAGTTACGGGTTTGGAGGTTGCTGTTGGAGGAGCCTAGGTTATTTTCGACACACACATTGACATAGGAACATATGAAATAAGAGCAGGAGCAGGTCACTTGCACATGCTCTGCCTTTCAACATGATTATGGCTCAAACGTTCATGTTTGACTGCTATATACCCATCTACCGTAGATAACGTTTGATTCCTTTGCCTAACAAGAATTCAAAATATTTTATGTTCCCTATCTCCACTGCATTCTGAGCTAATGAGTTCCAAAGTTGCACTATCTGTTCTAAAAGACATAACCTAATTTTAAAACAGTACCCCCTTGTTCTGGACTCACCTACAAGATGAAACATCCTTTGCACATCCACCTTGTCAATATCATTCAGCATCTTATATATTTCAGCCCTCATTCTTCTAGATTCTGCAGGAAATAAGCCATTGCTCAACCTTTCATCATAAGACAACCCACTCTTTCCAAGTACCAATCTCGTTAACTTTCTCTGAATCTCCTGCAACTTATTTACATTTTTTCTTAAGGAAGCAGACTATGATGGGCCCATGTGTTGCAGTGGTAATGTCCTACCTCTGAGCCAGAGGTCTGGCTTCAATATCCACCTCCTCCAGATGTGTGTATTGATATCTCTGAACAGTTTGATCATTAAAAAAGTCCATGCACTCTTGTGGCACAGTCTTGGTGCCCCTTACCTCTGATGCAGGAGTCCATGGTTCAAGTCCTATCTGTTCCAGAGATGTGTAACAGCATGTATGATAAGCTGTTTAAAATATCTAAATAAGGAGACTAAAACTGCAGGCAGTTTTCAAATAGTAGTCTCACCAATGCCCTGTATAACTGATGCTTAGTGTTCTTACTTTTATGTTCAATTTATCTTAAAATAAAGGATAGCTTCGCATTAGCCTTGATGATTTTCTACCAATGGTTTGGTGACTCACGAACTACAACGATATCCCTCTACACGTAAGGAGTACACAATGATTCTCCATTTAAGAAATATTCTTTTAAATTTTCCTGCCAGTGAACAACATCCCACTTTCACACATTACACCCCATCCACCAGACTTTTGCTTACTCACTTAACCAATCTATAAATTCTTTTTTGTTGTTACAATCTATTTCCCTACCTATCTTCTTGTCATCGGAAAATTTAGCTGCCTTGCCTTCACTCCCACCATCTATGTCAAGGATAAAACTATGAAATGATGAGGCCCCAGCACAGATTGGTGAGGGATTCCCTTCATCACATCCTGTCAATGAGACAAAGGCCTATTTAAGCACACTCTGTTTCCTGCCAGACAGCAAATCTTCAATCTGCACTAATATGTTACTTCCTACATAATGAGCTTTTTATTTTTCGCAATAACCGCTGGTATGGCACCTTATCAAATGCATTCTGGAGACCCGAGTACAGTGTGCCAACTTATCACTGAGTTAATCTTTAAATTTTAACCCACTGTCTGGAAAATGGATTTGCAGCTCCTGCTTAATTGGCTCACCCCAGCTACCACATTTCTTGCTCTTGTATAAAATCCCTCCTTTAGAGTGAGCTTCTCTCATGCAGAATCCAGGCAAAGGTGACAATGAACACTAATGCTTCTTGCTTGCTCTTTTCCAAGCATCATTTTGAATCAAGACATGTACTAATTTCAAAGTTTGCAGGTTTCATTTAATTTTTACTGATACCAGAGTGAAGGTATAATGGGAAGAATTTTATGAAACTAGGCTGTCACCAGTGAATTGAAAACTTGAGAACACACAGACAGCCTGTGATTTTATGACCATTCATTTTTTAAAGTTAAAAACTGGCAAGCATTGTGAAATCCCACAGAGTGTTTGTCGTATGTGCCTTGTAGAACCAGATGGTCATGTCTTTTTTTGAATTGAGGAGCTTTCATGTTTTGCCATATTCTTCATGTCATTTGCCCAAAGGCAGCTGTTGCTAAGGGACTAACCGTGTTAGTTACCTGTCCCTGAGCTCCTACTCCTGCAGAATGTGTTTTACACAGTTTTTCATCATACTACTGGGAGCTCTCTGAATCCCTCTCTGCAGCCTGTCCCTACAGTGCTTCCAAGCAGATTAAAGTCAGTCTTTATCTGATCTTGAACTGCGGACTTTAAATGACTCGGATGATTAGAATATTCTCTAGAGATGTTTCAAATGTGTTTGTTGTTCTTATATTTGAGGTCTCCTGCAGGTGCCATTACTGTAAGCTACTGAATTGCAGACAGAGGACTGCCTTTACTGCTTGAATCTGCAGTTTTCACAAACTGACCCATTTGCAGCAGAGGCCAAAGGTCAGGAGCCTAATTATATGCCTTGACATTGCTCTTGAACTCAGTCAGAGCATCAACATCCTGCTTCCAGGTTTCCTGACCGAACACAAAGTGAGGATTTAAGGACACTCCACCTAATGGAAGAGTGTCTCTGTGAAGGTAGCAACCAGAATGAGTGCATTTTAGATTGATTCCCGACGCCTCAGAAAGCCAGGAAAACAAGTGAAACCATATGATAACTGTCAGCTAGGTTCTCTGTAGTCATAATGGGTTCATGGTGCCAACCACTGGCAGCTTGTGGTTGGGGTAATTCACTGCCATCAATCCTTCTTTGACTGTTTTAAATTAATAACTAATTGACCATATTAAACTAAAAATAAAGTTGGGAACCCTTCAAAGGAATCTTGCTTTCTATGCTGAGTTTAAGGGTTTATATAATTACCTGTAATGAAGGTCAGACGATTAAGAAGTTTTAACAAGAACTGGCACCTGCCTTACATAAAAGGATGCAGTTGATTGCATGCTAGCAATAGGTTCAAATAACACTGACCAGTTTCTAATTATGAAACAATTAGGAGTCTGTGATGACATGTCTGTCTCCATTAGCAGTTCATGCAAGACTGCCTGATTCTCCACACAACGGTAATGCAATATCACCACATTGGGTAGAGTCTAATTCAACTGCAACATTAGTGGGCGGCACGGTGGCACAGTGGTTAGCACTGCTGCCTCATAGTGCCAGAAACCCGGGTTCAATTCCCGCCTCAGGCGACTGACTGTGTGGAGTTTGCACGTTCTCCCCATGCCTATATGGGTTTCCTCTGGGTGCTCCGGTTTCCTCCCACAGTCCAAAGATGTGCAGGTCAGGTGAATTAGCCATGCTAAGTTGCCCGTAGTGTTAGGTAAGGGGTAGATGTAGGGGTATGGGTGAGTTGCGCTTCGGTGAGGCGGTGTGGACTTGTTGGGCCAAAGGGCCTGTTTCCACACTGTAAGTAATCTAATCTAAAATTAACCCTTTTATACAACGACAGTTAGGGACATAAGAGATGGGCCCACTAGTGGAGGAAGAAGGCAGTTTCTTAAATTAGGCACTTGGAGTAAAGTTGACCCATGACTTTTGACTAAAGTACCATTAAATTGTCATATATCCTTTATTGTAAGTTGACTGCCAACTTTTAATCATACAAATGCAAATACTTTGTACTTAAACTTGTTAGATTTACACCTGTTACACTGCAAATACTTTGTGCCTACCAGACAATAAGATTTTTGTTAAATATATGAAAAAGAAAAGAAAGGCCAAAGTGAACATATACCACTTAGAAAAGGAGGCTGGGAAATAATAAAGGGGAACCAGGAAATGGCAGAGGAATTAAATAATTACTTTCCATCAGTCATCATGGTGGAGGATACCAAAAATTCAAAATGATTAAGTACATTCGAGGCTGAGATAGATTTTTAATCAGTAAGAGAGTTAAGGGTTACAGGATAACGGCAGGAAAGTGAGTTGAGGATTTTAAGATCAGTCATGATCTCATTAAATGGCAAAATACTCTCAATGAGTAGAATGCCTAATTCTGGTCCTACATCTTATAGTCTTACAGTACACTCGCTGTTGAAGTTGAACTTGCCCTGGTGCGAGCCCACTCATTGATAGAATCATAAAGTCACATACCATGGAAGACTTCTAGTACCTGCATGTGATTTCAAGACTATCACCTCACTGTTGCATATTATATTGCTTTTATGCTGTTTTTTGAGATAGGATTTTGCAGCAATAGTGTAGTGATGGTACAGGATGCATTTCAACCCTTCACGTAAAAGATGAACCCTTGTCTTTTGGTTAAAAATTACTTTTAAAAATTTAACTATTACACAAGTATTTATGGTAGGAAGCAGGAGTGTAATCCTGCCTGCCTGCATTCAGTCCCTCAAATGAATCTATCAGGGGTAGCTCAGTTGGCTGAATGGTGGGTTTGTAATACAGAGTGATGCCAACAGTGGAGGTGCAATTCCTGCACCAGCTGAAGTTACCATGAAAGGCTTTTCTTAGCCTCTCCCCTCATCTGAGGTGGGTAGGTGTCATGTTAAAGCAGCACCAGTCATCTCTCTCCAATCAGAGTAATACTGTGGTGACTTTACCTTAACCTTACTTCAATTGAACCTACCTCCACAATACTCTCAGGCAGTGCATTCCAGATCCTAACAATTTGCTGTGTGAAAAGAGGTTTTCTTGTGCCACATTTGCTTCCATTGTCAATTATTTTAAATCTGTGCCCTTTCCTTCTCAATCTTTTCACAATTGGGAGCAGTTTCTCTCAATCTGACTCATCTAGAGTCCTGATGATTTCAGAATTTCTCTACACTTGTGGTCTGGCCTGCCTTATTGGGAATATGGGATAGCAGGGGGCAGGGTGGGAGGAGGTGTAGTCTCTGTACCAGACTACACCTCCTCCCACCCTGCCCCCTGTACTAGACTACACCTCCTCCCACCCTGCCCCCTGTAAAAACGCCATCCTATATTCCCAATTTCTTTGTCTCCGCCGCATCTGCTCCCAGGAAGACTAGTTCCAATACCAAACAACCCAGATGGTCTCTTTCTTCAAAGACCGTAATTTCCCCCCAGACGTGGTCAATGATGCTCTCCACCGCATCTCCTCCACTTCCCGCTCCTCCGCCCTTGTGTCCCGCTCCTCCAAGGACAGAACCCCACTGATCCTCACCTACCACCCCACCAACCTCCGTATACATCGTATCATCGGTTGTCATTTCTGCCACCTCTAAACGGACCCCACCACCAAGGATATATTTCCCTCCCCTCCCCTATCAGCATTCCGAAAAGACCACTCCTTCCGTGACTCCCTCGTCAGATCCACACACCCCACCAACCCAACCTCCACTCCTGGCACCTTCCCCTGCAACCACAAGAAATGCAAAACTTGCGCCCACACCTCCCCCTTTACTTCCCTCCTAGGCCCCAAGGGATACTTCCATATCTGCCACAAATTCACCTGCACCTCCACACACATCATTTACTGCATTCACTGCACCCGATGTGGCCTCCTCTATAATGGGGAGACAGGCCGCCTACTTGCAGAACGTTTCAGAAAACACCTCTGGGACACCCAAACCAACCAACCCAACCACCCCGTGGCTCAACACTTCAACTCCTCCTGCCACTCCACCAAGGACATGCAGGTCCTTGGACTCCTCCATCGCCAGACCATAGCAACACGACGGCTGGAGGAAGAGCGCCTCATCTTCCGCCTAGGAACCCTCCAACCACAAGGGATGAACTCAGATTTCTCCAGTTTCCTTATTTCCCCTCCCCCACCTTGTCTCAGTCCCTCGAACCCAGCACCACCTTCCTAACCTGCAATCTTCTTCCTGACCTCTCCGCCCCCTTCCCCACTCCGGCCTATCACCCTCACCTTAACCTCCTTCCACCTATCGCATTTCCAACGCCCCTCCCCCAAGTCCCTCCTCCCTACCTTTTATCTTAGCCTGCTTGGCACACTTTCCTCATTCCTGAAGAAGGGCTCATGCCCGAAACGTCGATTCTCCTGCTCCTTGGATGCTGCCTGACCTGCTGCGCTTTTCCTGCAACACATTTTCAGCTCTGATCTCCAGCATCTGCAGTCCTCACTTTCTCCTAGAAGGTTACAAGGATGTCATGGTTATCACATAGCGTTGTTTTTTTCTTCTAGGCGTGCAGTCTTTCTGTAACTCTGTTGATGCATTAGCTTGAGAAACATCAGCATCTGTACACCAACCTACACCCATTTGTGGGCCTTGATAGAATGTAATGGATTGGAAAATCAGGTGTCAAGTAGTTCATTTAGATCCAGTTGGCTTGAGCAATTGAAGCGATTGATCTGAAGCAAATAGCAATTCATTTCGAATATTCAAAACAAAGCCATATACTATTCTGCATTTTATGGTTTGCAGTCACATGGGACAGCAGTTCCTCAGCATGCTCAGGAAACTGCAAGGTTAATCCCTGAGATGAAAATCTTTGAAGAAGCCGCAATAGTTGGGTGTGTATTTAGACAATATATGAGACATTTCCTTTATTACTTTATTTCCATTTGGATTTCATGGTCCTTTGCCAAATGAGGAAGGTTAAGACCTTTGAAGCAATGCTGAGTAGGTTCAGCTCTTCCTCACATTCAAAAAGAGAGAGAAATTACGTCACTTTGGCAAATATTTTTCATATTTTGTCATGGAATTGCTGATTTAAATAGGCTTTGTTTAAAAAAAAACCATATATCAACTTTACTTAGTAACACTGATTCTTATAAAAAGATATTAGGATAAGTGACCAAAAACTTGATCAAAGAAGTAGGTTTGAGGGAGTATGATAAAGGATGAGAGTGAGATACAGGTATCCCCTGCTTTTCAAACATTTGCTTTACACAGTTTTGCTTTTATAAAAGACCTACATTAGTATGTGGTTTTGTGAATACAAAGAGGGTTTTTGCTTTTACGATACTTTTTCCCATTTAAATCATGCACCTTCACTTTACGCCATTTGCAAAACGTTTCCTGGGAACACTCTACTTTCAGACAGCAGGGGCTACCTGTAGGGAGTTGGAGAAGTTAGGGGTGAATTTCCAGGTTGCTGAAGATACAACCAAAAATGTTGAGACACGGAAACTGGATATGCATATAAAGCCAAAATTGGAAGAACGATTTGGAGGTGCCAGTGTTGGAATAAAGTGACACAGTCAGAAGTCACATAACACCATGTTATAGTCCAACAGGTTTATGTGTAATCACACAAGCTTTCAGAGCGCTGCTGCTTCACCAGTTGCAGTGAGAATTGGAGGAATGCAGAGATCTTAAAGCAGAGCTTCCCAAAGTACTGGTCAGGCTGCTAGTGGATCATGAACTGAAAAGTTGAAGTTGCAAGCTCCGAAATAGCAAGAGATAGCCTCTCTCATATAGCTTTTCCCTCTGTAGTTCTCACCAAGGGGTCATGATAATTTTCCACAGTGTCATCAAAATTCAATGAATTAAGAAAATGTCAAGATAAAATAAAAAGAGTTCTTTGTAATAGTTTGATTTTTAAGTAATGATATTACACAGGCACATTTTATTTCAGCTGGATCAGCAATAGGACTGTGGTTGTTACTCCTCCAGTATTTAGAATATCATAAACAGTAGTTGAAATTCTGATGTAGAAATGTACACGATAGCAACAGATAAACCCTATCAGAAGGCATACTAGAATTAGGTCTAATTAATGGAAATTCTGTAGACAAGCCCCATGGTGTGAGAAGGTTGGGTCATACTAATACATGGAGGAATGCAGTGGATATCCATTGGTCCAAATGATGGTCCTCCTCTAGTAGGTGTATGATATAATTGAGTCCCAGCAGTGAGGTCCTAGAATTGAATCCAAACGATGGAGATGCTATTGTCTATTGTTACGGTAAGCATTCCTGAGTTATTGAAAGGGAATGTCAGATGAGTAACTCTCAGCAAATTGTTACCCAGCGATCCTTTCTAAAAACTATCACAATCAACATGTGGAGGATAATCAGATTTAGATAGAATGAGCTGAATTGACATGAGCTGGGTTATATGAGGCTATAGATTCCAATAGAAAAGGAATGAAAACTTGAGTTCCTTGTACGTAGAGTTTTGATCCCACAGAGTGTAGCATTTTGCATCGAAAGGTTTCCCCGCTAGAAGTTTAATTGATTTTCAGTCTTGGCCTAGAGAGGAGGCTGTCAATACTATGAGTGAAGCTTCAGCTTCTGGTCAGTCACTTGCTTCTGTTAGTAGAAGCATGGAGTGGGAGGAGGTTGTCTGATTGCCAATCCCTGGGGCTTATTGAGAGATGGGAACTCTGGCCAAACTTCCCATCACACACTCGCAGTGGAGTAGTGTGTAACTCCAGAGGCAATCAAAAGGAGATAGTGGATTATTTTCCACCCAAAGGTGTTCTCAGCCTTTAGCTGATTGGTTTCTTGAGGCCTTGAAAATCTGTTCTTTTTAAGACTGTGGGAGGGGGAAAACAGAGATACCTGAAAGGCAAGTTAAATCGCAGCACACACGCTTCATCAAATATTTAAATTGTCAAACTATCTGATGGAAAGACACACTGGGTTCTCATTCCTTATCCCATTCCATTAAACCTGGGAGTAGGCGGTTGCAATGAGATTTCTAAAGTTTTAACTTTTTACTGAAGGCCAACGCCTATTTTTTGAGGTAAAACTTCAGAATCAAATAGACTATCAAGACTGACACATCAATGGTGATCACTCATGTGACATGACGGGCAGTCATCATCAATGAACTGTATATCAGCAAGGAAGCAGAGTTTTAAAGAGATGAGGAATAAACCAAATTGACAGGGTGAAAAGAAATTGGAGATTCATGCAGGAACTTCCAAGTATTTATTTGAGCAGGACTTTTATTAAGAAAGAGTGAGCCAGGATTTTTCACAATAATGATGGCACATATTTAAAATTTACACATTTAGGGCTGTTTATCTCTCAAAATTCTCCATCCTATCATTACATAATTTATATTGAATTTGTATGAGGTAGGATAACGAGTGTCTGTTAATGAGTTAATTGTGATTTAAGTATGCTTTAATATTTTGGTGCATATGATGTCACATCTGAAGATAAAAAAAAATCTTAAATATAAATTCCAAAGTATACAAAAGAATAAAAATGCACCAGATATATGGATGATGCTTGATTGTTAATAGCATAAATAACAGGTTATTTGAATAATAATTAGTATCCTACTGACAAGCACAATGAGCAATTTTCAAAATGTTTGAGTGGAGTGATTTTAAAGATACGCACATTCATCCTGAGAATTACTAGACTGAATACATGAATTTTTATAGATGCAATTTTGTGACAAATAATAATAAGACATCAGATAACTGTTATTGGCAAGATGCGTGCTTAAACAAATAGTTTCTGAAGGGATTGAGGTGTTTTATGCCAGGTTAAAAAGACTATCACATTGGTCTGTCGATTTTTTCAGACAGGAATTCCTAATGGTGGAACGCTTGTCACGAATTGATAAGAATTCTAAAGAAAGACAGAAAATATTCTGATCTAAAAGATTTACAGAGCTTGTTGTCTCCTGAGTAAATTCTTTGCTGAAAAAGAGGCAGGAAATAATCATCTGTGTACTACATCGGATGCTGAGAAGTGATCTTAAAGAGGTTTATAAAATCATGAGGGGCATGGATAGATTAAATTAGACAATGTCTTTTCCCTGGGGTGGGGTAGTCCAGAACTAGACGGCATAGATTTAGGGTGAGAAGGGAAAAATTTAAATGGGACCTAAGGGGCAACTTTTTCACACAGATGGTAGTGCGTGTATGGAATGAGCAACCAGTGGAAGTGATGGAGGCTGGTATAATTGCAATATTTAAAATACATCTGGATGGGTATATGAATAGGAAGGGTTTAGAGGGATAGGGGCCAAGTGCTTGCAAATGGGACTAGATTAGTTTAGGATATCTGGTCAGCATGGACAAGTTGGACCAAAGGGTCTGTTTCTGTTCTCAGTGGCTTTATAAGGAATGGCAGATCATGTTTGAGGGATTGAATGGCTTGTTTCTTCTGCTTCTAATTTATAGGTTCATTTACAATCATAGAGAGGTACAGCATGGAAACAGACTCTTCAGTCCAACTTGCCGACCAGGTTTCCCAAACTAAACTAGTCCTGTTCGCCTGTGCTTGGCCTATACCCCTTGAAACCTTTCCTATTCATGTATTTGTCCAAATGCCTTTTAAATGTTGTAACTGTATCTGCATCTACCACTTCCTCTGGCAGTTCATTCCACAAACAAACTATCCTCTGTGCGAAAAAGTTGCCTTTTTAAATCTTTTTCATCTCATCTTAAAGTTATACCCTCTACAGCAGTTGATCTATGTTTGAGTTGCAAATTCCTATCTGCTCCTGATAAACTTACAAAAATCTATCTCCACCTTAAAAATATTGAATGGTCCCACCTCCATTGGAACACTCTGCCTCAGAAGGCAAAGATTCTGAGAGAAGAATTCTCCTCATCTTCATCCTAAAAGGAGACTCCTAGTTTTAAACCAGTGTTCTCCCATATTGTGGACACACCAACAAGGGAATACATTATTTTCATGATGTAAAGGTGCTGGTGTTGGACTGGGGTGGACAAAGACAGAGGTCACACTACACCAGGTTAAAGTCCAACAGGTTTAGTTGAAATCACACACACCTTTGGAATGCAGCCCCTTCATTAGGTGCAGCCCTGATGAAGGGGCTGCAGTCCGAAAGCTTGTGATTTCAAACAAAACCTATTCGACTATAAAATAACCTGGTATAGTGTGACTTCTAATAGTCTTTTCATATGCACCTTGTCAAGACCATTCAGAATCTTGTATACTTCAACTCACCATACACTCAAATAAACTCCAGCTCATTCCAGGATTCAGTAAACCTAAACCAATAGCAATACATTTACATCCTTCCTAAAATAAGGAGACCAAAACTGCATACCCACAAATTGAGATGTGGTCTAACTATCCAAAGCATAATATCCCTACTTCTATATTCAATTACTACTATTTTTTAAATTACCATTCCAGTAGCCAGCTTAATTACATGCTGTACTTGCATACTAATGTTTACTGAATCACACATGAGAACATCTAAATCCATCTGCACCTCAAATAGTTCTCAAATAGTTAATAGACTTTTTTTAATTCTTCCTACCAAAGTGAAAAAATTCACAATTTCCCACTTTATGCTTCATCTCCCAGATTTTTGCCCACTCGCTCAATTTAGAACCACACAGTGCAGAGCAGGCCCTTCGGCCTGGACTATCCATCAGCAATCTCCCTATGTCCTTTTCACAAGATACTGTCCTACCTATTCTTGTGACATTTACACAAATATCTACCATTCTTTTGAACTCTCATCAAAATTGTTGATATAAATTGGAAAAATTGGCCCAGCACAGACTTGTGTGGGACTGCACTCATCACAGTAAAAGTCCCATTTATGCACACTCATACTACACTGCCAGACAGCCAATCTTCAATCCCTAATGGCATGTTACCCTCTAAACCAGGTGCTTCATGTGACACCTTCTTAAATGCCTTCTGGAAATCCAAGAACAGTACATCAACAGGCTGCCCTTGTCCATAGCATATGTTACTGCATCAAAGAACTCCAATAAATTGGTTAAATATAACTTGCCTTTCAGAACACCATGCTAACTCTTCCCAGTTACTTTGAGTTTTTCTAAGTGTCCACCTATAATCTCTTTCATAAGTCATTCTAACATCTCAACATAGTTTTGGCAGTACAGACACGATTAGCTGTCTGATTCTATGTTGCCATGATCGTCCCCATAACTAAAGTCAGTTAACAGGCCTTTTTTTTTCTGTTTTTCTGACTTCTTCCCTTCTTAAATAGAGGTGTTATATTTACTACTTTCCATGCTGATGGAACCTTTCAAGAAACTAGTGAGTTTAGGAAAATTAACTCCCATACATTTACTACATCATTTTTACAACCTCATTAGGACCCAAGATATCATGAGCCCACAGTTCTGCATTTGTCAAACTAATTAGTAAGTTACTAATTGTGATAATGAATCCAAAACGTCTACCCTAATGGAGAGCCAAGTATAGAGTCATAAAATCCCTACATGTGGAAAGTGGCCATTCGGCCAATCAAGACCCCCCCCCCCCCAACCCCGAACAGCATCCCACCCAGATCCAACCACCACCTTATCCCCACATGTACCATGGCCAATCCACAAAACCTGCACAACCTTGAACTGTGGGAGGAAACCAGAACACCCGAAGGTGACCAGGGAAAGCATGCAAACTCCACACAGGCAGTCACCCAAGGCAGGAATCAAACCAGCAGCTAACTGAGCTACTATGCCACCCAAATGCACAATTCTAGCTTTTAAACTATATTAGGTTAAGATTAGGTGGATTGGCCATGCTTCAGAAAGAATTGCCCTGTAGTGTCCAGGGATGTGCGGGTTAGGTGGGTTCGCCATGGTTACAGGGTATGGGGTGGAGGTGTGAGCTGTGTTGCTTTCCTTTTTTTTATAGAGTCTTAGAGATGTACACCACGGAAGCAGACCTTTTGGTCCAACTCGCCCATGCTGACCAAATATCCTAAATTAATCTAGTCCCACTTGCCAGCATTCAGCCCATATCCTTCCAAACCTTTCCTAAATGCTGTAATTGTACCAGCCTCCAATACTTCTTCTGGCAGCTCATTCTATTTATTCACCACCCTCTGCATGAAAAAGTTACCCGTTAGATACCTTCTTAAATCTTTCTTCTCTCACCTTAAACTTACGCTGTCCAGTTTTGGACTCCTCCACCCGAGGAAAATTACCTTGTCTACTCACCCTATCCATGCCTTCTTGATTTTATTAACCACCTTAAGGTCACCTCCCTCCCCCACCCCCACCCCCATTCAGCCTCTTCCTATAGCTCAAACCTTCCAGTCACGGCAATATACTTATGAATCTTTTCGGTACCCTATTTATTGATTACAACATCCTTCTTGTAGATGGGCAACCAGAATTGTATGCAGTTCTATACTCATCTAAAACCACTTCTAAATCAGAAGCACCAAGTTGGAATTTGGTCACAAAGCTTTTGTAGTCCTCAAAAAGGTACTGGGGAGACATGAGAATATTGTTGGGAATCTTCCTTATCGCGAAAGCTAATGCATGATTCTATTAACGATCATTAGCAAGACCTACATGTTGTAGGGAAAACAAGAAGGGAATCATTATAAAAGGTGCGCTTGTCACCTAAGAAGTTGACTAATGAAGCTGTTCCATTAGTTTAGGATTAGAACCACCAAATTCTACACTACCTATGTAATGCCAAGCTGCCTGTGTAACATCCAGATCATTCTGGATAAGCTACATTTTCTCTGATTAGGCACTAGATGAAACATCGGCAACTGTGATATCACCTTTGGAGTAATTTCCCTTTAAGAGCTGAAGGAGAAAACTAGCTAAGTATCTGAATTTATCACATGAATCATACAGCATAACACTCAAGGTACAGGTTGTGTCTGGAGATTAGTCTTTCTTATATATGTTTGTGTGGCTGTAAATAAACACAGCAGCAATATTCAAGTTAACAGAATCCACTTACCTCATTTGAGTTTATTACTAACTCCCACCTCAAGTTCCAATCCCAAGCTGTCAATTCTATCCCCTTTTATTAGATCTTTTCAAGGCTAAAGCAGACTGCTCACAATTTCAAATTCATATTTATTCCTGAGTTGAGCTACCAAACCAACATACTAAATCTCAAAGACCAGCTACCTCTACCTCCAAAGCTGCTTGTTTCAGATCAGCTTATTTATGGCTGAAAGGGTCATCCATGCCTTTGTTACATCAGTAAATAGCTATTTCAATGCTCTGTGGGTAGACAGAAACCGAGTTAACGTCTCAAGTTGATAACCTTCCATCAGAACCTTTATTGTACATAAGATTACTTATCTGAAACATTAACTCTGCTTCTCTCACCACATATACTGCCTGAATTGTTGAGTATCTCCAGGATTTTGTTTTTATTTCAGATTCTCATCTTGCAGTATTTTATTGTTGAAACCTAGTGCTGCCCTGGACAACTATTCATAAACTTGAGCTCATCCAAAACTCTGTTGTATGCATTTTAACTCATACACAAACCCACTCCTATACTTGTCAAACTACACTGACTCCCAGTCTGCCAACATGGTTAAATGCTACCAGAACCTTGGCTCTCCCTGTCCAGCATCCCCCAGTCCTCCAAGATCACTGCATTGTTTCAACTCTGAACTCTTGTTCCACCTCCATAACCTTCGTTCCAGTATATGGCACATTGCCCAAGTTTTGGAATGGTCTTCTTAAACCTTTCTGATACTTCATTTCCCTTTTCTGCTTTAAGGGAGTCTTTGGCCAAGCTTTTACTTAAACATTCTAATATCCCTTTTGTTGGCTTGCTGTCAGCAATTACCTTCTTACCTATCTGTGAAGCACTTTTGCCTGTTAAATGTACTGTATAAGTAAAATTATGATTAGTAGCTAATCCAGTTCCTTAAACAAATATCTAAAGGACTCCAGATATTGAGTAAGATTCTAACTAGGTACGAATCTGTGGTTTGAACCCATGGGAATCTCCTACAAGAAAAAGTCACTGGAATTGAATGATGGGAAAAATAGGGACTGCAGATGTTGGAGATCAAAGTCGAGGGTATGGTGCTGGAAAAGCACAGCAGGTCAGGCAGCACCCGAGGAGGAGGAGAATCGACATTTCAGGCATAAACCCTTCATCATTGCTGAGTGTCTGGAGTCACATGTTGTCCAGACCCAGATATGGATGGCAGTAGTGAACTAGATGGGTTTTTCTCCTGACCATCAACAATGGATTTGTGGTCATCATTACACTCTTAATTCCAAATTTTTATTGGATTCAAAATCCACCATCTGTCATGGCGAGATTCAAACTTGGGTCTCTGGAAGTGTAGCTGAGTCTTGGAAGTAACAGTCCAGCGATAAAACCACTCGGCCATCACCTCTCCATGTTTCAATGGGAATACGCTGTACATATCTCAGAATATGCAAAACCTAGTTTATCCACTCACATGAGTGACAGTATGCTTTGAAATAGTATGAAAGCCAAGTATCATGCAAATCTTCTAATTAATGTACCTACATAAGATGGATTTGAATACCTGAATAACCCACCTTGATTTTTATTCCCGACAGATCTGAATGTGATCCTTCACGTTGAAGGATCAATTACTCGCAGGTGTTTAAATAAGGCTAATCAGAATGCATTTCCATTTAATTAACTTGCACAGCGCAAATCATCTTTCAGTTCAAACTTTTCAGACAATGAATTAGAGATTGTTATTAATGCTTTTGTTAAAGAGGAAATAGACCTGACTATGAAACAAACAAAAATAATTTGCAGTTTGTTTTTTTACATAATTAAACAATGCAGGAATTGGAGTACACATTAGTAGATGATCACCTGATTTTGGGGCTAAAGTCAGCACAAAATGTGCCAAGTCCTGCACTCAATCCAAAGTGACAACACTGTTCACACCACACCTGGCTGGCCAGCAGTAGTAAATGGGCCCTGTGCCTATTTCAGGCCATTCGCTATGAATTGGGCAAATAATTAGATGAAGCATACAATCCAACTGTGGCCAAACTAATGATTTTCTCAACAAAACACAAAGTTAGACACAATTTGCCCAGAGGGAGATATATTCTTTCCTGTACAAAAGTGGGATTTCTAGCAAAGACAGCTCAATGAGTGGGACCCTGCCAAATAATACCGCCATCAGTTTTATACCTAGCCTGGAAATTCACAGGGATCAGGGATGTTGACTGGATGGGGGAAAGTAAAAGTCCCAACTTCACTGAAGTTGCATCAATGGAGGCACCAGAAAGAAATGAACATCTTTACTCTTTTACAATGATCCAGAATACAGTTCCTAAAGAAGAAATTGGGTAGCTTTTGGAATTGAATCATAGAATCTCTACAGTGTGGGGCCCAACAAGTCCACAGCGACCCTCCGAAGAGTAACCCACCCAAAACCATTCCCCCTACCCTATATTTACCCCTGACTAATGCACCTAACTCACACATCCCTGAACGTTATGGGCAATTTAGCATGTCCAATTCACCTAATCTATTGACTGTGGGAGGAAACCGGAGCACCCAAAGAAAACCCGCACAGACACAGGGAGAATGTGCAAAAGCCACACAGACAGTCACCAGAGGCTGGAATCAAACCCAGGTCTCTGGCGCTGTGAGGCAGCAGTGCTAACCACTGAGCCACCTTGTCACCCATTGAGTTTGAACAATATCATAAAAACTAAAATGCTCATGTGAGTAATCAAAAACAGTACAAAAATATACCATACTAGTAATGTTCACAAGGTTAAGCAGGTATGGTCTCCTTCTCCTCACTAGAATTTTGCTAGGAGATTACACGAACTACAGACACACAATGTAAGTAACTATATCCAATGATACTGAGGATATTTTACACCCTCGCCAGGTTACTGGGGCTACAGTCATGGAATTTCATTGTCTCACAAATATAACCTTTGAGTTGTTTAAAGATCTTGTGGTGGAAGTAACTCACAACTCAGTTTATAAATAGCAGACAAACACTCAAATAATACCCTGAAACAATCTGAATTGTCCACTATGAAAGCCTGTGAGGATTCAGGTGAATCAGAAATACTCTCCCAAGCCACACAAAGCAAGTTCAATTCTCTGCCATGCTGTGATTCCACTCCTCACGAAAGCCTTCTGAATTCACAACCAGATTCCATCTTTCACTGATAAAATCCACCCAATCTCTCAGTAATTCCCAAGCAAGAGGACTGAAACCTCCCCAATTTTCCACACTGAAATTAAAATTCTCCATTTTTTTAAAGATTAGATTCGATTCCCGATAATGTGGAAACAGGCCCAATAAGTCCACACCAATCCTCCAAAGTGTAACCCACCCAGACATATGCCCCTACCTTATACTTACCTCTGACTAATGCACCTAACACTATGGGTAATTTAGCATGGCCAATTCACCTGATCTGCACATCTTTGGATTGTGGGAGAAAAGCAGAGTACCCAGAGGAAACCCACACAGAAATGGGGAGAATGTGCAAACTCCACACAGTCGAGAGGGAATTGAACCCAGGTCACTGGCACTGTGAGGCAATAAGTGCTAACCACTGAGCCACTGTGCCACACCAATTAATTGATTGTTGGTTAAAAAGCTAACAGTGTTCTATGCGGAAGAGCTCAAATTTTAAAAATGCAAGCAATAAACTAGTAAATCAGATACTGAAGCATGCATTTTACATTCAATGGTTAACACATTGGTACTATAAGTTACCAGGAGAAACGATTGATGAGGACTGTATGAATGGATTAGAAACAACTTGATACATGTTATGAAAGAGAATTGATTGAAGGATATAATGAGGAGATGGGTAAATAGAGTTGGGTTTGATTTACAATGTGTGTTCAGACTTAGATAATTTCCAGGCCTCAGCCTAATGATGTTGTGTTATATCTCAAAGGAAATGTGCAATATACCTTTAAGTGATTTCCTAATAATGTTATCACTGTGACATGGTCTGAGACCTAATAGGATAAAGTTCATGGTCTCCATCTTCCCGAGCTCTGCTCTCTTGCAAAATAACACATTGAGGGAAATAATCTGTAAAACATCCATATTGCTTAGCTTGAGCACAGACACACAAGTGCTTGTGATTGTAATGTACTTACGTAGATACCAGGTGCAGTAATCAAAGTTAATTTGACTCATCAGTTCTACGTAACCCACTTCGCATTTTAATGTTATGGGAGCTAACATAGCTTATCACAGCGTGTAAGTGGCAGTTCATCAGTACATTGTGCCGGCTTAGTGATGAGCACTGCTGACTCAGCATCAGGGACCCAGGTTCGATTCCACCCTCAACTGTGTGTGGAATTTGCACATTCTTCCCATATCTGCATAGGTTTTGTCCAGGTGTTCTGGTTTCTTCTCATAGTCCAAGATGTTCAGGTTAGGTGGATTGGTCAGGGTAAATTGTCCTGTAGCATCCAGGAATGTGCAGGCTAGATGGGTTAGCCATGGGAAATGCAGAGTTATAGAGTAGGCGGTAGGTCTAGATGGGATGCACTTCAGAGGGTGGGTGTGGACTTGATGGGCTGAATGGCCTGCTTTCACACTGTAGAGATTCTATGATTCTATGACATTATGATGTCATAACACAGATAATGATTCTATCTTTAAATGTAAATGTCCTCATTAGGCAGTGCCCAAACAGTAGCATTGAGTGTTACCATGAGATAGGAGCTGCATGCAGAGCACAAGCAATAAAGGCAATTGGCAGCCATGATTGAACCTCCTGTTGCTAGCAGAAGACAGTAGGTCGCATGAAAGTGGTTAAACAGTGGAATTGATTGGTGTTGTGAATGACCTGGTGCAAGATTGTAAGAGGCAAACAACTTTCACCATGAAAAAAAACTTCAATTTCTCTCCACATTGAACCGTAATAGCCATGTAAGGTTGTATGTGCACCAGATTGTCTAGGTTCACTGACTTCAATTAAAAATTGCATGCTTCCCCAATCTGCTCTCTTAACAAGCTCCTCAAGAGGAGGTAGCTAACTGAAAGCAAGCAGGTCCTTGATTTCCTCCCATTACCCACCCTCCCCCATACCCTTACTTTAAAAATTCTAGCATGATTCCAGAGAGCTCCAAATTCCAAGTCACTTTCTGAGCACAAAAGCTTCAATCGGTGCCCACATCCATGTTCACCTCCAAAGAACTTTGAAAATTCAGCCCAGTGGTTCAGTGATGAGCACTGCTGCCTCATAGCACCAGGGACCCAAGTTTGATTCCAGCCTTGGGCAACTGTCCGAGTGGAGTTTGCACATTCTCCCTGTGTGTGCATGGGTTTCCTCCATGTGCTCCGGTTTCCTCATACATCCAAAGACGCACAGGTTAGGTGAACTGGCCATGCTAAATTTCCCACAGTGTTCAGGGATGTGAAGGTTAGAGGCATCAGTCAAGGAAAATGTGGAGTAATAGAGTAGGGGAATGGGTCTGGGTAGGTTACTCTTCGGAGGGTTGGTGTAGACTTGTTGGGCCTCATGAACTATTTCCACACTGAAGAGATTCTATGATTCTATGATGATCCCAGACAAACGAATAGGCTTGTTGCATTTGTTAAGTTTAATATCGTTTTCAAATTCTTATTACAGACAGACCAATAAATAGATGAGTGGTTTAGATGGTGAGCAATATGAAAGTAATTTTGACAGAGCCAATATATCCTACACCACCTCAGGTTGAAGGTATAATAATCACAACGGAGACTTAATCATTGGATGATGCATTGATGACCTCAAGAAATGCACTATCAAGCAAAAATAAAGATAATTGGCTGTCAAGATAAGGAAAAATGCCATATAAGTCCACCTCAGGATACATTTTTATACCCACGTGGCCACAAAATAGCAATGATAAGTTTTGTAGAGATAGCCACTGATATCATCATATACTCTCCATCCTAAAATAATGTCAAAGTTATGGGAAGGATAAAGCCAATATTAAAAAAGATTTTGTGACACTTTATCACAAGCACTGAAAATTTCCCTTGTATTTCTGCAATCATTTGCTCAGAAACCTCTTCAGTCATATAGAGTCATAGAGTCATAGAAATGTACAGCATGGAAACAGACCCTTTGGTCCAATTTGTCCACACCAACCAGATATCCCAACCCAATCTAGTCCCACCCGCCAGCACCTGGCCCATATCCCTCAAAATCCTTCCTATTCATATACCCATCCAAATGCCTCTTAAATGTTGCAATTGTACCAGCCTCTACCACATCCTCTGGCAGCTCATTCCATACACGTATCACCCTCTGCGTGAAAAAGTTGCCCCTTTGGTCTCTTTTATATCTTTCCCCTCTCACCCTAAACCTATGCCCTCTAGTTCCGGACTCCCCCAGCCCAGGGGAAAGACTTTGTATTTTTATCCTATCCTTGCCCCTCATAATTTTGTAAACCTCAGCCTCCGATGCTCCAGGGAAAACAGCACCAGCCTGTTCAGCCTCTCCCTGTAGCTCAAATCCTCCAACCCTGGTAATATCCTTGTAATCTTTTTTGAACCCTTTCAAGTTTCACAACATCTTTCCGATAGGAAGGAGACCTGAATTGCATGCAATATTCCAACACTGGCCTAGCCAATGTCCAGTACAGCCGCAACATGACCTCCCAACTCCTGTACTCAATACTCTGACCAATAAAGGAAGGCATACCAAACGCCTTCTTCACTATCCTGCAACTCCACTTTCAAGAAGCTATGAACCCGCACTCCAAGGTCTCTTTGTTCAGCAACACTCCCTAGGACCTTCCATTAAGTGTATAAGTCTTGCTAAGATTTGCTTTCCCAAAATGCAGCACCTCGCATTTATCTGAATTAAACTCCATCTGCCACTTCTCAGCCCATTGGCCCATCTGGTCCAGATCCTGTTGTAATCTGAGGTAACCCTAATTCTCCCACCCACATCAATTGCCTCTAGCTTCACCAAGCAATTTCCTACAGATTGCTCCCTACTTCTACTGGCACTAACAAGCCTTATTTTACACACCAACTACCTTTTTCCAATTACTCTGTTTCTATATCAGTCCTTGGAAAATATCTTCCCGGGAGCTCAACAAATTCAGGCTCAGTGATCTGACAACACTATGGTGGGACCAGTTCAGGGAACATCTATGGTCCACAAGCTGCAATCAACCCCACCTCCTGGTCACCAGCCATTTCAACTCCCCCTCCCACTCCCCAGTGACATGTCCATCCTGGGCCTCCTCCACAGTCAAAATAAAGTCATAGGCAAACTGGAGGAAGAACACTTCATCTTCCACCTCAGCACCTTACAACCTTGCAGCCTCAACACAGAATTCACCAGCTTCCAAATCTCCCCACCCTCCACCACATCCCAAGCTAGGCCTAGCCCTCGATCTCCATCACGCGCCCCGCCCCCCCAACCTGACCTAACCTGTCCATCTTCCTTCCCATCCATCTGCTCCACCCTTCTCACTTCCCGAACTCAATCACCTCCTACCTACATCCACCTATCGCCATCCCACCTACCTTTCCCCCAGCCCCCCCATTTATTTTTCGGCTGCCTTCCCTCTCCCCAGTCCTGATAAAGGGTCCTGCCCAAAATGTAGACTCTCCTGCTCTTCTGATGTTAATTGACCTACTGTGCATTTTCCAACTCCACATTTTATCAACGCTATGATATTGCTTTGAATTCATGATCATTAGCTACAGTTAAAGTAGAAATATAAATTTCTTTCCTCTGTAAAATGTGCATACATAGTACGGATGTCATTTTGTGGTGAAAGTGGCACCTGTAATGCCAAAACATAGTGCATTGTAACAGAAGATCGCATACAAGGTGTTGAAATTTACAAATGGTTCCAAATTTCAAGGCATAGCTAATAATGCAGAGGACTGCAGCAAGCTACAAGACAAGATAAAAAGACTTTGAGGAGTTGGACGAATGGTAAATGAAAATCAATGTAGCAAAGTATGACGCAGTTCATTTGACAGAAGGAATAAAGAGGCCACTTCTTGGAAGAAGTGGAACTAAATGGAGAATAGAAACACAAGGATCTGCGAATACACACAGATCAGCCACTATAAGTAGCAACACAAGTTGATATGGAGAGAAATATTCAAGGTACTGCTGCTTGGTCTCAAGAAATTGAATATAAAACCAGACAGAAATGTTGGATGATGTGGCTACACCACACTTACATAACACATCAAGATTATGTAATAACTGTGTATTTTTATCTTTGTGACCTCAAAAGCTGTGGACTGCAAAAGAGAAGAACCACTTAATTAAGTAAAACTAGGGATTTTCCAGGTGAATTAGAATCCCTACAATATGGGAGCAGGCTCTTCAGTCCAACAAGTCCACACCTACCCTCTAAAAAGTAACCCACCCAGACCCATTCCCCAACCCTATATTTTACCCCTGACTAATGTACCTAACACTACGGACAATTTAACATGGCCAATTCACTTAACCTACACATCTTTGGACTGTGGGAGGAAACCCACACAGACACAGGGAGAACATGCAAACTCCACACAGTCACCCAAGGCAGGAATTAAACCCAGGTCCCTAGCACTGTGAGGCACCAATGCTAACCACTGAGCCACTGTACTACAATATTTTACAGAAAGAAATTTGATACCAATTGTGCAGTCTGATTTTCTGGCTATGAGTTTCTGCATTGTGCAGATAAACATGAGTCAAGGAGTTGTTGACAAGTAAAGCTGATTGGCTCACAACTTTTGAATTGATAAATCAGACTTTCCAAATGAACAGTCACAAGGTACGGCTTACAAGCTGGTGGAAGCTCCCAGAGAAAGACAACTGAACACCAAAGGCTTAGCTATCTGAAATAGGATCATCAGAATCAGGAAGCAAAGGCCACTGAACTGATCTTCCAGTTTCCTTTCTACTTCCAATAATAATCTATTTTTCTGATTTCTTTGCATGTGTGTGTGTGTGTGTGTGTGTGGAGTTTATAAAAGAGGTTATAATTTTAGGTAGCAGTGTTACATGCTTATGGTTTATATTTGTTTACCGTAGCTATAATCATTTATAGAAATAATAATTCTTGTTTAGTACAGAAACCCTGTTTTTAACCAACCTTGGTCTGACAATCATGTAAATTAGGGGACTATGAGTAGTTTTAGAACAAACCTTTAACACTTGGTATAACTCCAGGAACAGTGGGGCTTAATTTATTATGTGATACCCAGTAACACATCCCAAGTAACAGAAATACATGCAAAAAATGTATACGAGGATGATGCAACATTTGAGGGGATACAATTGTTAGATAAGATAATACAGACTGAAGTCTTGATTTTCTATGTTTTTAAGATAGAATGTGACTATTATGAATACACTGTAGATGAAACATAACAAATACTGCACATGAAATTTGACAGTTGTAATGAGGGGAGAAATCAAATGATTAAACTTACAGACAAATGGAAGATTTGAAAACAAACTACACTTCGATGTGTTGTTGTTGTCACTTAACCAAAAATATAAGTTGACAGCATGTGATACAAAAATGCATACAACTTTAAAAAATGAGAGCCACATTTTTGCACAAAGTATTAGTCTGACAAAAATAATCACAATCTTAGTTTTGCAGCAGGCTGAAATCAGAAGGGAGACGAGGAAGATTTCAAAATAATCATGCATGCACACATATGATTTCCCTTGATCAGCAGGTTTTCAAATTCATTCCTGCTATTGCATACAGGAATGACTAAATGACAGCCAGAAAATTCAGATGGCAAGCACTCACAGTCTGCTCCTGTTTCTCTTTCAGGAGCCAGCTGTAAAGTGGCAGCCATTTGAGACCTGGGGCAGATGACTTGCCAACCTCTCAAATTGGGTTTAGAACAAGGAGACAGCGAGGCCCAAGAGGGATGGGGCACAGAAAACTCCAATCCAAAAGTCAATCTGAGATGTTCTCTTCCATCACGATTAGAAATTACAACTTAAACAAGCCCAGAGTGAATTGTTTCATTATTAGGACACTTGCAGGCCTGCAGTGAAACACACACAATTGTCAGGAGAGAACACATATGAAATAGTTGAAATGGTTTGCGATTGATATGGTAGAAACTAGCTGTTTGAAAATCTGTTACACAAAACAAACATCAAGAGCATTAAAGAGTTTGGAAGTGGTTTTGGAAGATGCTTGAATATATTTTCAGATACCAAAAGAAATAAACAGAACTCTAGTACTTGCACATTAAACCATGTAAGGCTTCAGTATGTCTGGCTGTGAATATAAAAATGGGAGTATGAAAGGTCTTGTGATTGCTACTGGTCTTTTATGGGAAATAGTACATGATGTTAATGAAAAGAAGGGTCAGATGTACGGAAGTCTGCAATACATTTGTAATACATTGCTACAGGTTCAAGTTATGACTGGGCCAGCATTGTGTGGCTATTCCAGAGTCAATGGAAATTGCAGTCAATCTCAAGGTCTGGATCATACTCTTCATACGTCTCCTGCTATCAGTATCCAGAAACTGATTCCCTTTGCTAGCTTTCATCCAAAACTATCTCATCTGAAGAGTCTAACAGCTTGGAGCTCAAAATGTTGACAGTCCTCAAGTGCTTTTGGAGCACAAATGCACCCAATCTCCCTTAATTGCAGGGGCAGGTTTTTAATACAGAAGATTCATTAGAGGAACAGAATAAGAAGAATGAAGCCTGGCTCCATGGAGGACATTTACACATGGTACTAACTCAGGGTCTCTGGTTCCTCAGGGAATTTGGCACCATGAGGGAAAGGGTGTTCTTCTGGCATTTCACAAAACAAGGAGTGCTTTAAGAGAATGAGGGTGAGTTGTGAGTTGTGAGCTGAAGCACTAAGAAGTTAGGTGGTTGGTCGGTGAGTTTTAAGGTAACTATTTTCACTTAAGCTCAGGAAGTAGGGACTTTCAGAACTTGCTATCCAGAATACAGACACACCCAAAAGAAAACCTAGGTTCAGGAGAGGAAGAGTGGGACTGATAGGGAGCCAGAAAACAGATCTAAGAGGTTAGAAAATGGAGATTTCACGGACACTGGTCCAGTCCAACAAGGTATTATATACTTGCTACCTGTGACAGGGATTTGGCAGCAGGACTACAGGCACAATGCGGACCAAGGCATCATGACTCAGAAGGTTACTCATTGGGTGAATGGGGATGCCTTCCTTTTCATGGGAGACTGGCACCAGTTCCTGGACAAGAAGAAGCTGTGCCAATGGGATTACCTCCACTTTAACTTGGATGGGGCTACTGCCCTACTGTAAAAGTTAAGTAGGGGGTTGGTAAAGTACTTAAACTAATAGGAGTTGAAAAGGGGAGGCAGGGCAGGGACTTAAGTGCCTAAATGTAAGAAGCAAAAGGGAAGGCAAGTGTAAAACAAAATGAAGAAATATACAGACATAGACTCCACAGATTAAATAGAGTTATAGAATAGGAATCTAATAAATGGCTAAACATGAAGTGTGCGGAAATCCCATTATTAAGGAGTTCAAATGTCTGCACTGCGGTGTGAATAATAAAACAGGGGATCTGGATCTAATCATGTGTTAGGAGAAAGCAGACAAAGGATTACAGAGACATAGTTGCAGAAAAATCCGAACTGGGAGTTAAACATTGTAGGGTATAACATATTTAGAAAAGAGACAAGTAAAAACAGGAGATGGAGTAGCCATGCTTAGTGGGGATAACATAATGACAGTTCATAAAAAGGGACAAAACTATCATCAAGAGAAAAAAAAATCCACATGCTAACAGCTGTGGTTGATATACCACCTAATATTAGAAGGAAGGTGAGCAGCTCTTGTGACATAGTGCTAATGCCCAACTTTTGAGCCAGGGAACTTGGGTTCAAGTCCAATATGCTCCAGAGGTGTCTAATAATATCTCTGAACAGGTTGATTGGAAAATATTTCTAAGAGAAGTTAAAAAAAATCTGCAGACAAGTTTGAAAATTGAGTAAAAACACAGAATGATAATCATGGGGGATTTCAACTGCCCTGATATTAATTGGACAAAACAGGCAGGTGAAGAGGATAAGAGAACGCACTTTAAATCACAGCCAAAATCTCCTGATCAGGATTGGAATCATTGTTTCTGAATTTGTTCTGGGAAAAATAAGCTTACTTTTCTTCAAATTTCATGTCAAACCTTCCATACTGCTTCAGCACAGAAACCCTGGAAGGGAGTAGGGAACAGAAATTACATCTCCTCTTTACAATATTACCTATTGCATTTAAATTAAATGTTCCAAAGTTTGTGTTAGTAATTATTTCTATGGCGACCATGTAACTATTATCCATTGTCATGGAAAAATACATCTGGTACACTCGTCCTTTAGGGAGGGAAAAGTGTCATCTTTACCTGGTCTTGCTTACAAGTGACTGCAAATCCATAACAATGCTGTTGACTCTTTGCCCACTAAGCAATTAGGGCTATGCAATAAATGATGGTCTAGCCATCGATACCCAAATCCCATGAATACATTTTTTTTAAAAATTCCCATGGTGTCAGTGCTTCAGATCTTCTGAAGGGTCCTAGCATGCAGCTTTGGGGAATAGCTTGATACCATAATCCAGAGACGAGGATACCTGGACCACTGCGCACAGAATTCCTTTCTGATTCAATTTGTGAAAAACACAACAAGAGAAGATTCATAATTGGTTCTAATAGTGTGGAATGAACCAGAGCAGAGAAGTAAAAGTGCAGGTCCGTCTTAATATAATGAACTTTAAAATGATAATCAAGAAAGACGTAACTCTCATGAAAACCAGCTTAATAATTGGTGAAAAACGGGTTTTGAGAGGCTGAGAATAGAATTTGGGGAAATAAAATGGTTAACTACATTGTCAACCAAATGTGTAGAACAGCTATCATAAACAAAGGAGTTATGACCTTTATTCTTTGTAGAAAAACATTGCATCAGTCTCGAACTGGACACAAGAAGCTTAAGTAAATGGCTGCTACAATATTTAACTATACAGCTGCAGGCTGTGATGGGAATAGGCTTGGCAGGATACTTTCTGGAGGTTTCACAGATTGGAATGAAAGTCATCTGTGAATTTTCCAGCCTGGAAAAAGAAGCATCCGGACATGGGAATACATAAAAGGAAACATATTTCAAGTCGCAGCTTTTAGTCAGAGAGAGGAGAATGATGAGTTGGTATTTGGAGAACTGTAAAACTTGCTGCCTGTCTCCCTCTCCAGTTACCCTGTGTCTTTCAGCCTCACAAAACAGCATCCAATGAAAAAATAAAGGCTGTGTTCGCTAGCACTCAGGAATATGCACAGTAACAGGGAAATCTCTGGAATAAATTAAATAAAGAGTGATAAAATACTAACAACTGCTTAAAACTAAAAAAGAAATGGAAAAAGTATATTGTTGAAATGAAAAAGAAACATTAAGTATAATGAGTCCCTTAATTTTTTTTAAAAATTGGCTTTATATACACATATGCCTCTGAGTGTATGCATGTATGGTCTGAAATAAATCAATGTTGGGCATTAGCTGGCAATCCATAAAGTGAATTGGAGAAACACAAATTCACTGATGTCTATAAATTTCACCACTGCTGAGGATCCAAGACATCAATTACAGACGTTCTGATGAAGAGTCACTGGACTCGAAACGTTAACTTTGCTTTCTTCTTACAAATGCTACTAGACCTACTGAATTTTGCCAGCAAGTTTTGATTTTGTTCAGCTATCCAGTATCTTTGTTTTATATTGATTTTATTATTATATCAATTTTTAAAATGATCTCAGGTTGAAACATAATACCTCAAAGACTCCAAAGACATTTTAAAGTACTCTTCTAAATCTTCCTTTTTGAAGAAGATGCTCTCCATTTTTTAAACTTTGTACTTGGGTGTTTTATATTATGTCTTATTACTTTTCCTTGGGATTAGTGAGTGATAAAATTCCTCTTTTATTCAAGAAAGCCTTATAATTATCTCCTTAATTTGAACTAATACGATTTTTAAATTGAAATGTAATAAGTCTGCATAGCAAAAGTAATTAAAAGTCTTTGTTCTGGCTAACCAAGGGGGTTAAAAAGAAGGCAAATGTAGTAAGGCCACTTCTGGAGTATTGTGTACATTCTGGTTGCTCTACTACAGGAAGGATGTTATTAAACTGGAAACTACTACTAAGTCTAGACGGTTTGAGGTATAAGGAGAGGCTGATTGGGCTGGGACCTTTTTCCCCTGGAGTGTAGGGCGCTGACAGGTGACCTTAAAGCTTTATAAAATCAAGAGGGACATTGATAAAGGGAATAGCCAAGGTCTTTTTCCCACTGTAGGGGAGTCCAAAACTAGAGGGCATAGGTTTAAGGTGAGAGGGGAAAGATTTAAAAGGGACCCGAGGAGTAACTTTTTCACACATAGGGTGGTGTGTTTATGGAATGATCTGCCAAAGGAACAAAGGCAATTACAACATTTAAAAGACATTTAGACAGGCATGTGCATAGGAAAGGTTTAGAGGGATATGAACAAATGCAAGCAAGGAGGCCTAATTCAGTTTAGGAAAATTGGTCAGCATGGAGGAGTGGGGCCAAATGGCCTGTTTCTATGCTGTACAACTTGAAGGTTCTAAAATCCAACTCACCACTCCTCATCTGATCCTACTACATATGTATTTAATCCTATGAGTTAATTAGTACTGAAACCTAACCCATAATATTAAAATAAGGTTTTATGCTAAGATAACATGACAAGATTGCAGCAGAGTCCACCTGGTGGATGGATGTGTAATCCTGGCACTTCTTGTAAACAACCTGCCACAAGTCCCACATCACTGGGTTTTAAAGTGTTTATCATGCAGGTGTTACGTCATAAATTGGATAATAAAATTACCCTTCAGAATCTTAAAACTGTTGTCATATCTCCGATAATGTGCTCTGTAACTTCTCCATGGATAGTGTCCTCTGACTAGACCGCCTAGAGTCATTTCTGTCCTCATCGATGTCCTGTAAAAATTCAATACAGTATTGTTTCCCTATTTTTAACATTCAAAGTGCATTCTACTGGACTATAAATCTTAAATATTTCTCTTACTCTAATCTATTAAGAGTTTTATGTAAAGGTATATTTTCTTTTACTCTTGATCCCAAATGTACTATTTCATGTATCTGCCTACATCACTAAGCAGTCGATGACCTTCATCATTCTTCCTCAAAGTTGGCCACTTGATATTGTCAGCAATTGTGCCTCTACAAATTATTTATAAAAATGGAAGAAAAAACTCTTTGCAGAGATTCATGGGCTACAATATTATTCAATTAATTTAAAAACAAAACTAATTTACCTTTTTTAAAAGTCTTTTGTGATCCAGCTTTCTTTGAACAGCAGATGATTTAATTTTGCAACAAGCACATGTGAAACCTTATCAAATATCTTTCAAAATGAATGTCAATAATCCTTTCACACATATACTGAGTGAATCCACAATAATTCAATTATTAAAACAAAATTATCTTAGCACATCCATGAAGATTATTTATAGTCATATTTTTGAAATTTGGATATTGATTGGTTACCTGAGAGAAATTTTCACATTTTCTATAAAGATCAGTGACACTCAAATTCAAAAGATTAATAATAGTACTGTGCGATGTTGGCTAGCACACTTTCCTTTGATCATTAGGACAAGAATTGGAAACCAGCCCAGACTGAAGGATGAATGGACCTTTACAGATGGCAGAGACAGACTATGCAAAATGAGGTTGACAATGTCTCAACCCAGTTAGCATAGGACCACAGCACAAAACTGTACATAATTTGGCATCAACTGTTGTGGGGAATGAAAGTGGCATGAAAATATTGTATTGGCTGCTCTTCTGAATTTGAAGTAAAAAGATTGGGACAGGTACAAGACAGATTTAGAAATAGTAACATTATATAAACTGTAAAAATAGAGAAACAGGTGGAGTTAGAAGGACATATGCAGACACATATACACAGTCAGGTACAGAGGAGCAAACATTCTATATAGATAAACACAGAGTCAAAGGAATAAACATGGATTCTAACTGCCAATGGATTTCTGAATGAAAGCCCAATTGGTGAGTTAATTCCCTACTTGCTCCTAACAGTGTGGAATCTAGTTAAATATAATAGCTAGCCTCATTTCTATCCTACCAGTTGATGTCAGAACTATTCCTGTTTTGACAGACTTTTGTTCAGAGCATAGTGTCCACAGCAGAGGATGCTTAAGTTTTCTTTATTAGTAATTTTGCCGATGATACAAAGATTGGTGGAGTTGCAGATAGTGAGGAGGATTGTCAAGAGGATACAGCAAGATATAGATCATTTGGAGACATGGGCAGAAAGATGACAGATGGAGTTTAATCCAGACAAATGTGAGGTGATGAAATTTGGAAGGTCAAGTTCAGGTGGAAGTTGTGCAGTGAATGGCAGAACCCTTAGGAGTATTGATTTGCAGAGGGATCTAGGTGTGCAGGCCCACAGATCACTAAAGGTGGCAGCTCACGTAAATAAGGTAGTAAAAAAGGCTTAAGGCTTGCCTTCATTGGAAGGGGCTTTGATTATAAGGATAGGCAAGTTACATTGCAGCTTTACAGAACTTTAGTTAGGCCACATTTGGAATACGGTGTACAGTTTTGGTCAGCACATTTCCAGAAGGATGTGGATGTTTTGGAGAGGGCACACAATGTTGCCTAGTATGGGGGATTTTAGCTAGAAGAAAGGTCGGTTAGACTGGGTTTATTTTCACTGGAACGCAAGAGGTTGACTGGTGACCTGATAAAGTTTATAAGGTTGTGAATGGCGTGGATAGAGTGTAAAGTATGATGCTTTTTCCCAGGGTGAAGGAGTCAATTACTTGGGGACACAGGTTCAAGGTGCAAGGTTTGGGGGGCGGGGAGAGGGGGTTTAAAGAGATGTAGCTGAAACATGCTGCTGGAGGAGGTAGCAGAAGCAGACACAATAACAGCATTCAAGAAGCACCTGGATGAATATTAATATGAATAGAGGGCTATGGATCCTATAAGTGAAGGATGGAAAGGCAAAATGTGGTGTCACAGGCTTGGAGGACCGAAGGACCTGTTCCTTTGCTGTATGGTTCTTTGTTCTTTGCTCCTTTTGTGGAATATACCCACTCCTCCTGGACCCAGAAGTAAAAAATGCACATCTTTTGGCCGTGGCTCCTTTTACCCTGGAGGGTAATGTACAGTAGCTCCCAAACTCAGGCCACCTGCGATCAGAACCCAAGACCTTTTTGAAACCAGACCTATCCAAGTAGAGAAGATGCCTGTGTCTCCCTCCTATCCAATCAGTAAACAGATTGAGACCAATAAGCTCTTGGCATTTCTGGTATGAAATCAGAGATATTTGAATTGCCCATTCACCTCTTCAGAGATTAGAAATAAAATTATCACCAAAAGTGCAGCTCTGAAGTCTACCAAACCCAGACTGGAAACATGTCTCTCAATGGAACTGTATAATATTTCCTTGGCACTAGGAGCACAAAAATATCAGATTAGAAATTTTAAAAATCAACCAATGAATGCAAAGGCAACTAAATTAGGTTGCATAGCAGATGTAATATCAGTGTTATTGAAGTCTAAAATACTGTTACTCACACATGAACACATGCCAGGTAGACCTTCAAGTAAGTTGATATCACATTTCAATTGGGTCTTACCGTGCTTGTAGGTGTGTTTGATAGTTATTTACATTTGATGAAGTCTACGGGGATAGTGTGGTACATGCTATAGAACTTGAAATAAAATCAGAAAATGCTGACAATACTCAGCAGTTCAGGCAGCTTCTTTGGAGAATTGCAAAGATACTGTTTCAGGTTCATGATGGAAGATGCTCAAGCAGCTAAATGGTGTACTCTTATGCTGCCTCTAAAGGGAATACTTCTGAAGGTATTCCACATCTCTAGTGCATTATTGACACTGGGGCAGTGTTTGTTTTTAGGAAACTTGTTAATTAGAATGGATCCTTGTATGTCAGATTTTTTGTCCTGTAATGATCCTGTTGCTGTTTCCAAATGGGTTTAGTCTTGTGTCATTGTCTGTTCAAACATTGCTTGGAGTTCATTCCAATATGCATAACTGATGGTGAATGGCATGGGAACATTGAAAAAGTTGCAATAAGCAGCAAATCCACCATAAAGTAGGTATACTTCAAGTATACCTGACATTGGCAACTGAATCAAGAGTGTGGTGCTGGAAAAGCACAGCAGGTCAGGCAGCATCCGAGGAGCAGAAGAATTGACGTTTCGGACATTCCTGATGAAGGGCTTACGTCCGAAACACTGATTCTCCTGTTCTTTCGATGCTGCCTGACTGGCTGTGCTTTTCCAGCACCACACTCTCGACTCTGATCTTCAACATCTGCAGTCCTCATTTTCTCCCACTGGCAACTGAAGTTGGACAACTGTTTGGAGTTTGGTATACAGTATGCAGAAGTTTTAGACAGGGATAGCTTTGGTTAAAATTCTTTTTCATTGAGCTTGGGCAGCATTTATCTTACTCCTCAGAGCCCAAATATTTTTGGGATCGAAAAATACAGATACTGGAAAATACAGAAAAAGATATAATATAGCATTTACAAATTACAGAGTCTTACAAGCCTCATTCCCAGAGGAACAAATTCAAAGATGTTGTTCAGCCCAGAACCAGAGAGCCCAGGTTGAAACCTGACATGTTAAAGGATTTAATCCAGTTTTCATTCTCTAAAAACAACTGAAAACAAATGATCAGATAGCTGGATCTCTGCTTTATTCATGGGTGGCCCATGTTCTTCCACATGACAACTGTTAATATTATTTTCTTACTTAGTGCTCACAACACTGAGTATTCAGAAAAGCTGCAGTACCCCACAGTCAATTAAAATGGCCTTTCACCTTCTGTCTTATTGTCAGCATTCTTAATTACCCATTAACAACCTGAAGCCATGTTACAAATTTCGCAGAATTTTGTTAATGGATTGTTCTCAAAAAATAAGACTTGCCATCGCACTTCAAGTAGAGTGATTAAAATTTTCCAGAAGTGAGCAATTAAATCAATTTGCATTGTTGTTTTTTTTTATTTTACAAATGTACTTTACAAATAATTTAGCACCAGATTTACTAAAGCATTAACTATCTCCAAACCATTACCTATATTACAAATGTTACTACACTTACGTTATTGGGCGTAAACACTTTCAAGATGTCTTCAGATCATGAAAGATGATAAATAGAAGTTTTATTTCTAAGGATTATTTTCATCATCATCAAACTAACCAGAAAATTCAGCCATAATCTCACACCTTTCTTCAAAGCATTCTGACCTCTAAATAGCTTTAGATAGAGCAAAATCTGGTAATGCCATTTCTGTTTAGTGAAGTGGGAATGACAACTAACATTGTGTGAAAAAGAATAAAACATTGCGTTCAATTCTTGCCTTTTACTGAGCTCATGTTGAATTTAAAGCAATGCAGTTATTTTGATCTATGGAGAAATACTCTTTCTCTTCCAGAGTCCCCTTGAACATTATAATGAATTTTACTAAAGGGTGGCAAGGTGGCTTAGTGGTTAATACTGCCGCCTCACAGTACCAGGGACCTGGGTTCAGTTCCATCCTCAAGCGATTGTCTGTGCGGAGCTTACATGTTCTCTGCGTGCTTCAGTTTCATATTTACAGTCCAAAGATGTGCAGTTTAGATGGATTGGCTAGGTTAAATTGCCCCATAGTGTCCAGGGATGTACAGGCTAGGTGGATTAGCTGTGGGAAATGCAGGGATAGGAGTGAGGCTGTTTGGGATGCTTTTTGGAGAGTTAGTGTGGGTTCAATGGGCCAAAAGGCCTTTTTCCACACTGTAGGGATTCTATTCTGTAGAAAATTCCAAATTCGAAATACAGTCAAATTCCAACTTGAATTTGGTAGATTGCCTTCTATCTCCCATTGTATCCCACTTGCCTATCATTATCACCCCTACTGGCTTTTATAGCTTTCCATTCCTTTTACATATGTCTCAACAAACATTTGCCTGCTTATGATTGTACTTTTATATTTTAGAAACTTCTGACAATCCTTGTACGTGTCTATGTATTTAATAACAAGTCTATGTTATTTTTCTCCAACTTCAATCAACCATGTATTTCCCACTTGGATAGTAACAGACAAAGATAGGATTTATGAAAGGTAAGCATGAGGACGTAATTCACAGTGATAAAGACAACTTGGGACAAACATTGTATTCTGGGATGACCTTGGAGCAACAGGAGGATTTGATCATCAGAGGGAATTATTGTACAGACAGAAACATATTGCAGGACACAGAATGGAATTTCTTATGGTGTCAGTCAGAACATCAGTATTGTATAAAACATAATACAGGAACACTACAAAAAAAGCTAAACAATGGGAGAAACTTGCAGAATCTGTAATAATCTATATTGTCTGTAATAATAGATCATATATTGCTGATTTTTTCTGTTTGGCTATAGGAACCAATACAGTCAGTTTTTTAAAACAAAATATTTAACTAGGTTGTCAGAAAAGTGTGCAATTCTCGAATTTTTATCTACCACTTTTCAATTGCACACTGCAATATATAATATTGTGCACATTAAACAGAAGCACTGTCATGCTCAATATGAACACTGTTCAAAGAAACAACGTGTCAGTGCTGAAACCCTGTCTCACTTCATATCACCTTTCACCATTGGGACAGCAGGTCTGATCAATTTATCCAATAGTCTTCAATTTCTCCCCCCACACTTTGGACATGGGAATTTTTGGGCAAGCCAAGCTTTTATTTCTCAACCCTAACTTCCTTTAAGAATGGGCGGCACGGTGGCACAGCGCCAGAGACCTGGGTTCAATTCCTGCCTCAGGCAACTGACTGTGTGGAGTTTGCACATTCTCCCAGTGTCTGCGTGGGTTTCCCCCCGGTGCTCCGGTTTCCTCCCACAGTCCAAAGATGTGCAGGTCAGGTGAATTGGCCATGCTAAATTGCCTGTAGTGTTAGGTAAGGGGTAAATGTAGGGGTAAGGGTGGGTTGCGCTTCGGCGGGTCGGTGTGGACTTGTTGGCCGAAGGGCCTGTTTCCACACTGTAATGTAATCTAATCTAATCTGAAAAAAAAGCCTGCTTCTTAAACAGTTGCAGCATAAAAGGATAAAGCTGTTAACATAGTAGCATGAAGAAAGCACGATACATTCCCAAATCAAATAGCAATTTGGAAGAAAATTTGAAGAGGCTGCTATTCTAAGTAGTGGAAGCCAAGAATGTAGGAGGCACTGCCAAAGAAGCCTTAGCAAATTTCTGCAGAGTTCCCATAGGTGGAATACATTGTAGCCTTGGTAAACCCCGAATAAAAGGGTAACTGTTGAAGCTAAACGGTAAGCATCTATTATTATAGCTTATCAGAGTTCTTAGATCTCAACTCTTGATTCTTTGAGCTGCACTACAAAAGTGCAGAATCAAAACTTGATAATTATGACAATAAATCTTCATGTATGAATAGCAGTGTCATGATTGGAGCTCAATATAATATCTTTCTTTTTCTAATGGCAATTATGTTTTGACTTTTTTCAAATTGTTTGGAAACACAAAGCTATGAACACTTATTTACAATAAATTACTGTCACATTGCATTCCACCAATTATTTCCAAATATTACAGTCTCTCAGGCACAGCCACAAAGCTATTGTACATGAACAGAGATAAATATAAACTCAATGTTATATACAGCAATCTTCCAGTACTTCAAGCACATCTTTAGTAAGTCATTCTTCCACCTCTCAATGTATGCCACAAGTGTTTGGACTATTCTTCAGGCACACTTCTTTTCAAGATGCCTTACATATATTCTACTCTCATCAGTAGGATGTGCACAGTGTCATTTGAGAAAGATCAACATTCCAACTTAACAAATTCTTCTTTTCTTTGAAGGTCCATGGTCTATCAGAAAGTATAATGGATGGATACATAGTATTGAAGTCTTTGCAGTATTTCCAGAAGTAGATCCTAAATTAATAGACTTGAAATAGGTGCTGCATCCAGAAGTTTATTTTCTTTTGGATGAGCTGATTTCTGTCTATCATTATTTTTAAAAAATTAATAGATCCACATTAGTGTATCTTTAAGCAGCCATTTTATCTCAGCATCATCAAACAATACAGGGAAAAAACAGCCAGGGATTCCCTGATCAATATTCTCTAATTATTGTTGAGAAAGTTTAGATAAGTTAAAGCTGTTGAGAAGTTAAAGCTTTTTTTTAACCCAAATTCTTATTATTTTCTAGCAATCACTGTCAAGTGCACATAAATATTGCCATATCCATGATGACTTGATTGATGTACCCCAGGAACTAATGTTCATGGAACCAAGTTGCAACATAAATCACTATCAAAAAGAAGAAACTGATCCAAATAGGAATGTTTTTGTAGCCTGTGATGAAACCACATAATACACTTGAGTAGCATTTCAAGTTTGATGTAATTGTAGCATTAAAAATTGGTAGTTTATCATTTCAATCAATCAAGCATAAGGTAACAATATTTTAATTGCTAATCACCATGTATTCAAACACAAAATGACACTCCTAACGAGGTCGCTGTCATTTCAATATAAGTTATGCAGACTGCAACAAAAACCGGTGCAGTTCACTTGGAGGCTCTTGAGAGAGCAGTAGAGAGGAAAAATCAAGAGTTTGGGGCTGTTTAGAAGTTGCTGTAACCTTTAGAGCGGTTTCAACAACTGTTGTCATCTCAGACATGTTTCAATACTGAACTGATTGAATTTCTCCTTAATCATAGCAACTTGGTTTATTTGAGATATTGTCAGTGAGGGATTTCCTATTCTCTGAGATTTTCATTTGATCTTTCACTCACAGCTGTGACAGTTTAATAGAAAGTTCACACAGATTTATAATCACCTTCATCCTATACCATCTCCAACATTGAGGCTAATCATTCTAAGGCTACTTTGTCCATTGCAAGAAAATATTCATAATCTTTCTGCCATTCTCTGCAACTCAATGACATTTTTCTCAATTGTGTTTCCCTGCTGAAGAAAGTAATTCAAAAAATGCTCATTCTTTCCAAATAGAGCCAGGTACAGAGTGTCAATAAGTGCTTAGCTATCAGGGAGTAACAAGGCAGACCATTCTAAAATTAATTCAGTAATCCTACCTCCTACATCCTTCCCACCCAAACCTCTCCACACCTCATTCCACACCGTGCTCCCCACAGCACCACCCCACCCCCCCCAAACTCCCTAGGATTTACATATTAATGAATCGAAACTTGCAACCCATTCTAAAAGATGAAAGGCTTAACAGCAATCGAGATTTGTTCAATACTTCGCAAAAGGTTATGATACTGTGACCTTTTGCTATAAATTCTGTGTCTTCTGATTCTGCCTCACTCGCTACCTGACAAAGTAGCAATGCTCCAAAAGCTTGTCCCTCCAAATAAACCTGTTGGACTATAACCTGGTGTTGTGTGATTTTTAACTTCATTCAAAAAGAACTCAAACTTGTAGGTGGGGACAGGGCTGGGGGAAACAGCAATAGTCATGCAGAACAGTTAAAGAAATTTGAAGACACTTTCTACGATAGGAGCCGTTTAATTCACATGCTTTCTGCGTATTACAGCAAAACTTGTTGTGTCTAATCACAGCAAGAGAAATCCTAGAAAGTCTGAAAACTATCTGGAATCCCACTGATATCAACATCTTTAAAGCTTATTATCAGATTATATTCACTGTAGTTTATATCATATCCTTATCTCCTGAATACAGACACAACTACTCATGAGGAAATATCTTGGCTTTGCCATAATGTTCATTTGAGAAGCAAACTTTCAAAAAATGCAAGACTATTTATTTGTTTAATATATATAACAAGGAATTGGGGGCAAGGCAAATTAATTCTGCAAATCTGATATTGACTTTCTTAAAACGTCTCCATCTGAAATTTGTAATGCAAAGCACCAAATAACGGACCTATTCTGAATGAGTCCAACCTCATTTTCACCCGATACGATGACTTCAATCCCACCCTCCTGCCAGGCTCACTGATTTGGAATTCACTGCTAAACCATTCAGTTCAACTAATAGTTGATGCTGACAAATTCCAATCTGGAGAGAAAGCTGATTTGCCACATGAAACAGAAGCCTGACATTTAGCATACTGGAACTGATCAGTGTATTAAAAAAACTGTAAAAATTGATTAATGCATTCTATCCGTAGACATTATGTGGACAGAACAATGTATTACACAAAAAGGAGTTGCGTGAATGCACTAAAAAAGCTGGAGGAATATATTCACTATGTGCCTTTAGAGGCTAACTGCATTGCTATCACACCTCCTTTCACCTGCTGTTTCATCCTCCTATTTAGTAAGTAGTTCTGTCAGATGAATGCCCTGCCAACCTCAACTGATTCATTCCCCAGTAAAGGCTGTCAAAAGCTCCAGAGATGAAAGTCACTCCTCCTGGGCCCATTTAACATTGATTTTGCTTAGCTGGTAGTTGATTGCTTAGTTAAACAGTGCTAAGGTAGTTTTATTCTCCCTCAGAGTCTACCAGACAGGAAGAAGGATTGACATCAATTTCAAAAGCAACAACGGGGTTTAAAAGCTCAATAACTGAATTACTTCACAATAGAATTGCATGAAATAAATGCAGATACTTCGAGTCTCAGCTCCTGCTCTGGCTTGACTGAGAGTTTGATCATGCTGGCCACTTCATGTGTATCAGACTGCTTTAACTTGGGTTTGGAATGGGAACGTTAGGATAGGTTAGGTTCGGTGGGCAATCAAGCTGCCCTTCCACTGTCCCTTGCCATGAAGGCCCACTGGATTCAATGACCAGGTTTACATTTCAATGTACGCAGGAAGCTGAAAGCTCACCAGCTGGAAAAGACAGCGGAAAATCCATTGGGGAACTGATCCAATGATTACGAGCTAAAAAGGAAGAAGACAACTATAGGAGTGGGTGCATAGAGGCCACCATTGGTTAGGAAAATGCATACAACTTGTGACTCAAACTTGTCTAACCTGTTTTTGTAAATAGCCTTTAAAGATCATTTGACAGGCTTTTCCACTCCCCAGGCTAGAATATGCCATGAGCATGCTCCAATCAAAAACACAATACAGTAAATTGTTTTAGGATCCACCATCCATTTTGGTATGCTAATTCCTGCACATTACCTGAAACAGTTGGACTCACTGGAGTAGGAGACAATGGCTTCCAATGATGCAAACGGATCAAGAAAGGAGGACAATCCTACAATTTTGACCTGAAATTTCACTCAGTGTGAAAACTGACTAATATTGGTATAGTTAGATTAAATTTTTCGTTTTATATAATTCCTCTTATTGTAATACTCTGTCCCAAAGCTTTTCATTCTGGCATTTTAATTATTCCTCCCATTTCATATAAAAGACTTTTCTCTGAGATGGCAGTAAGTGACTAGAAACGAGTCACTGGAGAAGCAGAGCAAAGTTAAAGGCGGCTGAAGCCTGGTGAAAAGGCAGACTTGTCCTGTGAAATGCAAACAAGCTAAAAACCTGACTGAAACACTGCCAATGCCATGTTGGAACTGATCAGTGTATAAATTATAGAAGTAATATATTTATTCAACAACTCCTCACCCTGCCAGGATTCAGAGTAAGCACTCAACAAGATGGGGATCATGGCTGACTGTCAATAACTCCAGAATTATGCATACTTTAACTTTAAAACTTTGATTCCCCAAATTACAAGTCTTCTTATTTACTGCTTCTTTCTTTTTTGATCTTCCACATACTGTTAAAAGAAACGAGAACACAGTATTGAAAAAAGGGCAGATGTTGGCAGTTTGCATTCCCTGGTTAAATAGTCCACAACCTAGTCACAAGATAAGGGTTTGATTATTTAAGACTGAGGTGAGGAGGTGTTTTCTCACTTGAAGGGTTGTGTAAACTTGGAATTCTCTACCTCAGTGTTTCAGTGCAATCAATGTTGAGTGCAATAGATTTTTTGACCAACAGGGACATCAAGAGATCTGGGGATGAAGCAGAAAAGTGGAATTGAAGTCAAAATGCAACCATGACCTATTGAATGGTGGAAGAGGCTCAAGAAGCTATTTGGTTTATTTCTGCCTTATTTCTTATGTTTTTGTATCCTGCTGTAAGAAGTTTGGATGTAACTGTAAGAACCGCAGACAATCTACTGTTGGATTCCAATGATGATTGATCTCCATGAAGAACCCAATCCATCCACAGTTACTTTTTCTCCACCTTCCTAAGTGTTTATCAAAGTTGGATGTTGAAACTTTTAAACATGCATTGCTTAACAAGAACTTATCCACCTTGGTCTTAAAAATCATCGAAGATCCTATATCCATTGCCTTCACAGGCAGGGAATTCAGAAGTCATACAACTGCTGAGAGAATAGAAATTCTCCTCATCTCTTCCTTAAAAAGTGGGAAACCTTAATTTTAAAACAGTGTCTGCTAGATCTGCACAGGAAACACCATCTCACATCCATCCTGTTAAGACCATTCAAGATCTTATACACTTCGATCAAGTCACCCCTCACTCTACTAAACTCTACTGGACACAAGCCAAGCTAGTCCAATCTATCCTTAACGAAAAACCCACACATTCCAAGTATCAATCTAGTAAACTTCATCAGAATACTTTCATCTTTGCTTGAATATAGAGACCAAAACTGCAGACAATTTTCAAGATGTGGGCTTCCCTAGTGCACTAAATAACTGAAGTATAACATCCTTATTGTTATGTTAGTCCCTTTCATATTAAAGATAGCAATCCAAGATGCCTTCTTCCCTTGCATTTCTGGTGAAAATTCAGCCCATGATGATATTGAAGTTCCAGAAAGGTTTAGGGATAAGCTACTGTTTAGCTAATTCCCACTATAAAGCAGCTTGGTTGTCGAATACATTGGGCCTCTACACTTTAAAGTAAAATAGACTTAGTAGGTCATCCGACTGAGCATTATAAAATGAAGTTAAAAATCACACAACACCAGGTTATAGTCCAACAGGTTTAATTAGAAGCACACTAGCTTTCGGAGCGACGCTCCTTCATCAGGTGATAGTGGAGGACACCATTCTAAGGCACAGAATTTATAGCAAAAATTTACAGTGTGATGTAACTGAGATTATACATTGAAAAATACCTTGATTTTACAGTGTGATGTAACTGAGATTATACATTGATTGTCAAGGTATTTTTCAATGTATAATTTCAGTTACATCACACTGTAAATTTTTGCTATAAATTCTGTGCCTTAGAATGGTGTCCTCCACTATCACCTGAAGAAGGAGCAGCGCTCCGAAAGCTAGTGTGCTTCTAATTAAACCTGTTGGACTATAACCTGGTGTTGTGTGATTTTTAACTTTGTACACCCCAGTCCAACACCGGCATCTCCAAATTATAAGATGAAGGAATAGATTGTGTTCCTGTTGATAGTTGGTTCTAGTTAAATAGATCAGGAAGGTTAAGAGATCAGAATTTTAAGTTGCATAAGGTCAGATCAAGCTTAGAAACTTAGTAACTTATATTTAGAGATGCATGAGGCAGACAAAGCATTCCATTCTCTTCTGGCCACAGCCAATTCTTTCACATTACTCCAGATCTCGGCTGACAGATCATCTTGGGTTGTCCTCTTCTTCTACTTCAAGGTTAAATAACAGAATATGAATTTATTTCTAGAGAACAGTGGATAGCGAGAATAGGTTGACACCTTCAAATTTGCTATATTCCATTAAAAAGTGAGTTCATAGAGTCATAGAGATCTACAGCATAGAAACAGACCTTTCAGTCCAACTCATCCATGCCAATCAGATATTTAAAACTAATCTAGTCCCATTTCCCTGCACTTAGCCCATTTCCCTGTAAACCTTCCTATTCATAGACCCACTCAAATGCCTTTTAAATGCTGCAATTATGCCACCCTCCACTACTTCCTCTCGCAGCTCATTCCATACACGCACCATTCTCTCTATGAAAAAGTTGCCCCTTAGGTCCCTTTTATATATTTCCCCTCTCACCCTGAACCTATGCCCTCTCATTCTGGACTCCCTCACCCCAGGGAAAAGACCTTGTCTATTTATCCTATCCATCCCCTCATGATTTTATAAACTTCTATAAGGTCATCCCTCAGCCTCCTGGGAAAATAGCCCCAGCCTTTACAGCCTCTCCCTATAGCTCAAACACTCCAAGCCTGGCAACATCCTTGTAAATTTTTCCTGAACCCTTTTAAGTTTCACAATATCTTTACGATAGGAAGGAGAGCAGAATTGCATGCAATGTTCCAAAAATGGCTAAACCAATGTCCTGTACAGCCACAACATGACCCACCAACCCGTGTACTCAATACTCTGACCAATAAAGGAAAGCATACCAAACTCCTTCTTCAATGCCTTCTTCATGATGGTTACCACCTGCGACTCTACTTTCAAGGAACTGTGAACCTGCACTCCAAAGTCTTTTTGTTCAGCAACTCTCCCCAGGACCTCACCATTCAGTGTATAAGTCCTACTCTAACTTACTTTTCCAAAATGCAGCACCTCACATTATCTAAATTAAACTCCATCTGCCTCTCCTCAGCCCATTGGCCCATCCATTCAAGATCCCATTTTAATCTGAGGCAAACCTCTTTGCTGTCCACTACAACTTCAATTTTGGTGTCATCTGCAAACTTACTAACCATTCCTCCCATGTTCACATCCAAATCAATTATATAAATGGCGAAAAGCAGTGGACCCAGCATTGATCCTTCTGGTCACAGGCCTCCAGTCTGAAAAGCAACCCTCCACCACCAACCTCTGTCTTCTACCTTTGAGCCAGTTCTGTATCCAAATGGCTAATTCTCCGTGTATTCCATGAGATCTAACCTTGCTAACTAGTCTCCCACGAGGAACCTTGTCGAACGCCTTACGGAAGGCCATATAGATCACATCTGCCACTCTGCCCTCATCAAGGTTCTTTGTTCCTTTTTCAAAAAACTCAATCTAATTTGTGAAATGTGATTTTCCACGCACAAAGCCATGCTGACTATCCCTAGCCAGACCTTGCCTTTCCAAATACATGTAAATCCTGTCCCTCAGGATTTCCTCCAACAATTTGCCCACCACTGAGGTCAGGCTCACTGGTATATAGTTCCCTGGCTTGTCCTTACCACCTTTCTTAAATAGTGGCACCCCCACATTAGCCAACCTCCAGTCTTCCGGCACCTCACCTATGACTATCGATGATACAAATATCTCAGCAAGAGGCCCAGCAATCACTTCTCTATCTTCCCACAGATTTCTAGGGAACACCTGATTAGGTCCTGGGGATTTATCCACTTTTAGGCATTCAAGATATTCAGCACCTCCTCCGCTGTAATATGAATATTTTTCAGTCTGTCACCATCTATTTCCCTACATTGTATATCTTCCATGTCCTACTCCACAGTAAACACTGATGCAAAAAAGTCATTTAGTATCTCCCCCATCTCTTATGACTCCACACATAGGTTGCCTTGCTGATCTTTAAGGGGCCCTATCCTCTCCCTAGTAACCCTTTTGTCCTTAATGTATTTATAAAACCCTTTGGATTATCCACCATCTATTTACCAAAGCTATCTCATGTCCCCTTCTTGCCCTCCTGATTTCCCTCTTAAGTATACTCCTACTGCCTTTATACTCTAAAGAGTCACTCAATTTATCATTTCCTTCTTTTTCTTAACTAAACCCTCAATTTCTTTAGTCATCCTGCATTCCCTACACTTATCAGCCTTTCCTTTCACCCTAACAGAAATATACTTTCTCTGAACTCACATTATCACAGTTTTGAAGGCTTACCATTTTCCAGTTGTCCCTTTACCTGTGAACATGTCCACCCCATCAGCATTTGAAAGTTCTTGCCTAATACCATCAAAATTGGCCTTCTTCCAATTTAGTACTTCAACTTTTAGATCTGGTCTATCCTTTTCCATCACTATTTTAAAACAAATAGAATCATGGTCACTGGCCCCAAAGTACTCCCCCACTGACACCTCAGTCACCTGCCCTGCCTTATTTCCCAAGAGTAGGTCAAGATTTACACCTTTTCTAGTTGGTACATCCACACACTGAATCAGAAAATTTTCTTGTACACACTTAATAAATTCCTCTCCACCTAAACCCTCAACACTATGGCATCCCAGTTTATGTTTGGAAAGTTAAAATCCCCTAACATAACCACCATATTATTCTTACAGGTAACTGAAATATCCTTATAAATTTGTTTCTCAATTTCCCTCTGACTATTGGGGGGTCTATAATACCCCAATAAGGTGATCATCCCTTTCTTATTTCTCAGTTCCACCCAAATAACTTCCATGGATGTATTTCTAGGAATATCCTCCCTCAGTACAACAGTAATGTTATCCCTTATCAAAAACGCCACTCCCCTCCTCTCTTGCCTCCCTTTCTATCCTTCCTGCAGCATTTGTATCCTGGAACATTAAGCTGCCAGTCCTGTCCATCCCTGAGCCATGTTTCTGTAATTGCTATAATATCCCAGTCCCATGTTCCTAGCCATGCCCTGAGTTCATCTGCCTTCCCTGTTAGGCCCCTTGCATTGAAGTAAATGCGATTTATCAGTCCTACCTTGTTCTCTGCTATGTTCCTGTCTGCTCAGACTATTTGACTCGCTCATTTTCTCAACTGAACCAGTCTCAGATTGATCTCTTTCCTCACTACCTCCCTATGTCCCACCCCCCCAACTTACTAATTTAAATCTTCCTAAACAGCTTTAGCAAATCTCCCTGCCAGTTTATTAGTCCCCTTCCAATTCAGGTGCAATCCGTCCTTTTTTGCACAGGTCACCTCTACCCCACAAGAGATTCCAATAATCCAAAAATGTGATTCCTTCTCCCATACACCAGCTCCTCAGCCATGCATTCATCTGCTCTATCCTCCTAATGTTACTCTCACTTGTTCGTAGCACAGGGAGTAATCCAGATATTACTACTCTCGAGGACCTCCTTTTTAAATTCCTGCCTAACTTTCTATATTCTCCCTTCAGAATCTCATTCTTTTCCCTTCCTATGTTGTTGGTTCCAATGTGTACAATGACCTCCTGCTGGGCCCTCTCCACTTTGAGAACATTCTGCACCCTCTCTGAGACATCCTTGATCCTGGCACCAGGGAGGCAACACACTATTTTGATTATTTGCTGCTGACCACAGAAATGTCTGTCTGTGCCTCTGACTAGACAGTCCCCTAACACAATCAATTACTTGGAACCTGACTTACCCCTCATTACATTAGAGCCTGTCCCATTACCAGAAATTTGGTTGTTCATGCTACATTCTCCTGATAGTCCATCATGCCTTACATTTTCCAAAACAGCATACTTGTTTGAAATGGGAATAGCCACAGAAGACTCCTGCACTACCTGCCTACCTCTCTTACCTTTCCTGGAGTTAATCCATCTCTGCGACTGTATTTTCAACTTTTTTCCTTTCCTATAGCTGCCATCCATCACACCCCCTAACTCCTGTTAATTCCTCATTGCCTATAACTGCCTCTCCAACCGATCTATGCAATCTGATGGGATTCACAACAAAGACATTTCCTGCAGACATTTTCCTCAGTAAAATGTAAACTATCCCTAAACTCCCACATCTAACAGGAAGAGCATGTCACTCTACTAAAGACCATCTTTGCTCCTTCACAATCTACAGACCCAGAAAATAGCACTGTCTTTTTGCTCTGAAAACAAGTGCTCTTAGCTAACTTAGTATTTATGTTTTATGCTTTTAAAATTTAATCAAGAGACAAATTTGTTAAAAATCATATAATCAAGAAAGAGCCCACTCTACTCATGACTACAGGCTTACAGCAAGGTTACACGTTAAAAACTATGCACTTACCTGTTCCTCTGCTGTGAGCTCTCCCACACAGGTTCCTTCAAGGTCAGCTGTGAATTTTGCTGTTTGTTAAGTTTTCCTAGACACACTGCGATGTCTGGAGATACATGAACTCAAAGTGCAAAGACAGTAACTATGTAGATTCATTGCTGTGTCAGTTAGCAGTGTAGGTTTCTCTCTCTCTCTCTCTCTCTCCCTCACTGACCATGTGCTCGCTGCCTTTGTCTGTCTTTCTCCCTTTTAAAATTGCCGTTGTTTTGACTTTTTTCCCCAAAGTTCCAAAACAATGCAACAGTGTATAAAACAGTAATTGCTGCTCCTGGAATTCGAAGAAGTCACCTCCAACACCTAAAATACCTCAAAAAAGAGCAGCTGTTATAACTACAATTTTTTCCCATCCTCCAACTTGGATCACCCAGAATCCTTTCAACTTTTTTTTCTGGCTAAAGCAGACATTACCTTTTATTAAAGATAGCTACTGCAAGAAAACCAATAGCAGCATGGTCTCCTGTACTAGTTTCAATTGCCTGGACAACAAAGGTAAAACAATTGTATGGGACGTTTTGGCTGGGCAAGAGGCTCTTTATCTGATAGCCATACTCATACATTTATACATTTTTGTCGAAAGAATCACTGAAATGATTCTGTTTACTATCTTCAATCTTCAAACAATTTTAAAAGTCCTTTTAATTTCCCTCTTTTTCTACCAATTTCTTCAGTCCTTTTTTTTCAGCTATTCAGAGCAGTGTTAAGACTGCATCTCAAAGACTGTGTGTAGTTTTGGTCCCTTCATTTCAGGAAGGATGTAAATACATTGAAAACAGTTCAGAGGAGGTGCTCTAAATTGATACCTGGAATGAGCAGATTGTCCTATGAGGAAAGATTAGAAAGTCTAGGCTTGCTTCTGGAATTAAGAAGCAGTAGGATGACTTGATTGAAGCGTTAACAGGATGTTGCCTGCATTGGTGAGCTTTAGGTATGAAGAGTGATTGGACAGAGGCCATTGAGTGGGGACATGATTGAGACATGATGGGAATAGACAGAATGGAACTTTCACCCTTACCGGAGGGATCAATAACCAGGGAGCATAGACTTGAGGTATGGTGCACGAAGTTTAGAGGAAATGTGAGGAATTTTATTTTCACCCAATGTGTGATAGGAATCTGGAACTCACTACTGATAATGGCGGTAGAAGCAGAAACCCTCAAACTATTTCAAAAGTATTTAGATATGCAGTTTTGATGCCAATGCATACGAGGCGGTGGGCTGGAAAATGGGATTAGAACAGTTAGGCATTTGTTTTTGACGGGCATAGACTCGACAGGCCCATTTTCACACAAGTTTATGCATCTCAATCATGTTTCCCCCTCCCCACCTCCCCCCCCCCCCCCCTCCACCTCTGCCAAAGAGCCTCTTCTGTGCTATAGACTTCCATAACTCTATGACATATATAAGCTCTTGAATAGTCTTGAGAAGGTGACATGGAAATTACAATTCCTCTCCTGTTCTTAGCCAGTTCTAGGGGGCTTAAAACTTTAAAGTTACCCTTTCAGGTCAGACATGAGGAGAATGTTTTTTGAAACTCTGTCTCAGAAGGCAGTGGATCTGAAGGCATCAAATATTTTTAAGGCTGTAGTAGATAGATTCCTCTGCCTAAGAAGAATCTAAGGTTTTTGAGGTAGATAGGAATGTGGAATTTGAAACAGAGAGATCAACCATGATCTATGGAATAACAGAGCAGGCCCATGGGACCAAATGATCTACAACTGCTTCTAATTCATACCTTTGTACCTACTAAGTCATTTAATCATGGTTTGGTTTCAGAGTACTATTCTTTCAAGAGTACCTCTTTTTAATGTCCTTTTTCTTTGTCTTAGCCTCAGTGTTTGACACAGCCGCCTATTTGTTTATAGTGCAAGTCACAGTGAGCCTAGACCTGATTTGACACAAGAGCCAATATACACTCCAATTCAACAAGAATCATTGAATAAGAATCAAAACCAGAATCTTGGCCATTTGCTCATTCCTCTAACGAAAAGATACTGAAGCCAAATTGACTCAGTAATTCAGAACACCAATAGTTTCAAAACTAGACATTTCGTAATTTCTTTATTTCAATGACAAACCCATTTAGACTAACTGTGGAACTGCAGGACAATTAATGCTGACTAAAATGATAGCTGCATTCATTTAATTCTATGATTAACAGTGTGCCATCATGATATCAAAAGCTCCTAAAGGAGCTGAGGCAAGATACTGACCCTTCCCACAAGTATTTTGACCATTTGCAGCACAAGCCGCTATTACAGGAGCACACGATGAGTTGAGCTTTAGGGATGAGCCTGACGTGATCCTGCTTGAATGGCACTGAGTGTAACAGCAGAGAACAAAGATTGATTTATTAATGTCTCAAAGTGACGAGATTCTCCACAGTGACAGACTGATCAGATCCCCAATTTCACTTGCTTTTACTTCACCTTCTGGTGAGTTACACTTAATTGACCAATAGAAAATCTCTCCACGTACCTGGAAGAAGGAGTACTGGAGGGAAGCTTCTGATCAGCATCAGCTGCTGGGCAGCAGAACTGATGTAAGACATTCTCATTTCTGTAGAAAAAGATGCAAGAAAATCAAAATTAATCTAATTCCTGATTTATTAATACAAAATGGGTATCTATGAATCATTAAAGAATCTACACATCATTGTTATTGATTATTAAAGTGATCCAATCTGAGGGAGTAGATGACATGGCAGACTGGTACACTGACTTCAATCTAAATTAAATAATGGAGTGAAAATCTAATCTCTCGACTGTAGAAATAAGTTTGGGCTTAGAATCAGCACTTAGCTGGTTAAGCCCTAATTGATTAGTTTCACTTAGAGAAGCCATAAGGGTGATCAAAGAGAGCAATAGAAATGTCACATTAATGCACTAGTAAGTGCTGCTTCCCGTTGGTCATTGTTAAACGAAGGGATTTTTTTCTATTCTGTTTAAACAATGGGTCTACTAGCACATTCACCAGTTTTTAACAAACATATATACACTTAATGCATAATTTATAGCATTGAGGCAACAAAGCACATATGCAGAATATGAAAAGAACATACATTGAGAATTAAAGGTGTGAAATACTCATTCAGTAAGGCAAACTATTTAGTATTTTGCATCTGTGTGTTGTATGTTCAGGTCTACTTCACAGTTAAAGATGAGCAATTGCATCTCTTTGATCAGTGTGAGTGTGAGTGGTGGGGAGGGGAAAGAGGTGAGTGAGGGGGTGAAGCCAGTGAACCTAACACAGAGTTGAGATAAGGGGAGCATTTTAAGGAAAACAGCCTGTAGTGGAGTACCACAGAAGCAATCGGTGCAGGGGCTCTTTACGCATGCAGATAGACAGATTTTTAATCAATAAAGGAATCAGGGATTATGGGGAAAATGCAGGAAAGTGAAGGTCAGGGTTATCAAATCAAGTAGGATCTAATTAAATAGCAGAGCACACTCAATAGAGAGAACACCCTCCTTCTGCTTACGTGTCTTACAGTCTTATGACAAGCATAAAAAATGTCACCGAGCAGTATTTCTGAAGAAGCAGGAGGTACAACTCCAAATCTTAAATCTGAATTTTCTAAGTAACTGTTTTTATTAAGATTGAACTTTAAGCCCTTCTGTTTTAATTTATAGCTTCCCTAAAGTACAAAATATGAAGATGAACAAGCATAAAGGTAGGTAAGCTATGAGTGAGGATCTGGATTAGTGGTGCTGGAAGAGGATCACCAACTTGGCTGGAGTACAAAGCCACTAATCACTGCTGGCAAACCTATTGTGATTCTTAATTGTTACTTCTGGCTGGGAACATAATATAGCACTGCACATATCCTTGCCACCATTCCATTGCATTCCTCATATTTATTAATGCAATTTTCAATATTGCTTTCGAACTGAATGCTCCGTCAAAACAAGTTTCCAGTTTGAGCTGATTACACAATGTCTTCATTAGTCCACCAAATGAAATCTTCAGCAGAAACCTGCAACTGACTCCAGACTCTGATCACTTTAGTACACTTGGCAAGAAAGGCAATAACTATCCATTTAAAATTATCCACCCCAGAGTTTTCTCTTTGTGAAATTTCTTTGAAATCCATAGCTAAATCCCATGTCAAACTGATAACTTTCATTATTGTTTGTACAAGCTATATCTGAAATCATTCATTAGATTCTAGGAGCTCTTTCTAGAGCACAGTGAATTTGAGCTTCTTTGGGAAGTGCATTTTGATATCTGCCTCTCAGACTGCTGAGGTCATGAATACTGACTGCAAGCTAACATGGCCTTATTCTTGTTCAATGTCCTACTATGTCCACTTGTTAGCAGGGATTCACTGGCCAGTAATCAGGAGTAAGGCATTTGGTTGATTTTACCTACTAGCTCAAGGACACAGAAGGCAATCAGATCTGCTAATTCAACACAAACTTGGATCAATTACTTACTGGTGGACAGCTTTTTTTTAAATCGGAAACAGAAATTGCTGGGAAAGGTCAGCATGTTAGCATCTGGATGCGTATATGAATAGGAAGGGTTTAGAGAGATATGGGTCAAGTGCTGGCAAATGGGATTAGGTTAGTTTAGGATATCTGGTCAGCATAGACAAGTTGGACCGAAGGGTCTTTTTCCTTGCTGACTCAATGTCTGGCAGCACCTATGGAGAGAAATCAGAATTAACATTTCAGATCCAGTGACTCTTCCTCAGAACTCTTCCACAGGTCACTGGAATGTTAACTCTGATTTCTCTCCATAGATACTGCCAGACCTGCTGAGCTTTCCCAGCAATTTCTGTTTTTGATTCCGATTTCCACCATCTACACTGCTTTCAGGTTTTTTTTTAATGTTTAAATTGAAGTCATAAACAGCTTCCGTGGTCAACAGTGAGCACTTCACAGGGTTTCTCAAATTTCCTGTCAGTAATGGTGTACCAATGCTGTTACCCAGCAACCTGTTTAAAGGCAGCTGCTTCACTATGTCTTACATGTCACACAATCAATAGGTGAACCTGTGAAGAAGCTCTGATCAATTACCACTTCGCTGACCTCTCATGTAAAATGCATTCTAACGTAAGCTTCATTCTGGAATGGTCTGATAAACATATGACATTGGCAAGAAATGTTAGGTTTGAAGCAGATTTTATAAATAGCAGTTAGAAAGAGCCAACATGCAAATATATGGATCACAGCCATTTCATTCAACAGATCAATTTAAACACGCATAACACAGTGTAATGAGGAAGTCTCACCATCAAAGCCTGTTTGAAAGAGGAATATTAACCACAGGGTGCTCTTTTTAAAGAGGAGTCTTATCATCTTTTCTAAGAAGATCAAACAGCTACAAATAGTTTCCAAAATCATCGAAGCGCCTTCTCAGGTTTGATTTTCTTGATGTTTACACATATTTCTGTTTAAAGTGTAGATCTTAATGGGATCAAGATAAAACTGATCTGGATGAGTCACTGAGCCTGACTGTGAAGGAACAGCAGCACAAGTATATTCATTATTGTGAAGAATTATTAGGCCTGACAATGTAAGAACTAAATTAATATATGAACATAAAGTTCAGACTATGAAAAGGCTGTTTGGCTCATTAAGCTCAGTCCATAACTCTATCGTGCATTTGTTCCAATTCCAGTGACATTTAATCACCTATCTTAAGAAACATTCAGACTCTATTCTTTTCTCCTAAGATTTGCCAAGAATTTCTCCTAATGTCAAATAATGTTCCCATATTTCTTAGGTTGGAAAAGCTGCCTCCACAAAACAACAATTTTTTGAAACCTAAGTTCATCCAGGACATGAACACAATTCTCACATTTGAGATTTCACATTCAGACCATGAGCCAATGGAAGCCATTTTTTTAGCTCTTCATGAAAGATCCTCTGCCTCTTCTCCCCTACATCAGCCGAGGCCCTCTGTCAATAACAAAGTTGTATTATCCTGCTGCCCTTCCAGAATCACCAGATTGCTTATGGAGCAGGGAATAGAACTCACAATTTGTTGTTTGCATCTGAAAGGGACTAGCCAACCAATTTTTCACGCTTTCTGTGCCAGTCACACTGGACACATTCATTTTGTACGACAACAAGATCAACACCTCATTTGAGCACAATACAATATCTAGGCAAGTAACACATTTTGTAATTTACACGACAATCCATGGCGAGCTTCCAAATAAAAACTCTGAAAATCCAGACTGTACTTTATAAAGGAAGTCAGAATCAGGTCATTTTTCATTGATGGACTAAGACTACACCAGTCTTCTCCTTCTAATATCTCTGGCACCTATCTACGTATTATCACTCTTCCATTCATAATTCCTTGCACAAAGTCCCATCATCACTGGAGAAAGTAAAGTCAGAAACTACTGGAAACAAAGGCTGACAAATCCCTACACCCAGTGTCCTACAATTTGACACTCTTAAAAGAGGTAGGCAACAGAGATAGTGGATGTATTGGTTGTTCCAATATTCCCTATATTCTTGAGAACTCCGAGCAGACTGGAAAAACACAAATGTGGTGCCCTATTCAAGAAAGAAGTGAGATAAAAAGCAGGAAATTATGGATCAGGTCGCCTAATATTCATTGTCAGGAAAATGCTAGAATTCATTTTTAAAGACATTGTACCTGGACATTTAGAAAACATTATATAATCAGGCGAAGTCAAGTGATTTTAAGAAACATAAGAGTAACTGCTGGTGATTTGAAGGCATCATTTCATCATTCAGCAAACTGCAAGGGAAGTGAATGGAAATCGAGATGGAAGGGATGCTGGTTGCTGGTGGGAATCTCTCTACAATTGGAAATCATACCCAAGTCAAATGAAGATGGATGTGTTTCTGGAAGGCGAATTAACTCAAACACATGACAATCAACGTGGCCTACCCACCTTCATAAGACCATAAGGTATAGGAGCAGAAGTAAGTCATTTGACCCATCAAGTCAGCACCACCGTTCAATTAAGGCTGATATGTTTCTCAACCCCATTTTCCTGCTTTCTCAGCATAATCCTTGATCATCTCACTAATCAAGAACCGAATTCTATCTTAGTTACACTCAGTGTCTTGGCTCTCCAGCCTTCTGTGACAATAAATTCTACAGATTAACCACCCTGTGACTGGAGAAATTCCTCCACATCTTAGTTCTAACAGGTCACTTCTTCACTCTGAGCATTGGTCCTTGGGTCCTAGTTTCTTCTACCAGTGCAAAACATCTCCTCCACATCCACTCTATCCAGGTCTCACAGTATTCTTTAAGTTACAATCAGATCTCCCCCCTTATCCTCCATTGAGTATAGAACCAGAGTCTTCAATTGCCTCTCATATGACAAACCCTTCATCCCTGGGATCATTCTTGTAACCCTCCTCTGGACCGCCTCCAAGGCCAGCTCATCCTTCTTTTGATACAGGGCCCAAAACTACCAAATATTCCAAATGCGGTCTCATCAAAGGCATGGCAAGTGTCAGCAAAACATCCCTGCTTTTGTATTCTAACCCTCTCAAAATTAATGCTAATATTGTATCTGCCTGTTGTGGTTCTGTTCGCCAAGCTGGGAAATTGTGTTGCAGACATTTCGTCCCCTGTCTAGGTGACATCCTCAGTGCTTGGGAGCCTCCTGTGAAGCGCTTCTGTGATGTTTCCTCCGGCATTTATAGTGGTTTGAATCTGCCGCTTCCGGTTGTCAGTTCCAGCTGTCCGCTGCAGTGGCCGGTATATTGGGTCCAGGTCGATGTGCTTATTGATTGAATCTGTGGATGAGTGCCATGCCTCTAGGATGAATCTGTGCATTCATCCACAGATTCAATCAATAAGCAATATACCGGCCACTGCAGTGGACAGCTGGAACTGACAACTGGAAACGGCAGATTCGAATCACTATAAATGCCGGAGAAAACATCACAGAAGCGCTTCACAAGAGGTTCCCAAGCACTGAGGATGTCACCTAGACAGGGGACGAAACGTCTGCAACACAAATTCCCAGCTCGGCGAACAGAATCACAACAACGAGCACCCGAGCTACAAATCTTCTCACAAACATTGTATCTGCCTTCCTAACTGCCAACTGAACCTGCATCCTGAACTAGGATTTCTAAAGCCCTTTGTGCTTCAGCTGTCTGAAACCTTTCCCCATTTAGAAAACAGTCTTTGCCCCTATTCCCTCTGACGAAAGCGTATAACCTCACACTTTCCCATATTGTATTCCATCTGCCATTTCTGTAATTACTCTCCTAGCTTGTCCATGTCCTTCTGCAGACTCCCTGCTTCTTTAACACTACCTGTCACTCCACCTTTGTGTCATCTGCAAACTTCGCAACAATACCCTTTGTTCTTTTGTCCAGATCATTAATGATTAGTATGAATAGTTGTAGTCCCAATACGGAACCCTGTGGAACACAACTGATCACTGGCTACCATTTGACAAAGACCTCTTTCTACCCACTCTCTGCCTTCTGCCAGTCAGCCAATCCTCTACTCATGCCAATGTCTAAAACAATGGACTCTTATTTAACATCTCCTATGCAGCACCTTATCAAAGGCTTTTTGAAAATCCAATTAGATCATAACCATTGATTCTCCTTTTTCTAACTTGCTCATTACCTACTCAAAGAATCCTAACAGATTTGTGAGGTATGACCTGCCCTTGATGAAGCCATGCTGACTCAGTTCTATTTTACCACGCATTTCCAAATACTGCACAATCTTATCTTTAACAATAGACTTTAAAATCTTACTAATAATAAATGTTAGGCTAACCAGTCTATAACTTCCTATCTTCTGCCTTCCTCCCTTCTTAAATAAGGATGTTACATTAATCATTTCTCAGTTCTCTGGGACCCTTCCTGAGCCCAGTGATACATGGAGGATCACCACCAATGCCTCCACAACATGTTCAGTTGTCTCCTTCAGAATTCTGTGGCGTAATCCATCTGGTCTGTGTGATTTATTCACCCATGACCTTCACTCCATCATAAAATCAGAAGTGGGGATGTTCACCAAAGATCAGCACCATTTGCAGCTCCTCAGATACTAAAACAGTTCATGTCAACATGCAGCTTAACCTAAACAATAAACAGACGTGGGCTGATAACTGGCAAGGGCACTCCATCACAAAAGTGCCAGGCAATGACTATCTTCAACAAGAGAAATGACCTTTTGACATTCAAAGGCATGGCCGTCATTTAATCCCAAACTATCAATATCAAAAGGATTACTATTGGCAAGAAACTGAACTGGACATGCCACATAAATACTGTGTAGCACAGTAGATCCGAAATTGAGAATTCTGCAGCAAGTAGCTCTCGCTCAAAGTCTGTCTGCCATAAATGAGGTTTAAGCCAGGAATTTGATGCAATATTCCCACTTGCCGACATGAGTGGGTCTCCAACAACACTAAGAAATTCAACACCATCTAGGACAAAGCATCCCACTTGACTGTTAACCAAAGTATTACATTTAATGTTCACTCTCTTCATCAAAGTGTGCACTGCTTACAATCTATAAGATACAATGCAGCAACTCACCAAGGCATTTTGCCAGCAAGTTTTAACAATATATAAACTCCTATTCACCTCTTCCCCTAAAGCTACCTAATGCCCTTGAACAGATGAAAAGCCAGAGGAATGACCAGAATCACTAACTCAAAATATATAAAAGACAGGACTGGTGTTAGATGACTTTAATTTAGATAAATGTGAGGTGCTGCATTTTGGAAAAGCAAACCAGGGCAGACTTATTCCTGAAGAAGGGCTTATGCCTGAAACATCAATTCTCCTGCTGCTTGGATGCTGCCTGACCTGCTGCGCTTTTCCAGCAACACATTTTTCAGCTTATACACTTAATGGTAAGGTCCTGGAAGTGTTGCTGAACAGAGACCTTGGAGTGCAGGTTCATAGTTCCTTGAAAGTGGAGTCGTAGGTAGATAAAATAGTGAATAAGGTGTTTGGTATGCTTTCCTTTATTGGTCAGAGCATTGAGTATAGGAATACTGTCTGCAATTCTGGTCTCTTGCCTTTCGGAAGGACGTTGTGAAACTCGAAAGGGCTCAGAAAAGACGTACAAGGATCAGAGGGTTGCCAGGGTTGGAGAATTTGAGCTAAAACGGAGAGGCTGAACAGGCTAGGGCTGTTTTCCCTGGAGCGTTGGAGGCTGATAGGTGAGCTTATTGAGGTTTATAAAATCATGAGGGGCATGGATCAGATAAATAGACAAAGTCTTTTCCCTGGGGCGGGGGTGTCCAAAACTAGAGGACATAGACTTAAGATGAGAGGGCAAAAACTTAAAAGGCACATAAGGGACAACTTTTTCACACAGAGTAATGCATGTATCGAATGAGCTGAAGAAGAGGTGGAAACTGGTATAATTACAGCATTTAAAAGGCATCTGGATGGGTATATGAATAGAAAGAGTTCAGAGGGATATGGGCCAAGTGTTGGCAAATGAAACTAGATTAGTTTAGGATAGCTGGTCAGCATGGACGTGTGGGACTGAAGGGACTGTTTCTGAGCTGTTATTCTCTATGACTATAACGGTTAGCCAGGAGACGGTGCTCTTCTGAGTGAATAGGGGATTTATTGAATGGGCTGCCAGTTAATTTTATACGAACATCTGATTAAAAACTTACATCAACCAGGGAAAAAAACCCTAGAAAAATCCTCTTCTACCCATTGTTCTAATGCTAGAAATATTGCCACATCTACCTGGTGAGTCTCTGTTTCAGCTAGAAACAGGATCAGCTCTCACTTTCAGAAAATCAGAATGCCCTGCTCACAGTCAAACTGGCAATCTGTTCAACAGATCCTCTGTGCTCTGGGACAATAGCTAACTCTTGATATCTAACTTGCTCTGTCTTTACATAATTTGTGCTTACTTAGGTTGTAACAAAATGCCTATATAAACATAACCTAATCCCTTCAGCATCTTAGATAACTTAATCAGAGCTTCCTTGAATATACATTTGACTAAAGTGAGACATAGCTCTGATACTACCATGCTAATGAAGGTGTTTTAAAATGGGGATTAACCTTCCATTCCTTCTCATCACCCTTTGTAATATCTCATTATTATCTGAAGGCTTAATATGCATACTCATTTGGCAATGACAGCTCTTTTGTGACAGAATAGGATTGCATTTGATTCAATTTCACTGGGGCGCCTGTCATAATTACAAAGCAAATGAAAGGGATATATTCCTATGTGCTCTTTGGATTTTCCTTGGACAGCAAGGGAATGGTGCAAGGCTGCAGAAAGTAACATGGAGATGCAGTGGCGGCAGTTGATAGAGGAGGAGGAGGAGGAGGAGGAGGAGGAGGAGGAGGAGGAGGAGGAGGAGGAGGCGGAGGAGGAGGAGGAGGAGGAGGAGGAGGAGGAGGCGGAGGAGGAGGCGGAGGAGGAGGAGGAGGAGGAGGCAGAGGAGGAGGAGGAGGAGGAGGAGGAGGAGGAGGAGGAGGAGGAGGAGGCGGAGGAGGAGGAGGCGGAGGAGGAGGAGGCGGAGGAGGCGGAGGAGGAGGAGGAAGAGGAGGCGGAGGAGGAGGCGGAGGAGGCGGAGGAGGAGGAGGAGGCGGAGGAGGAGGAGGAGGCGGAGGAGGCGGAGGAGGAGGAGGAGGAGGAGGCGGAGGAGGAGGAGGAGGCGGAGGAGGAGGAGGAGGAGGAGGAGGAGGAGGCGGAGGAGTAGAGATCCTGACTTGCATGAAGCAGCATGGAATTGTACTTCACTGAAACGGACAGGGTAACCTGGATAAGTATGCATGACCAATGTTTGCAGCAGTATATTTTACCAGTCTGTTCAGGCGTGTACTCTACTAATAGAAGAGATGCAGTGTTGTGATATTCAAATTAAACAGTAAGAGGGCAAAGAGAAAGGTTGGGACTGATTCACATGTTAAATAACTGAATGGGTATGAGGATTAGTGAAGAAAGCTGCAGTGATGTGATAGGCTATGTGGATGAATGATTATTTGCTTATCCTCTTTCAAGGTCCCTCTCTAATTTTCTTCAGTGAAGAGCACAGACTAATAATTAACCTACACTCAGGATTTTCACCAATCTCACTGCTTAATCAATTACCAAACAATGCAGCAGAACAGCTTGCATTGCCTTCTTTTCTGGTATTTTTCTCCTGTGTCTCTTCATAGCACTTTTCTCAAATGCTCTCTATGTAATAGCAGGTACAAATCCAAATCTAATATCTACCTTTGGCAATGATATTGCTGCTAATTCCTCTGGAGGTTGTAACCCTTATAAGCCTTTTGCCAAAGATTCCTCGATCCAGTTGTGTAATGTGTTAAGTAATGCACCTTTTTCCCCAAAAAAGCATTTGAGTCAATCATATCAAAATGTACATATTGGTCTCCACAGACTTCAAAAAATCTAATTTCCATTACACCCACAAACAAGAGAAAAATACTTGTAAAACTTGAAAGAGTGCAATTTATCTTTACAAAATTGACTAGATTACACAGTGACAGTACTCTCAGCTATGTGTCAGATGGTCATGGATACCAATCCCCATCCCAGAGACAGACAGAAATAAACTCGTGTAAAGTGTCTATGAAATAGCGAGGGAATCGGAGCTGGTATTTTTCAGATGAGATGTTAAACTAAGGTTGTTCGGCTGGGTGCTGACGATATCATTACACGTGAGAAGTTAAAAATCACACAACGCCACGTTATAGCCCAGCATGTTACTGCTGTTTTGTCAGGTAGTTGGCCACGTGCTTTTTAACTTTGTCCACCCCAGTCCAACACCGGCACCACTACATCATGGAAAAGAGAAATATTACAGCCTCTTGTTGTCAGTGGTAATGTCCCTAACCCTGGACTGGAAGGCCTGGGTTCAAGTCCCACCTGCTCCAGAGATGTGTAGTAACATCTCTGAACAGGGTGGTTAGGAAAAATAGGTTCATAAAAAAGAGAGGTGTTCTTCCAGTAACCTGACCAACATTTACACTTCAACCATCATCATCAAGGAAAATACTTCACTCACTGTTTGCCTTGCTCTCTGAAAATTGAATAGGTGGCAATCATGACTGTATTTCAAAGGAATTGGCTGTGAGCTGCTTTAGGGTCTTCTGGGGAAATGTACAGTATTTTATAATGGCAAGTTTTTTCTTTCCAGCTGAGTGAGTTTGATGAACCTCATCCACTTGTAAGACCAATTTCTGTCATCGACTCCATCCACTAAAATGATCACATCTCCTACAGAATGGATGTATTCTGCTTGAACTGTTTCATGCATTCTGTAATGTCGTAATTTAAAGTAAGTTGTTTCAAATGTGAAGCTTGTGAAATTGTTACATTATGTTCTGACTCTTTAATTCAGGGTGCAGTTGAGGAATGAGTGAGATCATGTGACCTGTCCTGCCAGCCAACAAACCACTCAACAACTACACTATGTAGCTTGATTGTTAAAGAATACAGAGGGGACATAGGTTAGGTCTCAGTGGGGAATGGATGTGAAATACGTAGACAATGACTAGAGCAACTGTGTTGAAAGTAGAGAGACTGTTAGTCTCCACTTCACAAGGAGATGCTAGAAATGTCAGGTTTGGTAAATAGTTATGCTTTAAATCCTGTATTTAGTTTCAATTTAGAATTGATTTGGAGGTTTAAAAGACAACTAATTAGCATTTCTTCCCAGATACATGGCCCTTTGTGGCATACATAATTTTGTTTTAACCTCTGAGCCAGAAGTTCTAGATTTGAGTATCATCCCAGGATTTGATGGTCAGGTAAGGTGTGTTCAAAATATGGCCAAACAGGTTTAGGTATTAGACAATAGACAACAGGTGCAGGAGCAGGCCATTCTGCCCTTCGAGCCTGCACCACCATTCAATATGATCATGGCTGATCATCCTTAATCAGTATCCTGTTCCTGCCTTATCTCCATAACCTTTGATTCCACAATCCTTGAGAGCTCTATCCAACTCTTTCTTAAATGAATCCAGAGACTGGGCCTCCACTGCCTTCTGGGGCAAAGCATTCCACACAGCCACCACTCTCTGGGTGAAGAAGTTTCTCCTCATCTCTGTCCTAAATGGTCTACCCCGTATTTTTAAGCTGTGTCCTCTGGTTCGGCACTCACCCATCAGTGGAAACTTGTTTCCTGCTTCCAGAGTGTCCAATCCTTTAATAATCTTATATGTCTCAATCAGATCCCCTCTTAGTCTTCTAAACTCAAGGGTATACAAGCCCAGTCGCTCCAGTCTTTCAGTGTAAGGTAATCCCGCCATTCCAGGAATTGACCTCGTTAACCTACGCTGCACTCCCTCAATAGCCAGAATGTCTTTCCTCAAATTTGGAGACCAGAACTGCACCAGTACTCAGGTGTGGTCTCACCAGGGCTCTGTACAGCTGCAGAAGAACCTCTTTGCTTCTATACTCAATCCTTCTTGTTATGAAGGCCAGCATACTATTAGCCTTCTTCACTACCTGCTGTACCTGCATGCTTACCTTCATTGACTGGTGTACAAGAACACCCAGATCTCTTGTACTGCCCCTTTACCTAAATCGATTCCAAATAGATAGTAATTTGCCTTCCTGTTCTTGCCACCAAAGTGGATAACCATACATTTATCCATATTAAACTGCATCTGCCATGCATCTGACCACTCACCTAACTTGTCCAGGTCACCCTGTAATCTCCTAACATCCTCATCACATTTCACCCTGCCACCCAGCTTAGTATCATCAGCAAATATGCTAATGTTATTGCTAATACCATCTTTTATATCATTAACATATGTTATAAAAGGCTGCGGTTCCAGTACTGATCCTTGCGGTACCCCACTGGTCACTGCCTGCCATTCCAAAATGGAGCTGTTTATTACTACTCTTTGTTTCCTATCAGCCAACCAACTTTCAATCCAAGTTAGTACTTTGCCCCCAATACCATGCACCCTAATTTTGCTCACTAACCTCCTTTGTGGGACTTTATCAAAAGCTTTTTGAAAGTCCAGGTACACTACATCAACTGGATCTCCCTCGTCCATCTTCAGAGTTACATCCTCAAAAAATTCCAGAAGATTAGTCAAGCATGATTTCCCCTTCATAAATCCATGCTGACTCTGACCTATCCTAATCTGCAAATCCTTACAGCATACATGAATGGCAAGCAGTAACAGCCGAAGAGATTCCTAGTCAATAATTGATGGAAATTGGAGCAGTTACCAACACTATTCATTGCTCTACCTTACAATATGCATTTTTCTGCCACTTTTCCAATTCTGAATGAATTTCATGACGAACACATCACCACCACAAGGTCCATGTGATTCATATTGTCACAGAAATACGTTTTGAGAGGAGAGATAGGCCATCGTAGTATCAGCTTTCAGGATTTTCTTAAATATCCCTCAACAGACAGGTCAGTCTACAAGAATCTGGGAAGGAGGAAGCAAATCATAAAATTTGTAGTCTTGCCATGCCTTTTAGCCAACCACTAAGTTTGAAAATCTTTTCAAAACTTACAGTCTCAAATGGAATTGTAACAAAGTAGTTCTTGTCAAATTAAACCCCCACTCTGAGCTAAATTTTCCTAATACAGGTAAAATCTAGATGCAGTAGCCAAAGATATGAAGCAATCCACTTCAGCAGGAAGTTGAAAATATGGTCAAAAATAAGACCAAACTTATATAAAAGTTGCAACATAGGAACAAGTTATTCAGACCATAAGGTTCACTTTCTGATTATTAGTTATCACCAACCCCCTCCCAAACCTCTTCGTGCAATCTATTAACATAATTTTCTAAATTTATTTAGTCATGTATTTGCAGTTTTACCTGAAATTGCAAAAAGCTGAAAGCTTGCCAATGATATTTGAGTTGGCCTGGTAGGAAAGCATGGTATAAATATTACTAGCTACCACTAGAAGTTTTTTATAGGCATCTCTTTCAGAAAATAAATCAATTCAACATGAAAAAGATCATCTTCGTTTGCCTCACACCTGTTTCATTAAAAATGCTGCCTCACAGTTATAAATAATTACCTTTCTAATGACCTCTTACAGGTGGGTAAATTATTGAAAAGTGAGATAATTAATTGGCTTTAAAATACAAATGCACTGATACTTAACTATTTTTGTGAAGAGCCCTTGCCCTTCTTCCCTCTATTTTACGTCCTGCTAGTTTGTCTCGACAGTCATTCTTTTAACCTCAGCTTATTACATGTTCACAAATTTAAACAACACAAAAGCATCACCAAAGCCTGGATTTTTGATCTCAAGTTTGTTTCTGACTTTGCAAATCCAGCACAGCACAAAATGCTCCAATGTCTGATATTTGTTCTGGCTGACAGGTCTTCATAGAAGTTGAGCCAATCAAGCCCAGAAAGAGTAAGCAGGCAGCCACAGGGATGCAAAGGCAGGCTGTGTACATATCCAGTCTCTGTGCTCTGGGACTAGTCTCATCTGAAACGAAAGCATGACCAGCCCTCGGTCCCTAACACTCACTCACTTCCTTCCCCCACTCTTCATGCCACTCCATTGCCTTGACATCTGCCATGTACCATATGCCCCTGACAAATCCCACATGGCGCCCTCATAATATCAATGTTAATCTGTTTTTCTCCACCCACTCCTGGGGTGATTTATGACCCTGTGCCAACTGAATTCCAACTCATGCATCACCACCCATCATCTTTTACCCTAACAACTTCCATGCCAACTTATTCAGTATTTGCCGGGGCAAAATTTAAGAGTCATGCTGTAATGAGAAAATAAATTGTAAATAACCAGACCAGAGTATAAAAAGCATGGTCCCACAACAAACACAACTTTGAGCTGTCAATCAAAATGAAAACTAACATGCAATGTGAATGACAATAAATTGTGTAATCAGCCATCTAATCCCAAAGTGACATTTTAGAGAATATGTAAATAGCAAGCATACTTTTTTTTAATAAAAATTGCATACATTTCTAATTTAAAGGGAAGGATATTTAAATGCCTTGTTTAAATATTGTCACACACATTTATATAGGCTTTTAACAATTTCAAAGAGCACTGATGTCTTCCATATGTGCTTCTGAGCCTTTTTAAAAAGATCTCTTACCTCACCAAAAGAGTGCCTACCTCATTCAACACACAGTCATACAGCACAGAAACTGATCTTCTGTCAAACTTGTCCATGTCAACTAGATATCCTAAACTGATTTAGTCCCACTTGGCAAGCATTTGACCCATATCCCTCAAATTCTTCCTGTTCATGTACCTATCCAGATACCTTTTAAATGTCATAATTGTATCAGCCTCTATCACTTCCTCTGGCAGCTTGTTCCATACCTGCACCACCCTCTGAATTAAAAAGGTGCCCCTCACATCCCTTTTAAGATCTTTCCCCTCTCATCTTAAACCTGTGCTCTCTAGTTTTGGACTCCCCCCGGCAAAAGACTTTGGCTATTCACCCTATCCATGTCCCTCATGATTTTATAAATTTCTGTAAGGTCACCCCTCAGCCCCCATCACTCCAGGGAAAAAAGCCCCAGCCTATTCAGCCCCTCCCTATAGCTCCCTAAATCCTCCAATTCATGCAACATCCTTGTAGATCTTTTCTGCACCCTTTCAAAGTTAACAGCAGCTTTCCTATAGCAGGGAGACCAGATTTGAATGCAATATTCCAAAAGTGGACTCACCAATGTCCTGTGCAGGCGCAACATGACCTCCCAACTCCTATACACAATGATCTGACCAATAAAGGAAAGCATACCAAATATCTTCTTCACTATCCTATCTACCTGAGACTTCACTTTCAAGGAACTGTGTACCTGCACCCTTAGGTCTTTTTGTTTGGTAACACTCCTCACGGCTCTACCATTAACTGTATAAGTCCTGCCCTGATTTGCCTTATCAAAATGTAACACTTCACATTTATCAAAATTAAACTCCACCTGCCACTCCTCCAACCACTGGCCCATCTGATAAAGAATTTCAGAAAGTTTAGGCATTCTTTGGAAAAGTATGAAAAGTTGTGTTTCAGACATCCCAGTAATGAAAACTGGATTTATCTGAAGGCAGCTGCACTTTCACTTGTTGGCCATGGTTGAGCAAACTCCAAGCTGCACATTCACCTCCCATTTCCTCCACACCACAGCCCTGTCAAAATGGTGGGCATCATGTTCAAGGCCAGGAGTTCTGTAATTCAGACTGTGGCACCATTTTGGCTATGTTTGAGACTCTGTCCCCCGTGTGAAACTTCAGGTCAAAGTATTTGATTAGTCTACTGCCATAAAAAATAAATAGTGTTTAACTTTGATCTGATCAAAAAAAAAGAGTTTGAAACCTATCTCATGGCTTTATTTCCAAAAATGTTGAAAAGCAACTGAGAGCGAGTTACTAGAATCTAAACAAAAAGTATTACTTTTATTTTAACATAAGTATACTGAATATGCTCCGACTACACAATGTTACTACATTACAGCTCAGCACTGTAATGATCCGGTCCACATGCAGACTTTTCAAAGAGGCAGATTTTAAGCAAAACTTTAATATAGGTACAAAAAGACAAAATAAACATTATTTTAGAGTTCTTAATTTCAACTGTTTCAACCTATTGTTGAAAAGCAGTGATTGTAGCTCTAGAAAAGTGGTAAATTGAACAATTCCAGATAAGAAACTCTCTCATTATGAAACAGCAGCTCCTGTGTGGCTGCAGGCTTGAGTGATGTTGTAACACACAGCCCTGACACTTCAAACATTAAAAGTACCTCTTACAGCGAGTCCTGCAAGCACAAGAAGTGTTACGAGTACATACAATGAGTCCTTCTCTGGTCAAGGATTTTGAAGTTTTCCATTAAAAGCACAATACCAAGTTTAAAAGATAAGCATTTATCAGACTTTGGTTTTAGTCATAAACACCATGTTGGTTTGTATTGGAGATAGTTCTCTGTGGTCGGATTATTGTTAGGTTAGAATCAAGAGGGATTTGCTTCTGATCTAGCATGTGCTTTTACCTCAAGTGTATTTGGGGGTTCATAGTGAAAAACATCCAGATAAATACCTCCCCTTTGCATAAACCAAGATTGAAGAGAAAATAATTCTGTCTAACATTACAATACAGGATAAAACAAAGAATCAATGAGGCCTTATGTCTGAAATAAGAGAGTCTTTGTGGCTTCCATCATTGTTTTCTTAAGTGTATGTTAGACACTATTTGTGTTATACTGTTGCTGCTATGAAATCCATACTTGGGACTGAGACTTCAAGCCAAAGATATTTAAAAACCCAAAAATGTATTTATTGAAAATAAACTCTACTTTTACAGTAACAGACTGGTTTAAATAGCTGCCAATCAAATAAGGCTTTCCATTAGAAAGTCATTAAATGAAATGTTTGAGAATTAAATTTCCAGCCATCATTGACAGAAGTGAGAGTTGGGTTAGTCATCTGATGTTTAAGTGGCCACTATGCTGCAGGGCTATCCACTTAAACGGTACAATCCACTGTACATTAAATAGACATCTCAATAAATACACACTTCACAGTCATAAAAAAAGACTCATCTGCAAACTGTTCTAAATAAGCAAAACATTTATCTATTAACAGAAAACATGTTTTTGAGTCATGATGTCTAGGTGAGGAACTTATTGGCTATCAACATGCAGTACTACAGGTTGGAATATGGTTTGTTCAGGTTGTGAAGAGAAGCTGAGAATAAATGGGCTGCTTTAAGCAGGAAAGCGAGCAACTGGCCTGCCTCTTTTTCACTCTGTCCTAATAAGTATATTACTGAAAAGACCATTCAGTAGGATAGCTGGGATACTTCTGGGTCTCCTTCATCAAGGAACAGAGTGGTTTTGGCATTATGAATGATGAAAGTTAAAAAAAAAAGGGTCCACTCCTGATAACTTTCCAATGCAGCCCACATCCATCACCATGTTAATAAAGGCAATGATACTGTGCCTATGCTGATGCAACAATCATGCAGAATGGGTAGGCCATGACCTCAGCCAGCACTAAAGTGATTTAGCACCTGATCTACCATTTTGGACTTTTATCGGTCTTGTTAATACCATATTCTACAAACAAACAGCTGCACCTGGGACAATTTTCCCACTCCATGCCAAACTCTACTATTTAAAGGTATCATCATTCAACTTGCAAGTGGGGCACTTTTGATTTTCTTAACACTGCTATAAACTGAGTGGATGTGCCGTGCTGTTAGAGAAGTTCACTTGGTTCTGAGGAGAGCGAGGCTAAACTTTTGGAAAGAGTGGTGTTGGTCCTGAGTGTACCAATCACCTCCAGATTTTCTTGAGTTGCAACAAGACAAAGAGATAGAGCGGAGACCAGAAAGTGGAGATATTATTCCCAGAATAAGGATGAAGGCTCTCAGCAGGAATTCACACAACTGAAGTCCTCAGAAAGCACTTGTTATACTAGGGCAGCTATGTTTCACCAAGGAGGTGGTCAGAGAGCTATGCCAATCCACTGAGTTAAACCTGCAGCTGTATGGGAAGGCAAGGTTGATGCAGCCAGTTTCCTGGGAAGTCATTGTTATCCTCAATTTCCACACAAGCATATTGTTCTAAACTGGAACCATGATACTACCAGCACATCTAATGTTGCTACGCAATTTTTGAGAAGAGAAAGGATTGGTCTTCCTAGAGAGGAAGTAAGGAAAAACAGGATAAGTGGACCTGTCAGTTTACCAAGATTCCCAATCATGAGGTACTCAAGAGATGTTCACTGCACAGAAATGGATCTTCAGATCCCCTATGTGGAAATGTATTAGAACTGTAGGGTGTACCACTCCCTGAACATACAGCTCAGGAACAAACACACTCAAATCATCACACTGATTAATTCCTACCATCTTATTGATAGCAATGCACCTTTCACCCAAATCATCTTTTGTTATGTCTATCCACCATGCCTATGGCTGATGACTAGCCATCACCATGAATCACACCCAGACAGTGCCATTACAATGACAGTGATGCTACAACTAGGAATGTCGCAAAGCAACCCATCAGCTTCCTGAAGAAACAGTTTCTGTACTCGCTGGAATGAGTGTCCTAATTTGTGGTGACATGCTGTGTCCTCCAAAAGGTTGCCATCATGAGGGCACAATCCCTGCCATCAGGAAATCACTTTACCAACTCAGGTGGAGGGGATTGATGGAGGGCAGGAATCATTTAGGGCATTAATGTTATGGATGGGTTGTCTATGACTAACAGACTATACTTTCTTGACAAAAAAACCTAGAATGACCACTGCTGCATTTTCCCCCATCAGTTTGAAGCTATTGTTTCAAAATACAATTTGTACACAAAAGGGATAATTAACGTCATGAAACAGGTCTGTCCATCAGGAACTAAACATAAGAACATAAGAACTAGGAGCAGGAGTAGGCCATCCGGCCCTTCCAGCCTGCTCCACCATTCAATAAAATCATAGCTAATCTTTTCATGGTCTCAGATCCACCTGCCCACCTACCCAATCACTTGTTGTACCTGCAGACCAACCTTCTGTGATTCATGCACAAGGACACCCAGGTCCCTCTGTATCCCTTAATTCCTTTATTCTTCAAAACAAAATCTACCTTAGCTTTAAAAACATTATCTAAAATAGTGGTGACTACATCCCTGGGCAAGGAATTCCATAGATCAACAATTCTCTGGGTGAAGAAGTTTCTTCGCAATTCACTCCCAAATCTGCTCCCTCTAATCTTGAGGCTATGCACTCTTGTCCTAGTTTCACCTGCCAGTGGAAACACCCTCTCTTACTTCTATTTTATCTATTCCCTTCATAATTTTATGTGTTTCTAAAAGATCTCCCCTCATTCTTCAGAATTCCAATGAATATAATCCCAGTCTACTCAGTCTCCCTTCATAAGCCAACCCCCTCAACTCCAGAATCAACCTAGTGAACCTCCTCTGCACCCCCTCTAGTGCCAGTACATCTTTTCTCAGGTAAGGAGACCAAAACTGCACAAAGTACTCCAAGTGTGGCCTCATCAGCACCCTGTACATCTACAGCATAAGCTCTCTGCTTTTAAACTCAATTCCTTTAGCAATGAGGGACAAAAATTCCATCTGTCTTCTTAATCACTTGTTGTACCTGCAGACCAACCTTCTGTGATTCATGCACAAGGACACCCAGCTCCCTCTGCATAGCAGCAAGCTGCAATGTTTTACCATTTTTACTGTTTTTCCTACCAAAATGGATGACTTCACATTTATTAACATCTGCTAGACCTTTGTGTACTCACACAATGTATCTGTGTTCCTCTGCAAAGTCTCACAGTCCTCTGCATATTTTGTTCTGCCACTCATTTAGAGTCATCTGCAAACTGTGACACCCTACCCGTGGTCCCCAACTCCAAATCATCAATATAAATTATGAATAATTGCTGTCCCAGCGCTGATCCCTGAGGCACACCACTTGTTACTGATTGCCAGCCAGAAGAGCACTCATTTATCCCACTTTTTGCTTCCTGTTAGTCAACCTGTTAATCTTCTAGAACCGATCCTAGAAGAAGCGAACAAATTGCAGGATGTGTTGTATCAATATTCAGTGCACACTTACTCTGTGTACCAGAGTATTTTGCAAAAAGAGTGATCGCTTTGTGCAGTGAACTTTCAAATAAAGTAGAGGGTGCAAAAACCCAAAAGCATTCAGTAAACAAATTAAGGGATGTTATGATCCTTTTGGATGAATAAAGCAAGGTGGATCAAATGGCCTTTGTCAACAGTAATTATATCATCTTATAAAAGTTTTTATATTTAAAAAAATACAAAGCACTATATTTCAACTTCTTATTGTGACTATTTTCCACCATACTCTTAATTGACATTCCAATTCCAGCAATGTGAGATGATAAATTGCAACAGCCCCAGGGATTATGCAAATAAGGCAGCAAACAAAATTTAAAATGATCATAAAAATCATCAAAAAGCAAGTATTCAGCAAATAAAGTTTTGAAACACTAAACAATCAAACAGTAGTGCTGGAAGAGCATTCCTCTATAAACCTTATGGCAGGACAGCAACTGAAATGAAGAAAAATCTGTAATTTTCTGATGACTGGAAATGTTCAATAACAATGTTTGGTTTTTTTTCAAATTTGTATGCAGAGCATTTTATTGGAATTAAAATCATAGTTTCCAAATTCAGGAAATTAATTTTCATTGACAAATATGAATTTGGGTCTAATTATTTTGTAAAAAAGAAACCTTTTTTGCACAGTGAATTGCCCTCTTCATCACTGGGTAAAACTACATAGCTACAAAAGACAAGGTGCTCGTCAATTCGGAAAAACAGATGCTTAAAATCTTCTGGGTCATACTTAAGAACAGCAGCACAGCTGAATGACCCATAACAAATAAAGAAGACTTTCATATATTTATTGTCCTTATAAAATACAGTGCAAAGTGTTATATTGTGTTGCCACTCTCTGCTGCCATCTTCAAGCACAGACAAATAAACCAAAACACGGAGTATAAAGGAAGAAAAATGAAGAAATAAAGAAACCTTACTTGCTTTCTGTGAGTAAAAGTGCAGTGGAATGATTGTAAAGACCCGAGAAAATCAATGCCACATAAGATGATACATTACAAAAACATCAAACTGAGAGCAGCACTCAGAAAAAAAGTCATCAATTTCTTGGAGCATTATGTGTACCCCGTGATGAGAAACTGCTCACTAGTGAATTTCAGATGTGCTTTTCTATATCAATGAGAGCAGCCATAGCAATCGCCAGAAGCAACTGCTTGCCTGAAGAGAATGAAATCATTTGTTTAAGCATGAACTATGCATGATTTATGCAAACACATTTGCAAATTGGATTTGTTTTCATTCACGGGAATAGATGACATTTGTAAATCTGTTATGTATATGGTGCTGTGATACTGCTGTTATGAAGAATCCTGTAATATTTCCTAATGAATTTGCTATGTACTTGGTGCGGTAATATTTCCTTTTTTTTAAATTGATAAAACTAATGTATAACGTGTATTCCCAATATAAATCTGTTGCAAGGTGTTTTCATGAAGGTGCACAACATCAAATTGAAACTGTAATTTCATCACCTGGTCATACATAGAACTTTTATAAAAATGACACTTCTGCTAAAAGGATTCTGACTTGAAGCAGCTGCTAATTTGTACCTGTGAAGTTACATTTCATTTCACAAAGAGATAAAATCTGTGCTGACACCAGCAGAGACAATGGTACACTTCAAGGGATGAGCAGCTCCTTGCTATCTCATCAAGATCCTACCTACCACATTTGAAGATAGGTTACTTGCTGGAACATGAAAAATTAATCATCTCAGCTAAAAAGGACAATAAATAAAGTGAAGCTGGCTAGACAAGTGCTGGTCGGCCATCTTATTGAATAAATAATCAACACAGAAAGAGGTGGAGGTGTCGGTGTTGACCCGGGGTGGACAATGTCAAAAATCACACCAGGTTCTACTCTGACACATTTATTTGAAATTACTCTGTGTTGATATATGCAATCTTCTTGGAGACCCTCTCCCCTTTGAGCTGGCAAATTGTGGTGTCGATGGTAGCCAAGATGTGGAGGTTTCAAATAAACCTGTTGGACTATAACCTGGAGTCGTGTGAACACATAAAGAAGTTGTATGACACAACCTTCTGTGGAAACGTTTGAATTTGGATTTGTGTTTGGGCAAAGAACACAAATGCAAAGACAAATCTCAGAGCAATCATCTCTCAACAAGCTTCCATTTACAGTTTGCACCTTGTTTTGCGGTTAAAGAAAAGTACATTCAGACAGCAGAGTCTCCTATGGAGATACCAGGAGAAAAAAGGAAATACCAGCCACAACTTCATCTAACTGCTTCAGCTCAAAGACTCATATATGTGTGTAATGTTTTATTTTTATTGCCGCCGGCGGGAATTTTATTCGAATCAAACAGATGCCATTTGAAGAAGCTGCAATATTGCAATTGTGTTCTCTTTTTTTAAAAATAGTTTATTTAACCAGTCAGCTAAGTCAAGGAAGGGAAGAATTAGAGATCAGCTGTGTGAAGATGAGAGCAGTATGTAAGTTGGAAGGCAAGTGGATGACACTTTTCAATATGTGCCATTATTAGAGGTGAGAGGTAGGACTGAGTAACAAGGAATGTTCCACATATTCCACAAAAGGGCAGATACAGCAGGGATCCATCTGCATACCCATAGCAACAACTTTTATTTGGAAACAAATGGGTGGAATTGAAGGAGACATTGTTCAGGATAACAAAAGGCAGGTGGATGAGGATAGCAGTCATTGCTGACCAAAAAAAGGAATCGGACAGTTCTCAGGGAGCCCTCCTGGGGGATTGACATCAGAGGGATTTAGGTCCATGGTGAAATGAAGATAGGTAAGACCAGGAAACTGTAAAATGTTAAAGTCACAGAGGACTTTGGAAGAATCGTGGATGTTGATGGGAAGAGACTGGAGAAGGGGAGAAAAACAAAGTTCAGACAGGACAAAATTCAGAGGGAATTCAGAACAGACTAAAATGATAGATTATCAGAGAAGTCCTACTTCTGAAACTTGGGACAGAAGAGAATTGTGCTGTTTAGGGCTTGGGAATCTATGAGATTGGAGATTGTGGAGGGAAAAAATCTCTAGAAGAGACTTAGTCAGTCACTGAATACAGTGGCTTGATGTTCAGCAAAGGGGCCATCTTTTTTTTTGGGGGGGGGGAATGAAGTGAAGCAAGGGGAAAGGTTTGGCTTTTGACCTCTGCTGGGTAGTAGTACAGCAAACTGGAGCACCTTGATTGGCTGTAGGCTTGATGATAATGTTAGCTGTTGGACCTGACATAGCAAGTGCTGCTGCTAGCTCAGAGAGAGACAGGTCAGTGCAAGTAAGATAAGCAATGTTACACCAATTGTTCTCATTGAAAAGATCTGGAGAGATTAACAGGCCACACGGAGGATTGATCTTGTCCAACATTAATTAATGATCATAGTAGATCATGCTTAGGAATCTCAACTTGGGCAGTTGAGAAGCCAAAATTAAATTCAGTGTCAATTTAGGGCAAAAATGAAATCAGCAAAGCTCCCCATTTTTCATTATCCCACAACTTTTTCAATTGGGTAACTAGATTGCTTCCATCGCACAGTTAAGTAGATTAGATTAGTTACAGTGTGGAAACAGGCCCTTCGGCCCAACAAATCCACACCGATCCGCCACCCAGGCCCTATTCTGCTACATTTACCCCTTCACGGGCAATTTAGCATGGCCAATTCACCTAACCTTTGGACCATGGGAGGAAACTGGAGCACCCGGAGGAGACACGGGGAGAATGTGCAAACTCCACACAGTCAATCGCCTGAGGCGGGAATTGAACCCAGGTCTCTGGCGCTGTGAGGCAGCAGTGCTAACCACTGTGCCACTGTGCTGCCCAAGTCAATTGGGCTTTTGGTGAAAAAAGATCATGTAAATAGGTACACAGGAACAGAAGTAGGCCATTCAGCCTCTTGAGTCTGTTCTGCCATTCAATGAGTTCATGGCTGATCTGGGCCTAGCTCCATAAATCTGCCTTTGGCCCATATTCCTTTATACCTTTGCTTAACAAAATATTATCCGTCTCAGATTTAAAATTAATGGCTGATCCAACACCCACTGCAGTTTGTAGAAGGGGTTGTACACTGAATTATGAGCACCTATACATCAGGATGTTTTCCAGACAAGTTAAGAGCAGTGAAGAAAAATGAAACACAATGATAGTTGAGTATTGTAAAGTCCTATTTGGAACAGGAAAACAAAGAGTTGCAGATATAAGCACAAAGCTTCTTTCATTCACTGTGAAATCCATTCTGTCACCACAGGCTCTATGCTGCCAGCTAATAAATGCTTCCAGGTTCCATCTGACAGAGAGCGCTGATGTGTAATACATATTCTTTTCGTGTACTGCTCCAGTGTAAGAAATTCAAGAATCAGGCTTCCATTACCAAACTCCATGAGGTATTTCAGATTCCTAGCAAAAATACTGACTCTGGGTAACATTTTATTGCGATAATATTCTTATGAAACAAAAGGAAAGAAAAGCTAAAGAAATCAAAACTTTGATATTAAAATCAAACTTATGCTTTTAAAGAGAATTGCAAAACCACAAATATTATCAGGAAAGTCTGAACAATAGTCGAGAGAACCTGGCAAGATTTAGGAAAAATTGCTCTTTTGCCATGTTACATGTGTCTACTGTTTAAAGTTACCTCTGCATGCATCTTAGTTTTACAGATTCCTTGTTCAGCTTGTTTCTGAGTATTTCTGTTTCTCCACAGTAGGCAATTGTACAAAATGCGGAGGAATGGGATTGTGGGAGATATAGCAGTTTGAATCAGTAATTGGCCTGCTGAAAGAAGGTGGTGGTTGATGGGAAATGTTCATCCTGGAGTCCAGTTACCAGTGGTGTACCGCAAGGGTCGGTGTTGGGTCCACTGCTGTTCATCATTTTTATAAACGACCTGAAGGGCGTAGAAGGGTGGGTTAGTAAATTTGAAGACGATACTAAGGTCAGTGGAGTTGTGGATAGTGACAAAGGATGTTGTAGGTTACAGAGAGACATAGATAAGCTGCAGAGCTGGGCTGAGAGGTGGCAAATGGAGTTTAATGCAGACAAGTGTGAGGTGATTCACTTTGGTTGGAGTAACCGGAATGCAAAGTACTGCGCTAATGGTAAGATTCTTGGTAGTGTAGATGGGCAGAGAGATCTCGGTGTCCAGGTACACAGATCCTTGAAAGTTGCCACCCAGGTTGACAGGGTTATTAAGAAGGCATACAGTGTTTTAGCTTTTATTAATAGAGGAATTGAGTTCCGGAACCATTAGATTATGCTACAGCTGTACAAAACTCAGGTGCGGCTGCACTTGGTGTATTGTGTACAGTTCTGGTCACTGCATTATAAGAAGCATGTGGAAGCTTTGGAAAGGGTGCAGAGGAGATTTACTAGGATGTTGCCTGGTATGGAGGGAAGGTCTTACGAGGAAAGGCTGAGGGACTTGAGGCTGTTTTCGTTGGAGAGAAGAAGGTTGAGGGGTGAGTTAATAGAGACATATAAGATAATCAAAGGGTTACATAGGGTGGACAGAGAGAGCCTTTTTCCAGGTATGGTGACGGCAAGCACGAGGGGGCATTGCTTTAAATTGAGGGGTGATAGATATAGGACAGATGTCAGAGGTAGTTTCTTTGCTCAGAGAGTAGTAAGGGTATGGAATTCTTTGCCTACAATGGTCGTAGATTTGCCAACTTTAAATACATTTAAGTCGTCATTGGACAAGCATATGGACGTACATGAAATATTGTAGGTTAGATGGGCTTCAGATTGGTATGACAGGTCGGTGCAACATCGAGGGCCGAAGGGCCTGTACTGCGCTGTAATGTTCTATGTTGGTTATACTCTATTACATAACATTTAATTCTCTGGCTCTCCCACTTATTAGCATAGAATTATGGAAAATAGAAACAGGGGTACGCTGTTCAACCCTTCAAGCCTACTCCGCCATTTAATATAAACAAACAAAGAACAAAGAAAATTATACACAGGAACAGGCCCTTCGGCCCTCCAAGCCTGTGCTGATCCAGATCCTCTATCTAAATCTGTTGCCTATATTCTAAGGATCTGTATCTCTCTGCTCCCTGCCCATTCATGTGTCTGTCTAGATAGATCTTAAATGACACTATTGTGCCCGCCTCTACCACCACCACTGGCAACGCATTTCAGGCTTCCAACACCCACTGCATAAAGAACTTTCCATGCATATCTCCCCTAAACGTTTCCCCTCTTACCTTGAACTTGTGACCCATAGAAATAGAATACCCCACTCTGGGTAAAATCTTCTTTCTATCCACCCTGTCAACACCTCTCATGATTTTGTAGACCCCAATCAGGTCCCCCCTCAACCTCTGTCTTCCTAATGAAAATAATCCTAACCTACTCAACCTCTCCTCATAGCTGGTGCCCTCCATACCAGGCAACCTTCTGGTGAACCTCCTCTGCACCCTCTCCAAAGTATCCACATCCTTTAGATAATGTGGTGACCAGAACTATACACAGTATTCCAAATGTGGGCAAACTAAAACCTCTACAACTGTAACATGATCTGCCAACTCTTCACCCTGCTTGATGAAGGAAAGCATGCCGTGAGCGATCTTGACCACTCTATCAACCTGCATTACCACCTTCAGGGTACAATAGACCTGAACAGCCAGATCTCTCCATACATCCATTTTCTCCCGGGCTTTTCCATTTACCGTATAGTTTGCTCTTGAATTGGATCATTCAAAATGCATCACTTCGCATTTGCCCAGATTGAACTCCATCTGCCATTTCACCGCCCAACTCTCCAATCTATCTATGTTCTGCTGCAGTCTTTGACAGTCCCCTTCACTATCTGCTACTCCACCAATCTTAGTGTCATCTGCAAACTTGCTAATCAGACTACTTACACCTTCCTCCAAGTCATTTATATATATCACAAACAACAGTGGCCCCCACATGGGTCCCTGTGGAACACTGCTGGTCACAGTTCTCCATTTTGAGGAACTCCCTTCCACTACTACTCTCTGATTCTTGTTGCCCAGCCAGTTCTCTATCCATCTAACAAGTACACCCTGTACCCCAGGCAACTTCACTTTCTCCATCAGCCTACTATGTGGAACTTTAACAAATGTCTTAGTGAAGTCCATGTATATAACATCAACAGCCATTCCCTCATCAACCAACTTTGTCACTTTCTTAAAGAATTCTATTAAGTTGGTAAGACATGACCTTCCTTGCACAAAACCATGCTGCCAATCACTGAGAAGCCCATTTTCTTCCAAATGTAAATAGATCCTATCTCTCACTAACTTCACCAGCAGCTTCCTTATCACTGACATCAGGCTGACCGGTCAATAGTTACCTGAATTATCCCTGCTAACTTTCTTAAACAAGAGGACAGCATTAGCAATTCTCTAGTCCACCAGGACCCCATCCATGTTCATGGATGCTGCAAATGTCTCTGTTAAGGACCCAGCTATTTCCTCTCTCGCTTCCCTCAGTATGGGATGGATCCCATCCGCACCTGGGGACTTGTCCATCTGAATGCCTTTTAGAATACCCAACACTTCTTCCCTCCTTATGCCGACTTGAAGTAAGGTAATCAAACATCTATCCCTAACCTCAACATCCACCATGTCCCGCTCCTCAGTGAATACCGACACAAAGTACTCATCAAGAATCTCACCCATTTTCTCTGACTCCATGTACATCCCTTCTTTGTCCTTGAGTGGACCAACCCTTTCTCTAGTTACCCTTGTGCTCCTTATATATGAATAAAAGGCTTTGGGATTTTCCTTAACCCTGCTTGTTAAAGATATTTCATGACTCCTTTTAGCCCTCTTAATTCCTCATTTCAGATTGGTCCTACTTTCCCAATACTCTTCCAAAGCTTCGTCTATTTTCAGTCGTCTAGACTTTATGTATGCTTCCTTTTTCCTCTTAGCTAGTCTCACAATTTCAACTGTCATCCATGGTTCCCTAATCTTGCCATTTCTATCCCTCATTTTCACAGGGTCATGCCTGTCCTGCACTCTAATCAACCTCTCTTTAAAAGCCTCCCACCTATCAAATGTGGATTTACCCTCAAACAGCTGCTCCCAGTCCACATTTTCCAGCTCCGAATTTTGCTATGGTTGGCCTTCCCTCAATTAAGCACTCTTCCTTTAGGATCATTCTCGTCTTTGTCCATGAGTATTCTAAAACCTATGGAATTGTGATCATTATTCCCAAAGTAATCTCCTACTGAAACTTTAACAACCTAGTTGGGCTCATTGCCCAACCCCAGGTCCAGTATGGCCCCTTCCCAAGTTGGAAGGTTTACATACTGCTCTATAAAACCCTCCTGGATGCTCCATACAAATTCTGCACCACCTAGACCTCTAACACTAAGTGAATCCCAGTCAATGTTGGGAAAATTAAAATCTCCCATCACTGTTGCTCCTACATCTTTCCATAATCTATTTACATATGTGTACCTCTACCTCACGTTCGTTGTTGGGAGGCCTGTAGTACAGCCGCAACATTGTTACCGCACCCTTCCTATTTCTGAGCTCTGCCCATTTTGCCTCACTGCTCGAGTCCTCCATAGTGCCCTCCTTCAGCATAGCTGCGATATCCTCTCTGACCAGTAATGCAACTCCTTCACCCCTTTTACCTCCCTCTCTATCCTGCCTGAAGCATCTATATCCTGGGATATTTAGTTGCAAACCTTGTCCTTCCCTCAACCAAGTATCAGTAACAGCAATGACATCATACTCCCAGGTATTAATCCAAGCCCTAAATTCATCTGCCTCATCTATTATATCTCTCGCATTAAAACGAATGCGTCTCAGACCACCTGTCTCTTTGCGTTCATCATCTGCTCCCTGCCTATTCTTCCCCTTAGTCACTCAGACTTCATTATCTAGTTCGTTACAGGCTTTAGTTCCTACCTCCTTACTGTCCACTAATCTCCTCATTTCATTCCCATCCCCCTGCCAGATTAGTTTAAACCCTCCCAACAGCGTTAGCAAAAGCTGCCCCCCGAGGGCATTAGTTCGAGTCATGCCCAGGTGTAAACTGTCCAATTTGTAATAGTCCCTCCTCCCCCAGAAACGGCCCAATGTGCTAAAAATCTGAATCCCTCCCTCCTGCACCATCTCTAAGCCACTCATTCATCCTGCTTATTCTTTCATTCCTACTCTGAATAGCACGTGGCACTGGTAGCTATCCTGAGATTACTACCTCGGATGTCCTACTTTTTAACTTGGCTCCTAACTCCCTAAATTCTGCTCGTAGAACCTCATCCCTTTATCATTGGTGTCTATATGCACCATGACAGCTGGCTGTTCATCCTCCCCCTTGAAAATGCCCTGCACCTGAACTGAGACATCCCTGACCCTTGCACCTTGAAGGGAACATACCATTTTGGAGTTTTGTTTTCAACCACAGAACCGTCTATCTACTCCCCTTACAATCGAATCCCTTATGAGTATAGCCCTTCCATTCTTTCCCCACCCTTCTGTACAGCAGAGCCAGTCACAGTGCCACGAACCTGGCTACTGCTGCCTTCCCCTAAAGAGCCAACTCCCCCAACAGTATCCAAAACGGTATACCTGTTTTGGAGGGAGATGATGGCAGGGGATACCTGCACTGCCTTCCTGCTTTTTATCTGCCTTTCGGTCACCCATTCCCTTTCTTCCTCAGCAATCTTAATCTGCAGTGTGACCAATTGGCTAAACATGCTATCCACAGCCTCCTTAGCAATATGATCATGTCTGATCATTCCACTCAGTACCCTGTTCCTGCTTTCACACCATATCCTTTGATTCTTTTAGCCCTAAGAACTATATTTATTTCCTTCTTGAAAGCATTCAATGTTTTGGCCTTAGTAGCCTCACCCTTTCTGGGTGAAATCTCTCCTCAACACAATCCTAAATGGCCTACCCTTTATCCTTAGACTATGACCCATGCTTCTGGATTTCCAAGTTATTGGGAACATCCATCCTATGTTTAACTTGTTAGAATGTTACAGGTTTCTATGAGGTCTCCGTCCATTCTTCCAAACTTCTGTGAATACAGTCTTTCCTGATCCACTCGCTTCAAATATCAGGATTCAGTCTCGCAAACCTTTATTGCACTCCCCTACACAACCAGAACATCCTTCCTCAAATAAGGAGACCAAAACTGCACACAATACTCTAGGTGTGGTCTCACCAATAACCTGTATAATTGCAGCAAGACACCCCTGTCCCTGTATTGCAATCCTTTCATAATGAAAGCAATATACCACTTGCCTTCTTCACTGCCTGCTGCACCTGCACTCTTAATTTCAGTGCCTGGTGTATAAGGACACACAGTTCTCATTCCACATTCCTCTATTCCATTCTATTGCCATTCAGATAATAATCTGCCTGCCTGTTTTTGTGACCAAAGCGGATAACCTCACATTTATGCACCTTATACTTCATCAACTATGCATTTGCCCTCTTTATATGTTGCATGAGATTTATTGTGGGAGCACCATAAATAATTTAAAAACTTTAATAGCATTAGGTGGTGATTAAACAATCCAATGGATTCTAGCACAATTAAATAAACATTAGAGTGTTAGCTGTACATTATGAAAACAGAATACAAGAAAAACAAGCTATTAGAAAATAGTTTCAGTGAGCTCCAGCCAATCAATCTGAGAGAAATACACACTTTAAATACGTGGCTTGCTGTGACACCACTAGCAGAATGTATTTTGCCTGGAAGAAGAGCTTTTCTACAAATTGGATTGGAGCCTTCCAACTCTACCAACAGCACTGAACAAAACACCAGCCAATCATTTAACTGTGCTCCCTCAATGTTCTGTCAGTTATTCAGAGAACCAAAACTTAGGAATGAACTACATTTCTTGGGAAGTAATGGTTTGGGACACAGAGGAAAAGGCAAGAAGTTCAAAAGTCATACTTGGCCTCTCTATGTAACAACTCTCTTTGTGCAGCTTTTCTATTGTTCTTTCAACAGCATCTGAGCATTTCTAAGATGTTCTAACCATCCTCCAGATTTCTCCAAACTACATGTGTTTGAGACAAATGAAGGGAGAGTTAGTAATCTTCTCCAGGTCCTACCAATGTTGTCCTTCGGAAGCACATTTCAGGTCACTCTGCCTTTTGTAATCACTTACCGCACACAGCATGCACGCAGCTACTAACTCAACATCTTTCCACCCCCAGCATCATGCTACCTCTTGCTTCAAGGTTAACAGAATTTGTGATCTTGGGAGTAAGGTTCTTTTTGCATATCAGAACAAAGAACTGCAGGTGCTGGAGATGTGAAACTAAACAGAAAGTGCTGGAGAAATTCAGCAGGTCTGGCAGCATCTGTGGCAACTCTCCACAAGTGCTGCAGGCTTGCTGAGTTTCTTCAGCACTTTTTATTTTGATTCTGAAAATATGACGTCATAAAATGCTAAGGCATCAATTTTCAAATCTCAGGAGATTAAGAAATCATGCCTCAGAAGTCTTCCTTCTCAGAATAAGGATTTGGCTCATTGCCAGTGGTTTATAGATTAGGAAGCACAGAGGAGAAATACTAAGTAAGAGGTTATTGAGTAAGGATATAGACTGAAGTACATCCCAGCACATTGTTTAATATGGAGGGTTAAAAAAGACAGGAAGGGTGTGCTGTTTTCTTATGTGAAAGAAGATATCGGGATAAGAGAAATCACAAACCGGGAGTTAATAAGGAAAAGATATACAGAATATGGATTGAGACAACAAATCAATCATAAGGAGATGGAATTGAATGGTTAAACATTTTCCACATCAAAGAATCAGAACGAGGCTCAAGTGAATTATGGAAAAAGACTAAATAGATATGGTTGTATCCTTGGCCCTCTCCTATTCCTCATCGACATGCTGCCACTTAGCCACCATCAGAGTCAGTTGTCACACACACACTGATGAAACACATATCTCCATTATTTCCCCCTCTAATGTCCATTCATTTTCAGACAACTTACCTGACATCTAATCTCAGATGAACAGAAATTCTCTCCAACTAGGTATCAGCAAAACTGAAAGTATTGCTTTTATTTCCAATCACAAACTCCGCACTCTAGTCACCCACTCCATCCCTCTTCCTGTGAACTTTCTGAGGCTGAACCAGAGTGTTTACAACCTTGGTGTAACATTTGACCTCCAGAAATCCTTTTTAACCAGATACCTGCGCCATTTTTAAGACCATCTATTTCCTCCCTGTAACATCACCTGACTCTTGGCCTGATCTTAGCTTAGCCATTGCTGAAATCCTCAATGATTCCTGCTATCTCTAGGTTGGTCTGTCCAAGCACATTCCTTGTAGATTCCTATTTTCTACATTATGCCAATTCTAAGTCATCGAAAGCTCTGCTGTTCATGGCTTAATTCATGTCAAGTCCCAACGTTTATTACTCATGTGACATACATTGGTTTCCAGTCAAGCAGTGATCAGATATTAAAATTCTCATTCATATTTCAAAATCCTTTCTGATCTCACCCCTCTCTGTCTCCATAATTCCCTCAGTGCTACCATGCAATGCTTCCTGTGCTCCTCTAACTCTTGCCTGCTATGCATCCTTGCTTTTAATTGCCTCATCCATAGTGGCAGCCTCTTCAACTGCCTTGGTCCTTACCTCGAGCACTCTCTCCACAAAGTTTGACAATGCTGTCCTCCTTTAAGAAGCTCCTTAAAACTGACCTCTCAACTGCCCCAATATACGTTTATGTGACTCGGTGTCAAATCTTATTTCATTTTACCCGGACGTTTAATCTTACTTTATCCTGTGAAGTATATTGGGGTATTTTACTGTCTCATATAAATACAGGTTGCTGTTGTTAATCTATCTGGAATTATTTAGAGGCATCAAATAATCTACTTGTTAAATTCATTTTTGCAGGAAAAACTATGAAGCATAGAGTAGTATGAATTAAGCAATTTTAATAAAACAGCACAGAAGGCAATCCTTGTTCAATTTCAATTTGAATTAATGGATACAGAATTCAGTACAGTTGAATCAAATGTCTTTCTCTGGCTAAATGATCACATAGAGAATATCTTATGATTCCTTTGAGTTTCTCACATGTAACTGAAGTCAAACTAATGGGCCAACAAATAAAAACAGATGATGGTAGAAAAATTCAGCATCTGTGGAAAGAAAAATGATAGGTCAATAATTCTCTGGTTTGCCTTGTCCCTTTGAATACTTTCTTCAATGCCAGTGTATACCATCATGTTGCCTTTTCTGGGTGTCTCTTCCTAATCCTCCCCTTGAAGCTTCGCTTTCAGAGTTCCGCAAAATGGCAGGTGAACACTCCAAGACCATCATTTCAGTGTGACCAGAAGCTTATAATTCATCCACTGCTGCAAGCTTCAGCTATTTTCAGTGTTTTAAAAGGGTGCAAAAGCTTCCAAACCACTCTGTTCTTTTGTCTGAATGGCTGAATTGCTAAAAGTCATACTAAGACCGAGCTGAGGGATAGAATACAGACCGTTAGAATTTTTCAGCTGTGAACTGTGAACTGCAGGGAACTGTGTCGGAATATGGTACATTTAATTTTCACATTATCATGAGGTCAGAGCAAAACCCACAAGACATCTATTAGTGACAACTGTGTGCGGAAGAAGAGCCAGCTGCACAAGTAAAAAGATATCACAAATTGAGAAACTGATCTGAAAGATCGGAAATGAAATGGCACCGGCTGAAGGTTACAACATAGAAAAATGATTTGAGACTAGATACTTCAAATCAGTATGCTCAGAGATTTTGTGCAACACCTCTGAACTGAGTGGGACATCAAACCCCACCTGTCTCAGAGATGGGGTCACTACCATGGCGCTAAGATCCCTCTTTAATGATAACAAAGCAAACGTAAGTTTATCGATATTTTATGGAGTCACAGAGTCATACAGACTCTGGAAACAGACCATTAGCTCCAACTAGTCCAACTAGTCCAACTAGTCCACTCTGACCATGTTCACAATCTTAACTAGTCGCAGCTGCTTGTGTTTGGCCCATATCCTTCCAAACCTTTCCTATTCCTGCACTTATCCAAATACCTTTTAAATGCTATAACTGTACCTGCATCCATCACTTCCTCAGGCAGTTCATTCCATACACGAACCACTTTCTATATAAAAAATGCTGTACTGCATGTCCTTTCTAAAACGTTGTTCTCTTACATTAAAAATATGCCCCTTAGCTTTGAACTCCCCCACCCTAGGGAAAAGACCCTTGTTATTCACCTTATCTATGCCCCTCATGATTTTATAAACCTCTAAAAGGTCACTCCTCAATCTCTTACACTCCAGTGAAAAGGTCCCAGCCTATCCAGAAACAAAACCAGAAGTTGCTGGAAAAGCTCAGCAGGTCTGGCAGCATTTGTGAAGAGAAATCAAAGTTAATGTTTTGGATCTTGTGACCTTTTCTCAGAAAACAGTCCCAGCCTATCCAGACTATTTTATAACTCAAGCCCACCATTCCCAGCAATATCCTGGTAAATCTTTTCTGAACCCACTCCAATATAATATCTTTCTTACATCAGGGCAACTAGAACTGCACACAGTACTGGAGCAGAGGCCTCAATAATGTCCTGTACAGCCTCAACATGACATCCCATACTCAAAGGTCTGAGCAATGAAGGCAAGCGTGCCAAACGCCTTCTTAACCGCTCTGTCCACCTGTGAAACAAATTTCAAAGAACGATATACCTGAACCCCTAGTTCTCTCTGTTCAACAACATTACCCAGGGCCCAAACATTAATTGTGTAAGTCCTGCTCTTGTTTGCTTCACCAAAATGCAATACCTCATATTTATCCAAATTAAATGCCATTTGTCACTCCTTAGCCCAATGACCCAATTGATCAAGATCTCTTTGTAATCTTAGATAACTTTCCTCAGAGTCCACCACTCCACCAGTTTTGGTGTCATTTGCCAACTTATTAACCATGCCTCCTATATTATCATCCAAACCGTTTATATAAATGACAAATAAAAGAGGACCCCAAACTTATCCCTGTGGAACACCACTGGTCACAGGACTCCAGTCTGAAAAACAACCCTCCACCACCACTTTCTGTCTTGTACCATCAAGCCAATTTTGTATCCAACTGACAAGCTCACTTTGAATCCATGCGATTTAACTTTATTAATTAGTCTACCATGTGGAACCTTGTCAAAGGCTTTACTAAAGTTTATCTAAGCAATGTCTATCACTCTGCCCTCATCAATCTTTTTGGTTATTTCCTCAAAAAACTCAATCAAACTTATGAATTATGGTTTCCTTCACACAAAACCATGCTGACTATCCTGAATCAATCCTTGCCTATCCAAATATATGTAAATTCTATCTTTCAGAACCACCTCCAACAACTTACCCAGCACCAATGTCAGACTCACATGTCTATAATTCCTAGGCTTCTCCATACGGCCTATCTTAAATAAAGGCACAACAATAGCCATCCGCCAGTCCTCCAGCATCTCACCAGTGGTTGTAGAAGATGCAAATATTTCTGCTAGGGCCCCCATAATTTCTTCCTTAACTTCCCACAACGTCCTAAATACTCTTGATTTTCTAATTAATCTTTGCAGAAATTTCACTACATTCTTCAAGATCAGGTGGGAGTTAAACCCAGGCTTCCGGGCTCAGAGATAGGGACACCTATCACTGTACTACAAGGGTATTTTCAAGGTAAATGATTACTAGAGGCAAGGCTAATGAAATTAGGTGCATATCAAGTTTTAAGAAATGAGATGAAGAGGATCAGGTTCTTATAGTACAACGTAGTGCCTCTAACTCTGGGCCAGGAAGGCCTGGATTCAATGCTCCAAAGGCATACACTAGATATTTTCCAAGTAAACCTATTCTGACATACTAAAACAAATAGGATTCTTAGTTATATCATTGCAGGATGGAACATCAAAGGGTTTGAAATGGAATCTAGACAGGGCACTGGTTCAATACCATCTGAAACACTGTATACAGTTGTGGTTACCAGAAGAAAAATCATGGCACTTGTATGTGATCAAAAGTTTATATTCTGATCCTTGGACTCAGTCACTTCAGCAACAAGGACAGAGTGCATTAGCCTAAGATTTTTTTATATAATAGGAATGACAGTTGGAAATATCTGTAAGATAGTCACCAGCCTAAAGGGCATTGATGAGTTGTAACCTGAAATCTGTTTATTTAAGCCACAATAGTATTAGTGGAGTGGCATAACAAGGTGCCTAAAAGAACATAAGAACTGAAAATACTAATAATATTGAAACTGAGGGGCAAATATTTTTGGAAAGATAATCAATTCAGGAATGTAAGTAATAAAGTGCACATTCTGTCTCTGAACACAGTTGCTGACTAAATGAATCAAGGTAGGCTTCTCTAGATTCTACATGCTTATATACTCCATGTGTAGATCATGTAGTTCCTACATAGGGCAGCATGGTGGCTCAGTGGTTAGCATTGCTGCCTCTTAGTGCCAGGGAGCCAGGTTCGATTCAACCTCGGGTGGCTGTCTGTACAGAGTTTGCACATTCTCCCCTAGTCTGCGTGGGTTTCCTCTGGTTTCATCCACAATCCAAAGATGAGCAGGTTAGGTGGATTGGCCATGCTAAATATTGTCCAGGGATATGCAGACGAGGTGGATTAGCAATGGGAAATGGAGGGTTACAGGGATGGGATGGGGGTTAGGTCTGGGTGGGATGATCTTCAGAGGTTGGTATGGACTCGGGATGAATAGCCTGCTTTCTCACTGCAGGGATCCTATGATTCTACTCCAACATTCAATATGATCGCGGCTGATCTCAGGCTTTTATTCCATATTTCTGCCTACTCCCCATGAACCTTTGATTCCAAGCTGCCAAAAATCTGTCTATTCCAGTCTGAAACGTATTCGATGATGGGAACTCCACTGTGATCCAGAGTAGAAAATGCAATGATTCATAACCCCATGGGGGGAGGGGGGGATAATTTCTTTTAAACTTAATCTTAAATGATCGACCCTGTATCTTGTGACATGTGTTTTAGATTCCTTAACCAGTGCAAACAATCTTTTTTCAGCATCTACCCTGTTACGCTGCTTCGGAATTTTATATCTTTCAATGAGGTTGCCTCTTATTTTTTTTCAATTCCAGAGAATTGCTGTATATGGATCTGAAAGTGCTAATACTGAGGGGCGTCAAAAACAACACACAGAAGATCACAGCATTGTTCCAATGCAGAAGGCCGTCTGCCAGCCCAGTGCGGCTGCACCAGCTCTATTATGTCGAGTCAATCCATTGCCTTTTCCCCATAGCCTTGCACACCAGCATGATGTAACTAACCATCCAATCCTCTCTAGAATGCCTCATTTGAACCTTCCTTCAACACACTTCTAGGCAATGCATTCCAATAGCCTAACTCATTACTGTCTGAAAAAGCTTTATGTACATCACCTTTGCTTCGTTTGCACATCACTTTAAATCTATGTCGTTTGATATTTTTTTTGAACGAGCAGAAACATCATCATCCTACCTACTCTGCCCAGTCTGCTCATGATTTTGAAAACCTCAAATAATTCCTTTATCATGACAGGATTTAAGTACAGGAACAGAATGCCTTGCTGCAATTATACAGGGCATTGGTGAGGCCACAGCTGGAATACTGTGTGCAGTTTTGGTCTCCTTATCTGAGGAAGGGTGTTCTTGCTATAGATGGAGTGTAGAGAAGGTTTACCAAATTGATTCCTCAGAAGGTAGGACTGATGTATGATGAGAGATTACATTAGTTATGATTGTATTCACTAGCGTTTAGAAGTATGAGGGGAGAATCTCACAGAAACTTATAAAATTCCAACAGGACTAGACAGGTTAGATGCAGGACAGATGTTTCCGATGGTGGGGAAGTCCAGAACCTGGGATCATAGCTGAAGGATAAAGGGTAAAGCTTTCAGGACTGAGATGAGAACAACTTTATTTGACCACAAAGCTATGAGCCTGTGGAATTCACTACTACAGAGTGAGGAGCCTGTGGTATTCAGTACCACAGAAAGTGGTTGAGGCCAAAATAGTATGTGTTTCCAGAAGGAGTTAAATATAGCTCTTGTGACTAAAGGGACCAAAGAATATGGGGGAAGGCTGGGATGAGGCGATTGAGTTCAATGATCAACCATGATCGTATTGAACGATGGAACAAGCTCGAGGGCGTGAATGGCCTACTCCTGCTCCTATCATCTATGATTCTATGTTTAATTTGAAGGACAAACATTATTCTCAAGATTACAGTGTATCACCACTGCAAATATTGAAATAGCTGTGAGAAAAATAACATGCCACTGTGTCTGGATTTTGATCTATGGAATTTTATTTACCCTGTATATATTCTTCTTTCAGGCATAGTTTACATGTTAAATAGTTTGTCTTTTGTCTGTCTTCATCATGATTGAGTGTGTGCATATTTAGGGTTTGAAGGAGTTGCATGATTAAGAAATCCTTTCTTTTCACTTCTCTTGTTAAAGTGAAGTATGAGAGCATTTTTGTGTGTTAGTGAAGAAACCTGGTAATACTTTTGTCCTGAACAGAAGTCAAACAGGAAAATCAGTCATTTTGGCAGCCTAATTGCAATTTTATACTTTTACATATTTTGCACTCTACGCAGTTAACTCATGGCAAAAGTTTAGGGTATTGTAGGTCCAGGATCCTTTGAACAAGAAAAGCACAAGTTTGAATGCCAATTCAGTGGAAGCTGAAAAGGATAAAAGGGCTAATTTTCCACACTAAATAATACGGCATTAGAAACCGCTAAACCATCCTGCAGTTAGGATTATCTGTAATGATTTTACCAGACCTAATAAAAGCAATATTGCTAGAATTGGCAAATAAGTTGGAAGTGCAATTGCCTACCAGCGCTAAGAAGGCAGAGGTAATTGAAATCTTGGCAAAGTATCGAGGATGGCTAGGGGAGTTCAACACTAGAGGGCATAGGTTTAAGGTAAGAGTGGAAAGATTTAAAAAGAATCTGAGGGGCAACCTTTTTACACAGGGGTGTGCATACGTGAAATGAGTTGCCAGAGGAAGTTGTCAAAGCAGATACAATTACAATAATTAAAAGATATTTGCATGGATAGGAAAGATTTAGAGGGATATGGCTCAGAAGCAGGCAAACAAGACGAGTTCAGCTTAGGAAACCTGGTTGACATGGATAATGTGAGCCGAAAGGCCTGTTTCTGTGTTGTATGACTCTATAACTAGTGAAAATGCAAGGAAGATTAGGCACACCAAGTGTTAAATTACTTGAACCAGCAAGATTCAATTATGGTTAAAGCAGCTTGAATATGAGAAGGTACTTAAAAGACTTGAATTTGAGACAAAAGGAATATTTCAAAGAGACAATAGAGATAAAGAGGAACATTTGCAAGGATGGAACTAAGGATTCAGGAGATAAAAAAGGATAAAGAAAAAGTGGAGAGAGATAAAGAATATTGGCTTAAAATAATGCAGTTTTTAAAAAAAACAGAAATGAGATGCTGAAGGTGACTCTCAAAAAATCCTAATTATAATCTAAAAACCAGTAAGGAAATGTTTACATTTTTACTGTCCCTTCTAAAGTTTGAGGAGAGATATGTAAAGGCATTCTTCATATCATTTGAGACAATAGCAAGACAAATATATTTGCCAATGGATAACTGGACATTTTGTATGCAAATAACAGGTAGAGAACATGAAATTTATGCATCACTGTTAGATGAGATTTCTAGAAATCATGATGCAATTCTAAAAGCTATTCTGGGTGCGTAAGAGTTCGTTCCTGCAGATTACAAGCAAAGGTTTTGAAATTAACGGAAACAGCACAGATTGACCTATTTTGAATTGGTAAGGATAAAGCACAATAATTTTGACAGGTATCTTTCAGTATTTGAAGTACATATCACATATGAAGATCTCAGAGATAATTTTCTGAGAAAAATTTTGAAACTCAATACTTTTTCTAAATAGAACCCATGTGAAGACCAAAGAGTTTTAACTGCTAGACAGGCAGCAGGAGGAACGGACAATTATGAGCTGATCCTGTAAACTAAACTTTCTTTATATCACCACTATAAATTCAAGAAAGATAGAAGTTGGGAGAGTGAAGGGAAAATATGTTGTTAAGTTAAAGAAAGAACAACTGGGAATGTCTTAAGGTCCTTCCTCAGTTCAGAAAGGAAAGTTTCCTGATAAAGGACTTATGCCTGAAATATTGACTCTCCTGCTCCTCGGATGCTGCATGACCTGCTATGCTTTTCCAGCACCATACTTTTCGACTCAGAAAGGAAGGTGCTGATGAAAGAGGTGAAAATCAAAGGCCTAGAAGTTGTCATTGTGATAAAGTAGGACACCTTCGTTTAGAATGCTGTTCATTGCATAGCCAATCTATTGAACTTATTAGGATTTGAAAGAGGGAACTCAAAAGCAAAATACCACAAATCAAATTATAACTTGAACTACAACCTGGAAACTGAAGGTCAGCATGGCAAATAGTGCCGAAGAAGCAAATAAGGTACACAAGAGATCTAGCGCATTTTTGTCAAAAGGAAAGATAACCTCCACTTCTTCAAATTATGCAGCTAAACCCTTAATTATGAGACATGGGAACTGCTCAAACACTGGGACTGGAGGATTTAGTCTTACCTTCAAAGAAAGTAATGGAAGCCAGAGTGATGGTAAACAGGATTAGAGGAGAATATAACATAGTTCCATTGTATAAAGTAAGCTTGTGGTCTGGGACTGTCATGCTAGGACATGTTAAGAAATTACCAATGGATGGAGTTGACTTACACCTGGGAATGATTTGGCAGGAATGAAGGTTATAGATTCATCGATAATCACAGAAAGTTTAAATGAGGTTAAGGAGATGGAACAGTTAAAAGAACAAGTTCCAGGCATGTTTCCATCATATGTAGTTTCCGATGGAGCCTATTGATTTAACAATTCAATGTAAACATTGTACACTTTATTGGAAAAGCTAACATTATAGCTTGTATTATCAGGAATGTGATTGTGCTGAAATAATATAATAATTTGCAAAATAAATAGTAAGAATTTGTTGAAATAGTGTATAAGGAATTTTTTAAAAGTGTAGATGATTGTATTTCTTTGTATTGTATGTGTTTAGCTTTCCAGGTAATTTAAAATGGTGTTGCTTTTTCTTTAAGGGTGAAAGTATGTCAGAGTCCACATATTTTCGTTTCTAAATTGAAATAGAAGTTGGCTTGCTGTAACTGGAGCTGCAATGTCCAAAAACTCTAGGTCTCAACAGCAGCAGAGAGTGGAAAATATCCACAGCCTGCAGACAGAAAGCATCTATATGTCTATTTTCCCTGTGTGGAGAAAAAAACAGAAATAACCAAGAAAGCCTAAAAGACAAAATTTATACACGGAAATACATAAGTTAACCTCATCAACTATTAAATCTAAAGACGACCATCACTCTAAAGACAACAATGTATTATTACTGCAAAATTCAAAAGGACAGTGAGGAAAATAACTTCCAACCTCGTGATCTTCACAGTTTTGTAGTCACCTGGTTATATTCTTTTTCCATCCATAGTATCTGCATTGAATGGTTTTCTCTTGTCTGTTTATATCATAATTTTGTATGTGCGTGTGTGTGTCCCCACGTATTTGGGGCTTTGAAGAGGCATGATTTAAGTGGCAATAAATGAAAAATCATTTATTTTTACTGCTCTTGTCAAAATTGGGTTACAATAGATATAGTTATTTTCAATGTAACCAATGAAACCTGCTGTGAGTTGTTTTGGTCCTGAGTAACAATCAGTCAGACAACTTGGGTCATTTTGGTGGTCTCATCAGGATTCTATACATTTGGTGACAATTTATGGAACATGGAGCTCAATTTTTGGCACATTCTTCTGTGCCAGTAGTGTGCTTTTAAGTGATGTTTTCTGTGCTATTTCTCTTGCACAGGGGTTATTGCCACAATGATGGACAAATGTCTCCTTCAGGCAGGCAGTTGGTAAATACCTCTAAAGTTCTTCCCAGGGTTTTTTTTTATTTAAATGAGACTAAAGAATTATGAGTAGGTGGGGTCATGGCTCACACAGACCCAGGAAGGATTTTAGTTTTGTTTTTAGTTAGTGAAAAGGTTGTTTTGCTTGCTGATGAGTAAAAATCTTGAGTTCCCAGCTGCTGTAGTGAATTCTTCGGCAGAGAGGCTTCCTCTTCAAAATAAAAAGGGGCAGATTGTTTCTTTCTTTTGGATGGGAGAGAGACAGCATGTGAGAATCCTAATTGTTTTGCCCAAAAGGTGTGTTTATGGGAAAGTGCCGATACTGGAACAGTTGATGATTAGTGGTTAAGTACTATCTTCTTAAGTATTTCAATAAAGTTAAAGTTATGCCTTTTTTTTGTATTTTAACTGTGTTGGAAGAACAAAGTATGTTTTGAATAAAGCATCGTAGTGGACCAATTGAATCATATCTGGAACACAGCCCCTTACACTTGCCTTTAAATAAATATTACAGGGTTGGGTTATGTGGGGGTGGAGTGCAATGTCAGGTCCATAATACTTCCCAGTTAAGTTGCAACACCTGTAACAAGTTGTTAAATTGCTGTAATCGATATCTTGTTGCAAGTCCCACCTGCTTCAGAGGTGTTTAATTACATCTCTGAACAGGTTGATTAGAAAAATTGAAAAAAATATATATCATGTTTACTAAAGAGACTGTTCTACTTAGACCAGGGAGTAATTTCCACCCCCACCCCACCCACCCCCCCCCCCCACTTTAAACTTTACAACCTGTAGTTTCCTATAGAAGTAGAAGATGATGACAGCAACCTTCACCATGGATAGCAGTTGACACTACATAATGAGAGTGCAATGCATAGATCTTAGGAATACAAATCCAATTTGTTCAGTGAAGGATAGCACCCTCATCCCAGGGACTGATTTAGTGAACTTTTATAGTACTGTCTCCAATACATTTATTTTTTTTCTTATATGGGAAAACCAAAACTGCATATTGTAATCCAGATGTAGTCTCACCAAAACCCTGATATTATAACAAGACTTATTTATCACTGTATTCCAATCCCTTTGCAATAAAGCTGTATGTGAATTTTCTTACCTTTCACAAGCACACCGTGTCTCTTCAAATATCAGCACTTACAAGTTTCACATCCTTTTATAAATATTCTGCTTTTCCATCTTTATTATCAGAATAAATAACTTATATATTAGATTCTAGGTTGTGTATATAGTGTGTATAATTTAACACTGTAACCTTATCTGTTCAGTATACTACTAGTCATCAATGTTTGTTTATTTCATGCTTGTATAATAAGGCTTTATTGGCATTCCACTTCAAACCAGGAATTTTGTTGGATTTTTTTTACCCTTGGTTTTTTTAAGATTATGGCCTTCCAAACCAGGTCATAACAAAAATCTGGCCTATCCAGCACTTTTATAACTGGCATCATAGCAATAATTCTCGGTGCAAAGGTACACATGTGTGTCTGAAATCATAGCTTAATCAAGAATGCATCATAGCTTGAGATAGCAGCTGCTCTGTCCACGATTACAAGAAATTACAGAGAGTTCTGAATGCAACACAGTCCCTCATAAAAAAACATTCTTCCTTCCACTGACTCAGTCTACACTCCCCACTGCCTCGGGAAAGCAGCCAACATAATCAAAGACCCTGCCCACCCCAGTTATACTTTTTTTCATTCCTTTCTATTGGGCAGAAGATACAAAAGTTTGAAAACACGTACCAACAGATTTAAGAACAGCTTCTTCCCTGCTGTTGTCAGACTTATGAATAGACCTTACATATGTTAAAATTAATTGATTTTTCTCTGCACCTTCTCTGTAGTTGTAACACTACATTCTGCATTCTGTCTATTACCCTGATGTACTTATGTAAGGTATGACTTGTCTGGTTAGCACGTAATACATTACTTTTCACTGTATCTCGGTACATATGACAATAATAAATCAAATCAAATGAAACACATTGTAAAAATGGCAAACATAGACATTGGGAAATGACCAGATTGATCTCTGTTTTATGTGCAGCAAAATGAAATCATCCATCCCATTGCTCACCATGTCATCTGTGTCGTCAGAATGTGCACCTCACCATGGGGGTACTCTTGCTGCCACTTAAGTGTGGGGAGCTACACAGGTTCTTGGTTTATTGTGACAGAAGAAAGCCACTTACTTGTCCAACTAGAAGAGACTTTTATATTGAACAAGAAATAGTTTGTTGCATGTAAGCAACTACAGGTTGTTACCGGTTCCACTTATATGGTAGATATCACAATAGAACCCATGAAGAGAACCAGGATATTAGGTCTTACTCCTCAGAAATTTTAAGCTGTTCTCTTACCAAATCCAGACACATCAGTGGATGGTGCTGAGGGCACTCCTCAGTATTAACTCTTTCAGGCACTCACATCCTGATACAATAATATCCACACTGATAAACTGATTCACTCAATAATACCATTTGCTTAGAATTGTTTCAGCTCCTGTGGCAGTTCAGCACAGATTGCATTGGCAACCATCATAAATTTTATAAAACTGGTAGAATTCATGTATCAACATAAGGAGCATAACAGCACCGTTTGGCAGCGTTCTAACCATGTGGCTGAGATAATTTGTTTGGTGTGTGGATTTTGGAATGTTCTGCAGCATTAACTTGTAGGAACACCTGCAATGTTTTAGTCAAATTGAAAACAATCAAGACAGAGAATAAAAGAATGCAAGTTTTTGACCATACTTTTCTAAACATAAAGTCACAATCTCAGCTGGATCTTTTAGTCTGATCACAGAACAGAGAACAATCACTTTCACAAATTTGGAGGCAAATCAAAGTGTTGTTGTTAACCATAGCAATAGCACGGGCACAAGTCTACAAGGAAGATCATAGGCAGGTAACAGAAGCAAGGGAGATTATGCAGGATGTGGACAGCTCAGTTTGCAGAAGGTTCCTCCAAGCAACATTTTGCTTGTGATGTATATTTGTTGGTGATAGACACCAGTATCAGCAAATCCTTGCTGCAGAGGGATAAAATTCCATTTAAACTGTGCCTTGGGGGTACTTGCAGCACCAATAACCTGATGAATGAGTTGAGGTGGCCACTGATGTCATTATCCAGAAACTTGAATCATGAACAGTTTAGAAATATTTCTTCACAAAAAAGATCAGGTATTATTAGTTTTAGCTCCAGCCTAGGGAACAATGACTTGAAAAAACAAACATACGTCAGAGCTAAAAACTTATGGCACATACTGCAACCACATTGCCTGAGCTGTTCTATCAATATTGCTCATGAATACTCCATTTTTGAATTTCTAAATACATGATCAGTTTGGTTATGGTATTGGCTAATTTGTATCCATAGATAGGTCCCAAAATTTGTTACGATCCCAATGAGACCTCCAAATTGGATCAGATAGGGTAGACAGTGAAAGTCTTTTTCCTAGGATGATGACGTCAGCTTGTACGAGGGGGCATAACTACAGATTGAGGGGTAATAGATTTAAGACAGATGTCAGAGGCAGGTTCTTTACTCAGAGAGTGGTAAGGGTGTGGAATGCCCTACATGCCAATGTAGTTAACTCTGCCACATTAGCAAGATTTAAACAATCCTTGGATAAGCACATGGATGATGATGGACTCGTGCAGGGAGACGAGCTGAGAATAGTTCACAGGTCAGTGCAACATCAAGGGCCGAAGGGCCAGTTCTGCGCTGTATTGTTCTATGTTCTATGTTCTAACTCGGTTAGGGACCAACTGTTTTTTTTGTTAAAATAGACAAAACTTGAAATCTCAGTTTAAAAGAAGAAAACTACAGGATTGTATGGTTTTAAGAAATGAGAAATTTTACGATGCCATAAGTCAGCAAAGCAAACAGTCACCACTATCTCATTGTATTTTTAACAGACAGAACGGGGTAAAGACAAATTACCGACAAGCTATGATTGCAGCCTACAAACTGTACATTATGTAGCAGACACAAGGATAGAAGTCCTGAATTTTCTGCAGTAATTCATTCAGAAAATTACTTAAAGCTCTGCCTTCCCCCACAAGGAATTTTACGTCTGTTCCTTCGAAGAACTAGTCTGATTCCCAGCTGAACGCCACTCTGCTCCACCACAGGTACAAACTGAACTCCAATAGCCATGTTATTCCATGTTGCTTATAAATCTGTTGCTAGCTCCAGCCTTCTTGGTCTTTCTGTCCAGCCCCTAAGACCAGGCTACACTCCAGCATCTAAACACAGACAAGGGTTCAACTTTTCAGCCATGGGACTGCCAACAATAGTTTCTGGGCTTCTTTGAGTTTTCCCAGCAGCACAGTGCTGACAAAAGCACTTCAATTGGATGGAGATGGTTCTCCTTTCTGACAAAAAAATACAAAGAATGGCAGATGCTGGAAAACAGAAACAAAAACATAAATTGCTGGAAAAAGTCAGCAGTCTGTGGAGAGAAGTTAGCTCAGTTTTGAGTCCAGTTCTGAAGAAGGGTCACTCAACTCAAAATGTTAACTCTGCTTTCTCTCCACTCATGCTGCCAGCCCTGCTGAGTTTCTCCAGTAATTTATGTTTTGCTTCCTTCCTGTCTGCTCCCTATGAACTACAAACAGCCCCTATGGCAACATAGTATCTGATGGTATGATAGTACTACAAACCTCCTCAATGAGAGTTACTACAAAGTCTGAGCATCCAAATTAGAGACTAACTCCATCAATAAGACATAATGTTTTTACCTCCCACAAATGTCTTCAATTCCATCTAACACTTTCCCATCTTCAACGTGTATTTGATTGGGGAGAGCAGGTCAATGTAACACTTTCTGTTGGAACTGACCTCCTGATGCTAAAATGTAGTAGCAAAATACAGTACACATTTCCAAGGGGAATCATGTTGTAGGAAAAGGGTTTGTGTGCATGTATGTAATGGATGATAGTCACAGGAATAGCACGCCAATGATGGCATATGGTCAGACATAATGTTTTTGAATACATTCAAGTGTATTCCATCATAACCTATTACACTAACCAAATTAAACAATCAGCCCCCTCCACCAGCTCTAATGCTTTTAAAAGTATTGACAACTACTTACAGACTCATAGCTGAATGATTTCTTTGGTACAATTGCATTTAATTTTGGAGCCTTTCTGTCTAATGTTTGAATACTCAGGATGTAGGCTGGCTGTTGCTAAAGACTCCGTTGATTTACAACTTTAGGCTGACACAGAGCTGCAATCTCAGGCAACAAGGACATTATTACCAAAGGGAAACACGTCCCTTCATTTTTTATGTGTCTAGCTCTTTCTATGCTCCTTCTGGAGATACAAGTGGCATAATTAGTACAATGAGGAAGCTTGCTGAGGCTCTGTACACAACACAGATAGTTTCATTTCACTCCCTCTTTCCAGCGGCAAGCAGGTGGAACAAACACAAACATTTTATAGACTGCAGGCTTCCCTATGGGTACAGGGTTCCATTGACTGCACGCATTCTCTGCTTTGCCCACAGCTCATCAGAACTCAGCCTTTCTCACAAGGGGATTGCATTCCTTCAATGTGCAGGTGGTGCACAACCAATGGATGGTAACTGAATGCCAATTACTCTGGCAGCAGTAAGATACCTTCACTTGCCATCTGTTCTCTGTGGCACCTGTCTTTGACCCAGCATGGCAAATCAAAGGATGGCTACGGTTTATCCCATAAATTCTGTACGGAGGCCATGCAAGCTGTACAGGAGACTCACACTGAGACCTATTCTGACACAGCATCAGCATCCTCAAACAATGCTTTTAACTGCCCAAACCATTCCAGAGAGTCTGGCAGTAACTCAGATGAGCAGATATCAAGACTTTTGACATCATAATCATGCCACATTCAGGATACAGCCTTTGTCACCATTTATTAGGTGAGAAACGGAGGAGAAGGAGCACAAGGAAGGAAGAACTGACGGAATCGAGGAAGCTGTGATGTAGGCCATACATGATCAAATAATTCACATGTGAATCAAATAACTTCAGTCATATTTCTCCATTCACCATCAATCCTGCATTCCTTCCCTTTCCTCTATCATTGATTTTTATATTGTCCTCTTTATAACAACATAAAATAAAAACAGCAGAAATGCACACTCTCATTCAATTTTCTCAAATCAATTTTGACCCAATATGTACTAAAAGAAACCAATTATTCTTATAGATTGCCTACTCTTGAGTTTTCCCATGTATCCCTTCAAATGTATTGAATGTAATTGTTATGCTGGAAAAAAGCTTCACAGTTTATACCACACCATAATGCTACAATTGAAGTGCGTCAGTTTCGACTTAAATTCAAATGGGCAGCTTTAGGTGTCCAGCTCACAGCAAAACTTTATGAATTTCCTATACATTCCTCAGCTTTCTCTTCCTGACCTTCAGGATCATAATCTCTGGAAGGGTCTTCTCACTCACTTTCCATAGCCATGAGCTATGTTCTGTTACATATTGATCAATCAGTAGAGAGTTTCAGAGAAATCTTACAACGTCACAGCTGCGTAGTCCTTGACTGGCATGAGGCCACAGGTCTAGAGAGGTCCCAGCAACAGTCTTTGGCCTCAATGAGAGCAAAAGGCTGAGAATGTTCCATCACTGTCAAACCAGTGCCATTAATACAATGGAGAGAGCTCCCGAGCAGCAGACAAAAGTAAACCAATCCCATGAGAGCCAGCTTAAGTATGTAAAGTGTTATTGATTGTGACAGCAGCGTTGTGCAGCAGTTGAAGATGTCACAATGCAGCTGCCACATTGTATCAAGTTTCGCGTATGGCTGCTTTTTCATGATCTAATCTTTGAATTTTGGAAATTGAGCACAGAGATAAGATTAATGAAAATCTGTCTCTCTCTTTGATGCGATATGATGAGGTTATTGGTTAGTTTTCAATTCAAATGGCATAGCAGTTAAACTGCACATTTTAAAAGTCATTTTAAAATAATGATTTATGCTAATTAAAGATATGCTTGTTTTTTTTATTCAAAACTATGCCATGTTAGTCAGTAGAAAGTACTCATCTCAAAGTACTGTGACACCTCATGGAGACAGCAAATTGAAGCATTTATTGGGATTTCAAAAATTTTTAAATTATCTGACTTGGCAATGCTAAATGCATCTACTGGAGTACTGACATCTCTCACATTGATGAGCAAGACAATGCACTTCAAGAAATATTAAAAAAACATGAATTGCTAGACTCAAGTTCTTAGCTTAGTCTAATCTCCAACCAGCTCAAGCATAAAGGATTTTTTTTCTCGATGTGACACACAAACTTTGAAAGGGAGTGGGATCCAGTAGACTGGGCTGTTAAATATATTCAATGTTGAAATACAAAGATTTTTAATCACTAAGGGAATCAAGGGGTATGGAGAAAGGTAAGAAAGGGGAGTTGACGATTATCAGATCAGCCACGATCACAGTGAATAGCACAGCAGACTCAATGGATCAAATGGTCTACTTCTACTCAAATATCTTATGGTCTGATGATAGTAACAGAGCAAAGGGCAGAGAGGGCAAAGTGTTTATCCAAGATGTTCATAGAATTTTGCAAATGCAGAATGTTCTGGACCAATGAGAAAGGGGGTATTATTAAAAGCAGTTCTGGGGATTGAGGTCTTCGAATGTCTACAGGCTAACATTCAGTAGACAGTGTTCGTTGTATCATTTGGATTAGATCATCCATGGAAAGTGAAAAGAAACAATCTAAGGTGCTTCTTGTCTCAAAATCTAAGGGGAGTAGTCGTCAGTCAAGTCTAGGGAAACTGTCCCATGACAGTCAGTCAAGGGCCACAGTCAATCCTGCAGGTACAAGCCTACTATTCTCCTGACTGGTTGTACGTCAGTTGAAGAACTGTATCAGTCGGAGCTGTCATAGAGTCATAGAGATGTACAGCATGGAAACAGACCCTTTGGTCCAACTCATCCATGCCAACCAAATATCCTAAATTAATAGAGTCCCATTTGCCAGCATTTGACCCATATCCCTCTAAACCCATCCTATTCATAAACCCATCCAGATGCCTTTTAAATGTTGTAATTGTACCAGCTTCCACCACTTCCTCTGGCAGTGCATCCCATACACGCACCACCCTCTGCATGAGAAAGTAACCCCTTATGTCCCTTTTAAATCTTTCCCATCTGACCCTCAACCTATGCTCTCTAGTTCTGAACTCCCCACCCCAGGGAAAAGACCTTGTTCATTTACCCTACATGCCCCTTATGATTTTATAAACCTCTATAAGGTCACCCTTCAGTCTCCAACACTCCAGGGAAAACAGCCCCAGGCTATTCAGCCTCTCCCAATAGCTCAAATCCTCCAACCCTGGCAACATCCTTGTAAATCTTTTCTGAACCGTTTCAACTTGCACAACATCCTTCCGATAGGAAGGAGACCAGAATTGCACACAATATTCCAAAAGTGGCCTAACCGCATTCTATACAGCTGCAACATGTCGATCCATGTCGGTCAGGGACATAGACCAAAATCAGTCAGTCAGTTTTGGAAGTCTGTTCAATGAAAGTGAAGAAAATTGGAGGAAGGCTAATTTTAACGGTATTAGGCAAGAACTTTCAAAAGCTGATTGGTGGCAGATGTTCACAGGTAAAGGGACGGCTGGGAAATGGGAAGCCTTCAGAAACAAGAGCCCAGAGACAGTATATTCCTGTTAGGGTGAAAGGAAAGGTTTGTAGGTATAGGCAATGCTGGATGACTAGAGACATTGAAGGTTTAGTTACGAAAAAGAAGGAAGCATTTTTCAGGTATAGACAGGATAGATCGAATGAATCCTTGGAAGAGTATAAAGGCAGCAGGAGTACACTTAAGAGGGAAATCAGGAGAGCAAAAAGGGGACATGAGATAAGCTTTGGCAAATAGAGTTAAGGAGAATCCAAAGAGTTTTTAGAAATACACTAAGGACAGAAGGGAGTAAATAGGGCCCCTCAAAGATCAGCAAGGCAGCCTTTGAGTGGAGCCACAGGAGATAGGGGAGATACTAAATGAGTATTTTGCATCAGTGTTTACTCTGGAGAAGGACATGGAAGATATAGGGAAATAGATGGTGACATCTTGGAAAATGTCCATATTACAGAGGAGGAAGAGCTGGATTTCTTGAAGCGCATAAAAGTGGATAAATCCCCAGGACCTGATCAGGTGTACCCTAGAACTCTATGAGAAGCTAGGGAAGTGATTGCTGGGCTCCTCACTGAAATATTTGTATCATCATTAGTCAGAGCTGAGATTCCAGAAGACTGGAGGTTGGCTAACGTGGTGCCACTATTTAAGAAGGGTAGTAAGGACAAGCCAGGGAACTATAGACCAGTGAGCCTGACATCGGTGGTGGGCAACTTGTTGGAGGGAATCCTGAAGGACAGGATGTACATATATTTGGAAAGGCAAAAACTGATTAGGGATAGTTAGCATGGCTTTGTGCGTAGGAAATCATGTCTCACAAGTTTGAGTTTTTTTTAAGAAGTAACAAAGAGGATTGATGAGGGTAAAGTAGTAGATGTAATCTATATGGACTTCAGTAAGGCATTCGACAAGGTTCCCCATGGGAGACTGGTTAGCAAGGTTAGATCTCATGGAACAAAGGCAGAACTAGCCATTTGGATATTGAACTGGTTCAAAAGGTAGAAGACAGAGGGTGGTGGTGGAGGGTTGTTTTTCAGATTGGAGGCCTGTGACCAGTGGAGTACAACAAGGATTGTTGATGGGTCCACTACTTTTCATCATTTACATAAATGATTTGGATGCGAGCATAAGAAGTATAATTAGTAAGCTTGCAGATAACATCAAAATTGGTGGTGTAGTGGACAGCGAAGAAGGTTTCCTCAGATTACAACAGGATCTTGATCAGATGAGCCAATAGGCTAAAGAGTGGAAGATGGAGTTTAGTTTAGATAGATGCAAGGTACTGCATTTTGGGAAAGCAAATCTTAGCAGGATTTACACACTTAACAATAAGGTCTTAGGGATTGTTGCTGAACATAGAGATCTTATATTGCAGGTTCATAGCTCCTTGAAAGTAGAGTTGCAGTTAGATAGGATAGTGAAGAAGGTGTTTGGTGTGTTTTCCTTTTTTGGTCAGAGTATTGAGTGCAGGAGTTGGGAGGTCATGTTGCGGCTGTACAGGACATTGGTTAGGCCACTTTTGGAATATTGTGTGCAATTCTGGTCTCCTTCCTACCGGAAAGATGTTGTGAAACTTGAAAGGGTTCATAAAAGATTTACAAGGATGTTCCCAGGGTTGGAGGATTTGAGCTATTGGGAGACGTTGAATAGGATAGGGCTGTTTTCCCTGAAGCATCAGTGGTTAAGGAGTGACCTTATACAGGGTTGAAAAATCATGAGGGGCATGGATAGGATAAATAGACAAAATATTTTCCGTGGGTGGGGGATTCCAGAACTAGACAATATAGGTTTAGGGTGAGAGGGGATAGATATAAAAGAGAACTCAGGGGCAACGTTTTCACACAGAGGGTGATACGTGTATGGAATGAACTGCCAGAGGACGTGGTGGAGGCTGGTACAATTGCAACATTTAAGAGGCATTTGGATGGGTATATGAAGAGGAAGGGTTTGGAGGGATAAAGGCCGGGTAATGGCAAGTGGAACTAGCTTAGGTTAGGATATCTGGTGGGCATGGAAGAGTAGGACCAAAGGGTCTGTTTCCATGCTGAACATCACTATTATACTATCAGGGCAACTGTGGCAAATTGAGGAAGTTAATTTTGGGAATTCGAAGCAGCATGCTGGAATGTAGGGAGAGTTATATTTGATGAGGTCAGTCCAAAATAAGAGTGGAAGACAACAGTGCATTGCACACACACGTCACTGCAAGAGATGTGGGGGTGGGGGAGTTTCAATCAATGGTCACCATCACCCTGGCCTTATGTGGGCAGGACAATGCACCCTGATGGCTGCCATGACTGAGGTGTCGACCTAGAGCTCAATGATAATGGTAAGAGATGAAGACTTCAATGAAAGAGTTGGGGGTGTGGGGTAACTCAAACTGTGGGGGTCAACAGGGAGTTCAAGAAAGAATTTCCAGCTGTGCTACTTTCCATCTTCAACTGATTGCAAATGTGCAATGTGAATCAAGCACCTGCTTTGGTGCAGTAAGGTTTCTTTTCCTGTCGGAGGACAGATTTTACCTGTGAGTGATAGGAAGCCCTTCAGCAGACAATTACATTAACCATGCACTCACACAGTACAGGTTGAGGAGATCAATAATCATAGTGTTGTGCATGTGAAACAGAAACATGACAAACTATGTGGAATACAAATCCTAGTAATGCACAACTGTGACTATGTCATTGGTCAGTACAGATGAATCATAGTTATGTCTGTGAAGCATAGGTAAATACAGTTGACCTAAGAAGTGTGATCACAATTAACAAACACAATCCATAGTCTCAAAGGCTGTCCAAAGTCATGGAGATGATTTCTTCTCACGAACATATGACACAAACATGCGAACAAGGAACAAGAGTCAATCACTTGGTCCTTCGAGACTACTCTGCCATTCAATAAGACCATGGCTGGTCTGATTTTAACTTCAACTTTACAGTCTTGCATACTTTTGATAATCTTTTTTCCCCGTGAGAATGAAAAATTCTACCTACCTCTGCCTTAAGACTACTCAAAGATTCTGCATCCACCGCCTTTTCAGGAAGGGAATTCCAAATACTCTCAACCACATGAGAGAAAAAAAATTCCCATTTTCTGACTTTGATGGTCAACCCTTTATTTTTAAACTATGACCCTTAGTTTTAGATTCTCCCACAAGCGAAAACATGCCATTGACATCCAAGTTCCTTCAGGATCTTACATATCCTAACAAAGTCATTCCCTGACTTTTCTAAACTCGATAGGTTATATGACAAGCCTGTCCAGTCTTCCTTATAAGGCAATAAGGACACTCATTCCAGGTATTATTCTAACAAACTTTTCCTGAATTGCTTCTAATGCATTAGAATCCTTCTGTAAGTATAGAGACTAGTACTGTACACATTTTAGTTCATCTTGATCTAAGAATATGTGACAACATGTTCTTATATGCAATGTTGACTTTCTTGGGTGGTGTGGAGTAATGGGAGTAGAGGGACAAGGTGTAAGTAATCCTACTACACATATAATCTCCTACTGAATTGGTTGCAGTCTTGCTTATGCAAGATCCACTAAATCAAAATGCATGTAGAGGCCTTCTTTGGCCAGCTTTGCCAAAGTCCTCCATGTCCCACTATATCAAGGAGTATGTTGAACCATCAATTGAGTCTGATGTGAATTCTGGGTGACTAGATTATGAAGAATTGTTTTGAATATTTCCCTCACTGATTCATTGGAACTGTGATCAATGGATCCAGTCACTTCAAAGGTCAGCACTCCTTGGTCATTAGAACAGTCAATTGGACACACAGTGATGTAAAGTAGCATTACATTTACGAATTTTTTAACCAATGAAGCATCACCTGTGGCAGTTGTGTGCTCTTAGAATTTTCCTTTTATATTTCCCTCCCACTACATGTACTATGAAGGCTATTCACAGCTGACAGCCCTTGACATGGTACACAGCTGAGTTTTACATCACTTCAGCAGTGATAGAAATCCCAGACGTTCTCAGCAGTGGTAATACTCCCAGCACCGGTGATTACAATATAACATGAGAGCTGCTCTGTCGATGTGTGCTGCATATATAATGAGGTGAGCAGCAGAGAATTACATGAGGTAACTCACTAGACCTCATGGATAGAAACCCTCTATCAAACTCCTTAAAATCTGTACTAAGCCAATTCAGCCCATGGAGACAATCCCTCCCATTGTGCTCTTCCTTGGTCATGACTGCTGGGCTAGAAGCAAGGCTCCTCTATCAAAACAGGGATTCCACTGGGAAAATCACTCTTCGATGCCATTTTAGTTACTTTAATTGCTTTCCTAGCTCAGTCAATGGGGTTCCTGACCTCTCCACTATGTCACCCTCAAAACTAAACAATAAGACATGGGAACACTTCAAGGTTTCTGACAACTGCATCTTACTTTCCAATTTTCCCGATGTCCACCACCCCGACTCAGGGTTAAGCTATGAAGAGAGGTTAAGCAAATTAGGGTTGCAATCGCTGAAAGAAGGACTTAATTAAAAGATACTTTAAGAAAAGCAGATAAGGTAGATAGGGAGAAACTGTTGCTAACTGATTAGGGAATATCATGACTTGGCGACATAGATCTGGTTCTAATTTATCAATATTCAGAAATTAGGAAATACTTCTTTACGCAAAAGAAGTATTAATTTGGAGCTATCTTCTATGAATGAAAATTGCTGCTGGATAAATCGAAAACTTTTAAAATAGAGTTTGACAGATCATTATTCATCAAAGTTATGAGAAATATGGGGAAATGTCAAGCATAAGGACTTAGGCCACAAATCAGCTACAATTTTATTGAATGTTTAAACAGAGTAGAAGGACTAACTAGCCTTCTCCTGTTCTTGTGAACAAAAGAGCATTGGCACTGACATTACTGCATAATAATGATGCGAAAACTGAAAGAATAAAAAAAGCAAACCTCAGAGTAGATTTGCAATATACTTCAAGGTATATTGAATTTCCTCAGCTGGTTTACCATTTGGATAAGATTGGCTCCTCTAACAATAGTACTAGGACAATTCAATCCTATATTTTAACTTATATAGTATTGAATTGTCCTAATACCATTGTCACAGGAGCTAAATCGTATCCAGATGGTAAACCAGCTGAGGAAATTCAATTTCACTGGCTGAATTTAGATTATACTGCAGACATTAACCAATTGCCCTCCTGCTTCATGAAATAGTTGCTACAAAATAATTTTCAAGTGCACATTGCCAGGTCTTCACCAACTGCCTGAGACGTTCACTACCAACTCTAACAACTAAGCTGCCTGGTGATTCCTTTTGTTCTTCAGCTGGAAACTGTTTTGCCAAGTGGGATGCTTAGCAAAGTCAAGAGTTCACATCGATGTCCTTTGAGAGTGGAACACCACATCCCATTTTGTAGAAGCATTAAGTTGTGATCCTGCTGCAAACATACAAGCATTTGTCCCAACTGATCAAGACCATCTGTACGATTTACAATATGACAGACTGTATCTATTCTATGTTCCATGAGATGCTTTATGGTATGTGAATAGCCACTGGGAGTTCTTGATTAGATTAGATTAGATTACTTACAGTGTGGAAACAGGCCCTTCGGCCCAACAAGTCCACACCACCCCGCCGAAGCGCAACCCACCCATACCCCTACATCTACCCCTTACCTAACACGGGCAATTTAGTATGGCCAATTCACCTGACCTGCACATCTTTGGAGTGTGGGAGGAAACCGGAGCACCCGGAGGAAACCCACACAGACACGGGGAGAATGTGCAAACTCCACACAGAGAGTCGCCTGAGGCGGGAATTGAACCCAGGTCTCTGTCGCTGTGAGGCAGCAGTGCTAACCACTGTGCCACCGTGCCGCCTTCTTGGAGGCATCTCAATTTCCTTTGTTTTCTCAATGTCACACCCATTTTTTTCTGGAGGTCAGGCATGCCTCACTCCAGCTGCATGCCTACTGCCACAGAGGTCATGTTCCTCATTTTAAATGGAGGCTGAAAACTACACTTCTTTCCAAACACTGCTTTCATCTGGTGGTGGGATTTTAGTTATCAAGCATACTTGTAAATCCATTTGAGATTGTGTGAAGAAATCAGTGAGCCTGGAGGAGCATGGATCAATCAGAACAGTAAATGTAAAATGTTTCCATGCCTTTAAGCATTGTTATTAAGTGCTGTATTGTAATGCAGAATTTTTTTAATGCAGTAATTCATCATAGCAATCTATCCTGCAAAGGTAAGGTTCCTATTAATCAGCACTCTATAATTGTTCACATTCATTACAGTTCATTTCCAACAGAGAAAGAACATATGCAATGAAAAATGTTATAAATTGTCTTGTCAATTTGTATTGTCATCTTCTCTACTGTGAATTTAAATAGCACTGATTGACATGAGAAAACCTGGTCTTGTCACAAATAAAGATCTAACCACCTTACACTGATTGATAGAAACTCTGTATTTTCACTGACACGAGCACCTTTCTTCCCCTTCCCAGTGAGAAACCTGTTGGTTGGAGAGCTGTGGCCATGAAGAATACTTGGCTGAACTTCAAGTGTTAATAGACCCCTATACATGTTCTATTCATCTGCAAATGACTGGCACTTTCATACTATTGTAATAGCAATTTGCCCCTTTGATGTAGTTGACACAAGCTAAAAAGATTATACGGGGGGGGGGGGGGAGTTTGAATCTGAGTGGGATGCTGTCAGTGTGGATGTGTTGGGTTGAATGGCCTGTTTCCATACTGTAGGGATTCTCTGATTCAGTAACAGAGGGAGATGATCGGATGGATGAAGGCTTTCTTTGCAGAAGGTAACATAGACGTAAATTTAAAAGTAATGCTAAAGATACTGGAGATCTGAAATAAAAGCAGAAAGGTCTAGAGAAACTCAGCAAATCTGACAGCATCTGCTGTGAGAGAAACAAGGTTAACACGGAGTCCAGTATGATTCTCCTTCAGAATTGAAGGGAGCTGGCAAAGCGATGCTGTAGAAAAAGGAAGAGTAGGAGCAAATGGAACAGATAGTAAAAGATGCCAAGATGGTAAAGTGAGTGCTAACAGTATTACAGGAGGGATATTTATAGTGTTAAATTCTGAGCTGTTAGCAGCTTCACATCACAACCAAACTACAGAGAAGTAGCCCTAGCTCTTCTTCCTCTTACCAATGGCCCTCTTGTCCAGAAAATGCCTGATCCTTGCAGAAATGTAGACCAGGATACAACCAGGAATTTCCTGGTCCAAAGGTTCATATTATTATTGTTGTTGATGATGATGCAGTCCCATTTTCTGATGAAGTCACTGAGATGTCAGTATCTGAACTACAGCAGTCTCAGAATGTAACTAATATGGAACTGTTCTCACTACCTACATGAAGAGAAATTTCTATGCTAGAAGTAGAGAAGTTGTCATTCTGAAGTATTTCTGAGGGCGAGGACATGTTCTTAATCTATTTGTCCATTAGATTCATCCTTGGATCAGAGTACAAAGCAGAATGACAGGAGAGTGAGATTCTCACTCATTGGTTTCATTTTTCAAAGGGATTCATTCTAGTCCAAGAATGCTTCATCTCGAATCAGATTTCCCATGATTGGACTTAATTGCTAATACATTTAGCTCTCGGCAAGTGTTACAGTCCAGGAACTTGTTGCCATAAGATGTTGTCACCCATGGAGGCCAGACAGACAAACAGAGAGAAAGAGAAAGACAGACAGACAAAGAAAAATATGAATGAGGTATATAAACAATGGGATTATGGACAACAGGCCAGGACAGAAGAGAAGCTGAATGAATAATAATGTGAGCTGAGGGCAGCAAAGAATGAATAGTTTGCCCTGAAAGTAAACCATGTAATGTGATAATAGGCCTGACAGTGGGTTAGAATGGGTTGGCTGGGCCATGTATCCATCTATCCACTCACCTCTCCCTTTCCCAACCCCTCCTCCAACCTCATCATCAGTATAAATACCACTTTTTCTCACTGCTGTCAGTTCTGATGCAAGTCACTAGGCTTGAAACATTAACTCTGCTTTCTTCCCACATATGCTGCCAGACCTGGTGAGTTTTGCTACCAATTTCTGTTTTTTTGCTTTAGATCTCCAGAGTCCGGAGTTCTTTGTTTTAATTTAGTGCTTTGGTGTGATTTGGATAGGTTAAGTGGTAAATACATGGCAATTGGAGTATAATGTAGATGACTGTGAGGTTATCCACTTTGTTGGCAAAAAACAGGCAAATAGCTATCAGAGTCTGAATTATCTGAACGGTGATAAATTAGAAAATGGGGATAGTTGCAACAAGGTTTCCTTGTATACCAGTCAGTGAAGATAAGCATCTAAGTGCAGCAGACGGTGAAGTAGGCAAATGGTACATTGGCCATCCAAGCGAGAGAATTCAAATACAGAGCAGGAATGTCTTGTACAATTGTACATGGCCTTCGTGAGACCACACCAGGAATATTGCGTGCAGTTTTGGACTCCATATCTGAGGGGGGATGTTCTGGCTATTGATGAAATGCAGTGAAGATTTACCAGGCTCATTCCTGGAATAGCAGGACAGTCATTCAGGGAGAAACTACTTTTGTTACAACTATATTCACTGAAGTTTTACAAGAATTAGTGGAGATCTAATACAAACCTAGACAATTCTAACAGAACTAGACAAGAGAGATTCAGAAATAATGTTCTCAATGACTGGAGAGCCCAGAATCAAGGGTCACTGTTGTAAGATGTTGGGCAGACTTTTAGGATAGACATGAAGAGATATTTCTTCACCCAGTGAATGGTGAACCAGTTGAATTCTCTGCCATACAAAGCAGTTGAGGCCAAAATATTGAATGCTTTCAAGAAGGAGATAAATATAGTTCTTAGGGCTAAAGGAAATCAGGACATGGGGAGAAAGCAGGAACAAGATACTGAATGGGATGATCAATCATTACTATATGGAATGGTGAGGCAGATTGAAGGGCTGAATGGCCTACTCCTGCTCCTGTGCTGTACGTTTCAATGCTTATGTTTCAAAGAGTAGAAAGACAGTAGTGGTAGACAATTCAATAATTAGGGAAACAAACAAGATGTTTTTGTGGCTGTAGTCATGACACCAGGATGATCCGTTGCTGCCTTGCAGCCTGGTAAAGGATGTCACACAGCAGATGAGATTAGATTCCCTACAGTGTGGAAACAGGCTCTTCGGCCCAACAAAGCCACACTGACTCACCGAAGAGTAACCCACCCAAACCCATTTCCCTCTGATTAATGCACCTAACACAATGGGGAATTTAGCATGACTAATTCACTTGCCCTGTACATCTTTGGACTGTGGGAGGAAACCGGAGCACCCGGACAAAACCCACGCAGACACGGAGAGAATGTGCAAACTCCACACAGATGGTCACCTGAGGTGGGAATCAAACCTGCGTCCCTGGCACTGTGAGGCAACAGTGCTAACCACTGGGCCACCATGCCACCCTAAATGCAGGATATTATTTTGGGGAAGGGTGAAAAGTCAGTGACTGCAGTTGACATTAACATCAATAACAAAGATTGAAAGAAGGGTGAGATCCTGAAAATAGAATTTCAGAAGCTGGACAAAAGAATGAAGTAGAAGAGAATTTCCAATCATAAGAACAAGATGCATCTTTATTGGTCAGAGTATTGAGTACAGGAGTTGGGAGGTCATGTTGCGGCTGTACAGGACATTGGTTAGGCCACTTTTGGAATATTACGTGCAATTCTGGTCTTCTTCCAATCGGAGGGATATTGTGAAACATTAAAGGGTTCAGAAAAGATTTACAAGAATGTTGCCATGGTTGGAGGATTTGAGCCAGAGGGAGAAGTTGAATAAGCTAAGGCTGTTTTCCCTGGAGTGCTGGAGGCTGAGGGGTGACTTTATAGAGGTTTATAAAATCATAAGGGGCACAGATTGGGAAAATGGACAAGGTCTTTTCCCTGGGGTCGACAAGTCCAGAACTAGAAGGCATAGGTTTAGGGTGAGAGAGGAACGATATAAAAGAGACCTAAGGGACAACTTTTTCACACAGAGGGTGTATGGAATGAGCTGCCAGAAGAAGTGGTGGAGGCTGGTACAATTGCAACATTTAAAAGGCATATGAATAGGAAGGGTTTGGAGGGATATGGGCCGGGTGTTGGCAGATGGGACTAGATTGGGTTGGGATAGCTGGTCAGCATGGACGAGTTGAACCGAAGGGTCTGTTTCCACACTGTACATCTCTATGACTCTATGTGCTATCTGTTTGGATGGAGCTGAGAAGCAGTAAGGACAGCAAACAATTCAGGAAATTAGGAGACACATGTAAAAAGAGGAAGTTAATGTGTACCATATGCTGTGGAACAAGAATTCCTGTAATGTGTTCAAGAAAGTTTTCTGGAGCTGTATGCTAGGAACCAATCAGGGCACAGGCTATTTTAGATCCAGTATTATGAAATGAGAAAAGGCAATTCATAATCTTGCTGTAAAAGAACCTTGAGGAGATAATGGCCATAGAATGATTGAATTATATCTTTTTCAAACGTAATGGAAAATTTTATCCAAAACTAATAATTTTGTTTTATTTATGACTAAAGTATAGGGAGGAAGCTGGATGTGCTGGACTGAAAAAATACATTAAAAAGTGATATTAATAATTTAGGAGAGAGAAATGTGAATTGGTAATAGTAACTTTTTAAAAAATACACATGGGGTGATAGATAGAGAGCTATGGGTTGATGTACGTGTTTGTCGGACCAAAGAAAAGATGATGTAAGCATATTAAAGTGGACAGAAGGACAAACAGGGACAATGAAGAGACATGGTGTTTAACATAAGGCCTTAGCTGTACTAAGCTTTAAATAAATTGTTAAAGAAAACCTTACTACAGACATGTCCAAATCACTCAAGTGAAAGAAATCTGAAACTCACACAAGAACGAGGACACCAAACCCAAAATAAAACCCAATACAATCCTTTGCCAAAAGATTACTGCAAAATAGCCACATCTTTGGGGTTTTACACTTGGTATATTGCAGAGATGCTGACTAAGAACTAGCCTCTTCATCTGGGATGGTGCTGCATTAATCTTGCAATTTTTATGCATAATGTGGAATTGAAAGCGGTTCTTCATGTTGTAAGAGCTTTTTTGTGTCATTTGATTTTTTTTCCCCACAGATAATCTCAAAGGAACTGGAGATTACAAGCAATGTGCAGCACTTAACTCTCAGGACAGAGTTGCCATAGAAACAGAGCTGAACTCGTTAGCTGAGACTGTACAATCCAGTCATCTCTCTTCTGTTGATGATAGTCTTTTCTGACTATTTATAATTTACTATACTTACAACATCAGTGATGTCGCATACCATGGTTTTATTCTGGCAAACCTTAGCCTGACTTAAAAAACACAACTTCGGGATATTTGTTTCTATTAGTCAATCTCTCATCACAAGAAACTCATCCTACATATTTCCTATTTCTCTGTCCATGTCACTGTTTAACATTCTCCTGCTGATTGTGGGCGAGTTTTCGTAGTCAGTCAAATAGTTTCACATTGTTTCCTTCTTTGCTGCAGAAAGGCAGGAATTCTCTGGTTTGAAGTTTCACTTGAATACATGTTAAGACACAGGGACTCAGTGAATGTAACAGATGTTAGGTGTAAAGTTTTACATCTCGATCCTATTCCAATGCTCTGTCAAGCCCCAGTTCACAATGTTTGAAATTCTATCTGCAGCAAGCCATTGGCGTTAGTGGTAATGAGTTTCACTTATCATTGGATAGATGTTCTTTTCAGTGTGAACTCTGTACAAACTGATATTGATTATAAAGTCAATGGATGCTGTGCACTGCGTAATGGTCATTAACAACTGAAACTAAATAAGTAGCAATGTTGAATTGCTTAAGTTCTCTGTTCCCATCAATGACTAATACCAGATATTAATTCAGTGCATGAATCAATAAGAAAGTCCCTGTGGTGTTGTTATCATGACATTCTGGTAAGTTCCAAGTTAATGACCTGTTAGATGCCCTTTTCCATAGACGATGCAGGGTGGATGGGATAACCACAGTAAGAACTTCTAATTAAAGAAACATATTTCAGAGAAGCTCACCAGAACATGGACCTTTTGGGCTGAAGCACCCACAAGCATAGTGAGACCTGGGAAGGTTGTCCCCCCATCCTGACCTGGAGGTCCATTTGAGAAAAGTGTGTAACTAGAGATCTTAGGCTCTCCTAAGATCAAGCAGAAGTAGAGAGCATCTTCTTCAGCCAAGCAGCTTGGAAGTAGTTCAGGACATAAGCAGCATCAATGTAACCCTCTAATCTAGAGACAGTGAGCCACGAGAATGCAGCAAATCAGGAGGGTGGGAAAGGTAAATCATGTGATGCTTTTGGGAGCCAAGCAGCACAGGCTGACCTTTTCTGTATTCTGCTGTACAGCACTACACTGAACAACTCCACTCAACTCCAAACTAACATTCACACACATTTCCTCAGCCTATTTCCGCCTCACAATCACAACATCATCACAAGCTGCAACAGATGTTCTCATCTCTCTGCTTACCATCCTTTCCAAAGAGATCATTGTATTGTACCGTGATGCCCCAGGTACCATAATTTTCGAAGAGTTAGTGCAGGTTACAGGATTGAGTGAATACCCACCCACCTCCATTCCACCCTATGATAGGCACCATATCAATCATTGCCAATGCCAACAAGTACATTGGGAAGGCAGAACAGTTTCATGGGGATGAAGGTATCAGTGATGATCTGCTGTGAGGGTCTGAATCTCATAGCAATGATGCTCATTCATCTGAACACCTGGTCCATTGCTGAGAGAACATTCGTTGGCTCCTTCCATCACATGTCTTTGCATCACATCTCTCTGCCTTATCAGGGGATCATGTGGTTGTGTAGAAAGCATTTAGTGGATCTGGAACATGTTGTAACAGGAAGTCACTTGCCCTAGACGCTTCAGCAGGGAGAGACAGTGGAGCTAAACAAACTGAGACATTCCTATTCTATTCAATTCTATTCTGACAGAAGGGTAGTACAGTCGAAGGTGGGTCAGGTGAAGTGTCCTCCAGACATTTGGTGCCAAACAGTAATAACACTTTCTGACAGAAGGAGTCACAGAATCATAGAGCTGTACAGCATGGAAACAGACCCTTTTGGTACAACTTATCCATGCCAACCAGATATTTAAATTAATCTAGCCCCATTTGCCTGCATTAAACCCTTCCTATTCATATACCCATCCAAATGCCTTTTAAATGTTGTAATTGTACCAGCCTCCACCACTTCCCTAGCAGCTCGTTACACATTTCACCATCATGTAAGTGAAAAGTTTGCTGCTGAGATCCCTTTTAAATCTTTCCCCTCTCATCTCGAACCTGTGCTCTCTAGTTTTGGACTCCCCCACCCCAGGAAAAAGACTTTGGCTATTCACCCTTTCCATGCCCCCACATGATTTATAAGTTCCCATAAGATCACCCCTCAGCCTCCAATGCTCCGAGGAAAATAGACCCAACCTATTCAGCCTCTTCCCATACCTCAAAGCCTTCAGCCCTAGCAATATCGCTGCAAATCCTTTCTGATCCCTTTCAAGTTTTGCAAAATCCTTCCTATAGAAGGGAGACCAGAATTGAGCACAGTATTCCAGCAGTAGCCTAACCAATGTCCTGTACAATGCAACATGACCTCCCAACTCCTGTACTCAATGTACTGGCCAATAAAGGCAAGCATACCAAATGCCTTCTTCACTATCCTGTCTACCTGGGACTCCATTTTCAAGGAACCGTGAACCTGTACTCCAATGTCTCTTTGTTCAGCAATATTCCCCAGGATCTTACCATTAAGTGTATAAGTTCTGCTCTGATTTGCTTTTCCAAAATGCAGCACCTCGCATTTATCTAAACTAAACTCTGACTACCACTCCTTGGCCCATTGGCCCATCTGATCAAGATCTCACTGTACTCTCAGGTAATAGCTCCAATTTTGGTATCATCTGCAAATTTACTAACCATTCCACCTATGCTGACAATCAAATCATTTACATAAATGACGGAAAGCAGGGAACCCAGCACAGTTCCTGAAGTGCTTTGCTACTGCAACTCTTCGGTGTAACTGTTCTAAACCTTCCCAGCTTGTCAGTTTCACGAACACATTCCCTCTCTCTGTATTTTAACTTGTTCCTGACTGCTCGGTTAGGCAAGTATAGGACTGACCCGTTATTGGGAATAATGAATTCCAATGGGAAACTCCCTCTTAATTGCTTGATTTTCTTCCCAATTCAGCAATCAACCACTGGAAAATGCAGCCAGAGCCAGGAACATGCCAGTAAAGCAGTCCGAAAATAGGTTTCTAATTCCTCTTCACTCCTCCACCTTCAAAACTGTTTGCAATGGACTGTAAGAACTACCCCATTGAGTTAGGAGTGGGGAGAGAGATACATTCTGGCTGTTAAAACAGGAGACACAAGGACATGGTTTGAATAGATCCAAGTAAATGTACAGGAAACAAGCTAAATAAAATGTACTATCTAGTCATAAGGCATTTATTTATAACCATCTCACCTTGAATGGATTTCACCCAATGTTTGCTGAGAATCATATCTATTATGTCTTACTACAATAGTTTTTATAAACTAGGAGAATAATTCAATTTCTGAACTTTCCTGGAATGAATATTGTGTTAACCACATTCCTGTTACAGTCATTGTGCATATTTGAAGGTGTGTTATGCTTAAAATAGATATTAACAGCTGAGAAAGCTCTGACTCTAAAACATGATTTGTTAGATGAATATTCAGTTTCGATTTTAACTCCACCCTGTATTTTAAAGGGACCATTCCTTCTACAAAGTCCTCATGTATTCTTCCACCATCGAGCCACCTTTCATCTACTCCTTTCCCAGTGCTCCAAACACCCCTAGATGAACTAACAATTTCCCTGTATTACTTTGAATTTAACATATTGCATTAAATGCTCAAAACGTTTTGTCCTCTGAGTTACCAAATCAAACATATCTTGTGATCATTTTGTTAAACACCCCCAGTCAGGCCACAGGTGAGACCCCATAGTTCTGAGTACCGCGTTCCAAATGTCATTTTAATTCTCTACTCCACTCCCAATCTCGCCCCACTACCTTCGGCCTTCTATACTGTTCCAACAAAGCACAAACCAAATTTGAGGAACAGCAGCTTATGATGTACTTAGTATTTTATAGCCTTCCAGACCATGGAGTTCATTAATATCAACATGATAAACTTTGGCCCCACCTTTTTGGGGGGTAGCTCTTGCTGTTAATTATAGTACCTGCCGATTCATCTGTTTCTTTATTGTTTCATGACAATTTTTGCTTTATTCTAATAACTTTTTCTGCCCTTCAAAATCACTGCTATCTTCCGCCTAGAGTAGATCTTCCCTTTTGTCTTTCATCCTTTTTTCACCTCTATCCCTGCTAAAAAAAATTTACAACTATAGTACAATATTTACTCCAGTGATACATGAGGGCAAACCTGAAATATTGTGTGCAGATTTGATCACCTTATTTAGCAAGGATATAAATGTGCTGTAAGCAATTCAGAGAAAGTTCTCTCTACTAATTCCATGGTAAAGGAATTTTCCTTATGAGGAAAGGTTGGACACATTGATATGTAGAAAAATAAGAAGTGATCTTATTGAAATATTTAAGATCTTGAGGCGTCAGCATGTTGAAAGGAGGGTTTGCATCAGTATTTACTGTGGAAAAAGATATGGAAGATATAGACTGTAGGGAAATAGATGGTGACATCTTGCAAAATGTCCAGATTACAAAGGAGGAAGTGCTGGATGTCCAGAAACAGTTAAAAGTGGATAAATCCCCAGGACCTGATCAGGTGTACCCGAGAACTCTGTGGGAAGCTAGAGAAGTGATTGCTGGGCCTCTTGCTGAGATATTTGTATCATCGATGGGCACCGGTTAGGTGCTGGAAGACTGGAGGTTGGCAAATGTGGTGCCACTGTTTAAGAAGGGCGGTAAAGACAAACCAGGGAACTAAAGACCATCGAGCCTGACCTCGGTGGTGGGCAAGTTGTTGGAGGGAATCCTGAGGGACAGGATGTACATGCATTTGGAAAGGCAAGGACTGATTCGGGATAGTCAACATGGCTTTGTGTGTGGGAAATCATGTCTCACAAATTTGATTGAGTATTTTGAAGAAGTAACAAAGAGGATTGATGAGGGCAGAGCAGTAAATGTGATCTATATGGACTTCAGTAAGGCATTTGACAAGGTTCCCCATGGGAGACGGATTAGCAAACTTCGATCTCATGGAATACAGGCAGAACTAGCCATTTGGATACAGAACTGGCTCAAAGGTAGAAGTGGTGGTGGAGGATTGTTTTTCAGACTGGAGGCCTGTGACCAGTGGAGTTGCACAAGGATCAGTGCTGGGTCCTCTACTTTTTGCCATTTACATAAATGATTTGGATGCGAGCATAAGAGGTACAGTTAGTAAGTTTGCAGGTGACACCAAAATTGGAGGTGTAGTGGACAGCAAAGGGGGTTACCTCAGATTACAACAGAATCTGGACCAGTTGGGCCAATGGGCTGAGAAGTGGCAGATGGAGTTTAATTCAGATAAATGCGAGGTGCTGCATTTTGGGAAAGCAAATCTTAGCAGGACTTATACACTTAATGGTAACATCCTAGGGAGCGTTGCTGAACAAAGAGACCTTGAAGTGCAGCGTCATAGCTCCTTGAAAGTGGAGTCGCAGGTAGATAGGATAGTGAAGAAGGTGTTTGTTATGCTTTTCTTTATTAGTCAGAGTATTGAATATAGGAGTTGGGAGGTCATGTTGCGGCTGTACAGGACATTGGTTAGGCCACTGTTGGAATATTACGTGCAATTTGGGTCTCCTTCTTATCGGAAAGATGTTGTGAAACTTGAAAGGGTTCAGAAAAGATTTACAAGGATGTTGGCAGGGTTGGAGGATCCGAGCTACAGGGAGAGGCTGAACAGGCTGGGGCTGTTTTCCCTGGAGCGTCGGAGGCTGAGGGGTGACCTTATAGAGGTTTACAAAATTATGAGGGGTATGGATGGGATAAATGGACAAAGTCTTTTTCCTGGGGTTGGGGAGTCCAGAACTAGAGGGCATAGGTTTAGGATGAGAGGGGAAAGATAAAAAAGAGACCTAAGGGGCAACTTTTTCACGCAGAGGGTGGTACGTGTATGGAATGAATTGCCAGAGGATGTGGTGGAGGCTGGTACAATTGCAACATTTAAGAGGCATTTGGATGGGTATATGAATAGGAAGGGTTTGGAGGGATATGGGCCAGGTGCTGGCAGGTGGGACTAGATTGGGTTGGGATATCTGGTCGGCATGGACAGGTTGGACCGAAGGGTCTGTTTCCATGCGTGTATGACTCTATTACTCCTTTTGTGGGAGTGATTAGAAACAGTCTAAGGCAGATGCGGACAGAATTTTCATTACCAAGGGTCACAGTGTATAGTGAAAGTTGAGCTAAGGTCATGATTAAAATCAGTCACGTTTCTTTAAAATGACAGGTTCAGTAGATGTAATGACCTACTCCTGCTTCTAACTTTGAAATCTGTTCATATAAAGATCACAGATATGAAACATTTTTTTTTTTTAATCTCACAGATTGATTTGAGATGCTGTCAATTTCTAGCTTTTTCTGTTCATGTTCCAGTATATAATGTAGTTAGATGCGCAATCACATCCTTCCCTCACTAACCTCTCCCTCCCCACAAAGTGCACCTATTTACACCTTATTCTATCATCATATTCACACTAAAGCAGGTACAATTACTCACATCAGCAAACATAAACACTGTCCACTCACTTAATCTTGGTAAATACATTATTGTACTTATTCGATTCACACTTTTTCATTAAAAGCATGAATTATCTCATTTTAGACTTGGAGAGCTACATTAGCAGCATGCATACTGGTTTGATTTGATTTATTCTTTGAGGTCAGCTGTAGTCATTAATTGAGATTTTTATTAGATCATTGATCAGGTAACATAGCAACAGTTAGAAGAACAACCATTGGCTAGAAGATGTAGCTAAGTCACCGAAAACATCTGGGGTTTGGAGTTTCACAGTTATGATGCAATGCAGGAGAAGTAAGTAAAACTGTTAAAGCAAGCTATCTAGACCAAGGATCGAAATTTAGAGACTAGTGTTCAGTCTGGAGGAAGTACAAATGCACATCTAAATGAGCTGTTTGCAGCTAGCATTAAATTAGATAGTATTATTGTGTACGCTGAATTAGTTACTTCTTGGTACTCAGGTCTATTGATTGTGTCACTCTTAATTCTTCACCAATGCTGCATCAACCATTATCAATTTGAAATTCATTTAGTCAACGTTCATGTTAACATATGACAAAGAGGAAGCAGAATGGAATAAATCTAGCACTTTAAATTTCAAACCTTCTTTTAAAAAATGAGGGGTATGATTAAGAGGTTATTGAATTTATCAAAAGAGTGTTCAATTAGAACATAGCTTTGTAATTATTGCTACATGTCTATAATTCTACATCAGCAACAGTTGGTAGGGCTGTTATGGCTCAATGCTAGGTCCCAGAGGTGCGTCATGATTTATCTAAACAGGACGATTAAAAAATAATTGCAAAGAGGCATGTTCTATCACAGTTTCTTGATTAGATAGCTATCCGTTATTCAATGTATAATATCACAATGGTTTATATTTATTCTTAAGTATTGAACTCTTTCAGGACAATGACATCCATTGAGCAGCATATGTGGCTTTGTTACATACAGCTTAAGAAAACACAGCCAAAGGAGAGCTCCAGGGAGACACCTGGGAACTACCCATCTTTCTGATGTAATGTATAAGCAATTGAGTGGTACAAGAAAGGACAGCTGAGGGAAGAAAGTAAATATAAACAAGCTAATCTTTCACTTTCAGTCCCACTTAGCAACACATTGGAAATCCAGAAGTCTCTGCAAGAGTTTGTTAATGTCTGTTTAAGTCAATTGCAGTATTAGCATTTTTATAATTTCCCAAACTATTATCAAGTGGGGGGTTTTGGCAAACTGGATCAGTCTGTTTCATCTGCACTGTTTAAAGAGACATTGCCAATGCTTTCATTCTGACCCTGACAAAGGTGGGAATTTGACAAATGGAGGTTAAACATAAGAAAACAGCATTCTGGTTCTCAAGTGTGTGCCTGAAGCTCATGCTGTGGTCAGTCACAGATTGCAGGAGGATTCTGCTTCCTGCAGACAGGAGGAAAAGAGTGAGCTCTAAATGCCTAGGCATGGCTAGAAGTGGCAGAGGAAACCAACAGCAGAAATATGTGCCTCACTCCTGAAACAGGCTGCAAATGGTTTAATGACTTGGTTAGTTCAGGAACAGTGAATGGCATTGCACATTCAAGCACAAACTCCCACATTAGGGAGCTTGTGGCACAGTGGTAGTGTCTCTACCACTAAGCCAGGATGCCTGAGTTCAACACACAACTGCTCCAGACATGTGTTATAACACCTCTGAACAGGTTGACTGGGAAATATCCAAAGTACCACATTCTGCCCCCTCCAGCCTTCTTCTACACATTACTCATCAGGTCAACTCTAAGTCAGGGTCTTCTTCCTGCTCCAGGGTGGCAAAACAGTCTTCATCTTCCTCCTTGTGAAGCCCCATTCCCAACAGCTTTAAACTTTCCTGATTGCAAATCAGCTGAACATTGATGGACAGAACTCCCTTTCAGTTGGCTGACCTGAGGGTGCTTTGACTATCATTTATGTGTGTGAGAATTTATTCAATCCAGCAAAACCTAGAGTCTCATCAATCTAACTTGCCTCATCACTAGTTAAGTGCACATATCTGCTCATCCTTGGAAAACAGGTCATCCGTTGCCTTGGATATGCTGTAAAGGTATCTCTATCAGATCCCTGGAAGGCAAAGAAATACAAGGATATGGCAATCTTGTCTGCCACTGGAAATGTGTGTCCATTTAATCAGTTGGATGGAAACCATTTTCCATCAGAATAAGAATATCAGCTGTCATCTAACTGAAAAGTCTGAGCCTGCAGAGGCACTCGTGCCAAGTCTTACCCAGAAAATGTATCTTTTATCTGTGTACAGTTTTAAGCTGGAAGTCCCAGTTCATTCCCTTATCCATGAGACACGTCAGGTAACTGAGGAGAAGGAAGTTGGTGCTCTTGCTGCTGTTAATTACCATTTAACATATGTAAATCTCAGACCTAACTTCCTACATGGAATTCTCGCACGTTAGCAAGTGCTTCCCTACACGTTGGAAGGTTCTCCTCACTGAACCAAGAACACTGTTGTTGAGGATCCAAGCCTTACATCCATCAATTTCTACAAACATTCCATGGGCAGAATTTATTGCTCTCCTTCATGGGAGGTTTGTTGACAGAAGAGCATTTAATGGCAAGAAAGTGGAATATAAGGATGCTACTTCCTTCCCATTCTACCCCGATTAAATCCATGGCTGGTAAACTCATATCTCCCTATCCCTGCATTGCTGACAAGTTATGCCCAGATAAGGTACCATCTTCACTTCATTAGTATTCATGCAGCAATAGGCTGGGCAATTGCCAATTGGGAAGCCTGAAAAACAAACTTCATTGATGTTGCCTGTGAGCATCTGAGTGAGTGTCCCTTACTTAGTGGCTGCTCAAGGGACTCAGCACTGGGAAAAGGGGTCCACTGAAAATCACATCATGGCCTTACTGCCAAACCTGTTCTCCACCTTCCTCATGGCCACCCTCTCACTATCACCTACCCCATGGTCTGGCCCCTGTGCAATCCTGGCTCCTATTGCCAGCAGCAGCCACTTTCTCGCCAATGGCAACACTGAGCAATAAAGTGCTACTGGCCTCTTTTCAGATGTCATCTCTTGGTAGACAGAAATCTGCGCCCAGTCATGTTCCTCATTGACAATGAATGTGTCAAGCCTTAGGCAATAGAGAACTTTCATCAACTGTCCATCTGTTAAATAATAACCTCAAATATCCATCATTGTGTATTCAAGTGACTGAAAGGGAAAGAATACCAAAAAAAAGCATTTAGAAGCACTGCACTAATTTACTCTTCAATGCTTGTTGAAAGGAAGTCTTCACCAATAATGGAATGTTTAAATCTAATCTGTTATAAGAAATACATTTCTTACTCTGATTCTCAGTGCAGTTCAAACTTGAAATCTTAATTGATCGTAAAGTCCGTATTCAACAATCACATCAAGATGTTGAAAGATTAGATTACTTACAGTGTGGAAAAAGGCTCTTCGGCCCAACAAGTCCGCACCGACCCTCCGAAGAGCAACCCACCCAAACCCATTCCCCTACATTTACCCCTTCACCTAACACTATGGGCAATTTTGCATGGCCAATTCACCTACCCTGGACTGTGGGAGGAAACCGGAGCACCTGGAGGAAACCCACGCAGACAGGGGGAGAATGTGCAAACTCTGCACAGACAGTTGCCTGAGACAGGAATTGAACCCAGATCTCTGGCACTGTGAGGCAGCAGTGCTAACCACTGTGCCACCGTGCCTCCCATAATCTAGCCTCACATCCAAAATGGAACACCTCTTGTATAGGAAATTGAATGAGAAATTCAGGCTTCAACCATAACGTAGTGTCAGAAAGGACAGACATTCTCTCTTCAGTGTTGAGTCTAAAATTTGTGTTCTTATATCTGTGTCTGATATCTGTATACCAGGAATCAGCTTGTAGGCCTACTGCCTTCCCTAAAAAAAGCCTATCTTGTTTGCAGCTGCATGATGTCATAAACTAGTAAACACTTAATCAATATTTATACCATTTACAAGATGGACTATTGCAGGATGTCATCAGAAAAGTTCCCTCTCAAGTTCCAACTACATGTGATTTGACTTGATTAGTCAGTACTGATGTATTCTAACAATTAACATAATATCTATTAAAATTGATGAGTCATCATGGGAAGAGATCCTAAATCTCATTTCTTTCCCTACAGTGTGGATGAGGTCAGCCCTGATGCCTTTGCTGAGAGGAATCAGCATGATTCTCACAAAAGGGACAAAGATGCACATCAGTCAATTCATCCTGCTGAAGTCCCCGACAGTATGCAACAACAAAAGTTTGATGGGTCAACTCCTTTCATATGAAGAAGTGCTAATTTTGACATTCTTTCTGTTGCCAAGATAGCTGTTTTACAACAAATATTATTGAGTTTGCAATCAAGCCTATAGAGAAGTTTACTACAGATCTTTATAGTGCTGTAAGCATGCAAGAATGAATCTACCAGTTTACTTCACTGCTGATGTTGTGATGCCACACATTCTGCTCAGATTTCAGAGATGGTGAGAACTGCCAACTCACACTGGAGAGAGTGTGCAAAAGAAACTATAACCTACAAAAGAGATATTCTTATACTCTCAACAGAAAAACTGTCATTTCCTTTTCAGAATGTTCTTTCTTCTTCTCTTCATTCACCCGATCCATTCATGTATGAGGCAATAATTCATTCTACATTTGTTGCAGCAAGAGAAGACACAATTGTACAATTCTTTACAAGAGCAGACCGAGATTCATACTTTTATGTAGGAACAGCAACCAGATTAAACTTTCCCCAGTGGATTGGAAAGCGGAAGCAAACAGGATGAAAATCTCAATCTATCATCTTTCCACAGAAATTAAAAAGCTGAAATCTCAGTCTGCTGATGCCAGGGAAGACTGCAGAGAGCACATGGCCTAACACACATGGAGACTGACATCTCCAGCGTAAGAGACTAAAGGGGGATGGGTGAGTAGGAGTAAGTTAGAAATGTAAACAGTTTATGGGTAGAATAAAGACTTGGTGAGAGATGTAGTTAGAAGGGGCTAATGGCTTGCACACTAATTTTTAGAATGTGGTCTAAAATGATGGCAAATCAAATGTGGCTGGAAACTGATGTGAAACGTTTTGATGATGTTCTGCAACAGTCTACCTTGTAATTAGTTTAAATAACTCATAAATGTTTATTAGTATGGAATGGCATGATTTCCAACTCTCTACTGCTTCTACATGCAGACCTCAGTCATGATATTGATGCATCAACTTTTTAAAATTACTGGTGTTCAGCAATTTTCCTCTTTGGATGTTTGTATCAAGCTTGGAGGATTCCTCTAGAGCTACACAGCTTCAGCTCTCATTATAGCCAAAGGCCAAACATGGACAAAGAAGCTGAAGTGACCATGACTACCCTTGATATTAAGGTAGCATTTCACCAACTGTGACACCAAACAGCTCTAGCCAGCTAAACTGAAGTCCATGGTTTTGCAATTACAGTGAACATTGATCAGCAATATCCAATTTTTAAAATTTGATTTAATAGTTGTGATTTTCATAGATTAGAATTTGTTTTTAAAAAGGAACAGTTTTAAGTGTGGCCTTGCTGTAAAAGTCTGTGGTAGTGAGTAGAGTAGGTTCTTTCTTGATTATATGTCTTAGTAAGATATATCTCATGATTCAGCTTAAAATATAAACCATAAGTATTAAGTTAGCCTGGAGCAGTGTTTTGTAGAGAAATAAGACGGTGCTATTTTCTGGTCTGCAGATTGGAATAAGCAAAAATGCCCATTAGTAGAGTCATACGCTCTTCTTGTTGGGTGTGGGAGTTTAGGAAGAGTTTACATGTTACTGAGGATTATATCTGTAATAAATGCCATTGGCTGTGAATCCTATCAGATCAGTTGGAGAGTCAGTTAGAGGCAAAGAGGAATTTACCAGAGCAAGGGGGTGTGATGAATGGCAGTTATAGGAAGGGAGAAAAGTTGCATATACAGTCACGTAGATGGGTTAACTCCAGGAAAGGTAAGAGTGGTAGGCAGGTAGTGCAGGAGTCTTCTGTGGCTATCCTCATTTCAAACAAGTATGCTGTTTTGGAAAATGTAGGAGATGATGGATTCTCAAGGGAACATAGCATGAACAGCCAAGTATTGAGACTGGCTCTAATGCAATGAGGGATACATCGGGTTCCAAGAGATTGATTGTGTTAGGGGACTCTCTAGTCTGAGGTACAGACAGCCATTTCTGTGGCCAGCAGCAAAAAAATCAAAATGGTGTGTTGCTTTCCTGGTGCCAGGATCAAGGATGTCTCAGAGAGAGTGCAAAATGTTCTCATGGGGGAGAGGGCCCAGCAGGAGGTCATTGTACACATTGGAACCAATGACATAGAAAGGGAAAAGGATGAGATTCTGAAGGGAGATTACAGAGAGTTAGGGAGGAATTTAAAAAGGAGGTCCTCAAGAGTAATAATATCTGGATTACTCCCGGTGCTACAATCTAGTGAGGGCAGGAATAGGAGGATAGAGCAGATGAATGCATGGCTGAGGGGCTGGTGTATGGGAGAAGGATTCACATTTTTGGATCATTGGAATCTCTTCTGGGATAGAAGTGACCTGTACAAGAAGGACGGATTGCACCTGAATTGGAAAGGGACTAACACACTGACAGGGAGATTTGCTAGAGCTGCTTGGGAGGATTTAAACTAGTAAGGTGGGAGGGTGGGACCCAGGGAGATAGTGAGGAAAGAGATCAATCTGAGATTGGTACAGTTGAGAAAAGAAGCGAGTCAAACAGTCAGGGCAGGCAGAGACAAAGAGAACAAGGTAGGGCTGATAAATTAAACTGCATTTATTTCAATGCAAGGGGCCTAACAGGGAAGGCAGATTAACTCAGAGCATGGTTAGAAACATGGGATTGGGATATCATAGCAATTACAGAAACATTGTTCAGGGATGAACAGGACTGGCAGCTTAACGTTCCAGGATACAAATGCTACAGGAAGGATAGTAAGGGAGGCAAGAGAGGAGGGGGAATGGCATTTTTGATAAGGGATAGCATTACAGTTGTACGGAGGGAGGTTATTCCCAGAAATACATCCAGGAAAGTTATTTGGGTGGAACTGAGAAATAAGAAAGGGATGATCACCTTATTGGGATTGTATTATAGACCCCCCAATAGTCAGAGGGAAATTGAGAAACAAATTTATAAGGAGATCTCAGTTATCTGTAAGAATAATAGGGTGGTTGTGGTAGGGGATTTTAACTTTCCAAACATAGACTGGCATAGTGTTAAGGGTTAGATGGATAGGAATTTGTTAAGTGTCTACAAGAAAATTCTCTCATTCAGTACTTGGATGTACCTACTAGAGAAAGTGCAAACCTTGACCTACTCTTGGGAAATAAGGCAGGGCAGATGACTGAGGTGACAGTGGGGGAGCACTTTGGGGCCACCAACCATAATTCTATGAGTTTTAAAATAGTGATGGAAAAAGATAGTCCAAATCTAAAAGTTGAAGTTCTAAATTAGAGAAAGGCCAATTCTGATGGTATTAAGCAAGAAGTTTCAAAAGCTGATTGGGTGCAGATGTTCGCAGGTAATGGGATGGCTGGAAAGTTGAAGCCTTCAGAAATGAGATAACAAGAGTCCAGAGAAAGTACATTCCTGTCAGGGTGAAAGGAAAGGCTGGTAGGTATAGAGAATGCTGGATGACTAAAGAGATTGAGTGTTTGGTTAAGAAAAAAAGAAGGAAGCATATGTAAGGTATAGACAGGATAGATGGAGTGACTCCTTAGAAGGATAAAGGCAGTAGGAGTATACTTAAGAGGGAAATCAGGAGAGCAAAAAGGGGACATGAGATAGCTTTGGCAAATAGAAGTAAGGAGAATACAAAAGATTTTTACAAATACATTAAGAACAAAAGGGTAACTAGGGAGAGAATAGGGCCCCTCAAAGAACAGCAAGGCAGCCTTTGAGTGGAGCCGCAGGAGGTGGCGGAGATACTAATCGATTATTTTGCATCAGTGTTTACTGTGGAAAAGGACAATAAATGGTGACATCTTGAAAAATGTCCATATTACAGAGGAGGAAATACTGAATGTGGATAATTCCCCAGGTCCTGATCAGGTGTACTCTAGAACTCTACAACTCTACCCTACAACACCACAAGGATCAGTGCCGGGTCCGCTACATTTCGTCATTTATATAAATGATTTAGATATGAACATAGGAGGTATAGTTAGTAAGTTTGCAGATGATGCCAAACTTGGAGGTGTAGTGGACTGTGAAGAAGGTTACCTCAGATTACAATGGGATCTTGATCAGATGGGCCAATGGGCTGAGGAGTGGCAGATGCAGGTTAATTTAGATAAATGTGAGGTGCTGCATCTTGAGAAAGCAAATCAGAGCAGAACTCATACACTTAAGTAAGGGAGTGTTGCTGAATAAAGAGACCTTGGAGTGCAGGTTCATAGCTCCTTGAAAACAGAGTCGCAGGTTGATAGGATAGTGAAGAAGGTGTTTGGTAAGCTTTCGTTTATTGGTCAGAGTATTGAGTACAGGAGTTGGGAGGTTACGTTACTACTGTACAGGGCATTGGTTAGGCCACTTCTGGAATATTGCGTGCAATTCTGGTCTTCTTCCTATCAGAAAGTTGTTGTGAAACATGAAAGGGTTCAGAAAAGATTTACAAGGATGTTGCCAGAGTTGGAGGTTTTGAGCTATATGGAGAGGCTGAACAGGCTGGGGCTGTTTTCCCTGGAGCATCGGAGGCTGAGGGGTAATCTTATAGAGGTTTATAAAATCATGAGAGGCATGGATAGGATAAATTGACAAGGTCTTTTCTCTGGGGTGGGGGAGTCCAGAACACAAGAGCATAGGTTTAGGGCGAGAGGGGAAAGATATAAAAGAGACCTAAGGGGCAACGTTTTCACACAGAGGGTGGTGCATGTGTGGAATGGGCTGCCAGTGGAAGTGGTGGAGGCCAGTACAATTGCAACATTTAAAAGGCATCTGGATGGATATATGAATAGGAAAGATTTGGAGGGATATGGGATGGGTGCTGGCAGGTGAGACTGGATTGAGAAGGGATATCTGGTCAGCATGGACAAGTTGGACCGAAGGGTCTGTTTCTGTGCTCTAAGTTCTATGACATGAATGACATAAAATGACAATGTCTGGTCATCTGACAAGCCCTGCAACCCTTAAGGAATATAAAAAGCAGCTGCATCAAAATGGCCATTTTAATCAAGTGTCCAGAAAATTCAGTCAAGTGCCAAGAAATTCACAATTCTCATTTACTCCTGCTTTCATGATAAACTCACATAATGTGAGGTGAAAAGTTATCATCAGTGCAGTATTCAGTTTCAAACAGTTAATTCTGCCAGACTTGAAATATACAAATGAACTAGATTTCAGTAGTTTGCCTTTGAACAGGAAAGACAGAGACAAAGTGACATGGGATGGTAACTGAAAGTTCTTCTCATCCTGTCTCTCTCAATCTCAGATACCAGGATAAGTGACAGGATAACTTGGAAAATCTGAGAAATGAAGGTTAACATACAGTTGAATCATTTCCCTTGATGTGTTTCTCTAAGTACATAATAGCACCTAGTTCAGTGGTCTTAACTAAAAAAAAGTTAGATCTCAATACTATATCCTCAAAATACATCACAATAGTTATATCTTCACAAAGGACTATCTGCACAGCTAAGAGTATGAAAGGGCTCAAAGAAATCTGCATCCCCTTTAACATCACAGAAAAAAAAGCAGCCTAAACACAGTAATTGTTTACAGCCAAGTCACCAATTCACTACAAGTTGGGTTCCTGCTTTTGGCAAGGACCAGTTTCATCCTCTGAGTCTTAAAATCCTGGTAAACACAAAATTGCTAGATGTTAGCTGTCAGGGGTGGGAATAAAAGCTATGTTTCAGGACTTTTTAATTCGTACAATTTTTATACCATAGTAGTAAAGTATATAGCAACACTCACTATTACTATGAGATTCCAGACTCTCTGCTGCATGCAAAAAGCTCACCAAGCTGCCTACTGGGATGGTATGAACAGTATAGGCAGATGGAAGTTCATACAGTTGTCTACGCCATCACGCTACACCAATAATCATCATGAATGGACAGGCTGGTGACAGGCAACCCAGAACCTTCGTATAAAGTACAGAATTATGGTATTGTTTTAAAATCTCTGTGTCCTTTAATAGCCACTGGGAGACGGATGGCGAATCTAGTTGACCCAAGTCCACTCTGGGAGTTTTAACCCAATGGGAAGGTGGTTTTGATTATTGGAGGTCAGCACTAGGACATCTCTGCAGGAGTTCCATTTTCAGCTACTTCATTGATGACCTGAATTCCATTTTAAGGTCAGAATTGGGTGACTTTGTTGATGATTGCATAATGTTTAGCGCCATTCACAACAGCTCACATACTATTCATGTTCATAGTGACAAGATCCAGATAATATCCAGGCTTAGACAAATAAATGACAAGTTACATTTGTGCCACACATAAAGCAGGAAATTACCATCTCACATGAAACATAGTCTAACCATCTTTACTTGAAGTTTAATAACATTGCCATCATTGAATCTCTGACTGTCATTATCCTGTGTCTGTGTGTGTCTGTGTGTGTCTGTGTGTGTCTGTGTGTGTTGGGGGGGGGGGGGGCGGAGGGGGGAGGTTAACCATTGACCACAAACTGAACTGAGCCATCCATACAGATACTGTGGCTAGCAACTCTACACTAAATAGCTTGCCTCCTGACCAATATTCCCTCTAGCTCTTCCTGCTGCTGCAGAGATACTAGAGGTCCAATGCACAGCAGCAGCTTCTGCAAATGGAAACTGCATATCCCCATGTCAATCTATGTAAATGGAGCTTCCAAGTGGCAACATTAGAGGGAATATTGGTCCTGACTCTCAAAAACCCACCTGTGAACTACAAACACACAAATCAGGAATCTGATGGAATACTCTCACTTGCAACTCCAAGAACACTGAAAAAGACTGGCATCACTCAGGACAAAGCAGTCCTCTTCACTAGCATTCCATCTGCCACTAATTCCCAGGAGCAGCACTGTTTACCATCTGCTGGATGTGCTGTGGCAACTCACCAAGACTACTTCGGCAGCTCCATCCAATTCCACTACCTCAAACACCTAGGGCAGCAGATACATGGGATTACTATCGTTTGCAAGTTTCTACCCAAGACACACACCATCCTGACTTGGAACTATATCAATGTTCTATCACTGTCACTGGGCCAGAAATCTGGTACTTCATTCCTAACAACAACAGAAACTCAGTGGTTCAAAATGTAGATCACCACCACTTTCTCAAGGGCAATTAGAAATTTGTGACAAAAGCTGGCCCAGCCAGTGATACACACATCCCCTAAATACATAAAAGACAGTCAATGTTATGTCTCATTATAAGTACTGATGCCTTTCATCTCAATCAGTGGAAGTGTCTTATTTTAAACTTTTACCTTATATTTAAGATGCCTAAAGAATTAATATTACACGAGTTTCTGATAAGATATTTCAAAATCCTGAAGATATCTGAACTCCTAGAATCATGTGTGCATAAGCCAGCAGAAATGTGCTGTTTTCAGAGCAGATTTCTCCCTGTCGTATTTTAGCAGATGTGGAGGCACATTACAGATGAAGGATACAGGATGCTTGGGTGCATCTTGTGCCTTAAAAGCTCCTGGCATCTTGAAGGGTCATGGAACGTCAGGAAAAGTTGCTGCAATAATATGGTTCACTTACCCAGAGGTTTTAGGATGATTGAAGGAGAATTCTGTTTTGGTTCCTCCAGATTGATTTGAGTGTGTCAGATAGGTTTATTTAAAATGCTTTTAAATACATCTTTGACTGACATCTTCCCTGGCAGTAACTTCGTTTTAAAATTCCATCTCTTGATAATAGTTTCATGCCCCTCTGCCAGGGGTTGACAGCAACTGGAGGAGGGAGACAAGCAGATTCACAGTTTGTTAAAAAAAACAGAGGTGTTGTTTCAGGTTATAGAAAGTAGAAGGTGAAGGTTAGAACTTGTGGCAAAATGGCTCCACCAGCAGATAGCAAAGAAACGGAATACTGTCTACATTATGCAATTATACACATGTCATGTCTGAAATTGTTCATTCAGTAAAGATACGTTGGGCACAGGTGATTACTTCTCACCAAAGATCAGGTACTTTCAGTTTGTATCTCCATGTATTCTGGTGCTTACAATTTTTCATCTCTTCCCTTTTTCCTGGAGGAATCCGGTTATCGCTTATAACACTCACAATTCTAACACAAGCTTTACAAATTCTAAAACGTTCAATCTACAAAGTTTCCTTACCCAAAGGAAACATTTCATTCTATCTTATCTTTGTGGGTTATGGAACTTGTCATTTTCACTTCCCAGCAACAGCACATGAACCACCTGTCAATACTTCTCTAAAAATCGGAAGATTTACAACGACACCAGAAGCAGAATTGGTGAATAAATGAGTTAGAACCAAGTAGGAGAAAGTGAAGGAGAAGTGACTTGAAGACTCTTGGCAAAGACACTGAAGACAGGGATCCAGATGTCAACTCAACTCTTAAGAAAAACAATAATGTTATGTATATAATAGATTTTGTGTTATTGGTGAAAGAGTGCTGAAGCTTCTAGCAAATGACACATTGCATAAAGGAATTGAACAATCACCTTAATACATTGCTAAGGATCACATGAAAAAAATGTATATATTTACTTAGTTCGAATGACAATTCCAGCATCATCTACAATGTAGCCCATATAATGAGGGCACAAACAATTACCCCCTGGGTTTGCAATGATATCACATCACCATGCTGGGTCCAGACTCAAAGAGATCAAGGGTGATTCCATTCCCACAGTCATGTTCTCTCCCAATCTGCTGTAGATAGGACCTCACATCAAAGAAAAACAAGGATAAGTAGCTAATCTGCATTGCCATCGCAAAAGACGATAAGGGGTAAACACCTTGTTAATGAAAAGAAGCTGTACTCAGAAAAGAAAGCACTTTCTTCTTAATCCTATTTTGCCTGAGCAAAATTAAAATTCAATTTAGAATGACTATAAGATTAATAAGGAATGAAAAATTAGAGTACAAGTGAACATTGGCAACAAATATAAAATGGAAGTGGGAGTTTGTACATACATTTGAAAAGGGAAAAGTTAACAAAGTGAATCCTGTAGAAAGTGAGTCTGGGCCATTAAATAATGGAAAAGTGGTGATGTCAGATGAACTGAATAAGTTTTTTGAATCAGGGAGGAACTAAATAAACTGATAATCACCAAGGAAGTGGTACTGAGCGAATTATTCGAGCTACAAGCTGTCAAGTGACCCAGTCCTGGTGGACTTCATCGTAGAATATTAAAAGAACTGGCTGGTGAGTCATTAGTGACTCGTGGCCAGTTGATGCCTTTGTTATAGTTTTCCAAAATTCCCCAGATTCCAAGAAGGTTTCATCCAATTGGAAGATAGCAAACGTAACTCCTATATTCAAAAAGGGAAGGAGACAGAAAGCCGAAAACTCCAGGCTAGTTAACATCTATCAAAGAGAAAATACTGTTTAAAACGCTGTAGCAGGACCCTTAGAAAAGTTGAAGGATATCAGACAGAAGCAACAAGATTTTGTGAAAGCGAAAACAGATTTAATCAATTTAGTGCAGTTCTTTGAAGAAGTAACACATGCTGTGTGTAACGAAGAACTCATAGATGTACTGTACTTGGTATTCCAGAAGTATTTTGTAAGATGCCATTTCAAAGGCTACTGCAGAAAGTTATGGCTCAGAGTATAGTTGCCAACAGATTGATTTGGATCGAAGATTGTTTCCTGTTAGATAGCCTGTCAGTAGATAGAAATGTGTGTTTTTTCAGGTTGGCAAGTTCTAACAAATAGGGCACCACAGGCAACAGTGCTAAAGCATTAACTTTTTAACAATACACTATTTCTAAATGACTTGCAAAAAGGATCAAAGGTATGATAGCTAAATCTGCCAACCCAAAGATAAAAATGAAAATAATTTGTGAAGGTAACATTAGGATATAAAGGAATGTAGATAGATTAAGTGAATTAACAAAGATGTGCCAAATAGAGTATAATGTGTGAAAGAGTGAAATTATCTATTTTTGCTGGATAAAAAAGTATGTTATTTACATATTGAGAGATTGCAGAACTTTGAGATGTAGAGATCTGGGTGTCCTCAGCATAAATCACACAAAAAAATAGAATGCTATCATTTATCATGGGGGGAATTACATACTAAAATAGCAAGGTTATGTTTCAGAACAGAGCACTGGTGAGTCTACACCTGGAGTGCTGTATTTAAGGAAGGATGTAAGTCCACTGGAATGAGTTCAGAGTAGGTTTATTAGCCTAAAACTTGGAGTGAGCTGGTTGTCTTATGAGGAAACATTAGATAGATTAAGCTTGTAGCCACTGGAGTTTAGAAGATTAAGAGGCAATTTGATTGAAACATGTAAGACCCTGAGGGGTTTTGACAGGCTTAATGTGGCATGTTTTCTCTTACTAAAAATAAGTAGTCATCCATTGAAGCCAGATCGGAGGAGAAATTTTCTCTCCAGCGGGTCATAACTCCATAGAATTCTCAGTCTCAAAAGATAGAGGAATCAGAATTGTTTAACATTTTTAAGGTCAAGGTGGATAGATTCTTGGTAAACAAGGTGGTAAAAGGTTATCTGTGGCAGAGAGGAATATGGAGTTATGATTACAATCAGATTAGCCTTGATCTTATTAAATGGTGGAGTAGGTTCAAGGAGCTAAATGTTCTACTCTGGCTCCTTAATCATATGTTTGTATGTAAACATCATACTACTGTCTTATTTTACAGCAGTTTCCTCCGAACAACACTTAATGTTAAAGCAGGAAATCTGAATATATAAATATCTGATCCTAATTTGTAAATATTTAGTGTTGGTGCACCCTCTTCAGACACAGTCAGATGCAACACCTGAAAAGCCATACATCAAATTCAAACCCTGTGTCAAATGAGGGGCAGAAAGTTACTTCCATTTTTCCTGCACACCACATGCGTAGTGTCAAGTTCAGAGAACTTAGGCATGAGTAAGAAATGGGAGACTTCACAGTTGTGCTTACATTCTAAGTTAAAATCTTTTAAAATTTGGCCAGCAAACCCAGCAAATTTAGCTTCAATTATTTTAACTCATATTAGAAAATATATGATCTGACAAGTTTTTGAACAATATGTCTTTTCCCTGGGGTAGGGAGTCCAGAACTCGAGGGCGTAGGTTTAGGGTGAGAGGGGAAAGATATAAAAGAGACCTAAGGGGCAACTTTTTCATGCAGAAGGTGGTACATGTATGGAATGAGTTGCCAGAGGAAGTGGTGGAGGCTGGTACAATTGCAACATTTAAAAGGCATCTGGACGGGTATATGAATAGGAAAGGTTTGGATGGATATGGGCCAGGTACTGGCAAGTGGGACTAGATTAGGTTGGGATATCTGGTCAGCATGAACGAGTTGGACCGAAGGGTCTGTTTCCATACTATACATCTCTATGACTCTATGACTCTATGACTCTATAAGTGAATGAAGTCCCATTTCAGATGTCTTGACATGTAATAAATTATTTTGGTTGAAGTGAATGAGTATGCAGCAAATCACTTTGCACAGAGATGACAAGTCTCGAGAATTCAGGGTAGGAAAAGCTGCTAGAGACTAAAAACTGTCAGATTTTCTCAACTGACATCTTTGTTACAGTGTACAGAGTTCAACTATAACTTAAAGAATCGTGACCAAGTTGAGTAATCAAGTGTTTCAACTACACTGTAAAACTAGTTTCAAAGCAATTTCTACCCACCTGCAGGGAACATCTATTGACAACTCTGAAGAAATTGTCATCAGCTTTTTGCCACTAGACTGTAGCATTCCATGCCTTGATGAAATTACCAAGAAAGAAATGAGTCCTGTGGAACAGTCCATTTATTTTACGTTTTTAGCGTGTGGTATTCATTGGTAATAAAGCAGAATCTCTTTTGTCACTAAATATCGAGTAAAAAGATTTGTCTTATAAAACTTTGTGATTACACAATCTGATCTACTGACACCTATACATCCTTGCGGATTTTACTGCTAAGATGAATTCACAGCGATTGAAGAGCTTGCTCTTTTGCTGTATCTCTGACAATGTAAGTCAGTGTTAGCAAGTAAGAAGCTAGACAAGTAAGAAATTAAGACGATAGTAGGTTTTGAGGTGTGTTTAATTTTGAAACATAACATGAATCCAATCACAAGCTACTGATGAACTGAACTGTGCAGTATATTTGTAACACTACATTGCCAATTCTGTGCATGTGCACTATCCTAATTTCCATGCATGTCATAGCTAGCGGGCCGATACAATTAGTGCAGCATATTTTCCATTGAATTTTCTGAGACAGCGGATGCAATAGTTTAAATCTAAATTGAAATTACAACTGATTTTTTCATGCACAATCAGCTACTACACTACCTGATCTCTAAAGATGAAATTCTTCTTTTCACCCATTTCCTCTTATTCATCTTGAAATCAATTGGCATCGTTCTCTCAATGCAGAGAACTAGATTCCTTGGTGGAAATAATTTTGGTTGAGTGGCTCTGTTAAATGACATCCAGTTGAAGACTGAATCCCACCTGATAATAACCTGTTATTACATTAAACCATTTTGTCTGCATTACATTCATGATTGCAAATCAGTCTACTTTCATTTCTCATCAATTGACACTATCATGGCTCCAGCATAGTTCAATCACTTTTAGCTTTTGTGCTCAATATAACCTTTCTTAGGTCACAATGAAATCACAGGTCAGAGTTGTAAAAAGTTACACAAAGCAAAATACTGTATTATCTAACAGGTAATTAACTTTCCTTGAACAATACACCACCTAGGGGTGCAATAGTATAGAGATGATTTTACTGGATTTATAATCCTAAAAATGTGCATGCAAATTCCACATGCTTGTTGGAGATTTTGAATTAAGTTTTAAAACATTTTGAAAATACAGCTATCAACAAAACTGATCAAAAATTGTTGAACAGCAATAAAATCTATACTGGTTCATTAATGCCCCTTAGGGGTGAGAAATTTATGACCCTTCTACTTTATCCAATATATGACTTCACAGCAGAATGAAGACCGGATCATTCTTATTACTGGTTTATTCTTAACTTCTGACAGGCTGCTACAAACCATTCAAGGAAGTCACCTTCTCAGGGCAAGTAGGGATGAAAAATGAAGTCTGCCTTGCCAGTGATGTCCATACCCAAGAAAGCAAAAGCCCAGGCAATTACTATACTATGGTAATTTAGCATGTGAACAGAATTCAAGTGTGGCACAAGAAATATTAACGAAGAACATGACAGACAAGGGTACTTCTTTGTTATGCATGCTAGGACAACAAATTTGCAGTTTAATGATTAATCTATAAACTGTGTAAGACCCATTTTCTTACTAGGACATACCTGTCAATGATTATTTGAATAACACCAAAATACTGCACATATTGAAAATTTGAAACAAAAACTGGAAAAAACTGGAGAAATGTGAGATGTCTAGCAGGATCAGAAAGACTGAGTGATATGACTCTTCATCAAAACAGAAAGGGCAGAGAAAATTATGTTTTTTATGCTGTTGACAGAATAGAGAGTGTCCAAGTGGAACAGATGACAAGGATGCCCAAAGCAAAAGACAAAGAGGGTGCTAATGATGATAAAGGAGCGATGGAGATGTAAAATAGGTGTGAAAAGAAAAAAGTAGGTCAGCATTGCTGACAGCAAAGCCAACAAGATACAAACAAGTTAAGGCCAGGGGGGACATGAGTTTTAATCAAAGTGGGGGACAGAGATTATACTCCAAAGTTGCTGAACTCAATAGTGAGTCCAAGAGACTGTCACGTGCCCAAATAGAAAATGAGTTTTGTGCAGTGCTTCACTGGAGCATTGCAGCATGCCAGGATAGAAATGTTAACATGGGAGCAAGATGGTTTGTTGAAATGGCAAAATGGAAGTTTGGGGTCATTCTTACAAGCATAGTGAAGGTGATCTTCAAAGCAGTCACCCAGTCTGCAGTTGGTCTCACCAATGTAAAGACCACACTATAAGCAACAAACACAGTGGACTAGATTGAAAGAAGTACAAATAAAAAACTGCTTCACCTGGAAGATGTGGGGGATTAGGTGAAAGGGCAGGTGTTAAAACTTTTGCAATTACATGGTAAGGTGTGGCGGATGGGTGAGGTCATGTTAGGAGTGACGAAGGAGCATACCAAGATATTGTAGGGAACAGTCCCTGCAGAACGCTGACAGTGAAGCAGAGGAAAAGGTGTTTTGTTGGCAGTATCCAGCTAGAGGTGGTGGAAATGGCAGAAAATGATCCATCAAATGCAGAGATTGATAGAGTGAAAAGTGAGAACAAGGGGAATCTTACTGTTGTTCTCAGAAGGGAAAGAATGAAATTGGTAGCAAAACTGATTAACTTTTCCAGTTCCAGGTGACAGCCAGAGGCATCATTAATGTATCACTGAAAGAGTTGTGGGTGGGGATCCCAAAAAGAAAGAATATTCCAGAGACACGCCAGAAAGACAGGCACCCCAATCCATGAGTGTGGCATATGTAGCCCAAATTGTACTAATATACAAAATACTTTTTTTTTAATTAACTATTTCTTCCTCCTTTATACTATGAGGTGGACTAATCTAGTTTTCCCACACATCAACTGGAATTTGCAACTTGGCAGCCCAGTTGGTAACAGACAAATCCTCTTTCCATTGTAGAATAACATAATTTCAAAGCAACAAAGCAAAATCGGCATTATGTCTGAGTTGCTCTCTATCTTCTAAAGCTACCTGACCTCCACTAATTGCCTCCAAATAACAGCATGGCTGAAACTGGAATGCATTATGAGGGAATTTGAGATTGTAAACCTTTACACAAAAGTGGAATTCCAATGTTCTGTGCCTATACTTCATGGTATTTCAGTCTAAATTAAATGGTAATAAAATTATAATGCACAATACTGCAGCACTTCCTTTTTAAAATGATGTGCACTCTCAAAAAATTTCAATAAAGTCATTAACACACAACTTTGAGTGCTATTGCACCAAAGAGAATACGTGTATCACCATGAGGCAGACCTACTGCCCTCTAGTAAATCCCAAACATGACCTGGCCCTGAGTACTGGGACAGACCTTTCAGAAATGGAACCACTTGATAGTAATGCTGTCGCATTGATACCCACTCCATGAACTGGCTAAATATGCTAGAGTAGCTCTTTGTGACTGGGATGACTTAACTCATTACAAAATTAGAATTAAGTCAGAAAATTCTCACTCACATAGCAAGTTGTTTGCAAGTTGCACTGTGGAACTCAAAAAACATTCCAGCAATAGTACAAAGACATATGTGCAAGAACGTGCTGGACCCTTAGCCAATCTGTGGCATTTACCTGACAATGTGGAAAAGTGCCTGGGTATGTGCTGTCCACAAAAATCAAGACAAGTCCAACCTGTTATGTGATGTTAAGGGTCCTCAATGGTGCTATTAAGCAGAACTTGCATAGCTAGAACCTGCTGCTACTTAGTTCGAGTTCTAGGGCCACTCAGCTCCCGACCTCATTACAGCCTTGGTTCAAACAAGGACAAAAGAGCTGAATTCCAGAAGTGAGGTGAGTGTGACTATCTTTGACATTAAGGCTGTATTTGACCAAATATGGCTTTAAGAAGCCTGGCAAAACTCTAGCAATCTGGAATCAGGGAGAACACTCTCTACTGTTTCAAGTTACACCAGAAACATAGGGAGCTGATGGTGGTTGTTGAAGGTCAGGCATCTCAGTTTCAGGACATCTTGCAGGAGTTCCTTAGGACTGTGTCCTAAGCCAACCACTTTCAGCCATTTCATCAATGACCATCCCTCCATCATAATGTCAGAAGTGGGGATGTTCATCAATGATTGCGCAATGTCCAGCACCATTTGCAACTCCTCAGATATTGAAGCAGTCCATGTCCAAATGCAGCAAGATCTGAACAATATCCAGGCTTAGACTGGAAAGTGGCAAGTAACATTTGCGCTGTGTAGATGCCAGGCAATGACCATCTCCAACAAGAGAGAATCTAGCCATCGCCTCTTGTGGTGTTACCATCACTGAATTGACCAGAAACTGAACTGGATTAGCCATATAAATGAAAGGAGCATGTCAGAGGTGACAAATCCTGCAGTAGTTAGCTCACCTCCTGATGCCCAAAAGCCTGCCCACAAGTCAGGAAAATGATGGAGTGCTTCCGCTTGCCTGGATGAGTGCAGCTTCAACAACACTCAAGAAGCTTGAAACCATCCAAGAAAAAGCAGCTCAAGCCCACTTGATTGGCACCACATCCACAAACATCCATTTGCTCCATCACTGATACTCAGCAGCAATAGCGGGTAGCCTCTAAAAGATGCACTGCAGAAATACACCAAAATTCTTTAGAGAGCACCTTCTAAACACATGACCACTACCATCAAGATATAAAAGGGCAGCAGATACACAGGAACATCAGCCACTGTATTTACTATCCAAACTATTCACCATCCAGATTTAGACATACATCACTGATTCTTCATTATGGCCAGGACAAATCCTGGAAATCCCTCCAGACATCCCTGTGAATGTAACAAATGGACTGCAGCTGTTTAAGAAGGCAGCTCATTGCCATTTTCTCAACAGCAACTAGGAATGGGAAATAAATGTTGGCCTAGCCAGCAAAGCCCACATTTCCTGAGTGAATAAAAAAACACTTGTTCCGGCGCATTCAGTCAACCTTAAAGCCTCTGCCAAAAGTCACCACCTGAAAATCTGAAACACACTTCCCAGAGTTTTGTAGATCAACTAAGCTTTTCAAGATTAATCCTAATGCTAGTTGGTCTAGGGTATCAGAGGGATATTTAACTAAAGTGTTTCAATAGATTGAGGTAGACATCAGCCATGAACTAACCTAAAAGCAGAAGGTTATAAATACCTTACTTCTCTTCTGTAGTGGTACTCATAAAGACCATGCCTAAAGCTTACCTCTTCGACCAAGCTTTTATTCACCCCTCCTAAAATTCCATTTTTGCATCAGCATTTGTTTGTTTTTGATCTTTTATCATCTTGGAATGCCTTCCTATATTATAGGGACTAAAGCAGTATAAATTGTTAGTTCTGGAAAGGATGGCGCCAGCTATGTCTGTAAAATTAGCAATGAAGCCGGAGAAGAAAGTGTACATTCTGCTTCTGTTGAAGGCAGTTCAAGAAGCATAGATGGGCAGAAAGCTAGATGAGATTGGACCCAGCTCTAATCAACAATCACTCCATGAAAGCATCCCTGATCTCCATCCCAAAATATAGCACATTTGTGGATTACAGATTGTGTTTATTCTGTGTCCATGTTCTAGTTATTCCAATATTAACTTCCAACCCTCAAGATTACTCTAATTATACTGAGTTAAATGTCTTCATCTTTGTGCCTTCTCCAAAGGAGCTTTCCAATTTGGTACCCATTTGAATTTCGGTACCCAGGTTGATAGTGCTCTTAAGAAGGTAAAAACAAGGACTGCAGATGCTGGAAACCAGAGTCTAGATTAGAGTAGTGCTGGAAAGGCATAGCAGGTCAGGCAGCATCCGAGGAGCAGGAGTGCTGTTAAGAAGGCATACTGCATGTTAGGTTTCATTTGTAGAGGGATTGAGTTCCGGAGCTGCAATATCATGCTACAACTATACAAAACGCTAGTGCGGCCACACTTGGAATATTGTGTGCAGTTCTGGTCCCCATATTTCGGGAAGGATGTGGAAGCATTGGAAAAGGTGCAGAGGAGATTTACCAGGATGTTGCCAGGTCTGGAGGAAAGGTCTTATGAGAAAAGGCTGAGAGAGTTGAGTCTGTTCTCATTGGAAAGAAGAAGGCTAAGAGAAGATTTGATAGAGACATACAAGATGGTCAGACGATTAGATAGGGTAGATAGTGAAAGTCTTTTTCCTAGGATGATGACGTCAGCTTGTATGAGGGGGCATAACTACAAATTGAGGGGTGATAGATTTAAGACAGATGTCAGAGGCAGGTTCTTTACTCAGAAAGTGGCAAAGGTGTGGAATGCCCTACCTGCCAATGTAGTCAACAAGGGAGATATAAACAATCCTTGGATAAGCACATGGATGATGATGGGATAGTGTAGGGGGATGAGCTGAGAATAGTTCACAGGTCAGTGCAACATCGAGGGCTGAAGGACCTGTTCTGTGCTTTATTGTTCTATGTTCTATGTTCTAAACAAATTTCCCTAAATATTCATGATTTGTTTCAATTATAACTCTTAATGTAAATTGGTTATCTTATATAAAATGGCACACTGGAATAGAACGAGATGTTCTTCTAACTTTTAGGATGAAGTAAAGGTAACATTGCTGAAAAATTTCACTCTGTTGAATTTATCCTGAGAGATGCTGATTAGTATAGAAGGAGCTTCTTACTGCACCTGAAATTTAATAGACCTTGTAAGTGTTAGTTACTGATGCTGATAAGCTAAGACTCAAAAAAAAGTGAAGTGTTTTATTAGACAGTAATGACATATCTCATACTTAGCGCAAAAACATCCCAAAAACACTTATTCTAATGCAATTAGTTGCACAATCTAAGATGGGAATTATCAAGGCATGGAGAAAGAAGGTAATTAATGTAATCAGTCATAGCAGACTGCAATCAGCACGCCACTGCATATCAAATAATCAGGATGTATGCTGAGAGTTGATGTATTACCTTACATGGAAACATAATGCAACTTCCTAAACTGCAACAAAATGAGCTGTCTCCTGTATGCTTGTCCATGCAGCAAGATTGAACTTCCCAAGGCAACTTGCCTTTATGAAATCTGACAAGCATTGCAGTGGATGCATGCAGTCCCCATTTTAGCTTCAACTTAGTCATCACGTGAAGTAGAAACAACTTCTAACAGGAGGTTACATTCAAAAGTGCTTGGATAAGAGAGAGAGTAACAACATTGCTGCTCCAATTCGCAACAAAGTCAAATATGGCTCTTACTAAGGGAGACTGATCACAAACGATCTCTCTGGTGTAAGTATGCCCCAAATGATTTCTGTAAAGGCAACTTATATAGAGATGGGGGAAGTATTTGTCAACTTAAGGTAAAGACCTTTATGTGAAATAGGGATTACTACGCAAATTAGACACTCACTATATCCTATCAGATGCTCAAAGGCAGGAGGCTGGGTTACTATGTACCAAGCACAAGCAGTACCTGATCAAGAAATTAGTGAGAGAAAACAGAGGAAACTTTATTTTCTATTGAAAAGTGTTGCTATCCCCAAATCTGTGATAGGAGAATTGTAAAGGAAGCTTTGCTCCATAGAATTGTGCCTTGCTGACCAAGGAATGACCATGTAAAATGCTTTATACAGTGTCTAACATGGCTATATCTGAACAGCGAAAATGGAGCAAAGCAGGAAGAGTTTTAGTTACTGAGAACTCTGCCTTACCGACAGAATGGATCATCCGGCCTTTATAGAACTCTGCTTAAGTGCAATGGGATAAAAATCAGATGGGATCTACAGGCATGCAATTTGCCTGTCAGATTACTATCCAGGCAGTGAATTTGATATTATGAATCATCAAATAATACTGTAATTGTAATATTTGCAATGTGAATATTACACACTTCATTGCAGACAGTTATTACTTAATTATTGTAGTTACAGAAGATCCTTATCTATATGAGTTATAGGACAGCTGTCTGCAGTGAGGTGTACAGCTGCAAATTTACTTTGGAACTGGAAGCCCAAAAATTACAACTGTAAAATGACTAAGTGAATCATGATACGTTAAAATGCTATCTCCTGTTGAGTCTATGACAGCTTTTTATTTCAGATCACTCTATTCATTGCTTTTCCTTAGATCATGTTAGTTACTAAAAAGCAATCTGCAGGCAAGTGCTTGGACGTTGAAAACCAGTGGTCACCTGTTGTGCTTTATGTGCTGGCATTTTTTTTTATTTATACAACACTCAGAAGAGTGTTTTGCCTAAAATGTAGTATTATTTACTCCAAACTGTGCAAATATTGATTTGTAGCTCATTCTGTTGCAAGTTGGATTGAAATTGTACCTTTAATTATACAGCAATCTGGCCAATTGTGGCTGATTTTGAACCAGTGTCCTTGAAGGACAGTATACTAAGCCAGTGTACCATAGTATCACTACATTACTGCATGAAACCTTGCAGTGGCCTCCCAGGTAGTCATGAAAGATAGAGTGGGACAATTTGAAAAATACAGGAGCCAACTTTAACAAAAGAAAGACAAAGAATTGCTGATGCTGGAAATCAGAAACAAACGTTTCTGTTGTTGTTTAAAGGAATTATCTTTGGTGTCCTGTCTAATATTTATCCCACAATCAACATAATTAAAACATGGTCTGGTTATTATCACATTGCTACCTTGAGGAGTTTGCAATATGCACATTAGATGCTGCATTTCACTTTTCTTCAGGGACATAAGGGGAGGTGGGACTTTGTGGGAGCACCTTAAATCAAGAGCTTTCAGGGGCTGACCCAAGTTTGAAACAATGAGTCACAGAAAATCCCCAGGACCAAATTGCCTACATCTGAGGGTGTTAAAAAAAAGTGATTGCTTCTAAAATAGCTCAGATTCTGTAAGGGTCCCAGGGGATTAGAAAATATTCAATGTAACATTTTTATTCAAGACGAAAGCAGGAAGCTGCAACTCAGTTAGCCTAACATAGGCTAACATAGTAAAAGATGCTGGAATTTATTGTTAAGGATCAAGATACTTAGAAAGTCATAATAGGACCAAGCAGAGTTTCATCTGTTTTGTGAAAGGGAAATCACATTTAATTAATTTATTAGAGTTCTATGAAAGGAAACAAGGAAAGTAGATAAAGGAGAATTCGCAGATATAGTATACCTGGATCTTATACAGTGGAGTATTGAAAGATACTAGACACAATAAGTACTCATGGGGAGGGGCAGGGATGGGTAATAGACTGGTGTGCATAGATAGCCAGTTAACAGGAAGTCTAGGTTAGGAATGAATTGGCTACTTTATCATTCGGTAAGTTTTAAGTAGCAGAGTGTCATGAGGATCATTGCTGAGTCTTCAACTATTTAAATTCCAAATCAATGACTTGGATGAAGGGAATGAACGTATGATAGCTAAATTTGCTGATGACACCAAGATAGGTAGGAAAGTAAGTTGGGAAAAAGAGGTAGTACGTCTGCAAAATACATATAATTCAGGTAAATGGGAAAAATATGGCCAATGAAATATGTTATGGGGAAATGTGAACTTATTTATTTTAACAGGAAGAACAGAAATACAGTTATCTATTTAAATAGAGAAGGAATGCAGACTGAAGTGGTACAGAGAATCTGGATGTATGGGCACATGAATCTCAGAAAGTTAGTATGCAGGTATAGCAAGTGATTAGGAAGCCAACTTAAATGCAGTAATTCATTGCAAGGAGAATGGAAAACAAAAATCTGGACATTTTACTGCAGCTACACATGGCCTTGGTTAGAATAGAATAGAACAGCAATTTATTGTCACATGCATTTTTACAAAAAAAAGTGAAAAGTATGTAAGTCACTTAAGTTAATGACAGAAGTCACAAATTAGAAGAAAAACGTAAAAGTTCATCACAATCCAATTAACGGCTCCTGGGTTTGGGGTACACTGGAAAACTGTGTCAAAATTACCACACACGTCTGGGTCGAGACCACAATGCCAGGCTGAAACCTCCCCACCACGCTGAGATGAGACCTCCTCACTGGGACGAGACCTCCACGCTGGGCCATTGGAAGACCTCGAAGCTGCCTCCAAACCAAGGATGAAACCTCCATGCCAAGATGAGACCTCCATGCTTCATACCAGGCTGCTGAAATACCAGGAAATTGGCAAAGAAGACCTCTACGATGGGGCGAGACTTCTATGCTGGACTAAGAACACCACTCCCGGCTGAGACCACCCCCAGGACAAGTGCATCCTTCTGTACAAGACCGCTACTCCAGGAGACTGCCAGGTCTATCCCATCAATTCAGGCCATTGGAAGCCACCTCATCGCTGGGCCTAAACCAGGAGATGACACCTTCCACCAAAGTGATTCAAAGATTGTAAGATACCATAAAAAGTAGACACATTTTAAAAACTAAAAAGATGACAAAGTAAAATGGAGTATATGAACTCTAGGCTTCTGGGCAATGGAGCCCACACACTGCTACTTTGCTGCCATCGTATGTTGATGTTGACCAAGTCTCAGCATCGTGGACTGTTTTGGATTCCATATAATAATAAGGATATACATTAGAAACAGTTCAGAGAAGGCTCACTAGACTCAGTCCCAGGGTTAAGGGCTTAATTTACAAAGGTTGAACAAGTTGGACTGTTCTTGTTGACTCTAGAAGAATGAGAGGTGATCTTACTGAAATATATAAAGATCCTGGGAGGACCTGATAAGGTGGATACTGTGAAGGTGTTTCATCTTAAGGATTGGCTAAAATTAGGAGACATAGTTTAAAAATAAGAGGTCTGCTTTTTTAAGACAGGTGAGAACAAACTTGTTTTCCTCAGAGTGTAATTAGTCTTTGGAATTCACTTCTCCAGAAAGAAGTGGAGATTACAACAATGTATTCATTCTAGATTGAGTTAGATGGAAAAGTAGAGTTGAAACCACAAGCAGACCTTCCATGATCCTACTGAATGGCAGAACAAATTTGAAGGGCTTACTTCTTCTCTTCAGTCCTACTTCCAGCACAGTTGGCAGTCAGTTTTGAGACACTTTGTGACATCTCGAAGACATCTTGAAAGGTGGAAACAAGATCTGCAAGACCAATATGTTGAGAATCTGACATGGCTTTGCTCATCTGTTGTGTTTCAAATGGAAGTTTCCATGCCTGTATCAAACTGGAAATGTTCAGCTTCTTTCCATGCACCGTACTCAATTGATTGATTTCATCCAAGCCAACTGAACGGACTTCAATTAGAGAAGAACAAGTTAATGAGAGTTTTTGCTCCTGAACAAATGATGGCCCTTATTGTAAATGTGCATGTGTTAAGAACAAGAACAGAATTAGCTGTGTTCTACATTTGAATGGAGCACCGGCACTCTCTGTCAATACTCACATGTACCATTTGAGCAAGAAACATTAGATAAATTGCCATTGTGGAGCCAAACCTTAATGAAATAGTCAAAGTGCTACATCATAAGGTGTTAGACATGTTACAATCAAAGTGTTACAACATTTGATAAGGGTGAAAATTTAGAGGAAAATTGGAAAGAAAATGAACTAGAGTCTTTACGTTTAAAGGAAAATTGTCATTGTTGAAAAATTTTTACCACAGCTATCTATCCGTAGTTTTCAAAACACAATCACAACAGCGCAATTTGTGTTGTGACAAATATCACTCATGTCCTAAAACAGCATCTGCATCGTATTTTTCTAATTTCCTGGGGATGATTTTCAAGATAACTCCACAAGAGGATGATTCAACATTGCTTTACATCCCACACCCAACCCCCCCCCCCCCCCCCCCCCATGCTATTCTGATGGAGATTAGTCAGAGTTAAAGGGACACATACTGAGCCAAATGGGCACCTGACATTTTCAAGTTGTCAATGATTGTTAATGGAGATGGGAGTCAGCCACATAGGTAAAATATGCACAAGACAATCAGGCCACTAACTGAACTTACAATCTATTGAAAGCACAATTTATTCATTCTCTAATTCCCATTAATCATGATAATGCCTTTGCATCATTCCATGCACCCCTGCATTTTAATTCAGGATGAATTAACAATGTGCAATATTTCGGGGGAGACAGTTTATACTTGCATTTGAACAAGCCACACTCCAGGACAGATCTAATGAACATTTCTGTTTGAAAATCCATATTTATTAAGATGCAAATAATAATATCCTCTTTGACATTCATTATTATAACATATATAAAATCCATCTAAATCTTTCATTAGCCTCTAACCTACAGTTCACTCCTGGAGTCTATTATTCAATACATAATTTTTCCTGGCCAATGAATTTCTGTACTGGGGCTTACCTTTCTGTATCCATTACTCCATACATAATCTACCTGATCAGATTCCAACCTGTCAATCATCGTTGCCATACACTCACCCTACAGTTTTGTATGTGTGACTATTCTTTTGTCTTTTAGCCTTGTTTCAGTTGATGATAGCTGACAGTAACTGCTATGTCCTTGATATGTGATAATGTTTCCCAGCCCTTACTCAATTAAAACATCTCAGTTACTCAGTAGGGGAACAGCAGTTGACGTCAGTGTATCTGGACTAGGGATGCGTGAAAGAACAAATTTAAAAGTATTAATATTTTCTTTGCTGTATGCTGTCCAATGCAAGGAATTGCTTGGATGGATGCAACAACCGAAGATCAAATCACTCATAGGCATTCAGGACTTATGCTCTCTCATGAAGAATGGCTACTTGGATAAAATATCAGAGAGTCAGTAATGAAGTCTTAGAATGGAAGGCCGGAGGCAAAGAAATAGCAGCTCCTTCACACTGTTGACTTAACACTCACAGCCAACACCCACCCACTTCACAGCCTGAACATAGCAATTATTAAATAAAAATATCCACAAGGAGAAAAGGAAACAAATAGAAATAAAAGATTATTAAAGCAAATCACAATTCTTCATTGCAGAAATTTTTTAAAATGATGACATGGACTTTCTACATTGGGCTGGAAGTGATTGTTCCACTGATCCATACACTGAACATTTTTAACCTTCAGGTTAACTCTGACAACTTGAAACGTCTGCAATCTTTAGGAAATGAGCCTGTCATCCCTTTCAGCTGTGATTACTTGTAATGGAGGTCTTGCTGCAGTGCATCCAAAGGAGATATAATTTTCAGAAAGCTCCCACTCCACCCTTCGCACCAAACACCCCATCATGGTAATGGTGGATGTGAAGAATAGAAATTACTGATGGTGATATTAACAACTAAAATTTAATCTTTCTCTGTTAATTCAATGCAGGTAGGAAAATGTGTTTTTGAAAATGGGTTAATGCCTGAATAAATCAGTAAGTCTTCCTATATAACAAGTTACTATGCAAGTTTGTTATTCTCTTTCCACCTTGAACCACCACATAAAAGATGTAGGATCTCTGAACTATTTAATTTTTTTTCCATAATCCGAATGAAAACACAGCCATAACAATTTTTGAATGTTGATTCACTTGTAGTAGTTTGTTAGTTTCAGATTATAGTACACCTGTTTATTTGGATCCAAGAACAGTTACGTTTTCAATGGCTATTCCATTTGGATTTTACATTTAGAGTTGCTATGTTGGAGAACATGAGATTATTACTTCCATTAATTGGTTAGTGATGGGACAGCAGTTCATTAACTACTTAGTGTCTCCTCACATAAATGCAAGTCTGTAAATATGTGAGATCATGCTGATCATACAGTACATCATTTTGCTTATTCACTTTCTTTAGAGGCACCAAGATGAACAAAGTCAATGTGAGAAATTGAATAATTATCTTACTTTGTACTTAAACACCAAAGCATAACCAGCCCAGATATGGCAAAGGTTCAATATTTGAGCTTATTGGGAATCATTGTGAAACCACCTAAGCCTAGTTAATACCGCTCCTTTCAAAAGACTGAGCAAAAGATTCTGATCTTCTTAGTCTGCATTGGATTTAAACCGAGATTCGATAGGAGATCATTTGTAATCCTCTGTCTCACTTTGTTATTGTAGTGAATCGGTCTTCTATAGCACTGACTCATTGGCTCAATCCTGCGTGAAGAACAAACTAATCTTTCCTTAAACATGATCCTAAATATCAATTCAACTGCAAAATGTTTGGAACAAAGACTTTATGCAAATTGTCAACATATTATACAAGTAATATAAGTAAACTCTACTAATTGGAGTGGTCAAGTTAATGGACGTTCCATTCTTTGTCCATGACTTTGAAAGTTTACAAAGCAGTGCACAGGCTAACTTAATAAAAAATGGACAAGAATGCCACAGATTTTATACAATGATATGTTGTGCATATATGGGAACTAATACTGAGGAACAAAGTGTGCAGTATCAGATGAGAAGAAATGATACTCTTTTACCTATTCATAGTATGCATATGAACCAACATTGAAGGACACATGAACTAAACAATGGCAGCATTTTGTACAGCTTTTGCTGTACTTGTTGATGTAAAATTATTATGCATACATTCTTCAGAAGACTAGTTTTGCCAGTAACACACTACAGGATTACTATTGTACACTCTAAAATAGTAGAAGCACTTGGTTAAGTTAGAATCAGCAAACATTCAGTAGGGTTAGGATTAGTGGGGTGGAACATTCAATTGCAATATTTAAAAATAAAGCCATCTGAGCATCACAGCAAAACAAATAATTTTCTGACAATGAATTAAACATTGTAAATAAATTGTCATAGTATTGCGGAGAAAGATATTGTAGCACTTTACACAATTTGTTCCTTTTCGCTAGAGATTTAAAACAAAAGCTGGCAAAGTTCCTTTTCAATAAGTGCATTATGAAATACAAAATGTGACTACAGGTTACCATCAAAAATAATCACAGTGTGCATGGTTTTCCATTATGGCCTTATGCATCTTAGGATAGGGAAATCCAGAGCACATCATAAAATAACAAAGAAGGTTGATGAGGGCAGAGCAGTAGATGTGATCTATATGGACTTCAGTAAGGCATTCGACAAGGTTCCCCATGGGAGACTGAGTAGCAAGGTTAGATCTCATGGAACAAAGGGAGAACTAGCCATTTGGATACAGAACTGGCTCAAAGGTAGAAGACAGAGGGTGGTGTTGGAGGGTTGTTTTTCAGACTGGAAGCCTGTGACCAGTGGAGTGCTACAAGGATCGGTGCTGGGTACTCTACTTTTTGTCATTTACATAAATGATTTGGATGCGAGCAGAAGAGGTACAGTTAGTAAGTTTGCAGATGACACCAAAATTGGAGGCTAGTGGACAGCGAAGAGGGTTACCTCAGCTTACAACAGGATCTGGACCAGATGGGCCAATTGGCTGAGAAGTGGCAGATGGAGTTTAATTCAGATAAATGCAAAGTGCTGCATTTTGGGAAAGCAAATCTTAGCAGGACGTATACACTTAATGGTAAGGTCCTAGGGAGTGTTGCTGAACAAAGAGACCTTCGAGTGCAGCTTCATAGCTCCTTGAAAGTAGAGTCGCAGGTAGGTAGGATAGTGAAGAAGACGTTTGGTATGCTTTCCTTTATTGGTCAGAGTATTGAGCACAGGAATTGGGAGGTCATGTTGCGGCTGTACAGGATATTGGTTAGGCCACTGTTGGAATATTGTGTGCAATTCTGGTCTCCCTCCTATTGGAAAGATGTTTTAAACTTGAAAGGGTTCAGAAAAGATTTACAAGAATGTTGCCAGGGTTGGAGGATTTGAGCTATAGGGAGATGCTGAACATGCTGGGGCTGTTTTCCTTGGAGCGTTGGAGGCTGAGGGGTGACCTTATAGAGGTTCACAAAATTATGAGGGGCATGGATAGGATAAATAGACAAAGTCATTTCCCTGGGATCAGGGAGTCCAGAACGAGAGGGCATAGGTTTAGGGTGAGAGGGGAAAGATATAAAAGAGATGTAAGGGACAACTTTTTCATACAGAGGGTGGTACATGTATGGAATAAGCTGCCAGAGGATGTGGTGGAGGCTGGTACAAATGCAACATTTAAGAGGCATTTGGATGGGTATATGAATAGGAAGGGTTTGGAGGGATATGGGCCGGGTGCTGGGAGGTGGGACTAGATTGGGTTGGGATATCCGGTCGGCATAGACAGGATGGACCGAAGGGTCTGTTTCCATGCTGTACATCTCTATGACTCTATGACTCTCTGACTCTATTTGCCTCATTCTCACATATTTTGGACATTCTTGGCTTTTGGGAAATAGTCATAAGGTCAATACAGCACAGGAACAGACTCTTCAGTCCAATTTATCTATGATTACCAGACATCCCAATCTGACCTCGTCTATTTGCCAGCATGGCCTATATCCTCTAAGCTCTTCCTATTCATATAACCATCCAGATGTCATTTAAACATTGTAATTACCAGCCTCCACACTTCCTCTGGCAGCTCAATCCATACACATAACCACCCTCTGTGTGAAAAAGTTACACCTCAGGTCTTTTTTAAATCTTTCCCCTCTCACCTTAAACCTTTGCCCTCCAGTTTTGGACTCCCTCAGCTTAGGAAAAAGACTGTCTATTCACCCTATCCATGCTCCTCATGATTTTATAAACCTCTATAAGGTCACTCCTGAGCCCAAGATGCCCAAGGGAAAAGAGCCTCAGCTTATTCACCCTCTCCCTATAACTCAAACCCTCCTGTCCAGGCAACATCCTTGTAAATGTTCAACAACATCCTTCCTATAGAAGGGCGATCAGAATTGTATGTAGTATTCCAAAAGTGGCCTCACCAGCATCCTGTACAGTTGCAATATGATGTGCCAACTCCTATAGTCAATGTTCTGACCAATGAAGGCAAGCATACCAAATACTTTCTTCACCACCCTGTGAAGGATCAGCCCCTAAACAATTCTATCTAATAGACAATGACTTCCATCAGAGAAATAATACTCTTGCAGCTCCAATACAAAAAATGATTTAAAATGTGTGATCGTCATTAGCCCCGAGTATGCAGTTCACAAAATACTAACAAATATTTAAATAATAATTAGGAATTTGTAGTCCATTCAGTTTCTGCAATCAAATGAAGACTGAATTACTTGGAATTGAGCAAAAGCTTTCTAACACTAAACTCTAATTCACTTCAACTTAACCATTTGCTCAAGGAGCCAGAAGTAGAATAGAATAAATAAGGTGCGATCCCATGAAATTTCCATGTATACTTCAATTATCAATAAAATCTGTGATGTTATTTTTTGTTATTAAATTAAGTTTTACAGTGCAAGAGCAAAGAAGGAGCATGATAAACACCTCAATCCCTTGATGGATTGGAAGCAGATGCAATTGTGGACTTCAAAAGGGCATTGAATAAGCTCACAAAGATTGCAGCAACACACAGAAAAGGTTGGGAAGTGGAATAAGTTGAATTAATCTTGCAGAAAGCTAGCACAGGTATGACAGACCAAATGGCCTCTTCTTATGCTGAAATGACTCTATAATTCAGCAAGTTCAGTTGCAGTGCAGGTAACATACTAATGCCCTGTGAGGGCATGTCAGAGGCATAGTCTTTGAAACACTGATTTTTTTTTTCTTTTACAAAATCCTCCGCACATTTGAACGGCAAAAACAATGGCAGAAAATGACTGACAGATCCATTGTGGACATGAATTCCAATTGGAACAGCCATTGAAAACTTAAGTGTTTTTGGAACAAAATAATCAGGGAGGAGAAATAGGTGGAGAATAGGATAACAGGTGCAGAATAAGAGAGATACAAGCAAAGCAACAGGGGTGAAAAAGTGATAAAGAAAAGATGGACACACAAGTAGACAAGGTGGGCTCAATCACACTCCCTAGTTACCCTTTTATCCTAAATGTATTTGTAAATTACAAATTTAACCCTATTTGCCAAAGCTATCTCATATCCCCTTTTTGCCCACCTGATTTCGCTCTTAAGTATACTCCTACTGCTTTTATACTCTTCAAGGATCACTCGATCTCTCCTGTCTATGCCTGACATATGCTTCCTTCTTTTTCTTAACCAAACTCTCAATGTATCTCGTCATCCAGCATTCCCTACACCTACCAGCCTTTCCTTTCACCCTAACGGTCTCTGGACTCTCATTATCTCATTTCTAAAGGCTTCCCATTTTCCAGTCATCCCTTTACCTGCAAACATCTGCACCTTATTTGCTTTTGAAAGTTCTTGCCTAATATCATCAAAAATAGCCTTCCTCCAATTTAGAACTTCAACTGTTAGATCTAGTCATTCCTTTTCCATCACTATTTTAAAAGTAATAGAATTGTGGTCGCTGGCCTCAAAGTGCTCCCCCACTGACACCTCAGTCACTTGCCCTGCCTTATTCCCAAGAGTAGGTCGGGTTTTGCACCTTCTCTAGTTGGTACATCCACACACTGAATGAGAGAATTTTCTCGTATACTCTTCAAAAATTCCTCTCCATCTAAACCCTTAACACTATGGCAGTCCCAGTCTATGTTTGGCAAGTTAAAATCCCCTACCATAACCACCCTATTATTCTTAGAGATAACTGAAATTCTTTACCAATTTGTCCCACAATTTCCCATTGGCTATTAGGGGGTCGATAATACAATCCCAATAAGGTGATCATCCCTTTCTTATTTCTCAATTCCTCCCAAGTAGCTTCCATGGATGCATTCCCAGGAATATCCTCCTTCAGTACAGCTGTAATGCTATCCCTTATCAACAACACCACTCCCCTTCCTCAATGGCCTCCCTTTCTATCCTTCCTGTAGCATTTGTATCCTGGAATATTAAGCTGTTTGTTTCTGAGCCACGTCTCTGTAATTGCTATGATATCCCGGTTCCATGTTCCTAACCATGCCCTGAGTTCATCTGCCTTCCCTGTTAGGCCTCTTGCATTGAAATAAATGCAGTTTAATTTATCAGTCCTACCTTTGTTCTCTGCTTTGTTCCTGCCTGCTTTGTGTGGAGCCGCAGGAGAGGGGGGGGAGATACTAAACAAGTATTTTGCATCAGTGTTTACTGTGGAGAAGGTCATGAATGATATAAAATGTGGGCAAATAGATGGTGGCATCTTGAAAAATGCCCATATTACAGAGGAGGAGGTGCTGGTTGTCTTGAAATGCATAAAGATGGATAAATTCCCAGGACCTGAACAGGTGTACCCTAGAACTCTGTGGGAAGCTAGAGAAGTGATTTCTGAGCCTCTTGCTGAGATACTTGTATCATCGATAGTCACAGGTGAGGTGCCAGAAGACTGGAGGTTGTCTAACGTGATGCCACTATTTAAAAAAGGTGGTAAGGACAAGCCAGGGAACTATAGACCAGTGAGCCTGACATCGGTGGTGGGCAAGTTGTTGGAGGGAATCCTGAGGGTCAGGATTTACACATACTTGATTAGATTAGATTACTTAGTGTGGAAACAGGCCCTTCGGCCCAACAAGTCCACACCACCTCGCCGAAGCGCAACCCACCCATACCCCTTTATTTACCCCTTACCTAACACTACGGGCAATTTAGCATGGCCAATGTACCTGATCTGTACATCTTTGAACTGTGGGAGGAAACCAAAGCACCCGGAGGAAACCTACGCAGACACGGGGAGAACATGCAAACTCCACACGGGCAGTCACCTGAGGCGGGAATTGAACCCAGGTCTCTGGCGCTGTGAGGCAGCAGTGCTGACCACTGTGCCACCGTGCCGCCCATTGTAAAGGCAAGGACTGATTATGGATAGTCACATGGCTTTGTGCCTGGGAAATCATGTCTCACAAACTTTATTGAGTTTTTTGAAGAGGTAACTAAGAGGATTGATGAGGGCAGATGGGTTGATGTGATCTATATGGACTTCAGTAAGGCATTCAACAAGGTTCCCCATGGGAGACTGGTTAGCAAGGTTAGATCTCATGGAATACAGGGAGAACTAGCCATTTGCATGCAGAACTGGCTTGAAGACAGAGGGTGGTGGTGGAGGGTTGCTTTTCTGACTGGAGGCCTGTGACCAGTGGAGTGCCACAAGGATCGGTGCTGGATCTACTACTTTTTGTCATTTATGTTAATGATTTGGATATGAACATAGGAGGTATAGTTAGTAAGTTTACAGATTACAAATTGGAGGTGTAGTGGATAGCAAAGAGGGTTACCTCAGATTACAATGGGATCTTGATCAGATGGGCCAATGGGCTAAGGAGTGGCAAATGGAGTTTAATTTAGATAAATGTGAGGTGCTGCATTTTGGGAAAGCAAATCTTAGCAGAACTTATGCACTTAATGGTAAGGTCCTAGGGAACAAAGAGACCTTGGAGAGCAGGTTCATAGCTCCTTGAAAGTACAGTTGTAGGTAGATAGGATAGTGAAAGAGGCATTTAGTATGCTTTCCCTTATTGATCAGGGTATTGAGTATAGGAGTTGGGAGATCATGTTGTGGCTGTACAGGACGTTGGTTAGGCCACTTTTGGAATATTGCATGCAATTCTGATGTCTTTCCTATCGGAAGGATTATGTGAAACTTGAAAGGGTTCAGAAAGGATTTACAAAGATATTGCCAGGGTTGGAGGATTTGAGCTATAGGGAGAGACAGGATAGACTGGGGCTGTTTACTCTGGAGCATCGGAGGCTGAAGGGTGACCACATAGAGGTTTATAAAATCATGAGGGGCTTGGATAGAATAAAAAGACAAAGTCTTTTCCCTGGGGTGAGGAAGTCCAGAACTAGAGGGCATAGATTTAGGGTGAGAAGCAAAAGATATAAAAGGGACCTAAGGGGCAACGTTTTCATGCAGAGGATGGTGTGCGTATGGAATAAGCTACCAGAGGAAGTGGTGGGGGCTGGTACAATTGCATTATTTAAACGGCAACTGCATGGGCATATGAATAGGAAGGGTTTAGAGGGATATGGGCCAAGTGCTGGCAAATAGGACTAGATGAGGTTGGGATATGTGGTCAGCATGGATGAGTTGGACCAAAGAGTCTGTTTTCATGCTGTACATCTCTATGACTCTTAAAACTGGAAGAGACGAAAGTAAATTGAAACATGTACACTGATACAGCATCAGTATAGAAAGTTAGAAAGCAAAGAGATGAGCTTACATTAATACTGAGAGAAATGGACAGTATCAGACAGAAAGGACAAGATAGATAATGAAACAGTTGAAAAAACAATGATAGCAAAAAGATGAATCAAAGCAGAGGCAAAAGAAAGCCAAAGAGAAAAGTAATGCATTTAGTTGAAAGACAAATTGTCTATGGCCAACGTGAAAGAAAGGAATTTATCCAAGTCTTTTTGATTAACACAGTGTTTGACCAAAGCGAAATAAGCATTTATGTTTTGAGCATGTATATATTTATAAATAGTATAACTAATCATTAGCAGTGACAGAAATGCAATATTATCAATATTGCAATATTCACATCAATATTATGCAATATTCACATCAATATTATGCAATATTCACATAACCTACAAGACCATCTTTGCAACTTCACATTAAAACACAAAATTCTGGAAAGGCTCAGCAGGTCAAGTAGCATCTGTGGAGAGAAAAACCAGATTAATGTTTCACATCAATGATCTTTCAGAACTGATGAAAGATCATAGCTCAAATATTAACTGTATCTCGCGCTCCACAGATGCTATCTGACCTGGTGCGTATTTCCAGCTTTCGGTCTTTGTTTCAGACTTTCAGCAGCATTTTCATTTTATATGAATGTGGTATTTTAGCTAAAAACAATTTACTGTGGTGGTGGTGGGGGGGGGGGGGGGGGGGGGGCAGGGGGGATGAGTTAAGAAAGAGAGTGGTGTGGCAGATATTTCGTGACAAACTTTGAGTTTATAGATGGCAAGAGCCCGTAAAATCCCTGTATAGATTCATGAAAGCATTTAAACCAAAAGATTTATAACAGCCCCTGTGACTATCAAATAATAATCAAGAAGATAAACATGTTCATATTCAAAACTGCCATACCAGCACTCTAATTCTTTAAATACCTACTTACAGTCTGGAATTGAGATACAATTTTAAAGTTCCTGTTGTTATTTTAACTCGTCCCCCGAAACTGAGCTTTACAAGAATCGTTTTTTAATACGTTGGTCGGTACTTCACAAAGAACCGTTACCTTCTGTATCGTTGTCCCCACTTCCTTATACACCAATTTAACCAGCATTATTTCAAAGTTAACTTCAATTTGTAGCTGCTCTCGGCTTTCCCTCAACCCTTTCAACAAAACAGTGGGAAATACACGGAAATCAAAGCCAGTACAGTACATGTGTGCTGACGCCTCTTGGACCATTCACCTAACCCCCACCCCAGATGTGTGTAAGCGGCGATTGCTGTGTTTGGAGACGGCAGTTCAGTGCCAGCAAATGTAACCTACCGTTCATCAGTGTTAAATCTCAGAGATGGAGAAAACTATAGACTCCAATATGTTAATATGACCCGCTTGGATTTCTTGCCGAGTAATCCATTCTGCTAATTATATCTGGCTAGTCATTTGGTGCCCTTTTACTTACACGAGGTTGGCATGTTTCTTTAACAGGAACTATGAAGGGAAATGAATTGTTTTGGAGAGAAATTGATCTGAGCGGCGCCTTGGCCAACAGTCCTTGACGCTTTTGTTTATATCAACACAAGGGGATAAAGTTCAGCGGCAAGGGGCTTTCTCGGACTTACTCTGGGTTGCAGGGGATGACAGCCCTGGTGCTGATGGTGGGGTGTTTGTGTTGCGGATCCTGGTGAGGTTGCTGGAGATCTCGCTGCTGCTCCTGCTCCTGCTCCTGTTCCTGTTCCTGTTCCTGCTGCTGATGGTGGTGATGGTGATGGTGGTGGTGGCGGTGGTGGCCGCCGCCGTTCGCTGGCTGATCTCTGAGGCTCTGGTTCTCCTCCAGGAGCTCCTCCACTTTCAGTTCCAGCTCGTGGATCCGGTGCCTCTGGGTCTGGATGAGGGTCTGCTGATTCTGGACGATGGTGGTCAACTCTTTGAGGTAGAGCACTGCCCTCATCGGGTTCTCCATCAGGCTCTCCATGGTGTGTGGATGCTGCGAGAAGAGAACAGGCAGAGAGTGAGGAGACAGGCTACTGCTGCTGCTCGCCGCTCATACTGCTGTGCTCCGAGACCAGCTGGAAAACTGACGCACAGCCGCGTTCATTAAAGGCACAAGCCTCCTGTTAAAGGAATCACATTCAAGCCCATGCCGACAGAAAAGGGGCTGATTTTAAACTTAAGATTTGCATAAACCTCTTATGAATAGCAATTGTTTGTTTCCTTATTTGAGATTTCACACGTGGGAGCACAGCGACAATACATGGACCATTCTCTGTGTCTTCAGTTTGCAAACATTCGCAGGAAAGCAGATATTGGACTCTGAATCTGAATATTGCACTTTAAAGTAGTGCCCTCCAGGGGTCGGTATTCGGACTCTTGTTTTTCCTCGGACGAATGTCCGAGATCTTGGGACAATTTCATAATTTGCATGTAACATTGCTATGGGAGAACTGTACATTTGTGGAGAGGACACAAGAATTTCAAAAGCATATGTTGGTGTAGAGGGAGGACAGATGGCATATGAGATTCAATGTGGAGAAGTACTTTGGGGTTTTAAAGGGGGGGGGGGGTTGAATATAAGAGTGGGGAAGTCTTACTGCAACTGTACAAGCTTTTGGTGAGACCACATCTGACTGACAATGAACAGTTTTGGTCTTCCTATTTAAGGAAAGATATAATTTCATTGAAGGCAGTTCTGAGAAGGTTCACCAGGATGATCCTTGGTTGGAAGGATTGCCTGATGAGCAAAGGCTAAACAATTTGGGACTCTATCACTGGAGTTTAGAAACTTGAGCGGTGATCTCATTGAAACACATGCTGATCAGATGTTTCCCCTCATGGGAGAATCTAGGAGCAGATGGCATAGTCTCAGAATAAATTGGCACAAATTTAAAACTGAGATTTGAGGAGGAATTCCTTCTCTCAGAGGGTGTGAATCTTGGGAGCTGTTTGTCTCCAAGAGCTGCGGAGGCAGAGTCTTTGTGCACATTTAAAGCTGAGATAGATTATTGATCAGTGGAGGAATCGAGGGTTCTGGGGCAAGAGCAGGAGAGTGATTGTGAGGAATGTCAGATCAGCCATGATCCCATTTCAATGGCAGAGCAGGTTCGAATGGGCTATACCTGTTCCTATTTCTCATGGTCTGATGATTTCAAGGATGAGGCACTTCACTTATGAAGAAAGCTTGGAGAAGCTGGGCTTGTTCTTCTCAAGGACAGTAAAGCTAAGAGAAGATTGGATGAAACTTTCAAAGTCATGAGGTGTTCAGACAGATTTTGTGGTGATGGAGTGGGGCTCCCATGTTGGCGTTCCTCCTTTTTTAGTTTGGTTTTTTAATAACTTCTAACTTTTTGAAAGCTTTTTAAACCTACTCAAATGGGAATGGAAGAGGCAACTTGTGGACTGGAGGCTGTCACAGGGATCTAGCTCCCAGAACGGAGGGCCATCGTGTGGAGCTGACTCCCAGACCGAGGACCATCGCGGGGAGCTGACTCGCAGACCAGGGAGCTGACTCCCAGACCGGAGGGTCATCATGGGGAGGAGACTCCCAGACTGGAGGGCTATCGCGCGGACCTGACTCCCAGACTGAGGGCCATCACTGGGAGGTGACTCCCAGACCAAAGGCCATAGCGGGAGGCAAGTGCCAGACTGGAAGCTGTCACATTGACGCGAATCCCAGACCTGAGGCCATTGCCGGGAGGCGAGGGCCTATGCAGATTGGAGTCAAGGCCCTTGGCTTTGAAGCCTGCCCAAGGTCTGGAGACTTGACCTGGTATGGTTTAGTGGCTAGGTGCCCACAAGAACTGGGGTGGAAGGACTGTACATTGAGTTTTTTTTAACTTTTCCTTTTGTGCTGAGCTTTTCTTTTTTTCTCTACTTTGTGCCAAATACTTAAGTATCTAGGGAACTTTTACCTAAGATGGCGCTGTAAGTGATGATAGTGCAAACTTTTCATTGCCCTCATTCAAATAAACCTCATTCAGTTCAATGAGCAGGAAGAAACTGTTCTTGCTCATGAAAGGATTGAGAACCAGAGTTTAAAGCATTTTACAAAACAATAATATATGAAGTGGGAAAATAAAAATTTCTCACCTAGTAAACAGAGTCTGAGATGTACTACATGAAATTCTGGTGAAGGCAGGTTCAACTAAGCCATTCAAGAGGATGTTGAATGGTGATTTGAACAGAAACTCTGTGCAGAACTTTGGGGAGAAGTCCAGAAATAGGCGCTAAGTTAAACTGTTTCTAAGTAAGTGTAGAGATGATGGGTTGAACAGTCTACTTCTGCACCATAATAATTCCGTGATTCTGTGAATTACAATGTGCTCTGGACAGGAACGAACTGCAATCTGTGCATCATTGCTCTTGAGGAGCGATTCATCGAGCATTAACATGGATTACAATAGCTGGAGATGCAAGGCATAAGCAGCTCAGCTAACAGCTCTGCCCTCTCCCGTGTAAACTGAAACCCATCCACTTTACTTTCAGAAACCTGGTAACCACAGACACCGCTCTCTTTACTTTGCATTATATAATAATGACAGTATTCCGTTAACCTTTTGACAGGAAAGACTCATGAACAGCTCTACAGATCAAAGTGCCTCAGTCACAGAGGTTTCCACATCGAGCCAAACACAGGAGTTTGCATCAAGTGACAACTCATATAGCCTTTTATCAAAGAGTGTTCACTTGGTCTGTTACTTCCACAACATACTTTCCCATCATCTTTGGCAGAGCTGGTGGTGGTCTTCTCTGAATATTGTTGGTTACTTCCACACACTTGTAACTGGTAACATGTGGGAGTTCCAGTCTATGATAGTAAAGCTGCAAACTGGAGCTGCTCAGCTGTTGCTTTCTGGCCTCGTCTGGCTTTCAAGCACTGTTATGAGAATTAAATGAAAACATAGTGGGAAGACAGGATGCCATTCTGTACTAGCACCATCATTCCCAAAGAGCTGCAGACTCACTCCCACTGAGAGAAAGCACAACATAGGAGACGAATAATAGTTTGAAGTTCCTGTCTGGGAGTCAGCTCCTGTTCACATGCTCCAATAATCTGTCATGATGTGAAGGTGCCGATGTTGGAGCGGGATGGACAAAGTTAAGAATCACACAACACCAAGTTATAAATCAACAGATTTATTTGGAAGTACATGCTTTTGGAGTGCTGCACCTTCATCAGGTAGCTAGTGGGGCAGAGTCATAGACACAGAATTTATAGTAAAAGATCAAGGTGTCATACAACTGATGTGATGTATTGATCAAACCTAGATAGTTGTTAACTCTTTAATCACTTAGAATGGGGATGCATGTTCCAATTAATTTGTCCATCTATTGCACAAGGCTGTGTAAGGAGGAGTTGATATCGTAGCCCATGTCCTAATGAAAACCATCTGAGTTTTCATCAGATTTGCCTTGGCAGAGGTAACAAACCTCTCCTTGCAGGTCCAAGTGCAGTAGCCTACAAAGCAGCTTGAAGATTTGTGAAAAGGAATGCTACATGAGATAACTTCTCCATTCTTACAAACAGAAGAAGAGTAGTCATAGTGGGTTTGAAAGATTGACCTTGTTTCTCTCTCCATGGATGCTGCCAGACCTGCTGAACTTTTCAGAACTTCCTACTTTTATTTCCTCTTAAGAAGCTGCTGTTCTCGAGAAATACTTAGAAGATAAAGGAAAAGGACAAGGACAAAAATTTGAATGGGAATAAGAGATTGAACATTTTCAATTGAACAGCTTGGCCATTGTGGCTGAGGATAACAAAATGCTTAATTGTTTGTGATTCACAAAGAAGTACGGGTGAATTGCACTGACTATGACTTAATAGGATGTCCAACTGTATTGTCAATGCCACTTGGTCTTGATGTCCCACTTGTAATTCTTTTGTCGTAAATGAAGTACATATACTCTTTTTAGTATTTCTGAAAGAAATCCACTTTGTTGAAACTTGTTATCTTGCATCAGGACAATTTGCAGGAATATAATTTTAAAAGTAAAAAACAGTATTTAAACTGGATGTAAGTTTGCTCGCTGAGCTGGAAGGTTCGGTTTCACACGTTTCGTCACCCTACCAGGTAATATCATCAGTGAGCCTCTGGTGAAATGCAGGTGTTATGTCCCACTTTCTATTTATGTGTTTAGGTTTCCTTATGTTGGTGACGTCATTTCCTGTGTTGCATTCGTGTAGGAAGTACAGCTGTTTGCAGGTGGCGCTCTGTCTGATGGCGTTGGTTTCCCATCGTTGGGCCAGCTTTAGCATATCGCGTCCACGTCTCACCCAGAGGCAGACTGAAGATGTTACCTAGTATAGCGATGAAATGGCTGAAACTGAACCTTCCAGCTCAGCGAACAAACTTACATCCAGAACCTCAACCTGAGCTACAAATCTTCACCAAGCTCACTACACCTATAGGCACAATACACTAAAACTGGCCCAAGGATGGGAAACCAAAACCATCAGACAGAGCACCATCTGTGAACAGCTGTACTTCCTGCATCAGCAACTCAAGGAAACCTAAATACTTAAATAGAAAGTAGAACATAACATTGGTGCTTCACCAGAGACTCACTGATGATGTTACCTAGTATGGTGACAAAACATCTGAAAATGAACCTTCCAGCTTAGTGAGCAAACTTACATCCAGAATCTCAACCTGAGCTACGAATCTTCTCAGAACTCACTAATATTTAAACTATATGAAAGAACAGTGTTGACTGATTGGCAAGTGATCTCTTTTTGGTGGAGAATGGGCCATAAATGATGATTGACAATTAAGGTTTTTTAAAATAAAATTAAATCAGGTAGGTTGACACTAATTTGTCAAGGCATTGCACTAAGAAATGAATCAGCACATTGATACCACCTGTCTTGTTGAGTTTAAACAGGAGCAATGTATGTACATGTTCTTTGTGTCTGCAGTAGGTGACAGCATCTGCTCGTTAATTTTGTAGGGCAACACCTTGACCAATCAGAATCAACTTGCTGATTATATTTCAACAAAGCTTGGCAGGTAATTGTCAAACATTATGAAATGATGCATTCTCCATGGCATAATGTCTATCAATCTGACCAACATCTGGTCCTATGTCTCATGGTCCTACGACCTTGGATGAACAAAACCTACCTTTAAAAAGTAAATTCAACCTTTTAAATAGGCTGTTTTATGACCACCATCACAAATTGTGCATTAAAGCTCGGAACGGGGCTTGCTGCTTTGCAATTGTTCATGTAGCCAGCCAATCATATTACACGTTCTATCCAAGTATCTAAGACTGTTGCTGATTTCCTGTCTTGGTCCAACATTCACTCCAGCCACCATCCACCCAACCTCTAATCCCAATAGATCCAATTTACTTCCAGTATGTCTCTGACAAGAGAAGGAATTGATGGTGAGAATGTAGATGGAGCTTCTTCATGGTTTGTTAGAGAAAATGTCATCATTTTGCTAAATTGCTGATTGTAATGAACCAAGCTAAGACTTAATGACCACATTGAAACTGATCCAGCTGGAATTTCTTGGCAACTACTTTGCCACCTTAATGAACAGAAAGAAAACACAAATACAAGTAAGTTGTTTTGGCTCTCCCCCTGTAGAACTTTGAACTGATTTTAATACAATAGAATTATTTGCTTTCCTCTACTTTTGGCCTTTTGAGCAATCCTACACATCATCAGCTTCCTGAGCCCCAAACTCTGGAAAACCTTCTCCCCATCTATTCATTTCTTTTTCCTCATTAAAGATATTCTCTTAACCTCCCTGTGATCATCTGACCTTGTATCTCCTTATGTTACTAGGTGTCATATTTCATTTTATAATATTGTGGGGAAATATTTGGAACATTTTATTACATTTATAATACTTTATAAATATCATTTGTTGTTGTTATTGTAATAATAAGCAGTTTGAGACAGAGATGGTGAGTTAAAGAGAAAGAAAGAAAATTATCAAATGAAAAGATAAACATACAAAAGAAAAATTACTAACAGGCAAAAAGAGAAAAACAAAGGAGTTAAGGCCATTAGACAGAACGAAAAAGTGAAAATGGAAATAATGAGACGAAAGAGAAAATGAGCAAGTCAACAAAATAAAGATGCATGTGAGAGAATGAGAGAAACTGAGGTCTAACATTCCATTTGTTAATAAATAAAAGGTCTGACCAAATTGTTATGATGTGGAGGTGCCACTGTTGAATTGCGGTGGATAACGTCAGAAGTCACACAACATCAGGTTCTAGTCCAACAGGTTTATTTAAAATCACAAGCTTTCAGAGACTGCTCCTTCAAAGACTACACCTGATGAAGGAGTAGCACTCCTAAAGCTTGTGATTTCAAATAAACCTGTTGGACTATAACCTGGCATCATGTGACTGCCAAAATTGTTTTGTACTGAATTAGATTAACATATCAGTTGCAGGCATACATTAATAGATTAACTATTTTTAATACCTTCCCAACAACTCAATGAAGAGGTAATGTAAAGAAATGCTCAGATCTTGGGATATATTACATTCCCTCTCCCTTCACATCCCATATGTGAAACCATAAAATGCTAAATGTATATAATTTCCAAATAACAAAAATATCTAAAATTTAATGGGTTGGGTTGGTTATCTGTTTTACTGTAATCACAATTTAAAAAACTGACCAAAACTACCAAAGCAATTTTCATATTGGGAAGAACCACTTTTATTCTTCTTTCCTCCGACATACTTTCAATTACTCTATCATGCCTCTTTCTCCTTTTGTCTGTATATATTCTTGCATTTCCATTAGTGTGACACTGTTCTGTCAAACCTCTCTGACTGTGCCCAACCTGAACTTTGATTATCAACTTTGTTTGATGATTGGGATTGTCATATTGATCAAAGCTCCTTGGATGCTGCCTGAACTGCTGTGCTCTTCCCGCACCACTAATCCAGATATTGATCAATTCGCCTCAGTCAAAGACCCTGACTCACTTTACTAGCTAATGTGCCAATATTGGCAAACTTGCAGTTTCCTTTTGACGTTCACTTACTAATTTTCTGTTTGAGTTCTCATAAGAATTTGGATTAACTCTGGTTTACCCTGCACTCTTGTCTAATTTCCTTTTCCAAGTAAATAATCTACTGTATATAACCCTGATGGTGTGGTGTCCCTCAGAGTAGACTGAGGGGTAATTCTGTATGAGAAAAGAACATTCTTGAATCAGTGTTAGAAAGAAACACAGAAATATTGCCCAGTTTGTCATCGTAACTACGTCTACAAATTCCTCTTTGTATTCTCTACTCTTATTTTTTCAGCACCATTCAATATGGATGACATTGTGATATTCAAGGGCATTTGATTCCATTTTTATACAGAAATATTTCAAATTCTTCTGACATAAACTGTGGATCATTATCTGACACCAGCACCTCCAACAACCCATAAATTTCAAACCAGCTTCTCGAACTCTCAATAATTTTGGCACGAGTGATATTGGGCATAGACTCAACATTTATCCAATTACGACAGCTCTTGACCAAAACAATTATCCCTTCCACTGCAAAGAAATGGACAAATACTTATTCCGACAGTTTCTTTGTGTTTTACCAAGGTTACAACTGCATTATAATTTGGACTCTGCACTGAACTCCACCGTAAGAAAATTCTTGTCATGAAATAACTTTTTGGAAAAAGGACAATCACCAATTTATCAAACTATCAAGACAGGTTGGACAACAAAGATTAATATTTAATATTTCAGTAGTTGAGGCATGGTATGATATAAGTTCACACCTGTCAGCATATACCAGGTCTTCTGGAGTTTGGAGATAGCGAGTACTGCAGATGCTAGAAAGTCAGAGTCGATAAAATGTGGAGCTGGAGAAAACACAGCAGATTAAACAGCATCCGAAGGGCAGGAGGGCCGATGTATTCCTGCTCTTCGGATGCTACTTGATCTGCTGTGCTTTTTTCAGATCCACATTTTGTCTACTCTGAAGTCGTCGCTACTTGGCTCCTTAAATTTATGCAGCTTAACTGTAACATATACTGAAAACCTTTCGAGCTTGAACATTTAAACTTAATTTTACCTGTATACCTTATCTCTCTCTCTCTCTCTCTCTCTGTCTGTCTCTCTTCCTGTCAGCCTATGTACCTCACAGCTGCTGCTGAATGCTGTCTGTTAAAAGCAAAGACAAGTCACTTTCTCTTAAAGGAATCAACTTTATCCTGAATATTGCAAATCTCAGCTCTATGGCAACCCTAATATTATGATAATTACTTTAATCACCTATGAGATTTAATAGCAACTTCAAAACCTATGACAATTTCCTGTTGATTGGAAATGTCCCACACAAGTGCTAATTTCCTAGAAAGTGCTCAACTACTAATGACTAAGTTTCTCTTCCAGCAAGTTCCTGATAAAACAAGTATCCTGAGATGAATGCTGTCCTCTGACAAGTACAAAGCCCCTGAGTAAGTATCCTATTTTTGTAGCCTTTCAACCCAAGTTTGAGCATCTGCTTAAATATAGCTAATAAATTCCACTGAAACATTTGCAATTCTTGCCCCATATGATAAATGCTCATGGCTTCTCTACAAGCTAACTTGTATCTATATTTATACTTCTAGCCCTCAGGCCGTTATTGTTGTCAATTAGTGTCCCAGTTTTTGCTTCTGTTTACTATTAATGCTGAGCTCACTGGTGCCCAAATGCAATATGTATCCCAACTGCTACCTCCGACCACTCCTGTGATGATTTTCTCTTTAAAGCTAGATTACATTATTTAGCACTTCAAGAAACACCAACTTAAAGACTACAGTGCCCCAATAATGCATGCAAATAAAGGTTTTCCATCACTAAATGTATGAACAGTATAATTCAATAACTTGAGCTTTAATGATTACAATAATTAATGTGTCAACAGGGTGAATTCTAGCATTTGGCTGAATCATTTCTCATTCTGAGACTCATTTGACATGTTTTATTAGCTCTTCAACATCGCTATCTACCTTTGGATACCAAAAATAGTTTCTTGTTGCTGCTTCATAAGGACTACTCCTTTATGCCCTTGATGACGTTCCTTGAACAATCTCTCACTAAACCTTAGTGAAATGCTTTTAAATTCCCAGGAGACTGTTTTGATTTACACTCAGTTCATCTCTCTGTGTGAAATACTACAGCAATTTCTCATTATTGCACTCTTTAGACCAGTTTTGGTGACATTATTGAGCAATTTACAGAGCACTACACCATATTTTACTAATTTCTCTGCCAGATATCAGTGTGCCATTTGAGTAGTTTAAATAAGTCAAAAGTAACTCAGTGGTTGAAATCTTTAAAAAATCTTTTAAAAATCTGCATTTCCATGATCTGTCAACTTGTATATTTAATATTGTACTAATGGCTAATTTAGCCATTTGGCGATCCTCGTTCAAAAATAATTTTGTACTCTCTTAACACTTTCCCATTCACATATACAGTACACCCTTTCTGATCCCTACAGTAAATAGCCCAGTCCCCTTTTGGCCATATTTCTTAATCCAACTTCTTCCTGTTAGCAAGACCAATTCCCCTGTTGTTCATTTTGGAAGGGGTAACAAAAAACAGAACAGTATTTAAATGGAGATATACTGCAGAAAGCTGCAACACAAAGGAACTTGGGGTACTTGTCAACATAATGCAAAACCAATCACACAGGTACAGCAGGTCATCAGGAAGGCTATTGGAATGCTGATTTTATTTCAAGGGTTTGTAATATAAGAGGATGGAATTTTACTGCAATAATACAAGTTGCTGGTTAGATCACATCTGGTGTACTGTGAGCAATTTTGGTAGAATTTCCCCTCCCTAGTGGAGTAGCCCTTCACTCAGCCAATAATCGCTGTGGTGAAGAGAATGTGAAGAAGCAATGGTAACAATGTATGGAGCATGTTCAGTGCATGTGCTGGTGATGAATGGTCATTTATTTGTTGGATCCACAATAAGCAAGGTTTTGGCCGTGTGCAGGGAATGGCTGGAGGTGTAGGTCTACAAATGACTAGGCTGCAAGTCATAGAAAACACCGAAGATATTCCTGGCAACTGCTGTTTCATTCCATTGCAAAGGAGTGGTACTGCAAATCTGTGTTCCTGTGCATACACTACTTAATAGAAGCATTCACAATACTCATTTATTCATTCATGGGATGAGGATGTCGCTGTCTAGGTCAGCATTTATTGCCTCTCCCTAATCGCCCAGAGGGCAGTTAAGAGTCAACCACATTGCTGTGGATCTGGAGTCACATGTATGCCAGACCAGGTAAAGATGGCAGTTTCCTTCCCTGAAGGACATTAGTGAACCAGATGGGCTTTTCCAACAATTGACAATGAATTTATGGTCATCATTAGACAATTAATTCCAGATTTTCGTTGAATTCAAATTCCAACATTTGCCATGGCAGGATTTAAACCCAAGTCACCTGGGTCTCTGGATTAATAGTCCAGCGATAAACCACTTGGCCATCACCTCCCCGAATACAGTTTAATGTAAAATAGTCAATTTCCTAGAATGTGTCCACCACAGATTTCTCCCAGTTGGAAATTTGACAGAGACCAAATCCACACTGAGTTCAGAAGTTGGGACCAACTAGGAGAAAGTGAGGTCTGCAGATGCTGGAGATCCCCTTCATCAGGAATGAGGCTGGGAGCCTCAGGGGTGGAGAGATAAATGGGAGGGGGTGGGGCTGGGGAGAAGGTAGCTAAGAGTGCGATAGGTGGATGGAGGTGGGGGTAAAGGTGATAGGTTGTAGAGGAGGGTGGAGCGGATAGGTGGGAAGGAAGATTGGCAGGTAGGACAGGTCATGTGGGCAGTGCTGAGCTGGAAGATTGGAACTGAGGTAAGGTGGGGGGAGGGGAAATGAGGAAACTGGTAAAGTCCACATTGATGCCCTGGGGTTGAAGGGTCCCGAGGCAGAAGATAAGGCATTCTTCCTCCAGGCGTTGGGTGGTGAGGGAGTGGCGGTGGAGGATGCCAAAAAATTGCATGTCCTCGGCAGAGTGGCAGGGAGAATTGAAATGTTCGGCCACAGGGCAGTGGGGTTGATTGGTGCGTGTGTCCCGGAGACGTTCTCTAAAGTGCTCTGCGAGAAGGCGTCCAATCTCCCCAGTGTAGAGGAGACTGCATTGGGAGCAATGGATACAGTAAATGACATGTGGAAGTGTGGAAGCCTTCTTGCAGAGCGCTTTAGAGAACATCTCTGGGACACCCGCACCAATCAACCCCACCGCCCCGTGGCCGAACATTTCAACTCCCCCTTCCACTCTGCCGAGGACATGCAGGTCATGGGCCTCCTCCATCACCACTCTCTCACCACCTGACACCTGGAGGAAGAACGCTTTGTCTTCCACCTCAGGACCCTTCAACCCCAGAGCATCAATGTGGACTTCACCAGTTTCCTCATTTCCTCTCCCCCCACCTTACACCAGTTCCAATCTTCCAACTCAGCACCATCCTCATGATCTGTCCCACCTGTCAATCTTCCTTCCCATCTATCCGCTCCACCCTCCTCTCCGAAATATCATATTGCACTCTTAGCTACCTTCTCCCCAGACCCAGACCCCCCCCTCCCATTTATCTCTCCACCCCCAAGGCTCCCAGCCTCATTCCCAATGAAGGGCTCTGGCCCGAAATGTCGATTCTCCTGATCCTCAGTTGCTGCCTGACCTGCTGTGCTTTTCCAGCAACACACTCTCAACTGAGAAGTTGAGATGTCATGTTACAGCTGTACAACACATTGGTAAAGCCACATTTGGAGTACTGTGTACAATTCTGGTTGCCCTGCTATAGGAAGAATGTTATTAAACTGGAAAGGGCGCAAAAAAGATTTACAAGTATGTTACCAAGACTAGAAAGTTTGAGTTATAAGGAGAAGCTGGATAGGCTTAGGCATTTTCCCCTGCAGCTTTCGAGGCTGAGGGTGACCTTATAGAGGTTTATAAAATTATGAGGGACATAGGTAAGTTGAATAGCCAAGGACTTTTTCCTCAACGTGGACAGGTGGAGAACAAGAGGGCTTAAGGTGAGGGGGGAAAGATTTTGAAGGGACCTGGGGAGCACCTGTTTTATACAGAGGATGGTGAATATATGGAGTGAGTTGCCAGAAGAAGTGGTGAAGGCAGATACAACTACAATATTTAAAAGACATTTGGACAGGTACATGGATAGGACAGGTTTAGAACAATATGGGCCAAATGCAGGCAAATGCAACCAGTTCAGTTTAGGAAACTAGGTCATCATGGATGGGTTAGGCTGACAGGCCTGTTTCCATGCTGCCCTGTGACTCTATGATAAATGTCTCAGTGCCATTTTTCTCAATTACTTGTCATGTTGACACAATATATATCAAAATGTGCAGTTAGTTAGCACAGTTGGCTGGACCAGCAGATTTGCAATGCAGAATGATGCTAGCAGCACAGGTTCAATTCCCACACTGACTGAGGCCATCACAAAGGAATCTCCTAGCCAATCTTTCCCCTTGCCTGAAGCCTGATGACCCTCAGGTTAGGCGACTACCAGGTTTCTCTCTGTAATGAGACAGCAACCTAGGATCAGGTAAAACTTTGGTGACTTTACTTTGTACCTAAATGCACATGGAACAACCTTTCTAATTGTTCAAACTTCCTCAATATTAAATTTGGAAGTTTCAAAAAACATAGCATAATATTCTTCAGTCCTTAATTTCTCAAATGAACTGTAAAAGAAAATAAAATTTCTTCGCAGACTCTTTGATAGGGTAATCGCTTTTGCCCAAAACATCGACTCCCTGCTCCTCAGATGCTGCCTAACCTGCTGTGCTTTTCCACTACTACACTCCAGGTGTGGATGTTGGAGGTCAGTCATCTCAGCTCCAGGACATTTCTGCCGGAATTCCTCAGAGTAGTGCACTACATCCAACCATCTTCAGCAGTTTGGTCAATGACTTTCCCTATATTATAAGGTCAGGTGTGAGGCTGTTTATTGTTAATTGCACAGTATTCAGCATCATTCTCGACTCTTCTGAAGAGTCCTTTTCCAAATAGAACAAGACCTGGACAATATCCAGGCTTAGGCTGAAAAGTAGCAAGCAGCATTCATGTCACACAAGTACTAGGCCAGGCCATATCCAACAAGACAGAATCTAACCATCATCCCTTGACATCCAATAACATTACCATCACTGAATTCCCTTCTATCCTGGGAATAACGTTGACCAGAAACGGAACTGGACTATCCATATAAATAAAAGGATCAGGTCAAAGCCTAGGAATCCTGCAACAAGAAACTTGCCTTCTGACTCCCAAAGCCACCATTTACAAAGCGTACGTCAGGAAAATCAGGAATACACTCCACTTGCCTGGATATACGCAGCAAATAACACTTAAGAAGCTTGATGCCATCCAAGACAAAGCAGCCCACTTGATTGGCACACATCAACATGCATCCACTCCCTCCACCAATGATGAACATCAGCAGCTGTGTGTGCCATCCACAAGATTAACAACAGATGTTCACTAAGGCTCTTTAGATAGCACCTTCCAAACCCATGATCATTCCATTTAGAAGGACAAAGGCAGCAGATACATAGGAACCTCGCCACCTTCACGTTTCCTTCCAAGACACATTTCACCTGAAGTTGGAAACTTACTGCCTTCCATCAGTTTCCACTGAGTCAGAATTTTGAACCTTCCTTCCTAACAGCATTTTCTGTGATCCTCCACCAAATTAACAACAATTCATGATGACAGCTCACCATCACCTTTTTTGAGAGCAATTAGGGATGGGCAATAAACATTGCCCCAGCCCACATAAATGAATAAGAAAAGCATGCATTCTTTTCACTTCACTTGGTGCCTATTGCATGATGCTGTGGAATACAGAGGAACAAGTAGTCACCCGAAATGTTAAACACTTCATGCTGGCACAGCCTTTAATGTTTGTTTGAATAGAAAGTTGTTCCTTGTTCTTGTCAGTTAATTCTTATTGCAAATCTTCATTGAACTAATCTATTTTACTGAACACCTTTCCAATTGCTAAATTAGAAATCAATCCTTCACATGAAAGCAATGGGTATCGATTTCAATCATTTTATTTACCATTTGAATATAATCTCCATAAATGATTACTGTCCCATCGACCTTTCTGAAGTCCATTCATTGCTCTCCAACATCTTAATTGTTCCCAATCTTTCTAAAATGTTTCGCTCTTAATTTACTGTTTCCAATTGTGTATCAGGCACTGGCTTAACTTTGCAGAATATCAGCTGTATTTTATAGGACATAGATCGTAGAACATTGACCAGTACAGTGCTGTACAGCCCCTTCGGCCTTTGATGTTGTGCTGACCTTTCATCCTACTCTAAGATCAAACTAACCTACATACTCTTCATTTTACTACAATTCATGTGTTTAACCAAGAGTCACTTAAATGTCCCTAATGTATCTGACTCTACTACCACTGCTGGCAGAGTATTCCATTCACCCACCACTCTCTGTGTAAAGAACCCACCTCTGACATCTTCCCTAAACCTTCTTCCAATTATGCCTCCTCATGATAGCTACTTCCACACTGGGAAAAAGTCACTGGCTATCCACTCTACCTATGCCTCTCATTATCTTGTACAACTCGATCAAGCCACTTCTCATCCTCCTTCTCTCCAAAGAGAAAAGCCCTAGTTCCCTCAGCCTTTCTCCATAAGACATGCCCTCCAGTCCAGGCAGCATCCCAGTAAGTCTCCTCTGCACTGTCTCTAAAGCTTCCACATCCATCCTATAATGAGGTGACCAGAACTGAACACGATATTCCAAGTGTGGTCTAACCAGGACTTTATAGAGCTGCAGCATAACCTCACAGCTCTTAAACTCAATTTGCCCTGCTCATGAAAACCAACACATCATATGCCTTCTTAACAACCCTAACAACTTAGGTGGCGACTTCAAGGCATCTATGGGCATGGACCGCAAGATCCCTCTGCTCCTCCACACTGCCAAAAATCCTGCCTTTAATCCTATAATCCGCATTCAAATTCAACTTTCCAAAGTGAATGACTTCAGAATTTTCCAGGTTGAACTCCATCTGCCACTTATCAGCTCAGCCCTGCATCCTGTCAATGTCTCATTGCAAACTACAATAGCCCTCCACACTATCCATAATTCCACCAACCTTCGTGTCATCAGTAAACTTACTAACCCCACCCTTCCAGTTCTTCATTCAAGTCTTTTATAAACGTCACAAATAGCAGAGGTCATAGAACAGATCCCTGCGGAGCACCACTTGTCACTGAGCTCCAGGCTGAATACTTTCCATCTACTACCACCCTCTGTATTCTATGGCCAACCAAGTCTGTATCCCACCACAACAGGATTTTGATCAGATAGGCCAATGGGCCAAGGAGTGGCAGATGAAGTTTAATTTAGATAAATGTGCAGTGTTGCATTTTGGAAAGGCAAATCAGAGAGAACTTACACACATAATGGTAAGATCTTGAGGATTGTTGCTGAACAGAGAGACCTTGGAATGCAGGTTCATACTCCTTGAAAGTGGGGTTGCAGATAGATACGATAGTGAAGAAGGTGTTTGGTATGCTTTCCTTTATTGTCAGAGCACTGAATATAGGAGTTGGGAGGTCATGATGCAGCTGTACAGGACATTGATTAGGCCACTTTTGGAATATTGTGTGCAGTTCTGGTCTCCCTTCTATCGGAAGGATGTTGTGAAACTTGAAAGGGTTTAGAAAAGATTTACAAGGATGTTGCCAGGATTGGAGGATTTGAGCTATAGGGAGAGGCTGGGGCTAACCTTACAGAAATTCATAAAATCATGAGGGGCATGGATAGGGTGAATAGACAAGGCCTTTTCCCTGGGTTGGGGGGAAGCCCAGAACTAGACGGCATAGGTTTAGGGTGAGAGGGGAAAATTTTAAAAGGATCTAAGGGGCAACTGTTTCATGCAGGGGATGGTGCATGCATGGAATGAGCTGCCAGATGAAGCGATGGAGGCTGATACAATTACAACATTTAAAAAGCATCTGGGTGGATAGGAATAGGAAGGGTTTAGAGAGATGTGGGCAAAATGCTGGCAAATGGGACTAGATTAGGTTAGGATATCTGGTCGGTATGGATGAGTTGGACTGAAGAGTTGGTTTCCATGCTGTATATCTCTATGATTCTATGATTCAGACAGCCAACTTTCCTTGTATCCTATGTCTTATTACTTTCTGAATGAGCCTTCAATGGGGAACCTTACCAAATACCTAGTTAAAATCCATGTATACCATATCCACTGATCTAACTTCATCACTGTGTTTTGTCACATCCTCAAAGAATTCAATAAGGTTTGTGAGGCATTACCTGCCCCACACAAAGCCATACTGACTATCTCTAATCAAACTATGCTTTTCTAAATAATCATAAATCCTGTCTCTCAGAATCATCTCCAGTAATTTGCTTAGCAACAATGTAAGACTGACTAGTCTGTAATTCTCAGGGTTATCCCTATTCCCTTTTTTGAAAAAGAGAATAATATTTGCCACCCTCCAACTATCTGGTACTACTCCAGTGGACAGTGAGGATGCAAAGACCATCACCAAAAGTGCAGCAATCTCTTCCCTTACTTCCTGTAGTAACCTTGGGTATAACCCGTCTGTGGGGAAATTGAGGACTGCAGATGCTGGAGAGCAGAGTCAGGAGTGTGGTGCTAGAAAAGCACAGCAGATCAGGCAGCATCCGAGGAGCAGTAGAATCGATGTTTCAGGCATAAGCCCTTCCTGATAAAGTCTGTTCCAGGGGATTTATCTATCCTCATGTTTTTCAAAATTTCCAACATATCCTCCTCCTTAACATCAACCCATTCTAGAATATCAGCCTGTTTCACACTGTCCTCACAAACGACAAAGTCCCTCTCACTAGTGAATACTGAAAGTATTTATTAAGAACCTCTCCTACTGCGTCCAACTCCGGTCACAAATTCCCTCCACTATCCCTGATCAGCCCTACTCTTGCTCTGGCCAACCACTTGTTTCTCACGTAAGTGGAGAATACCTTGGGGTTTTCCTTAATCCTACCTGCCAAGGCTTTTTCATGCCCCCTTCTAGCTCTCCAATGCCAATCTTCAGTTCCTTCCTGGCTACCTAGTAATCCTGTAAAACCCTGTCTGATCATTGCCTTCACAACCTTAAGTAAGCTTCCTTCTTCCCTACCAATCCTTCCTTGCTTCAGTAGGACGAACCTATCCAGCACTCATAGCAAGTGTTCTTGAAACAACCTCCATATTTCTGTCGTGCATTTCCCTGAGAGTATCTCTTCCCAATTTATGCTCCATAGTTCCTGCATAATAGCATTGTAATTCCCCCTCCCCCATTTAAATACTTTCCATACTGTCTGCCCCAATCACTCTACATAGTTTTGGTTTTGTGATGCCTACACAGAAACCACGTAGATGAAGGAACAGCATGGATTATGATCGCTTTTAGCTGACAGCATTGCTCTCTGTCTTTTGTACTATGATAAAACTCAGTAGTCATCATCAACATGACACAGTGTGACTGGAGAAATTCCCCTTCCACACTTTCTGCAATCATATTATTTAGCTGTCAAAATATATAACACAGGGCTATGCAAGAAGATGCAGAGAAAATTATGTGACCATTTCATGTGGAACTCTCCAAAACAGATTCATGAATTGTAATTCAAACTGTCATTGAAAGAGAATGAGAGACCTAAAAATAAGATGTGAGCAGATCATATAAAAGTAATTTATTGTTTAAAAGCCTCTTGCTGTTAGCTTCCAGTGTTCAAGTTCAAGAACAACAATAGTTCCTGTGACAAAAACAGAACTTGCTGGAGAAACTCAACAGGTCTGGCAGCTTCTGTGTAGAGCAAACACAGTTAACATTTCAAGTCCACTGGCTCTTCTTCAGAAGCGAGGGGGGTCACTGCATAACTAAGCATTGCTGCTCCTTTGGGTTACACAGTTAATACTGGGTGATTACTGAAATAATTCCAAAGAGGCCAATATCCTGTCATCAAGTCATCCTTTATTTACACATGCATAGTACTTGGCACAGGTCTGGCTTCCTCAGAGCCAGCTCTCAGAGTAAAAAGAACCTCTGATACTCCTGTTTATATCTGTCAGCCAAGGCTTCCTGATTGCACCAGGTTAACAGCCCCAATCAGGGAACTTGCATTATCTGAGGTCCACTTGGCTGACCTACAACTGCTGTACCTCCATGAGCTGAATACTATAAGTTCTGTTTCAACAGCTTTTTTCATAAAGTGTTTCATAGTTGAAATGACAGTCTGGTAGATCCCAATATTCCAACAGTGCTGTTACTGCTTACAATTAGCTCAATATATTTCTGTGCTTTGTGCATCTACAGTTGAGCTAGGAAGGGAACTCTGTGTTGGAAGGTCTCTTACCCACAGAATCAACTGATAAATCTTGTGAACCTTGTTAGAGTATTGCTCTCAAACAGAAATGTAAAACACAGTGACTTCCTTTCAGCAACTAAACAAGGTCATTCTAAGTACATTTTTTTCATTCCCTAACTGATCAGCCATAAATTAGCAAAGATAAGGATTTTGACTTGTGTCTAACCTCAACAATTGGAAGGAAAGAAAGCATTTGCATTTCCAAAAAATATAAAATGGATTACAACCATAAATGCTGCCATTCCACAACTGCTTTATGTGTTATTCCATGTTGGATGAAAGGTGTGAAAGAAAGCGAGTTTGAATAAAACAACTCAGGATACGTCTCTGGTGGAATATTTTGATGTCTTTGATATTTAACTTCCTCTCCCCTTCACTGCTCTCAATGCTCATCCTGATTAAGTCACTCACAAGAGTACACGATAACCGATGCAGATTGGTTTGTACTGCTGCCAGAGAGCAATGCCTTACTTCTTTGTATGCTGCTGCCTACGACCTGTGTGAGCATGGCCAAAGTCAGATTTCACTACAAAAACAATGCCATGTTCTGCCTCTCCCACACGCCCTCACCCTCAACAAAACCCAGTGCACTGCTGTGACAGTGCCACTTTAACAGAACAGAATATATTACCTTAATGACTATCCTGGTAAATATACTTGGAAATGTGATAATGAGTCACATCAACCAGGACAGTCTAAGCTGTGAGTTCACTGATCTCAGCATGGGATGGGGTGAAAGTGTTACTTTTTTTCTTGCCAATAGGTAAGGGAAGAGAATGATCCACCAAATTTTCCACTCCTATTGCTAGCCCATGCCACCCGCTGGGACATGTGTTCCTTGGGATCACATTTGATTGTGAAGTGATTTCATTGAATAATCTACATGAAGATTGACCTGTTGAATAAAGTATTACAGGACAGCTGACATCTTTGGAACAGAAGAGAAAATATGTTCCAAATGAAAAGATGTGGGTGTACATTTTGCTAATAATAACACAAATAAGCGACCAACTAAAAATCAACCAATTTAAATTAATCCCTTCAATGGATAACTATTGTCATTGACAAACACATGACCACACAAACCCTTTCTCCACATTTCAATTAAACAAATTGGTGACAAGAGTAGAATCCAATATCAGCCAAACTCCTGCACCGTTCTGAGCTGAGAAGATATTGATGTATTCTAATAGAACTCTACACAAAGATTAATTTGCAGGGCTGAGGTATGAGTGAATCCCAATTACCTTTGAAGTAGAAACAAGCAGCTGATCACAGTCACAGCTTTTTCTGTTTCTCTCACATCCTTTCATTTTACATTGAGTCCTGGTTTTACCCTCCCCCAACTAACATCTTTAAGTCCCATCTTGTGGTGGGTCATGCTTTTAATCGAGTACACTAATGACTCAACTAATGAGAACATTAAATGCAAAACCATATCAATCATGACAAATTGTTCATGACAATTCTGCAGTAGGCAAATTCCTGGCTCTAAATGAATTACATCATCGATCAGCCTTCTTGACCCAGATCCTTATTTTAGGTTATGAATTAGAGAGTATACTTATAAGAGGGAGGAAGCAAGATGGAAGCTAGATGTTTAAAAGGTGGAAAAGGCAAATGAAAGGATGAGCTGTACTTCAGCACCATCCGTGTACAACTGGATCATAGCAACAAGACATGGGACAGGTCATAGCCATCATCTCAGCAAGATGCGGAGACGCAACTGAAAAGGTGGAAATAAAAGAAATTCCAGAGAAATGAGTAAATGTGTATGTAATGTACATTTGAAACAGTAACATTTCATAATCTGTTTATAGTCCTCAGCTAATATTTCACAAGTAATTTCTTGCTACAAGTATTTCAGCTCCACTGTTTCTGGATCTTTTTATCATTTTCTACATGTTGGGTATTACATTTTTGAGCAGCCTTGTTGGACATTCTCCTGTCAGCTACAGATCTATGTTGGGAATACTTACAGGCTTGATTTCTTTAATAGTGCGTTAATAAGTGAGTTGCAATGACATATGATGCAGGATCAGCATACAGAGCAGTTCCTCTGTTAGGAAGTGAGCTGCAACAATGTATCTGAAATGTGTGAGAAAACATTTGTCCATTGGTGAAGAAACTGTATCAGAACATACTATCCAGGTATGTTATGCAAGTAAAAAGATAATGATTTGAACAAATGTCTTTCACATCGACACAATTTCACAGAATTCTTCTGTCAATTCCTTCTGAAGTGAACAAGCAGGCAAGCATGGCAGTCAATTTGCACAGCTGTGGTCCTGCAGTCAAAAACTGAGATAAATAGTTAGTTAATTTGGTTTGCAGGTATTTGTTGGGACACAAATATTGATCAGGAAAACTCAGTCCTTCTTTGAACAGTGCCATGAAATCTTTCACATCCACAAATGGATAAATCACAAATTAATTTCTGGTCTGAAAAACAGCACATTGAACAATCCAACGATATCTCAGTATTTGACCTAGTTTTGCAGTATGCGCAACAATTTAAAGTCTTTTGTGGGTTGTGAGTGCTACTGGTTAGTCTTCCCTAATAAATACACATGTGACCCAAAAATCTTTGCACTTTTTGGTGTACTCCTGCCATAATTGCTCATGTATATTTAACAGCTGGTGAATTAATCTGGGATTCACCTATGCCTGACTTCTGTTGTTAAATTATGACTGGAGCTGCTTGAAGCTGAATCTATAGTATTCCAAACATTGATCTCTATTATAACGTTGGAGAGTCTCCTAGACTCCAATCTGCGATTAGGAAGACAGGATCCCAAGCGCAAATGGTGAGGCTCAATTCCAGCATGAGAAAGTCCCTTAGGAATTTTGTCCCTTTGGCTTTAAGATATGGATTGGCTAAGTCCTTTTTATTGTATTGCCCTCTAGTAGTGTATATTCACCATGGTTACTCAAATAATGAACTTACACAGTCTCAAACAAAAACAGAAAGTGCTGGAGAACCTCTGCAGGACTGGTAGCATCTGTGGAGAGAAAGCAGAGCCAACATTTCAAGTCCAGCAGCCTTTTTCAGAACTGAATCCAAAACATGAACTGTGCTTTCTGTCCACAGGTATTGCTAGTCCTTCTGAGATTCTCCAGCACTTTCTGTTTTTGTTTCAGATCTCCTGCATCCGCAGTTCTTTGTTTTTGTTTCACAGTCTCAATATGTTTTGACAGGTCAACAATGAAGTATCCTAGTTATCAGTTCTTTTCCTGCTGGTATCAAATGCCCTCAGCTGTTCATGCCCAAGGTCCTTTTAAGGTCTGCTGTGCAACACTAAAGAATGATCTTTAATATAATGAATTGTATCACATAGTTATACTGCATACTTGCCTCCTGCTGCAAAGAAACCTTCCAATTAATGTTTGCTTTCAATTCTATTGACCTTTCATCGTATCCATCATAGACATAATGAGTTTACTAGCAAACTATAACGTCATTATTCAGATTCTTGTTCAATTGCGGGCCTAAATCTTCTATTCTTCAGATTATTGGAGATTGACTATATGATCCAAGAGGCCGGTCGGATTCTGCAGAAGTCCTGATGCACTGACCTCTGCAGCAATTGCCTGAGAAGTTTAAACTTCTGCTGAGCAATTCTCTTACTCCCCAGGACTCTCTGTAAATGTCTCTCACTCTGAGTTAGGGCTTGAGACCTACCAGTTTGTAACGCATACATCAATTGTACCATGAAAATATTTAATCCAAATCATACACACTGACCCCCACAACTCAATGTCCAATCTCCCAAATACCCTCTAAACCTCAAATAGCCCTCTGCAACTACACATGACACTTAATTCCTAGTCCTATGATTATCACCCTGATTATCACCCTGACCACGTGCTATGATCACTGAACCACCCTCTTACTCCAATTACCCTCTGACCTAACCTGACCCGACTACACCTAAAACCAACCAACTGTCCCTTCCAGTTCCCTCATTATGTCCAGCCCCTCAGATTATCCCATTACTTGACTACTCTTCCTAATGAATCAGTGATAGCCCTGACCCCTAACTAACTTCATCCATATGACCAGATCTGACTAGCCCCTAAACTGAGTCACCTTTTAACCCGACTAACACAACCCTATCTACCCACTTATCTCACCTGCTACCTCATCCACTGCTGCCTCACCTACTGTCACCTAATCTACTTACCACCTCAGCCACAAACAATCTCATCCACCTTACACTGATGATTTCACCCAACTATAACTTCACCTACTTACCACCTTATCCACCTACAATCTCACTCTCCCCACCCATCTACCCATAATTCACTGATATCACTTACCCAACCACCTTACCCATTCATCCATCCACTGACCTACTGACCTATTCGCTAACATTCACACTAGACAAAGGGTAGGGGGGCATTATCCTCTTCCTCTACTGACTCTATAGTGCTGTTATGAAGCTTCCCATTCGCTGCCAAGCTCCACATTTCTCGTAAATCCAGGATTGAACCAGTGGGTAGATAGCAAGACAATGATTGCTGCTTCAATGTAGATCCAAGCTAATTTGCACAAGACCTTCCAGTTAGTCACATGTAAATCAGTAAGGTCTTCCTGATATAACTGTACAATGCTGATTTATGCATGAATGATGAATGATTAAAAGTTGACAAGAGTCAGTCAAGGGAATAGTGTTATGGGAAGAATTGCTGACAAGCAGGACAGATCAGATCATTAGATGACGGGGTATACTAATCCAAGAAGCAATAGAACAGTTTGTGTGGTTAAATGAAAGTGATCGCGAGGAAACATTTTCTCTGTTTTCTGAAGAATGCTAGAGCATGTTTCTCGAGCAGAAGTCTTCAGTACTATTGCCAGAATGTTGGCACCTGTAATGCTAAAAACTCTGGGAAGAGGCTGAGATTTTTTTTATTTCAAAAATGTACTTTATTCATAGAAATCTTTGGTACCTGTACAGTTGATGATGCTATTCAGATGTATACTGGCTTTACATTCAGAGAACAGACTGAGTCATTGGTATTTACAATTCTGTATGTTAACTATCTAGTCTCTTAGCATTTAGCTGAGGTGTCAGCAGAGTCCAATTACTGAGCAGAACCTCCTTTTATTCTTTGGCAGAAGGACTTTACATAGTGGTCTTTCCCCACCGCGCCTTGGCAGCAGCTGTCCCAAGCTTCAGCACATCCCTCAGCACATAGTCCTGGACCTTGGAATGTGCCAGTCTGCAACACTCAGTTGGGGTCAACTCCTTCAGCTGGAAGATCAGCAAGTTTCAGGCAGACCAAAAAGCGTCTTTGACCGAGTTGATGGTCCTCTATGCACAGTTGATGTTCATCTCAGCGTGTGTCCCGAGGAACAGACTGTACAGCACGGAGTCCCACTTTACATAGCTGCTCGGGACAAACCTCGACAAATGTCACTGCACTCCTCTCCAGAATCCTTTGCATAGGCACATTCCAGAAGGAGGTGTGTGACAGTCTCATCCTCTCCACAGCCACTTGGAGGGCAACGTGTGGTGGTGCAGAGAGTCTGAGCAGACATAAAGGATCTCACTGGCAGAGCCCTTCTCACCACCAGCCAAACCATGTCTTGGTCATTGTTGGAAAGTTCTGGCGATGAGGTATTCTGCCAAATGACTTTGACCGTCTGCCCAGGGAACCACGGAATAGGATCGACCCTCTCCTTTTCCCAAAGCATCTCAAGGACAATACGTGCTGATTGAGATGCAGCACTTCCTGATGGACTTGTGGTCAAAGGTGTTTTTCTTCACAAATTTCTCCGTGAGGGCCAGGTGACATGGAATGGTCGAACTACTTGCAACACCGGAGACAGGTACAACCACAGTACGTAGTGATGCTTGGTGTTTGTGTACTGGGATCCAGACAGAGCTTGATGCAGCCACACACAAAGGTGGCCATCAGGGTGACAGTCGTATTGGGTGTGTTTTTTTCCCCCTTTCTCTAGCTCTTTGTACATTGTTTCCCTCTGGACATGGTCTATCTTTGATCTCCACATGAAGTGGAAGATGGCCTGGGTGACTGCAGTGGCGCAGGTTCGGGGAATAGGCCAGACCTGTGCTATTTAATAACAAGACTGAGAGTATCGCACACCTGATGGCCAGGCTTTTTCCCATAAAGGAGAGCAACCGTTGCTCCCATCTACCCAGTTTCTGCCTCACTTTAGTGACATGGTCCCCTCAAGACATAACGCACGTCCCAGCCTCGCTGAACCAAATACCCAGCACCTTCAGGTGGTCTGTCCTGACGGTGAAGGGGATAGAGATTGGTCAGCCCAGTTTCTGAAGAGCACTGGCCCCCGGGATCCATTCAAACTGGTCACAGATGCACATGAGTCTGTGCACTGACAGCGGATCTGAGCAGAAAACGGTGATGTCATCCACATACAGGGTGGTCTCCACCTGTAGGCCTTTGCTGCCAGGAATAGTCACTCCTCTCAGGCTTGCATCCTTCCTGATGCACTCTGCAAATGGCTCTACACAGCACTCATCACAAGGCAGAAGAGAGAGAGCAGAGCTGAAAATGTGTTGCTGGAAAAGCGCAGCAGGTCAGGCAGCATCCAAGGAACAGGAGAATCGATGCTTCAGGCATAAGCCCTTCTTCAGGAAAGCTCCTGAAGAAGGGCTTATGCCCGGAATGTCGATTCTCCTGTTCCTTGGATGCTGCCTGACCTGCTGCGCTTTTCCAGCAACACATTTTCAGCTTTGATCTCCAGCATCTGCAGTCCTCACTTTCTCCTCGAAGAGAGAGAGCAGCCCTGCCTGACTCCAGATGTGACCGGAAAGCTTTCTGATTCCCACCCATTGATTGAGACTGCGCTGACAATGTTGGTGTAGAGTAGTCGGATCCAATTGCAGATACCCTCCCCAAAGCCCATTTTGGAGAGAACATTTCTCATAATCTGTCAAAAGCTTTCTCCGGGTCCAGGCTCATGAGGTAAGTGTCCACCCCCCTGTCCTGCACGGTGGTGATCGTATCCCTGAGGAGCACGAGACTCTCAGCGATCTTCTTACCCAGTACAGCGCCGGTTTGGTTGGGATGAATCGTCGATGCCAGAGCAGACCTGACCTGGTTGGCAATGCCCTTTGACAAGATTTGTAGTCCACGTTTAAGAGTGAGATTGGTCGTCAATTTTTAATTTCCTCTTTCTCCCCCTTCTGCCTCGAGATGTAGGTGATGATGCCTTTCCTCATGGATTCACTCATAGTACCTGCCTGAAGCACACTGTCATACACCGCCAGCTGGTCCTGGCCAATCAAGTCCCATAGAATAGAATTCAACTGGTAAGCCATCGCTTCAGGAGTTTTATTCTTTTCAAAGGATTCGAGGGCCTTGGTCAGCTCATCCAGAGATAGCAGCTGGTCCAGCTTCTCCTGTGTGCTGTCATCTAAGACCTCCATGATGGAGGACAGGAACGACTGGGAGGCTGCGCTATGTGTGGGCTTCATGTCATACAGGCTGGCATAGAAGGATTTGCTGATCCTCATGATGTCAGCCTGAGATGATGTTACCAAGTCATCTTGCTTTCTTCAGGCTGCTGAGCACAAAGCTCGCCTTGTGCATCTTCTGGAAGAAGAAACATGAGCATGGCTCATCCTGCTCCATGGAGCGGACCCAGGACCAAAAGCAAAGATCGAGGCTTGCTGGCACTTCACCACCTGGAGGTCCTCCGTGACCTCGACTTCCATCGTCTGCAGCTGGAGCAACTTCTGCATACTTCTGGAATTTGGACAGTTTCCCCCACCTCTCTCTCACCTTCTGAACAGCTTTGAGGATGAAGAACCTCTTGATGTTCCCCTTTACCATTTCCCACCAGTCCACTGGAGACTCAAAGAGGGGTTTCGTGGTTCAATAACCATGCGTAATCCCTCTTGAGCTCTTCAGTGTTTTCTGGGGTCAACAATGTGTTTAGTTTCTACGTTCCCTCACCAGTCTGCTGCTCATCCTGTTGATGGCAGTTGGCCAGCAGGAGGCAGTGGTCAGAGAAGAACACCAGCCTGACGTTGGTGGATCTGACCAAGAGTGCTCGGGACACAAACAAGTAATCTATCCTTGAGAGGATAGACCCATCTGCCTGCAACCAGGTGTATCTGTCTGCAGGGGTGCTTAAGATGTCATGCAGCTTGGCGTTCTTGACCGTTTCCATCAGGAATCTGTATGTGGTGTCCTGTTTGCTGTCTCCCCCACCAGATCATCTGTCTGTATCAGTGATACATTTGAAGTCTCTGGCCAGAATGACCGGCCTGGACATAGCCAGGAGCAGTGGACGCTGCTGCAGGACGGGCAACTGCTCCCTCTTTCCCGTTGGGGCATAGACATTAATTGGTCTCAGGGGAGCGTTTATGATTATAACATCAGTCACAAGGAGGCTCCTGAACCTCAGAGATGATGAAGTTGCCTCCTCGCAGTTGGATACCCAGGCTGGAGGAGCAGTTATCATTGCCCCCCCGATCAAACTGACAGCCCATGTGCCCGCAAACTCGACCACCTCCTGTAGCTGCTGAGATGCAGTATCCCACACTCCTGTAGAAACTGCTTTGATGTTGGCTAGGAAAGCCAATGTTCAAACACATTGCATAGAAGACTTAACACTACGCATATTAATACTTGCAATTTTAACACCCATTTTTACAGTTTACGAGGTTATCGTTGTACATTCACCGATGGTCCCATCCCTGGGGCAGCTGCCTGCATCACCGTGGTGCAGGCAAACTGTTAGACCCTGGCAGGGCTGAGGTAGCTGTCCAGCTCCTCGCTGGGGTCATTTCCCCATTCTGGTGCCATTGGGCCAAGACCAGGGTACTCAGAGTCGAGTTCTGAGTCTGACAGAGGGGCTGCCAGAGGACCGCAGCTCCCAGTTACCTGGAAATGTGAGACAGTAGGTTCTCACCAGGTGGGGGCTGGGCTTTACCAATCCCCTCAGAGGGTCCATACTTTTCGGGTTGGGGAGCATTCCCGTCCTTTCCCCCTCGACGTGCTCTGCCTCTTCTTTTGGTGATAACCATCCTTCCGCCCTCTCTGCCATCTGAGGAGTTTCTGGTGTCGTCCTCATGCAGCTTTCACTTCCCCCTTTGCTGTGAGATTTTGGGGGCCTGGTGAGTTTTCCTTTTTCTGTATTTCACCAGAATCCACTCCCCCGCCTCCTTGGTTTCCTCCTCCTCCATTGCCTCCATCTGTCTAGCTGGAGCTTGGGTCTGCTGTTGTGCCTCTACGCTGACTGCCATCTGTTCCACTCCAACCTGTCCTTCCTTCTGAGTGCTGCCTGAATCCATTCCCTTGCTGGGTGGTGGCATCTTGTTGACCTTTGGTGGTGTCTTGCTGACTCACACTGCCACCTCTGGCCATCTGAGTGTACGTGGCGCCCCCACCCCAAATTTGGGCAGGTCTTGTACAAGTGGCCCACTTCTCCACAGAGATTATAGCTCTTGGACTCCTTACAGTTCTTGGCCAGGTGACCTACCTATTTGAAATTCCTACAGATGGTCACCTTACAGTCTGCTGCCATGTGTCCAGACCTCCCGCAGATTCAGCACACTCTCGGCTGCCCTGCATACATCAGGTAGCCCCTGCTCCCTGCAGTTACGAAGCTGGCGGGTGAGTGGAGGATGTTCCCACTGGTGTCCACTCTCAGAGTCACCTTGACCTGCCGCTTGCCAGTCCAGATTCCGAATGGGTCCACAACATTGGTACTGTCTCCCTCCACCTGCACATAACTTCCCAGGAAGGTCAGGACATCTCATTCACTCAGCACTGCTTCAGCCTTGTCTTTTCCACTTCTGCACTGGGTTCCCCCATCATAGACGATGTGGATATTTTTGGAGACGCCACCTCCTGTTAGCACTTAATTGCATTTAATGTAGTGTTCAATCCATGATTCACATGGCAGGACTGCAGCTCTTAAGTCTTCACCAACGATTGTGGGATGAATAAGTTAGAGTCATAGAGATGTACAGCATGGAAACAGCCCCTTTGGTCCAACCCGTCTATGCCAACCAGATATCCCAACCCAATCTAGTCCCACCTGCCAGCACCCGGCCCATATCCCTCCAAATCCTTCCTATTCATATACCTATCCAAATGCCTCTTAAATGTTGCAATTGTACCAGCCTCCACCACATCCTCTGGCAGCTCATTCCATACATGTACTACGCTCTGCATGAAAAAGTTGCCCCTTAGGTCTCTTTTATATCTTTCCCCTCTCACCCTAAACCTATGCCCTCTAGTTTTGGACTCCCCGATCCCAGGGAACTTTGCCTATTTATCCTATCCATGCCCATCATAATTTTGTAAACCTCTACAAGGTCACCCCTCAGCCTCCGACGCTCCAGGGAAAACAGCCCCAGCCTGTTCAGCCTCTCCCTGTAGCTCGGATCCTCCAACCTTGGCAACATCCTTGTAAATCTTTTCTGAACCCTTTCAAGTTTCACAACATCTTTCCGATAGGAAGGAGACCAGAATTGCATGCAATATTCCAACAGTGGCCTAACCAATGCCCTGTACAGCCGCAACATGACTCCCAACTCCTATACTCAATACTCTGATCAATAAAGGAAAGCATACCTTCACTATCCCATCTACCTGCGACTCCACTTTCAAGGAGCTATGAACCTGCACTCCAAGGTCCCTTTGTTCAGCAACTCTCCCTAGGACCTTACCATTAAGTGTACAAGTCCTGCTAAGATTTATTTTCCCAAAATGCAGCACCTCGCATTTATCTGAATTAAACTCCATCTGCCACTTCTCAGCCCATTGGCCCATCTGGTCCAGATCCTGTTGTAATCTGAGATAACCCTCTTTGCTGTCCACTACACCTCCAATTTTGGTGTCATGTGCAAACTTACTAACTGTACCTCTTATGCTCACATCCAAATCATTTATGTAAATGACAAAAAGTAGTGGACCCAGCACCGATCCTTGTGGTACTCCACTGGTCACAGGTCTCCAGTCTGAAAAACAATCCTCCACCACCACCCTCTGTCTTCTACCTTTGAGCCAAGTTCTGTCTCTTACATACTGTTTCTGTCTTTTGCCATGCAGTTAGTCCTATTTGATAGCTTTACCAAGTTGACCTCATTGTTAGGCTTGCCTGGTGCTGCTCCAGACTTGCCTTCCTGCACTCTTCATTGAATCAAGGTTGGTCTCATGGGGTGATTGTTATGTAGAGTGGGAGATGTGCCAGGCCATGAGGTTACAGGTTGTGGTTGATCACAGTTCTGGGAATGCTCAGTGCCTTTATAGGTGCTTTGCTTTGGGTTGCTGGATCAGTTCAAAATCTGTCCCATTTAAAGAGGTGATACTGTTGTTCCCCTTTAGGGATAATAGTTTGGAGCCCGCAAGGTTACACATCTCTATGAGGTAAGTAGCCAAGTGGGATTTTACAGTTGGTCTCCAGTTTCCTGATTTTGGGGTGTTGAGTTGGTGGGGGTATACAAGGTGGGGGTATACAATGGGTGCGGTTTGATTATCAGGGGTGTCACTAGAGGCAGGTCAGTGGGCCACATTTCCCAGTAGGCCCAAGCTGCCCCTTTCCTCACCCCTTCTTCCTAAACAAAACCCTCCCTCACTCCACCATCACAGCGGTGGGCTGGTTGCTTTTTCTATTTTTGATTCATTTAAAAACATTTGGTGAGAGGGCACCTTTTGTTGAGACACACCCTCAGTTATTTATCCCCTATACTATAGGTCAGTGTTCCTTTGAAACCAGGAAGCTGATGATTGAGCCTCCAAATTCAATAGCCCACCTACCAATCTAAATTGGACATGGAACTTGTCTCCATGCTCATTAAAGAAGCGCTCAGTCAAAATTGAAACTCGTCATTGTTTCTCCCACTCCAAGGCCGGGGTCAGGACTCAGAAACAGCTCATAATTCCTATTACAAAAACAGAAATAGCTGGAGAAACTCAGCAGGTCTGTGGAGAGAAAGCAAAGTTGATGTTTCAGGTCCAGTGACTCTTCTTGGGAACAGTGATGTCAGACCTGGTGAGTTACTCCATCTATTCCTGTTTTTCTTTCAGATTTCCAGCATCCACATTTTTGTTTTTTGATTTCCTTAATTCAAAACCCCCATGTTCTTGATGTGAACTATAGCCCATTATGTGTGAGCATTTTCAGGAAAGCAGAGGAAAATTCAATAAGTGCTATTCTTCTAAAATTATGTATGGTCAAGGCAGTGGGTGAAATGATGGTTCTTAATAACTGCATTGTAGTGTTTAACAAAATGCAAGAAACATACTGCATTAACCATAGTCTCCTTGATTTCAAGTAAATAAAAGTACCAGCCTGGAAAATATTCGAAATTGCTTTTATGGTACAGTTACTCTTAAGATAAAACTCACACACAATGGTTAATGTAACTAATGGCATAGTTAAGTATGAGGCAGTGAACTGGATAATTCAAAGTCACTAGAATTCTACAGTTTGCTTCCTCCTGAGGAGCAATGTTTGCTCTCTCAACAAAAAGAATTGAAAGCTTTTTGTACAAATGGTCTTCAATATTTAATATTCAGGAAAGAAAAGATAGCAAGGGCAACTCAGCACAGCAAAGGCATAAACTGCTGACTACATTCTTTAATTGGTCCCAGTCAGCAGGAAGGAAACAAGGGAAATGCATGGCATTGCCAGCTGGGCACTTAATTCATCACCGGCATCAGTTTGACTTATGTCTTAAAAATATTTTTAGGAGCTGGTGGGACATTGTTCTGTAGTTTATTAAAATAGTGAAAACCCAGTAGGATCAAAAAGTATACAAAGACAAATTAAGTGAGATCCTGATGTCCTTAAATACAGGGATTGAGGTGCCACTAAGATGTATTGATTGCACTATACAAATTTAGTTGAGCGTTCTTACACCTGCTACTTGCTAATGAAAGAGCAGTACATGGAGCATATCTATGTGTAAATGCTTTGCAGGCTTGGCTTTGTGAATTAGGAAAATCTCAAGTTTAATTACAGTGTGATAAGTTTGTTAATTAAGGAATGGTTTTAGATTTGTATTTATATTTAAACTTTATTGACAACTGTACTCAAGTACAAAAATACAGGAGTACAGTGAAAAGTTTTCAATGTCATTGCACACAGTGCTATCTTAGGTACAAAGACTTAGCTACGAAAACTTAAGAACAAGGTGGAAAGAAATAAGGAACAAAGTTACAAGTTAAACATTACAGTCACTCTTTTAAATGGATAATATCTTGCCATTTGCAGTTATTGGATCAAAAATAGTGCTTTTTCACTGAAGTATCCTGAACCACCATCAAAACCAGTCATCTGCCTTCATCGGGATGAGGTGAATGAATCTTCTAATCACTTGGGCAAAATTCAAAGAAATGCAGATTCTGGAAATCTGAAACCAAAACAGAAACAGCTGGAGAAACACAGCAGATCTGGCAGCGTTTGTTCCCAAGAATGGTCACTGGACCTGAAATATTAACTCTGCTTTCTGCCTCCACAGATGCTGCCAGACATGCTCAATGTCTTCAGCTTTTTCTGTTTTCATAACAGGGATCATGATCGGTTCCTGAGTCCTGACCCTGATTTGGGAAGGAAAAAGTGACTGGTTTAAAGTTTGTCCATGTACCTCCTAATGAGCACGGAGCCAGGTTCCATATCCAATTTAGGTTGGTGGGTGGGCTATCAAATTTGGAGGTCCAATCATCAGCTTCCCAGTTTCAAAAGAACATCGACCTATATTAAAGGTTATAAGTAACTGAAGCTGTACTTCAACAAAAGGTGACCTCTCATCAATTGAATTAATGAAACATTTTTAAATGCATCAATAATAGAAAGAGCAACCAGTCCATCACTGTGGTGCTGGAGTGAAGGAGAGTTTGCTTTGGAGATGTGGCTGACTGTATTTTGACTGTGCTACTGAGATTCCCAATAGTCAAACTGTATCCGTCCCACACTCTCACCAACTCCCCACCCCATTGTAACATGATTACCCACCCCTGTTTTCTGAAAGTGATTCCTATGATCAGAGAGATTATAAGATTACAATGTGGACCTTGGTTACTTTTTTAAATCAAAGAGGAAACAAGATTTGGTCTTAGCACTTTTGTTACCAGAAAAATGCAGGATAAGAGCAAAGTTTTCTTTGGAATTAGAGCCTATTGATTTGAATGTTGATGAAAATTTAGACAGATTCTTAACTTTTGAGGATACATTTAATCTAAAAATGATTGATTGACTGCTTATGAGGAGTTGTCGGATTTTGACAAATTTAGAAAGACTGAGGATAGTACCATGGAAGGGTATGTAACAAAACTGTTAGATACTGTAGAAATCTCATTGGAAATTTTCTAAGCTGCACTGGAGCATTTAAGTTATTGGATTGTGCAAGAGACAAAATGGTTCATATAATTTTGGCATTTCAGCCAAACTGCAAGTTATCAGGCAAACTAAGGCTTCACAAAAAGATGCAGAAATGGAGGAATTGTAAGATCTAATTGGACAGCTGAATTGGTCAGGCAGAAGTCAGTTTTGGAGTATTAGAGTTGAGTACAACTATGAAAAATCCCAAGGAGGAAGGCATTTTTGACTGAACAAAACATTTTAAAAAATCTAAAATGGAGGATTGTGTTTTCAAATTTCCAACAGTGGAAGATGCCAGGAAGAAAAGATGTCTTGTTTTGAGTGATGCTTCTTATGCAAATATCTGTGATAGACACTCAAGTGTAGGAAGGATTATAATTATTTTTCCAAGAAAAGGAGGTAAATTTTGCCTTTCTGATTGGGCTGCTGAAAAGATCAGAGGACTAATAAAAAGTACCTTAACAGCAGAAACTGTCATTCACGGCGAGATGTTAGAAATGCCATTTCTTTTGGCAAAAACATTGGAAAAAATTCAAAAAAGGGGTTCAGCAGCAAAACCCTTTGAGTGCTATGTTGATAAAAGGTCACTTTGGGAGAACATACGCTTAAAGAAATGCGTGAATGAGAAAAGGATGGATATTGCAAGTTTAAAACAGAAGCTGGTAAACTAAGTAATCTCAAAATTGAAATTGGTAGATGGCATCAGCGATCTGGTTCTTTTACAAATAAACAAGCTCCAAGAAACTGTTGGACATATTCAAAAATGATGCTTGAAGCGGTTATATACAAAGAAACCAAAAAAATATAAAATGTAATTTTGTACATTTCATTTTGTTTGTATTTTTATTGTACATTGATATATTTAAAAATGTAAAAAGGGAATCTCTTGTCACATAAGATCTGAAGGAGTGCCTGAGCTGTAATGGGATGAAATAACTGATGATGAATATATTAATTAAGAGTTAATTGGGTGAGAATTTGTGTTAATTTAGGGAATTAATAATCAATGATATGTGAGTTTTATGGAGTGTAGTTAACTGAAATACAGCTCTCATTAAAAGTGTGCATTTGGACTCAAAATCACTGATCTCTTAATATATTGTATAACACATGACCCTCCCAGGGATCACCTCCCTTTCCCTTTTATTTACCATGATGGACCCCTCAACAGTAAAGCTACTAGATCTTCAGTGAGCTATCATTTGCCAGTTTTACTGCTGGTAACTCACTATTTGGAGTGCAATGATGCTCAACCATGAATATGGTTCTATCCTCCAAAACTTTAATCAAGTAAGTGAAAGAGGGGAACAACAAAGCATACAGTGGCAGACAGGGGAGGAGTGGAAAGAGGAGCATCAGAGACGAGGGGCTGGGAGGAATTGGAGGAGTGTTCAGGGTAGTAGTGAATGGGGAGCAATGGAGAGTGAGGTGTGGCATGGGAGCAGGTGCAGAGGTGTGGGGAGACACAAAGAAGTGGGGCACAGAGAGAGAGAGAGGGAGGCACATACACAAAATTCACAGGTGACAGAGGAGAAATTAGGTAGGGCAGAGGATGTACAGGGAAAAAGTTGGATTTCTGAGCTTTTGCTAATAGCATTGTTTCAATCACTTAGATTTTTACACCAGATAATGGTGGACTCTATCAGACAGATGTTGGGAAGTATAGGCTGCGAGCCATTGTTCCACAGAAAGGGCACAGCAGACATGTGGAGACTATTTAAGGAGCAGTAGTTGCGAGTGATGCACAAATTTGTTCCTCTGAGGCAGGTAAGAAGAGGTAAGATTAAGGAACCTTGGATGACAAGAATAGAGGAACTTCTTGTCAAAACGAAGAAGACAGCTTATGTAAGGTGGAGGAAGCAAGGATCTAGCATAGCTTTAGAGGATTTCAGGCTTGCTAGAAAGGAGCTCAGAAATGGACTCAGGAGATCCAGGAGGGGCAATGAAAAAGGCTCGGCAAGAAGGATTAGGGAGAACCCAAAGGCGATTTACTCACACGTGAGAAATAAGAGAATGATCAGGGAGAAGGTAGCGATTAGGGATAGTGGAGGGAACTTGTATGTGGAGCAGATAGGGGAAACACTAAATGAGTTTTTTGCTTCAGTTTTCACTTTGGAAAGGGAACTTGTTATAAATAAAAACTTAGAGGAGTTGGGTTACAGTCTTGACCAGATCAAGATTGACGAAGTTGATGTGCTAGAAATTTTGGAAAACATTAAGATTGATAAGTCCCCTGGGCCAGATCATATTTATCCTAGACTGCTCCGGGAAGTGAGAAAGGAGGTTGCTAAGCCGTTGACGAGGATATTTGCCTCCTCACTCTCCATGGGAGTTGTACCGGAGGATTGGAAGGAGGCAAATGTTGTTCCTCTTTTCAAGAAGAGTAATAGGGAAATCCCTGGCAATTACAGACCAGTCAGTCTTACGTCTGTGGTCAGCAAAGTTTTGAAAAGAATTCTGAGGGATAGGATTTATGACTATTTGACAAAGCATAGTGTGATTAAAGGCAGTCAGCATGGCTTTGTGAGGGGCAGGTCTTTGAGGAGGTGACAAGACAGGTCGACAAAGGTCGAGCAGTGGATGTGGTGTATATGGACTTCAGCAAAGTATTTGATAAGGTTCCCCGTGATATGTTCATTCATAAAGTCAGGACGTATGGGATACTGGGAGAGTTGGCTATCTGAATTCAGAATTAGTTGGCTGACAGAAGGCAGAGAGTATTCTGCCTGGAAAGTATTCTGCCTGGAGGTCAGTGTTGAGTGGGGTCCTACAAAGCTCTGTTCTTGGGCCTCTGCTCTTTGTAGTTTTTATAAATTACTTGGATGAGGAGGCTGGGGGATGGGTGAGTAAATTTGCAAATGACACTAAGGTTAGAGGTGCCGTTGATAGTATCGAGGGCTATTGCAGGCTGCAGTGCAACATAGACAGGATGCAGAGCTGGGCTGAGAAATGGCAGATGGAGTTCAACCTGGATAAATGCAAAGTGATGCATTTTGGAAGGTCGAACTTGAATGCTGAATATAGGATTAAAGACAGGATTCTTGGCAGTGTGGAGGAACAGAGGGATCTGGGTGTGCAAGTACATAGATCCCTCAAAGTTGCTTCCCAAGTGGATAGGGTTGTTAAGAAAGCATATGGTGTTTTGGCTTTCATTAACAGGGGGATCGAGTTTAAGAGCCGTGAAGTTTTGCTACAGCTGTACAAGTTCCTGGTTAGACCACACTTGGAATATTGCATCCAGTGCTGGTCGCCCTACTATAGGCAAGATACAGAGGCTTTGGAGAGGGTGAAAAGAAGGTTTACCAGGATGCTGCCTGGACTGGAGGGCTTGTCTTGTGAACAGAGGTTGACTAAGCTCAGACCTTTGTCTCTGGAGAGAAGGAGGAAGAGAGTTGACCTGATCGAGGTATACAAGGGAATGAGAGGAATGGATAGAGTCAATAGCCAGAAACAGGGCAGGATTGACTGGCACGAAGGGTCATAGTTTTAAGATATTAGGAGGAAGGTATAGAGGGGACGTCAGTGGAAGGTTCTTTACACAGAGAGTTGTGAAAGCCTGGAATGCGTTACCAGCGGTGGTGGTGGAAGCAGAGTCATTAGGGACATTTAAGTGACTGCTGGACATGCACATGGATAGCAGTGAATTGAGGGGTGCGTAGATTAAGTTATTTTATTTTACATTAGGATTAATCCTCGGCACAACATCGTGGGCCAAAGGGCCTGTTCTGTGCTGTACTTTTCTATGTTCTATGTTCAGATTTTCAGCTTTGGCTGGTTTTCCTCAGGGCAGGGCCCTAGCTACACTAATGGACTGTTGTCAGAAGCAATACTCATGAGGAATCATTTCACAAATCCAAATCTGCTGAATTACACTAGTCTTGTGAACAACCATCTCCTCCCCAACCAACCCCCTACATTCACAGCCCTGTCAATTAACATGTTCTCTTTCACTATCAAACAAATGAATATATGACTTATGATTGAGCAATGAAAAATAGGCAAGCTGATAAAAAGCCAAAAAGAAGAACACGTGTATGCTTTAACTAAAACTCCACAAAGTTAACCTCAGGAGTGGGGCTGATTTGACATCAAAATGGAGATTTATATAGTGAAGCAACAGCATAACTAAGAGTCTAAATTAAATATTCAATTAATATTTTGTATCTATCTTTAACAAGGAAGAAGATGCCACCCAGGCTATGATGACAGAGGAGGAAATTCAGTCACCAGAGGGGTTTTAAGTTGATAATAAAGTGGTATTGTGACAAGGCAACGGACTGGATAAGATGCTTCCATGATACTCACAGAAGTGAGAATGGAAATGTCAGATGTACTAATATTAATTTTAAGTCTTCATCAGACCTAAGGATGTTACCAGAAGACTGCAGAATTGCAAACACTATCCTATTGTTCAAAATCAGACATAAGGATAATTCAAACCATTACAGACTTGTCAGTTTGATTCCAGTGTTTAGGAACCTCCTGGAAACAATAATGATGGATAGATTAACAGTCACATGGAAAAATACAGGCTGATTGAGGAGTGCCAGCATGGATTTCTGATAAAAAGTTATGATTAACTAACGTCCTGGAGTTTTTTGAAGAGATAACAGCACTGATGGACGACCGTGTGATGTACACATGAACTTCCAGAAGCTAGTTGATACAATATCATACAACAGACTTGTGAGCAAAGTTGGAGATCATGGAATAGAAAGAATAGTAGCAACCCGATACAAATCAGCTGAGTGACAGGAAGAAAGAATAATAGTTAACGGATGATAGTTGGGCGTGGAGATAGTTTGTAATGGAGATCCCCAAGCATCAATGTTGGAATGCTGTAATTCCCAACATCTACAAATGATCTGGATCGTGATATGATGGGTGCAATTTGAAAATCTGCAGGGGATACAAACTGTGAGGTGGACAGCAAGCAACTTCAAAAGGACAGAGGCAAGTTGGTGGAGTAGGCAGAAAGAAGGCAGCCAATGTTCACTAAGGAGATCAGTGATGTTATACATTTTGGTAAAAAAATGACCCTGTAGAAACAATATAAAGGGCATAACTCTAAAGTGGGAACAGAAGCAGAGGGACCTCTGTGTCTCAACACATAAATTATTAAAAGTGGCAAGATAGGCTGAAAGCATGGTTAACAATGCATACAGTATCTCTCGTGTTATTTATAGGACATACAGCACAACAGCAGGACAGTTACATTGAACTTATGTAAGATACTAAATATTGCTTAAAGGATATAGAAAGATGAAGTTCTTTGGTTTGCACTCATCAGAACCATGACACAGAAACAGACTTGAGCCATGGGACACTATGTTATACAGCATGCAAAGAGGGTGCTGATTAGTTTTCTTATAGATATGTGTGTCATTGCCCTTGACCCTCTTGTTTAAAAAAGGATAGAGTTATCTTTGGGCCCAGTCAATAGTTAGCCTCCATTCCTGAAGAAGGGTTTATGCCCGAAACATCGATCCTCCTGTTCCTTTGATGCTGCCTGATCTGCTGTGCTTTTCCAGCATCACATTTTTAAGCTCTGATCTCCAGCATCTGCAGTCCTCACTTTCTCCTAATAGTTATCTTCCAGTCAACATCAAACTAAAAATAGCTTACCTGGTCATTATCTCATCATTCTTTGTGGCAGCTACCTGAGCGCACATTGACTACTGAAGTTTCATTTAATAATGACCTGTACTTCATTGACTACTGGTCATGACTGTCATCTACATGCAAGTAATTTGAGACATTGGCAGGACTGGTCTATAGGAGAAAGTGAGGACTGCAGATGCTGGGGATCAGAGTCAAAACTGTGATGCTGGAAAAGCAAATCAGGTCAGGCAGCATCCGAGGAGCAGGAGAATTGATGTTTCAGGCAAGGGCCCTGCATCAGTAGTCTATAGGCCTCTTAAAAGTAGCTATACATTGGCATAGAGAATAACCCAGAAGATAATGAGGGCATATAAAAAAGGCAGTACATTAATCTTCATGTAGATTGGGATAGTCAGATTGGTAGAGATAATCACGAGGAAGAGTTTATATGGTATATTCAGGACAATCAGGCATTAGGCTTTTTGGATTGGTAATGTGCAAAGAAGTAGGTTTAATAAATGATGTCAGAGTAAAAGATCCCTTCAGAAACAGTAACCATATTGTGGTAGAATTTAACATTAAGTTTGAGAGAGAGGAACTTGGGTTAAAAACAACTGTGCTAAACTTAAATAAGGGCAATTAAAAAAGAACAAGAGTAGAACTGGTTTGAATGGCCTGGGAAAGGAGTCTAACAGCAAAGATGGGTAAACTACAATAGCAGACATTAAAGAGAGTAGTTCAGGCTCACAACAAATATGTATCTCATTGAGGGTGAAAAACTCTAGGAAGGGGATAAGCTAACCATGGTTAACCAGGAAAGTTAAGGCGAGCATTAACTTGAAAGTAAAATTTAAAATGTGGCAATGATTAGTAGTAAGCCAGGGGATTGGGAAAAACAACCAAAAAAAGTAAAGAGGAAAAAGATAAACTTTGAATGTAAACTTGTTAGTAATATCAAGATGGGCAGCAAAAGCTTCTCTAAATTTATAAAAAGGAAGAGAGATGCCATAGTGCCCTTGGAGAATGAGGCTGGGGAAATAATAATAGGGACCCAGGAGAGGTCAGAAGAGTACAATAAGTATATTGCATCAATCTTCATGATAGAAGGCACTAACAGCATTCCAAAATTACTAAATAGTCAAAGGAAAAAAAGTGGAGAGGAAATAAATACAGAGCTGAAAATGTGTTGCTGGAAAAGCGCAGAGCTTATGCCCGAAACGTCGATTCTCCTGCTCCTTGGATGCTGCCTGACCTGCTGCGCTTTTCCAGCAACACATTTTCAGATGTGATCTCCAGCATCTGCAGTCCTCACTTTCTCCTCGAGGAAATAAATACAGTAAATATGACTAGAGAAGTAGTATGAAGAAAACTAATGGGGCTAAGTATTGACAAGCCACTTGGACCTGATGGGAGGCATCCTAGGATATTGAAAGAAATAGTGGATACACTAGTAGCAATCTTTAAAGAAACCTTACATTCTGGAAAAGTCCCAGAGGATTATGAAACTGCCAATGCAACAGCTATACTTAAAAAGGGAATGAGACACGAACAGCTAACTATAGGCTAGTTAGCTTGAAATATAACATGACTGCGGAAGGAAAAGTAGTGGAGCTAAATATTAGTTAAATGGAGAGGCTAAAGGAAGCTACAGAACAAAGGAAATTGGATGTCCTTGAGCATAAATCAGAATAATACAGAATCCAAATTCAATAGGTAATCAGGAAAATAAGGGGAAAATGGTTTCTATTTCAAAGGAAATACAATATAAAAACAGGGAATTCTTGTTAAAATAAAAGACCATTATCAGACAACAATTGGGGAATATTGTAAATCATTTTAGGCTCCTTATCTAAGGAAATATACACTGGCATTGGAGACCGTCCAGAGAAGGTTCACTAGGCGGATATCAGCTACAGAGGGCCTGTCTTATGAGGAGAGGTTGAGTAAGTTGGGCCTGTACTGCTTGGAGTGTAGAAGAACGTGATTGTTAGGAGACTTGATAAGGTAGGTACAGAAATATTGCTTCCCTCACCAGAAGAATCTCGGACTAGAGGACATAATCTTAAAGTAGGGTTTCTCCCAGTTAGGACAAAGATGAGAAATGCATTCTGTCAAGGGGTAGGGAATCTGTGGAATTCTTTACCTTTGGCTACTGAGGCTGGGTCATTAAGTATATTCAAAGCTTAGACAGTCAGTTCTTTAATCAGTAGAGGAAATCAAGGACTATAAGGAAAAGGCAGGAAAGTGGAATTGAGAGTGTTTGGATCAGGTATTGAATGGCAAAGCAGATTCCATCAGCTAAATGGCCCAATTCTGCTCCTCTATCTTTTGGCTTTACTGTTACTCTACCCAGTTTGTAGTTCGAATGTGCAGTCACAGGGAGCAACTGAAAAGACAACCAAATAACTGAGAGAAAAATAGGGGCTAACTTCGTAAAGTGAAATGAAGGGCAGTTAGTACGCAGGAATGTAAACATACTGGGTTTTGACTTGTAGCACTGCCTGAGTCAAAGGGTCTGAGTCCAAGTTCATGTCTGAACAGGCTGATGACAAGTAGGAACACTCTCGGGGCAGGGCTTTGCGGTGGGCGTGGCTTGCTGTGGCGGGCGTGGCTTGTTGTGATGGGCGCGGCTTGCTGTGGCGGGCGTGGCTTGTTGTGATGGACGCAGCTTACTGTGGCGGGCGTGGCTTGTTGTGATGGGCGCGGCTTGTATTGGGCGTGGCTTGCTGTGGCGGGCGTGGCTTGTGATGGGCGCGGCTTGCTGTGGCGGGCGTGGCTTGTTGTGATGGACGCGGCTTGCTGTCGTGGGCGCGGCTTGTAGTGGGCGTGGCTTGCTGTGGCGGGCGTGGCTTGTTGTGATGGGCGTGGCTTGTTGTGATGGGCGCGGCTTGCTGTGGCGGGCGCGGCATATGGTGATGGGTGGGGTTGGTAGCGCTTGTGCTGAAGATATACGCATGCGCATAAATCGTAATCGATGCGCGAGCGCTGATGACTGCCTGTAGTCGTTGGTGCTTGAAACTTGTATCATGGAATAGGATGTTTCTGTTTGAAGAGTGAAGAATGAAAACATGATGGTAGAGTATTAGAAGACGGAATTGGTGTTAATTAATTAGTTGCTTTATTCGCGAGAGTTTCGCAAATAGTGGTCTGTGTACGCATGCGTGGGCCGAGGTCCCCTGACAAGGGAAATGCAACAGTTTGATTTTTAAACTGGAAGCAGTTTCAGCCACCTACAGAGAGTGGGGTCACCGCTTCAGTCACCTACAGAGACTGGGGGTCACCGCTTCAGCCACCTACAGAGACTGGGGGTCACCGCTTCAGCCACCTACAGAGACTGGGGTCACCGCTTCAGCCACCTACGGAGAGTGGGGTCACCGCTTCAGTCACCTACAGAGACTGGGGGTCACCGCTTCAGCCACCTACAGAGAGTGGGGTCACCGCTTCAGCCACCTACGGAGAGTGGGGGTCACCGCTTCAGTCACCTACAGAGAGTGGGGGTCACCGCTTCAGTCACCTACAGAGAGTGGGGTCACCGCTTCAGTCACCTACAGAGAGTGGGGTCACCGCTTCAGTCACCTACAGAGACTGGGGGTCACCGCTTCAGTCACCTACAGAGACTGGGGGTCATTGCTTCAGTCACCTACAGAGAGTGGGGTCACCGCTTCAGCCACCTACAGAGAGTGGGGTCACCGCTTCAGTCACCTACAGAGACTGAGGGTCATTGCTTCAGCCACCTACAGAGAGTGGGGTCACCGCTTCAGCCACCTGCAGAGACTGGGGGTCACTGCTTCAGCCACCTACAGAGAGTGGGGGCCACCTACAGAGACTGAGGGTCACCGCTTCAGCCACCTATAGAGACTGGGGGTCACTGCGTCAGTCACCTACAGAGACTGGGGTCATCGCTTCAGCCACCTACAGAGACTGGGGGTCACTGCGTCAGTCACCTACAGAGACTGGGGGTCACTGCGTCAGTCACCTACAGAGACTGGGGTCATCGCTTCAGCCACCTACAGAGACTGGGGGACACCGCTTCAATTGTTTATAGAGGCTGGGCAGGTGAGAGCAAGCTGGACATAGCTTCTACAAGATACCAATAAACCTTGGGGTTCATGGATCTTGAGTATCTTTTCTTTATGGTCAACTTTACCTTTATTTGTTTACTCATTCTCAGACATGATAAAAGTATGTCCAGTTAACCCATAAAAGTCAATACTAAGTGGTGTTCAAAGGGAAGTAACTTGCATTAATTAGAAATAGTTAAATGTATTGTTTTCAAAACAGTTAAGTATCTCTAATTCAATTAGAGATTCAGATCTCCTATAAAACATGGGCTGTAGTCTAATTGAATTCATGTGGCCTTTTAAATTTGTACTCTGCATCTGTTCGCAAATGCATGATAGGAGCAAATTACTGCAGATGCTGGAATCTGTGCTGAAAACAACAAATGCTGGAGATCACAGAAGGTCAGACAGCATCCATGGAGGGAGAGCAAGCAAATGTTTTGAGTCTAGATGACTTCTTCTTCAAAGCTGAAGTGAAGTGAAGTGTGGAAGGGGCAGCATTTATGCTATAGTTGGTGGGGTGTAGTGTGCTGGTGGAGAAAAGATGTTGATGGTTCAGATTAAGTGATTGGAATGGGAGAATGGCAGAGCAATGGTGTCTAACTGCCAGACTTGAAAAAGAAGACAGGCCTTATGGGTGGGGGTAGGGGTAGGGGTAGAGAGGATATGGTGACAGATACAAAGTAAGGCTAAAAGGAAGGGAAGAAATGGGAGTTGAACTCTATATGTTTAAGTCCAGAAGGCTGTAAAGTGCCTAGACTGAAGATGAGATGTTCCTCCAATTTGTGTGTGATTCACTGGAGCACTGCAGCATGCTGAAGAGAAGCAAGTGGGCATGCTAGCAGGACTCTGTGTTGAAATGACCAGCTACGGGAAGGCCAGGATCATGCTTGTGCACAGATTGAATGGTGTTCTCCAGTTACCCAGTCTGCGTTTGGTTTCTCAAATGTAGATTAGGCCAAATTGGGTGCAACAAGTACAATACACAAGATTGGAGGAGGTACAGGTAGAATGCTGATTCACCCAGAAAGACTGTTTAGGCTCTCGGATGGTGAGCAGGGATGATGTGAAAGGGCAGGTGTTGCACCTTTTGCAGTTACGTTGGAAAGTGCTGTGGGAAATGCAGTTTGTGTTTTTAGTCGTAGAATGGACTAGGGTGTCCAGAGAAAGCAATCCCTGTGAAATGTCTTTATATTTAGTCACATGCTAATTAGTTTTTCAGTGAAAGATTGACATTAGTTCCTGTGAAAAGTAAATTTTAATCATCACTGCCTTGTTTTCCAGTTTACCCACATTGAATTAAAATGATGCAAAAGTACTTCACTGAAGGGCAGGTATACACAGTTCCAATCATCCAACCAGACTTGCGACGTGAAGAAGCCATTCACCAGATCAGTGATGCCCTTCTATATCTCCAGAAAATCTCCAATGATGTTTTCACTAGGTATGGAGCATAAGGGACATGAATTTTGAGAAATTTATCTAAATATTAGATTTTGTGTTTGTGAGCAGCAGTGTTTAATTCTGTAATTGTCTGAGTACTGTCATTCTCAAGAATTAACAAAAGTTTACAAGTTCAAAATGAAGCACAGAATACTTGAAAAAGGAAGTCCATATTAATCTATTTAATAACTAGCACATGTAAGCCCTCCTTCATTCAAAATAATGTCTTGAAGCATGTGATAGGAAATGAATTGCAAAAACTAAAAGTGGAAGTGATCAAAGTGAAGGGTTTAAGGAGGTTTTTAAAGACCAAGGAGGAGTAAGGCAGGTTTATTTATAGGAGTTCCAGAGAATGAAGGAGAGTAGATTGTGCTGTCTTTGCAGAGGTAAATCTAATGTGTGAAATGGATGGGCAAAGTAAGCGATGAAGCTTAATCCTTGAGAAACAAGGATAAGAGAACTGGAGTCATGCTTTTTATCCTCCTTTGGCTTGTTGCACGTATTATGTTGCAAACTTCTCTAGAAGGCTGGAATTATAATAAATGCGAATAAATCCATTAAATGAAAAAGTGGATGTGCTGTGTAATTGTTTGCCTTGATGCTGAAAAGGTTGGGAGCCACTGCAGTGGACTGATCCTGTGTGGTACAACTGTCTTAGAGGTCGAATGGGTTGGACCTGTACTCATTGGAGTTTAAATAAATGAGGGGTGACCATATTGAAGCATACAAAATTCTTAGGGCACTTACAGGTTAGATGCAGAAAGGTGTATTTCCTGTTGTGAGAGATTCTATGATTAGAGGGCATAATGGATATTAATGGAAATGTAGTCAAAAGTTTCAGTCGTATCAGTGGACCAGTATAGGATTGGTTCCTATGGCTCTCCAGTACTGGCTTGGACAAATGTTGCCCAATGACCTACCTATATAACATGCAACTCGGATGTAACAATGATGCCATTGATTATCTAAATTAGATACTCTTACATGCTTCTAACATCACTGTATCAAGCCTATTCCTATTCAGAACATAATTTTTACTTTGTTTTGCTAAAATGATCAGCTTACCATCAGCGTCACTGGCCCAGATTGCTGGAGACCAGATTTACAATCCAATGTGTGACAGTGACCTGTGGAAGTCCCCAGGTCTCTGCAAATGGCTTTGACTGTGTTAGTCTCCTTCAGACCATTACTGGGTTTTTAACCTGAATACATAGGCAGATCAAACTGTAGTCTGACCTCTGGATAACTATAGGGTACACTATTAATGCCCAACGGTTTGTCTACACCCCTAACCTGACTGAACCCAATTCACCCTCCACCAAAGCCAGATTGGATGATATCCCACCATCTGACTATTCCCAAACTGATACAACTGCCCCTCTTGACCACAATGACCCCTCCAGCACTTTAGTCCCATCACCTTCGACATAGAACATAGAAAAATTCAGCGCAGTACAGGCCCTTTGGCCCTCGATGTTGCGCCGATCCAAGCCCACCTAACCTACACTAACCCACTGTCCTCCATATTCCTATCCAATGCCCGTTTAAATGCCCATAAAGAGGGAGAGTCCACCACTGCTACTGGCAGGGCATTCCATGAACTCACGACTCGCTGAGTAAAGAATCTACATCTGTCCTATACCTACCACCCCTTAATTTAAAGCTATGCTCCCTCATAATAGCTGGCTCCATACGTGGAAAAAGGTTCTCCTGGTCAACCCTATCTAAACCCCTAATCATCTTGTACACCTCTATGAAGTCACCCCTAACCTTCTTTTCTCCAATGAAAACAGCCCCAAGTGCCTCAGCCTTTCCTCATACGATCTTCCTACCATACCAGGCAACATCCTGGTAAACCTCCTCTGCACCTGTTCCAGTGCCTCCACATCCTTCCTATAGGATGGTGACCAAAACTGCGCACGATACTCCAGATGCAGCCGCACCAGAGTCTTATACAACTGCAACATGACCTCATGACTAACCCCAAACCAATTATCCACACTACTCATTCATGCACCCCCTTTTTCACACTAGAACTTGAAGTTGACCTTGTGGCAGCTTGTACTATGGACAGGGGACTGCCCTAGTGGTACAGTGAAGCTCTCATATTTACTTTGCATCTCTGGAGAGACTGGGCTCAAAAACCCAAGCCAGAGATGCAGAGCTCCGCCAGAGTGGGGATAGATTTGAGTGAAGTGGCAATCTGATGATTGCTATTCTGGAATGATCTAGGCTAATGTGTTTGGTCCATGTTTTATTCTCTCATCTTGATAATATCACTTTATAGCTTCCATTTGGCCTTCTAGACAATACTATTTAGTCTTGCCCGAATTGTCCATTCCAACTCTGCTCCATCAAACCATGTTTGGAGCCACTTTCAAAGACTCTTAACCCTTACTCTGTTTTGCTCTTCTAACCAATAATGAATCTGTTTTCTACCCTCCCTTTTAATTGCATACACCCTAACTGAGTGGTGGCAAAAAGTAAAGAAGTGGAGACTGGTTAGCTCAGTTGGCTGGGGTGCCATGCAGGGTTCAATTCCCACACTGGCTGAGGTTAATATGATGGACTCTCTTTCTTAATTGCTTCCCCTCACCTGAGGCCTGGTGACCCTCCAGTAAAACCGCCACTGGTTATCTGTCTAATGAGATAGCAGCCTTGTGGTCTGGTAAGACAATGGTGACTTTACCTTTCACCTTCTTGGCAAAAGTATTTTTATATTAATGCTTCATCATTTAAACAAATTTTAACTGCGTAATATCTTGTTACAGGGTTTCCCAAAACGTAGCGAGCAATCAAACTCGCTTGCAGTCCATCAATGACCGGATCAACTTGGCACAGGCTAAAATCAAGAAAATCAAAGGCAGCAAGAAAGCTACTAAAGTAAGAGTTAACTTTCCAGGACTGTATTGGTGTGTGCGGTTTTGGACTGTTTCTGCATAGTGTGTGAATTTGAAACAGAGTTCCTTCCACGTGACACTGGCCCTGTTTTTTCCATGATTTGAAGTTAGGTGATCTGACTTTCAGTACCAAATAGTTGTACTTCAATTTCAGTTGACTCAGGTCTTTTTCCTTGCTTTCAGCCAAAAAGCTATTTAACCTTTTGGTGATTGAGGAGGAGAATGGCAATTTTAGAATTTAGTGAGAGTTCGTCTTTGCTGTAAATGTGATAGCACTTGCTTCCTTTTGCCTGTAATGTTCAAAGTAGGTTCTGAACCTTGATAGTAGAGCAACTGCTAAAACATGAGTCTCTGCCTCTTGTAAAATTTGTGAGTGAACAGTCTGCACCAAACAAAAGGAAAAAAGCTCAATCACACAATGTCAGCATTTGTTATGGAATGGTACAGCTTACATAGAACATATAACATTACAGCGCAGTACAGGCCTGTCAGCCCTCTATGTTGCGCCGACCTGTGAAAATAATCTGTTGCCCATTTAACCTACGCCCTTCCATTATTATCCATATGTATGTCCAATGCCCATTTAAATGCCCTTAACCTCGGTGAGTCTACTACTATTGTAAGCAGTGGAGAAACTACCCTTAATATCTGACCTAAATCTATCACCCCTCAACTTAGCCATGTGCCCTTGTATTAGCCTTCGGCATCCGAGGGAAAAAAGGCTCTCACTGTCCACCCTATCTAACCTTCTGATTATCATATACATCTTGATTAAGTCACCTCTTAACCACCTTCTCTCCAACAAAATCAGCTTCGGTTCCCTCAGCCTTTCCTCATAACACCTTCCCTTCATACCAGGCAATGTCCTAGTAAATCTCCCCGAACCCTTTCCAAAGCTTCCACGTTCCTATAATGCGGTGGCCAGAACTGCACGCAGTACTCCAGATGTGGCCTTACCAGTGTCTTGTATAGCTGAAGCATGACCTAATGGCTCTGAAACTTGATCTCCCTACCAAAAAAAAAGCCAGCACACCATTTGCCTTCTTAACAACCCTATCAACCTGGGTGGCAACTTTCAGGGATTTATGCACCAGCTCACGAAGATCTCTCTGTTCATCTACACTGCCAAGAATTTTACTATTAGCCTAGTACCCTGCATTCTTGCTATTTCTTCCAAAGTGAACTACCTCACACCTTTCTGCATTAAACGCCATTTGCCACTTCTCAGCCCAGCTCTGCATCATATCTATGTCCCTCTGTAACCCACAACATCCTTTGGCACTATCCACAACACTGCCTACCTTAGTGTCATCTGCAAATTTACTAATCCATCCTTTGACGCTCATATCCAGATCATTTTATAAAAATGACAAACAACAATGGTCTCAAAACAGATCCATGCAACACACCACTGGTAACTGAGTTCTAGGATGAATGTTTCCCTTCACCCACCACCCTCTGTCTTCTTTCAGCTAGCCAATTTCTGATTCCAAACTAAATCACCTTCAATCCTGAAACTCCGTATTTTGTACAATAGCCTATCATGTGGAACCTTATCAAACGCCTTACTGAAGTCCATGTACACCACATCAACCTCTTTACCTTCATCCACCTGTTTTGGCACCTTCTCAACGAACTCAATAAGGTTAGTGAGGCACCACCTACCCTTCACAAAACCGTGTTGACTATCCTTAATCAAATTATTCCTGTCTGGATGATTAGAAATCCTATCACTTGTAATCTTTTCCAAGATTTGGAGACGCTGGTGTTGGACTGGGATGATCAAAGTTAAAAATCGCTCAACACCAGGTTATAGTCCAATAGGTTTAATTGAAAGCACTAGCTTTTGGAGTACTGCTCCTTCATCAGGTGTTTGTGGAGTATAAGATTGTAAGATACTCTTAAATTGTGTCCTACGATTTTATACTCCACAACCACCTGATGAAGGAGTAGCACTCTGAAAGCTAGTGCTTCCAATTAAACCTGTTGGATTATAAGCTGGTGTTGTATGTTTTTACTTTTAACCTTTTCCAACACTTTACCCACAACCGAAGTAAGGCTCACTGGCTTATAATTACTAGAGTTGTCCCGTCTCCCCTTCTTAAATGAGGGAATGACATTTGCTACCCTCCAGTCTTCTGGCACTACTGTCGACAGTGATGACATAAAAATTGAAGCCAAAGGCTCTGCAATCTCCTCCCTGGCTTGCCAGATAATCCGAGGATAAATCCCATCCAGCCCCGGGGTCTTATCTATTTTCACATCTTCCAAAATTGCTAAAACCTCCTCTTTGTCAACCTCAATCCCATCTAATCTTGTAGCCTGTGTCTCCCTATTCTCACTAACATTGCCCTTTTCCAATGTGATTACTGACCAAAAGTATTGATTAGGCACTACCTCTACGTCCTCAGATTCCACACATAACTTTCCACTACTATCTTTGATTGATCTTAATCTTACACTAGTCATTCTTTTATTCCTGATATACTATAGAAGGCCTTGGGGTATTCCTTGAACCTATCTGCCAACAACTTCTCATGTCCCCTCCTGGCTCTTGCCCTCTCTTTAGACCTTTTCTGGCTAACTTGTAACTCTCCAGCCTCCTATCTGAGCCTTTATGCCTCATTCTCACATAAGCCTCCTTCCTCCTCTTGATAAGAGCTTCAACCTCTTTAGTAAACCATGGTTCCCTCTCGACAACTACTTCCCTGCCTGATGGGTATCTACTTATCAAGGACCCACAGTATCTGTTGTTTGAATGAGCTCCACATTTCAAGTCTGTCCATCCCCTGCAATTTCCTTCCCCATCCTATGCATCTTAAATCTTGCCTAATCACATTATAATTGCCTTTCCCCCAGCTGTACCTTTTTCCCTGCAGTATATACCTATCCCTGCCCATTGCTATTGTAAATGTAACTGAATTATGGTCACTATCGCCAAAGTGCTTATCTACCTCCAAATCTAACATCTGGCCTGGTTCATTCCCTAGTACCAAATCCAATATGGCATCGCCCCTTATTACAGATTAATGTTAAATTTTTGTTTGCAGGGGCCTTAACAATCTTTCTTATTTAGAGTCATCGAGTCACAGATATACAGCACAGAAACAGAACCTTCGGTGCAACCCTCCAAACCCTTTCTATTGATCTACCCATCCAGTTAAATATGTTGCCTTATGACAATCTTGTGAAGCACATTACATTCACATAGATCCATATCGAGTCATAGAGATGTACACCACAGAAACACTCTTTGGTCCAACTTGTCCATGCCAACCAGATCTTCCATATTAATCTAGTCCCATTTGCCAGCTTTTGGTCCACATCCCTCTAAACCTTTCCTATTCATATACCCAGCCAGATGCCTTTTAAATGTTATAATTGTACCAGCCTCTATCACTTCCTCTGGCAGCTCATTCCACACATGCACCACCCTCTCCGTGAAAAAGTTGTCCTTTTATAAATCTTGACCTTCTTACATTAAACCTATGCCTTCTAGTTTTGGATTCCCCTACCTTGGGCAAAAGACCTTGGTTATTCTCACCCTATCCATGCCCCTCATGATTTTATAAAACTCTATCTGGTCACCTCTCAGCCTTGAACGCTCAAGGGAGAACAGCCCCAATCTTCTACTCCTCTCTGTATAGCTCAAAACCTCTAACTCCAGCAATATTCTTAAATCTTTTCTGAACCCTTTCAAGTTTCACAACATCCATCCTATAACAGGGAGACCAGAATTGAATGCAGCATTCCAAAAGTAGCCTAACCAGTGTCCTGTACATGACGTCTCAACTTCTATACTTAATGCACTGATCAATGAAAGCAAGCATACCAAACGCCGCCTTCGCGGCATAATAAACATAAGTCGTTGTTGCTGTATCTTTGACTGAGCCATCCACTTTAGCATAAATACTGTCATTCTTAAACTTCTATTTTATTTAAAATACTTTTCTACATTTTAAAAGGTTATGCTGTATCCGGCGTCTCCCACATTTCTGGATGGTTTCCACTAGAACTTGACCTTGCATATGTCAATATTGAGTCTGATTGAGGAAGACTGAACCAGCTGGGGCTCCTTTCTCGAGAAAAGGGAGGACTTTGGGGGTGACTTGACATCACTTTAAAACTCTGAAAGGGCTTGACGGAATAGATAGATCATTGGGAGATCTCAAGGAGCCAGGAAATGCCCTCGCGACAGTCCAAGGACACTACTAGCAACAAGGATAGGTAGTTAGCTTGCAGAGACTGTGGGAATGCAGATGGATCTGCCTGAGATTGCCCATAACCACTAAACTCCACCCACGAGTCATCAGCACAGTGCATAGACCATTTAGCCCATCACATTGACTCTAGAGAGTGCTAGTATTAATCATAGTGGTACAGCACAGAACAGACCCTTTGGTCCAATCAGTCCCTGCCAACCATAATCCCAAACTAATCAGTTCTATTTCCCTCATTTCCATGCCCCTGCTTCAATAAGGAGAAAGTGAGGACTGCAGATGCTGGAGATCAGAGCTGAAAATGTGTTGCTGGAAAAGCGCAGCAGGTCAGGCAGCATCCAAGGAGCAGGAGAATCGACGTTTCAGGCATGAGCCCTTCTTCAGTAATGAGGAAAGTGTCCAGCAGGCTAAGATAAAAGGTAGGAAGGAGGGACTTGGGGGAGGGGCATTGGAAATGCGATAATAGGTGGAAGGAGGTCAAGATGAGGGTGATGGGCCGGAGTGGGGCTGGGGGCGGAGAGGTCAGGAAGAAGATTGCAGGTTAGGAAGGCGGTGCTGAGTTTGAGGGATTTGATTGCGACAAGGTGGGGGGAGGGGAAATGAGGAAACCGGAGAAATCTGAGTTCATCCCTTGTGGTTGGAGTGTTCCTAGGCGGAAGATGAGGCGCTCTTCCTCCAACCGTCGTGTTGCTATGGTCTGGCGATGGAGGAGTCGCAAAGGGAGGCGCGGTAGTAGTTTGGCGCATCGACCTTTACACCACTGAGGCTAAACGCCAGCTCGCGGACACCACCTCCTACTGCCCCCTTGACCATGACCCCACCTCCCACCACCAAACCATCATCTCCCAGACCATCCATAACCTCATCACCTCAGGGAATCTCCCATCCACCATCTCCAACCTCATAGTCCCACAACCCCGCACTGCCCGTTTCTACCTCCTGCCCAAAATCCACAAACCTGACTGCCCCGGCCGACCCATTGTCTCAGCCTGCTCCTGCCCCACCAAACTCATCTCTGCATACCTCAACACGGTCCTGTCCCCCTTAGTCCAAGAACTCCCTACCTACGTTCGGGGCACCACCCACACACCCTCCACCTCCTCCATGATTTTCACTTCCCTAGTCCCCAACGCCTTATCTTCACCATGGACATCCAGTCCCTGTACACCTCCATCCCCCATCACAAAGGACTCAAAGCCCTCCGCTTCTTCCTTTCCGGCCATACCAACCAGTACCCTTCCACTGACACCCTCCATCGACTGACTGAACTGGTCCTTACCCTGAACAACTTCTCTTTCCAATCCTCCCACTTCCTCCAAACCAAAGGAGTAGCCATGGGCCCCAGCTATGCCTGACTGTTCGTAGGATATGTGAAACAGTCCATTTTCCGCAGCTACACTGGCACCAGCCCCCACCTTTTCCTCCGCTACATTGATGACTGTATCGTCACTGCTTCGTGCTCGCACGAGGAGGTTGAGCAGTTCATCCACTTTACCAACACCTTCCACCCTGACCTCAAATTTACCTGGACCGTCTCAGACTCCTCCCTCCCCTTCCTAGACCTTTCCATTTCTATCTCGGGCAACCGACTCAACACGGACATTTACTATAAACTGACCGACTCCCACAGCTACCTAGACTACACCTCCTCCCACCCTGCCCCCTGTAAAAAAAAAAAAAAAAAATGCCATCCCATATTCCCAATTCCTTTGTCTCCGCCGCATCTGCTCCCAGGAGGACCAGTTCCAATACCGTACAACCCAGATGGCAGCCTCCTTCAAAGACCGCAATATCCCCCCAGACATGATCGACGATGCTCTCCACCGCATCTCCTCCACTTCCCGATCCTCCGCCCTTGAACCCCCCCCCTCCAATTGCCACCAGGACAGAACCTCACTGGTCCTCACCTACCACCCCACCAACCTCCATATACATCGTATCTTCCGTCGTCATTTCCGCCACCTCCAAACGGACCCCACCACCAGGGATATATTTCCCTCCCCTTCCCTATCAGAGTTCTGAAAAGACCACTCCCTCCGTGACTCCCTCGTCAGGTCCACACCCCCCACCAACCCAACCTCCACTCCCAGCACCTTCCCCTGCAACCGTAAGAAATGCAAAACTTGCGCCCACACCTCCCCCCTTACTTCCCTCCAAGGCCCCAAGGGATCCTTCCATATCCGCCACAAATTCACCTGCACCTCCATACACGTCATTTATTGCATCCGCTGCACCCGATGTGGCCTCCTCTATATTGGGAAGACAGGCCGCCTACTTGCGGAACGTTTCAGAGAACATCTCTGGGACACCTGGACCAACCAACCAACCCAACCACCCCATGGCTCAACACTTCAACTCCCCCTCCCACTCCACCAAGGACATGCAGGTCCTTCGACTCCTCCATCGCCAGAGCATAGTAACACGACGGTTGGAGAAAGAGCGCCTCATCTTCCGCCTAGGAATCCTCCAACCATAAGGGATGAACTCTGATTTCTCCAGGTTCCTCACTTCCCCTATCCCACCTTGTCTCAGTCAAATCCCTCAAACTCAGCACTGCCTTCCTTACCTGCAATCTTCTTCCTGACCTCTCTGCCCCCACTCCCCACTCCGGCCTATCACCCTCACCTTGACCTCCTTCCACCTATCGCATTTCCAACGCCCCTCCCCCAAGTCCCTCTTCCCTATCTTTTATCTTAACCTGCTGGACACGCTTTCCTCATTCCTGAAGAAGGGCTCATGCCCGAAATGTCGATTCTCCTGCTCCTTGAATGCTGCCTGACCTGTGCTTTTCCAGCAACAATTTTCAGCCCTGCTTCAATAAGCTTACTTCTCTCAAATGACCTTCCAACGTCCTTCTGAACTCATTCATCAGCTCTGCTTGCATACAAATTACTCAATGAAATGCTTACGTTAATCAGAGAATGAAAAACATCTGAATGCAGTGCTGTGCAGAGGTGATGTGGCAAATAGCATCAGGGCAGCTGGATGAACATAAAAGGCTGAAAGTTGGGGATCCTGAAGCGAGTCACTCACCTCCTGTCCACCATCTACAGGGCACAACCCAGGAGTGTGATTGAATACTCCCCACTTGCCTGATGGGTGCAGATTTAATTACACTAAAGAAGCTCGACACCGTCCAGGACAAAGCATCCTTGGCACCACATCCACAAGCATACACACTCTCCATCACTAAGGCTCAGTAGTAGCAGTGTGCGCTATCAACAAGATGCACTGCAGAAATTCACCAAAGATCCTTAGACAGCATGTTCCAAACCCACGACCACCTTCGTCTAGAAGGACAAGGGCAGCAGATACATGAGAACTGCAGCCCCTGCAAATTCTCCTCCAAAACACTCTGCATCCTGTCTTGGAAATATATTTGGCCATTAACATTTGACTTTTTGATGCAAGCTAAATGATAGTTTCTAAGCTTAAAAACGATCTGAATTTTACATATAAGTCAGAGATATACAGCACAGAAACAGATCCTTCGGTCCAACTTGTCTATGCCAACCAGATAGCCTAAATAAATCTAGTCTCATTTGCAAGCATTTGGCATTTATCCTTCTAAACCCTTCCTACCCAGATGCCTTTGAAATGTTGTAATTGTATCAGACTCCACCACTTGCTCTGACAGCTCATTCCATACACACACTGCCCACTGTGTGAAGAAATTGCCCCTTCGGTCCCTTTAAATCTTTCCCATCTCTCCTTATAATTATGTCCTCTAGTTTTGGACTCCCTATAGCCCAAATCCTCTAACCCCAGCAACATCCTTGTAAATCATTTTTTGAACCCTTTCAAATTTCTTAACATCCTTCCTATTTGCAAGGAGACCAGAATTGCACACAGTGTTCCAAAAGTGAACTCAGCAATATCTTATATAGCTGCAACAGGACCTCCCAACTCATATAATCAATGCACTGACCAATAAAGGCAAGTATACCAAACACCTTCACTATCCTATGTACCTGTGACTCCACTTTCAAGAAACTATGAACCTTCACTCCAAGGTCTCTTTGTTCAGCAACACTCCCCAAGACCTTACCATTTTGTGTATAAGTTCTGCCCTATTTAACTTTCCAAAATGCCTTTCCAATATGTAAATACTTTTTAGTCTCAGATATAAAGAGCAGATTATGTTTAGACTGCATTATGTGAGGGTTGTGGACGGTGTGATTCACCCAGGAAAGCACTTCAGCTGGAAAGGGGGTTGGATACACTGACCATTAAGAAATGGGAGACATATTTGGATCATTTAGTCCACACCTTAGTCACAACTATGTTAAAGTGACTGCTAGCATGCAGCTTATGGAGAACACAGGTTAGATAGAGAACAGTGGGACAGAATGCACGTGCTTGCTAACTGAAGGTAGGGTAAAAATAGAGGAATAGTAGAATCCTGACCCTGGGAACTTGGAGCAGGAGTTTGCCCAAATGAAGGAAGTGTGGAAACGTAATATGGTAGTTGTAGATTTAATATTTGAGGAAAATGATAACCACCTCCTAAAGAGAAGTGAGAAGCTTATATTGTGTTTACCTTGTCTAGGGTGACCAACATATTAAACTAACATCAAAGGATATTGGAGCAGGAAGGTACATTGGTTGTATTTATTGGGATCAAAACATAGGAAAGAGTAGGCAAGAAGTTCTGTTCAGAGTGTGGCAAGTAGCACCTCTAGGTTGGTTTATAATCATTACTTGAGCCTTTGTGTAAAATGGTGTTTAAATAGATTAAGGAAATGAACATGCATCTGAGAGTAGTATGTCAAAACAGTTTCTCATTTTATGGGACACTGGCACCAGTATTGGAACAGGAAAGAACTGTTCCCATCAGACAGGTGCCAACTGAAACAGGCTTGGATCAGTGTCCTAGCAGAAAGGATGAAAACAGTGACCACATGTAAACCATAAGGGAGAGTAGAGTAAAACTTGAGATTGTGTGGTGAGCCTGAAATCTGAATGTTGTGAAGTGATTAAACCTGCAAACAGGAGTAGGATACATGAGAAAATATTGAGAACAAATGGACAGATTTGGGCTAATGCCTTAAATTAAAATGTAATCAAATGAATAGAAGCATCAAATTGAATCAATTGCACATGCACATATAATTTCATGGGTAGAACATAGCAGTCATTACTGAATGCTGAATCTCAAATGGTCAAAATTGGAAATTGACTATTCTAGTTATAACAAATATAAAAATGAAAGGGGATGCAACAACGGGGGAGGAATATCCTTAATAATCATAGACTTGCATCTATATGCGTCAATAGAAGAAGCAGGTAGGCAGTGGAGATTGCACTGGTAAAAGGAGAAAACCATTTAAAACTATAGGAGTTGTGAATTGGCCCCTTTTTTTAAAAGTATATCTGTGAAAACGTGACTAAGAGTAAAGTGAACCTGTTACACACCAGACAACTGAGATAATAACATAATACTTTAATGTAAGTTGACGTAACTATTTTGCACAAATGTTTGCAGTTGAGAAATATAGTGCTTTCTTTGGATTGTTTAGCACGGGATCAAGAATGGACTTTGCCAAAATAACAAGCAAATTAAGAGTAATTAAGAAAATGATTGCACTGAGGAGTAAAAATCCCTCAGGCCTGAATACTTGCTTCCCAGAGTTTTAAAGTTGGCAGATGGGGAAAAAAAATTGATGTCTTCATGAAGATCTTCCAAAATTCTGTGCTCAGGAGTCCCGCCCTTCAGTTGGGAACATTTGTATATGTGACTCCACTATTTAGGAAAGGTGAGAGGGGAAATTAGAGAATTACACCAGTTATCCTAATATTCTGCTGCCACAAAATTACTGTAATCTTTGAGTTAAGGATGAGGCCCCAGATGATTCCAGCTCATGGTACCACTGGATGAGTCAGATCCCAAAATTAAACCTGGCCTGAGATTTTATTTTCTTCTCTTGTTGTTTTGTTTAAACATATTCAAATGAAGCAGCAAGTATTCTTTAACAAAAATAAGTTTTTATAAAGTAAGCTATATGCATATATGTAGAAAGATCTTGTCACAAGCATTAAAACAACGTTTCACCATAATTCCCAACACATCCATTGCTGGAGACACAAATCCAAAACAATTATACTTCTTTTGCAACTTTTCATGTTCCTGTTTATCCGACTCCTTCCAATCTCTCTCTTTCTCTCACTCTCACTTGAAATATGAAGAAGATTTTGATTCCTCAACTTGGATGGCGTGAAAGTTTCGCCGCTCTAATGACCTTTACTACTTCAATGCTGTTTCTATCCCAAATTTCTGTGATTTCTATCCCAAATCTTCTGATTTGGTAATTAACTATCATGACACATATGTGGCTGAGTTTCTCCAGCATTTCCTGTGTGACCTTTCAAACTGACTTCGTGGGGTCAAGCCTTGTCTTATATATAAAAAAATTCTAATTCTGCAGTGAACTTTGACCTCCTTTTTAAAGAAACCGATCCAGATAAATCCATAAAACTGGAAATATATTTCTTTTTTCACAATCCTTCAAAGCTGATATCCTCCAAGCAATATTAAATGGAAGCTATTTCTGTTGATTTGGAGAAGCTAGGGCTCTGGGATATCGGCTAAAAGTAAGAGAGAAATCATTTGAGTGAATTTAGGAAACCTGTATGATTGACCTGTTATTTGATTCTGTGATTCTCTTTCTGTGCAGGTTTTTTCCAGTGCAAAATACCCTGCACCTGACAAACTTCAGGATTATGTTTCCATTTTCACTGGAGTCGATGATGCTGCTTTACAGAAATGCCCACGCTATAAGATTCACAGCAAACTGAAACCACTGGATGAAAAGGCAGTGCAGGTATGCGACCATCATAGCCTTGCCATCAGCCCACAGAATTTCCCTTGTGAATTGTGACATTGAATTAAACACATTGATAAGCAGCTGATTTTCTCCGTCAATTTTGTTTTTTTCCGTGATTTTTGATCCTATTGCAAGCTGTATAAATATCAAAAGCTGTTCAAATAGAAATGGCTAAGAAAAAATACTGAAATGCATTTTGGGTTAGCCCACTACAAATATCAATCTATTTGTGCAGTAGGTTATTTATTTACAATGCAAGGTGAATAGGCAAGAAAACTAATTGAACAGTGCATGACACATTCTTCAATCAGCTTCAAGAGTTTTGTCCTTCACGTTCTTTGCATTGGACTTTCCATCCCTTTCCCTGGAAACCACATTTTGCAGCAATGCACAGCCTGTTGTCTTGCTTCTGCTTTATATTTAAACTGAAAATTGTTCTGAAAACATAAGTACTCTACACATCTTGTTGAACAGAAAAGGTAGCAGGTGATCCACACATTGTTACCTTGTGTAGAAAAGTAGTATGCAGAACACATTCTTCATTTCTGCTCCAAGTCTTTATATTTTAACTTGGAAATAACATAGGCATGCAGAGACCATCGTATAAATAATTGAATATGCCTATTTGCTTCTATATTTCCTCTGCTACATTTCTTTGCGCCCCCCCCCCCCCCCCCCCCGACACTTTCAAACACCTAATTATTTCATTTTTGATTATTGACATGGTCCCTGCATCAATCACTAACTGCATTTTCAGATGTTTGTTTCAGTGCTGTCATTACAGCCTTATGATATCCAATATCTAATCTTAGCTGGGATGTCAGTGAGACTTTAATGTGTTAGAGTCAGGGAGGAGAAATCTGGCTAGGTTCTGTTCCTGATCACTGTCTAGTGAACCTCCTTCATTTTGAAAGAACATGTGGACTGATGGTCTGGTATATGTCCTCTGTCACTCTGCTGAAATTAATTGGCAGGACTAACCATGGATGCTGGGCAGATTGCTCATGTGATTCCTTCTTTGCATTCAGAATACATTTCATCTGTCTTGTAAAATATACATCTGGAGTTAAAGATATTTCTATGACAAACATTTCCTAGCTGAGATTTTCAAACTGAACCAGTTGAGATTTTTCTTTTCCTTCAGGAAAAGGCAAAGCATTATCCTGTGTGTCTGAACACCAAGTCACGCGAGGAGAATGAGACGGAAGAAGGATTGGGAAGCCTTCCCCGAAATATCACCTCTATCAGTTCTCTACTACTTTTCAATACCACTGAAAACCCGTAAGTGTCATTAAGAGGAATGAATTTTGTATATTTTTCTTGTTCATATGTAAATTATATATAGACGTACCATTTGCCAGTGTGGTTCTGTTTATGAAGTGAATGTTTATGAAGACATTTACAGAAGATAATGAACTGTAACCTCATACCAACGTTTGTATAATTACATCTTGCAGTTTGTCTGGAAAAATATGTTTTTGTGTTTTCAGATTCTGTATGTGAATTATAAATATCACAGGTTTAAATGTAATATCACCTTTTAATCAAAGGAGAAACATCTCAAACATGTATGCTTTAAACAAAGTAAGTAAATTTTAATTGAAAAAGACTCCGAAACTACTTTTACACTAACACACAGCATCATGAAAGAACGAAATATTTATACTGTAAATTTGATTGAGAAGGCGGTGGAAACCTGGTTTTCATGATGTGAACTTTTGAGTTAACGAACTGGAAAAATATGACAATACTATTAGCAAGTTATAGATGTTAGGGGATCATGACATTTTAAAAAGGAGGAAAATGTGGTCTGTTATGCCTCCCATACTGTAGAATGTTCAAAGCTAATCTTGGTCTTCAAATTCATTTTCCTGCTTACTCCCCATATTCCTTGATTCCCTAATAGATTAAATATATTCAATGATGACAACATCCGTAATGGTCAGGTACTGAATTTCAAAGACTTGCAACCCTTTTAAGTGAAAAAGATCTCTTCTTGATTCGGTCGTGTTTTGGACGAGGTCAGACCCATTTTCAAAACACTTTAAGTAGCCCAGACCATAACATTTTTCTTATTTTAAAGGCAGATGTAAAGTCGATATTCCAGGAGTGATGCAGCTGGGCAAACCACTCTGCTTAGAATCATAGAGGTGTACAGCATGGAAACAGGCCTTTCAGTCAAACTCGTCCATGTTGACCAGATATCCCAACCCAACCTAGACCCATCTGCCAGCACCCGGCCCGTATCCCTCCAAACCCATTCTTTTCATATATCCATCCAGATGCCTTTTTAAATGTTGCAATTGTACTAGCTTCCACCACTTCCTCTGGCAGGTAATTCCATACACTTACCACCCTCTGCGTGAAAAAGTTGCCCCCGAGGTCTCTCTTATATCTTTCCCCTCTAACCCTAAACCTATGCCCTCTAGTTCTGGATTCCCCCACTGCAGGGAAGGGACCTTGTCTATTTACCCGATCCATGCCCCTCACGATTTTATAAATCTCTATAAAGTCATCCCTCTGCCTCCGTTCCATTGAGAACAGCCACAGTCTATTCAACCTCTCCCTGTAGCTCACATCCTCTAACCCTGGCAACATCCTTGTAAATCTTTTCTGAGCCCTTTCAAGTTTCACAACATCTTTCCAATAGGAAGGAGACTAGAATTGCACGCAATATTCCAACAGTGGCCTAACCAATGTCCTGTGCAGCTGCAACATTACCTCCCAACTCCTGTACTCAATACTCTGACCAATAAAGAAAAACATATAGAATGCCTTCTTCACTATCCTATCTACCTGCAACTCCACTTTCAAGGAGCTATGAACCTGCATTCCAAGGTCTCTTTGTTCAGAAACACTCCCTAGAACCTTGCCATTAAGTGTGTAAGTCCTGCTAAGATTTGCTTTCCCAAAATACAGCACCTTGCATTTATCTAAATTAAACTCCATCTGCCACTCTTCAGTCCATTGGCTCATTTGATCAAGATCCCACTGTAATCTGAGGTAACTTTCTTTGCTGTCCACTACACCTCCAATTTTGGTGTCATCTGCAAACTAACTAACAATACCTCTTTTATGCTCACATCCAAATCATTTATATAAATGACGAAAAGTAGAGGAGCCAGCACCAATCCTTGTGGCACTCCTGGTGACAGGCCTCCAGTCTGAAAAACCACCCTCCACCACCACCCTCTGTCTTCTATCTTTGAGTATTCAAATGGCTAATTCTCCCTGTATTCCAGAAGGTCTGACCTTGCTAACCAGTCTCCTATGGGGGATCCTTGTCGAACACCTTATTGAAGTCCATATAGATCACGACCACCACTCTACCCTCCTCAATCCTCTTTGTTACTTCAAAAAAACTCAATCAAGTTTGAGAGACTTGATTGCCCATGCACAATACCATACTGACTGTCCTTAATCAGTCCTTGCCCTTCCAAATACATGTACAGTCTGTCGCCAGGATTCCCTCCAGCAACTTGCCCACCACCGACATCAGGCTCACTAGTCTATAGTTTCCTGGCTTGTCCTTACCATCTTTCTTAAATATTGGTGCCACGTTATCCAACTTCCAGTCTTCTGGCACTTCACCTGTGACTATTGATGATACAAATAATACAAGGGGTCCAGCAATCACTTCCCTAGCTTCCCACAGAAGTCTAGGATACACCTGATCAGGTCCTGGGGAATTATCCACTTTTATGCATTTCAAGATTCCAGCACTTCCTCCTCTGTAATATGGACATTTTTAAAGATGTCGCCATCTATTTCCCTACATTCTATATCTTCCGTGTCCTTTTCCACAGTAAACACAGATGCAAAATACTTGCTTAGTATCTCCCCATCTCCTGTGGCTCCACACAAAGGCCGCCTTGCTGATCTTTGAGGGGCCCTGTTCTCTTCCTAGTTACCTTTTTGTCTTTAATGTATTTGTAAAAATCCTTTGGATTCTCCTTAACTCTATTTGCCAAAGCTATCTCATGTCCCCTCTTGGCCTGTCTGATTTCCCTCTTAAGTATGCACCTACTTCTTTATACTCTTCTAAAGATTCACTCGATCTATCCTGTCTATATCTGAAAAATGCTCCCTTCTTTTTCTTAATCAAACCCTCAATTTCTCTAGTCATCCAGAATTCCTTATACTTACCAGCCTTTCCTTTCACCCTGATAGGAATATACTGTCGCTAGACTCTTGTTATCTCACTTCTGAAGGCTTCCCATTTTCCAGCCCCCTTTACCTGTGAACTATCTGCCCTCGATCAGCTTTTGAAAGTTCTTGCCTAATACTGTCAAAATTAGCTTTCTCCAATTTAGAACTTCAACTGTTAAATCTGGTCTATCCTTTTCCATTAGTATTTTAAAACTAATAGAATTATGGTCGCTGGCCCCAAAGTGCTCCCCCACTGACACCTCAGTCACCTACCCTGCCTTATTTCCCAAGAGTAGGTCAAGTTTTGCGCCTTCTCTAGTAGGTGCATCCACATACTGAATGAGAGAATTTTTCTTGTGCCCACTTAACAAATCCGTCTAAACCCTTGACACTACGGCAGTCCCAGTCTATGTTTGGAAAGTTAAAATCCCCTACCATAACCACCCTATTATTCTTATAGATAACGGAGATCTTCTTTATAAATTTTTTTCTCAATTTCCATCTGACTGAGGGGGTCTATAATACAATCCCAGTAAGGTGATCATCCCTTTCTTATTTCTCAGTTCCACCCAATTAACTTCCCTGTATGTATTTCCGGGAATATCCTCCCTCAGTACAGCTGTAATGCTATCCCTTATCAAAAATGCCACTCCCTGTCCTCTATTGCCTCCCTTTCTGTCCTTCCTATAGCATTTGTATCCTGGTACATTAAACTGCCAGTCCTATCCATCCCTGAGCCACGTTTCTGTAATTGCTATGATATCCCACTCACATGTTCCTAACCATGCCCTGAGTTCATCTGCCTTCCCTGTTAAGCCTCTTGCACTGAAATAAATACTATTTAATTTATCAGTCCGTCCTTGTTCTCTGCTTTGTCCCTGCCTGCCCTGACTGTTTGACTCGTTTCTTTTCTCAACTGTACCAGCTTCTGATCTCTTTCCTCACTATCTCCCTGGGTCCCACTCCCCCACCTTACTAGTTTAAATTCTGCCAAGCAACTCTAGCAAATCTCCTTACCACATTATTGGTCCTTGAAGCAAAACCACATTTCTTTACACAATATGGTTGAAACAGTAACAAAATAAAATAGAATTTAGAATACCTTACAATTTGGAAATCCAAATAACTTGAAATCACAGCTTAACGAAGGAGCTGTTCCAATACCCACAACATCCCAAAAACACACCCCTTGGCAAATGGTAAATTCAAACTCTGATTCTTACAGGCAGGAGAGATTTCATAGAGAAGAGTTTGGCAAGAAACATCTGTTGAAGCGTGGACCTTTTTTTTTCACTGTAGCAACTTCTCTGCTACCAGCAGTTTCTGGCTGCTTGTAAATCAAAATAAAGTAGAAGAAAAAACCTGAACTGGGAGAACTGGCCAGTGCCCCGCCATTGTTTAAAGTAGCCACTTCCGGATATATTGGCACCTCTGCCTTTTAGACGTCTCTTTTGGGGGATAAAAGGACACAATAACCTTGTTAAAGGGGCAGCATCGTCACAGCCCAAACTGTTGGGCACCTTATCCTGAAATCATGCTTGTATTTTAGCTTGCCTACCCAGTGAAATCAATCTCTTCATATCAGCTCCTTTACAGTATTGACTGCCTCAATAAAATCATCTCTTTTTTGAAACACCAAAGAATATGGACCTAGTTTATTGACCTTGTTGTCATAACTGACAAACTTGTCATTCTCCGTATAAATATAGTGATCCTTTACTATTTTGTATCTCGTCAAATATATCATGATGTGGACACCAAAATTTACTCAGTACTTTAGATGTGGTCTCACAAAAACCATACAATTGTAGCAACATTTATTTATTCTTGAACCTGTCACCTTTTCAGTGAAGGCCAATATACCATTTTCTAATTGCTGGCTTTAACGGCATGCTAACCTTTTATGTTCCTGCTAGGCCCCTTGCACAGCCAAGTCTCCATGACATTAACATTTACAAGTTTCACGTCCTTTTTAAAAGAATTGTTTTTCAATTCTTGGGAATAATCTCACGTCTCCCATATTTTACTACATCTGCCAACTTTTTGCCCACTCACTTGACCAATCCTTTAAAATGTCTTTATGTTCTCTAATTGAACTCCCACTCGGCTTTCTGTTATCAGCAAACTTAGATAAATTTCTCTCTGTTCAACTAAATCCTTAATATTAGTTGGATGATTGCATGATCCTTATGGTGCTCTTCTCATACAACCTGTCAACTTGAAAATGTTTGATTTTATGCCTATTCTTTGCTTCCGATATGTTAACCAATCATCTATCCATGCTAATCTATCATCTCTAATTCCGTGAGCACTTATCTTGGGTATTAAACTTGTGTAACATGTTGTCAGATGGATTTGTGAAATATAGATATAGATTAAGTGTTCAAAAAGGTACTGAGACAGGGATAGGCTCATGTTCCCTTTTTAGGGTGAAGTGCAGGAGCAACAAGCCCAAAGAACCCTGTATGTCTAAAAATATTCAAACTGGATTTTTTCTTAAAAAAAGAGGGAGATCTAACATTTTCAAAGAACAATGTTTAACCTTTTCCCCACAGCTATAAGAAGTATGTTCTATTGGATCCATTAGCTGGAGCAGTGACAAAAACTCACACTGCTCTGGAGACTGAAAAAGATGAGAAACCATTTGATGCACCACTTTCTATCACCAAGAGGGAGCAACTTGAACGACAGGTAATTTCGAGAATCGCAGAGCTGAAGTCTGCGTAGGCCATGTTCCATCAACAATACTACATCGTTTTTAAAAAAAGAAATGCATATATAAAATGCTACTGCTGAAGTGTGATGGTGCCAGATTTATATAATTTATAAGTGCATTTAATATTGCATTTAGATGATTAAGTTCTGGAAAGCACTGGTGTGTGCATGGGTGTGATGAAGGCAGGTTCAATTAAAGCATTCAAAAGGAAATAGTTAACTGATTAATGAAAAATGGGCATATCTGGAGAGGCCAAATACAATCCATTCTCAAGAGAGATCACAGTCACTTTGTTATTGGGTTAAACTAAAGTTCAATCACTAAGTTTTGGAACTTGAGCCAAGTCAGTTTGCCTCCCTTGTTGAGTTTTGATGTGTCAAACATTGGTTGAATCAATCTGAAAGAAAATGCAATTACTGCGGTTATGATCTACTATAAAAGCTAATGAGAACCAAGTGATGCATTTTGTTATCAAATTCACTGTAGGCTGACTCAAACTAAAGAGAAGATATTTGCAATAGCTGTTTATTTTGAGCTGTTTTGTATTGACGTATTGCCATCTTTTGGTTTTTCAGACAACTGAAAATTATTTCTATGTGCCAGACCTGGGACAGGTGCCAGAGATTGATGTCCCATCCTATCTGCCAGATCTACCTGGCATTGCTGATGACCTCATGTATAGTGCGGATCTGGGTCCGGGTATCGCACCCTCTGCACCAGGAAGTAATATGCCTGAACTGCCCAGTTTCAACACAGAACCTGCTTATGCAAATGGACCAGGTACTGTAAGACAATGTACAAACTATTTGGCGGTTTGTAGAAGTAGCCACTGAGCTCTGCACCCTCCTCCTCATTCCCTTGCAACTGTTTCCATCCTTGTCTCATCACGCCACCATCTGCACCCTCCTCTTCTCTTCCCCCCCCCCCCCCCCCCCCCAACTCCTCCACCTTTCCTGCCATGCTCAGTACATATGGCCTACACTGGTTTAATATGCAATGAAACCGCTTTAAAGCATGGGGTATTGTGGGAGGGAAGATGAGGGCCAGGGAAGGTATGTTTGATGTTACCAAATATAACTTGTTTAATGTAGGCCTACATTGTAAAAGGGTTTGGCCAACATTAATGTCACATCTTTAGTCACCAAACATTTGGAAGTAGCTTTATGTCGTAATGTATCTCCATTGGGACAATAATTTGTCAGTTGCAGACAAGTAGCCATCGTGTCATCAAGCATTTATTTCAGTAGTTATTCTGGAAATTCCACAAAGTCTTAACTTTGCTGTTCATGTGTCTTTCAGATCAACAGAATACAAATCTACCACTGCCGCCTGTTGGATTTAGTACTCTAGAACTGCTGACACCAGTTAGTGCTCCTCCTCCTCCACCCCCCCCACCACCTCCACCTCCACCTCCACCTCAGTCATCTCTGCAAACTGATGTTGCTAATAGTCAACCACCAGGTTTGTTTGTTTGTTTATTAATGTATCTCCTCCATCATATGTTCTGAATTTTGTGCTAGTCACTATGGACTCTTAAGTTATAGTTTCTGTGCACAAAATTTAAAGTTTCCAGTCCACGATTACATATCATCAGAACAGTTTCTGTGCAAATGCTTCCTGACCTGCTGAATATTCCAACTTTTTTTGTTTTTGTCAGGTTTTCAGCATTTGCACGTTTTTGCTTTTGCATAAATTTGATTCATTAGTCTCTCGTGACAGGAATACTTGGAATAATTAAACATCAACTGCACTGGTTCACACAGCTAGTGGTATTTTCCTATAGATCTCTTCTACCATCAGCAGGATTGTCCCGGGACTGCAGGTCGTTGCTGGGGTGGGATGTGAGGTTTGTGGTCCACATGTACAACTCTGAATATATTCTGAGCTGCTGTGATCTCTTTTTAAAATGCCCTTAATCTCATGAATGTAAAGGGGCAGTAACATTTCTGACAAAATAGCTTTTCTAATGTATTGCCCAGCCACCTCCACAAGTTGTATTTTTAACAAAACTTTCGATGGAATGTCTGGCTTTTATTAAAATGATTCTTCGTTGATATAGGAATTCCATTTAAGGTTCAGATTAAGTGGGCAAACACTTGGCAAATGGAATTCTAATATGGGAAAATATTAGGTCATACACTTTGGCAGGAAGAATAACAACTAAATATTATTTAAGTAGAGAGAAACTGCAGGAAGTGACAACACAGGAATTTGAAGATCTTAGTGCACGAATCACGAAAAGCTATCGTCCTAGTTCAGTAGGTAATGGGAAGGCACATGGATTGTTGGCATTTACTTCAAAAGAAATGGAGCATAAAAACAAATCTTTCTAAAACTTTACAAAGCACTATAAAACCATGCCTAGAAAACTGACTAGTTATAGTTCCTATATCTAAGGAAAAAGATATACTGGCATTGGAGGCAGTTCAAAGAATGTTCACTAGGTTGATTCCAGGTATGGAGGGATTTTCTGATGAGGCATTGTTGTATAGGTTGGACATGTACTGATTGGTGTTAAAAGAATGAGAGTGACCTCATTGAAATATATAAGAGCCTTAAGAGGTTTGAAAGGGATAAATGTGGAAATGTTTCCCCATCTGGGAGATTATAAGGTCAAAGGACATAACCTCAGAGTAAGGGGGTTATGTATTTAAGACAAATGAGGAATTCTTTTGAGGATAATGGAATCTGTGGAATTCCTTATTGCAGAAGGCTGTCGAGGCTAGGTGACTGAGAATATTCAAGACTGAGTTGGATTTTTAATCAGTAAGGGAATTGAGAGGTGTGAGGTAAAGGCAGGAAAAATAGAAAATGATCAGATTTTTAATTTTCTGTCTGACTAATTTCCCTTTCCAAGGGTGTGGCATTCCCACCTTCTGGAAAGCAGCCAAATGGCCTGCTCCACCTTTTTCAGAGGGCACTTTAAAAATCAGCAACATTTCTGTGGATCTGGAGTCACACACAAGCCAAAATTACCTTCCTAAAGGACAGTGGTGAATTGCATAGACCTTTTATGACAATCTGGTTTAGTGGTTAACATTACTGATAGTTTTTATTTAATCTCAGATTTTATTTGTTGTTGCATTTAAAATTCCCAACTGCTGTTGTGGGATTTGAACTTGTCCATTGTTGCATAATGGCTTCTGCTGCCATAGTCCTGGAATGTGTTGATTATGAAATCATTAGCCACATAGGTGATTTCAAAAAAGTTATTGATTGGATGTGAAGTGCTTTCTGATACCATTGAGACATGGGTAACAAAATACAACTGCAACCAGGATGTAAGACTAACATGTTTTTATGGCTACTTAATTAAAGAGGAAACATTTGCAGACGTACAGGACTAAGGGAGGATTGTACCAACAGGTTCATGGTTCTTGCAGAGACACAACGGAGACATGATGAATCAAAAGGTTTCATCCTGTTCTGTAACCATTCTGTGATTGTGTCTGCCATGTTTCCTTCCATGGAAGACTGTTTTTGTTCTCTGCAAAGTTCAATTATACTCATAAAATTTCTCTTCGAAATGAATGGAACTCTAATTGTGAAAAAGTTTTATTGATGTCTACTTTCATAAATTGTCCCTCAGAAGGTGGCTGTGTTCATGGAGCACCACAAGAAGTTGTGAAACCCTCAAATGGAAGAGCCAGTCTGCTGGAATCAATCCGTCAGGCTGGAGGAATCGGGAAAGCCAAACTGCGGAATGCGAAGACCATTAAAATGGAAAAGAAGAAACAGAAAGAACAGGAACAAGGTATTCTCTATTTAATGCCCCTTCTTTGTTTCAGAAGGTATATAAAACTGTTTTACATTTAAATGCTGTTATGAAGTTATTGAAGGGGTTGAGTGGTGATATTGATTTTTCACTTTCCCAGATACTGGGTTACAATAAAATCCTTTGTGTAATCTTTACCTGAATTATCTACCTGCGAAAGAGACAGCTTTTATCCTTTGAGGTTCAAGAACACTAAGTTGATGAAAATCCTTGCTGTCAATAGAAAAATAGAGTAGGAGTAAGCCATTTGGTCCATCACGCTTGCTGCACTGTTGTGTGATTTGTGGTTGATCCTGAATCTCAACACCATACTCCCATTTTCTTCCCCTCCTTCTAGAACCCCACTCCTCCATGATCATCCCCACCACTCCCCCATCCAGTCAGTGCAGCCGTGTCAGAATTTTTACTCTTCATTGGATCTCTTATCATTCATTTAACACAACAAAGAGCAGTTCACTCAACCCAATCTTGTAAATAATACGCACATTCCAGGATTCAATCTGGTTAACCTTCACTGCACTCATTCTATGATAAGTGTATATTTCAGTTTGAGAAACGGTTTTATCCACGCGCAGGTAAAATATCTTGCCAGATGCGTGTGCAATTATAATGAAAGTCATCGACGTGAAACATTAATCCAGACAGACTTATTTACTCTGCTATGTATTTCCATGTTTTTGTATTCTTATCGCATGTTTGGAGCTTCCTATTACTACAAATGGCAATGATTGCAAATTCTCAGTTGTTTTGAATCAAAATAGCAGAATTAGTTGACTTTTGTGTTTTTTTTATTTTCCTTGATTCTACTGTCAGTTTGTTAATTGGAAGATAAATAGAAATTTACATGTGTAATGTATTCTCTTTCTTGATGCGACTAAACAGTGGAAGAAGTAGAAGCCTTATTGATCTTGACCTGTATTGTGTTCCAGGTGGAACAATGAAAGGAGGTGGGGATCTGATGTCTGATCTCTTCAACAAGCTCGCAATGAGGAGAAAAGGTACAAACACAGTGCTGATACATGCAGTTATTGTATGGTCTACATTATCTAAAAAAGATTGCACTTCTTGATGCTATTTTTTGTTTCTTGAACTTTGTGCCTCTTTAATGAAGGATAAAGGTAACTTTCACTTTCAATTTGTCCTAATCAGGTGATTAGGTCTTCATTATACTAATATTTCCAGAGTGGCTGTTCTTGTCAGACCAACTATTTTTTGTACCAACCTATTTCCTGATTTATTAACCAACTTGTGTGTCGGGGATGCAAAGTTTGAGGAAAATTGCATCAGGCTGGGCCTGTTTCTAATGGAGTTTAGAAGAACGGGAGATAATATTATTGAAACTCTTAATTCTGAGAGGATTTTCTGGGCAGATTATGAAAGGATGTTGTCCCTTTTTATGGGAGAGACTGATCTTATTCATAAACAGTACCACCCAATTCCAATGAGGTGAACTTTTTCCTGCAAGGGTTATGGACCCTAAAACTTTGAAACTTGGGAAGTGTTCCCAGAGACTGGTGAGGCAGAGATTCTTGGCTAACTGGGGAATCAATGGATATTGGGTAGGCAGCAATGTGCAGAGTTGAGGCCATAATCAGATCAGTATGGTCTTATTTTCTTGGTCTACTCCTGTTCCTAATTCACACATTCCTTTGCTATTATAGTTTCTGATGCCTGTTATCATTCTGTATATCTGACTAGAGTTACAAGTTGTTCATCTGATTCACAGGTATTTCTGGTAAAGGTCCTCAAGGTGAAGGAGGCAGTGGTGGAGCAGTTGCTGGTAGTGATCCTGTACCAGGTGGAGCTTTTGCCAGAATGTCTGATGCCATTCCTCCCCTCCCACCTCCACAACAGCAAACTACTGAAGATGAGGACGAATGGGATGCGTGAAATTTGTTGCTTGATTGTCGAAGCTGCCTGTGTTAGGTATCTGGTCCCTGTGAAACATTGAAGTTTTCATTTAGTTGTGTTAAGTTTCTGTCAATTCAGCTTGAGCTGAGAAATCTTGAGACAGAGGGCAGAAGTTTGTTTGTACATGAATTCCTTTTTTCCCAGTTTGTCTATGAAATGGGAATTGAACAGTCTTGTACATGTGAACACAATTACCAGGGCTTCTCAATTTCCTGGCAATCCGGTTAGCTAATTTGGCTAGCCAAAGACCTTGGCAATTAAGCAGTAGAATTTCCTTCATAACATTATTTCATATTCTTTCAATGACCTCTGTTTCAACAGAAACACCAATGTTAATTAGGCAAGAGTGTACTGATGCTGTAAACTGAACAGCAATGCAAAATCCCCTGAATAAAAGCACCATTATTGGCTATTGTTTTATGCAAATATGCTCTAATATTTAATATTTTAATAATCCAGTTTAAAAGATTAGAAATGTATAGCTCTGGTATGACCATATATTTTTGTTTGGCCGGTTTGTTTCCGGGTTTTCTCTAGCGTTATTTATCCACATAATCAGGTGACAGTGGCCCACATTTCCTTGAATGAGTTGCGGAAAGAAGTCAGCATGTTTCACAAAAATAAAACAACAGCAGATGCTGGAGATCTGCAACAAAAACAAATTGATGAAACATTAACTATTTCTCCCTGCAGATGCTGCCAGGCCTGCTGAGTTTCTTCAAGTCCAATAACTCTTCTTCAGAACTCTGATCATCAGTTCTGATGTGTCTACAGACTCAATGTTAACTGTTTTCTCCTCACAGATTTTGCCAGATCTGCTGACTTCCTCCAATTTGTTTATGTATGTTTCACAACTCAGATGCTATAGTCTACAGCATTCCTTGAGGGGCTATTAATTATTATCCAGAATCAGCAATGTTTAGAGTTTAGCAAAATGATGAAATAGTGTATATAATTCAAGTTCAAATTAACAATAATTGAAGCTTAGTAATATCTGTAGAACACTTGAACAGTTATAGCAGACCAATGAAGTTTAATCTTATTGAATAGAAGAGAAAAATTGAAATATGAATGGCTGTTACATTTGTCTGGTAATACAATTAATTTGCATAACAATTCTCTGCTTAAGTTTAAAGTGTGACATTGGAGTATCCCTGTTGCATAAGTCTTGTTGAATTGGAATGAAGAGCATGTTAGGAAAAATCCAATCTATTGTCTAAATGAATTGTTTAATCTGAGCAAAATCAATATAGAATTATCAAATTTGCATTTTATGTATAGCCAAAATGTTTCCTTTGCAATTTTTTTGTATCAACAGATTATTTGCAAATTGGCCATCATGTGCAGTGAAGGTTGTTTGCAGTACGTTATCAGATTGTGTACAGTGAGGAAAATCTATTTTAATGCAAACAGTCCTGGAAACATTGAAGATTTTTGAGAACAGTTTGGCTCCAACCATGTGTCAGCGCACGAGAAAATTTCCATTGTAGCACTTGCATTGAAATTATTTGATAACCTACATCAGTCCTAAACCAAAATTACTTCAACTGTTGGATTTTTGGAGACAGCTCTGATGATGAAAAACCCTTAGATAAATTTTAACACAGCTCATCACATTGGAATGTATCCAATCTACCTGTTATTAAGAGCTTCCACTGGATGTTGGGAAAGGCCACAGGAGTCATGAAAGTAACATCATGCCCAATCTACATTGCGGTGGCTTCATTGCACAAGTATTAAATCAGTTGCACTTTACTATTTGAACAGGAAGCTGATCAAAGTGACTGTGGGGAAAAGCTAATATCATGTCCTAAACTGTGTAGATTATTTGTGAATCAAAATAAATGCTTTCACTAGTTCCTGTGTTGAGTGGAGTTTTATCTTTAACTACTATTGTAACTTAGGACAGATGTCATAGGACAAACATTTTTAAAATTTGCTTTCATAGTTCCTATCCTACAGACTCCCTGGCATGGCGGGAGTCATGAACTATGCGATCTGCCTGGTTTGCTCGCAAGACCAAGTTTTTCACTGTGCCTCGGTACATTTGACAATAAATTCAATTCAATGGCATCAGACTTTATGCTGTTTCACGTGCCTATTTGCTGCTTCTCCAATTCAGACACATGCTCTCTCCTGATTTATTGCTGATAGATTCACTGGAGAGATGTGGCATCTGATTAGCAGAGTAGTTCCCCTCAAGGTCCTGCAGTCATATATTTGATACAGCAGTGTGTGGGCCACACAGATCTTCCCAGTTAGCATTATGGCCTTCAGGCCACCTGCTAGGCAAGTTGGAGTTCCCTAGAAACATCCAAACCAGTTAATGTGAAATATGTAGCATTACTCTGCAGCCATGTTAAAATGCCAATGAAATTCACACTCCAATATTACTTACCATTGTATAATCTTGGTTTGTTCAGACATACTACTTGCATAGTGGTAAAGCTAGGTGACATCCTCAGTGCTTGGGAGCCTCCTGTGAAGTGCTTCTGTGATGTTTCCTCCAGCATTTATAGTGGTTTGTCTCTGCCACTTCCAGTTGCCAGTTCCAGCTGTCCGCTGCAGTGGCTGGTATATTGGCCCAATATATTGTGCAGCAACTGTTCAACAGTCCCTAGGACCTTACCATTAAATGTATAATTCCTGCTAAGATTTGCTTTCCCAAAATGCAGCACCTCACATTTATCTGAATTAAACTCCATCTGCCACTTCTCAGGCCATTGGCCCAGCTGATCAAGATCCCGTTGTAATCAGAGGTAACCTTCTTTGCTGTCCACTACACCACCAATTTTGGTGTCATCAACAAACTTACTAACTATACCTCTTATGCTCGCATCCAAATCATTTATATAAATAATGAAAAGTAGTGGACCCAGCACCTATCCTTGTGGCACTCCACTGGTCAGTCTGAAAAACAACCCTCCACCACCACCACCCTCTGTCTACCTTTGAGCCGATTCTGTATCCAAATGGCTAGTTCTCCCTATAATTCACAAGATCGAATCTTACTCACTACTCTCCCAGAGGGAGCCTTGTTGAACCATCTACCACTCTGCCCTTGTCAAGCCTTGTATGGTGAGTTGATGTTCATGGAGCCTGGTGGCTAGTTTCCTGCCTCTTTGTCCAATGCAGGTGTTTGTTACAGTTCTTGCAAGGTATTTTTGTAAATGACAAGTTTTGCTTGTCTGTATAAGGTCTTTCAAGTTCATTAGCTGCTGTTTTAGTGTTTGGTACCATGGTAGGCCACAAACCCACCAAAGGGTCCGAGATGTCTTTGATGTAAGGGAGAGTGGTTCGGGTTTCTGGACATGTTTTGTCTGCTTGTGTAAGTTTGTTGCTCAAATCAGTGAACTGTGTTAATTAGGTACCTGTTCTTTTCAAATACACGGTATAGCTGTTTTTCCTCTGGTCTGTGTAGTTCTTCTATACTGCAGTGTGGGAAGGCTCATTATTTCAATGTTCTAATGCAGCTTGGTTTGTGGATGTTGGGATGATTGCTTCTGTAGTTTAATATTTGGTCCATGTGTTTTCATGTATACACTGGTTTGAAGTTCCCTATTGACTGTTCATTCTAATGCGACATCTAGGAATGGCAGTTTGTTGTTATTTTCCTCCTCTAGTGAATTTTATGCCAGTAAAGGATATTATTGATGGTCTTGAAGGTTTCCTCTAATTTGTTTAGTGATGAGAAAAGGTGTCATCCACATAGTGGACCCAACATTTGGGTTGCTTGGTTGGTAGAGCGGTTTGTTTGAGTCTCTGCCTTACTACCTCTGCTAATAACCCTGATATCGTAGATCCCATGGGTGTTCCGTTGGTTTGTCTGGAGGTTTTGTTGAAGGTAAAGTGGGTGGTAAGGCATAGGTCCACTAGCTTAACAACACCAACTTCATCAGCAAGGATAGTAATGTTTGGTGTATGTGTCTTTGGTTCTTATAATAATGTAGTCAGTGTTTCCTTGGCTAAATTGATGTTGATGGATGTGAACAGGACTGTGACATCCATTCCACCCAAGAATTCCTGAAGACCAAAGATAGCAAGATAGAAGAGGATGAAATAATGGTCTCCTTTGACGTAACAGCCCTGTTCACATCCATCAACATCAACCTGGCCAAGGAAACACTGACTACATTATTAGAAGACCAACAGACAGACACACACACACACACAAAACACCACCACCTTCATCAGCAAGGACAGTATCATCAAGCTAGTAGACCTATACCTTACCACACACAACCTTCAACCAGAAAACCTCCAGACAAACCAATAGAACATCCATGGGATCTCTGCTATCAGGGCTATTAGCAGAAGTAGTAATGCAGAAACTCAAACAAACCAAACCAGTCTGCCAACCATCCCACCCAAACTTTGGGTCCACTATATGGATTACCTTAGTCTTAAAGGTTTCCTCTAATTTGTTTTGTTTAGTGATGACAATCAATAATACTGGCATAAAATTCACTGAGGAGGAGGAAGACGACAAACTGCCATTCCTAGATGTCACAGAAGAGCGAACAGCTAATGGAGAACTTCAAACCAGCATCTATAAGTAAACACCACACACAGACCAATACTGAACTACAGAAGCAATCAACCCAACACCCACAAACAAAGCTGCAGAAGAAAATCATCTATATGGTGTATTCAAAAAGGATGGGTACCTAATGAACACAGTCTGCTGATTTCTGAGCAAAAACCTGAACAACACTTTCAGAAACCCTAACCACTCTCCCCTACAAAGACATCTCAAATGACTGCCAGGCTACTCAGACCCCTTTGCATCAAGGTAGCCCACAAACCAATCAACACTAAAACAGCAGCTAATGAACTTGAAGGCCCCTATACAGACAACAAGCAAAATTAATGTCATTTACAAAATACCTTGTAAGAACTGTAACAAAACACTACATTGGACAAACAGGCAGAAAGCTGGCCACAAAACATGACCCACTCTCACTAGTATCCTTACATACGGATGACGAAGCAGAACACATCCATCCTAGGACATGCAAAACAGACATGCACGAGAATTCCTAGAAGCATGGCATTCCAACTGGAACTCTATCAACAAACACATTGACTTGGATTCCATTTACCACCCTGAGAAAAAGAACAGGAAATGACAGCACCATAGGAAATGACATTACCCACCATAGGAAACTCAAACATAAATAGAAAGCAGGCTGCACTAGCAGTGCTTCATTGAGGCTCACTGGAGAGGTTATCTAGTATGGTGACAAAATGTCTGAAACTGAACCTTCCCACTCAGTGAGCAAACCTACATCCAGAACCTCAACCTGAGGTACAAGTCTTCTCAAAACTCACTAATCTTGATTATGCTCACTTGTGCGCCAGCCATGACTCAAATTGTTGCTTTTGCCACCCTTCAGAAGATTCAAATTCCACCTGAGGACTTAATCAGGGTCACTCAGCTCCCGACTTCATTACAGCCTCAGTTCAAACAGACGTGTTTGATATAGTGAGAGTCACAATCCTGGAACGCCCTCCCTAACAACTTTGTGGGGTGAACCTACGCTAAATGGACTACAATAGTTTGAGAAAGCCCCCCCCCCCCCCCATCCTTCACCAGCTGCTATCACTAAACTCCCATGTTCCAGCAACACAGTGATTGTATAAATGCTGATTAATGATGAGTGATGTGACATTTCACAGAAAGTACATTAACAGCAGGAATAAACAACTGCAGAACGTAAAACACATCCCATTCCTGCTGCAGCCAAAATGTCTATTAATCAATCAATCTGGCATTGTATTGTGAACAAGACATACAGTAGACAAGAGCCTTTCAGTTTTTATTCCCAGGTTACTGGCCCCAGGAGGTAGTGGGTCGATTTGAGAAGAGCTTTTGTTCCAATTGTTCAGTTGTCTAAGCCACAGAAAATGCAACTTTACAGTTTCAAAAGTGTTCACCACATCATGACACTGGCCATCTCGCATTCACAAGTTTGTCTGTCTTGTCCTGTGAACATATAGGTAGTGCTATCTTTGATAGGCAGTTAGTGGTTGCTTTGCAGTGACATTCCACTGCAACACTGATTCTGCATGTGCGGGATTATTGCACCATTGAGAATAAGCACAACCATCTGCTGATGATGAGTAGAGGGAAGTTCTTCACCAGTTGAAAAGAGATCATATGTTCATTATCACATTGCTTTTTTGGAACTTCACTGCATACAAATTGACTAAAACATTTCCTACATCACAACATTTGTTTAAATGTCTCAAGAGTTTTGTTCCAATTCCAGCACATACAGGAGTAGACTATACCCCTTGCAGCTATGCTTCTGCAATTCAATAAGATCATGCCTGCTCTGAAATTTGAAGGGGAGTTGGTCATGTAATGGTAATATCATTAAACTCATTATACAGAGGGCAAAGTTCAAATCCCACCAGATCAGCTGATAAAATCTGAAATAGAAAGCCAGTCTCTGCATCAGTAAAAAGTAAAATTGGCATTGTCATATAAGTTAATTGGGTTCCTGAAGTTTATACAGGATCCAATAGCAGAGCATTTAAAAATGCATAATGTGATCAAGCAAAGTCAGCATGGCTTCATGAAGGAGAAATCATGTCTGAAAAATTTAGAAGTCTTTGAGGTGGTAACAAACAGAATAACAAACAAAGGGGAAGCAGTGGATATAACATGTTTCTATTTTCCCCAAAGGTATTTGATAAGGTTCCACACATTGTGTGAAGTTTTCAACCAGTGTGCCTATGACACAAAATTGTCAGGAGCAGCACTGCATTGCATAGTGGCTTCTAATAGCTTGCATGTGCACATTTTCATCATCTGTGCATCTGTAGGACTAAATGTTTATTACAAGAAGAAACTGCAAATGCACAGTATAAATAAAACACTAATTGAACTGCCTGTTAAGTTTTCTGTCTGGACACATTTCTACATTAGCACAAATTTTGAAGTATGCCTCAATATTGAAAAAGGTTGGGAGCCACTGCATGAGGCTACTTAATAAGCTAAGAGCTCAATGTTGTGGGTAACATATTAGCATAGGGAGAAAATTGGTTAACTAATAGAAAACAAAGAGTTAGCTTAAAGGAGGCATTTTCTGGTTGGCAACCTGTAACTTGAGCCAACAGGATCAGTGCTGGGGCCACAATTATTTACAAAATGTATTAATTACTTGGATGAGAAAATTAAATGTGCCATTTACAGATGTCACAAAAATATTTGTGAAGTGGTTAGTTTGAAACAAATCTGTCTATACTCCTGTACAGACTAGGTGATTGGGTAAAACCTTGGCAGATGGAATATAATGTGGGGAAAAGTGAAATTATGAACTTGGCAGGAATAGTATAGGAGCTGCATTTTTTTTTATATATGGAGAAAAACTGCAGAAAGCTACAGAACAAAATGGATTTCGGAGTCTTTGTACATGAATCAGAAAAAGCTAGCATCCAAGTTTAGCAGGCAAAAGGGATTTTCCCTTCTGTGATGCTGTTTAAATATCACACCAGATCAAGGAGATAGCTTGCATACAGCAGAAATAACATTATGAAGCCGATAAGAAGTCAATTACAGGGAAAGACACCACATCAAGCAAGGAAGTTAAAAGAACCGTGTTTTGATGAAAGGTCATCTCTACCCAAAATTCTAACTGGTGTTTCCTCTCCACAGATGCTTCATAACCTGATTATTTCCAGTATTGGTTGAGCATCTGCAGTAATTTGATTTTGTATTAGTTAAAAATACTGATGGTTCTTCATTTTAATTGGCAATTCCAGATACAAGCTGAAGTAATGAACATTGCTACATTAATCAAAGAAAATCTAAGAATTTTTTGATGTAGAATCTATGGAAGAATGTGCTATTCCACAAACTAAAATTAGGTTCAGGCCCAGAGAGGGTGCTAACTTCATAAATACTGTTAAGTACATCCTTAAAAGGCCAGTTACATCTCAGTCAACAAGATATAACCTCAAGGGCATTTAGTGAGACCAACACTTCCAACAGTGGAATTTGAGTTAATTCAATTAATTTCCAGTGATTTCATTGATCACAATAACTCCCTTTCTAGACATATGGAGACATCTGAATTTCTGCGATGTTGTATGTTTGCTTGGATTCCAGAAGTTGCAGCAACATGTGGTTGAATTACAATGGCTACTACCAACAATTCCCAAAGTCATTGCCACAGCAAAATACAGGCCAATTTTTTTTTTACCATTGCAAACTGGCAATGTATCACAAATGTCCATGTTGTACATGAGAGGACAGTCACTGAAAGTGTGTTGCTGGAAAAGCGCAGCAGGTCAGCATCCGAGGAGCAGGAGAATCGACGTTTCGGGCATGAGCCGTTCTTCAGGAATGAGGAAAGTGTGTCCAGCAAGCTAAGATAAAAGATACGGAGGAGGGGTGTTGGAAATGCGATAGGTGGAAGGAGGTCAAGGGGAGGGTGATAGGCCAGAGAGGTTAGGAAGAAGATTGCAGGTTAGGAAGGCAGTGCTGAGCTAGAGGGATTTGACGGAGACAAGGTGGGGGGGGGGGGGGGGAAGGGGAAAATGAGGAAACTGGAGAAATCTGAGTTCATCCCTTGTGGTTGGAGGGTTCCTAGGCAGAAGATGAGGCGCTCTTTCTCCAACCGTCGTGTTGCTATGCTCTGGTGATGGAGGAGTCCAAGGACCTGCATGTCCTTGGTGGAGTGGGAGGGGGAGTTGAAGTGTTGAGCCACAGGGTGGTTGGTCCGGGTGTCCCAGAGGTGTTCTCTGAAACGTTCCACAAGTAGGCGGCCTGTCTCCCCAATATAGAGGAGGCCACATCGGGTGCAGCTGATGCAGCAAAAGATGTGTGTGGAGGTGCAGGTGAATTTGTGGACCTGACGACGGAGTCACAGAGGGAGTGGTCTTTTCTGAATGCTGATAGGGGAGGGGAGGGAAATATATCCCTGGTGGTGGGGTCCATTTGGAGGTGGCGGAAATGACGATGGATGATACGATATATATGGGGGTTGGTGGGATGGTAGGGGAGGACCAGTGGGGTTCTGTCCTGGTGGCGATTGGAGGGGCGGGCTCAAGGGCGGAGGAGCGGAAAGTGGAGGAGATGCGGTGGAGAGCATCGCCGATCACGTCTGGGGGGAAATTGCGGTCTTTGAAGAAGGAGGCCATCTGGGTGGTACGGTATTGGAACTCAAGATTAGTCGAATTATTTGATGGGTTTCTTAAAACAGAAGTTGTTCTTCCCTCTCCTTACAAAAGAATAGACGTTTACAAAAAGCCACAAGGTTTGACTCTACCATTTTATTGTAGATCTACTCACTGCATTGTGATTTTTAAAATCACAATTCCTGCTTTACCAAATTAAGGTGAAACACTCTGCAAAGTTAGGTGCAGAGAGAAATGCACAAAAAGTACAAACTCACAAAATAAACAAACTACTAGCAACATTTGATGGAATTTTCAGATTTTTGGAAATTAAGTGGAACAATACTTCATTCAGTATTTGTTCTGCACAGTAAGCCTAAAAATAAAGATCTTTCAAATAGGTAAACTAATTTTAATTTAAAAAGGCAGCAGCCCATCTCAAAGCACTTTTTCAAATGTGGCCCATTAAGATACCTCATTCAACCTTTTATAACTGCAATAGGTCGCAGTTTGATAGCTTTTTTGCTGATCCCAGCATCATGACATGTATTCACAACATCGGTTACGTTCTTGTAGGATTCAGGTGCCTAGAAATAAATAAAATGACATCATTTAAATGTGTCTACACGTTTTACATTAGTGCAGTTGTGTGTAATAAAACTAAAACAATGATATGAACCTGGGTCATAATTCTTTAGCAAAACATCATACAATAAATTTAGTTATGAACAGAGTTTTCAATCTCAAAACAAAGAACAGATAAAGACACAAAACATACATAAGCAGTGACTACACTATTTGCCATGTCAGGACTCTCACTTCACATACTCAGAATTGTAAAAAAAAATGTATAAATAAAATATCAAGCTGTTATTTAGAAATCAGATGAAAATACCAATTTTTGGTATGGCGCTAGCTTGGCAAGGATACACCATCAACTCAAACATCATTGATAAGATGGTTATGTTTAATTTTAAGGAAAATAAAGTGCATTAAAGTTTGAACAGCAATATCAGAGTGACTGAATGTAGATATTCAGTCCTGCTGAGTTCCCATTTACCGTTCCAAAAAAGGAAGGAACCAAACAAACAGTAAACCCATTATTTAAGTACATTATTAGCAAAGGCCACAGAGCAGGTCTTCAATAAACTCGACTTCAACATATGCATATGGTATTAAAAAGGAGGAAAAAATATAAACAACTCTTCACAGTTTTAATGAGTTAACTGATCTCAGCTGATGAAGAATTAGGAAAGTTACAGGTAATGTTAGAACCAGGGTGAGGAATAGGAAATTGACATGAATATCAAATATGAGCCAATATTAGGGAATGCCCAACAGAAAATGCATAAGAGCAAGTAGTATGAGGAATCAACTGCATTTGTTTATGATGCACCCCCTTCAAACAAACAGTCTGCTAATACTATGTAAGCTCAAACACAAAAGGGCATTTGGGGAATGTTTTCCCATGCAAGCAGAAGGAAAATATGTTATTTCTCATGCAATCTGAGTCTTTTTTGTTACATTTAATCAGCTCAAACTGGATTTATAAATTGTAAATTAATATCATAAGACACCCCGTATTCAGAAACAGAATTCAAACACACATTTTTACATTTTTCTTAATGTCATTTAACATGCACAGGAAAAGGTTAAGAAAGTAATTTGCTTGCACGATGTTTAACCAACAATCAAAAGAAACCACGAGAAAAGACAGAAGCAAAGAGTCATTCTTACTTCTTCCATTACAAGTTTGGGTGAAGCAACACGAATAGCAATTCCCATATCTGCTAGTTTATCCAACACATCCTGGAAATCAAGGTTACGTCGGGATTTTGCACGTGACAAAGCTCTCCCCTGAAAAAAAAACTATATGAAAACTCCATACATCATTAGACTTCACTTACGTGAAGTTCGAAGGTTGCAAACGACAGTTCTAAACATGGAACTAAAAAAAGTGTTTTCATGTTGCATTTTCACACCTAAGAGAATTTTTAATAATTTGCTGATGAAAATGCAAATTCAACAGGTGTATAACGCATGCATAGAATCTATTCAAAATTTTGACAAAATCAAATTTTCTAATGTACAAGTTGGGTATCCTTTATCTGCACATCCAAAAATCAGAAAGACTCATAAACCAAAGGGCTTTTTGAAAGCAGACCCAAATGGACCAGAAGGTTAATTGAGTTTGGCTTTTGGTGGAAAAAATACTTTTGCTTGGCCCAAACAGACCTGAAAGAGACAATTTATTTTCCAACGGTCCCAAAATCAGTATGTCTAAAAGTCTGTTAAGATCAGTTTGGAAAAAAAATAATTTTAAGGGCCAAGTATATCAAAAAAACAAAAAAAGTCCTTTATCTGAAGAACAGTTTGCCTTGAGGTTTTCGGATAAAAAAATTCCAACTGCTACAGGATATCCAAAGCATTAGAATAAAATATGACATGTTGAATAAGCCCTTTTGAACCAGCAAGGCCTACTAGCTTCAAAGTCTACAGTTTCATTCAAAATCAACAAGATACAGTCCATCAAGAGAATATAGGTAAGCATATGCTGGTGACCATGGTCAACTACTTAACAGTTGTTGATGACAGAGTGGGTATATGGTAGTGGCGTGAGGAAAACTGAGCCAGCAAAAAGGCTGAATATCAATTATTCCAGGGTTAGTAAATCTCCATCAGGAGAACATTAAATAAATAGATTGTACACTGTCCTCCAATGTATTGAATGGTGCCTAGCTGATAAATATTAGAACAAAGACCATCAACAAAGACCAGAGGACAACCAGATAATTTACAAAATTGTAAAGATCCACACAGATGCAAGTAAATCTAGAAAGGCAAACCAATGGAAATATACAATTAACATGTTCTACGCTCCACTACATATTTCCTTACCGCCCCATGGCAGGTGGTTCCAAAAGTTTCTGTCATGCCTTGTTCGGTTCCTGTAAGGACATAGCTGCAGGTTCCCATTGTTCCACCAATCAAAACAGGTTGTCCAGTCAACTAAAGGTATTAGAAACAAAGGTAAATGGGAGAACACATCAATTGTACTTCCATGAAAAAATCTGAATCAGAATATCTTCTGAATGATAATCCATATAATCCTTAAAAAACGAGTACTTTTCATCACCACAGCAATGTTGTTGCAATTCCCATTCTTACGCACCTTCCATATGTGGCAGTACTTCAGTTACTAGAATGTACTACTTTTATAGTGACAGATCAATACAGCTTCAGCTTTGCATATTAAGTATCTAATTTAAACCCTAACAGACCTTTCCATAACATGCACCCAAACAGTCTCAACAATCTAAGTTACAATGCAAGCAATGGTCCCTCATTTTTCTGCTGCTGTGTGGACTTTCCAAGTGTTGCAGCAAAAACTTCCCAAATGGAAGCAATGCACCAGCACGCCAAGCACATGCAAGGAGCTTCCCAGCAGTCACACAGTTTAGAGAGAATGTTGCATGCTAACAAAGCTTTAGATAACTAGGTTTCATCACTACAGTTTCCATACCTGATAATCAACTGGTATGAGAGGGTGGTGTGGTGGGAAGGCCCGAGTGGAACCCTTCCTATGGATCAGCAACGTCTTCTGTTTTCCATCCACCACATGCTCCTCCACTTTGGCTATGTTGTGAGACACATCATAAATCACATGCATATCCAGATCATCTGGTGTAGTGTTGAAGACTTTGGCAAATGCCTAAAATAGAGAGCGTGCAAGAGGAAGAAAGAATGAATGCAAAATAAAAGGGAGAGCAAGAGTGAGGAAGTTAGGAGAAAGCAATTTGGAAAAACAAAGATGAGACAAGAAATAAATTGCAGTGTGGTAAGGAAAAAAGGGACAAAAACAAATGGAAGTGTGTGAAATATGGAGAAAAGAAATAATGAGAGAAAGTGCACAATGAGAAGGAATAGAAAGCAGATGAAAACAAAACAAAGACAGAGTGAGAAATGGAAGGAAAAAGAAAATGAAGTGAAATAGGATAGAAAGAGGAAAAAAAACTTCACTAGAGATTGTAGCTATAATATGCTAAGTTGGTAGAAAACAGAATTTCCTTATGTTCCATTCTGTGTTCACCTTCTGTTTGAATGGATGAACCATATAGCAATGAATCCAACTTGTACAGGAGCTACAAATTCAGGCAGAAAAGAGGAGAGATTATTTCAACCATAGCTGCTTGTAAGAATCAGATGATATGATGAGCTACCTCCATTCTGAACCACCTCAATGGTCTGAATGAGGCAGGGTGTGCTGTTGGAAACGACTGAGACAAACCCATGTCTTACTCAACTCTGGTCTCTAACAGCAGCATTAAAGAAAAATTGCTCAAAAAAGGTGTGTACTTAAAACTAAAACAAACAAAAAAAAAAGTAGCTTAGAGAATAAATAAATTTAGGGGCAGTTTGCACAGCAAAATTGTAACGTTAGCTAAATAACAGTTCAACACAAGCTCTACCTGTCTTGACAGGAAGGTCATAGAAGAGCGATTCACCCAGGCATAGTTTCCAGCTGCTGCCATGCCTTTGAGATAGTCCTGACCTTCTTGGGAATTGACCCTGGCACATGCCAGCTGCCTGTCATTGACAATAATATTATCTCTCTTCATGGCTTTCTCCATTGCCACTAGGGCATCTGTAAAACAAAGCAAGGCTCTTCCTCAGCTAGCAAAAAAGAATAGTGAATGGATACTATAATATCACAATGAAGTAAAATCTACATTTTACTAACTATAATTAAGGAGAAACAGATTTCTTAAAATATTCAAATTGATCATACTTACAAAAATAATTTGCACCTTTTGTCAATACATGTCAGCAATATTAGAAAGGGAATTAGTAACCTTCATGTGATTGATAGAAGAGAAATAATGCTGGTTTTGTACAGTCACCATTGTCAGAGTCATACAGCACAGAAACAGACTCGTAGGTACAACTTGTCCATGCCGACCGGGTTTCCAAAGTTAAACTAGTCCCATTTGCCTGCATTTGGTCTCTATCCCCCTAGACGTTTCCTATTTAAATACCTGCCCAAATGTCTTTTAAATGTTGTAACTGTACATGCACTTACCACTTCTTCTGGCAGTTCATTCCATAAATTTACCACCCAGTGTGAAAATGCTGCCCCTCAGGTCCCTTTTAAATCTTTCTCCTAATCTTAAAATAATGCTCTCTAGCTTTGAACTCTTATTCAAGGGAAAAGACCTTTGTTATTCACCTCACCTATGCCCCTCATGACTTTAAAAATCTCTAAGGTTACCCCTCAACTTCCTATGCGCCAGGGAAAAAACCCCAGCCTATCCTAATAACTCATGCTGTCCAGTCCAGGCAACATCTTTGTAAATATTTTCTGCACCCTCTCCAATTAATATTCTTCCTATAGCAGGGCAATATTTTGCCTTTTCCATTGAAACAGCTTCAAAAGCCACTTTATGCTATGTTGATTTAACAGTTCAAACATGATAGGTTACTACTAATTACTGTACGGAGAGGAAACCTCAAGCTTGTTTTTATGCCCCTGTTTATTGAAATGCTCTCTCCTAAAAAAGCGAGCAGTCATAACCAGGCAGAAATAAACTGGATTATTCTTAAAACAGAAAAAAGCATTTCAAATTAAAAACATTTCAGGTTAAAAACATTGTTGTGCCTTATCCAAGAGTTAGCTGTAACTGTTGTTCAAAATTTTGTAGCTCACAGCCACAAAGGAAGACAGCGACAACATCACTGTATAATTATTCATGGGATTTTGTAGCTTCAAAACTAAAAAAAAAGTAAAGCGCTGCAATATAAACCAGTTGAGATCACATGAGACAGATGTCACAATACATCAGTATCACAGTAATCTTTATATTTCTTGCCAGGAGATTGAATTACAAAGGTGCTGAAAACTTGCTGTTTCTAGACAGCTTTGGTAAGATATGCGAGGAGTACTGTAAATAGGGTAGGCCATTTAGCTACTCAAGCCTGATCCCAGAGAAACGCCTCAGGATAAAGATTTATCTATTTAAGATTGCAATGGAGAAGAATTATTATTCAGAGGGTTCTGAACCTTTAGAATTCTCCACTAATTTTCAGTTAAGTGTTTTCAAGCTAAAATTGATACATATCTGGACAATAAGGAGTCCAAGGGATATCTTGGCCAGGTCAAGTTCAAACATTAGCTGTGATCTCATTGAATGACAGTGCAGTTTGAAGTGACCATGTTGCATACTTCACTACTCTGTGTATACTATCAGACTGGAATACTAGCACTGGGATGAGGCTTTGCACTGAATACAAAGACATACTACTTTTCACTTAATCTGGTGCAAGTACAGAAAGAAACATATCTCACCTGTTGCAACCTGGTGTCCAAAACCTCTGCTCCCACTGTGAATCATGACACAAACCTGGCCTTTATGGTCAATGCCCATTTTACGTGCTGCATAGTCATTGTAGATTTCATCTACCACCTGAATCTCAGCATAGTGGTTTCCAGCACCCAGAGTACCCAGCTAAATAAAATGAGAGGAGTGCATCAATTCAGTTCTAGTTGCTTCCTAACAACCACATTGTAACAACTATAGCTCAACTCTAGGTATAATTTCAAAAGACTGACTTTGAAAAATTGAACATTACACCTCACCAGACAGAAAGGCAAAGCAGGAAATTAGTTTGAACGCCATTAGTTGTATTACAATGAAATTTGATGATCCAGATAGTTAGGAATTGTGCACACAAAAGTAGTAAGAGATCAAAACAAAAGTGCTTGCAAACAAATAGTAATATAACCATTCAATTAAAAAACTGCACAGGAAGTTGATTCTGTTATGAGGTGTAGCCATGTACTGTACCTTTAAGAGAGTGAAAGCTAGCAAGGACTTAAGTACAGAGTGTGCTGAAAAATTTAAAAATGTAACATTTGGCTGTAAAACAAACAGCTGGAACGGAGTTGCTATGTTACACAACAAATTCGAATTTGGTCAGTTTAAATTATCAGAATCCAATCGAATTTGAATTTTACTGTTTTGATGACATCAAACCAATGAAATGATCTGATGTTTTGGGGTATAAAAAAATCAGACACTTTGAACTGTTAGCCACAGCGACAAAGAGCACCATACTGCCCGCAGACCCACAGTCTGAAAGGTACCTATTCACATGAAGTCTGTGCAGAAGACCAAAGAAAAAACCCCAAAATAATCTAGAGGAAGACAGACAGTTGGCTGGTTTTGAAAACTGATGTTTTGTTAATCAGGGGTGGTTTAATTGGATCAGTATACTGTTGTAGAGTGGGAGGTAGATAAATTGTTAAGACTAAGGAGGTTTACAGGGTAGTTAATTGTTATTTAATTTTCTTTCGTGGAGTTAAAGAATAAATTGTTAAAAAGGCGAGGTGAGCTTTTCGGTGTATCTGCTTTAAATCAGCAGAACAGTTTATCCCATGTCATAACAATACCTATCCCTATAATCGTCATGCAACAAGCTACTCTTGGATAAATCTTGGCATGATATACCAATTACCACATACTATATAAAAGACAACAACTTTTGGAATCATGGTCCAAAATGAAAAGATTCAGTGGGGGAGGGAAAGATGTTTGAGACCCAATGGCACCTGTGTCTTTTTAAAGAAAGCTTCAGAGATAGACTGTTAATTTGGTTTTCAGTTAGGATCAGTTACATGGGCCAACAATCATTAGCATGCCAACAACTCAAAACCCACCTTACTGCAAAAGTAGTTTTGGTTACATGCCGGGTAAGTCAGTTTTTCCCACTTAAAGAGAGACTTGCCTTGAGAGTCTGGCCTCCATTTTGAACAGAGCGGCGAGGAGAGAGGGTGGCAAGAAGTGAGGGCTGCTGGGAAGTTTTTAAAGTGGGTGAGATCTAAACCCTAGACCCTACACCATTGGTGCTCCCTCCCATTCACCTCCTCTAACCTAACTAAGAGTCTGTAAACTGGGTAGGTTTTCTCATTTTATTTTTTTTCTTTTCTTCTCTTCCTTGTTTAATCCTGTGCAGGCTTTCAGATTAGCAGGGTATGGCTGATTGGGCAGTTGTATGTTCCTCCTGCAGAATGTGATAGGTGAGAGACAAGACACATGTCGCTGCCAACCACATCTGTGGGAAGTGCACCCAATTCCAGTTCCTCAAAAACTGAGTTAGGGAACTGAAGCTGGAGGAATTGTGGATGATCTGGGAGGCTGAAGGACAAATTAAGGGAGCGTACAGGGAGGTGGTCACTCCTCAGACACAGGATAAGGAGAGCTGGGCTACAGTCAGGAGGTGGAAAGGGAACAGACAGACAGAGCAGGGATCTCCTGTGGCTGTCCCCCTCAGCAGTAAGTATGCAGTTTTGGATACTGCTGGTGGGGACGGCCTACTAGGGGGAAAAGCCATAGGTGTCAGATCTCTGGCACGGAGGCTCAGGAGGGAAGAGGGGCAAATAGAAAAGTGCTACGGTATAGGACTTAATTGTTAGACAGATTGTCAGGAGATTTTGTGGTCAGGAACAGGACACCCGAAAGGTATGTTGCCACCCCGGTGCCAGGATCCGGGATGTTGCCGATCGGATTTACAGGATATGGGGGGGGGGGGGGGGGGTGGGGGGAGGTGGTGAGGTAATGATCTCAGGTCTGCTACCAGTACCACGTGATAATGAGGTGAGGAACATTCAGCAAGTGCAGCTTAACATGTGGCTGCAAGGCTGGTGCAGGAGGGAGGGCTTCAGATACCTAGACCATTGGGATGCCTTCTAGGAAAGGTGGGATCTGTACATGAAGGATGGGGTGCATTTGAACTGGAGGGGCAAAAATGTCCTGGGTGAGAGATTTGTTCTGTGGTTCAGGAGGGTATAAACTAGTTTGGCAAGGGAATGGGAACCAGAGCTATATATCTGAGAGGATGGTAGTTGTAGATAAGGCAGTGACAGGATGTAGTGAATCTATCAGAAAGTGTTTCACGTGATTAAACAAAGGGATCGTTTAAAATGCGTCTGCTTTAATGCAAGGAGGGTCAGAGATAAGAGAGATTAACTTAGTCCCAAGTGCTGGTCCATGCTCTATGATGTTGTGGCCATAACAGAGACATGGGTTTCACAGGGGCAGAAATGGTTGTTAGATGTTCCAGGGTTTAGAATGTTTAAAAAGATCAGGGAGGATGGAAAAAGAAGGGGGTGTAGCATTCCTAATCAGAGAGTGTGCATCACAGCAACAGAAACGAAAGTTGAGAAAGGTTTGTCTACTGAGTCAATATGGGTGGAGGTTAGGAACAGCAAGGCAACAGTACCACATTGGGGGTTCTCAATAGATCGCTAATAACAGTAGGGAGATTGAAGAACTCCTAGTTCTGCAGATCTTGGAGAAATGCAGATGTAGCAGGGTTGTTGTTATGGTTGACTTCAACTTCCCAATATTGACTGGAACCTCCTTAGTGCAGATGGTTTGGATGGAGCAGTTTTTCTCAGGTGTGTTCAGGAGGGCTTCCATACTCAGTACGTAGACAGGCCGATGATGGGAGAGGCCATTTTGAATTTGGTGCTCGGCAGTGAGCCAGGACAGGTCTCAGATCTCACAGTAAGAGAATACTTTGGTGACAGTGACCATAACTGCCTCACATTTACCATAGTCTTGGAGAGGAAAAGCAGCAGTTACCAAAGGGGAGATATTTAGTTGGGGAAAAGGAAACTATCAAACAGGAGTTGGGAAGTACAGATTGGGAGCAATTGTTCCAAAGAAAGGGAGCAACATACATGTGGAGACTGTTTAAGGAGTAGTTGTTGCGAGTGATGCACAAATTTGGTCCTCAGACAGGTAAGATTAAGGACTGAAAATGTGTTGCTGGAAAAGCGCAGCAGGTCAGGCAGCATCCAAGAAGCAGGAGAATCGACGTTTTGGACGAAAGGCTCATGCCCGAAATGTCAATTCTCCTGCTCCTTGGATGCTGCCTGACCTGCTGCGCTTTTCCAGCAACACATTTTCAGCTCTGATCTCCAGCATCTGCAGTCCTCACTTTCTCCTCTAAGATTAAGGAGCCTTGGATGACGAGAACAGAGGAGCTTCTCGTCAAAACGAAGGCGGCAGCTTACGTAAGGTGAAGGAAGCAAGGATCTAGCACAGCTAGAGAGGATTACAGGCTTACTAGAAAGGAGAACCAGGAAGGGGCATGAAAAAGGCTTGGCAGGAAGGATTAGGGAAAACCCAAATGCATTTTACTCAGACATGAGAAATAAGAGAACGATCAGGGAGACGGTAAGGCCGGTCAGGGATAGCGTACAGAACTTGTGTGTGGAGTCTGAGCAGATAGAGGAAGCCCTAAATGAGTTTTTTGCTTCCGTTTTCACTAAAGAAAGGGACTTTGCTGTGATTGAGAATTTTGAGGAGCTGGGAAACAGGCTTGAACAGATCAAGATTGATGAAGTTGATGTGCTGGAAATTTTGGCAAACATGAAGATTGATAAATCCCCAGATTTATCCTAGGTTACTCCAGGAAGTGAGAAAGAAGGTTGCTAAGCTGCTGGTGAAGATCTTTACTTCCTCACTCTCATACCAGAGGATTGGAGGGAAGCGAATGTTGTTCCTCTTTTCAAGAAGGGGAATAGGGAAATCCCTGGCAATTGCAGACCAGTCAGTCGGCAAGGTTTTGGAAAGAATTCGGAGGGATAGGATTTATGATTATTTGGAAAAGCATAGCATGATTAAAAGGCAGGCAGCATAGTTTTGTGAGGGACAGGTTGTGCCTCACAAATCTTATGGAGTTCTTTGAGGTGACAAGACAGGTTAATGAATGTCGAGCAGTGGATGTGATGTAAATGGACTTCAGCAAGGCATTGATAAGGTTTCCCATGGTAGGGTCATTCACAAAGTCAGGAGGTATGGGATACAGGGAGATCTGGCTGTCTTGATTCAGAATTGATTGGCTGACAGAAGGCAGAGAATGGTTGTAGATGGAAAGTATTCTGCCTGGAGGTCAGTGGCAAGTGGTGTCCTGCAGAGCTCTGTTCTTGGGCCTCTGCTCTTCGTAGTTTTATGAAAGACTTGGATGGGGAGGTTGAGGGGTGGGTTGACACAAAGGCCGATGACACAAAGGTTGGAGGTGCCGTTGATAGTATTGAGGGCTATTGCAGGCTACAGCGTGATAGACAGGATGCAGAACTGGGTAAGAAATGGCAGATAGAGTTCAACCTGAATAAACGCGAAGAGATACATTTTGGAAGATTGAACTTGAATGCTGAATATAGGATTAAGACAGGATTCTTGGCAGTGTGAAAGAACAGAGGTGTTCTGGTGTTCAAGTGCCTAGATCCCTCAAAAGTTGCCACCCAAGTGGATAGGGTTAAGAAAGCATGTGTGTTTTGGCTTTCATTAACAGAGGGATCGAGTTTAAGAGTTGAGGTTTTACTGCAGCTGTACAAGTCCCTAGTGAGACCACACTTGAAATGTTGTGTCCAGTTCTGGTCACCCTATTATAGGAAAGACGCAGAGGTTTTGGAGGGTGCAGTGAAGGTTTACCAGGATGCTGCCTGGACTGGAGGGCTTGTCTTACAAAGAGAGGTCAACTATGCTCAGACTTATCTCTCTGCAGAGAAGAAGGAAGAGAGGTGACTTGATCGAGATACACAAGGTAATGAGAGGCATGGATAGAGTCAATAGCCAGAGACTTTTCCCCAGGATAGGATTGACTGGCACATGGGATCATAGTTTTAAGATATTAGGAAGAAGGTATAAAGGAGACATCAGAGGTAAGTTCGTTACACAGTGAGTTGTGAATGCATGGAATGCATTACCAGCTGTGGTGGTGGAAGCAGAGTCATTAGGGACTTTTAAGTGACTGCTGGACATGCACATGGATAGCAGTGAATTGAGAGGTGCGTAGGTTAGGTTATTTTATTTTAGATTACGAATAAACCTTGACACAACTTCATGGGCTGAAGGGCCTGTTCTGTTCTGTACTTTTGTATGTTCTATGTTCTAAAACTGAAAGACTCTCTCCCACCATTTAATAGAATGTTGCCTTTAACGGTGACTAAGTGACTGAATAATTAATGTACACCTGCCCTATCCCCATTCTGTTTGCAGCATGGTGGCTCAGTGGTTAGCACTGTTTGCCTCACAGCACCAGGAACCCGGGTTCATTTCCTGCCTTGGGCAACTGTCTGTGTGGAATTTGCATATTCTCCCAGTGTCTGTGCGGGTTTCCTCTGGGTGCTCCGGTTTCCTCCCACAGTCCAAAAAAAATGTGCAGGCCAGGTGAATTGGCCATGCTAAATTGCCCATAGTGTTAGGTGCATTAGTCAGGGGTAAATTAGGGGAATGGGTCTGGTCGAGTTGGTCTTTGGAGGGTCAGTGTGGACTTGTTGGGCCGAAGGGCCTGTTTCCACACAGTATGGAATCTAATCTAATCTAAACTGAAAAGACTTGAAGAAGATCAGAGCCCAAAAGGACATGGAAAAAAAAATCATAAGTGACATCTCATCAAATCCTGTCAACTGGTAATATTGAACGGTGCTTCCCCACGATACATTTTCCTCCACCCACAGCATACATGCATTTTTGTTTGTTAGCATGTGTCCAGAGGTTAAGTGGTCAGTTTCAGTTGGAGGAGTTATAGGTTGACTATTTATATTTTTATCTGCCTGTGGTTAGAATTGATTTATTTGCAGTAGTTCCTTTGCAAAACTGACCAGCATTTTCAGTTACTGGACCTCATGAGGCAAGTAAATTGAAGATTTGTAATGTGCCTGTCAAAGTTTAACAATTCAATCTCAGAAGTAGTTGGGTTCAATAATTGGCACAATTTCCAAGTAGGACATGACAACTGCTCTTGGACACCTCTACAGTAGTCACAGAGCAGGTCTGATGTTTACTTTCAGTCAGGGATGATGTGCATAAAAAAAAAATTACCTGAGGCAATCCTCTCTTTTTGGCCTTTGCAGAAACCTTGGAAGGATCTGCTTGCAGCATTCTGCCATATTCTTCACAATGCTCTTTATCCTCAGCCCAGGCATAGCCTTCCCTCAGTGACCAATCCACACCCATCTCTAAAGCTTCTTCTAAGTCTCTGCAAATAAATGTCAACTATTAACAAGGTGACATAAGGTCCAATTAATGACATATGCGAACACCGAATAATTGTATTATTTGAAGATAGTAAAGGCTCACTAGTCAAACAATGTTGTACCAATGTTTAAATCAGGTTTTAAAATTTATCACAAGTAGAAAATATGAAAGTATGAAACACATTTGATGAAAGTGGAGAATATTTTGAACACACAGTGTTCTAAGCATTCTGGTTCTTTTGAAGTCCAAGCCCACATTCCAAACAAAACTTCATATAATCAACAATAATTTCATGAACTAGAGTCAATAATCCTTTGGATATTTCTTTCAAATGTAAAATAATTCTCACATCACAGCAACAAAAGTGAAACAAACTTATCTTATGATCCAATATTGCTGTCTTTTTAATTATCATATGCAAGGAAACTAAAATAACTAAATCACAGAAAGTAGCTCAAGACATGTTGCAACAACAGTCTGTTTTGCTTGACAGTTCACTCAAGAGAAGAACCAAGCCATGCCATGCCATTCAAACATTAACATTCTATGACATTTGTTCAAATAGCTATGATTAGCAGCTTTCTGAATTGACCAGTTGCTTACTGATTTTTAGGTAGCATTAGCAAGTGCTTCTCAAACTCAGTTTGACTGAGTGTCTTTTTGGGGGCGGGGGGGGGGGGGGGTGGAAAGAGGGGGCGCGAGTTGTGTGATGGCAAGCATCAAAGGAACTAATCCAAACCACATTAAAACATGTAAAAACATTGATTACTAAGTTACACAGTAATGACAATTGACAGTTACCCAAATTTGCACTAAAAAAATTCCATTATAAATTTTACAAGCTGCGAGTTTAACTATTACAAATCCCTTTCCTGTGACTGCTAGCTTTTTTTAAAAAGCTCTTTGAATAAATGTTTTGGGAATTTAAAGTCTAGATCAAATGCTATTCAATCACTTTTGAACAGAGGAAGAATGTATAGAAGGGCAGGATAGGTCCAATGCCTAAAGTTTTCCCAAGAAATGTATTATTTTGTACAGAAATTTATTTTATTTACAACAGAGGGGGAAAAAAAATCATTTTCAGGGAGAAAGGGTTAATTCATTTCCAAAACTGGATTGAAATATAGAAAACATGTTAGGAGTACAAAAGGTTTAAAAAAACCTGTCACTTCTGACTGAAACTATTTTGTTACTACATTGTCAAATTGAAAATTACCACAAACAGCAGCTAATGAACTTGAAAGATCCTATACAATGAGCAAAAATAACATCATTTACAAATGTGGGCGGCACAGTGGTTAGCCCTGCTGCCTCACAGCGCTAGAGATCCGGGTTCAATTCCCACCTCAGGTGACTGTGTGGAGTTTGTACTTTCTCCCAGTGTCTATGTGCGTTAGGTGAACTGGCCATGCTAAATTGCCCGTAGTGTTAGGTGAAGGGGTAAATGTAGGGGAATGGGTCTGGGTGGGTTGCGCTTTGGCGGGTCAGTGTGGACTTGTTGGGCTGAAGGGCCTGTTTCCATACTGCAAGTAATCTAATCCCTTGCAATGACTGTAACAAACACTACATTGGACAAACAGGCAGAAAACTAGCCACCAGGATACATGAACATCAACTAGCCACAAAAAGACATGACCCTCTCTCACTAGTATCCTTACATATGGATAAGGACGGACACCACTTCGACTGGGACAATACATCCATCCTAGGACAAGCCAAACAAATGCACGCACGAGAATTCCTAGAAGCATGGTATTCCAACCAGAACTATCAACAAACAGAGTTGGACCCCATCTACCACCCCCCCTGGAGAAAAGGAACAGGAAGTGACATCACCACCCCAAAGAAAGCAGGAATTTTCAGTATTGCTGCACATGAGGTCCACTGAACATGTTACCTAGTAAGGTAACGAAACGTCTAGAAATGAACCTTTCAGCTCAGCGAGCAAACTGACATCCAAAACCTCAACCTGAGCTACAAATCTTCTCAAAACCCATTGCCATTCATCCAAATACCAATCAGAAGGGACATACAGAAGTAAACACGGTGACTACAATGTTAAAACTTTGTTCATTTAAAAACCTGTATTTAGAAGGTGATAAGTGCTAAACAGCTAACTTGCAACAAAGCTTCTCATTCTCCTGATTTTCCCCTTTCAAAAATAAAAACTTTCACAGCATTCTTACTTGGCACCCATTGGGATGACTCCCTTGGATCCGACTCCTACAGGAATATGGTCAAACATGGCCTGAGCTAGCTGTTCCTTCACTGGCTGCACATCCCCTTCATCAAGGTTGGTACGCAATAAACGCACTCCACAGTTGATATCAAAACCCACACCACCTGCAAAATCAAAATATATTTACATAAATAACACTCTTACAACATTAGTTTTTGGTCTTCACAGCTCTTCCTTCCCCAAAATCAGAAATCTGAATGCATGCATTGCTCAAATCAGAGGTCTTCATTAATAAAAGTATGGATTTGAAAGAATATGAACACAAATAGAAGATGGAATTGAGGTTTAGTTTCCTATTGCAGGAAAGTCCAAGTATCGAGATGTGGAGTGAAATGCATGAAAACAGCAACAATTTTATTGATAGAATCCCTACAGTGCAGAAAGAGGCAATTCAATCCATCAAGTCTCCTCACTGACACTCCAAAGAGCATCCCATCCAGAACTAGTACCATAACCCCACATTTACCATGGCTAAACCATCCTGCCTGCTTATCCCAGGACACTATGGCACAATTTAGCATGGCCACTCCACCAAACTTGCACATCTTTGGACCGTGTGTGGAAATCCATGCAGACACAGAATATCTGTGCAAACTCCACACAGACACCCAAAGCTGGAATCAAACCAGAGTCCCTAGCATTGAGATGGCAATGCTAGCCACTGAGCCGGTGTTCTCCCTGTCGATTCTTTTTCAAACGTTTTGAACCCCTCGGTTACGCCACCCATCAAACCTGACTGAGCATAGGCTAAATTTACATATTGTCCTCTTTAAGTGAACTCTTTCAATCCCCTGTATCATTCTGCTGAGTCCATCTCTCCAAGGCCAATACATCTTTCCTGAAGTGCAGTGACCAGAACTGAACTGTTACTCCAAATGGGGTCTGACCAAGGCTTGATATAACTGAGAATTACGTCCACTACCTGGTATCCCCAAGTCCCTGAAAAAAAATTCTCTTTTTATGAAAAAAAAAACAAACTGCAGATGGTGAAGATCTGAAACAACATCTGATTGATGGAGAAGCTCAGCAGGGCCAATAGCATTCACATAGAGAAAGCAGAATCAAAACCTCAAGTCCAGTGACCCTTTTTCAGAACAGGACTCAAAATGTCAACAGCTGCTCTCTCCACAGATGCCCTAGATTCACTGAGCCTCTTTAGCAAGCTCTGTTTTTGTTGTTCTTTGCAAGTGCTTCTTGTACCTGCAGTTAGTATAGGCAAAGAGTACCCTGTCTGGTTGATCTTAGCCACGGAGACTGGACCAGGGATGGCAAAAGTCTACTCTGTATTAATAATTACAACTTGTACTTCCACAGCACCTGTAACATACGAAGACACCCTCAAATGCTTCACAAAAGTGCCTATCAAAAAACATGTGACACTGAGCCACATGGAGATATTAGAATGGATGACAGAAGATAGATGACTTGATCCACCAGTGTGGTTGCACAGAGCATCAAAAGGGAAGAGAACAAGGGATGAAACCACAGCCACCAATATTGAAGCAATGGACATCAGGGTGGCTAGAGGCCAGAACTGGAGCAGCACAGAGACCTTTAGTGTTATGGGGCTCTAGGAGGCTGTCGGGACAGGAAGACAAGGAGAAGTTTGGAGGAGGGTAGGGAAGTGAAGAATGCCATCATGAAAACAAGATGACAGTTTTAAAGTGATCGACAGACCTAGATTCAATTTAGGTCAATGAGGACAGGGTGTAGTGATTTGGTGAAAGATAGGCCAGGGATAGCAGAATTTGACGATCTCCTGCATATGGAGAACAGAAAGACAGGAAAATGAACGGGACAGAATTGAAATAGTCAAGTCTAGATATAACAAGTATATGGGTTATGACCCTAAAACTATCCCTGTGCTGCGGGAAACATTGAGTCCAGTTGGGTGCCTTTCCTGGTCAGTGCATTCTAGAGGCTAACCACTTGCTTAGAAAATATTTCCCTCTGCTTCTTTTGCTAATTATTTTAAATCCAGATTTAGAGGAGCTACTTGGTTAAAGCCCATAAACTGAGTTCACACTCTTCACATCCTAAGAACTATACAGAGTTAAAAGTTCAAAATTTCTAAAGTTGGCTTTGAGGATCTGCTCAGAATAACTCATGGGTTACATTTAGATAATTTTGTCCTCATACATTGTTACAAAGAGCATCCTAAAAAAGGATGGCAACCATTATAAAGGAATTATGATGATGATGATTACATTCATGTGCTTTTCTAATCTAATGTACAGCAACATAATTCAATCTAATGTAGATCATTCAGTAAAAGCTCAAATCCTCAACTTATCAAATACTCTACAGTGAAAAATCTGCATCAACTCAATCCAGAGTGTTTATTTTTGCCTTTACCTGGTGATACCACAGCCTCAGGATTATTCATGTCAAAGGCAGCCATGTTTCCAATTGCAAACCCATAGCCTGAATGGACGTCAGGGAGCCCAATGGATTTCTTTTTAAAAAAAATAAAAAACAATACTTCAGTAATTAGAAATGCAGTCTGAAACAAATACATCAGACCCCACAGACAAAGTAATCTGCTAAATTCTAGAATAGTTTTAATTGCTGAGATAAAACTCACTACCTGCAATATTTCACAAAGTTTTTTAAAAAGTGCAGTCTTCTAGTCATATATTTCTAAACATTTCATCTGGGAGGCTTTATTTTAAGCTTTAACAAAAGTAACCTCATGTTAAAGCATCTTGACTATATAAACATTCTGCATAGTTAAAAATTTAATTGTGAAATGAAGTTTCAAGCCAGGATACAAATTTTGTTGTAACAATCATCATCGGATCAAGAAGCTACAACCCTTTGAAGTATTATTACATCAGAACTTTTCATAATCTCAGCTTGCAACCATGATCTCACGAGGAACCGTTAAAGGCCTTGCTGTTAACTTTAATCCACGTGTTACGTAGAATTCCCGTTAAAACAGACATCTTGTATATTATTTAAATACACTTCATATTTTGATACAATCAATTTTCAAACAAATCTGTTCCCAAGAATCTCAGTCACCACCCAAACCATCTGGAAGGTATATGGATACAACAGCATTCATGAGCACAACATTCCAGTCTGGCTAGAACTATCTGTTGGTTAAGGACACCTCTTTGAATGCCTCCATAAAAACAGCAATGCCAAAATCTATTCTCCCCTTTAATTATACATTACAAAGTAGAAAAGATTTATTATTTCATTTTACCATGTGCATCTCACGGAAATCCAACATTCAAGTGCACCCTCTTGCAACAGTAACAGCCCACAAGTTAATATACATCTTTTACAGTCAAAACTTTAAAGGTTATAATATTTTGGTTTATTTGTTCTATTAGTCAAGCTTGTTGAGACCTACTTCAGATCATTTTACATGAGAATAAAGCAGCACAGTCAGAGTAAGTTTTTCTTTATAATACTACATTTATTATAACTTTGTCAAGAAAAACATTCCACAGAGCAACAAATTTGAAGTTAACTGATCACCAACTCACGTGAACAATCCCAGGCAATGCTGCCACATTTCCAATCTGCTTCATGGCTGGCATGAAACCACCCACACCTAGAACAAGACATGGATCAACCTTTTTAGCTTTTCTTCAGTTGTAAGTAATAAGATATGCATTGAATGACATAAGAAAGAAAAACAGACCAAATTAAAAGGAATAGCTCATCAATTTTAAAAAACACGCACTAAGCCATCCATTTCTGAGAAAACCCAAACCATACCAAATTTGAAGTGCAGCCACAAACAAAAAGGGTAAGGCTATGTGGCCTTCTATATTGACATTTTGGCTCAAGATTGAACCATGTAATTTTTCTACAACATTTGAACAGCAGTACTCAAGTAAGCCAAAGACATTAATCTTATTTGTGCAAGCAACGATCCTAAATGAGCAAAATCACACAGTCGATGCAGGAATGTGTTATTACTCCATCTAAGATACACACACACACACAAAAATATATAAACATGATCTAGCAAGCATCAATATTAGCTACAAAATTACAAATAATGTCCACGTCAAAATATAAAGGAGGAGACGAGGGAATTAATAACAAAACAATAACTTAAGTCCTTAAATACAGTGGAAGTAAGTCACATGACACGTAGTTTGTGGCATTCTTTTTCTTTTCTTGCTAAATCCACAGCTTATAGAGTCATAGAGATGTACAGCATGGAAACAGACCCTTCAGTCCAATTTGTCCATGCCGACCAGATATCCCAACCCAATCTAGTGCCACCTGCCAGCACCCGGCCCATATCCCTCCAAACCCTTCCTATTCATATACCCATCCAAATGCCTCTTAAATGTTGCATTTGTACCAGCCTCCACCACATCCTCTGGCAGCTCACTGCATACATGTACCACCCTCTGAAAAAGTTGCCCTTTAGGTCTCTTTTATATCTTTCCCCTCTCACCCTAAACCTATGCCCTCTAGTTCTGGATTCCGCAACCCCAGGGAAAAGACTTTGTCTATTTATCCTACCCATGCCCCTCAATTTTGTAAACCTCTATAAGGTCACCCCTCAGCCTCCGATCCTCCAGGGAAAACAGCCCCAGCCTGTTCAGCCTCTCCCTTTGGCTCAAATCCTCCAACCCTGGCAACATCCTTGTAAATCTTTTCTGAACCCTTTCAAGTTTCACAACATCTTTCCCAAAGGAAAGAGACCAGAACTGCACACAATATTCCAACATGGCCTAACCAATATCCTGTACAACCTCAACACGACCTCCCAACTCCTGTACTCAATATTCTGACCAAGAAAGGAAAGCATACCAAATGCCTTCTTCACTATCCTATCTACCTGTGACTCCACTTTCAAGGAGCTATGCACCTGCACTCCAAGGTCTCTTCGTTCAGCAACACTTCCTAGGACCTTACCATTAAGTGTATAAGTCCTGCTAAGATTTGCTTCCCCAAAATGCAGCACCTCGCATTTATCATTGTGAGCTCATTGAATTTAACAAAAGACTTGGACATTCACTTCACATGCTTACTGCTGGTGAGGCCATCACAAATCATCCTCGAGAAGGTGGGAAATTTAGCTTCAGATTCCGGATTCCTGTTAATTAACAGCGGCTGTGATGGGATTTGAATTCAGGCCTACAGATTAATAGTCCAGACAATTGGACTAATAGTCCAGTGACTTATATAATAGGTTATTACTAGTATGATTCAAAATTATTTGCATGATAGCTGCCTCCTATGTACAGACATCATTAACCTGTAGTGCTACATGAATCTCTGCTATCTAATGCCATTCTGCTCCCCAACACGAAGGCCAAATTATGATGCCAAATCACAATGAGCGAATCCTATTTTGAGATTCTATATGAGAAATCTTTTTACCACATGTGCAATCTGACTCAATTATTGATTAGTTATCACAAATATTTTGTAATTTGTTGTTACCTCCTCCACGACATGAATTTCGCAGCTCATCAAACATTAATTTCTCCAGCGTATCATTGACATAAAACACACCTTCCACCTGGAACAAGGAAAATCAGTTCCATCTTTAAGAAATTAGACACAACATGTCAATATATAATCATTTTTTACCTGATGTCTACTTGGAATAATGTGTTTAAGATCTCATTAACACAGAAGAGATACAGAAGTTCCTAATAAGACTAAATGTGTGATAGTCAAGCTGGAATTTCTCCTTGCATCCAATTCACTGACCACAGCGACTTGGCGTTGTGAACAAGACTAAACAAAGTTAAATGAATGGTTACCAGCTATTTCTCAGGAAAAGGGAGCGTGGGTTTGGTTCACTTAAAAAAACCTAGCCACGTTAATAGGCTATGAGCTCCACAGACACACTAAGAACCTTGACTATCCTGCCTGACATGTTAATGGCAAGATTGAGATGGTTCTACATTTTAAAAAGTGCAGCCATTAAGACTTTAAACCAAAGTTGCACAAAATTCCACAATATTATTCAAAGAGCAGTGCAGAGTTGTTTTGATGGCTTGGGAAACATTACATGCACGACATGTGTTAACATGTATTTTGTAAAATTCCTAGCATTTGCAGCATTACCACTGGCTAACTCAAAGTGCTTGACAGCCAATTAAGTATCTTCCTAGGCAATACCTTGGAATCAAAGGTGATTTACTTCTAGATTAGTTCAATGGGTGCCGAGGTGGCAAATAAATGCAATGCGCGATCTGCAAATGCTGCAATATATGGAACAGATAATGCTTGAAGGGTTAGGTAAATGGATCATTTAGGATTTTATGAGTTTGTCCAACGTCTCAACCTTGTCCCTCCTGTTCCTAAGTTGTAATGTAGGAGATTTTAACTTACCAAAAAAAAAAAATTTGAGACTGCCACAGTGTTAAGGGCTTACATGGAGAAAAATTTGTTAAGTTTGAACAAGAGGAGACCTTGGAGTGCAGGTTCAAAGCTCCATGAAAGTGGAATCCCAGGATTGTGAAGGAGGCATTTGGTATGCCTGTCCTTATTGGCAGGACATTGAGTGTGGGAGGTGGGAGGACATGTTGCAGCTGTACAAGACATTGGTTTGGCCACTTCTGGAATATTGCATGAAACTCTGGTCTCCCTCCTATCGGAAGAATGCCACATAACTTGAAAGGGTTCAGAAAAGATTTACAAGGAGGTTGCCAGGGTTAGAGCTATAGGAGACTGAACAGGCTGGGGCTGTTTTCTCTGGAGCATCAGAGGCTGAGGGGTAACCTTATAGAGGTTTATAAAATCATGAGGGGCGTGGATAGGATAAATAGAGAAAGTTCTTTCCCTGGGGTCAGGGAGTCCAGAACTAGAGGGCATAGGTTTAGGGTGAGAGGGGAAAGATATAAAAGAGACCCGGAGGTGGGGGTGAGGGGAGATAAAATGGAGACATAACCGCGCCAGATGTCCATTTCAGTCTTTCTGCCTTTGTCAAGCCGCTAGAATTACCTGCATGTTTGGAACAAACCCCTTTTTAATCCTCCAGCAGTTTTTGTGGATTTTATCCAGATAACCCAGCTCATCATTGTAACTGCGACTCATGGCGACCTCTTAACTTCACACCGGCCCAGCGCTAAGACGGCGCATGCGCACCGCGCCTACGGCTCCCGTTTCAGCTCAAAACAAGCAGCGCGTTTCACTCTGAGCTTTTCAAAACCCCAGCCTCGGACACACCAAATCAAAACACCCTTCCCAGTAACGTGATCCATCGAAAAGGTCCGAGGCCGATTCTAATTACACCTATTTTAATCTATCGAGCTTCTTTGAAATAAATTGTTCAAGTAATATGTACCTGTCTCAAAATACAGCAGATGTTCTCAATACTGTGGTCGAGCAGAAGAAGGCCATTCACTCCATTGGGTCAGCACTGCCTCCTCCAATAAGCATTTTGAGTGTCACTCTCCTCCCAGACCTGAACCTCATTGTTCGAAGAAGATTTTAGTTGCATCAAATTTAATTTGTTCCTCTGTCTGCTTCTCTTTCTTTCTTTCTCTCTCTCTGGACATTGTTTCAAACTATCTATCTCACCTCCCCCAGTTCATCAATACAAATGCTGTCCTTTCGCAGTTACTTTCTGTTCCGATGAGGGGTCGCCGGACTCGAAATGTTAATTCCTTTTTTTCTCAACATAGTTACTGCTAGACTTGCTGTGTTTATCTAGCACTTCCTGTTTTTTTTTGTTTGGAATTATGTATGTTGGCCAGAAACCTTTTCTCATGATATTTCTTTGCTTCTTAAATATGTTGTTGCATGGGCTCTCTCAACCTTCTGTATTGCTGTTAGTTCTCACTTGTATTGTCTATCTGACACATAAGGTATTTATTTTAATTTATATCGCCTCTTTCAATAAGAGAGCTCAGCATTTGTTTGCCTATGCTTTTTCTTTTGAATGAGTATACCTTGACTATGCCTGAAGTACCATCTCTTTGAAAGTAACCTCAGGTAATTTTTCCCATCATCCCAGCTCTGTTCTTGTCAAACTGAAATTGTCTCTCCGCAGTTAATTGTTCTTACACTGGAGTGCCTCTTTTTCTATCATCTTCCTAAACCTTAAAATATAATGATCATTGTCTCCAAAATGTTCCTCCACTAACTATTGATTGACTTGGCCCATCTCATTTCCAAGAATGAAGTTCAGCAGTGCATTTTTTTAGTGTTGGACTGGATACATACTGCTGTAGGAAGTTTTTCTGAACACAATCTCGGAACACTTAGCCCTCTCTGGCCTAAATGCTTTTTTCAACCTGTGTTTGTAATAGTCACTCTTCTGTGGTATTTCATAAAGGATATAAATAATTGTTCTGATAATGGGTTATCAACCTGAAATGCCACAGATTCATCTGACCTGAATATCTCCAGCATTTTTCCAGCATTTCAGATTGCCAACAACTACAATAATTTTCTTTATCAGAATGTACATTTAAACTCACACTTAGTAACATCATTGGGATTTTTGTTCTTTTTACCATATTATTGAATTCCTCTTGCAGATTTTATTGGTCTTCAGAATTATTTATTCCCCTTCCTTTTTATTTTTGTACTGGCTGCTAATTTCAGTATTTCCTAGATCTATTCCCAATCATTTTAAGATACTTTAATGGTCAAAGAATCATTGTAGCGATAAAGATTGAACATTGTCCATCAGAAGCATTTGGAATCCCCAGTGAAACTAACTTCATTAGAATCGTCGAGGAAATTGAATTTGCAGTGCACCTGTGACTTCATTTAAGTCAGTGAATTTGGAATGCTGACTCACTTAAGCAAATTACTTAACCAGGAAAAACTATAGGATTAGAAACCTCTCAAACTTTAAAGCCTGGGTAACTATTAAACTGAATCTTCAATTCACCATGCTCCCTATCTGCTAAATCTGACCCCAACAGTTCCCCTTCCCTGTCTTGACCTGATTGCAGACCCCTGGCCCAATCCAACTAGACGAGCACTGGAGCCCAGTCTGACCTCTCTTTCCTGTAGTATAACATGTTCAAAGATCACTTTCCTGACCATCTCTACAGTCCCACCATTTTGTTATCACCTGTCAGCCTGATGAACAATGGCTGCCACTGGATGTGACTTCCTCTGCATCTGAATATACACCTCCAGGCATGTCGAATTCCTTACCTCGCATACCTTTCTTTGGTGGCCTGATATTCCTGAACCCAAACTCCCTTCCCACCCCAGCCTGACCTTCATAGAGCTGTCATCCCTTCCTCCACCTGGCCTGATTCTCTCAGCCATAACACCTCACTCTCCACCGTGGACCCTATTTACCATTGCAGAAGGGGGTATGGTTTCTATAAAGATTTTCTTTGCTGCTGAATTCATGTAGTTCTGGAACAGTTTTGCAGTAGGAGGTCACTGTACAGGAATCTCCAGTGCACAGGTTCAGAAATATGGTTTACTAATCTGGATGAAAAATCTGGACTAGAAGCTTAAGGTTTAAGTCCCTTCTATACCTTAGTGGCCATAGGAGAAGTAGTCATTATGTGGTTCAATGAAATTAGTCCAACTTAAAACAAGAGGAATCAGAGTTATGATCCCAGCAGATGTGACTACTGAACAAGTTAGATTCCAGTCCGAAATCTGGCTTGCTAGGACATGTTTTTGGTTTATCAAGGTGGTCTTCCTACACCTTGTGATCTTATGGTCTTATCACACTGGGAAAACTAAAACTTAAGCAAACAATGCTGCAGGTTTGGTTTTAACAATAAAACAGAAGTTTATTATCCAAAAGAAATGAAGATGAATAGATAATCAAAAATGCTTACACAGAACACAAATTTAAAGAGAGAGAATTCCTTTTTCTGATACACAATCACACATAGATTTGACCTAACAGATGCTTCTATTCCTGGTCTTGAGCATCTGATTGCCTCTTCCTTGAGCCTTCATATAACTGAGAGTAGAGTTTCTCAGCTTCAAATACACCTTCATGTTTTAAACAAAAACCTCTTGGACTTTCAAACATTCTTCCTTCCACTGAGGCAATTTATTTCATAACAGAACTGAATAATCTCCCTTCTTTATGAGTAATGATTTCACACATCCAGCTTCAGCCAATACTTCTGTAAAAGCTGCCCAACTGAAATTCAAAGGCTTTTTTATATATATACAATGGTTGCTTCCTCAATCAAAAGGAAAAATATCAATTTCTGACTTTTAAACTGAAAGCTCAATACACAACTGTTTCTGTTATTTTCTTGTAAAAACTCTCCCAAGGAAGAATTCCAACCAGTCTCTAATAATTATTTTTGTCAGGTTGTACTTTAAAAGAAACAATAATTGCTTCAGAGTTAACTATGAGAATATTCTGAAGGTGAATCATATCAGATTTGAAACATTAACTTTGTTTCCCTCTCCATAAATGGTGCCAGACTTGCTGAATTTCTCCAACACTTTGTTTTTATTTCAGGTTTCCAACGTCTGTGGTATTTTGTTTTTCTGTTAATCCTTAAAATGGAGAGACACACAAATCGAAATCATACTTACTATTAAAATAATTGTAAATCACACACCTTACATCAGAATTTTGATTATAGGTGACCTTGTTGAAACATTCATGATGCTTGAGGACTTGACAGGGTAGATGTAGAAAGATTGTTTCCCCTTGTGGAAGAATCTAGGCCCAGAGGGCATTATCTCAGAATAAAGGACTATCCATTTAAGACAAAGATGAGGAGGAATTTCTCCTCTAAAAGGGTGGTGAATCTGTGGAATGTTTTGCTGCAGAGGGCTGTGGAGGCTGGATTGTTAAGTATATTCAAGACTAGAGAACCAAGAGTTATCAGAAAAGGTCAAGAAGGTGAATTATTAGATCAGCCATGATCTCATTGAATGGTGGAGCTGATCCAGTGGACTGACTGACCTACTTTGATTCCTATGCCTTGTGATCTTATGGTCTTATCACATTGGGAAAACTAAAGACTTGCAAGACCTGTAATTGATGGCCGGCATCCTAGGGTTTCAGAAGTAGTGGCTGTAAATATATGAATGTATTGTTATAATATTTCAAAGTTCCCTAGATTCTGGAAGGTCCCGTGGAATAGTAAACGTAATACTTGCGTTCAAGAAAGAAAGGAGAACAAAAGCATGAAATTTCAGACCAGTTCAGCTAGAATCCATCATTAATAAGATGTAAAATATTTATAAAATCATAATACAATCAAGCACCATTAACATAGCTTTATGAAAGGGAAATAGTTTGACAAATTTATTAGAGTTCTTACAGAATGGAGCAGGCAGGGTGGATAAAAGAAACCAATAGATGCAGTTTATTTGGATTTTGAAAAAGACATTCAACAAGGTGCAATTTAAATGGTTAGTGCATTAGATAAGAGCATATGGCGTTTGGGCAGCATGCCTGCTAATTTTTCTTTTATTCTTACTTATGAGGTCCATGTGCGATAGCAACGCCTGGAACCAGAAATCAATGCAAGAAAGGTGTTGGCATGCCGATTGCTGTGGACAGACCCTCGAAGAGGATTTCTCATTTGTCCTGAATTCCAGAATGCAGTTTTTTGTATTTCTTTGCCAGGATTAATTGATAATTTTCAGGTTAGCAAACAAATGGAATGCCATTGGGATCAGTGTTAGAGTTTGAATTATTTATGATTGTGAGTTAGGTAAAGGACCAAATTTGCTTATGATATTATGAGTAAAGGTAGGAGAAAAACTTGTGAGGATGTTACAGAGTTTGCAAATAGATACGTTGAGTAGGTTAAGTGAGGGTATTAGATTAGATTCCCTACAGTGTGGAAACAGGCCCTTTGGCCCAATAAGTCCACACCAACCCTCTGAAGAGTAACCCATTCAGAGCCATTTCCCCTCTGACCAATGCACCTAACACTATGGATAATTTAGCATGGCCAATTCCTAATCTTTGGACTGTGGGAGGAAACCCACGCAGACACAGGAGAATGTGCAAACTGCAAACTCCATACAGCCAGTCACCGAGGCTGGAATCGAACCTGGGACCCTGGTGCTGTGAGCCACCGTGCCGCTCTGATTTCTGTCAGAGGGTCATTCATCTTTGTAAATCTCTTCTACAAACAGCAGTGCAGGCTGAAACAAAAACACAAATTGCTCGAAAAACCTAGCAAGTCTGGAAGCATCTGTGGAGAGAAAACAGGGTTAACGTTTTGAGTCCCGGTGAGCCTTCTTAAGAACAGCGGAGAGTGAATCGTTGAATAGAAGCAAAGCTCACATCACACTTTAAAAATTAGTGAGAAGTCTTTGAGTGATCGACATCAGTGCTGCAAACCTCTCCAATAATCCTTCCCCCCACCCTATCTTCTGCATATGCACCGACATTTCCCTAGCTGCCATCAGTTCTGAGGAACGGTCACCGAACCCGAAACGTTAACTCTGATTTCTCTTCACAGGTGCTGCAAGGACCTGCTCAGCCTTTCCAGCAATTTCAGTTTTAGTTTTCTCTCCAGTACTGGGCTGTGTACCACTGCTGTTCCAACACACAGCGAGAGGGTTGTGAGCATGCGCCGAATTGGTTACAGTAGGAGCAGGCGCAGTCGATGGAGTTGGTGGCCCCGCCCCAGGAGGGGTGGAGGAGGAGAGGGGCGGGGCGGGGCAGAGAGGGGAGGGGCGGAGCGCAGCCGGGAGGGGCGGAGCGCAGCCGGGAGGGGCGGGGCTAACGCGGGTATCTGGTTGCGGGGTGGGCGGTAATAATCACCATAGTGACCGGGAACAGACTGCGGCTGACATATCCATCCCAGCCGAGTCGGAGAGCCTGAGCGCAGCGCAGCAGAGCAGACGGCCTGCCCTTTCTTTCCCGTTACCTGTAAGTATCACCCGGAGCTCGGTCTGTTGCAGAACTAGGCCCCAGGAGCGGCCCGCTGCATCCGGCTTTATGGCAGTCTGTCAATGCAGCTTCAGTGCAGGCTCAAGGCCGCCAGCTTGTGTGGGCAGTGCAGTTTGTGGTTGGTACGTGAGCTGTATGGAACTTCAGAAACGAAAGTGAAATTGCTTATAATAGGATCCGGTAAATCAACGTGTTTTTTTTTGTTGTGTAATGTCACCGTGTGTATTTCCTACAAACGTTGGTGGGATATTGTTAAAAATCACACAGCACCAGGTTATAGTCCAACGGGTTCGTTTGGAAGCACTAGCTTTCGAGGCGCTGCTTCTTCATCAGGTGGTTGTGGAGCAGGACCATACGACCCAGGATTTACAGCAAACGATTACAGTGATACAGTGAACAAACCTAGATTAAGTCTTTCATCTGTTATGGGTGAACTTGTATTTGCAGAATTACATTTGCAGATACATTATATTTTGCTCAAAAAATGCAGAATCTGCAAGTAGTCAATGCAGGTAGTGAATCCATATAATCTTTGTCATATAATTTTTATATATAATTTTAATGTTTACATATAATATATATTTATGTATAATTTTATGTATGACTTATATATAACTTTGTAAATAGAACCAATTTGACTGTCACCTTTTAAAGTACTGGCTGAGCTGAGATGTCACCTTTTGTTACAAAACCTTAAATTATCTTGAGAATAAAAGAAGTTCTGGGATTTACATACATATTAAAGATATGAAACCAGCCAATCCATTCTGAAAGATGAAAGACTTGACAATCCATGTTTGTTCAATGTATCATTGTGTCACGTAATAAGACCATAAGACATAAGAGTGAAAATAAGGCCATTTGGCCCATCGAATCCTCTCTACCATTCAATCATGGCTGATGGGCATTTCAAATCCACTTACCCGCATTCTCCCCATAGCCCTTAATTCCTTGTGACATCAAGAATTTATCAATCTCTGCCTTGAAGACATTTAGCGTCCCGGCCTCCACTGTACTCCACAGCAATGAATTCCACAGGCCCACCACTCTCTGGCTGAAGAAATGTTTCCACATTTCTGTTCTGAATTTACCCCCTCTAATTTTAAGACTGTGCCCACGAGTCCTAGTCTCCCCACCTAACGGAAACAATTTCTTTGTGTCCACCCTTTCCAAGCCATGTATTATCTTGTAAGTTTCTATTAGATCTCCCCTTAAGCTTCTAAACTCCAATGAGTACAATCCCAGGATCCTCAGCCGTTCCTCGTATGTTAGACCTAACGTTCCAGGGATCATCCGTGTGAATCTCCTCTGGACACGCTCCAGTGCCAGTATGTCCCTTCTGAGGTGTGGGGCCCAAAACTGGACACAGTACTCCAAATGGGGCCTAACCAGAGCTTTATAAAGTCTCAGTAGCACATCGCTACTTTTATATTCCAACCCTCTTGAGATAAATGACAACATTGCATTCGCTTTCTTAATCACGGATTCAGCCTACATGTTTACCTTTAGAGAATCCTCGATTAGCACTCCCAGATCCCTTTGTACTTTGGCTTTATGAATTTTCTCACCGTTTAGAAAGTAGTCCATGCTTGTATTCTTTTTTCCAAACTGCAAGACCTCGCATTTGCTCACATTGAATTTCATCAGCCATTTCCTGGACCACTCTCCCAAACTGTCTAGATCCTTCTGCAGCCTCCCCACATCCTCAGTACTACCTGCCCTGTCCACCTTTCTTCGTATCATCGGCAAACTTTGCTAGAATGCCCCCAGTCCCTTATCCAGATCATTAATATATAACGTGAACATTTGTGGCCCCAACACTGAACCCTGTGGGACACCACTTGTCACCGGCTGCCATTCCGAAAAAGAACCTCTTATCCTAACTCTCTGCCTTCTGTCAGACAGCCAATCCTCAATCCATGCCAGTAGCTCACCTCGAACACCATGTGCCCTCACCTTACTCAGCAGCCTCCCATGTGGCACCTTATCAAAGGCCTTTTGGAAGTCTAGATAGACACATCCACTGGGTTTCCCTGGTCTAACCTACTTGTCACCACTTCAAAGAATTCTAACAAGTTTCTCAGTCACGACCTCCCCTTATAAATCCATGTTGACTTGTTCTAATCCGACCCTGATCTTCCAAGAATTTAGAAACCTCATCCTTAATGATGGATCCTAGAATTTTACCAACAACCGAGGTTAGGCTAATTGGCCTATAATTTTCCATCTTTTGTCTTAATCCTTTCTTGAACAATGGGGTTACAACGGCGGTCTTCCAATCATCAGGGACTTTCTCTGACTCCAGTGACTTTTGAAAGATCTCAACCAACACGTCTGCTATTTCCTCAGCCACCTCCCTCAGAACTCTAGGATGTAGCCCATTGGATCCAGGAGATTTGTCAATTTTAAGACCTTTTAGCTTTTCTAGCACTATCTCTTTTGTAATGGCAACCATACTCAACTCAGCCCCTGACTCCCTTTAATTGTTGGGATATTACTTCTGTCTTCCACTTTGAAGACTGACGCAAAGTACTTATTAAGTTCTCCTGCTATTTCCTTATCTCCCGTCACTAGCCTTCCAGCATCAGTTTGAAGTGGCCCAATGTCTACTTTTGCCTGTCGTTTGTTTCTTATGTATTGAAAGAAACTTTTACTATTATTTCTAATATTACTGGCTAGCCTACCTTCATATTTGATCGTCTTCTTCCTTATTTCTCTCTTTGTTATCCTCTGTTTGTTTTTGTAGCCTTCCCAATCTTCTGATTTCCCAATGCTCTTGGCCACTTTATAGGGTCTCTCTTTTTCTTTGATACATTTCCTGACTTCCTTTGTCAGCCATGGCTGTCTAATCCCTCCCCGGATAATCTTTCTTTTCTTGGGGATGAACCTCTGTACTGTGTCCTCAATTATACCCACAAACCCCTGCCATTTTTGCTCTACTGTCTTCCCTGCTAGGCTCTGCTTCCAGTCGATTTTCGTCAGTTCCTCTCTCATGCCCTCATAATTACCTTTGTTTAACTGTAATACCATTACACCCACTTTTGCCTTCTCTCTTTCAAACTGCAGACTGAACTCTACCATATTATGATTGCTGCTTCCTAAGTGTTCCCTTACTTTAAGATCTTTTATAAAGTCTGGTTCATTACGTAGCACTAGCTCCAGAATAGCCTGCTCCATGACAAGCTGTTCCAAAAAGCCATCCTGTAAGCATTCCAAGAATTCCCTTTCTTTGGATCCACTGGCAACATTATTTACCCAGTCCACCTGCATATTGAAGTCCCCCATGATCACCGTGACCTTGCCTTTCCGACATGCCTTTTCTATTTCCCGGTACATGTTGCATCTCTGGTCCTGACCACTGTTAGGAGGTCTGTACATAACTCCCGTTATGGTTTTTTTGCCTTTGTGGTTCCTGAATTCCACCCACACAGACTCCACATCATCTGACCCTATGTCATTCAGTGCCATAGATTTAATTTTGTTCTTAACTAACAAGGCCACCCCGCCCCCTCTGCCCACCTCCCTGTCTTTTCGATAAGTTGTAAATCCTTTGATGTTTAACTGCCGGTCCTGAACCCCCGCAACCATGTCTCTGTGATGCCTACCACATCATAATCATTCACGATGATCTGTACCGTTAGTTCGTCTACTTTGTTACGAATGCTACGAGCATTCAGGTAAAGTGCCTTAATGCTAACGTTCTTATCATTAGAGATATTGGAAGTCATAAGATGTCCTAAATTATCCTTCCTTTTTGTTGCATTCCTAATCTGCCTCAAGGTTAAATCCACATGCATACATGCTATCCTCCTGCTTATCTTCCCATTTAACTCCATACTCCCTGTCGCTTTCACTTTCCCTTCCTCCCATCTCAGAAGTTTAAAGTCCTACTGACCACCCTATTTATCCTCTTCGCTAGAACATTGGTACCAGATCGGTTCAGGTGGAGACTGTCCCAACGGTACAGATCCCCCTGGTTCCAAAACTGATGCCAATGCCCCATGAAATGGAATCCCTCTTTCCCACACCAATCCCTTAGCCACGTGTTTACTTCCCTAATTTTCTTATCCCTATGCCAATTGGCACATGGCTCGGGCAGTAATCCGGAGATTATGACCCTTGAGGACCTGTACTTCAATTTCCTTCCTAGTGCTTGATAATCCCCAAACAGGTCCTCCATCCTAGCTTTGCCTGTGTTGTTCGTCCCAACATGAACCACAACAACTGGATCCTCCCCCTCCCTCTCCAATATCCTTTCAAGCCGGTTGGAGATGTCCCGCACCCTGGCACCGGGCAGGCATCACACCATGCGAGACTCCCAATCCGGCTTGCTTAGGATATTATCTGTCCCCCTAATTATAGAATCCCCTATAACAACTACTTGTCTTTTTGCTGCCCCTTTTGAATGGCCTTTTGCACCATGGTGCTGTGGTCAGCTGACTCATCCTGTCAAAAGCCCTTTTCCTCATCTGTATAGGGAGCAAGAATCTCGTACCTGTTGGTCAAGGTCAAGGGCTGAGGCTCCTCTACTCCTGAACTCAAGTTCCCCCTGCCTGTCTCGCTTACAGTCACACTCTGATGTCCCTGATCACTTAACTGAATGTGAATTACTTAATCTCTTTGTTCAGCAACACTCCCTAGGACCTTACCATTAAGTGTATGTCCTGTTAAAATTTGCTTTCCCAAAATGTAGCACCTTGCATTTATCTGAATTAAACTCCATCTGCCACTTCTCAGCCCATTGGCCCATCTGGTCCAGATTATGTTGTAATCTGAGGTAACTCTCTTCGCTGTCCACTGCACCTCCAATTTTGGTGTCATCTGCAAACTTACTAACTGTACCCCTTATGCTCGCATCCAAATCATTTATGTAAATGACAAAAAGTACTGGACCTAGCACCGATCTTTGTGGCACTCCACTGGTCACTGACCTCCAGTCTGAAAAACAACCCTCCACCACCACCCTCGGTCTTCTATCTTTGAGCCAGTTCTGTATCCAAATGGCTAGTTCTCCCTCTGTTCCATGAGATTTAACCTTGCTAATCAGTCTCCCATGGGGAACCTTGTTGAATGCCTTACTGAAGTGCATATAGATCACATCTACTGCTCTGCCCTCATCAATCATCTTTGTTACTTCTTCAAAAAACTCAATCAAGTTTGTGAGACATGATTTCCCATGCACAAAGACATGTTGACTATCCCTAATCAGTCCTTGCCTTTCAAAGTACATGTACATCCTGTTCCTCAGGATTCCCTCCAATAACTTGCCCACCACTGAGGTCAGGCTCACTGGTCTATAGTTCTCTGGCTTGTCTTTACTGCCCTTCTTAAACTGTGGCACCACATTTGCCAACCTCCAGTCTTCCGGCACCTCACCTGTGACTATCAATGATACAAATATCTCAGCAAGAGGACCAGCAATCACTTCCCTATCTTCCCACAGAGTTCTCGGTTACACCTAATCAGGTCCTGGGGATTTATCCACCTTTAACCGTTTCAAGACATCCAGCACTTCCTCCTCTGTAATCTGGACATTTTGCAAGATGTCACCATCTATTTCCCTACAGTCTATAATCTTCCATATCCTTTTCCACAGTAAATACTGATGCAAAATATTCATTTAGTCTCTCCCCCATTTTCTGTGGCTCCACACAAAGGCCGCCTTGCTGATCTTTGAGGGGCCCTATTCTCTCCCTAGTTACCCTTTTGTCCTTAATATATTTGTAAAAACCCTTTGGATTCTCTTAATTCTATTTGCCAAAGCTATCTCATGTCCCCTTTTTGCCCTCCTGATTTCCCTCTTAAGTATACTCCTACATCCTTTATACTCTTCTAAGGATTCACCTGACATATGTTTTCTTCTTTTTCTTAACCAAACCCTCAATTTCTTTAGTCATCCAGCATTCCCTATACCTACCAGCCTTCCTTTTCACCCGAACAGGAATATACTTTCTGCGGATTCTCGTTATCTCATTTCTGAAGGCTTCCCATTTTCCAGCCGTCCCTTTACCTGCGAACATCTGCCTCCAATCAGCTTTCGAAAGTTCTTGCCTAATTCCATCAAAATTGGCCTTTCTCCAATTTAGAACTTCAACTTTTAGATCTGGTCTATCCTTTTCCATCACGATTTTAAAACGAATAGAATTATGGTCGCTAGCCCCAAAGTGCTCCCCCACTGACACCTCAGTCACCTGCCCTGCCTTATTTCCCAAGAGTAGGTCAAGTTTTGCACCTACTCTAGTAGGTACATCCACATACTGAATCAGAAAATTGTCTTGTACGCACTTAAGAAATTCCTCTCCGTCTAAAGCTCTAACACCATGGTAGTCCCAGTCGATGTTTGGAAAGTTAAAATCCCCTACCATAACTACCCTATTATTCTTACAGATAGCTGAGATCTCCTTACAAGTTTGTTTCTCAATTTCGCTGTGACTATTAACGGGTCTATAATACAATCCCAAGAAGGTGATCATCCCTTTCTTATTTGTTTTAATATTTTATTGTTTTCTTTCTTATCAACGTTTGCCTTTCATCATATTCTGAATTTCAACTACATTTGGGTTTTTTTGACTTTGGAAGAACATACATTTATTTCTTTTCATTGCTGAAGAAAGATGTGGAGTAGAAGTTTTTTCTCTCGCACTATAGGGAAAAGTGCAAGAATGCCAAGTTTCAGATATTGAAATTTATATCGGGAGAAAAAAAAACGTTGATGTTGATTGGCTGAGGCAGTGATGTACAATCCCGTAGCAAGTCCTCAGGAGTCAGTGTGGTGTTGGAAAAGCACAGCAGGTCAGGGAGCATCCGAGGAGCAGGAGAGTCAAAGTTTCAGGTATAAGGGCTTATGCCTGAAATGTCGACTCTCCTGCTCCTTGGATGTTGCCTGACCTGTTGTGCTTTTCCGGCCGCACACCTTTTGACTCTGATCGTTAGCATCTGCAGTCCTCACTTTCTCTCAAGTCCTCAAGGGTGACTGAAAGAAATTTGGTTATCATATTACATTAAAAAATATGGAGTTATAGTACTTTACAGAATGATCCATGACAGCAAATTAAGTACTTTTTGCGTAGCACTGGTTTTGGTGCAGGAAACCTGCCAGACAGTTTTCATAGAGCAAGCTCCTGCTATTCATAATATGTTAATAGCCATATCTTATTTTGTGATTTGCTTGAGGGATAAACATTGGCCAGGTCAGTGTAGATAATTTAATTACTCTTCAAAATAAACCAATGAGCTCTTTCGCATTAATCTTTGAGGTTACTGAGGGCTTGATTTAAATCCTCCAAGTAATGATACATTTGACAACACAGCACTTCCTTGGATGTTTGGGACCTGAAGTTCACTGTTGCAAGGATGTGATTAACTAAGTCATGACTGAGACACAAAAGCCAGAGGATATTGTAATCTTTAAACAAACTTGAATGAATGAAAGCCCTGTGTGCATATGTTATTTCCTTGCAAGTAGTCTGTGGAACAGGATATACTTGACCAAAAAGGTGTGTGCCAAGTCAAAGGCCAAAAATCTGAAAGTTTGAAATTGCATGATTTTGCTGATTTTTGTTACTTCTATCCAACTTGACATAATGTAGATTTTGGTGACAAACTTAATGGTGCTGATAAGTTTAATGATCTTGCTTTTTTTTTGTGGAAGAAGTTATTGGTCTGGGAAGATGATGTTGAAGTAAGCTTGGGAGTGAATTTCTGCAGTGTCAAACAGACAGTAGGTATACCTTACTACTAAATGCCAGGGGAGAGGACTGTTCAGTGGCAAGCAGATGGTCTGTCAGATTTCCTGATTGGTTATTAGACATATCCTAACACGGTGTAAGCATGTAATCAGGCTGCTAATTTGAAGCTAATATGAAGTGAAGAGGCTTTGAGGAACCATTTGGTGTGGTATTTGTCAGAACATACCCAGCCATTCCCACTCTGTTATGGCTATGTTGCTACAATGGCTGGTTTCGTTAACTCTGTTTAGTGATAATACCAAGGGATGTTCAGTGGCGATTCATGAATTGAAGATGAAGATGAAGGTGATGGGCATTGTCTGACATGTCAGTTCAAGACTATGTATTTGTCCTTATTCTGTGAGATCAGAATTAATAAACTTGTGTGAATAAATGTAAATGATTGAACACTGTAGAATCATTCATATATGGTCCCATTACTGATCGTAAGGAGTTAATCTTTTTGCAGCAAATGAAGATGCTTGGTTTGAGGACATTGCACTTAGAAACTCCAGCATGAGATCATAAGGTATTAATTGGCCTTACTGTAATCATCTATGTTTGCTCAGTGTGATTCAAGCCCTTGGACTGTGTCCCCCATGACTTGTAAGCTTGTAGAAATGCATCTTCTGTATTTTCTCAGATGGTAATCAAACTTTTAAAGCATGGTTAGGAAAAAAAATTTTAAAATCCAAAGCTTGTGCATGAAGGAGAACACGGAACAGCTGTTACTCTCCTAGATCACCTTGGTCAGCAAATTGAGGCTGTTATCCCTCAAATGTCCTGATTTTGTGTAATTTGGATCACTTATAAAAATTGTGAATATTTAGCTCCTTTTGAAGTAAGATTAGCAGTGGTAACTGATGAAAGCAATGAATGGCATCCTAATAGATGTGATGTCTTTTGGCTGAGCTTTTACCATGAGTGCCTGTATTTGTTACAACATGGGATAAACCTCTCTAATTTAAACCAACCACACAGAAAAGATTCACCTCGTGCTGTAATCTGTTAAATTTCGAGAGGCAAAGAACTATCCCAGAGGTCACTATTTAAAGTAAAATTTAACAACTTTGTTTTTTTAAGTCCAGCAGAGAATATTAAAACCAACTACTGTTTACAACTGTTTTCTCTTAAACCTATCTTTTACCTCCCACTCTACAATACCAGTCCAATTTTTTAAAAAGAAAATGCCGATTAAGATTTATAAAAATAAAATCACGTTTCAAAGCCAGTCAGCTTTGCCAATTCTCCTTTGCAGACTTTGCTCTGTAGATTCTCTCCAGGTTGGCCTCGATGTTCTGCTGCACTGACTCCCCCAAGACAAGGTACCTGTGAGAGAGCTCTTCAGCTAGCAGTCTGCATTCGTTGGTCTTTGGCAATTCTTCCCCTAACTGTTCAAAACGTCTGGTTTTATACCCCAAAATATCGGATCCTTTCATTGTTTTTAATACTATCAAATTTGATTTTGGTATTTTGGGGCGTGATTTAAACTGATTAGCAGAATTTGAATTTCTTTTTGTTTCATGGTAACCCAGCTGCTGCTATTTGTTTCAACCAAATGTTACGTTGTTACCTTGTACTGGACTCTGTACTTTGTCAGTCGTAGCTAGCTTTTGAACTCTCTTAAAAGCACAGTACATCTCTACACCTTCATAACACGCCCCCCCTTAAGAAAAAAAGAACCATCATAATGAAAAGATGGCTTTTTTAAAATCTATTCCTTAACCACAATATCATGACATATATTAACTTTGAATAGATAACAATCTTATCTACTGTTTTCCAGTTAAATGTGCGATAATGCATTTGCAATTGCATATTTACAAACTGCAACATGTACGACATGTAAGTTAATTTTTAAAGCATTCCAAGAATGTAAGAGGATTGTGATCTGTGTACACAACTGTCTCCGACACATTGTTCATGACATACACATTAAAAATGTCGTACGGCCAATACTAAACTCAATAGTTCTTTCTCGATCGTGGAATATTTCCTCTGGTGGATGTTGAGTTTCTTCGAAAAGTAACCAACTGGCAGTTCAATCCCATCCTCATCTTCCTGTAGCAGTATAGGTCCAACTCTTATGTCATGAGCATCGATGGCAACTTTAAAAGATTTTGAAAAGTTTGGTGTAGCCAAAACTGATGCAGTGGTTAATATTGCTTTCAAATGGTCGAATGCATTGTTCTGTCCACCGAAACTTTGTGTTGTTGTTCAGCAAATCAGTTAATGATGCCACTACACTGCTGAAGTTTGGAAAAAACTTCCGACAGAATCTGCTTAGTTTCAACAGTCGAAGCACCTCTTCTTTGAGGCTAGTCATGGAATTTCTTCAATGGCCTTCATCTTTGTTCATGGAAGGTTGACCCCACAGAACGCAATGTTATGTCCCAAGAGCGGCATCTCTGCTTTCGCGAATTCAGTTTTGTTGATGTTTATTACCAGTTTTGCTTCTCGTAGTTGGCCACAGAGGTCTGCCAACTGTACCATGTGATCTTTCCAGGACTTACTAAAGATCACTACATTGTCCAAATAGACTGCACAGTTTGTTAACCCAGGCACAACTCTATTCATAATTCATAATGGCGGGTACTTCATTCCAAAGGGCATCACTTTGAATTGATATAGCCCATTTGGGGTTATAAATGCAGAAATTTATTTTATCATCTCTGGTAAAGGTACCTGCCAGTAACCACGCGGTAAGTCCACCTTGGTGATGTAACTGGCTTGTCCAACTTTCTTGATATAGTCCTCCAATCTTAGAATTAAATATGAGTCCGATTTTGTCCGACCTACCATGCAATCCATGCAAAAACATTGAGTCCTGTCTGGTTTGGGAACTAAAACAATCGGCAAGCTCCACTCGCTATGGCTTGGTTCGATGATATCCTTATTGAGCATTGCCTCCACCTCCTGCTATCCGGCTTTGAAAGGATTAAGGTGATAGGGGTGTTGTTTTATTGGAGCAATATTCCCTATGTCATGTACAATAGCATCTGATTCTTATATATGTACTTATACTGCCGTAACGAACCTTTTAACTGTGTTCTATGCTCGTGAGACAGATAGTTTACTAACTTATCCCACTCAAAGATTTAATCTATTTTGAAGCACATCAAAATCCACACCATCTGGATTTGATTCCTTGCTCTGCGGGGCAGTAACTAACACCTGTTTCTCCAGTTCTTTCTCTCTTCTAGTTCCCTGGAGGACTACGCTCATTTATAACCCCTGTGAAAGGTTCTTCAAATGCAGGAATTGGCAACAAAAGTGTTAGTTTTATTACTGCCTGTGGCTTTCCTACCATTTGGCACTTATGACATGTACGGTAAAAGATAACCACGTCCTTGTACATTCCAGGCCAATAAAAATGTTTTTGTACTTTAGCCTTTCATCCCCTAGGTGACCTCCTACAGGTAGTTCATGTGCTACCCATAACACATCCTCTCTATATGCTACTGTTAATGCAATCTGGTATACTTTGGCCCATTTCTCCTCTGCGCTGACCTGCTGTGGTTTCCACTTCCTTCGATGATTTTATCTTTCAGATAATAACCCTCTGAAATATTCTCTGCCTCTGTTTTGTAGTATGCATCCACATAAATGTCTTTTTATCATCTTGTTTTCTGTTGCTGCAAGTCCCTTAGCCTTTCGGGGCTAAACACTTCTGTCTGACCCTCTGTCTGTTCAGGTTTTTCCTGCACCATTATGTCAAACAGGGTGTCCGCTAACTGAACCTCAACTCCTTTCTTCATCTTTCTCTTTAGTTTTTGCTTTGTGCTGCAACTTATGATAGTGGGATCTGGTTACTACATAGTCTGGGAAAATACCAGGATATTTCTGTTTTTAACTCCTCAGTTTCTTGGTCTTCCTTCGGCTTTTCCACAACAAGAGATGTCACTCCCACCTTGGACCCTGCTCAAATCATTCCCAAGAACAAACTGGATTCCTGAAACTGACAACCTGTCAATCACTCCCACTGTAATCTCCCCAATCTTGAGTTGGCACTCCAACCTGACTTACATAGGGGAACGCTAAATTTCTGTCTGTCTATCTATCCCACAAATTACCACATTCTAAGGTAACCGATCAGAAAAAGTGCAAGTTTACTCGTCTCATACTATCAGCGACTGGTTAGATCCTGTGTCTCTCAAAATTATAACTACTTGCCCATCTCCCCTTGTTCTTTCTGAGTAAACCTTACCCACAGAGGCAAATTCTTTATAGAGATCAGATAATTACTCCATACCCAGCCCCTGCCTAGGCTGTGCACTCTCCTGCAGCTCCTCAGCTCTTCTTGGGGTTTCCTTTACTACCTTCACTGATGCCACTTGCTGAGCTTCTTTTACCACATCTTTTCCCACAGTTCCTTTCTTTAACGACCAGCACTGTGACTTTACGTGTCCCACTTCACCACAGTGGAAACACCTAATGCCTTTCACCTCCTTTCCACACTCTTGGGCTTCTTTTCTCACCTGTGGTAAATTCTTACTAGTAGAATTCTTACAGTAAATTCTTACTCTACTCTTAGTTTCGTAGTGTAGCATCTTACCTTCTCCCAACTTCTATCCCTCAGAACAAAATTCTGGTCAGAAGCTTATCTTATGCACCAACATGTACTTATCTGCTAATCCAGCTGCCCTTCTCACTTCCTGAACTTCCTGCTTCTCAACGTGAATTCTTATAATCTCTGGGAGTAAGTTTTTAAACACCTCCAGCAGAATTATCTTTCTTAGAGCCTCATAGGGCCTATCTATCTTTCAAGCACACACCCATCTATCAAAATGACAATGTTGAATTCTTTCTAACTCAACGTAAGTCTGACCTGGTTGTTTCTGAACCACAGTTTATACACTTCTGGTACCAATTCATAAGCACTTAAAATAGCCTGTTTGACCTCTTCATAATCTCTTGACCCCTTATCTGACAGTTGAGTCTGAACTAGCATTACCCATAAATCCTTGGACCACTCCATATGCCTAGCCAATTTTTCAAATGAAATAAAGAAGTTTTCAATTCTTTCTCATCAAAATGTGTTGGAGTTTTGACATATTTATATATAACACTACCTTCTCTTTTAATCTCCATCCTGTTTACTTGACTTTGCTGACTAAATCACACCTTCTCTGGTTCAAATTCTCTTTTTCTCTCTCCCTTCCTCCTCTCTTTGCTCAGCCAGGAATCTTCTCTCTCTTTTTCTTCTGTCTGGCTTTCTCTTTCTTCTCTCTCACTTTCTCTCTCCCTTTGTTTATCTTCTAACTCCATTTACCTTAATCGTAATTTAAATTTTCTACCTCGACTGCACTTGTCTGTTTCTCTGACACATCTAAGTGTTTGAGCAATTCCGTTACAATTTCAGCTTTTGTCCTTGGTTGAACTCAACTCTAACCTCTTTGCTAATTTTAAAAGTATGGCCTTTTTCTTTCCTTCTAAACTTTCTTGGCAAATTTGAGACTCGCCTTCAAATCCCAGAACCTCTTTAGCAATTTTAAGAGCCATTTCTCTCACTTTTAATTTAACCAACTGCAAGTCACCAAAATTAAACAAATTGTCTCACTTACATTTTATTTAAAGGTCTAGGAAACTAACCGGAAAGCGTTTAAATCTACTGGGCTTTTTTGTATCCCTAATCTATTTAAACCTGTGCAAATCTCAGACTGAATCTGTCTAAACCTGTTCAAATCGCAGATGAAAGCCCCCAAACTGTTAGGACATGGGGTAAACCTCTCTGCTAATTTAAACCAGCCACACAGAAAAGATTCACCTCGTGCTATAATCTGTTAAAATTTAAGAGGCAAAGAACTATCCCAGACGTCACTATTTAAAGTAAAATTTAATAACTTTGTTGTTTAAGTCCAGCAGAGAATATTAAAACCAACTACTATTTACAACTCCTTTCTCTTAAACCTATCTTTTACCTCCCACTCTACAAAACTAGTCCAATTTTTAAAAAATTCCCAATTTAAGATTTACAAAAAAAAATCATGTTTCAAAGCCAATCAGCTTTGCTGATTTTCCTCTGTAGATTCTCTCCAGGTCAGCCTTTATGTTCTGCGGTGCACATTCCCTAAGACAGGTACCTTTCAGAGAGCAATTCTTCCCCTAACTGTTCAAAATGTCTGGTTTTCTACCTGAAAACATCAGATCCTTTCATTGTTTTTAATATTATCAAAATACTAAATTCAAATTTGATTGGATTTTGGTATCTTGGGGCATAATTTAAACTGGCCGAACTTAAATTTCTTTTTGTTCCCTGGCTACCCACCTACTGCTTTTGTTTCGTCCAAGTGTTACATTGTTACCTTGTTCAGGACTCTCTTTGCTTTGTCAGTCCTTGGTAGCTTTTCAACTCTCTTAAAGGTACAGTACACCCCTACACCTTCATAACAATGTCTATTTGTACAGATAAATAAAGAAACAAAAGCACTAGTCAAAGGAGGCAGGGAGTTCTCTTAATGACCTAGTCATTAATGACTGGTCATTTTCCTCATTGCTGATTGTGGTGCAGAGGTGGATACTTTACTTTAGAAAAATAATTGGGGAATCTTTAGGATGTGAAACATACAATATAAATTTGTCATGTGATGCTAGAATGAAAAAAGAAAAATAATATGCTTTCTTTTAAATTATGGCAGACTATGATGTTTCTATGAAGTGTCACTGGATGCTTAGGGTATAAATTGTTCACACTTTCTCATAACCCTGATCTTAATTAACACATTATTCAAGGATTATATTCTCATTTATGATAAGTTCCAGCCTGTCTAGAGCTCCCACTTTGGTCCCACTTTCTATATGTGGTAGAGGTGACCATTTGTTCATTTGCTCTCTTCACACTTAATAGTCCTTCAATTTGGTACATTTCCATGACACCATTGGTGTTTCAATGTGTATGTTGTCAAAGTTATCACGAATGCCACAAAACCTAGTAACAAACATTTCAGTTAAAAAATGATTCAATATTTTTTCAGAACAATACTGTAATTTTAACCTCTCTCTTACCTCCAGCTCCTCTTGCACCTGCAGAAATTCCAACAGCAGTTGACAACTTCATGTTGAGTCAGCTGCAATGAAACTGCGTGTGCGAGTTCAAAGACAGAGAGGTTGGGTGGAGTTGGAGCAGGATGAGCCTACTCTCGCTGACCTGCGCAGTAAGATTACTAACTGTCTTTTACCATCCATGGGATACAGGCAAGTGAAGCAGAATCACTTTGCTGTTTTTATGATTAAATATACTAAGTGTACTGTTAATATGGTTTGATATGGGAAAGGTTTTTATTTTCATGTTGTCGACTGGGTTATTTTACTGACTGAAATGTTTTTATGATGCTCAACCAACAAATTATTGACAATGTTGATTATTTTAGAACATAGAGGTATAGTGGAAATCACAACTGATACCTTGTAATTCTTATTGAAAATTATAAGTATGAGCAGGCTATGAGAAACTTTAGGCTTTTGCTCAGTTGGCATGTTGTGCTGTTCTACAAATTTCTGTTTTGTTACTACCACGTTAAATTTTTCCTACTGGTGGATGTCAAGGTAGCAAGCTATGCTATTAGAGCTTATTACAGGAACTGAAACCTTGCTAATTCTGTTTATCTATTAATGTTGGATCACTCAAAATTATAGTTTCAAAGTTTTGGTGACTAAGGTGTGAATTCGTTATAAATATAAATCACACAACACTAGGTTATAGTCCAACAGGTTTATTTGGAAGTGCTAGCTTTCGGAGCGCTGCTCCTTCATCGGATAGTGCTTTAAAAGCTAGTACTTCCAAATAAACCTGTTGAAATATAACCTGGTGTTGGGTGACTTTTAACTTTATCTATCCCAGTCCAACACCGGTACCTCCATATCATTATAAATAAACAGACATACAGGATTTGCAGCACAAAAACAACCTATTTATTAATTTTAAAAATCAGTACTATTTATTTTCGGATTTAAAAGAAGATTTACTTAGTTACTATTTGTTTGAAGATAAACACAACGTTAGACAAGAATAATAAAGTGAATGTAATATGTGTGCGTTGGCAAGTCTTTGATAAATTGCTGTGTAAGGGATTCATCAAAGGGTCAGGATGTGCAAAGTGTTTTAGGCAGCAAAAAGTGTGAAGTATTGTCCTTTAGAGATATGTGCTGAGACCATGTTGCATTTTGCAATTGTGATTTGGAGCTGAGAAATTGGAACTATTCGATCAAGTATTTGGTCCCTTTTAACTTCGCTTCCTCTGGCTCATGATCCAGTTTATTTTCCATCTGTGAAAATATCTTTGTTTTTAACTTGCACAAATTACAATTACTGTACTGGAATTCAGAGTTCACTCCACCTGAACGAAGCTTTTAAAAGATTTGATAAATCATCTTAAATCAACCGTGTTCTTCATTAAAATAGTTGGAAGTTCAATGTTTAATGCTAACTTTATGAACAGACATTTATTTGTGAGATCTTTTAATATTGAATGCAGTAAACCACCCCCCCCACCAAAAAAACATAAATTGAACAAAAACACTTTGATTCTATTTAAGAATAGAAATCTGCTTATGTATAAAGTTATGAAAATTTTGTTTTGTGATGATTCTACAGAATCATGTAACTCAAATATGTTTTGCAAAATCTCTGATCTGTTCCTGATTTGTTTTAACTGACTTGTTATTAGGGATAATTAAGGTCCTCTGTTTATGCACAGGAGTGTTAGGACGTCTACAAGGAGTACTTTTAAACGTACTTGGTTTTTTTTGGATTAGGTCTCTGTAAAACTATTTCTGTTTCCTATTTCATAGTGTCTTTAATTGTGCATTGTAGAATTGATTTAAAACTATGACCTTGTGTATTTATATTCATATTTCTTCAAATAACTGAAAGATACTTATTATGGAGTTATTCCCAGCTCTCTGCAGGCTGCCTGACTGATAACAAGCCAATCATATCTGCCAGTGAACTCTACTTAACCCTGGTTACATTAAGACTGGCAAGACTGGTCATAGAACATAGAACATAGAACAATACAGCACAGAACAGGCCCTTCGGCCCACGATGTTGTGCCGAACTTCTATCCTAGATTAAGCACCCATCCATGTACCTATCCAAATGCCGCTTAAAGGTCGCCAATGAATCTGACTCTACCACTCCCACGGGCAGCGCATTCCATGCCCCCACCACTCTCTGGGTGAAGAACCCACCCCTGACATCTCCCCTATACCTTCCACCCTTCACCTTAAATTTATGTCCCCTTGTAACACTCTGTTGTACCCGTGGAAAAAGTTTCTGACTGTCTACTCTATCTATTGGTCTGACTGTCTACTGGTCCTTACACTCTTCAAATTTATTGTGTGAAGTTGGATACCACATTCTCTATAATTTGAGACATTGATGTAATCCTTCTTCAGACCTAAAACAAAGGATGAACACTAGCAGCAATTAAATAGCGACAGTGCAAAGAGGAGCAGAAGAAAGTAAAAATAGTCATGAGAGAAAAATGCAAGATAGTTACACTAATTAACGAGTTAATAACAAGAATAAAGCGAATGAAAGATTGGGCATATGCATGCAGCTGAAGTGGCAGGAATGAGTAGAAAGAGGAAAAGTTAGCAAAATGGAACAGTTTGAAGGAGGGGTGGGATGGGGGAAAGGAAATGACCAAGAGCAAATAAGTGCTAAAAATCAGAAAATCGAATTTGTAAAATGTGGAATGGATCACACTGCCTCTAGAATCTGAGGCAATGTTTGTAGTAAGTATGGGAAGAGGAGAGCCAGGAGCTCTCTATCTTTCATGGGAGCTGTTTCCCCTCCCATGCAGGATAGGGAAGATTGCATTTGGTATGCTTTCTTTATTGGTCAGGGCATCGGGTATAGGAGTTGGGAGGTCATGTTATGCTGTAAAGGACATTGGTTAGACCACTTTTGAATTATTGTGTGCAGTTCTGGCAATTTCTGCTATAGGAAGGATGTTGTGAAACTTGAAAGTATTCAGAAAAGATTTAAAGGATGTTGCCAAGGTCGGAGGGTTTGACTATATTGAGAGGCCGAATAGGCTGAGGCTGTTTTCCCTGGAGCGTCGGGGCTGAGGGGTGGCCTTTATAGAGGTTTATAAAATCATGCGGGGCATGGATAAGGCGAATAGACAAGGTCTTTTCTCTGAATGGGTGAGTCCAGAACCAGAGGGCATAGGTTTAAGATGAGAGGGGTAAAATTTAATAAGGATGCAAGGGGCAATTTTTTATACAGCTGGTGCATTTATGAAATGAGCTGTCAGAGGAAGTGGGGAGGCTGCTACAATGACAGCATTTAAAAGGCAATCTGGATGGGTGTAAGAATAGGAAGGGTTTAGAGGGATATGGGCCAAGTGTTGGCAGATGGGACTAGATTAAGTTAGGATATCTGGTCGGCATGGACGAGTTGGACAAAAGCGACTCTTTCCATGTTGTACATCTCTGTGACCCTATGTGCATTTTGAGCTCATTGGGTTAACAGGCAGGCCGTTGAGGAGCTATTTCAACTTTTCAGTCATGAGCCACGGGGAGCACAATGATAGTGCACATCAGGGTTTGAATATATCAGCTAATCCTGGGGCCAGTGGAGGCTCTGGCTAGTACATTTAAAAGACTTAAAAGATGTAATTATGGGTGAAAGTGGGAAGAATGTTTGTATGATAGAGTCATAGAGATGTACAGCATGGAAACAGACCCTTCAGTCCAACCTGTCCATGCCGACCAGATATCCCAACCCAATCTATTCCCACCTGCCAGCACCTGGCCCATATCCCTCCAAACCCTTACTATTCATATACCCATCCAAATGTCTCTTAAATGTTGCAATTGTACCAGCCTCCACCACTTCCTCTGGCAGCTTATTCCATAGACGTACCACCCTCTGCGTGAAGAAGTTGCCCCTTAGGTCTCTTTTATATCTTCCCCCTCTCACCCTAAACCTATGCCCTCTAGTTCTGAACTCCCTGACCTCAGGGAAAAGACTTTGCCTATTTATCCTATCCATGCCCCTCATAATTTTGTATACCTCTATAAGGTCACCCCTCTGCCTCTGACCCTCCAGGGAGAACAGCCCCAGCCAATTCAGCCTCTCCCTATAGCTCAAATCCTCCAACCCTGGCAACATCCTTGTAAATCTTTTCTGAACCCTTTCAAGTTTCACAACATCTTTCCAATAGGAAGGAGACCAGAATTGCACGCAATATTCCAACAGTGGCCTAACCAATGTCCTGTACAGCCGCAACATGACCTCCCAACTCCTGTTCTCAATACTCTGACCAATAAAGGAAATCATACCAAACACCTTCTTCACTATCCTATCTACCTGCGACTCCACTTTCAAGGAGCTATGAACCTGCACTCCAAGGTCTCTTTGTTCAGCAACACTCCCTAGGATCTTACATTAAGTGGGGTAATGTGGCTGATGCAGCTACCACCCCCACGCTGAGTGATGATGTCACTTCTGCCCCCATCATGGCCACTCCCACAGCCACTTCCGGCCCTCACATCATCGCTGATGCCACACGCTCAGTGACTTCCACCACCCCTACTGCCATGATCACCACCACTTCCGCCCCCACCAGCGCTACTCACCTGCATTCTGCTGACATGCCCCCCACAGACCCCACTGTCACTATTCCCACCCCCAGAACCCCGAGGGGAACATTACCCCTGCTCATGCCTCCACCCCCATTTCCCCCCCACCATCACACTCACTCCAGGTACTGGCTCCGACCCCACTCCCAGCTCCACACCCACACCAGATCCCAGCTCCCGGCCCTGCCGAGTTTTCACCATCCCTCCAGACCTCCCACTCACTGAGGACGAACGATCAGTCCTCAGCAAAGGACTCACCTTCATCCCCTCCGTCCACATATCAATGAATTTAATACACGCCGTGACATTGAACACTTCTTCCATCGCCTCCGCCTCCGAGCTTACTTTCACAATCAGGACTCCCGCCCACCTTCCGAGGACCCCTTCGCCCACCTCCAACACACTGCATCCACCTGGACACCCCGCGCTGGCCTATTACCTGCCCTCGACCTCTTCATTTCCAACTGCTGCCGGGACATTAACCGCCTCAACCTGTCGACCCTCCTCCCCCACTCCAACCCCTCACCCTCACAACGTGCAGCCCTCCAATCCCTCTGCTCTAATCCCAACCTCATCATTAAGCCAGCGGATAAAGGGGGCGCAGTGGTAGTCTGGCGCACTGACCTCTACACCGCTGAAGCCAAACGCCAACTCAAGGACACCTCTTCCTACTGCCACCTCGACCATGACCCCACCCCCCCCATCACCAAACCATCATCTCCCAGACCACGCAGAACCTCGTCACCTCAGGAGATCTCCCACCGACAGCTTCCAACCTCATAGTCCAGGAACCCCGCACTGCCCGGTTCTACCTCCTTCCCAAGATCCACAAGCCTGACCACCCTAGCCGACCCATTGTCTCAGAATGCTCCTGCCCCACTGAACTCATCTCTACCTACCTCGACACTGTCCTATCCCCCCTAGTCCAGAAACTCCCCACATACGTTCGAGACACCACCCACGCCCTCCACCTCCTCCAAGACATCAGTTTCCCCGGCCCCCAACGCCTCATCTTCACCATGGATATCCAATCCCTCTACACCTCCACCCACCATGACCAGGGCCTCCAAGCCCTCCGTTTTTTCCTCTCCAGACGTCCCCAACAGTACCCTTCCACTGACACTCTCATTCGTTTGGCCGAATTGGTCCTCACCCTTAACAATTTCTCCTTTGAATCCTCCCACTTCCTCCAGACCAAAGGGGTAGCCATGGGCACACGTATGGGCCCCAGCTATGCCTGTCTCTTTGTTGGCTATGTAGAACAGTTGATCTTCCGTAATTACACCGGCACCACTCCCCACCTCTTCCTCCGCTACACTGATGACTGCATTGGCGCCACCTCGTGCTCCCGCGAGGAGGTTGAGCAATTCATCAACTTCACCAACACATTCCACCCTGACCTTAAATTTACCTGGACCATCTCTGATACCTCCCTCCCCTTCCTGGACCTCTCCATCTCCATTAGTGACGACCGACTTGACACTGACATTTTTTACAAACCCACCGACTCCCACAGCTACCTGGATTACACTCTTCCCACCCTACTTCTTGCAAAAATGCCATCCCGTATTCCCAATTTCTCCGCCTACGCCGTATCTGCTCCCAGGAGGACCAGTTCCACCATAGAACACACCAGATGGCCTCCTTCTTTAGAGACCGCAATTTCCCTTCCCACGTGGTTAAAGATGCCCTCCAACGCATCTCGTCCACATCCCGCACCTCCGCCCTCAGACCCCACCCCTCCAACCGTAACAAGGACAGAACGCCGCTGGTGCTCACCTTCCACCCTACCAACCTTCACAAACCAAATCATCCGCTGACATTTCCACCACCTCCAAACGGACCCCACCACCAGGGATATATTTCCCTCCCCACCCCTTTCCGCCTTCCGCAAAGACCGTTCCCTCCGTGACTACCTGGTCAGGTCCACACCCCCCTACGACCCACCCTCCCATTCTGGCACTTTCCCCTGCCACTGCAGGAACTGTAAAACCAGCGCCCACACCTCCCTCACCTCTATCTAAGGCCCTAAAGGAGCCTTCCACATCCATCAAAGTTTCACCTGCACATCCACCAATATCATTTATTGTATCTGTTGCTCCCGATGTGGTCTCCTCTACATTGGGGAGACTGGGCGCCTTCTCACAGAGCGCTTTAGGGAACATCTCCGAGACACCTGCACCAATCAACCAAACTGCCCCGTGGCCCAACATTTCAACTCCCCCTCCCACTGTGCCGAGGACATGGAGGTCCTGGGCCTCCTTCACCGCCGCTCCCTCACCACCAGACGCCTGGAGGAAGAACGCCTCATCTTCCGCCTCGGAACACTTCAACTCCAGGACATCAATGTGGATTTCAACAGCTTCCTCATTTCCCCTTCCCCCACCTCATCCTAGTTTCAAACTTCCAGTTCAGTACTGTCCCCTTGACTTGCCTGGACTTGTCCGACCTGCCTAGCTCCTTTTCCACCTATCCACTCCACCCTCCCCTCCCTGACCTATCACCTTCATCTTCTCCTCCACTCACCCATTGTACTCTATGCTACTCTCTCCCCACCCCCACCCTCCTCTAGCTTATCTCTCCACGCTTCAGGCTCACTGCCTTTATTCCTGATGAAGGGCTTTTGCCTGAAATGTCGATTTCGCTGCTTGTTGGATGCTGCCTGAACTGCTGTGCTCTTCCAGCACCACTAATCCAGAATCTTACATTAAGTGTATAAGTCCTGCTAAGGTTTGCTTTCCCAAAATGCACCACCTCACATTTATCTAGCTGCCACTCCTCAGCCCATTGGCCCATCTGGTCCAGATCCTGTTTTAATCTGAGGTAACCCTCTTCGCTGTCCACTACTCCTCCAATTTTGGTGTAATCTGCAAACTTACTAACTGTACCTCTTATGCTCGCATCCAAATCATTTATGTAATTGACAAAAAGTGGAGGACCCAGCACCGATCCTTGTGGCACTCCACTGGTCACAGGCCTCCAGTCTGAAAAACAACCCTCCACCACCACCCTCTGTCTTCTATCTTTGAGCCAGTTCTGTATCCAAATGGCTAGTTCTCCCTGTATTCCATGAGATCTAACCTTGCTTATCAGTCTCCCATGGGGAACCTTGTCGAATGCCTTACTAAAGTCCATATAGATAACATCTACTGCTCTGCCCTCATCAATCCTCTTTGTTACTTCTCCAAAAGATGGGAGAGTCCAGAACCATGACGAATCTATAATCCAGAATTAAAAATAAGAGGGCAGATAATCTGCTGGTCAGACAACCATGTTCTGTGGAATCCCCATCGTTCCACATTTGAGAGGAATTGCCCAAGAAAATTGATTTCTGAAAGTCTCTATTTAAATCAGCAACATTGGATAGTTCAAATGAAATTACGTAAAATAGTTACTTCTGACAAATTAGACTATAGGGGCAGATTTCACTGCATAATCTTGCACAGATTGCCACTCTGGCCCTTGTTTATTACAAAATAAGGGAACTCTGCTTACTGAAAAGACATTCCATTCAGGGCTGCCTCCTAAATGCTGAACCGTATTTCCATTCTGACGGGTTTTCATGGGGCAGACCTGTGAGAGGAAGGTAAACTACACCCCCTTTTTTTTTAAACAGCTTTCAGCTGCACATTCTCAAAATTAAAAATCCTGACAACCACTTTGACAGCTGCTGTCAAAGAGTAAGTATGGAATGTAAGTATGTTGTTAGGGTGCTGAGTGGGTCGGGTGTCAGGTTAGTGGGATGCCAGCTGGGTTGGGTGGTGGGGCAGATAGGTGTTTAAGGTAGGTTGGAGAGGGCTGGAGAAATTGGATCCAACAGTGTGTTGGGTGACTGACCTGGGGTGCTTGAATCTGACAGTGTGGGAAGGGGGATTGGATTAGATTAGATTGAGTTTGATGTGGCAGGGTGGGGAATGGGTGATCTGGTTTGACCACTGTTGGGAGGTGGGGAGGGTGGGCATTGAAGCAATTGTGTGATTTTTTACTTGGTCTGACCTGCACATGACTCCTACAACAAATTAGTTGACGCTTAAATGACCTAGGGATGCAATCAGTTCAAGAGTAACTAACTAAAGCTGGGCAACAAACGCTGGCCCTACACTGACACCCATAGTTACAGGCCCTTCAGCCTTCAATTTTTCGCCAACCTTTAACCTACTCTAA